>NC_090931.1:1546291322-1547594656 GCF_040938575.1 Ambystoma mexicanum
GGGGAGGGGGGATTTGGGTGTGTTGGAGTGTTCAGGGGGGAGGGGGAGGGGGGATTTGGGTGTGTTGGAGTGTTCAGGGGGGAGGGGTTCTGTTATTCCCATTCAGAAAAACAATACGCTTTTTCTTTACTCACAAACGAAATGTGTGGACATTGCTCATTGCGTATGTGTGCTTTATTGTTTTACAGTCCACAGTGTTGACATACCAGACACACACAGTGCCCCAAGTGCCATCCATATGTTACACACTCGCTGTGTGTGCTAGAAGTATCTGTCAATGACATTCTGACGCATCATATGCCCCGCCTGTGCATCGCTGCCTCCCTGACGTGCTGCCCCATCCCCATCATCATCATCCCCATCATCAGGTGGTTGTGGTTCTGCGTCAGGGGGCAGAGGCACGTTTCGTCTGATGCACATATTGTGTAGCATGACACATGCCATGACGATCTTTGCAACCTTCTCATGGCGGTACAGGAGTGCCCCGCCAGACCTGCTGAGGCAGCGGAAACGTGCCTTCAGTAGGCCAAAAGCATGCTCTATCACCACACGGGTACGTGCATGGGCACGGTTGTAGTCCTCCTCATGCTGGTTCGATGGGTTCCGCACTGGTGTGAGGAGCCACCTCTTCAGGGGATAGCCCGCATCACCTGTAAAATGTGAGAAAAGAATGTGTCAGGAACGAGATTGATTTGTGAACATGACGCACAACCATGCCTTGATTCCGACTGTTACTGTGCACCAATTAGAGTTGTGGTAATGGATTTACACTGTGCAACCAGTATGTGTTCATGGCTCTCATTTACTGTTTTGCATGCAAAATACACAATGCAGGGGGGACGATTGCCTTGTGAGTGGCCATCCACTGTGTCCGTTCAGGCCGTCATTCATGTGACCTTGCACGTGTCCTGTGAGCATGAAGCTCACATGATTGCAACATTGATGTCTGGCTCATTATGACCCCAGTGAGCATTACTGGTGTCAATGGGGACAGTTTGTGGGTCTTGTAGTGGTGCATTGATGTTCCTGTCTGTCATGTGCCTCCTTTGTGCGCAGTTGTGGGGGACAGGCCTTTCAGTAGTTGGTGCATGGTGACGTGCATGTTGGTGGTTTTCTTTAGGGTCAATGCGGTCACAATTCGCACAATGCACTTGCAGATGGTTGTGTCGTTTTTGGGATGCACTTCCATTCACATGCTGGGATGATTAGGTCAGGCATGATGTGTACACTACTCTGTTGACGTCAGTGCTGCCACAGGGAATGATCTGGCTACTGCTAGTTGCACCCATGTGACGTATGCATCACCCCCCTGTATCTGCCAGATGAAATATGCATTGGTACGTCATTCAACACCCACTTTGCATTTCCATGCTCATGACATTCGACTCACCGAGTAGGTAGGATCTTGGGCCTGCATGTCGCTCCATGTAGCGTGGTATTGTGGAGTTCCGAAGGACCATTGAATCATGGGTTGATCCGGGGAATCTGGCACAACAATGTGTGATGTTCCTGTTGGAGTCACAGACCATTTGCACGTTGATTGAGTGGAAATGTTTACGGTTGCGGTACGGTACCTCCATGGCATGTGGGACCACCAATTCAACATGGGTGCAGTCAATGGCACCAATGCAACCAGGTATGCCGGCCAGTGCATGGAAACCCACTTTGGTGTTGGCAATCTCCTGGGCAGACCGTGGTAATGAGATGTGGTCCTCTGTGTGCTTGAGGAGGGCATCGAGCACTTGCATCAGTGTACGCGAGAATAATGGTTGTGATATGCCATGCAAGTGCCCCACTGTGTGCTGGTAGCTGCCTGTGGCCAGGAAGTGGAGCACAGACACTACCTTCAGGAGGGGGGGGGGGTGGCAGTGGGTGTTTCAATCATGCTGACGATGTCGTTGCCTATCATGTCCACTATGGTGGTGATGGTGTCCCGGTCCAGTCGGTACAGGGTGTGGATCTGCTCAGCGGTGAGGTTGAATGGGCTGGCTCTGATGCGTGGGATTGGGGGCTGCCTGCGTGGTGGCACTGGCTGTGCTGGTGGGGCTTGCTGGGCCTGCCTTGCCCTCCTTCTCCTCCTGCGTCTCCTCTGTGCAGCCTGTTGTTGTTGTTGTTGTTGTTGTTGTTGTTGTTGTAGTAGTTGCTGTTGTAGCACTCGCATTGCTATCAGGTCCTCCAGCCCCAACATTGCTAGTCCTATTGGTATCATTGTGGAGTGTGACTGGGTGTGGGAAGGGGTGGGGTGTGCTCTTTTTGTACTTCCTGAGTCTGTATTGCCTTCACCTGTGCTGTTTCTGTGCACCTGTGGCAGCTGCATTCACTTTACATGGCCCTTTACGGTTGGTTCGCGATGGCGTAATTAGCACCATGGCGGTAAGGTACTTAACGGGCTGGGTGATGGCGTTAGGGGCATGTCCGCTTGGGTCGGCATTCGCGTACCTTTCCGCCATGGCGCTAAGTACGGTGTGGATGTTCGCGTGCGCGCGCCCTTGGCGCAGTCAGCGGCAGCGTTAGCTACGATGCCGCTAATGTCATCGTAGTTTACGGTCACGGGTCGTAATCGGCCCTAGCGGAAGACGATGGCGGTAATCGTTTACCGCCATCGTTTTTCGCTTTGCGCCTGGGTCGTAATGAGGGCCAATGTCTTTTACTGATGAAGGCATACTGTGTTCAACACCAGGAATTTATTATTTAAACCTAAGTGAATTCATCATGGCATTTACAGGACAAATGGCAATACGAGGGGTACCGTTAGAGCCAGAGATCTTTTACTATGGGGTATGCATTTTGTTAACATGGCTACCTGGTTTAGTAGGCAAGACTGTCAGAATTCCTGATGAATTTTTATTCAGGCCGAGGATACCTATGGATGAAGAGGGGGGACGAGTCTTTCCCTTAGAATTACAAGCAGCTACAGTGCGAGGAGAATTAGCTATGCTTGGAGGAGTTGATATTGATGGCAGGAAATGGAGCACAGTGATTGCCATTGGAGAGGGTTACAGATTGACTGACTTCACTGATGAAGATATGTTTAGAGACCACCTGTCAGATGATGAAGTAGTATTTGAAATTAGTATCACTTATTGGATTAGGACAATAAGACATGAGGTTCTCCAGAAAATGATGATAGTTCGGCAACGTCCCTCATTCTTTGATGAAGATATGGCGAAAGTGCCAGTTTCATTATGGACTACAGGCCCTTATGACGTAGGCCTATTAAAATGGGTTGGAGAAGTTAAGATTAAACTGAAGCCAGGAGCAATTTTGCCTCGAGCA
The DNA here is from genome assembly GCF_040938575.1 of Ambystoma mexicanum. Classification (NCBI taxonomy): domain Eukaryota; kingdom Metazoa; phylum Chordata; class Amphibia; order Caudata; family Ambystomatidae; genus Ambystoma; species Ambystoma mexicanum. The sequence goes on from NC_090931.1 coordinate 1,546,294,599, forward strand.
CGACAGTATCCCATGTCTCGAGAGGCAGATGAGGGTATTTTTAAGACGATATCCGCCATGATGGATCAAGGCATCTTAGTGACATCAGAGTCAGCATGCAATACCGCATTGTATCCTGTGAAAAAATCGAAGGGGGGGTTGTGGCGTCTAATTCAGGACATGCTCCCAATTAATCAGATTGTAGAGGCCGAGTTCCCTCTAATTCCTAATCCAGCGACGATCTTGTGGAGTATCCCTGTTGAGGCGCGATATTTCACTGTGATTGACAAAATGTGTTTTTCTCAATCCCATTGCATAAAGATTCTCAAGATCTGACGTCATTTACGTTCAGACAGACTACATTAAAAGGCACAAGATTACCTCAGGGGTATTGTGAGTCCCCATCGATTTTCAATAGAGTCTTGCAGATAGACTTGAGCAACATTGATTTGCAAAGTGTTGTGCTATAATACGTGGGTGACATTTTAGTCTGCAGCACATCAGAGGAAGAGTGCAGACATGACACAGTTCAGCTAATGATTATTTTAGCAGAGAAAGGATATAAAGTGGACAAGGAGAAATTGCAGTATTGCCAGGAAGAAGTGCTATATATAGGGCAATTAATCTCGCATGAAGGAAAGAAATTTACACCTGAAAGGGCTGAGGCAATTTTGAAAATGGCGAAGCCAGACACGATAAATCATATGCAACGGTTTTTGGGTCTATGCAATTATGTTAGAGTATGGATGGGTATTTTATTATAGTACATATATAAGACCTTTGTTACGGGCTCTGAAAAAGGCACAGTCAACTCGGGAAAAGATTGTCTGGACTGAGGAGATGGAGGAAGGGTTTGACGAGTTGAAAAAGGCAATTTGCACAACTCCAGTTTTAGGGATTCCCAATTATGCTGAGGAATTCTTTTTGTTTTCGCAACACAAATGGCACAGTCGTAACAGCAGTCCTCACGCACAGAACCACGTTGGGGTACAAGCGTTTAGCATATTACAGTGGGATTCTGGACCCAGTAATGAGGGGTCACTTCCCTTGCAAACAATCTTTGGCAGCCGCCGCGTTCGCCATTGAGAAGGCTGCCAGTATAGTAATGGGATGTTCTATGATGCTATTTGTTGAGCATGCTTTATTTGCTATTATGGAAAAACCTAAAGGTACTTTGACGTCTCAAAGGGCTTCTGCCTAGGAGGTGGTCACATCGAATCCAGCGATTAAAATAGTCAGATGTAAAATAGGGATCCCTGCCATGTTTGTAGCGAAACCACTGGCAGAAGGCGAGCATGTGCATGATTGCTCGAATTATGAGGACTTCTATGATGAGATTCCGAGGGTGAAGGAAAATGCTTTAGCAGCTGGTAAAATTCTCTTTATTGACGGCTCTTCAAAAATAGATCAAAATGATGGGCAGAGATATTGTTAAGCTCACCTGGTCTCTGCGGAGGCGTTGGGGCACAGTTGCAGCCCTCCCTGAACTTGAATCACCCCCTTCGGGCCTCCCCCTCAGTAGAAAAGCTGTGAGCGGTGGTACGTGGTGATACTGCTCCTGCGCAGAGATAACAGTGTGCGAGTGTGCCAATCTGTGGTTGTTGTACCTCTTGAACCATTCATCCCAAAGTACGGTTTCTGTGAGCATATGCCGGCCCATAAAGCTCACCTGTGAATTATGGAAGTTAAGCTCTCTGTCCTGCTACTTCTGTTTAATGTCTGTGGGCCTCCTTACACGTTCTTCGGTAAGGGTTTACCGGTACAGGTAAGGGCACCGGTACCGGTAAACCCTTACCGCCTTACTACGAGGTCCCTTTGCGGGACCCGACCTTAACGGCTGGTCTAGACCAGCCGTTAACGTAGGTACCCGCAAAGGGACCTTGGTGATTACGGTATCGCAATTTGAGGTACCGTAATTACCGCCTTCCCCATTCCCATTATGCCCTATGGGGCAAAAATGGGAATGGGGAAGGGCAATGGAGGAAGGCGGAATTAACACCTTCCCAACCTTGGACTAGGGCGGTAATTCCCCTTTCCTCCATGGTGGTACCGGTAAATTACCGGCATGAACCATGGTGCTAATAGCACCATGGTTTACCCCACTACGTGTAATGAGGCCCTTTATATGTTGCTCCTATTTATGCCCGCAATAATGTCTCTCTTCTGTTTTCTTCCCTTAGATGGAAATGCGGCCTCAATGCAGCTGTGAGACGCAAGACGTGGCCGGATGGAAGATGGATGCTACCGCAGTGTTCGACAGCAGGTAAGTGATGGTTTAAGGAAAAGCGCGAAGTATGGCGAAGCGCAACCTTAAACTGACTGTTTTTTTCGATGTCTAACCTTGTCTTCTGTTTTTCCTTGCAGGCGCTGCTGTCGACGATGGAGCATGTCGTGCTGCGGTGCCAAGATGAAGATTTCGGCGTTCGGGAAAGTGTAAAGATGAATACTTGGTTCGCCGAAGGGACGTACAGGTAAGAACAGCTTTCCCCAGTTGGTAAGTATTCTGGCAGGAAGCAGGATGTCCAGGAAGCAGGATCTTCAAAGTTAAGTCTGACCTCAGGCGACGGTGAGTGTTACGCTGCTTGCAAGTGCAGAATAATCTGTCTTGAGGATCGGAGCAGCTTATATAGCTGAGATTGTGGGCACGCTCATTAGGGACGGTTTAACAGCCACACCCTTCCACTCCTAGAGAGTGAGCACGTGCAAAGGCAATCCATTAGCAGCCACACCCAAGAATACACTTGGGGCTGCTTAATGGATGGAATATTCAAGGTTAATGCATCCTGCTTAATGGATGGAATGTTCAAGGTTAATGCATCCTGGGCCCTGTGGGGCAACATCTCGGCCTTTGGCTGCCCCCCATACCCCCGATCGCCATCCCTGCCTGCCTGCCTTTTCCCGCATCCCCTCTCCCTCCTCCCAGCCCACCCCCTTCCCTGATTGGCGGAGCTTAACTCCGTGTTGGGCCTAGTGGCCGCACTGCACCCTGCTTACCTCGTGTGGATCCCGAGGTGCAGGTGAGTGCATTCCCCCCCAGGACCCTCCTGGGCCCTGGGGGGCAACATCTCGGCCTTTGGCTGCCCCTCCTACCCCCGATCGCCATCCCTGCCTCCCTTTTCCCGCGTCCTCTCTCCCTCCTCCCGCCTCCCAGCCCACCCCCTTCCCTGATTGGTGGAGCTTAACTCCGTGTTGGGCCTAGTGGCCGCACTGGACCCTGCTTACCTCGTGTAGATCCCGGGGTGCAGGTGAGTGCATTCCCCCCCCCAGGACCCTCCTGGGCCATGGGGGGCAACATCTCGGTCTTTGGCTGCTCCCCCTACCCCCGATCGCCATCCCTGCCTTCCTGCCTTTTCCCACGTCCCCTCTCCCTCCTCCCGGCCCACCCCCTTCCCTGATTGTCGGAGCTTAACTCTGTGTTGGGCCTAGTGGCCGCCCTGCACCCTGCTTACCTTGTGTAGATCCCGAGGTGCAGGTGAGTGCATTCCCCCCCAGGATCCTCCTGGGCCATGGGGGGCAACATCTCGGCCTTTGGCTGCCCCCCTGCCCCCGATCGCCATCCCTGCCTGCCTTTTCCCACGTCCCCTCTCCCATCTCCCGCCTCCTGGCCCACCCCCTTCCCTGATTGGTGGAGCTTAACTCCGTGTTGGGCCTAGTGGCTGCACTGCACCCTGCTTACCTCGTGTAGATCCCGAGGTGCAGATGAGTGCATTCCCCCCAGGACCCTCCTGGGCCCTGGGGGGCAACATCTCTGCCTTTGGCTGCCCCCCTACCCCCGATCACCATCCTTGCTTGACGTGCCTTTTCCCACGTCCCTTTCTCCCTCCTCCCGGCCTACCGGCCTATCCCCCTCCCCCTCTCCCGATTGTCTGGTTCCCTGTTCATAACCCACCTCCCCAGGGCAGCCCTCTGGCCGGCAGCCCCCGCGGCTGAGGGCCCCAAGGCAAAGGACGGCTCCTACATGGTCTGCTCCAGGACGTGTCCGCAGGTGTCCGAAGGTGAAGCCTATTGAAGCCAACAGACACCAACAAAACTGTAGCCTGCGTCACACCTAGATAGTAATGTGAATGTTAGCATGAGCCACACCTAGTAGGGATTAGATGGAATGCTCAAATGTAGCCTGCGTCACACCTAGATAGTAATGTGAATGTTAGCATGTGCCACACTTAGATGGAATAATTAACTTAAGCCTGCGTCACACCTAGATAAGATATTGAAGATTAACAATTGCCACACTCAGAGAATGAATGGTGAATGATAGCTAGCACCATACCTAGTCTTAACTGCAAGGACAGCAATGCCAATTAACCAATCCACTAACAACTTCACCTCTCAGCATACACCTCTCAAACTGTAGCCAAACACAACCACAAACCTACAGCACAGCAACCCGCACAAACTTCACTACAACGCAACAACAAGACAAACCACACATAGACTCGCACAACAGTACACGATGACTACCGACCGTAAACCACCCCAAGCCCAGTCAACGGACCCACCGGGCTGAGGCTGCCAACAGCACATCACTGTTCTCTTGCACTTTTCCACCTTACTCCCACTAACTCATCCCCGACTTTCCCTTTTTTTTTCAGAGCCGCCACAGCGCCAGGGGACCACTCCGGTGGTGATAGTGTGCGGTATAAATATCCTTTAACATTAACGACTAATATGGTGTTGTATCCATTGCGGGGTGGAAGATCCGTGATGAAGTCCATCGACAGGGTATGCCAAGGTGCTGGATGTTAGGGGATGTAGTAAGCCAGCAGGGTTCTGTTTCTGAGACTTGTGTTGTGCACAGACACTGCAGGTTTCAATAAATTGGGCAATGTCTTTTCGCCACGTTGGCCACCAGTAGTTTTGTTTTACCTTAGCCTGACTTTTGGCTATTCCTGGGTGTCCTTCCAGTAATGAATCATGGTAATTTGTGATGATTTGCTTTTGCAGTTCTTGGTCTTGGACATATAATCGTCCTTGGAAATACGGTAGATTATCTTCGATGGTGTTCTGGTCACCTTTTAACAACCATTCCTGTTGTGTTGATTGATCCATCAGGAATTGCAAACTCGTTCTTTGGTCATCCACACACATGGTGGCAGCTATTCTGGTTTGAATCCTTTCCTCAGGAATTATGGCCACAGGGACGGATGCTGTAAAAGCCTCTTTTTCTTCACTCATGCATGATAGAACGTCTGCTTTCCCATTGCGTACTCCAGGTCTATAAGTGATAGTAAAATCGTATTCTGCGAAAAACAGAGCCCAACGAAGTTGACGCGAGGATTGTGCTTTGGCGGTTTTCAAGTATTGCATGTTACGGTGGTCAGTGATGACAGTGACCTTATGTCTCGCCCCAAGAAGGTAATTTCTCCAGGCCTTGCTTTAATCTCCAGTAATTCCTTATCTGTGATTGCGTAGTTCAACTCGGGGGCTGAACATTTGCAGGACCAGAATGCGACTTGGTGTAGTTGTCCTGTTTCAGGGTCTCGTTGTGACAATACTGCTCCTATGGCTATTTTTGAAGCATCTGTCTCAACTATGTAAAGTAGGTCTGGTCGTGGGTGTCGAAGGACTGGTGCGGTAGTGAATGCTAGTTTCAACTTCTGGAAGGCTTCTTCAGCTTCTGTCGACCAATGGAACTTTTGATTTTTCTTTAACAAGGAGGTAATTGGATGTAAAATTTGTGAAAACCCAGCTATAAACCGATGGTAAAAGTTGGCGAATCCGTGCACGCTTTGCACTCCTTTTGTGGATGTTGGTGAGGGCTATTGGAGGATTGCATCCACCTTTCGTGTATCCATATGTACGCCTTGTGGTGTGAGCATAAAACCGAGAAACTCGACCTCGGTTACATGGAAAAAACATTTTTCCAACTTGGCATACAATTGGTGTTGTCAAAGCTTCTCTAAGACTGCCCAGACATGGTCTACATGTTCTTCCATGGAATTTGAGTAGATAAGAATGCAATCAATGTAAACAAGAGCGCAAACGTCCAGTAGTTCACGGAGTACATCATTGATAAAGAATGAGAACGCTGTAGGGGCATTGCGTAGCCTGAAGGGCATGATCTGGTATTCAAAGAGGCCGTACTTCGTGCGGAAGACCGTTTTCCACTCGTCTCCCTCTTTTACCCTTACAAAATGGTATGCTCCTCTTAAATCCAGTTTTGTGTAGATTTGAGCATGTTTCACTTGGTCCAGCAGCTCTGGTATAAGTGGTAAATGATATTGATTTTTTACTGTGATCTGATTGATGGCTCTATAGTCGATGCAAGTTCTTAAGTCCCCCTCCTTTTTAGGCTCGAAGAATAAGGGCGAGGAGGCAGGTGACTTGGACGGGCGAATGAAACCGTTCCCTAGGTACTGATCCAGGTAAGTTCTAAGATGCTGATTTTCCTGTTCTGTCAGAGCGTAAATTCGGCTGCAAGGGATCTGGGTACAAGATCTATTTGACAATCGTAGGGTCTGTGTGGGGGCAGAACGTTGGCTTGCTCTTTTTTTGAAGACATCCTGGTAATCTTGGTATTCAAGCGGTAAGGAGCTGATGAGGCCCAACCCAATTCCTTTCTTCGGTTTCAGATTGGTGTCATCTTTTTTGTAACATGCGTCGGCACAATCATGAGGAAATGTCAGAACTCGTTTTCGCCAGTCGATCCTAGGATTGTGGTCTCCAGCCAGGGCATTCCCATAGTCATCTGGAACTGAGGAGCACCGATGAGATCGAAAGAAATGTCCTCTTGATGCCCGTCCTGATACAGAAGCTTGACTTTCTCGTTGTAATGTGTCACCCGGCCGGATGATAGCTGAGAACCATCCACAGCAGTGATGTTTTCTGATTTCTGCTTCTGTCGGAGAGGAAGGCCTATTCGGAGAGCCAAATCTTGGTCAATGTAGTTACCCTAAACTCCACAATCAATATATGCCTCCAAGGCATGTATTTTTGATGGTTGCTTGTGATTCACCAAAAGCACTGGAAGGACTAGATGTGAGGTCTGTACGGATTCCTTTTTCATGCTTGACAAGTGGACCCCTACACTTGCCGGGCATTGGCGTTTCCCGAGTTCTGTTCTTCTTCTTCATCAGTTTTGTCTTTTGCCCCAACCGTTTTCTTGGGTGGTTTTACTGGACAGTCACGGAGGAAGTGTCCTGCTTGTCCGCAATATAAGCAAAGCTGTGGTCTTCTTTTTTCCCTTTCTGCTTTGGTAAGGGAACTTCGTAATCCACCAATTTGCAATGACTAAGACTGTTCATGTGGTTTAGTCTGATTCTCACGAGGTTGTACGTAAACTGACCGTCCCTCTGATCCAGCTTGATCCATTTTCCGATTCTGCAACCTATGATCGAATTGCACTGTCGGGTCTATGTAGTCCGCACACCTCTCAGGGGGATTCACCACTTGCGCCAACACACCCTTAAGTTCTCCACGTAACCCTCAGTAAAAGAGTGTAGTCTTCTTCTCTTCTGGCCAGTTGGTCGGGCGATGAGACGATTGAAGGTTGCAATATAGGCTAATAGATCTTGACTCCCTTGTATGAGTGACAACAACTCGTTGTCCAGAGCTTGTCCTTGAGTATGACGGGCAAACAATTTCTCCATCTCATGTTGGAAATTCCCAAAGTTCCAGAGTAAAGGGTCATCTTGATTTACCAAAGTTATAGACCAGTCTACCGCACTACCTCTTAAATGCGAGAATACAAATGCCACTTTGGCTTTGGCCATTAGGAAAGGCTCCTGGTCTGCACAAGAAATGAAGGTGACATTGGTTCATAAATACAGCGAACTTGTTTGGGTCGCCGGTGAAGCATTCGGGAGGGGCTAAAGAACCAACTGAACCGGTGGTGATTGTTGTGGTGTGGAAGAATGAGCAGAATGGGTCACTTCAGGCAGTGGAATCTGTCCTGCTTGTGCTTGTAGCATTCGTCTTGCCAATTCGTTAGTTCTTTCTCGAGTTACAATAAGATCCCTCTATAATGCATTGGTTTCCTCTCTTGAAGCATGTACTTCACCGTGTAATTCCCCTAGTAATAGGGCTAATTGATCTGTTTCTGAAGTTTCCATAACGGCCAGGCAGAGAGTATTAGAGGCTTTGCGTTCTGTTACGCTCACCTGGTCTCTGCAAAGGCGTTGGGACACGGTTGCAGCCCTCCCTGAACTTGAATCACCCCCTTCAGGCCTCTCCCTCAGTAGAAAAGCTGTGAGCGGTGGTACGAGGTGATACTGCTGCGTGGAGATAACAGTGTGTGAGTGCGCCAATCTGTGATTGTTGTACCTCTCGAACCCTTCACCCCAAAGTACGGTTTCCGTGAGCATACGCCAGCCCATAAAGCTCACCTGTGAATTATGGAAGATAAGCTCTCCGTCCTGCTACTTCTGGCAGCGGCGGGTCCAATGGGATCTAGTTCATTCACTGATCCCTGATAAGGATTAGTGCAGTCCAGCTGCGACTATGCTTCTCCTTATAAGTGATGGTTTAAGGAAAAGCGCGAAGTATGGCAAAGTTTTTTTGATGTCTAACCTTTTCTTCTGTTTTTCCTTGCAGGCGCTGCTGTCAACGATGGAGCGTGTCGTGCTGCGGTACCAAGATGAAGATTTTGGCGCTCCAGAAAGTGTAAAGATGAATACTTGGTTCGCCGAAGAGATGTACAGGTAAGAACAGCTTCCCCCAGTTGGTAAGTATGCTGGCAGGAAGCAGGATGTACAGGAATCAGGATCTTCAAAGGTAAGTCTGACCTCAGGCGACTGTGAGCGTTACGCTGCTTGCAAGTGCAGAATAATGCGAAGCGTCTGTCTTGAGGATCGGGCCAGCTTATATAGCTGAGATCGTGGGCACGCCCATTAGGGCTAGTTTACCAGCCATACCCTGCCACTCCTAGAGAGTGAGAACGTGTGAAGACAATCCATTGGCAGCCACACCCAAGAATACACTTGGGGCTGCTTAATGGATGGAATGTTCAAGGTTAATGCATGCTGCTTAATGGATGGAATGTTCAAGGTTAATGCATCTGACGTGCCATGTCCATAATAAAAGCTTTTTGGTGTTAAATGGATGTTCTTGTTTACTTTTGTTTATGAGCCTGGCGCCAAAGGCACCAGGACAGTGTCCACCCAGGTCTCCTGTGCATGCGACCCCTGCATGCCTGTGCCCCAGACTTCATGACCATGACAGATATACAGGTGTGGCTCTGGTAAAACAAAGGGCTAATGGGGAATGTGAAGTAATGATAAGTGCATGACAACCATCTCACTTTTCAGTACAGGCTGCAGAATTCGTGGCGCTGATTGTCGCGCTGGAGTTACACGCAGACCAGGAAGTAAAAGTGTAAAGTGACTCCGCCTATGTGACGTCGACAGTGCACGCAGGGCTAGCACGTTGGAAAAGTAGGGGCTATTTCCGAGCAGACGGCACTCCAGTGCAACACGCTGCATTATTGGACAGACTTATTAGAGCACTACAGCTCCCAGTAAGCATCGCGGTCGTCATGTGCACAGCGCACACTAAAGGAGCAGACTTTATCTCGCATGGAAACCAAGCCGCAGACGAAGAGGCAAAAAGAGTTCCATATTTGTTAGAAATAATGAGCTTTGATACACCTGATGTGAATGAGAGAATGGTGGTGATGATGAGTGTAAATGAAAGTTTCAATAACCTGTCGAAGACTCAATTAATGGAAGTTCAAGGTGAAGCACCACAGCATGAGAAAGATCTGTGGACAGGGAAGGGAGGGGGTGTTCTTTGGTGACAGGAAAGCACTAGTAAACCGGTGATGGATGTTGCCTTGTTAAGGGTGGCTTTGGAACAGCTACACTACCCTGCGCATGTCACTAGAGAAAGCCTTTCAGCTACTATTGCAAAGGACTGGTTCATACTGAATTTGCTAGTACACGTTGCATTTTATGAAGTAAATTGCATCGTATGTCAAATATTTACTGCTGTGCACTCACTGCGAATAGTCACGGGAGTTATCCCACGACCTAATTGTCCTTTTCAGCATTTACATATCGACTATGTGGATATGCTGCAGATCTGTAATGGATATAGATATATGATGGTTGTGGTATGTTCCTTTTCAAGGTGGATTGAAGCTGGTCCTTGTACACATCCAGTTTCCACCTGCGCTGCAACATTTTTAGTACGAGAAGTATTTCCTAGATGGGGAATATGTAAAGTATGAAGATCAGATAATGGCCCACATTGTGTAACTGAAGTATTTGAGCAAATCAGCTTGTTGCTTTGTATAAAACACAAGTTCTCTTTGGCTTATCACCCGCAAGCCAAAGGGATATGCGAGAGGCTCAACAGCCTGTTTAAGGAAAGGGTAGCTAAACTAAAGCTTACATTGAAAAAAGGATGGTTACATTATCTGCCTCTTGCATTATATGCCTTGAGGAATCAGCCAGGCTCTGACCATCATCTTACGCCACATAAGATAGTCACTGGGAGGCGAATGATGACGCCCCTCACTCCTCCATCGAGAACTGGAAGTGATGCCCAGACAACAGCAGAATTGTTAGGAAATTAGTTACATGCCTACTTAACATGTATGACTACAAGTGTCTCTGTCATTTCAGAACAGCTCAAGCAGACGGGTGTCGGGCTCAGAACACAGATGAAGGCCATACAGCAACCAGACAAAAATAATTTTTACTGCCAAATATTTTTCCAGGAAATCGGGTGGTGATCAGTAACTTTGTCCGCAAGTGGCAAGAGCCACGGTTTAATGGTCCTTTTGTTGTGGAGGACGTCACGCCATCAGCAGTAAAAGTCTTGGGAAGACAAGCTTGGATATTCCTCAGCGACGTGAAAGTCTACACCGGAGAGTCCCGCTCATCCCACCCCAGTCGGAAGCAAGCAATGGAGAACAAGTTCAGCACGTGCAGACTAGATCGATGATGAGGAAGAAGGATGCAGAGACTGTCCAATAGACAGATAAAGAGTTAATTGGACTGTGGTTCATTTGAGACACTCTTTGTAGCTGCTAAACAGGGAGTGAAAGAAAAAGATATTGTTCTTAAACCACAGGAGTCTTTTAACATTGGACTGAGACATAGGGCCTCATTACACGGTAGGCGGTAACCATGGCGCTATTAGCGCCATGGTTGCCGCCGGTACCGTACCGAGTCCGCCTTGGTGGATGGCGGAATTACCGCCCTACTCCAAGGTGAGCGGGGGCGGTAATTCCCCATTCACCAAGGCCCTTCCCCATTCCCATTTTTGCCCCCATAGGGCATAATGGGAATGGGGAAGGTGCTAATTACGGTACTGCAAATTGCGGTACCGTAATTAGCTCCGAGGTCCCTTTGCGGGTCCCGTCCTTAACGCCTAGAAAAACCAGGCGTTAAGGGAGGACCCGCAAAGGGACCTCGTAGTAAGGCGGTAAGGGTTTACCGGTACCAGTGCCCTTACCGGTACCGGTAAACCCTTACCGCCTACCGTGTAATGAGGCCCATACTGAAGTCTTGAAAAGAAAAGTAAATGCCAGACCTAGATTTCCTCTCTGACGATTGGAAGAGGGAACAGTTCACTGATTCCTTTATCACAGAGTTTCTTTTTGGAAGCACCCATGGTAGTTCCTGATGGCAACGTTCACCAGATCGTTCTCACTGTTTTTCTCTTCATTCTTCGTGCATATCTTGCGCTTGTGGGGAGAACTGTTAGCGTTCATCTGTCCCTGCAAGATCCTAAAAATGGTCCAATCGTGAGGAGATTGCTTACAGCCATACTAGAGCAAATCCTCCAGCTTCCTGAGTACAGTGTGGAAAACACAAATTCCTCTATCTGATGACAATGCGAATAGACTAGTTGGAATGGTCTTTTATTTTTTGATTGAAGAACGTCCTCATCTTGTTGGAAGACAAACTGACGTTTGTACTTTCCTGAGAGATCCTAGTGATCTAGTGGCAATCAATCAATTGCTACGTGACATCATTGAGAAAGTTTGTCTATATTCTGAGGCAACACGAAGAGTATCCTAAATGAGGCGCTCAAGTGAAGACATTCAGAATTTACTGTCTGTGGTCTTCTATTATTTGCTAGAAACACATCCTCATTTAGTTTGGCGAAACAACGACTCTTTTGTGTTAATCAGGAATCCTGTTAATCGCCCTGTGATCAGCCAGCTGCTTGTGGAGCAAATTCAGCAATTGCCGGAATATTTTATGATGTTGTCCGATTAAAATTCGTTTTTTCTTCCTTAAAAAAGATAGAAAATGGGCAACATTGATAGCAACAACAACGTGGCTAACAACGAGAGACCACCACATCGTGCAAGAAGCTATTGCTGTGTGAAGTGGGCCTATTGGTACATTATTTACACATATATCCTATTCATTGTGATTCTTCTCTCACTCACAGTACGTACTGTCTATTATGTGAACCCAAATAAAGCAAGGGTCCCTGTGTATCTTCCTATGCAGCAGGAGGGTACAGATGTGGCAACTACAAGACAACCGAGACCTTATGTAATTGTCCCTACTCCAGAGGTACACTTAAAGGCACCTAATCCTGTGATAGATAAATCTGGACTTCCTTTTGGGGGAGATCAGCTATGGAGGTTTTTCAGGATTCTACGTTACCTTCATATTATGTTAATAGGATGAAGCATCTGGAGCTTGCTCCTACACAAGTAGCACTTGTAAAGACACCGAGTTCACTGGCAAATGATCCTATGATTCCCCTAGTGAAAGGAAATAATGCTGATATACTTCATGAGATGAATAAAAAAGCTTGTGAGACAAAAAGGAGACCTAACAGAGAAGTTCTAGGGAGGATGATCTTGACCTGAATGATTATTTGGATAGTACAGTGCTTTTGGGAAACACCATGTGGTATCAGCACATGAAAGAAGTAGGAAGGAGACCTCAGAGGAGTAATGGTATGTATGTGCACTCCGTGTTTTATAGTATGGGGTAGTCTTTTCATAGCTATCGAAATAGATGTCAAGACGGCACATTGTCTATCGCACATTGCACTCTGCTGACCAAGAGGTCAGTTCATGGGCCGAACAGACTATCTAAAATGGGCAACAGAATGGACGGATCCAGATGAAGACAACTATGTTCAAGACACAAAGACAAGATTAATCGCTCACACTATAAATCACGTGATAAGATACAAACAGCCTGGTGTGAAAGGAGCTGAAATCAGATGGGAAGTAAACAGAATACTTGAAAGTCCAGGAAAATCTGCAGAAGAAATTAGAAGATGGAAGAATAGAGGCCCGATGCAGTTTGGGAATCAGTGCTTTCACCAGATAGATGGGAGGAAGGTGTGGTCATCTGCAGAGCGTGGGTAGTCATTGGTTTCTGCAAACCAACCATTGACATTGTAGAGAATGGATGCACAACTCTATGGCTGAAACTTGCTAAACTATTGACCAGGTTTAAAGACAAAGGGAGGCATTTGCAGATAGTGCCTCTGGAAAGTGCAAAACTGTGTTTCAGAAACAATGGCACAGGAAAAGTTGGAGAGAACCAGAATTGTGGTTGAATCTTTGATGTGCCAGGAATGAGCATTGGAACAGCAGTGATAATGGATCACTACTGGGCTTGTGGATCCAGAGCTTATATGAAGCTGCCCAAAGATTGGGGAGGACTATGTTCCATAGTGAACTTCATGTTCCAGCATTGGTGATTCCTAAAAGTGACTTAAACATTGGTGAGTTCCCAAAAGCAGATGCTCATGTGAGGAAGAAGAGATCTGTGGAGCTGATAAATCGAATGAAGAGACAAAACTATTTATTAGCCAAGGTAATAGAAGCTTTTGACTCCATTACATATGAACACAGATTATTCAGTCAGTCCTCAGCGATTTTTCACAATAATCTTCATGCCCAGGATCCAGACATATGCAATACTAAGGGGTTACAGATAACCAGATGGGAGTTGCTGCAAACAATCAACACTACCATAAAGGGGTTTAATGCTATCAAGGAAGAGCTGAGAGCCATACGACTGATGACTCTTCAGAATAGATACGTCTTGGACATGATCACAGCCATGGATGGAGGTGTCTGTGCCAAAATTGGAGAATCATGTTGCACGTTCATCCCAGCTCATGATGACGAGAATGGCACCTTGACAGAGGCCATAGGGATGCTAATGAGGCTACACGTCCAGATGGTAGACGAAGTGGAAGACATTGCTGATGACAGTTGGTTTGGATCACTCTTTTCGTGGGTTCCACAATGGATGGCAGATATGTTCAAGTTCCTTGGAGCCCTGATAGTGATGGTTTTGCTTGGATTCTGTGTAATCAGACTAGCCATCTTACAATGCAAGAAGACTGCAAAGAAAGCAATAGGAATGAAGATCATGATAGATGTTGAATCAGGATGGAAAACTAAGGAGCTTACAGATGAAGAAATTAGAGACTATGTGAAGGTCAGCATCCATGCACCAGAGGGAACGAAGTTCCTGTACCCAAAGAACCATAAGAAGTATGTGGGGAAGTGGATCTACTGCAGTCCACATGGACAGTGCATGCTTATGACTTGGACCAAGGATGAGCATGTGAAATCAGCCGGATGCCTGAAAGGGGTCATAAAGATATGGGTGCCAAAGAAGCATTTCTTCAAACTAGGATGTCTAGATATGAAGGATGATGGGAGAGTGGTCGATGAATCGCCCAGAGGGGGGAGTGTAGAGAAGGAGCCAAGTACCCCCACCTTAAGCACCGTTCCCATGTTGCCTATATGCTGGGAACCAGAGTGTGAAACTTGTGCAGTGCCAGTGAAGATACCAATTGCAAGGAGAATCCTGGAAGAAAGGTTCCCATTGAGAAAACCATGCCTTCATACACGAAAATATGATGGCCATTTGAATGAAATTCCAGAAGAAGTGTGAAAAATTAGCAAAAGGGAAGATTGGTGATGTCACACGAAGTATGGCTGACGCACCCAGAAGAGATATAGAGGCAAGAGAACATAGACATTCTATAGGTGTTAACAAAGTGTCGAAGATGCGCAACATTTTGGGTTTGAGATCAAGATGCTTATGCTACAGAAACAATGAAGATATTAAGTCATTTTACACATGTACAGATGCAAGAAACGCAAGCAGACAAAGTATTCTTAAAGGCTGGCTATGTAGTGAATAGTTTGCGGCATGTGCCAAACATATATAGGAGACAATGAACTAATGACAATTCCACAACGCACTTTAGCAGAGCTGGACCCAGAAAAAGAAAGGTTTTTCCAGTGCAATTGATTTACAGAGGTGAATCAAATAAAGACGAGACTGGACCAGTACCAAGAAGCCAAGGCCGCTCTGGGCCTGAATGATCAGACAGTAGCTACAAACGTGTGAAAAGAACAAACTCCTGTTCAGAGGAGTGGCACAGGAACAATGAAGACGTCAGAGGTTTATTAAATAATAGTATTTTAAATGCAGCAGAACTCTAAAACATGGTCTTCAGTCACGTGGATGAGTGAAAATAGATAATCATGACATGCTACACCAACTCCAGAAGTCAGAGTATGCTATGCTCCGTCGTATTCTCCAGAGAAAGGAACATTTCTAAGGCCAAGTTCAAAGCCTTAATTGACGAGTAGACTGCAAGGGTGATGATAGATGACATGGTAATTGGTGGGATGCTATGGTCAAGAACAACCCACCAGCACCTGGATGCGAGCCTGCGTGCTGCTGGCATAAGTGGAAAAGTACTGACGCATACAAGGATGCCAACCAATTATAGAGGGCCACGTAGTAGAGAGCCCTATAATTTGTGTAACCAATGGGACATTGTGTATTTGATGACGTTCATAGTGGCCTGTATGAGGGGAGAGCTTAGTTGCCCCACCTGATGTTAGAGACCCAATGATATGATATGATATGGCATTTATAACGCGCCTATACACAAGTGTTTCAAGGTGCGACGTGGCAAGGGAGGGGGAAGAGAGGGAAGACAGAGACAGCAATCCTACTAGGCCAAGTGTCATTCAGTGGGGAGTGGGAGGGGAGGTGGGGACAGTGCAGTATAAGGGTAATAGAATAAATAAAACAAACAATAAGAGAAGTAGTGCCCGCTGGTGGCAAGTGCAAGGGTAAGTGCAGACATCAGGTGTCAAGTTCTGGTGGGGGACTGTAGGGATACAGAAAACAGTCCCCAAGTGCAGGGTTTTCCCGGGAGGCAGTGCAATTATGTAGCTAGTGAGGGAAGGGACGTGGGAACGAGATCAGAGGGTGGCCAGGTAACCAGTACAGATTCAGCCAGGAATTCAGCAGGGGAGAGGAGGAGAGAAAGCAGAAGCAAAGAGGAAGGTTTTGAGGTGCTTCCAGAACCGGAGATGGTTCTCCTCAAGTTTCAGGGAGGCAGGGAGACTGTTCCAGAGGGATCCCCCAGCCAAAGAAAGAGATCTACCACCAACTCGTTGCTTGGAGAAGCGACTGACCCTGAGGGAGTTGGAAGCGAATGAGCAAAGACAATAACCTTCCCAGACAAGAATGGAACTTCTACCTAGATGTTCCTTTTAACCAATCACTTTCCTGAATAGGTTTTTGTAGTTTGCAATGTAGGATGACGTCAATGCTGATGAGATTTTAGTACATAACCTGCTTTTTTCATATGATGCATAGAGTGAGAAGATCGAGAGAATCGTTGTAACTCCCTGTTTTAGTCCATTGCTAATAAAACAGATGTGATTTGCCAACTTCCTGAGTTAGTTTGATTATTGATGTTTTAGTATCTTCTGCCTCCCTATCCATCTCAAAGTATTGTTACCTCATCTTAAAGGGCTGGGTTGGCAAACCCCAATACACGTGTAGTGGAGAGGATGGTTAAATATCCGTCAACCTAGTAATGTTTGGGGTCCCGGAAATATCAGATGTCGTCTGCCATTTAGCTGGAGAAAAGTGAAGCTCCCTGTAGATAGCGGCAGCTAGTTTAAGAATCTTGCAAGTGCAGGTGGGACGGGCCCCTCGTTTTCAAGCAGAAATTCTCTTCCCGACATCTACAGGAAGCCACTCTCACCACGGGCGCATCTCTGTCGGGGTGGGGAGCACACCTCCTACAGCAGACAGCGCATGCAGTCTCCATCAGTAGTATCCAAACATATCAACCTGTTGGAACTACTTGCAGTGTTCAAAGCCCTAAAAGCTTTCCTAGCACACCTACAAGGGAAGACAGTTCTTGTCCTTACAGACCGCACCACAAACAGGAGGGGCACTCATTCTCCAGGGCTTTCCAAACTGTCCCAGAACATTTGGAAATGGGCACTCAAACACAGCATGTTCCTACTATCACAACATGTTTCAGGGAAACACATTCCTCTAGCAGACGTGCTCAGCAGAGACTTGCACCTACCCGTAGAGCACGAGTGGTGATTGCAAGAGCACATTCTATTCGACGTCTTTGCAGAATGGGGTTTTCCAGACATCGGGCCTCATTATAATAGTGGCGGGAATGGTATGAACAGTGCCGGTAAGGCACCGGCACCGTTCATACCGTCCCGCCGCATTACGAGTTCTGCTCACAGGTTCCTCACAGCCCGCCAGGTCTTACCTGGTGGGCTGTGCGGCACCCGCGAGCAGAACTCGTGATTGCACTGGCACCGCTATCAACGCTGCCAGTGCAACCATGTTCCCCACCCCCAATCTGCCCATGGAGCAGAAAGGGGATCGGGAGCCCGACAATACCGCCACCCGTGAATGGGCAATTACCGGCCCATTCATCTCGTAATGGCCCGATTATTGCCCAATCCCGGCTGGCGGGGCCGGTAGTGAGCATGGCGGTAGCCGTGCCTGCCATACAGGCATGGCTACCGCCATGCTCGTAATGAGGCCCATCGACTAGTTCGCGACTATAGAAAACGCCCAATGCCCAGATTACTCCTCCAGGTATCCACAGAGGCGGTCCAAAGGGGGAACGGTCTCTGAATAACATGGTCTGGGAGATTTGCTTACGCTTTTCCCCCGATTCCCCTTCTCAATAGAATAGTGCACAAGATGCACCAGGAGCAAGTCACGCTGATCCTGGTAGCACCAATGTTGGCTTGACAGCCATGGTTATCTCATCTCATGAGAATGTCAGTCTCCCCTCCCAGAAAGTCCCCTGCCCATAGAACATGCTGTCACATGACCTAGGGAAAACACTGCACCTATGCCCCAAATACTCAACTTAGCAGCTTGGCTCCTTAAGCCATAGAGTTTGGGCTTCTTCAACTACCTCAAAGATGTATGGACATACTTAAAGAGGCACGTAAGCCTAACACCAGACACTGTTACTCCAATAAGTGGAAACATTTTGTCATTTGGTGCAACTCTAAAAACATCAACCCTATTGACTATTCACCTAAAGATATAGGGCCTCATTCCGAGTGTGGCGATCTGAAAACAACGGTGCCGGTAAGCTTACGGGCACCCTGGTTTCCAGACCGCCACACTACGAGTCTGCCTGCAGGGGCCGTAGCGCCTGGCAGGTCTGACCCTGCCGGGCGCTTTGGCCCCGGTAGGCAGAGTCGTCGCGGAAGCACCGGTAGCAACGGTGCTTCCATCTCCCCACTCCCATGGAGTCCTATGGGACTCCACGGGAATGGGGAGTTACCAAATCCGCCGCCTGACTTGTAATGTCCTGTGGAACCGGGAAGTCAGGTGGCAGGATTAACGCTGACCTTGGAATGAGGCCCATAGTCCTTTATCTAACACACCTATTAGACTCAGGACTTGTTTTCAACTCTCACAGTCCACCTCCCTGCCCTCTCTGCGTATACAACATCTCAGAGCAAGGTTTCATGGTGGAAAATTCCAGTAATCAAGGCTTTCTTGGAAGAGGTAAAAAGACTTCACCTATTTCCACCCAACTCCTGGATGGGACTTGAATAGGACCTCCTTTGGAGCCAATGCACAAGGCTATTCTTAAGGCCCTCACCTATAATACTAGTGGCCATTAACTCTAGAAGGAGAGTTAGTGAACTGCAGGCTCTCTCAGTTCTGGACCCATTTGTGACTATTCACAAAGATATGGTGGTATTGCGCACACACCCACATTTTGCGCCCAAATTCATATCTAAGTTCCACGTGAATCAGTCAATCCAACTTCCTACTTCTTTCAGAACCCAACTAAATAAGCTGAAAGAAGCCTCCATACCCTAGATGTTAGTCGAGCAGTGGTAAACTACCTTGAAAAGACTAAACCACTAAGGAAGGCAAACCAATTCTTTGACTCTGTGGCAGCTGGTAGAGAAGGGGACCCTGGGCCTCATTACGACCTTGGCGGTAGCCATGCCGCTATTGGTGGCATGGCTGCAGCCGAAATCGCGTCCGGGTTCCCAGAATGAGGAATTACTGGGCCATTCAGAGTTCGGAGGGCCCGGTAATTCCTCCTTCTAGGAACCCGGACCCGGACCTTCCCCATTCCAGCCCCGATAGGGCTGAATGGGAATGGGCGAGGGAGCAAACAATGGGCCAATTACAAGCGGCCTGTTGTTTGCTCCCTCCTCCCCTCGCGGGACCCGCTCTGCACGTCTGGTGAAAGCAGACGTGCAGACCGGGTCCTGCGAGGGGATGTCGTAATCAGGCGGGACGGGGTTGACGGCGCCGGCACCTTTACCGGCGCCGTTAACCCCGTCCCGCCTGGATTCACAATGAGGCCCTCTGTCTCTAAATCAGCTATTTCCAAATGGATTGTAAATTGCGTCACACTGTGTCACTCTCTTGCCAAGAGAAACTTAATCTTTACACCTAGATCTCACTCTACTCTGGGCACAGGGGCTAATCTAGCCTTTATTGCAAATGTTCCTCTAGATTCTATTTGCAAATCAGCAACCTGGAGTTTGTTTGTTTATTACTTGTATTGCGCTCCAGACCCGAGGGTATTCAGGCACAAGGCATAAGGATATTCGCAGCTTGGTTACAACATGTACATTAAAGGTAAGTGTGCAGGTGCCAGTTGGTTACATGTAGGCACAATGAAAACAAGATATATACAAGCAGGCGCATTGAAAACTGAAAATATATACAAGCATAATTTGCCTTATAGGACAGATCATGCAGTGTGAAGTATGTGCTGGGCGCAGTCAGTACAATGACTAGTGGTTGACTATATGCTGATGAATCAGTAGGATTCGTGACCATATGGCTGAGAGGTTATAAAAGTCTAGATGTCAGCGTCTTTGAGCCAGCTTGTAATGCTCTGGTGGAACTTTTGGTAGGTTTGATCTGTTCTTAAAGGGGATGGTAACGAGTTCCACAAGAGGGCTGCCTTGACCTGGAAGCTGCTGCCTCCAATTTTAGCAAGCTTATATCTAGGGACCCAGAGGTAATTAGTATTGGATGGAGAGTCTAGTTATTCTTGTGGCCGGCTTCAGAGTGAATCTGTCAGAAAGGTAGCGGGGTGCTATGTTATTCAAGCATTTATGGGTAAGGGAGGCAACTTTTAGTTTTATTTTGTCATGTGTGGAGAGCCAATTGTTAGCTCTTCTTGGGTTAGAGATGTGTTCTCTCTTAGAGATTCCTAAGGCTGCTCTCAGAGCATTATTTTGTAGAAGTTGGATTTTTTTGATAGTTTTGTTTGTTGGCCCCTACGTACAACGCATTGCAGTAGTCAAGCCTGGATAAGATGAGGGCTCTGGCCAAGGTAATGCAGCTGGAGTGTGACAGGAAGGCTTTGCCTGCTCTAATCAGCTTGCATGTGTATGCCATTGCCGAGGCCAAGGCATTGACCTGTTTGTTGAAGGAAAGAGTAGAATCCAAATAGAAACCCAGAGTTTTGACCTCTTTGGCGACAGTGATAATATTGTTGTCTATGTTGAAGGCAGAGTATTCAGGGCTGAGTTTTTTAAGAGTCGAGGGGGACCCCAGGATGATGATCTCAGTTTTGTTATCATTCAGGCATAGACCGTGGGTGGCCATCCATGCCTGGATGATGAGATATATCCTGTTTATCAAGGCCAAGGTTCTGTTCATACTTTCACACAACACTACTGCTTAGACACACGCTCTAAGTCTGATTCTCAGGTGGGACAAGCGGTGCTAAGGCATCTCTTTGCTACTGTTCCTTCAGACATCCCACCACCATATCCTGGTACTGTTCACTAGGCTATGCACAGCATGTGATTCTAAGCCGATTCTCAAGTATCAGAAGACATGCATTACTCACTGTAATTGTATTTCTGATGATTGTATCTGCTTAGATTCACATGCGCCCGCCCTTCCTCCCCTCTTGGAGTAAAAGGAATATAGACATATTACACCTTCTTTTCTGCTGTGCTAACTCATGCATTCTCTGAGGCTTCCACACGGCAGAACAAAAACAACCAGTGGGACCTCAGCGCGTGAAGGAGTTTGGGTACACTACATGTCACGTTAGGGATAGCGTAACAGTCGCGCCCATGTCGACATCCCTTTTTCGATCTTCAAAAGAAAGATGCAATACTCTGTGATTACCACTGGATGTCAGACTACATGCACAGCATGTGAATCTAAACAGATACAATCATCAGAAATATGATTACGGTGAGTAATATATGTCTTATTCGGCTGGCACCATTTACAAAGAAATAAAAAATAGGTATGTCACATATACATAGGCAACATGTAAAAGAAACTAAAATACATACAAATCTGCACAACAATTAAAAATGCACTCGTTGCCAAATTTAGATACATAAAAACTGCTGAGTGAGACTATGTTAAAATTGTCTTCCTAAACGTGTAAAAGAGGCATTTACGTATTCACAGAGATCAGATATAAAACAACTGTCAGCACAAGAAAAGACAAGATGAACAACATTGCCTCTGAAACTGATCTAACGTTGTGACAATGTAACCACTGCCTCCTTAGATCCAATAGTATATTACAAATTATCTGAAAATGAGGCTAGTCATCAATAGCCCCACTACCGCAGGAAGAGTGCTTATTCTTAAAAAGCCAGGACATACGATCCTTTAACGTAAGAGTAAAAATCCTGACCATTGCCACAATGTGCCATTTGCAAGGGGATCATATTTTGTTCATTGGGGTGTTTACTGAGGTTGAGCTATGCGCAGCAGCTCGCTATCTAAACCCCACTTTGTAATACCCTCCATGGCCTGTTTAAATGTCCAACTCCCCAGCTTTCTTCATAGCTGTTAGGCGATCCTCTGCACACCAGGCCACGACACATCAGAACACTGCTCACATTCCCCCAACATCTCCTCCCAAGCTTCGAGGCTCAAGTGATTCGGTGAAGCCACAGAACCGAAAATTCTGTACCGTTGTACGGGCTCGATTGCAACCCTTTCTGCATTGGCAACTGCCTTGGAGAACGTATAGCAGAAAGGGCGGCCTTACGTCTCCACGCCGGTCACGTGATACGCTATGGCGTTCCCCATGTGATCTTGGTGGACGTCACATGATCCAGAGAAGTCACGTGACCCAGGGGCGATCAGTATAAAGGTCTGAGAGACAGAACGCTCATTGCTTCTCAGCTGGCTTCGGACACTGTTTGGCGTTACATCTTGCTCCTTGTTACCTTGATCACGGAACTCTATCTCGGACTCCCTTGGACACCCCTTGGTACTTTTGCTTGGAACTGTTTACCTGTTGCCGGATATTTGGACTGCACCTCGACTTGTCTTTGGATCATCCCTTGGTACCTTGCTGATCTTCTACGCCTTTTCCCTACTGGGGATTCAAGTCAAGCCCTGACTCCCACAGGTGGCTACCCTTCATCCACGCTAAACTGCGGTTCTACTATTCCAGGGACCGCCGCATCTAATGAGCCTCGAACCTCCCTACTAGGTTACCTGGGTCTCCCTTACACCAGATAGGTAAGACACTTTAGATTCTTTTGTTTACCTGCCTGTATTGTGATTGCCTGGTGCTTAACCTCCTTCCTTCTTGACAGCAGCATCGGTGTTCCAGAGGCTCCGTGGATCTGGGAAGACATCTCTCACCTGTGGCCTCAAGGGTCGCACAGAGGGTTTCTATTTCGTTCCCCTGTGCGTCACTTGGGGACGGAGGTCTCATCGGTCTACACGACACTCAAGTCAGAACAGACTGAGAAGCCGCATAGTCGTGTTAGACGATGCAGGGATCCACGGACGAACCCATAACTGCTTTAGTTCAGGCAATTACAATACTAAGGGCAGATATGGCCGCCGCGAACACAGTGATCCACCAAAGGCTGGATACCATACAGAGCGTTCAGCATCCCCTTCCTGCAGACCCGGAGTTTGGAGAGGGCAGCTCCTCCCCTACACCGCCAGTACCGACTCCAATAGTTCTCCCAACTCCTTCCCCCCTGGCTGCTCCTGAACGTTACCAGGGTGATCCCAAGACATTCAGAACCTTTGTTAACCAGTGCAAGTTACATTTCTTATGCAGGCCTTTGGCTTTTCCCACGTCCACTGCTAAGGCCGCCTTCGCCCTTTCCCATTTAGCTGGAACAGCTGCCGCTTGGGCTAATCCCCTGTTAGAAAACAATAGCCCGGTTCTTTATGACTTTGATTTATTGGTCCTAGAAATGTCCCGAGTATTCGATACTCGGCACAAGGCACAGTCTAGGGATTTGGAGTTGTTGGAATTGACTCAGGGCAAAAGAACGCTGATAGATTACATCACCAAGTTTAATCAGCTAGTTGCGGAAACATCATGGCCAGAAAATAAGCGGGCGGTGGTCTTTTACAGGGGGTTGAGTAACACCATGAAAGACGCTTTAGCAGTAATCCCTTCTATGCCTACTCAGTACCAGGAATTGGTTGATCTCGTCCTGCAGGTAGATGCACGCCGAGCGGAGCGTAGAGCTGAATCGGGGGCCTCCTCCTCTCCTCCTCTTGTTAATACTCACGTTTCCGTTACTGAAGAACCTATGCAAGTGGGAGGGGTACGCAGTCCTATTACAACATCTGAGAGGGAACGAAGAAGGGTTGATAATGCGTGCTTTTACTGTGGCACCACTGGACATTTCGTGAAAGAGTGTCCTCGACGTCCCAAGAAGAGTCAGGTTTTTCGGATGGCTCGACCTTAGGACCGGAGACCAGGTCGAGTGTCCCATCATCTTCTCCGGGAACCCCTCTTACCTTTGCTCGTGTTCAACCTATCTCCGTAAAGGCTACTCTATGTCCCTCTACTGGCCTTCTGCATGCAGTCAATATCATTATTGATTCTGGTGCCACTGGTAATTACATAGATATTGATTTGGCCCATTCCCTCAATCTGCCTTTAGTTGTAAAAACACGACCGGAACCTGTCCAAGCCGTAGACGGTTCCGCATTGATTTCTGGTCCTGTTAGACATCAAACCGCACCCCTCTTGTTGAACATACAGGACATACACACAGAAACCTTGAGTTTTGATATGATCACCGCACCTCAATTCGGTATCATACTAGGGATACCCTGGTTACGTGAACATAATCCATTGATCAATTGGCAATCAGGCACTGTACTCTTTGAGTCCGATATTTGTCAGAATTATTGTCTCCCGATCCATCAAGCCCCTGACACACCCTCTCGGGTCTTGGGAGCCCTAGCACAACTCACACTGACGGTTGACGATCCAGAAGTCATACAGTCCCATACTGTTGGGGGGTTGGTGTCTGGGATCCCGCCAGAATATCTGGCTTTCGAATCAGTATTCGATCGAGGCTCGTCTGAGGTACTTCCTCCACATAGACCTTATGACTGCCCAATCGAATTGCTTCCTGATTCCACCGTTCCTTCGGGCAGGATCTACTCTCTGTCTCCTTCGGAGGAACTGGTGTTAAAAGAATATGTACAGAATGCCCTGCGTTTAGGACACATCCGCCCCTCCACTTCACCAGCAGCAAGTCCTATCTTCTTTGTACCTAAGAAGGAGGGGGATTTACGTCCTTGTGTGGATTATCGGCGTCTTAACGCGATCACCAAGAAGGATAGATATCCCATCCCGTTAATCACTCCACTCTTAGATCATTTAACACATGCTACCGTTTTTACCAAACTTGATCTACGCGGCGCATACAATTTGGTACGCGTTCGCGAGGGAGACGAGTGGAAAACTGCTTTCTGTACACGTTACGGATTGTACGAATATCTTGTCATGCCCTTTGGCTTATGTAACGCCCCGGCCACGTTCCAACGATTCATGAATGACATTTTCAGGGATATTCTGGATGTATACATGGTTGTATATTTGGACGACATCCTGATCTTCTCTCGTGACCTGGATGATCATGTAAAACACGTCCGAGAAGTATTAACCCGTTTAAACAAACATTCCTTATTTGCCAAACCTGAGAAATGTCAGTTCCATAAGACCTCTGTTGAGTTTTTGGGTTTCCACATCACCCCTGGGGCGGTATCCATGAACGAGTCTAAGGTCAAAGCAGTCTTAGATTGGCCAGTACCTCAAACACTCAAGTCCTTGCAGGCCTTTTTAGGATTCGCCAACTTCTATAGGCGTTTCATCTCTTCCTTTTCCACGATTGTAGCCCCACTCACGGCCCTGACTAGTCCTCGGGTGCCATATCAGTGGCAGAGAGAACAGCAGGAGGCTTTTGAGACTCTGAAAACCGCCTTTACTACCGCACCGGTACTCCAACATCCCAATCCGGATCTTCCGTTCATAGTTGAGGCTGATGCCTCTTCCTTTGCCCTCGGGGCGGTGCTGTCACAAACGTGTCCTAATACCGGCAAATTACATCCAGTGGCATTCCACTCCCGTAAGTTTTCCAGTACTGAGTCTCACTATACCGTTACGGAAAAAGAACTCTTGGCGGTCATGGACGCGTTCCGTGTTTGGCGTCATCATCTTCTGGGGGCTAAGTATCCTGTCACAGTATACTCCGATCATCGGAACCTGCAGGATTTGGCCTCCCTGAAATGCATTAATAGCAGACAGGTCCGATGGCATCTTTTCTTTTCCTCCTTCGACTTCCGTATTATGCACCGTCCTGGAACGGCGCATGGGAAGGCGGATGCCTTGTCACGTTCCCCGGGGGGGGTCCAATTGCCTATTTTCCCCGACACTGTTCTCGAAAAGAGTCATGTGGTTTGTCTCTGTACTCCCTCATTGTCACTGATAGACTCGGTTCGATCCTGGACTAGCGATCATTCTGACCAGTTACGAGAATGGGATCCGGTATATTCTGATGGTTTACCTTTCGTACATGAACGCCTGTTCCTTCCTACACCTGATACACGTAATCTTGCCCTTGAGTGGTCTCATGACGCCCCCTTTAATGCCCATCCCGGACAAGAGCGCACTTTAGACCTTCTTAAGCGTTGGTGTTGGTGGCCTTCTATGAGGCGCGATGTGGAGTGTTACGTCAGGTCTTGTGCGGTATGTGCTCAGGCTAAACATCAGAGGGGTCGACCGATTGGGTTGTTGCTTCCGCTTCCGGTACCTCCCAGGCCCTGGCATACATTGACGATGGATTTCGTTACCGATCTCCCCAAGTCGAAAGGCTTCGATACCATCTGGGTAGTGGTGGACACGTTCACAAAAATGGCCCGTTTTGTCCCTTGCAAAGGTGTCCCTTCGGCCCCTGTCTTGGCGGACTTGTTTTTTGAACATGTGTTTATGCTATTCGGCCTCCCTTCGGTCATTGTTTCCGATCGAGGTTCACAGTTCACCTCTCGGTTTTGGAGATCCTTGACGAGACTATTGGGCATTGATACGAGGTATTCTTCGGCCTATCATCCGGAGACCGATGGTCAGACCGAAAGGACGAATCAATCGATGGAACAGTACCTTCGTTGCCTCATATTGCAACACCAGTCCTCTTGGTTGGCCGTTTTGCGGCTTGCGGAGTTTGCGTATAACAATGCGGCTCATTCAGCTACTGGTTATTCTCCTTTTTACGCCCTCTATGGTCAACATCCCAAGGTTTTGCCGGTCCCTGATGCCTCTGGTTCTTCGAATCCTGCGGCCACGACATGTCTTAGGGATCTTTCTGCTATTCATGCGAGTACAGTGGTTCATCTCACTGAAGCTAAGGCCTCTATGAAGGCCCGTGTGGATGGCAAACGTCGTGCTGCTCCCCCTCTGGGGGTGGGTTCTAGGGTCTGGTTATCTTCCCGACATCTTCGCCTAGTGGGTTGCCGGAAATTGCTGCCTCGCTTTGTCGGGCCGTATGTGATCTCACAGGTTGTTAATCCGGTGGCTTTCCGTCTAGTACTCCCCAGCTCTTGGCGTATCCATCCTGTGTTTCATGTCTCCCTCCTCAAACCCTGTCCTGACTCGGTCCGTCTTCGTACCCCTGTTGCGCCGGTGTCCTTGACCTCTCCTGATGTTTTTGAGGTATCGGCCATTTTGGGTTCTAGATGGTTTAGGGGTAGGCTCCAGTTTCTGGTGGATTGGACGGGTTACGGCCCGGAGGAGCGTTCGTGGGTTTCTGCATCTGATGTGAACGCCCCGCGGTTGGTAGCCCGCTTCCATAGGGATCATCCGTCCTGCCCACGGGGTCGTGGGCCGTTGGGGGGGGGCTATGTTAGGCGATCCTCTGCACACCAGGCCACGACACATCAGAACACTGCTCACATTCCCCCAACATCTCCTCCCAAGCTTCGAGGCTCAAGTGATTCGGTGAAGCCACAGAACCGAAAATTCTGTACCGTTGTACGGGCTCGATTGCAACCCTTTCTGCATTGGCAACTGCCTTGGAGAACGTATAGCAGAAAGGGCGGCCTTACGTCTCCACGCCGGTCACGTGATACGCTATGGCGTTCCCCATGTGATCTTGGTGGACGTCACATGATCCAGAGAAGTCACGTGACCCAGGGGCGATCAGTATAAAGGTCTGAGAGACAGAACGCTCATTGCTTCTCAGCTGGCTTCGGACACTGTTTGGCGTTACATCTTGCTCCTTGTTACCTTGATCACGGAACTCTATCTCGGACTCCCTTGGACACCCCTTGGTACTTTTGCTTGGAACTGTTTACCTGTTGCCGGATATTTGGACTGCACCTCGACTTGTCTTTGGATCATCCCTTGGTACCTTGCTGATCTTCTACGCCTTTTCCCTACTGGGGATTCAAGTCAAGCCCTGACTCCCACAGGTGGCTACCCTTCATCCACGCTAAACTGCGGTTCTACTATTCCAGGGACCGCCGCATCTAATGAGCCTCGAACCTCCCTACTAGGTTACCTGGGTCTCCCTTACACCAGATAGGTAAGACACTTTAGATTCTTTTGTTTACCTGCCTGTATTGTGATTGCCTGGTGCTTAACCTCCTTCCTTCTTGACAGCAGCATCGGTGTTCCAGAGGCTCCGTGGATCTGGGAAGACATCTCTCACCTGTGGCCTCAAGGGTCGCACAGAGGGTTTCTATTTCGTTCCCCTGTGCGTCACTTGGGGACGGAGGTCTCATCGGTCTACACGACACTCAAGTCAGAACAATAGCACCCGCCTTAATCTGAGCAATATCTAAACCCCACTTCTTGCACAAGAGGGCGCACTTCATACGCCAAGGGTAGTTAACATGGGAGCCCTTTGACACCATTTCCCCTGTGGCATTCCTGACATTTGGGTTTTCTGAGGTGGTTGAGAATAGCTTCTTAAAGAATTCCAGAAATGTCAATTCAACCCACACACTGATACTGGGAATACCAGCTTCCAAGTGCAGAGCCACCGTTGGGGCGCAGGGGACCAGGCCCAAAGTAAAAGCTAGATGAGTCCCGGGATAAACAATTCACGTTGCCCCAGATTTCACTACTATACCAAACAGCTGAGTGGTCCTTGGCCTCCATAACCTGGATGCATTTATCAAGCCGGTGGCCACTTAATCTGTGGTAAAATGTAGTTGGGCCGCCCAGGCCTGCTCGTAGCCTTTTTTTCACCTGCTCTAAATGCGGAGTCCAGGAGCAATTGCCTGAAAAAACAACACCTAGGGAGCAATAGGTGCTCACCACTTTGATCTTAACGTTATAATTTACCAAGTATGTTCAGGATTATTTCTACCAAAGACCACTATCTTTGTCTTGGAAAGATTTAAATGTAAGCCATTTAGCTTGAGGTAGCTAGCTGCGTAACTTAGGCTTCGTCCTAGTGCCTTTGATGTAAAATCACGTAGAATGGTGTTATCGGCGTATAAAAGAGTAGAGTCGCCATTTAAAACTGGCGGTTTTGTACCTTCCTGTTGGGGGTGAGGCTTGAAATCTGAAAGAAAAATTATAAAAAGCAAGGGGGCATTGGACAGCCCTGTCACACCCCTTTGTTGGTGGCAAACTCGAAGACCCTCACTAAGTCTAAGAAGCCTTCATATACTCGAACTCCTCTTGATAAGACATATTTTCCGATGATGGTTTTATGGATGGAGGCATGACCTTTTCTAAAGCCTGCTTGGAAAGTAGGTAGAATCCCATTGTCTACTGCCCATTTGGAAAGCCTGGCTGCCAAACACCTGGCAAAGATCTTAGAAGTGCTATCTAACAGGGATATAGCAGGGGGGGTCGGGTTGTGAGCCCTTTTTCAAAACAGGTATAATAATGCTCTTGCTCCAAGTAGATTGAAGAACCAAAGAGCGTGCAATCACGTTAAATCATTCCAGCAAGATTGGGGTCCACCAACCCGAGAACCATTTATAGAGGTGTGACCTAATACCATCCGAGCCTTGGGCTTTTCCGTGCTTGCTATCATTAATAGCACGCATAACCTTGTGAATTGAGAACGTAACCCTACTTTCCAAGCGTAGAGGGGAACTGCAACATTCACGTTAAATAGGATATCCTTGTAATGAGAGACCCACTCAGATGACAAAATGAAAGTTCCATCCACTTGAGCACTGTTCCAGTACCCCTTTGCATCATCTTCCCTAATCGCCTTGTCCAAAAGGTTCCACTGGGTCTCGGTGAATACTTTTTTCTTAGCCTTTAAAAGCTTTTAATAGACTTTTTAAAGATTATATAAATTGCCTGCAGTCATATTGTTATTCTTTGATGCAACACACATTTCAAATGTTGCCCTGCGACACTCCCCATCAAACCAGAATGCATTGTTACGCTCTTTCTCCTGTCGGCAGGAAAGAGTACTGGGTGTCTGATGTTATTTGCTAGCAACAGGATCTTTAACAGAGCCTGAGGGGAAATCCCTGCCCGACAGGTCTGCCTCAGCCAGCACGGAAGCTAGCTTATCCTTGGTCAATGTCATCACATGGGAAACTTTAACAGACTCTTCAGAACCAAAGGATACTTTAAAATTAGGGTTTGGTCGTTACGGAATCCACGAGAGAACTAACGGATTATGATCACTTTTCAGGCGCTTGTGGACCACAAAATCATTCACCATCTGGTAAGAGTAACAATCTGCCAAACCTAAAAGGAAGGCAATCACCCCAACTTCCCCAGATGGGACAAGTAGAAAAGCAGCTAACCTGATGGCCCCAATAGCAGATGCAAACCTGCTGATTCATGAAATAAACCTTCTTTCAGGTGATCTGGATAACGATGAAATAGATAAATATCCTTTATCCAGAACTAATAATAAAGATTGTAAACAAAATCCCACCTCTAAATATTAATCCTACTGTGGTAATTCCGATAAAGACAAGTCTACTGGCATCGCGACTACTTCATCATTTAAATCATAAAAACCACAGACACTGTTATTCCACCACCAATGCCGAGTTATGTGAGATTCCCCGACCACCAAAACAAGAGGGTGGGAAATGCTACGCTGCAGTGGCCGCTTGTCGTGGGCTAAAAAGAGATAATTCCTTGCCCATTCTGCTCTCCCAACCAGACCAACCATTAGATAATGACGAGGCCCAAACACAGCCCGAGGCCACGGTAGACAGTTCCTCCTTGCCCT
Organism: Ambystoma mexicanum; assembly: GCF_040938575.1. Lineage (NCBI taxonomy): Eukaryota > Metazoa > Chordata > Amphibia > Caudata > Ambystomatidae > Ambystoma > Ambystoma mexicanum. The sequence continues at coordinate 1,546,325,275 of NC_090931.1, forward strand.
TCCTGCTGTCCCAACCAGACCAACCATTAGATCATAACAAGGCCCAAACACAGCCAGAGGCCAGGGTAGTCAGTTCCTCGGACCAAGACCAGGTAACTAGAGGAAAGGATGTAATTTATGTTCCATCCATTCATTGCCCTTCCTGCTGTCCTGACTAGACCAACCATTCAATCAAGACAAGGCCCAAACACAATCTGACAACAGGGTAGTCAGTTCCATGGACGAAGGCCAGTTAACTAGAGGAGAGGATGTCATTTATGTTCCATCCATTCCTTGCCCTTCCTGCTGTCCTGACTAGACCAACCATTCAATCAAGACGAGGCCCAAACACAATCTGACAACAGGGTAGTCAGTTCCATGGACGAAGGCCAGTTAACTAGAGGAGAGGATGTCATTTATGTTTCATCCATTCCTATCCCTTTCGGCAGTCCCGACTAGACCAACCATTAGGTAATGACGAGGCCCAAACACAGCCCGAGGCCAGGGTAGTCAGTTCCTTGGACCAATGCCAGTTAACTAGAGGAGAGGATGTCATTTATGTTTCATCCATTCCTATCCCTTTCTGCAGTCCCGACTAGACCAACCATTAGATAATGACTAGGCCCAAACACAGCCCGAGGCCACGGTAGACAGTTCCTCCTTTACCTTCCTGCTGTCCCGACTAGACCAACCATTAGATAATGACGAGGCCCAAACACAGCACGAGGCCAGGGTAGTCAGTTCCTCCTTGACCTTCCTGCTGTCCCGACTAAACCAACCATTAGATAATGACGAGGCCCAAACACAGCCCGAGGCCAGGGTAGTCAGTTCCTCCTTGACCTTCCTGCTGTGCTGACTAGACCAACCATTAGATAATGACGAGGCCCAAACACAGCCCGAGGCCACGGTAGTCAGTTCCTCCTTGACCTTCCTGCTGTCATGACTAGACCAACCATTAGATAATGACGAGGCCCAAACACAGCCCGAGGCCACGGTAGACAGTTTCTCCTTGACCTTCCTGCTGTCCCAACCAGACCAACCATTAGATCATAACAAGGCCCAAACACAGCCAGTGGCCAGGGTAGTCAGTTCCTCGGACCAAGACCAGGTAACTAGAGGAAAGGATGTCATTTATGTTTCATCCATTCCTATCCCTTTCTGCAGTCCCGACTAGACCAACCATTAGATAATGACGAGGCCCAAACGCAGCCCGAGGCCAGGGTAGTCAGTTCCTCGGACCAAGACAAGTTTACTAATAAATGTGAGACCCTGTAATTTCGGGCAGTTTGTTGAGGAGCCCACCTCTCAACCTCCCCATACGCACAAATAATCCTCAGGTCCCAAACCATCCTTGACTTTGAACGATCCAACGGCTAGTGCATCTTTGCTCGGATCCTGTATCATCCTTAACTCTTGTAGGAGCTGTTCTGGTTGCGTCCTTTTGAAGAAGGATATTTGTGAAATCATGGAGGGTCTCCTCTCCTTGAAGGAGGTGCTACTTGATCTAAGTAGGGAACTGGGCTCTATATGTGAGCGAAATAAACAGAGCTCTTATTGCTGACGCAGGCCACAAAGGTCTCAATAGTACACTACAGTCTTCTCCTCAGAATAGGGGACCCACTTTGAACCAAGGGTCAACGTTGTTAATACCCATAACCCAGTATTAAGAGTAACCAAATGTACGGTAATACTACAGGAAGGAGCATCAAACCCCTGTCGACTGTGATTGAAAAACAGGCCCAGAAGGCAACAGGTCATTTAGTTTACACTAGGAGAACTATATTAGAAATCAGACCACTGCTACCTCCAAGGCAAAGTGACTGAGACTTTGCACGCACAGACAGATTTTTCCTCAGTTCGTTGCATTGATAGTAGAGCTGGGACTAGGGATAGGGCTGAAATAATTATGATATTTGGTGACCTTAACACCCAATTAGCACCACAGAAATGGCTGGAGGATGAGGTCTGGGGTACGTTTAGGACAAGGAATGTAGATAGTTTGATTAATTATTGCTTGACTATTATCCCTCACTCGCATTTACTTAAAACCTTACTTGTCATGGAACGTCCTGAAAGCGACCATAATACCCTTGTGGTTACCTTGAACTATGTCCCAAATATCACCCAATGCAATAATGGGCGTGATATAAAATGGGAGCCATTAAATAATGAGCAACTGAGGGCTGAGATTCATGGGGCTGTGGACCCGATGTTATCTGTATTTATTAATGACATAAACACAAGCCAGCCTTACCAGCTCATATTTTACAAAGAATGAGTACATACTATACAGGAGATGTACAAGCTGGTTGGACAAGGATTGTAAAAAGCCAAGAGTAACCCCTTAGCAGCCCTCAAATCTGATAGTCGTGATGAATGGCATTTGATAAAGCAAATGAGAATGGACTATAAAGCCACAATTAAGAAGAGAAAAGAGGTAGAAATTGAAAGTAGATGGGAAAGTTTAATGCCAGCATCCTATGAACATGATCAAAACAAGTTCTAGCAGATTGTTTCACAGGGTAACCTAGATATAGAGCTTAGTCCCATTATGGCCATTCCTGCCTCCGTGTGGTACGACCATTTTAAGCGATTATATGAGTCACAACCAGCAAATAACTCCACACCAGCAGCTTTACAGGGCTTGCCTATTGCCAGTGGTGCTCCTCTGCTGCTTTCTGCACTGAATGCACAAAAGAATTATAAAGCGCCTGGGCTGGACGGTATTCCCATTGGTCTCTTTAAAGCACCAGGGCCGGACGGTGTTCCCATTGGTCTCTTTAAAGCTCCAGGGCTGGACGGTATTCCCATTGGTCTCTTTAAAGCTCCAGGGCTGGACGGTATTCCCCATTGGTCTCTTTAGAGCCCCAGGGCTGGACGGTATTCCCATTGGTCTCTTTAAAGCGCCAGGGCTGGACGATATTTCCAATGGTCTCTTTAAAGCCCCAGGGCTGGACGGTATTCTCATTGGTCTCTTTAAAGCACCAGGGCTGGACGGTATTCGCATTGGTCTCTTTAAAGCTCCAGGGCTGGACGGTATTCCCAATGGTCTCTTTAAAGCCCCAGGGCTTGACGGTATTCCCATTGGTCTCTTTAAAGCTCCAGGGATGGAAGGTATTCCCAATGGTCTCTTTAAAGCCACAGGGCTGCACGGTATTCCCCATTGGTCTCTTTAGAGCTCCAGGGCCAGACGGTATTCCCATTGGTCTTTTTAAAGCTCCTGGGCTGGACGGTATTCCCATTGGTCTCTTTAAAGCTCCAGGGCTGGACGGTATTCCCATTGGTCTCTTTAAAGCTCCAGGGATGGACTGTATTCCCATTGGTCTCTTTAAAGAGCCAGGGCTGGACGGTATTCCCATTGGTCTCTTTAGAGCGCCAGGGCTGGATGGTATTCCCATTGATCTCTTTAAAGCGCCATGGTGGGAAGGTATTCCCATTGGTCTCTTTAGAGCGCCAGGGCTGGACGGTATTTCCATTGGTCTCTTTAAAGCACTAGGGCTGGACGGTATTCCCGTTGGTCTCTTTAAAGCGCCAGGGCTGGACGGTATTCCCCTTGGTCTCTTTAAAACACCAGATCTGGACGGTATTCCCATTGGTCTCTTTAGAGCGCCAGGGCTGGATGGTATTCCCTTTGGTCTCGTTAAAGCTCCAGGGCTGGACGGTGTTCCCATTGGTCTCTTTAGAGCGCCAGGGATGGACGGTATTCCCATTTCTCTCTTTAAAGCTCCAGGGCTGGACGGTGTTCCCATTGGTCTCTTTAGAGCGCCAGGGATGGACGGTATTCCCATTGGTCTCTGTAAAGCTCCAGGGCTGGACGGTATTCCCATTGGTCTCTTTAAAGCTCCAAGGGTGAACGGTATTCCCATTGCTCTCTTTAAAGCTCCAGGGCTGGACGGTATTCCCATTGGTCTCTTTAAAGCACCAGGGCCGGACGGTATTCCCCTTTGGTCTCTTTAAAGCTCCAGGGCTGGACGGTATTCCCCATTGGTCTCTTTAAAGCTCCAGGGCTGGACCGTATTCCCATTGGTCTCTTTAAAGCAGAAGGTCCTTTTCGAATCCCAATTGTATTAAAACGGTTTAACTTGGTCAACAAATACCAAGAGCCACCAATGTAATGGCGTTCAGCTGTGATAGTTACTATTTTTAAAAAGGGGGCAGTAACGTTCCATGAACTTGTAGGCCCATTTCACTTTTACAGAGTTTGGAAAAAGTGTACGCCGAGATCTTTTCTAATTGTTTACTCTTATATATTGATTTAAAAACATCTTCACCACACACAAGCATTCCTTTGTAGAGACATAGGTACGGTTGAATAACCTTCCGATTAAGCTTGATCCTACAGAAATACGTTGGTCAAAAGGCTGCATAAGGGGTCACCAAATGAAGGCTGACACCTTATCATGCACATCTCCCAAAAGACAGAATAAGGTACACACCCCACTAGGGAATGAGACCAGGAGAGTAATTGCAAGGTAACCAAAATGTAAATAAGTAAATAAATGCAAGCAAAGAACTCTGCTGCCCGAGAGCGCTTTGCTAACAGATACACAGGCAGCACGTTAAAAGGGCACCAAGCGTCTTAGCTGACATTATACATAAGAGATAGTTTTCCAGACATGATTGGCTAAGTACATATACTCTTCCCAGCTCCATAGGGGAGTCCTGGGGTTGATTACTAGTTGTCACTCCATCAGTCATCGTACACGTGGTCAGCTGGGCTCCTCCTTGGCCAGGTAAAGGTCAGGCGAAGTTTGCAGAGATGATGTAGCGTTTGTCTAACTAAGCTGAATAACAAGGGCCTCATCACGAGTTGGGCTGTATTCCCAGCTGTAATACAGCCGACTGTAATAGCCCTAACACCGACCAGTCCGGTGGTATTACCACCGGATCACGAGTTGGGCCTTAACGGTAAATCCCCATTCCTGATTGGGTCCATTGGATCCAATGGGGAATTTTCGGCGCTAATTATGCGGGCTAATACAGCCGGCTGTAATACAGCTGAAAACAGGGATTTTCACCTCCAGAAAAAAGCTGGAGGTAAAACAGTCGATTTAGCGCCCAACTCGTGATAGGGCCAGCCCTTAAATGCGGCTGTAATACCATTACCACCGCATTTAAGGGCTACAGCCAAACTCGTGATGAGGCCCTTGGTATATATTTTTTAGGTTTTCGTTTAGGTAAAAAAAGGGGTTTTTAGCAAAAAAAAGGGGTTTGGAGGGGGGACCCCCCCCCAAAAAAAAAAAATTCGACCATTTGACCTGTCGACCTTTTGGTGTCGACCATTTGTCCTGTCGACCATTTAGATTCGACCAAATGACCTACAATCATATCACTTGGCATGCACGAAATAATGACTGGCATGAATTGGCATTTGTCACTTCAAAAAGGGACTGTTAGTGTGAAATGGGTACATTCCGACCTGTCTTTTTATGGGAGCATGGGTTAGGGGTCGTGTCTTATCTGGAGGGGCGATCTTTTATTCGTGGTCTCTAGGGCCCCACGATTTCTAACACATAGGAGATAGGTGTTAGTGTTACCAGAATATATGACCACTCTAGATTAGGTATATGGTGGGTGAACTGGAGGTGGCCCGGGGGAAGGGTCTGGTGGCCAGATGCATTGAAAGGGAATAGGGGGCATGGGTTCAGTGGACTGCGGCCTGGCAGGGAGGGGGTGGAGAGGGCATGAGTCGGTCAGCAAAGATGGATGGGGCACTGGAGCTGGAGCAGGCCTTGGTCTAGTTTTCCTCACTCTTTCAATACAGATACGGTTGAACTAGTCCTTAAGTCAAGAATGGGTCTAGAATCAACTTGGGGGGCTAAAGATCTTTGGGCCGAAAGAAGTATAATGGTCTCAAGGTCTTGTCCCCAGCCTAAAGATAAGCAGTCGGGGCTAACTGCGGGCCCCCCACCATGCTTTCTCCCGCATAACAAGATCACGGGAGCTCCTCAAGCTAACATGTGTGAAATGGTAACCAAAATTATTTCCCAAGTCCTTCATAAAATGGGCCTGCCTCAACAGAGACTTTAGTTAGCTCACAGATAAAGCTTCTTTCCTGGAACACTCTGGGCTATTCTTCCCTCTCAAAAGGACCTGGAAAAAACGTCACTGTTCTGAACTTGGACCTGATCTGTTTCCAGGAAACATGGTTGACTTTTAAGCTGGGTATCGATGGGTTTTCCACCTATCAACAGTTGGTGCAGGGTTTGGGAGGAGGCAGACCTGTGGAGGGGGGGGGGCTACTGGTTGCCTGTAAGAATGATGTCTTTAGCTCCTCGAGTTTGCTCTCTGATAACAAACAAGGTATTTTGATGGTGAGATTTAAGAGAAAGGGGGGAACTGGTTAGTGGTTAACTTGTATTGGAACCCCTTGGCCACCCCCTGTCTGAGTATTTACAAGATCTGTCTGATTGCTTAGTCGAGTTCTCATCCCTTTTTCCCTCCGATGAACTAATAATTGCTGGAGATATAAACTCTCAGTGTGTACGCTCTAAGGATCCGATCTCGGGGAAAACTAAACCTGTTACTAGTAATGGTACTCCTTGGTATGGTTTTATGAGAGATTGGGATCTTGTGATGCTCAATGGTAACGTGGAAGGGGACCTCTTGGTTGCTCCAACCTGGCACAGAGGTATGGCCTTTTCAACGATTGATTATTTTTTCCGTTTCCAGAGCAATCATGAACAGCTGCACTGAGTTTAGGGTTATTGAAGGGAACAGAGATGATTATGACATGTTGGTGGTCTCTCTGGTCTTGGACTTTGCCCATACTACGTGTTGTTATACTGAAGAGCTATCACTTAATTCTGCTGGAAACCAGCTCAGAAGGTTTGATAGAGGGGGTCGAACCCTTACAAATAATCTGAATGAACGGGTGAATCAGCTTTCAAGTAATTAGTTGTCAATGCATTGTCAATCTGCTACTTTTCTACCCTTTCTTTGGGATCGGAGTCCTGAAGTGCATTCGGTCTCTAAACAGCAAGAGGCTCACAAACATTTGTTTGATGTGCAAATTCTTGAACAGAAAAACCTTAAACGTTTGGAGACGGCACGCCTAAAGAGGATGGTATTTGACGAGAAAGACTTGGATGCCCAATTTACAGCCCTCAATTATAGGTACAGAAACTGGGTACGCTCTCACAGGCACCAACTATTGCAGCAAGACGGGGAAAGAATGCTTTCCAGAAATTCTAGACATTTCTGGGCTTTGGTAGGGTCTCTGAACAATCTATCCCCCCCAACCCAGGAAACAATCCTACAGGAACACGTATGGGTCACTCATTTTTCAGACGTTTATCGTCCATCTGAACTGATGCTTCCTAAAATAGCAGTGGGTGGTGCCTGGTACCTAGCTTTTTCTTGTGAAGACATAGAGAATCGAATAAAGAAATCTTCGGGCTCGAGGGCAGCTGGTCCAAATGGTTTAAGTAACTTCATTCTAAAAATGAATCCAACACTTTGAGCCAAGGTCCTCAAGTCCATTTTCGATAATATTGTACACTCAGGCAAAATACGTGTCGTGGAGATCATCTATTGTAATACCGATCTATAAGAAGGGGGATCGTCTTGCAGCCTCGAATTATCGCCCCATTTCACTCCTAGATGCAGACAGTAAAATCTTTGTAGGTCTGATCTTGAGTGAAATGGAGGCATGGGCTAAATCCAAATGTATTATTCCCAAGCAGCAAACGGGGCTCAGAAGAGGATTGTCAACAGCCTTGAACGGACTTGTTCTAAACTGTATTAGTTTACCATCTATTATGAAGGGAGGCCCCCCCATTGTTTGGCGCATGGATTGACCTGTCCCAGGCTTCCGACACTGTCAATAGAAATCTCTTGTGGAGAAAGTTGAACATCTGGGGAGCCCCCTCCAACCTGTTGTCCATTCTAATCGAGCTTCATCAGAATTCTTTGATGCGTGTTAGGCTCTCTAGCGCAGGCTCAGTGTCGACTCCTATGGGGGTCGAGAGAGGTGTCCGGCAGGGCTGCGTGATTGCACCTTTCCTCTTCATTCTTTTTATGTCAGATCTATGTGATTGGCTTCAAGGTGTAGGGCTTATTATTCCAAAAATTGGTGAAACAAAACTAAATTGGTTGGCCTATGCCGACGATGTAGTGGTTTTAGACCACTCACAAGTCGGGCTGCAACGACTATTATCAGCATTGGCGGATTATGCCCGGACAAACGACCTAAAAATTAATCCTGAAAAATCGAAGGTGCTGGTCTTCAAACATCCGAATAAGATACTCAAGTCCTATAGTTGGTCTATGAATAATCGCCATGTCGAACTGGTTACTGAGTTAACCTATTTGGGGGCAGTGATCAGAGCCTTTCCAACATTGAGTCATCTTCTTTTGATTTTGGATAATAAGGTAATTAGTTTGGGAGCCCAGATGAAAAGAATTTGCTCTAAACTATGTACATTTTCCGTCCAACCCCTAGTGAGGTTTTACATAGGAAATGTGGCCCCTGTAATTCTTTATGGCTTGGAGTCGAATCCCTTATCTATGAAAATTGATTGGGATAAATTGGAGGCTAAGATTTGGAAGAGGTCTTTCAATCTGGCCAATTGTGTCCCCATCTGGTGTTTAAGATATGAGTTGGGCTTGTCCTCTTTGTTGGCCATGATGGAGTGGAGATGGATATCGATGTTTAGGCTAATCCTTGTCCCCCCAAAGGGCTCGCTATATGAGGATGTAGCATTACTGCTGAAAAAAGCTGACAATACCCTTCTAAATGAGCTTAGTCTAAAATGTGGTGAAATCCTGGTGAATTCAGATTTCTCTACTGATCTTATTATTCAGGATCCGGAGAAAGTCAAAATGCGTATGAAACAATGGGACTGGAATCGGACGATTAATGGAATGAGGATGGCAAAGCTATCAGCATCACATACGCATTTTGACAAACCCAGATCCCGGCTCCCTCATTATCTGAATAAGTTTCCTGATCCAGAGGTGAGAGCTGAGTTTCTGAGAATTAGATTGAACCTATGTTTAACCCGGGAGGTTCGCTCAATCCGAAACAATGAGGAATTCCCCTCTTCCATTTGCGACAAGTGTAATAATAATGAAAGGCAGTCGTTGAACCATCTATCTACGCACTGTCCAGGAACGCGGTCATTGAGACTGGCAAGATTTCAGAGATTTCTTCACGATCCTGGTTGGCTGAATTCTGATATCTTTTGCGACAGACTGTCGTCAGGCAATGAAACACTCCTGACGTTTGAAGTAGTGGCTCTCTTAACAGATTTGTTGGGGGCGGGCTCCCTCTGTTGAGGTGTTGATTGTTTGAGTTTGTTTCTGTGATATTCCAATCTGTCTTATTTTAAATTTTTTCTTTTGTTTAGTGTGTTTTTAAAAACAAAATGTGTATGGATTCTTGCGTTCAAAGTCATAAGTATGTATTATATTGTTTAAGTATATGGCTATGACACAATAAATAAAAAAATAAATTAAAAAAATGCAGGCCTTGGTCTCGCATTCTAGGATGAGCACATTTTGTCAGGGCTCGATACTTGCTGATTGCAACAATGAATGGCCGCGTTTCCGTGAGAACAAGAGTTGCGCTGAGCTGACAGAGGGTGGAGGTGGCTGGGGCTGGCTGTGCGCGGCGCTGTGAGAGGGAGAGTGGACATTTTATGCAGAAGGGCAGAGGGCCTAGAAAAAGATGGCGTTTACAGAGACACAAAAGGGAGTTCAGACTACATGCCTCATCATGAGGTTTATTTATTTATACAGAAGATGGGAGATGCAAATTTATACGGAAGGGACGGAGATGGCTCCCCCCTTAGCTCACACAACATTCACTTGGTGGGGGAATGGGGTAGGGGGGCGGGATATACCACCTCTCCCGCAACAAGGCTATGCCCCTTTACATGGCATTTATCGGCATAAAAGCTGCCGGCGACAATGTCGAACGCAACCTTTATGGGATATCTTGCACGAGTCTAGACTTCCATTCCAGTTAGTGACCTGCATCAAGGCACTTTACACTTCTGATATAGCTAGAGTTAGACAGGGACAGCGGGTCAACAAGCAGAAGCACCCCTGTCACAAAAGGGGTGACACAGGGATGCGTAATGGCCCCTTAATTATTTACACTTGCTATTGATGTCATTGCAAGATCTTTATTGGGGTCTAGAACTGATGCCCCTTTGACAGGAAATGAACGTATTAACATTCTCTTATTCGCGCATGAGGCTGTTTTACCGTCTACTTCCTCCCCAGGATCTAAAGAAGACTTTTAATGATTGTGTATTTTTGTGCAGCAGAATACTGTTGGCCACACCTCTTTAAGGCTTGGAAATGCCGCCAATACACTGTCATTCATGTGCCCTTTGCATGAAGATTGTACTCTTATACATTCTGTAATATTTTATTCTGAATTTGGCTTTTGTTGTTCAATGTCACAGGAATAAAGCATATTTACTATTTACTGCTATTACCTGAGCATCGCTTTGGAAACATCATGTTGGTGTAAAGGGCATTTTCACATGACGTTGTAACTTGTTCTTTGTTGTTTCTTTGAGGACAGATGAAGCCTCAGGTTCAGTGTTTGCTTCTCATCTTAGAGAGGAAGTGGGAGGAAGGAGTCCAGGCCAAGAGTTGGGTGAGTGTCACACATGCTCCTGGGAGCCTCCAGTACTTGCATTGAATGTAAGTGGTATATGATCCTGGCATGAGACATTGCAGGGCTCGCTCGGTTACCCATCTCTTCCCATCGTGTTACAGAATATCCTGGTTTGTTGCATGTCTTCCGATGAACAATTGGTGGTCCCTCTTCTCCCTGTGTTCCTACAAGTTCCTTTGTTGCTGATGGCAAATGTTAGCATACATGATTTCTGCACATGTTTTCATTAGACTGTTCTCTTCATGTGATTACAGGACATGCAAGTATTACAGCCATCGACACGATGCGTGTTGAAGACAAGACAGATGCCTGTTCCATGGAGACCCTTGAATCGGAGACCGGGAGTCCTACAGGTGGGTAGAACGGTGATGAGCATGAACAGGAACCTTTGGGGGGCTTTTAGGGAGTTTTGCAAAGTCCAACTTTGGTAGGACTTTAGAAGACTCACACACGTGGGCCACAGGGCTGCAACGTCTAGTATAGGCCTGAACCACACGAGTATGTTGGTAGCAATGGCCGAGCAGCCAGGCTTATCTTAGGAGGGAGGGGGGCTGTGGGCAGGTAGAAACACACATAGTCCCAAGAAACACTGACACACGAAAAAAAGATATATACAAAATAATGGTTTATTCTATATACACACCAAGGCAAAGATACATCTTCTGTAAGGTAAGCACTATCCTTTCAGTAGACACAATGCAAAACCAATAGATTGTATACAGTAAGTACATGACTTTTGCATAGACCTTTCAGAATAGCAATCAGCAATTCACAGGTAAGTAAAAACCACATTTGTAATAAACTTGTAATACTTTGTTTCAGGAAAGAAGATATGAAACATCACCAACTCAAGGTAAGTCATTTCATTGCAATTCTTTTACAGAGGCCTAGGCTTCAGTAGTCCATCCCTATCTAGTGCTGAATGTCTTTCAGGGTCAGATTGGCGATAAAAACAGATAAAGCACGAGCTGTAGAAAGTCAAGAGTTCCAGAGGAAATCTTCAGCAGCAAGGAAGTAACACTTTTGCTTTGAAAAAGGATTAAAGAACTTCGGAGAAGGCTCCCTGAAGGCACACAAGTGTTAGGCCTGGGTGAACGTGTATGGGCGAACTCCCAAGCACACAAATCACCACTCCAGCAACACAGGAGCACCAAAGCATCTTTAGGTAAGTTCTACCTTGAGTCTTACAGAACCTTTGGAGCAATACACGGATGCAGCAGGATGCCCTCGTGTTGCAGCAGCAGCCGACCCGGTCACTAGATTCTTGGTCGTGGAGACGAAGGAAGTGACACTGAAGTGGATTTCACAGCAGTAGTTGAGTGGAGGGGCGTCTAACAAAGGATTCTTCATGGCACTGGGGTTTTGATGCCCTTTTCAAAGCACCAGTGAAAAAAGGTTATGGCCCGGTCGATTCATCTCGCTTTCTCTGTCCAGTACTCTGGTGAGGGGACTTCAAGGAGTGAAAGCTAGCCTCTAGAGGTCTGGAAGGAGTCCATCAAAACATTTTGTGAGGATTCGATCTTCGGAAGACGATGTACTGCATAGAGGTCTCAGGTCCCAGGGCATTGGCAAATTGCAGCGATAGAAGGTCACAGCTCATCGTGGGATGGCTCGAAATGCAGGTTGTCTTGAGACTGATTCAACCCACGAGTGTAAGGTAGAGAGTCGTCCTCTTTGCGGTTCCCCTGACACTTGGAAGAAGGGGTCGAACAGCAGCGGTTACACAGAAGGCATCTCCGGTCACCTGGAAGTGGTTGCGGACATCTCTGCTTCTTCTTCCTCGTTGGTTCTTCAGTTCCAGTGGTCAGCTCTGCTTCAGCCTCAGGAAACTCAACTTTTATGCAGGAACCCAGCCATTCAGGCTACAGGCACACCCAGCCTCCCAGTCTGAACTGGTTCCAGGCAAGCACAGCAGAAGGCAAAGTCCAGCAGAGTTTCGAAATCCTCCCCTGCTTCCTGTCCTCACAGACTAACTGGCGCCTTGACAGGCTTTTCAAAGGATTCCCGCTGAAGACAAAAATCACACAAGGACCTCCCCCAGCCTGAATGACAGAAGATGGACCAGGAAAGGACAGGCCACCATTTTGGGTCAATTGTGACCCTTCTGTGCATTACCGCGGCAGTGAGTACAGCCTGGGGGTAAAAATTGCACAAATGTCTGTAGGATAGAACCACAGCCACCAGCTATTCAGATTAGCTCGGCACTGTAACTGAAAAGTTACAGGAGCAGTGAGAAGGGGTACACATTGTAACCCCTCAGCACTCCACATAAGGTGGGGTATGCTGATCTCACAAAAGAAAAGAGAGGTAGGATAAAAAAAATCCCTCTGCCCTGTGTTCTCTCAAGGAAAGTAACAGAAAATAAAAAGGGAAGCCCAAAGGGCTCCCAGCAACACTGCACAGAGAGTGCTGTGCGCTGCAAAAGTAAATTACAGATGCAAAAAAACTTGGAAGAAAAGCACAACTCAATGAAAAAGGTATAAAAAGATTCCCATAGACCGAGTAAAAGAATGAGATACTGGGGAAAGAGGTTGCCACTCACTCAGGAGAACTGACATAAATGCCAGTAGTCCAGCAAAAAGTACTCGGGTAATCACGTGTGGAGGAGATATCACAAAAAATGTAAATCAAACTAAGACCCCCCCCGCCCCCAGACTGAGGGACAGGAGGATTTCATCTACTCCTGGATGTATCCCTGGTCCAGTCGGTCTAACCTACTGTAGAGTCCATCAGCATTCTTTTCATGACTACCCTGGCCTATACTTTCTAGTTTCAGTCTAAGCCTGTGCAAGCTATAGGACCTACAGCTATTTCTAGGGAAGTGTTTCTTTTTATAAGAGGGACTCTGAGCCAACAGACCCTCTGGAGGTGTTTCTTCTCCTGAACCTAATTTAGACTTTTTGACAGGGCTCTCTGTAGAAAGCCTTAATGATCCAGAGGGGTGTCCAGAGTGGGAGTCCCTAGGCCTAAAATGATTCCTAGCCACCGCTCCAGCAGGAGCAGGCTGGGTCTCAGGTTTCATTATTAGCGGGCTACTGGGAAGGCATGGTTTAGGCTCCCTTTTCCTCGTGGCTCTTGGTTTGGTTTGTCTAAGGGTTGCCACTTTGATAATGGGATTTTTAGAAGGAGAGAAGTCTATGTTTCCTTCAGGGACAATAAGGACAGGAAGATCTAACTCCTTGTCACCCTGCTGAACCTCCTCCACTGGTTTACGTGGGTCTTCTGTGGATTCAGTCACCTCAGCATGTGCTGGACGTGAGATCACTGGAGTGACCTGAAGCTTGGACCCTAGTGGAAGCTATAAGTTTAAGGCCCTGCTGCACTCTAAGATAGGCAGAGTTCACTCTTAGTCTCTTAAGGTGGCCTCTCTAGCTTCCTTTGAAAGAGCCTTATCCTATGACTAACAGGCTCAGCTGTGTGGGAGACAACAGCTAGGGTTTTAAGGTCATTGCCTAATACCGCAGCACTAGACACTTCTGCCTGGACAGTGACAGGTATTTTGACAGCCGTGCTTTTACACTGGATAATAACATGCATGATAGGGAGCATCTGGACAGGGCCTCCAGCAACCTTAATGGGGCCCAGAGGTGCCTTAGCATTATCATCTTGGTTGAGGAAAGACTCATCTACCATTGAGATGCTGGCCCCAGTGTCTCTAATGGCAGGGGTCTCCTTGCCGTTACACCTAGACTTGATGTACTCACTACTGCTTTCTGGGATGGAGTGGTGGGGTCCCTGGTTCTAGGAACATAAGGATACTAAGGCTACTCTGCCTTGAACTCCAGAAGGTTCTTGGGCCAGATGGTGAAGGAGGGCCTCCGTCCTGGTATCCTCCAAATCTGGTGGATATGCTGAGGAAACAGAGGTGATTCCTAAGGGTTTCCCTCTACACTTGGAATGTCCGGTCACATGGTCTGCAGACCCACAATCCTCTGTCCTGGCATCCTCCACATCTGGTGGATATGCTTAGGAAACAGAGGTGATTCCTAAGGGTTTACCACTACACTTGGAATCTCCTGTCACATGGTCTCCAGACCCACAACCCTCTGTCCTGGCATCCTCCACATCTGGTGGATATGCTTAGGAAACCGAGGGGATTCCTAAGGGTTTATCCCTACACTTGGGATCTCCTATCACATGGTCTCCAGACCCACAATCCTCTGTCCTGGCATCCTCCACATCTGGTGGATATGCTTAGGAAATCGAGGGGATTCCTAAGGGTTTACCCCTATACTTGGAATCTCCTTTTACATGGTCTGCAGACCCACAAACCTCTGTCCTGGGAACCTCCACATCTGGTGGATATGCTTAGGAAACAGATATGATACCTAAGGGTTTACCCCTACACTTGGAATCTCCTTTCAAGTTGTCATGAATCGCCGATTCCGCCCCTTCCGGACAACATGGTCCCTCAAACACTGTAGTATTGCATCCATTGTTCTCCCAACATGGCCAACGCCGC
This sequence comes from Ambystoma mexicanum, assembly GCF_040938575.1. Classification (NCBI taxonomy): domain Eukaryota; kingdom Metazoa; phylum Chordata; class Amphibia; order Caudata; family Ambystomatidae; genus Ambystoma; species Ambystoma mexicanum. Next base: position 1,546,340,349 of record NC_090931.1, read on the forward strand.
AGGGAAACACGCGGTCTAGTCTCCCAGTAATGCACGTTGCTTCCTTGAAAACAGACACGGCACTCGGCTTGGCATGTCTCAATGCTAAGCTTGTTCGTGCTGTTTTTCCCGGCAAGTTGCTACTCTGCTTCCTTTCATTGTCCGCTTCCCTAATCTTTTGGCTTCCTTGCGGTTAGCCTTCCCTTCCTTCCCGGTGTATTGATCTGTCCCGCTCCTCGCTATCTCCACTTCTCGGAGTCGTGCGAGTATCCTTCACAACTTCCTGGATTGTTGTCTTCCCTCTGGGATTGTTACCTGGTCTTTCCTGGAACTCTGAACGCTCCGGACCATCGTATCCTTCCTCGGCAGGAGCCCAAACCTTCATCAACACATTACTTGCCTGCATACTGGCGACGGAGGAGACACGCCCCTTCTTGTACAAATCCCGAACTTCTAGAAAGAAGGAGAAATCTGCAAACCCAAGAAAGAAAACGTCAAGAAGGAAATAGGTGAGCTAAGAGTCTGAGGACTCAGAGTCTGACAGTTTGAGATGCCAACAAGCTAACATTGGGCCTCATCTCGACCTCGGCGGTAACCCTTAAATCCGGCGGTAGCGCTATTACCGCCGGATTTAAGGGTCCGCCGAATCAGGGCCTCAGCGGATTTCGCCCCAGCTCTGAGCTGGTGTGAAATCCGCCGAGAATTTGCGCTATTACCGCCGGCGGGAAATCCGCCGCCGGTAAGAGCACGAAAATTCCCCATTGAGCCCAATGGGGAATGGGGCATTCCCGAATGGGCTCAATGGGGAATGGGGACTTCCAAGTCCGCCCAACTCGTGATCCTGCGCTATTAGCGCCGGGGGCTATGGCAGTCACGCTAATAGCCCCCGCGCTAACAGCGTTACCGTTACCGCCCAAGTCGTGATGAGGCCCATTGAATCCAACATGGAGACTGCTATACAGGACCTCATGAGGGGAATGCAGGAGTTATCAACAGAAGTCTAGAACCTCAAGGCTGTGAATGCAGCATTAAAACAACTCGTTCTGTCAGGAGAGTGCTTCAGTAGGAGGCATTGTGGATAAATATGATGGAACCTCTAAGACATTGCGCCCTTTCCTTGATTCATGCCTGGTACACTTTACATTTAAACCTTAATTTTTTTCCACGCCCAGGGCTAAGGTGGGCTTTGTAATCTCCCACCTTTCCGGGAATGCATTAGCCTGGGCAACACCCTTGGTATCTGCAGGGGACCCATTACTTGACAACTATGACGGTTTCATAGATGCCTCTAAGGCCATGTTTGACCGTCCTGAACAGGTGTATTGTGCCCAAGAAAAACTATTGGAATTCCAGCAAGGAAGTCAAGATATGCTGTCCTATGTAACTTGTTTTAAACAATTGGCTAAGGAAGCTGATTGGACCCCTAAAGCATGCTTTACCTAGTTTTGGCGTGGGTTAAATTAGGAAATCAAAGATGAATTGGCAAGAGTGGCCCGTCCAGGATCCTTCCAGGCCCTTTTAGACTTGTCCTTGCAAATCGATTTTAGGATTCAAGAAAGAAAAGCAGAGAAAAGAAAGACACATACTCCTATACAGAAACCCTCTACAGAATATCCTATCCCCAAAGAGCCAGCTACCTCTAGCTCTTCGGAACCTGAACCCATGCAGCTGGGTTCCTTACGGGGACCTATCACTTCTCAGGAAAACACTCTGCGGTTCAACAGTGGACTCTGTATGTATTGTGCCTCTGACAAACACCTGGTAAGAAACTGCCCAATAGCCCCTCCAAGGTGTTCGGGAAACGCCAGTTCCCGATCCTGAACGAAGCCCAGCTTCGGGAGACAAGTCCTTGCTCCGACTCTTCTCTTTCCTTCGACTCACTTCCGAAGAACTCCCTGGTGATACTCCAGGTTTTCCTGTCAACAGATGACAAGGAAAACCATTCCGTCCTGGCTCTGGTGGATTGTGGTGCCATGGGCATCTTCCTGGATCACGAATGGGCCTTGAAGCATGAAATCCCGATAGAATCCAAAGGCGTCATCCAGGCAGTAGAAGGAATAGATGGGAAACCACTATCATCAGGACCCATAACCCAACAAACCACATAACTTTTGCTTTCTATACACAATCACCAGGAGTTGCTGCAATTTGATATAATAAAAGCAGCTCATTACCCAATGGTTCTGGGCATAACCTGGCTTCAGAGACATAACCCGTACATCAATTGGGCTGCTGGATCTCTATTCCTAGGATCTGAATTTTGCCTTTCACATTCTTTCCCGGAAAAGTCTGCATACCATATCCACAGAAAACAAGAGCCCGGAACAGCAACTAATTACTGTTTCTAACATCACTCAGGTACCTGAAAATTATCATAAATTCTCAGACGTGTTTTCAACAGCCATTGTTCAGTCCCTACCTCCTCATCGACCTGAGGATTGTGCTATGGACACCGAAGAGGATGCAGTCATTCCCTTTGGAAGAATGTTCATTCTTTCTGAACCTGAGAAAATAGCCTTACGAGAATACTTGGATACCAATCTAACCAACTGAACCATTCGTCCTTCCAAGTCCCCTGCTTGGGCATCTCTATTTTTTGTGCCCAAAAAGGACACTAAGGAGCTCCGACCATGCTTGGATTACCGAGGTCTCAATCAGTGTACCCTCAAGGACCGTTATCCTCTACCACTCATTTCAGACATTCTAGAAGCCGTACGTGGTGCTGTGATTTTCACCAAGCTCGACTTGCGGGGTGCTTACCATTTGATCCGTATAAATGAGAGTTATGAATGGAAGACTGCCTTCAGAACACCTTTTGGACATTTTGAATATCTAGCCATTCCATTTGGTCTCGCTTATGTCCCATCGGTGTTCCAGCGCTTTATGGATCAAGTCTTTTCGGACATCGTATTCCTTTTTGTAATCGTCAATTTGGATGACATATTGATTTATTCAAACAACCCGGTCTTGTATCAGGAACATGTTACCTTGGTCTTACAACGTTTACGGGAACATAATCTGCTGGCTAAACCTGAAAAATGCATATTTCATGTGTGTACAGTCTGTTATCTGGGTTTCGTGCTAAGTCCCCAAGGAGTAGCTATGGATTCAGCTCAGGTTGAATCTATTCTTTCCTGGCCTGCTCCTAACTCAGTTAAACAAGTCCAGTCATTTCTGGGACTTGCTAACTTCTATAGGAAGTTTATTCCCACATTCTCATCCATTGTACAACCTTTTGTTTCCTTGCTAAAGAAAGACACTCCCTTTCATTGGTCAACAGATCAAGAAAACGCCTTCTAGGAGTTAAAACACAAGTTCACTCAAGGACACATCCTTCCTCAACCAGACACAACCAAACCCTTCTTGGTAGAAACAGATGCCTCGGAGTATACAATCGGGGCAGTGTTAAAACAAGAATCCGGAGATAATCAAGAACACCCCATTGCTTATTTGTCTCGGACATTTACCCCTAGTGAGACACACTATTCAGTCCGGGAGAAAGAACTACTTGCCATTCGAAAAGCCTTTATGGAATGGCGCCATCTCCTCTTGGGTGCCAAGTACCCAGTACTGGTACGAACTGATCATCGGAACCTACAGGTCCTACATTCAATGGAGTGTAGAAACAGTTGTCAAGCCCGGTGGACCTTTTTCTTCGCCCAATATCAGTTTCGCATTCAGCACGTACCCGAAATATCCAATATAATTGCTGATGCACTATCCAGATGACCAGATTATATACCAGAAGAAGCACGCTCTTTTCCCAGGATGTTTCCAGACACGATGTTCATAGCCCAGGCCAACATGCTATTGGACAACATACGGGCTGAGACCCCGACCTCGGACCTCTGGAAGGAATACTCTGAAACCAATCAATGGTCCCTGTTTGCCAAGGATGGCTACCTCTTTAAGGACAAGAAATTGGTTGTTCCTACTCAGATCACAAGAATCAAGATAATGAATCTTTGCCATGACACATTCCATTCCGGGCATTGTGGTATAAAGGCTACCCTCCAAACCATCCAGAGAAAACTTTGGTGGCCTAGAATGACCAATGGTGTAAGATCATACATACCGGCATGTGCAGTCTGCAATCACAACAAGTCCGATAATACTTAATTAACCTACTCTGCCAGACCGACCCTGGGAGGTGATAGCCACTGATTTTATCGTGGATCTTCCCCCTTCCAAGGGTTATACCACCATTATGGTTACCATCGACCTGTTTTCTCACATGGCCCATTTCACTCCTCTGATCAAACTACCTTCGGCACAAGAAATGGCAGGAATTGTCGTGAACCACATCTTTCGGCTACATGGTCTTCCTTCCAAAATCATCTCAGATCGTGGACCCCAATATATCTCCAGGTTCTGGAAGCACCTATGCCAGCTATTGGATATTCAACGTGCCTTATCATCAGGATACCATCCTCAGACCAATGGCATTACGGAAAGGGTAAACCAAACCCTTGAACAATATTTGCGATGTTTTGCTTCAAAGGTCCAGGACGATTGGTCAGTATTGATTCCAGTAGCCGAATTTCCCACAACAACTCCGACCACTCTGCAATCAAGTCAAGTCCCTTCTTTTGCAATCAAGGATTCCATCCATCTGTTCTACCCACGCTCTTGCCTCACCCCACCACGGTTCCTTCAGTCGATTCCTGGATAGCTCGATTAGTCACAATACACAAGGATGTAATGGGACATCTAGAAAAGGCCAGGATAGACATTAAGAAGCATGCCGATGCCAAATGGCGACCTGGCCCTATCTATGCCATCAATGACAAGGTCTGGCTTTCTTCAAGACTTTTACCCAGACACCTAAGACCCAACAAATTAGCCCCTCACTTCTACGGACCATTCACAGTGAAGGAAATCATCAACCCTGTGGCCTTTTCGACTTCAATTACCAGAATCCTGGAAGAGAATTCATCCTGTTTTCCACACTTCGTTACTTAAACCATACCACCAGTCAACCAGGACAGATCTTCGACCTTCCCCTGTTCTCGTCAATGATCAGATCGAATTCGAGCTCTCCAGGATATGCGACTCAAGATATAGGAGAGGTCGTCTTCAATATCTGGTGGAGTGGAAGGGTTATCCACCCAGTGAACGGACATGGGAACCTGTGTCCAACCTGAACGCACCTCGCCTGGCTCGAAGATTCCATGTGACCCATCCAGGCAAACCTGGGGGATCAGAGTTTAGAAGGGGGCATACTGTCATGAATCACCGATTCCGCCCCAACACAACATGGTCCCTCAAACACTGTAATATTGTTCGTGCTGTTCGTACCGGTAAGTTGCTACTCTTGATTCCTTCCATCGTCCACGTCCCTAATCCTTTGGCTTCCTTGCGGTTATCCTTCCCTTCCTTCCCGGTGTATTGATCTGTCCCGCTCCTCGCTATCTCCGCTTCTCGTAGTCGTGCGAGTATCCTTCACAACTTCCTGGATTGTTGCCTTCCCTCCGGGATTGTTACCTGATCTTTCCTAGAATCCTTCCTGGAACTCTGAACGCTCTGGACCATCGTATCCTTCCTCAGCAGGACCCCAAACCTTCATCAACACATTACCTGCCTGCATATGGCGACGGGGGAGACACGCACCTTCGTACAAATCCCAAAGTTCTAGAAAGAAGGAGAAATCTGCGAACCCATAAAGAAAACGTCAAGAAACAAACAGTTAAGCCAAGAGTCCGAGGACTCAGAGTGTGACCCACGTGGTCTCCAGACCTAAAAACCTCTGTCCTGGTATCCTCCACATTGGGTGATATGCTTAGGAAACAGATTTGATTCCTAAGGGTTTACCCCTACACTTGGAATCTCCTGTCAAAAGCTTTTTGGTATGGGGGGTTCTGGAAACCTTCCTCTATTTGGGCTCCAGAGGGGGCACTATCCCTATTGTGCTTCCCATGGTGTTTACCATTATTACTATTGTGGTCCACAGTGGATTGCGGGTCAGTTGAGGTTTCCTCTTCTTTTTTATGCTTCCTCCTGTGATTAATCCAATGGTGTCATCACTTGATTCCCAGTGGTGACCTTCCCCCATGTGGCCAGGGGATGGCAGCCGCTACCTAATCCTGACACTGGGGTTGCTACATGAGTAAGGATCGCATGGGGGGGAGAAAGCCTCTGGGTGAGTGTCATGGCATCATCGGATGAGACATAATCCCCCTTATTCTTCTCAGGAAATCCCACCCATACCTAATGCCTTAATGGCGTATTGTTACAGCACCGCTCATCCACCTAGGAAGAGTGTTGGATACTTGTTGCCCAAACTACATATGCAAGTCGCCAAGAATGGACTTCCATTTCCATAAACACGAGAATACTGGGACAAGGAAGAGTGATTGAGTAATGCAGATCGCCCATGCCCAAGAGTACAAGCCGCGCTCTAGTTGTCACAAGCGCCGACCCACAGCAGGGAACAGCTGAAGTAGCTGACCAAGGTGAGTTGCTGGCGGGAGAAGAGTGCATCTCTCGGAAGCAACTGAGAGACTGAGGGACGAGAAGGCGTTCCTTGGAGCCAACCGGCCCACCAAATAGGAGACGGGAAGCGGGCCGTGAAGAGGAACACGCTGCAGGGATGCCAGAAGACTTCTGGTGGTTTGCAGGTGTTAAGAGGCTGCTTCCAGCTCACCGTAGCCCGGGAAAATGCTAGAGAGCTCAGCAGGAACCGCAAGGAGCAGAGAAGCCACAAACGAACTGCCTCTGATTTTCCTTCTTTACTTTTCTTCAAAGATGGCCACTCTTCGAGCATCCATCGTCCCTTCCTCTACTGTTTGCTTTTCTTCCCCAATCTCCTCGTACACCTTCGGTTACCTCGTTTTTCTCTCAGATCTCTAATTCTGAGACTTCTTCTTTCTTTGCTTGAGCCCACCCTACTGCTTCACCCTCCGATCCAATTATTTCTCTACTTATTCCTAAGGTCTATCCCCCCTGAATTCTTATTTTATGGTCTCTTAAATATTTCTCTTCTTACCTCAACCTTCCCTTCTTCATTTCAACATGCTTCTATTGTTCCCATTCTAAAGACATCTTCCCTTGCCCCTCCCTTTCTGATAATTTCTGACTCATTTCTCTTCTTGCCTATCTCTCTAGGCTTCTCAAGCATCTTGTCTATTGTCCTTCTTCCTTGTTTGCCATCTGGCTTTCATCCTCTCCACTCCCCTGAAACTGCTCTCCTTTCTGTTTCTGATTCCCTACTTTCTGCTTGTTACTCTAAACACTCTTTTTTGATTCTATTGGGTTTATCAGCGGCCTTCAACACTGTCGTTCATACTCTTCTCCTATCTTCTCTTTATTTTTTTGGATTCTGTGGTTCTGCTTTTTTTTTATAAACGTTGTCTTTATTCGCGTTTTATAAGGTGAAACAACACAATAAGCACCACCACAACAACCCACATCCTCCCTTATCACCAACACCCCGCCTCGCCTGCCCCCCACCCCCCCTCCCATTGGCAATTGGTAGGGTCATGAATAATACTTCCCATACACAAGGAGAGGTTGTACATAGCGTTTTGATGCCTACCCTATCACCTTAACAATCCCATAATTCAACATTATAACACCGATCACCCCTTACACCCTCCCTCCCGTCCCGCCCCCACTGCCCTAAACCTGCTCATTGGTGAAAACCTCCCTATCACTTCCTAAAAATGGGCTAAATCCTTCTGGATCAAAAGGGCGCCTTATCAGCCCCAATAATAACATACCGAGGTGTTAAACAGGGGTGTCCCTTAGGAGCAACACTGTTTAACCTGTTCATAGCCAATGTGGCATCTGCGTTAGGAGATGTTCAATTCTTCCCTCCTAAAATAAATTTAGAATTACGTTTGCTGGATGCTTTATGCTGATGACATTGTGCTGTTGGATGCAACTCCAATTGGACTGCAGAGCAAACTGTCAGATTTAAAAAGATATACTGACAATAACAGTCTTGAAATAAACTCTGCAAAAATGGAGATCCTGGTTATAAAAAATCTTAAAGGATCCAAAAGGAACAATATGTTGGACGTTAGGTCAAGAACAGATAAAATGTGTAAATCAGTCACAATATCTAGGAGTACTAATAAACTCGAACATCAAAGATGAGCCCATGGTCCAAAAAAATCGAATCAAAATGTAAAGCATTAGTGCCCAAGGCGCTGTTATACATAGGAAGTTCGGCAAATTTACAATGACACCCATTATCAGTTTCTACAAAGCCAAAGTAATACCGGCATTGATCCATGGTGCTGAAGCAATTTTGGATTGCCCATATGTGACATGGTCACAGTGCGAAAATATCTTCTGTAAAGAAATCCTTCAACTCCCCAAGGGCACTCCGACAGTCTGCATACGATATGAGTTAGGATTAACATCAATCAACGCAAGGGTCACCTGCAACACATTATCTTTATATAAGAAAGTGACAAACGAGAAGTGTCTTCCTCTGTTCAAAATCTTGAACACATCAAACACAGACAAAAACGAATCAATATTGGACACTTGGAAGCACGCTTGCGAAACGACCCTCACACAACTGAACAGAAACAAAGAAGTCCTGCTTAACAATCCGAATGCTGTCAAAAAGAAAGTATAGGAGCAGGACTGGATTGAAACTTCAGAACAAAGGGCACAGCATAGATGTATGCAGTAGAGCGCACCAGAATCTAGGGCCTTTAATAAGTTGCCCAAATACATGCAAAGGTTTCTTTGCAAACGATTGAGAACACTATTCTTGAAGTTCCACCTAAATCTCTATCATACTAAAGAAGTGTTGAATTTGAGAAAAGAAAAAGCCACAGTGATGGACACCAGATGTCGTTTTTGTAACGATGGCAACGAAACACTAAAACATCTAGTGTTATTTTGTAGAGAACTAAGAACTATGAAAACTAAACATCTAGGGTCGTAATTTGCAAAAAGACCATCCTTTAGCGGCGAAGACTGGTTGTCGGCGATGGCGGAAGGAGTCTACAACAAACTCATTTTTGCTTTGACATTTTACATAGATGAACTAAATAATGAATTGACAACGTAACGATATCTAGTGTGATATATCACGATAAATTAGCATTTTAGCTGATCTATTTGAATTGTAGCTGAATACCAATTTTGTGTTTGGAAAAAAATAATGTATCTTTATGTTCTTTTAAAAAGGTTTGTAATAAACTATTAAAATTAATAAAAATTTAAAAAATGGGCTAAATAATCTCCTCCTCTCGAGCATTCTCGCATACCCCCTCCTAATCATCCCCTCCTGGCCCTTCCCATTTGGCTATCAAAGGTTCCAATTCCTCCCTGAAGAGACTCAAATTGTCATTTACCACCGCTGTCAATTTTTCCATATGCATCATATCCCGTAAATTCTGCTCCCATTCCCTCTTCGAAGGTAGCCTCCTATCCTTCCAGCGCTGCTCTATGGCCACTCGCCCCACTCTAAGCAGCGCTTCCTGCAACCTACGGAGCCTATGTTCCTCACTACCTTTTGCCGGTATGTCCAAGAGCAGCTCGAGCGGCTCTAGACTCATCTGCACCCATGTGATGTCTTTGATCCAATTTAACACCTCGTCCCAGTAAATACAGACCTTATGGCAGTGCCACCACATGAGTGAGAGTGAACCCACATGTCCACAATCCCGGGAGCACAACGGGGAGACTTCAGAAAACATTCTTGAAAGCTTTATTGGGTCTCCATGCCACCCCTGCAATACATTGTAATTATGCTCCATCGTGGAGGTGAATAGATTCCCATGGAAGGTGACTTGAAACATATTTGCCTATTCCTTCTCAGTGACCTCCCTGCCTGCAACCTCCACCCGCAATCTCTTAAAGGTCTGTCTCCCAGACAAGCATGATGTATTCAGGACCGTATATATTTTTGACAGGATGCCCTTACTCAATGTCGAGGAGTCCAGCACCTTCTGCAATGGTGTCAGGTCCCTGGACAGAGCCACCCACCACTTTGGGTCAGAGACCATACCCTTCACTCGCAGGAAGTCAAAAATGGAGACCCTGTCCTCTCCCAAGACATCTCGGAACTCCTCGAATGCCAGGAAGCTCCCTTCTTTGAATAGTTGGCCAGCCCTTTTCGAGACCCCCGTCTGACCACTGTTGTGCAAACTTCAGCCCCTGGCGTGAGAGATTAAAGGGGGGGCCACACACTGACGACAAGGGTGAAGGCCACTCTTATGCCCAGATATCTGGTCCTAGTGTCAAACTCTGAGTCCCCTACCCTTATAGGCATTACACACAATTTCTCTACATTAATTTTAAGTCCCGATAGTTGGCCATACAACGAGATTTGGTCTATCAACGCCAGGAGGGACGTATGCACCTTAGTTATATATCCCAAAATATCATCAGCAAACAAGGATAACTTAAACTCAACTTCACTGCATTGAATGCCAGAGATTAGCCTATTCTCAAGCTGTCAACGGCTCCATGGTCAGCACATACAACAATGGTGAGAGGGGACAACCCTGTCGCGTTCCCCTCGTCAGTCCAAAGGAGACTGTTCGTATACCATTAACCTGCACCCTCACCCATGGCTCACAATACAGGGCAATAATCCACCTAAGGAAATTAGTTCCAAACCCCATTTTCTCTAGGACCCTCATCACAAATGGCCACTCCACTCTATTAAATGCTTTTTCTGAGTCCAAGGACACCAAACAAGCGTCGGAGTCGAACAATTGGGCCTGTTGCATTAGATCTATTGTTTTTCTAACATTATCCAAGCCCTGCCTTCCCAGACAAAACCTACTTGGTCGCCATGCACCAGCGTCAGAAGCCATCTCTCCAGCCTACGCCCCAGGACCTTCACCAGGATTTTCACATCATTGTTCAAGAGTGAAATCAGCCGATATGATGAGCACTGCATCGGGTCTTTACCCTCTTTATATATGGTCACTATTGTCCCCATCATCATAGTAGCTACTAGAGATTCTCCCTCCAAACATGCATTAAAGGCCCTCACCAAACAGGGGGCCAATAGTGAACAAAACATCTTATAGAATTTAATGGAGAAGCCATCCTCCCCCGGGGCTGTCCCAGACGTCATATCCTGGATAGCTAATGAGACCTCCTCCTCTGCAATTGGCAGGTCTAAAATCTCAGCTGTAGCTCGTAAAAGACTTGGGAGGTTCAGACGTTCCAGAAAAGTAGAAACCAGGGATTCTTCTCCCTCCAACTCGGATGCGTACAAAGTCTTGTAGTAATTAACTAATTTCTGTACTGTGGTTCCCCTCACTGATCTTAATAGTGGCCACCACCTTTTTGTTCCTTTCCTCCCTCAACCTCCATGTGAGAATCTCATCTACCCTATCTCCCTTTTCATGGTATCTTTGCTTCAGGAACAAGAGTTTTTTTCTCTGTGTCCTGAATCAGGAGCTCCTTCAACTTTGCCCTATACGCACGCAGCTTCCCCATCTCTGCCGGGGATAGATGTGCATCCCGAGCCCCACCCGGCTGTAGCTTACTTATATGTCCCCTAAGAGGCTCTTTCTGTCTCCTTCTCCCCTTCTGCCTATGGGAACCCATGCACATCAAGAACCCACGCATCGTTGCCTTGAATCCCTCCCAGAGTATCCGTACCGTCACCTGCCCATAATCATTCAAGGAAAAATATTCCTTGATCTCGGTGACCGTGCCAGCTTTCTATCTTTAAGCTGGAAATCATTACATCTCAACCATCCCCTGCCCCCCACATATCTGTGCCGCTTCGAGATTCCCATCGAAACCCTCACCAAATCATGGTCTGACCAAGGGATTACAATCACCTCAGAGTCACGGACCTGCGCCTTCAATTCAGAATCCACCAAGATAAGATCTATTCTTGAAAACAAGTTGTGCACCTCTGAGTAGTAAGTGAATGGCCTATCCCCTTTTAGGGGTGGAATCAATGAGTCTACCAGCCCCAGTTCCCTGTTCACCTTTTGAAATCGCTGTGACTCCCTGCCGTTGGGCCGTGGAGCCACCATCTCCCTCATTACTTTCCGATCCCGCACCGGATTAAGCACCATGTTAAAATCGCCCCAATCACCATCTGCTCCTCCCCAAACAGAACCACCCTGTCCTTGATCCATTCCCAGAATTCACATTGGCCCGTATTTGGAGGATAGACCGAACCCACCGTAATCAGAGATCTGTTCAACTTGCCCCTCACAAATGGAAAACGACCCTCCTGATCTTCCAGGACCTCAACCACCAACATCCCCAAGCGGCCCGAAACAAGGATTGCTACTCCCCTCTTTTTACCTGCCCTGGTGAAAACCCCATGAAAACGTCAACCAGGCCCTTAGTGCAAGACAGGGGTTGTTTAACCTTTTGTCAGTGAGTCTCTTGGAGCAACAGGAGATCCAGTTTGGCTCTCTTAAATTCTCTTAAGACCATGGACCGTTTGTTTGGCAGTTCAAACCCTTAGTGTTGAGGAGGTTGATAACAATTTCTTTACCCAGGGTCATTACTCTGTATCATGCACAACCACGTGACACCACAAACCCATGTGCCCAAGGAATCCTTGACCCAAGCCCTAGGAAGATGGTTCAAAGAACAGTTAAACTCCTCTTGGAACGTTTGAACCAACCCAGTAAAGTACTCCAACCCTTTCCCTCCCCCCTCCCCCACCCCAGGCATCCAATCCCACCCGGAATCATTACCTGAGTTGAAATCAGATCACCAGTGGCCCTCCCTACCGGAGGAACCATTTTTTCAAACCTCTCCAACTTCTGCGCCCCCTCTCTCGCCCCCTCAAATCCCACCCCCTCTTCTCCATCATCTCAACCTCCTCCCTATCCCCATATTAGGGTCAACGCATAGAGGCCACTGACAGTCTCCCCTAATGCAGGCACCCAAAACTGAACACCCGCCTAATTGGGGACCCCCAGGCTAAAACATCAAACATTCTCCCTTTGGGGGGACGAGGGGTATTACGTTTCTTAAATGTCCTCCGTTCAGGGATCTTCCGTCTGTCTCCTGACAATCCTCCCCTGGGCTCCTCACCTCTGTTTTCTCTCCTCCGGTCCACTGTGGTGGCACAGTTTAGGGGGAAAAGTCCTTGCCACCTTCACTTGCACCCGAGGGCCTCTCCTTCACTGCATGCTCCTTAACCCACTCCTCAGCCACCACTACCTTGGGGGGGGTTCCGGGTGGGGGACCCTTCACTGCCGTAGGGAGCCAGAGGACACCAGCTGCACTTGTCCTCCATTCTGTGTACAACACCACTTCACCAGCGAGGAAGCCCGCCAGCAAACGCACAACCACAATGGGGGGGACTCAAACCCCCTTGTCGATCACCTCAGCATGGATTGTCCCGCACTAGAGCCATCCTCCACCCACCTCCCCCCGACAGCTCTAACTTCCTCTCTTTGTGCCACAGTCTGCAACTCATGTGCCAGGACCTGGTGGGATTCGCCGGCTTTGTTGCCAGCTGTGTGGTCTCCTTCTTCTGGGCCCCCAAAGAGCAGTGTCTCTGGTACCCTCATAATCTTGTACTCGCCCCAGGGTCTCTCAGTAGCTGCACAGACCTGCAATGTGGGGCGCTCCAGTGGGCCCGGCCCTCTGTATCGAAGCCTCTGGTTGTCCCTCTCCACACTGTCATTGCAGCACACTGGCTGGGCCGTTCTATATAGGCTGTCACCCGCCACAGCCTGCTAGACCACAGGGCTGTGGGAGGACTGGATCCCTCGCGGACCCTGGCGGTTCAGCCCTCAAAGCTGCAATGTCTCGTAGATCACCCTGGAGCTCCGTCCTCGACCAGGACCGATCCAGTTGCCAGGCCAGCTGTACACATGGTTAACTCGGGAACCAGAGCACTATGAAGCACCAGACTTGGGCTGCCTCTTCTCAGAACTTCCCCCTAGGGGGGCAAGCATCGACATTAGGATCGGGAGTTGAAAGGGGGGGCTTAGCACCCTTTTACATCCTCCGGTCTGTGAGCCTGAGGATTAGGCATCCATCCTCTGTGTGCCCCCTGGTGACCTCTGGCTCTTGTTCTGTTTAATTCATATTTATCTAACTAAACTTATTTTGTATCTTGGGCTGGGTTCTCTTCTGACACACTACCTCCTCTTCCTGGCGTTCCTCAAGGTTCTGTTCTAGGACCTTTTCTTTTTTCTTTCTACACATCTCCTCTTGCTGCTATCATCACGTCTTTTGGAATATCCCATCATTTCTATGGTGATGATACCCAGCTTTTTCTGTACTTTTATTCCTTTTCATCTTCTATTCACAATAATCCTAGCTCTTGCCTTCTAGCTATTAAATCCTGGATGTTGGATCATTTTCTCGTCTTAAATGCTACCAAAACTGGAGCTCTCTTTTTTTCATGGTAATACTATTCATTCTCCATCTCCTCCCTTTTCTGTCTCATTTCCTCTTTCACAACTGCCTATATCATCTTCTGCTCATAATCCTGGTCCTTATCTTGATATTGATTTATTCTTTTCTCATCACATCTTTATTTCTTCACATGCTTGTTGCTAGCATCTGTTTAACATTTGCAAATCCCGTCCTTTTTGGACATTTGATGCCACCAAGCTTTTGATTTTTTCACTTATCTTGTCACATTTATTTTATTGCTCTGCCAGGTCTGACCCTGCCGGGTGCAATGGCACCTGCAAGAAGGCTCGTAGTGTGGCGGTCCTGAAACAAGGGTGCCGGTAAGCACCAGCACCCTTGTTCCTGGACCGCCACACATGTAATGAGGCCGTATCAATATTGGAAGTATGCGAACAGCCTACTTAGGGAAGTCTTGGTAGAAGAGAATATCAGACAGTTGCAAGTGGGTTTAAAGATGTCCTGGCAGAGGAAAATACCCAGGAATTACAAGTGAACTTAAGGAAGCCCTGGCAGAAGAAAATACCAGGTAATTGTAAGTGGGTTTAAAGAAGTCGTGGCAGAAGTAAAACCCAGGCAATTACAAGTGAATTTAAGGAAGTCCTGGCAGAAGAGAATAGCAGGCAGTTACAAGTTTGTTTTAGAATGTCCTGGCAGGGGAGTATACCAGGCAATGTGATGGTGTGTTTGAAGGTGCAAGAAAATTGTGAACGTGTGTGTTTATGAGAAAGCCCTGATAGGAAAGCATATCAGGCATTAAGATGAACAAAGTGTAAAACAGAACTGATTCAAGAAATCCTGATCAGAGCCAATCAGGACAAGGCAGAGGAAATATATTAAAGGTGAAAAGAAACTTGGCAGGAGAGTACACCAGGCATCCTAACAGGACAAAGTCCAAGAGTCAGGTTGTTTTGTGCGTCAGTTGTGTGGATGCTCGTGAAATTGATAATCCTGAACAGAAACTAGAGTGAGGAGAAATCCAGGGGAAGGGAATCACCCCCTGGAATAAGGAACTCTATCCTTAGGAACCTTTTGTGTTGGAGTTACGCATTCTTTTTTGAACATTTATGCTTCACTCAAGGACAAAGATATTTTCCCTTTACACTCTAGAATTGTTTTGTTAGAATGTGAGGGTCAGAATAGAACTTTGGACACAGGACATTTTGTTTTGGACGTTCTGACCGCTGACAGATCCTTAGTTTTGGTTTTAGGTAGGGAAACACCTCTAGCAGAGGGACAGAGGGGCATTTTCCCCAACCCCTTTTATTTGAATACAAGTCTTTGACCAAAACTATGAACCCCGTGTGTCCGAGTTTCATTCCCGACTCCTCACACTCCCCTCCCCCTTCCTGTGAGGAGCCCCAAAATCCTTGTCAGTGCCTTAAATTCTGCCAGTAGGTCCTTTGTGGCCTGTCACCACTTGGGTTTCATTACACAAAGTACGCTGAGACCATAAGGGAGTTGCATGCAGGTCTTTATTTATTTCTTAACTGTTGCCCATAGGTTGTCCAACATTCTGGTAGCCGAGCAGTGGTTACCTCACCCCTGCCCTGTGTCCCAGTTCCCCTAAAGTAGTCCTCTACTTTGAAAAGATCTGTTATCGACTGTCCTGGTTGCAAACAAATCCCACGGTGGCGGCGTTCCACTTAAGAGTTCACCCCTTTCCCAGCCCACAACCCCCCTTTACTCTTCTACAGACTCACCTGCTCCCTTGCCGGCAGTGTTCCATGTGGTAATTTCCCCCTGGCTGTCCAACGTCCCCTATAATCTTCGGCATGTTCCCCTGCTCACTCCGCGGCGTTCCGTGTGGTAATCCCTTGTTTCTCTTTTGCCTCTCTCAGCCGTTAGGCTAATAAGCCCAAATGAACGCCTCCTCTGCCCCGCTACCGGCAGGCTTCTCGGTCCCTCGTGGCACAACCTCTCCCTCCTGGCGGGCCTCTTCCTCCTTTTTCAAGAAACACAGAACAAACCCATTAACCCAACTACGCCTCTCTCCGGCCCTCCTCTCACACCTGTCAGTCCTTCACTCTCGTAACCGTTCGCACACTCTGATTAACCTCTTCCTTCCCTACGTGCCGGAGGCGGGGCTCCCTCGGTTTTCACCATCACTTCTCACATGGACTCTGTAAGATTTTTCTTTTACACAATCTACAATACATTTCGGACTTCGGGATCTGGCCCCGGGCACCTAGCACCTCTCTGGTCGGGAGAAGATTTAGCCATAATCGCAAGAATACAGCTTGAAGGTCACGTGAAGGACACTATCAGATATTTTGGGGTCTTCTTTCATGAGAAAGGGTGTGAGAAACCTGAAGGTGTCTCACCCGCTAGTTCCCGGGGATCTGTCATCCAGGTGGGCAGGACACGGCCATCGTTTTTGGATCCAGTTCCTGGGGGTGGACCAGTGCGGGAGGATCACCTGGATAAGGGGTCCTCGGGGAGTGGAAGTGTGACACCGGAGGGTGAGATGCGGTATCCCCTTCTTTGTAACACCCTTTCCCCCTAGGAACTCAACTCCCCCACCCCCCATTTTCCCGACACAAAAACATTTTCATAGGCAGCTCACTGTGAGAGAAAACAGACTAACACCCGAGCCATATACCTGACATGTCCCAACATAAGGGTCAGGCAGACACAGGCAATTACTGATAATTACACGCACCTGACTTCCATCACACTTCCCCACACGTATAAAAGGTGTAGCACGAAAGCACACTCTGAGCAAGGCAAAACACACAAGGAAGCAGCGGTTCAGAGATGGCAGTTTAATACGAGGAGAAAGTCCAGAAAGGTTTGAAAGGTGGGAATTGTCCTTGGCCTTTTCAGAGGAAGAAAACCGCTACTTTCACGAGCACTCGAGGATAAGAAACATAAGACTGAGAATTAAAGCTTGAGAAAGGTGCATTGTGTGTCGAAGGTACCCGGGGCTCTCCCGCATCGATAGCCGAGGCGGGGAGGAGTGGTTGCCTCTGTGGTACTGTCCTTGGCTCCGACAACAAAGCCACTGCAGTAAAGTCAGCACAGCCGGTGAGTCAGGGAGACTGATAGCAGACCTGTTTTGTGTTAGAATCAAGGTTGCAAGCAGCAACATTGTATGAAGAAATCTGTATAGTAGTAAAGTGAATGTGATGAGCGACAAGAAAATAATTGAATATCAAAGGAGTGACATTTTGAAACAAGGTAAATGCCATATACAGAGTGGTCTGGCACCACGTGGGTGCTCATTCGAAAGGTCGGTATTGTTAGGCAGTAATTTGTGCAGTTCCCTCTGGGACTACTGCAAAAGATTTAAGACCACAGGTGGTTGGCAGTAAACCCAATTGTAGCAGTCTGTACCACCCAGATTCACCTGGTAGCTGTGGCTGAGCAGTCAGACTTCTCTCAAGAAGAGTTCGGCAGTATACAGGGCATACACAGTAGGTCAAAAGAACACAGTAGTACAAGCAAACACTGACCAGAGCTTGGTGTATAGAGATATAATTATTTATTTAAAAACACATCTATTTAAACACAGTGGCACTATTTTCAAGTAGTTCAAAAACACAGTCACTAATGTATATACACTCCCTTAAACGGTTATTAGACAAGTCTTAAGTAAAGGCAACACTTATTTCCAGACAGCGGTGAGCGCTTATCGAAGATGGCACTCTAATAATGTGGTTAAAAAGGGAGAGAAAGGCAGAGCAAAGATAGGAACAGATCCCAACACTTTCAACAGAACACAATAGGAGAAAAAGGTAGGTTAAAACCGTAAAGTCAATGTTCAGACGGCCGGACCACTTTAAGAGGCCCCGGTCGGAAATGTGTCCAAGGTCACACAGGTGAACCGCACAAAGAGTCTCGCAAAAGGTTCAGAAAGAGTTGGACCAAAAGAAAGGGACCAGTTAGATGGTCAAGGTGGCCAGCCCAGTCCAGAAGGTTAAGGGATTATTATTACCTTGTAGCAATCTTTAGAAAGCGAGGCCTGGCGGACACAGTACCTTAATGGAGAGAACGCTCCGGCGGAGGCAGTTGTTCCTGGCAGCGGGTGCAAGAGGGTGCTTCGTCCGGAGGAAGAGCAGATCTCGTCGAGGAGGAGAGCAGGAGTCCGTTGCACTGCCAGGGAAGAAACCAGCCGCGGAGTTCTCAATTAAAAGGAGCGGTCCTTTTATTCACGTTGCAGGGGTAAGTGGCTATCCGGTTGCTGGGGTGCTTGGCACGGGCAATTCGACCACTTGGACGTCCTGGGAGCGAAGAAAGAAGGTAAACTGGTTGTTCCCACCAGTCAAGGGAAGAAGACTCTCCAGCCGGGAGATCTCCTCTGTCGTTGGGAAGTGGTGAGTCGGTTCAGCAGGGCTCCACCAGTGGTGTCGTCATAGCAGGTTGGCTCAGCTTCTCCCCCTTCGGATTTTCAGGTCCTGTGGCGACTTCTGAAGTTCCAGTCCCAAAAGCCCTGCTTTTATGCAAGAAACCCCCATTCATTCAGCCTAGCTGTCAATCAAACATGCTAAGTGGTGAGCCGTCCGGCTCACCACTTGGGCCAATTACACAAGAGTGCGACTTGAGTTGCCTAGGCAACTCAGTCCAGGGTGCCTAAACCCCCCTCCCACACATCCTGCTAACCCAGACAGAGTGGCACCACTTTGGAGGGCTTCTGTGGAGAAGCCCGCCAAAGGTGGAACAAAGGGCTCGACCTTTGGTTTGGAGTTACAGAGGCAAACACAAACGCCATTTTAAAACCGAGTTCTGGCAAAAAATACCAACCGGAGAATTAATATTAAATAAATAAACCAGCGGTATGTTCAAGGCTATAAGAATTAAATAATTAAAGTTGGTATCCTCGAACAATGGGAAAATCCCATAGAGATATATTCACGGTTGAATATAAAAAGTAGTATCCACTGCCACCAGCCAAAACTCGATCAGGGGGGACGGAGACATGCCCCCTCGACTAACAGACCCCGGGGCAATCGAATTGCCCCGGCCAGTACGTCCACAATATGATGGTTTGTACTGGTTCTGTTCAGAATTTAAGACTAGTAAAGTCAATGGTGACTTTACATGCCCTGGGAGACAGTAGTCAGTCCCAGGGTATGGAGTCTATGTTTGGGGGTCATTATGACACCCCTGTGTTACTGCACTGAGGGCGCTGTGTAACACACATTATCAAAACACATGATGTCCTATGGAGTAAAAGACCCCATAGCCCATAAAACACATGTAGAGTCAAAGAAACACACTCAAATCATTTCCAAGAGTGAGGGTAAAAGAGTCTCACTCTTGGCAGGAGAAAAAAACAAACTCCAGAAATCCAGCAAAGCTGCTGGGGGACTCACTAGGTTAGGAAATTCAGCCTAAACAGAGAATTCTCCCTAACACTCGCCCCTCCTCCCCCCCAGAGTAAGGAACAGGAGGATTTCATCCACTCCTGGATGAATCTCATACCTCTAGTCGATGACATACATCCTAAAGAGACCATCAGCATTTTGGTGGTGACACCCTGACCTGTGCTCAATGGTGAAATCAAACCCTTGCAGGCAGATTGACCATCTCAATAGTTTTGGGTTTTCCCCCTTCATTTGCATTAACCATCTCAAGGGTTGGTGGTCAGTCTGAATAACAAAAGTAGAACCATACAAGTATGGCCTAAACTTCTTCAGAGCCCACACAATAACAAAACACTCTCGTTCAATGGTTGGCCACCTTGTTTCCGGATCCTTCAGTTTTCTACTGATGAAGCAAATGGGGTGCTCCCTACCTTTTCCATCCAGTTGACTGAGGACTGCACCTATTCCTACATTTGAAGCCTCTGTCTGCACAATGAACGTTTGGTGGTAGTCAGGAGCTCTGAGTACTGGGGCTTGGCAAAGAGCCTTTTTCAGGTTTTCAAAGGCCTGATTGCACTCCTCATTCCATCTAACCTTTTTAGGGAATTTGGAGAGGAGATGACATTCAGTGGAGAAGCTGTGGTCCCATAGTTCTCAATGAAATTCCTGTAATACCCAGTGAGACCTAAGAAGGCCCTCACCTGGGTCTGAGTAGTAGGTGTTGTCCAATTTTGCACAGCTTCAGTCTTACTGAGCAAAGGCCTTATTTCTCCACCTACTACCTCATGTCCAAGGTAGACCACTTTACTCTGCCCAATCTGGCATTTACATGCCTTTATGGTCTGATTGGCTTTCTCAAGAGCCTGCAAAACATAACTCAGGTGGTCCACATGTTCTTCCCAGGTCTGGCTGAAGACTGCAATGTCATCCAAGTATGCCATGCAGAAGTCCTCCATCCCTGTCAGAACCTGGTTTACCATCCTTTGAAATGTAGCAGGTGCATTTTTTAATCTAAAAGGCATAACCTTAAATTGGTATGAGCCAACTGGGGTAGAAAATGCAGTTTTCTCCTTGGCATGGTCTGTCAGGGCTATTTGCCAATAGCCTGATGTAAGGTCAAATGTGCTGAGGTACTTGGCTGAGCCAAGTCTATCCACCAACTCATCTGTCCTTGGCAAAGGGTGGGCATCAGTCTTGGTGACTGCATTAAGAGCTCTATAGTCCACACAGAATCTAAGTTCTTTAGATCCTGCCTTTGGTACCAACACCACTGGGCTAGACCATGGACTAGTAGAGGGCTCTATTGCCCCGAGATCAAGCATCTTGCTGACCTCGCCTTTGATGTGGGTTCTTACATTTTTGGACATTCTGTATCCTCTGCTTTTTACTGGCAGACAGTCACCAGTGAGTATGTCATGCTGTCCCCAAGGGGTCAAGCCTGGTGAAAGTGAGAACAGAGAGGCAAACTGATTCAACATAGATTTGCACTCTGCTTATTGCTCAGGTGTCAGATTTGAAGAGAGATTTACTCCTTCAATTGTTTTGTCTAGAGGTAAACCTCTGAGGAGATCAGGAAGAGATTCACTCTCTTCTTCTTCCTCTGATGATGCTAGAAGCAAGGCTCCTACATCAGGTCTAGAGACATACGCTTTTAGTCTGTTGGTGTGGAATGCTGTTGGAGCCTCCTTGGGATTGCCCAAGTCCACCAGATAGTTGACCTCTCCAAGTTTACCCACAACTCTGATGGGTCCCATCCATTTGTCTTGCAAGGCCCTCTGCCTTGTTGGAATCATAACTAGAACCAGCTGGTCTTGAGTAAACTCAACCATGTTAGCCTTTTGATCATGCCAGTGCTTGACCAATGCTTGACCAGCTTTCAAGTTGTCACTTGCTTCTGCCATCATGTGTGACATTCTCCTCCGGAGACCTATCACATAGTCAGTCACTCTGACTGGCTTGGGGGAAGGAGCACTCTCCAACCCCTCCTTGATCAGGGCTAAGGGGCCTCTGACCGGATGACCATAAAGAAGTTCAAAGGGAGAATAGCCTA
Organism: Ambystoma mexicanum; assembly: GCF_040938575.1. Classification (NCBI taxonomy): domain Eukaryota; kingdom Metazoa; phylum Chordata; class Amphibia; order Caudata; family Ambystomatidae; genus Ambystoma; species Ambystoma mexicanum. Next base: position 1,546,362,009 of record NC_090931.1, read on the forward strand.
CTCCCTCCTGAGGGACTTCTCTATAAGCAAAGAGAAGGCATGGCAGTAGAAGGTCCCACTTTCGTTTAAGGGGTTCCTCTAAAACACCTATCATGCTCTTCATGGTTCTGTTGAACCTTTCAACCAATCCATTTGTCTGAGGGTGGTATGCTGTTGAGAACTTGTAAGTAACTCTGCAGGTTTTCCACATGACCTTCATGTAGTGGGACATAAAATTTGACTCCCTGTCAGAGATTACTTCCTTGGGTAACCCAACCCTGGTAAAAATACCAAGGAGGGCTTTAGCCACAGCCGGGGCTGTAACAGTCCTCATAGGAATTACCTCAGGATACCTAGTAGCATGGTCTACTACAACAAGGATAAACCTGTTGCCTGAGGAGGTTGGAGGATCAAGGGGACCAACAATGTCAATCATTACTCTCTCAAATGGGACTCCCACAACTGGGAGAGGCACTAAAGGTGCCACATTCTTGGAGCCAACCTTACCAGAAGTTTGTCAGGTGTGGCAGCTCCTGTAGTATTTGTCTACTTCAGCCCCCATCTTTGGCCAATAAAAGTAGAGTGAGAGCCTTTCCTTAGTCTTCTTGAAACTCAAGTGACCAGCCAAAGGAATCTCATGGGCTAACTGCAAGAACTGTTGTCTGTTCTCTTGAGGTACTACAAGTCGTTTGTAGTCCCCAGGTGCAGACTCTGTTGGTTCACTGTAGAAGAGGCCATCTTCCCAGTGTAACCCATATTTCCCAGGCTCTTGCCCTTCAGCCTGAGCATCTGCCTGGTGGCGAAGACCTTCCAGAGTTGGACATTCTCTCTGTCCCTTACTGAAGTCTGCCCTGTTGGGTCCACCTTCTGCCAGTAAAGACTGCAGCTCAGGATGGTCAACAGGATCCAGATCTCCAACGAGTTCCTGGCCTTCACTAGCACTTCTTCAGAGTCTAGTTCAACCACACAGGGTTGTACCACCCTCTCAGCCTCAGCTGGAGGGGGAGTTACGGGTGTAACTTTGGACAACCTAGGGGAAGTCCTTGTTGGCTGCACTGGAGTGCTGACTGCTGATTTCTTGTTAGAAGTCTTAGGTTTCCCCTTTGCTTCTTGTTGCTTGGATACAGCAGCGGACATCTCCAGCGGAGTAGGAGTGATCTCTGTCTTCATCATCTCCTTGAGAGTACCCCCCATGGTTCTCTCTCTTGCAGGTCTGGTGAGCTCCTGTAACCTTTTACTAGGAGGTCTGGGGGTATGTGACACAACTCCAAGAGTCTTCAAGTCATTACCCAGCAGAATCCTTCCTGGCACCTCACTTTGTATGCTGACAGGTATCTTCACAGTCATGTAATTACACTGGATGATAACTGGTAATTGGGGAAGCATCTGCACAGGCCCTCCAGCTAACTTGGTGAGGCGTTTGGGTGCCTTAGCAACATCCTCAGCCTGAAAAAACGATTTGTCCACCACAGTTATGCTGGCCCCAGTGTTCCTAATGGCAGGAGTCTCCTGACCATTCACCTGGACACTGTCCTTATAATACTCTTTAGTATTATCGGGGATAGAATTATAGACATCTAAATTCTGTTGTTCCCACAACCCGAGAGACACTAAAGAAACACTGGCTGAGACTCCAATGGGTTCATCAGCCAGTAGTAGAAAGTTTCCACTTGCCATTTGTACTTCTTCCTCTGGAGCGAAGGCTAAGGAGGCAAGTTGGACCCCTGGAGGTTTACCCTTACATCTGGGATCTCCTTTCACATGGTCAGTAGCCTTACAAACAAAGCATGATCCGAATGCTCTCTGGAATGGAGGCTTGCTCTGACCTCCTTCTGGTTTGGCACCAGAAGGTACACTAGCCTGATTTGGTTTCCCTTGTGGCTTACCCTTATGGTTTTGTTTGGGGCCCTCTTTGGAATTGGAATTATTTGAATTCTTTTTGGAGTCCTTTTTTGGCTGCTTCCCCTCATCCTTCTTCTGAGTTACCCCAGAATCCTTGTGAGTGGCCCGGTTGGCAACCCACAAGTCAGCAGCCTTAGCTAGATTCCTGGAATCTAATTCCTTTGAATCAGCCAAGTGCTGTCTGAGCTCAGGAGAGCAGGCATCATAAATTGACTCCAACATAAAAAGATTTCTCATTCCTTCATAAGTGTTCACCTTGTAACCCTTAATCCATCCCTCTAAGTTTTTCAACCCCTCACTCACCCAGGTAGCCCAAGGGGTACCATCATGCTTTTTGAGGGTTCTAAACCTCTTAAGATACTGGGAAGGGGTCTTCCCAAATCTAGCTATCAAAGCTAGTTTCACACATTCATAATCCTCCTTATCCTCCTCCCCCATCTCCATTACCACATCAGTTGCAACAGGGGGAAGCCTAGAGAACAACCAGGTGAGTAACTCATTTCCTGTGATGTTCTGGAGCCCATGGTTATACTCAACATTTTCAACCAATCCAACACATCCAACTTAGGTTCATACATACCCACTAATTCCTTAGGCATCCGGGGTCTTTTGGGACTGGAGCTCCTAGAGGGACCAGAGGAGAGAGAAGCAGATTCCACAGACAACTTTTTCATTTTAAGTTCATGATTAAGCTCTAGTTCTCTGAGCTTCAACTCAGCTTGCTTCTGCTCAGCTTGGGCATTGATTCTCCTGAACTCTAGCTCTTGGTTTCGTTCAGATTGAGCAATAAAACGTTTGTACTCTAATTCAAGCTTCATTTTTTCTAGTTCAAAGTATGCAGGATTACATGTGGGTCCTGGTATAGGCCCAGTAGGTACGGTAGGTAAGGCAGACAGAGGCTCAGAGTGGCTAACTTCATTAGGTTCACTTTCCTCTACTGATTCATTATCAATACTTTGATTCAGATCAATACCATCACTGTTAACTACATTTGCTCGGGGGGTAGATTCCTCTGTACCTCCCAGACTTTGGTTTTCTAACAATCTTTCTATAAGTTCCATTTTCTTGTCCTTCTCAGAGAGGTTCTTATGTCTACACAATATTTTTAAGCAATCAGCAGTTTTGGTAGACAATGATTCTAGGGTATAACTTTCCATAGTAGACATGGTTAGAAAAGCGGCTTTTTAGTGCTAAGCTTTGTGGTTAGTTGTCCTAAAGTATTCAAAAGCACACTAAAGTGTATACTCAATACAAATCCCACCGCTGTACACCAGTGTTAGGCAGAAACCTGTGCAGTTCCCTCTGGGACCACTGCAAAAGATTTAAGACCACAGGTGGTTGGCAGTAAACCAAATTGGTAGCAGTCTGTACCACCCAGATTTACCTGGTAGCTGTGGCTGAGCAGTCAGACTTCTCTCAAGAAGAGTTCGGCAGTATACAGGGCATACACAGTAGGTCAAAAGAACACAGTAGTACAAGCAAACACTGACCAGAGCTAGGTGTATAGAGATATAATTATTTATTTAAAAACACATCTATTTAAACACACTGGCACTATTTTCAAGTAGTTCAAAAACACAGTCACTAATGTACATACACTCCCTTAAACGGTTATTAGACAAGTCTTAAGTAAAGGCAACACTTATTTCCAGACAGCGGTGAGCGCTTAACGAAGATGGCACTCTAATTACGTGGTTAAAAGGGAGAGAAAGGCAGAGCAAAGATAGGAACAGATCCCAACACTTTCAACAGAACACAATAGGAGAAAAAGGTAGGTTAAAACCGTAAAGTCAATGTTCAGACGGCCAGACCACTTTAAGAGGCCCCGGTCGGAAATGTGTCCAAGATCACACGGTTGAAACGCACAAAGAGTCTTGCAAAAGGATCAGAAAGAGTTGGACCAAAAGAAAGGGACCAGTTAGATGGTCAAGGCGGCCAGCCCAGTCCAGAAGGTTAAGGGATTATTATTACCTTGTAGCAATCTTTAGAAAGGGAGCCCTGGTGACACTGTACCTTAATGGAGAGAACGCTCCGGCGGAGGCAGTTGTTCCTGGCAGCGGGTGCAAGAGGGTGCTTCGTCCGGAGGAAGAGCAGATCTCGTCGAGGAGGAGAGCAGGAGTCCGTTGCACTGCCAAGGAAGAAACCAGCCGCGGAGTTCTCAATTAAAAGGAGCGGTCCTTTATTCGCGTTGCAGGGGTAAGTGGCTATCCGGTTGCCGGGGTGCTTGGCACGGGCAATTCGACCACTTGGACGTCCTGGGAGCGAAGAAAGAAGGTAAACTGGTTGTACCCACCAGTCAAGGGAAGAAGACTCTCCAGCCGGGAGATCTCCTCTGTCGTTGGGAAGTGGTGAGTCAGTTCAGCAGGGCTCCAACGGTGGTGTCGTCGTAGCAGTTCGGCTCAGCTTCTCCCTCTTTGGATTTTCAGGTCCTGTGGCGACTTCTGAAGTTCCAGTCCCAAAAGCCCTGCTTTTATGCAAGAAACCCCCATTCATTCAGCCTAGCTGTCAATCAAACATGCTAAGTGGTGAGCCGTCCGCCTCACCACTTGGGCCAATTACACAAGAGTGCGACTTGAGTTGCCTAGGCAACTCAGTCCAGGGTTCCTAAACCCCCCTCCCACACATCCTGCTAACCCAGACAGAGTGGCACCACTTTGGAGGGCTTCTGTGGAGAAGCCCGCCAAAAGTGGAACAAAGGGCTCGACCTTTGGTTTGGAGTTACAGAGGCGAACACAAACGCCATTTTAAAACTGAGTTCTGGCAAAAAATACCAACCGGAGAATTAATATTAAATAAATAAACCGGCGGTATGTTCGAGGCTATAAGAATTAAATAATTAAAGTTGGTAGCCTCGAACAATGGGAAAATCCCACAGATTCGCGGTTGAATATAAAAAGTAGTATCCACTGCCACCAGCCAAAACTCGATCAGGGGGGACGGAGACGTGCCCCCTCGACTAACAGACCCCGGGGCAATCGAATTGCCCTGGCCAGTACGTCCACAATATGATGGTTTGTACTGGTTCTGTTCAGAATTTGAGACTAGTAAAGTCAATGGTGACTTTACATGCCCTGGGAGACAGTAGTCAGTCCCAGGGTATGCAGTCTATACTGTGGGGTCACTATGACACCCCTGTGTTACTGCACTGAGGGTGCTGTGTAACACACATTACCAAAACACATGAAGCCATATGGAGTAAAAGACCCCATAGCCCATAAAACACATCTAGAGTCAAAGAAACACACTCAAATCATGTCCAAGAGTGAGGGTAAAAGAGTCTCACTCTTCGCAGGAGAAAAAAACAAACTCCAGAAATCCAGCAGAGCTGCTGGGGGACTCACTAGGCTAGGAAATTCAGCCTAAACAGAGAATTCTCCCTAACAGGTATCCAACTGAGAGTGTAAATTGTGAACTGTGAAATCAAAGTGGTCTTGCAACGTGTCAAGCCAAACCCTGTGCACATTTGAAAGTCTTCAATAGCTAATACAAACTGTAATTGGTCCAAGCCCGGATAAGGGAGACTAATTGTGGAAAAGGGATCTGAACCCGGCTGAGGGGGTTCCGGGGTGAACTGTGAGTCAACCGAGAAAAGATATTCTATAAGCATTGGAGAAAAGGATCTGAGCTCGGAAAAGGGGGATCCAAACTAAAGATTGCGGTAGAAAAGGGATCTGAGCCTGGCTGAGGGGGATCCAGGGTGAAGAGTGAAACGCCCAACGTGAATATTTTTAAAGGAACTTTTTGTTGTTTTTGTACATCAGGCGCTCTGAATCAAGAGACTTTGATATCTTAAGAGACTTGGGCACAGAAGGCCCCGATGTTGGTTATGAAACTGTGTCCTTGTGCCGAATAAGCCCAAGAGTGTGCTATGCTTGAGTGAACCGCCTTGTCCAGTGCTGAAAACGTGGGGAAGGAAGGCCAATGGCCTGAGAATCCTGACTTATTATTTTGTGTACACTTCCTTGTTTTTCATGAACATTTCCCCACACTATTTGTAAATTAGCGGTAAGGATTGGCAATAGGTTTTTTAGTATAGGCCCTTTTATTTTCATGAGACGGCACTAGGACTGTGTTATTATTATTTGCTGTTCAATTTTACAGATGTAAGATTCGGTGTGACAGTCTTTTGCCCTTGTCGTGCAATTGTGGTTTTAAGTTCTGCTATGTCACGCGCATGCCAAGCAGCCAAGGCTGAGGATTCGGTAGACTGAGGAGTCAGGATCATACCATCATATTCAGGTCCTGTGGAGTACTTGTCTGTTCCCTTTTCCATAATTATTGTCTCGTTCATAGTCAGGGGAGTCAGGACGTATGACTAGTTCATCTAGAAATGTGCAGTCCTCATCCGTGTATAAAGAGTGATTCTCTGTAGGTGATGTCAGCACCAAGCCTGTCTCTCTCTGCACTAGTCGCAGGGGTGACAACCGCTTAGATTACAGTCTCTGACCCGTCCCTCAAGTCTCACCCACTCGCCAGGGGCTAGTCCTTAGTCCAGCCTCTTTAGGGTCTTTTGGGTCTTTAAGGTCCACGAGATCTTCCAGAGTACTCAATTCCCTATCAATTTGATGGTTTAAGGACAAGACAAGTGATTCCGCCACCCCTTCCCGCCCCATGAACGAGAAGAGTCTCCGCGTATCTTGTATTTCCAAGTTATTGGGGACACGTCCCTTATCAGATTCAGGCATAATATGAATGGTTTTAGGGCCAATGTGCTCACCGGCCCCTCTCAAACTTTTCCTTGACGACGCGTACAATGGACGTTTGCCGCTATGAATTCCTTTCAGTACATTTTGCTGGGTCGATGACACTCTCGGTCGGAGAGAATCAAATAGAATCAGTGCCTCGACACTCAATGGTCCAATCACCAAGGCTCCGATATTGATATCGCCTGGTGCCGCTCAGCTGCCTCAGACTGCTGCAGACTGCAGGACTCCACTGGACTTCTCTGTGCTCAGCGCCAGCAAGGAGTTTAAGAAGAGACACACCCCTTCACTCCACCAACAGTGTAGACAGACTGCAAAACACCAAACGACTACCGCAGACTGCAGGACTCGGCTGGACTCTGCTGCTCACTTAATGGCCCTCAGTCTAAGATTTTCAGGCATTCACACACCCAGGTGGTCTACAACACACCATCTTTCTTCTTATGTTTTCCAAAGGTTTTTAGATATTGGGAAGGAGTCTTCCCATATCTATCGGAGCTTGCTTTATCAAGCTGTTGTCCCTTCTATCAGCAGCATCCATCATCAGAAGCACATCACAGCGATTCTGGGGAAGCCTAGAAATAACCCATGGGACACACTCACTCTCACACACATCTTGCATCTGACCTGCAAACTCAAAGGCTTTCAACCAGTCAATTATGTCATTTTTAACATCATAAGCACTCACCAAACCCTTTGGCATCTTAGTCACAGAGTCCCTGGAGGCATCAGCTGGAGAAGACCCTGAAGAGGAAGAGGAGTTACCAAGAGACAATCGTCTCAGTTCAAGCTCATGTTGCATCTCTGTTCTCTAAGGCCTTGACTCAGTTCTTTTTCTCTGAGCTCTAACTTTCTATGCTCCAGATGCAATCTCATTTCAAGAATGTTTGCTTTTTGTGCTTCCAGATCCAAAAGTACTTTAGGAGGTAAGTTAGAGGGGGAAGTGGGCCTGGAGGGACCAGCAGACGGGAACCGTGGGATTGGCACAGGATCACCCTCCAACACAATAGTCCTCATTACAAGTTTGTCAGTCTGGAAATAGTGGTGCCGGTCGGACCGTACCAGCACCCGATTCCTGACAAGCACACTACGAGTCATAATGCCGCAAACACCGTCACCGCATTGACACCCATGGTGCTACCGTAGCCGGCAGCACCATGAATGTAAACATCTGATTGCCCCGTCAGCGGTAGCATGGGCATATTCCGAGTTCTGATTTCACTGAAACACTGCCATAAAAATGGCATTGGCACCGTGATGACTGAGCCGGAAACACTGACATTACGGACCAGGCGTTAAACAGTGTCAGATGTGCAGCAACAGGCCACATGTGGCCAAAATCAGCCCAGCTGCACGCCATGAGCACTGTGAATGTACAAAAGGACCATTCCCACACCCCTTCCAACACAACCATGCTTGCAGCAGCAGTAGCAGTAATGGAGCAGGAGGCCTGCATGCAGGGATACAACTGGAAGAGGCAGAGGAGGCATTGGAGGCACAGGATGAGGAGGAACATGATCGCCATGCACAACAACAATGGCCAGCAGGTAGCACCCCGCAGGTAACCACCCATACCCCGCTTAAGGGCCACACCCTGAAACCTCACCCAGATACAGATCCACACCCTCTACCGGCTGGACAGGGAGACCATTACCTCCATAGTCAACCTGACCCACGACGACATTGCTAGCCTCATTAACATCCGGACTGCCATTCCCCCTTGCTCAAGGTAGTGTCGGTGCTGCAGTTCTTGGCTACCGGCACCTACCAAAACACTGTGGGTGAGTTGCATGGGTTATCCAAACCCTGTTTTTCCAACGTCCTGGATGCCCTCCTGCGGCATGTGTCAGACCACATTGCCCTACCCAGAATACCTGCCCAGGTGAATGACACCAATGTTGTGTTCCATGCACAATGTGATTGGTACGTTGGACTGCACAACTGTGGAGCTGGTGGCCAGACATGCCATTGAGGCAGTCTACAGGAATAAGAAACTGAATCACTCCCTCAGCATTGTGTTTTGGCACCATATAAATAAACGATCATATCATATGTGCATATGGTGTGTGATGCATACCACATCAACCACTGCTGCGCAAGATTTCTGCGGTCGACACACATTTCCATGGTGCTGAGGAACTCCACGCTGCCAGGGTACATGGCACGTCATAGCGGAGAGGGGACCTGGCTGTTGGGTGAGCTGTTTCACCATTGCATGTGAACTGTGGAATGGGGGTGTTAACACACTGCCACCAGTGCATGTGCATAATGCAATGTTATACACACACATTGCATGGATGATTGGAAGGGGTGACTTGCGTGTGGTACATGGGCAGACGCAGAACACCCCATCACAAATAATGCACAGCTACACAGGCACATCAAATATACCAGAATGCATCTCACCAATGCCATATACCCCTACAATAACACACTGAACACAACCCCCACCGCCTGCGTCACAGCCAAGTACCCCACAGCATGTAGCCAGTTCACCTGCCTGTCAGAAGTGCGCATACCCATATGCATGTGACATGAATGGAAACAAATATGTAGCACACATGAATGAGTGGGTGAGATGACCATTAAATGATATGCAAACGGAACCAGAATTGGCACATGCAATGGGCAAAGTAGATAATGGCGTAGGCATAGGGGTAATGGGCAAGGTGGGTGTGAATATGCGACAGAAACGTGCTTGCAAACCACCCACCCACCTTGCATAGCAACCAAGGCTATTGCTTGTATGCCATTAAGTTACCTGCCATCTCCATCACAATTAAACCAAATCCAAGAATGTTCCTTTACTGCGTATACATCCACATAAACCAGTTTCACTGAATCAGAGATTACTTGAAACCACTCTTATGCTGCATTTCCCAAAATCAAAATGCAAGTATCATTGCATGAATGCAGACATTTCATAATTAAATGGTAGCTAAAATGTTTGCATGTCAACATACAAGGGCTTCTGTGACTCTGCTGCCCTAAGAAACACGTCAGCAATCACAAGTACTTGAATGCCATTCCTATGCAAATATTACACTCACCATGGGCCTCATTACGAGGCTGACGGTAACCCTTAGGTGCGACCAGCGGGTTGCCGCAACCCTGTTATAACGTTTCCGGCACCTGGGTTCCCGGTGCCACCGGGACATTACAAGTCCCGGCAGCCCAGGTAGTCAGGCGTGCAAAGTGTAAGTCCCCATTCCCATAGAGTCCTTTTGGACTCTTTGGGAATGGGGACTCGAAAGAACTGGCACCTTCGCTGACGGTGCTCCCATAGCAACTCTGCTTACCAGGGCCGTGCGGCACAACAGGGTCAGACCTATTGGGCGTTGTGGTTCCGGCAGACAGACTCGTAGTTTGCCGTTCCAGAAACAAGGGTGCCGGTAAGCTTACCAGCACCCTTGTTTCCGGAACGGCAAACTTGGAATGAGGCCCAAATGTGTAAATCTCTGTAGTAATTGGAAACTGAAGTTACCATTGACAATGCACCAGATACTAGAGACAGTAGCCATTAGCTACGTCTTGTGCCAATCCCATGTGACACTGACTAACATACAGGCTTTGCTAACATGACACTGCCAACACAAGGAATTTGCCCCCCTTGATGCCATGGCTGATGAGCCCCATCAGGCAACCACAGGACCAGCCCGAGCAAAACTACAACCGTTCTCACATCAGAACACGGTGCACAATAGAACAGACATTTGGGTTGTTGAAGGCAAGGTTCTGCAGCCTCCGCAGATCGTGGGGTGCACTCATGTACAGCCCCCGTGTAGGTGGGCAAGATAGTCCTGGGCTGTGCCATGTTGCACAACATGTGCATTAGGCACAACATACCACTTCCCCCAGTCATGAACATGCACCCGGCAGAGGTGGAGGAGGAGAATGGAGACAGTGAGGATGCAACGGATGGGCGTGATGCACGCTATGCACTAATCAACCGCTACTTCTGAGCACATCACACATGCACATTACCTAGGCCATCAACCACAATCTGCACTGTACATGAAATCAATCTCACTCTCATACTAAAAATAAACGTCCAGTCATGATTTCTATGCAACACCAAGTGTAATGAAAAGAATGAAATGCAATAACAGGTTGACCAACACCCCCCTCCCCAACTATCCCTCCCCACTCGCCCTCCCCAACTATCTCTCCCCACTGCCCCTCCCCTACTATCACTCCCCACTCCCCCTCCCCAACTATCCCTCCCCACTCGTCCCTCCCCAACTATCTCTCCCCACTCCCCCTCGCCAACTATCCCTCGCCACTCCCCCTCCCCAACTTGTGTCACACTGTCCATGAAGTCTAAGCCCTCCATTGCACATGTTGGTCCTTCGCCTGTTTATGGACCCGCTTTCCACCTGGCATGCCACTGTGTTGTGTGGCTGACAGGAAAATCAACCTCCGCCTTGGGCTGCCATGGATGCAACTGGCGGGCGTGGAACTCGTGGATGCCGTGTCTGCCGGGTCAATGGCCTGTCTATCCAGGGCCGCCTGAAGGGACATTGCCATGGACTCTACCATGGAGGACATAATGCTGTTCCCCTCACAGACCATGCTGGCCATCAGTACAATGGCGGATGTTGCACGTCCAAGGGCACATGCAGTGCGATGCCCAGTGGCCTGCACACTTTCCCTCATCATCTGGGCCTCTGTGCGTGCCTCTTCAAGGTGCTGTTGCACCAGGGAAGTTAAGGCCTCCTGCCATTTCTCCATGCAGCACAGACGGCCGTCCATGTCCCTAACACTGGGGAAGGGTGGGCGTTGTGGGCTGGAGAGGCTCATCGGGCTGAAATCAGGCCACTCATAGCTGGTGTGGTCGGTGGTGTCCCCTGCGGTGTCTCCAGCATTGACGGCAGCCTCCTCTTCACTGGATTCATGGCCATGTGCATGTGGCTGCTGTGGTGGGGCCAGTGTCCTTCCTCCTGCTGCTTGCCTTGCAGGCGATTGTGGCACTGCAGGTGGTGCAGCCTGGGTGCTTGGGCCAGCGGTAGTTACCACTGCAGATGGTGCAGCCCGGATGCATGGGGCAGCGGTAGTTACCACTGCAGGTGGTGCTGCCTGGGTGCATGGGGCAGCAGAGGTTACCACTGCAGGTGGTGCTGCCTGGATTGTGGGGCAGTTGTGTCAGTGGCAGTTGTCGCTGCAGTGTCCTGAGTGGTGGTGGTGGCCCGTGCAGTATGGCACTGTCATCGTCTCGTGCCCCTTGAGGTGCCTGTTGGCCTTCATCGCTGTCAGATGATGTGCCTGGGGGTGGTAGAAAGGCATGATGTTAGGGACACGTGTGGATTCAAGATGCACTGATACATGCAAGATGTTGGTTGTGGGCGTGCTGTGGTGGGGACATGGCGTGGTGTCCTGGCACTTGCTGGATATGGTGAAAGGGGACACTGTCGGAATGTGGGGTGTTGTGGTGGGGGAGAAGGGATTTGGATTGGGCAAGGCTGGGCTTGATGGCTGATCTGTTGGGGAGAAATCTCAAGAATGTGCTAATTTTCCTTAACTTTTGAGACCCCCAGCAACTTTGCTGGATTTCTAGGATTACATTTTTTACCTGGGAAGAGTGTGAGCCTTTTTTCCCACTCTTCCATGTATTTTGTGTGTGTTTTACTTTTGTGTTCTTTGGTTATGGAGTTTTAAAACAACTCCAGTGGCATCATCTTTTTCTGTGTGTCACACAGCACCTTCAGTGCAGTGGCACAGGAGTGTCGTTCAGACTCCCCAAGGTTTAAATACCTTCTCTGGGACTGACTACTGTCTCCCAGAGCATGTAAAGCTAAGTTGGCTTTACTAGTCTTTATAAATGTACTGACCCAGCACACCCTATCTTCCAATAGAGTGCTGGAGGGGTTGCTTAGCTTCCCCTGAGTCACAACACTCATGTAACAGTAAAATGTTACCTTTTCCTATTTTAAATGGCTGTTGGCAGTGGTTTAGATCAACTACCGTGATTTTTCGTGACCACTAACAACGGTAACTAAAAATCAGGACAGCCATGTTTTCCAATATGGCGCCCCAGACCTATCTGTGAAAACAGACTCCGGTCAACTTTTTTCACCATTTCTTTTAGGAAAAGTCCTTCTTGTGTTTAACTCTGCGTGCCAAACCAGGTTTGGTCCCTTTGTTCGTGCACTTTGGCGGGCTTCAGTGCTGAAGCCCTCGTCTGGTGCCAGAGTGTCTGGGGTGGACAGGATGTGAGGGAAGTGCCCAAAACTCCCTGTGCTTAGTCTCCTAGGAGACCTGAATGCACTCTGGTGTGATTGGCTGGCTGACTGTCCAGCAATGACAGCCACCCTGCTGGGTGAATGACAGCTAGGCTGAATGAATGGGGGGAAAACTGTTTAAAAGCCGGTCTCTGGGACTTGGAAAGCAGAGTCGACCACTGCAACAAAAGAACTGAAGACGAACTGAAGGAAGAGGACTGCTGCAACTCCTGGACGACCGGTGAAGCCCTGCTGCAGGTCCGAATTGCCTGAAACTCCAATCGACAGAGAAGCCCTTCAAGGTTAACTTCTTCCCTTGGTTTGGTGGGAACAACAAACTCGTAAGCCACCTGGACACCGTCCCTGACTGGTCAAATTTTCAGCAGAGTGCTGCTTGAAAACTGGATAGCCAGTGGGAAGGAAACCAACTCGTGGACTTTAAGGCACTCACACCTTAAACTGACGACTTGCTACAGCTTTTGGCCTCATCCCTGGGCAGTGCAGAGACCTTCCAACGTCCTCCTTCTTGTCCCCACGACTGAAGCTCAGGAACTGCGAGAACAGCTCGGACCTGCCAGGAACAACTGCCTCAGCTACAGCTTTCTTCGTTAAAAAAGGTACTGTGCAAACACGGTCCGGAAATATTTTCGGCCATCGAGAAAGTGCGTGAATCTTTCCTCAACTTCGAAGGTTTGTCCTTCTCTAAACATTTGTCAAACTTTTCGCCTAGCCAAATCCTTTAAAAATCTGTGGCAAAGACTTAACCGTTATATGTCAGAACTGTGCTATCCTATAAAAAAGACCCTGAACCATTGACTTTGGCCCAGGCATGTTGAGAAGAATTGCTGGTTGTATTTAACTGAAACCCTTTGCGCTGCCTATGAATGTATTTGGGCTATCTATTCTTATAACCTTGTCTTTTCCTCCCTTTTATAAGTATCTGAAGTGCCATTTTGCTCCCACTTCATTTTGGAGCTAAACTCTTGTTCATTTACTTTCCGGTTGGATTTTTGTGGTTCATTAGTGTGTGATATTGAGCTGCTTGTGCTAGTGTAATGTTTTCTAAGTAAATGTGTAAATAAATGTATATTATTTTACCAAGAAACCTTGAGTAAGTGTATATTTGAATCACTGTATTGTTGGTCCTTTGTGTAACTTGTTCTACTGCTCACTTGAACTCTTGAGATAAGTCTGGCTGCTCAGCCATCGCAACCACTTACTGTGTAGTACAGGCTTGTACCAAAGGTGAAATTGTGCTTACACTTGTAGTCCTAATTGCCTGTGGTGTTCCCAAAGAGTACTACAGGTGATTCTGCCTAACATGATCAAGTTGCAGGTCCAGCATGTGCATTTGGGGTCTTTGGTAGGCCTGGCAGGGACGTGGGGGACACGGTAGGACGTCCTTTCATCGCGGGATGTTTTTTCGCAGGTTTTTTTACCGCGAATTTTTTCCGTTAAAAAAATCACATTTTTTTGAAAATGGGGGGGGGGGGGAGTTGGGATTGGGAACTACCCCAAAAAGAGAAAAGAGAAAAAAGAAAATCGATGGGTTTTTTCGAGAAAACAAAATCGGGGTAAAATAACCAGCGAAAAAACATCCCGCGATGAAATGACATGGAACCGGGAGGCACATGTCATTGCCATTGCATAGGAGGGTGGTCATGTGTGGGTGGAGCTGAGGGGCGGCATTGCTGGGTTCTGGCGGAAGTGGCAGGATGGCAGCATGGCAGGCACACATGCAGTACACAGTGGAAGTGTGATGTGTTTCTGTGTGGGGCGGATGCTTGTACACTTGACAGTACAGGGTGCCGGTGCAGTGTTCAACATGCATTTCTGGCATGGGTCATTGTTAGGGGGCCAGGCTGTAGTTCCCCGACTGCGGCCTGGGTGTTGGTTCAGGTGGGGGGGGGGTTCTGCAGGCTGCTTTCTGGGGGATGTGGATGGTGCGATTCCCATTTCTGTGATGTGTTGATGCAGTGCTGGGAGCAGGGTGGCCAGGGCTGATGTTCATTGCATTGGGGTTACTTGTACTCACCGGCCTCTTCGGGTGTCCCGGCTCTGGCCTCTGCAGCACCAACCCCTTCAATCGACTCCATGTGCAACACTCTGCTGCACTTCTCCTCCTAGGGCATTAGACGTATTTGCGAGGAGGGACCACCACCTGTGGCCATGCTCTGTCTCTGGTGTGCTGAGAGGAGGTTCCGGAACCTCAGGTGGAGTTTGTCTCGGCGCTTGTGTCAATCTCTGACCGTGCGTGGTATTGTCTCCATTGCCAACACCTTCTGTGCCACTTCTTCCCATATGGACATCTTGCACATCTGGGTTTGGCGACGCTGGTCAGTGGAGAACAACTACCCTGCATGCAGGACAATGCTGCCTGCAAGCATGTGCAGCTCTGCCTCCTAGAAGCGTGGCTTGTGCTGCCGGGTCTCACGGACGCAAGATTTCATGGTCAGGAAGGATGGATGTCACCTGGGAGTTGCAGATTGCAATGGATTGTGTTTTTGTAATGGCCACCGGCCTGTTTCCTGTTCCGGCGATCACTTTGTTTCCGGTCATGGTATTTGCAGCGCCGCTTTTTCCGTTGCCGCTGTTTCAGGTGCCGATGGGTCTGGCATTGTGATGCCGAATCCAGGGGCACCGGCACCAAGGGCAACAGTGTTGGCAGTTTTTGGGCACTTTAAACAGTGTTTCCGTGTTGCCGGTGCCACCATTTTCGGCATGCCGGAATGCGCACGACGATAACACGTAATGTTCTGTTGTTTCCGGAACCACGGGTTGCCGGAAACGGTGCGACCGGCATCACAGAATCTACGGATTCTTGCCGCCAAACTCGTAATGAGGCCCAATATCTTATCCTAGATTTGAACTCATATCACAGTCCACTTCATTCTCAGCTTCTAAATTAATATTAGGAGTGGGAGTGACAGGTCTACTTAATGAGGTTTGGTAATTCAACAATGTTTGAATTAAATCATTTTTGTTTCCATTACAGCCAAGGTTCTTTGCTTTGCATGTTCTTTAGGTTTGTCTACTTTCAGAGCTATAAAAGCCTTGTGCTTATAGTTTTCCATGTTACAGCTGATTGTTTAAGGTTACACAGGCTTATTGGACCAGCCTTAGTGGATGGTTTCTCTGGACACAGGTATCCCCGAGAATCAGTATAGCCAACACTACACAAATCCCACCACTTTAACACCAATTGTTAGGGAGTTTTGCAAATGGTCACGTGTGGTAGGACTTTAGAAGACTCACACACTTGGGCCACAGGGCTCCAACGTCTAGTATTTGGCTGAACCACACGCATATGTTGGTAGCAATGGCCGAGCAGCCAGGCTTATCTTAGGATGGAGGGGGCCTTAGGTGGTACAAAGAACGTACAACATACACATAGTCACAAGAAACACTGACACACGAAAAGGTTATATACAAAATAATGTTTTTTTTCTATATACACACCAAGGCAAAGATACATCTTCTGTAAGGTAAGCACTATACTTTCAGTAGACACAATGCAAAACCAATAGATTGTACACAGTAAGTACATGACTTTTGCATAGACCTTTCAGAATAGCAATCAGCAATTCACAGGTAAGTAAAACCACATTTGTAATACACTTGTAATACATTGGGCCTCATTACGAGTTCGGCAGTAACTCGCCGGGTGCTACTGGCGGGTTACTGCTGAACGCATAACACTGTTCCGCCGCCTGAGATCCTGGTGCCACCGGGACATTATAAGTCCCAGTGGCCCAGGATGTCATGCGGTGGCAAGTGTAGTCCCCAGTCCCCTGGAGGCCCAAAAGACTCCACACGAAGGGGTCACGGAAGCACCAGCACTGTTGCTAACGGTGCCAGTGCTTCCGTGAAAACCATGCCTGCAGGGGCCGGTGCCCCGGCAGGTCAGATCCGGTCAGCAACGGATCCTGCAGGCATAGTTGTAGTCTGGTGGTCCGGAAAGGGTGCCGGTACGTTGCTACCAGCACTCTTATTTCTGGACAGCCAGACTCAGAATAAGGCCCTTTGTTTCAGGAAAGAAGATATGAAACAATACCAACACAAGGTAAGTAATTTCATTGCAATTCTTTTACAGAGGATGAGGCTTTAGTAGTCCATCCCTAACTAGTTCTGAATGTCTTTCAGGGTCAGATTGAAGGTCAAAACAGGTAAGGCACAAGCTGTAGAAAGTCAACATAGGAAAAGGTCAGCAACAACTTGTGCACAGTGAGGCCTTTGGGCGATTTGGCGCGTTACTAAGAATTAAAATAAAAAAATAAAATAAACAAGAAACTAACACTTTTGGTTGGAAAAGGGGTTCAGGGACTTAGGAGAAGGCTCCCTGAAGATGTCCAAGCATTAGGCCTGGGTGAATGTGTATGGGCGAACTCCCAAACACACGAATCAGCACTGCAGCAACACCATAGCGCCAAAGTAACTCTAGGGAAGTTCTACTTTGAGTCATACAGAACCTTTGGAGTGAAAACACGGATGCAGCAGGATGCCCTTGTGGTGCTGCAGCAGCAGACACGGTCAACTGAGTCTTGGTCATGGAGACGAACGAAGGGACACTGAAGTGGATCTCATAGCAGCAGTCGAGTGGAGGGACGTCTAACAAAGGATTCATTGCAGCACTGAGGTTTTGGTGCCCTTTTCTAAGCACCAGTGAAGAACGGTTAAGCCCGGTCGATTCATCTCGCTTTCTCTGTCCAGTACTCTGGTGAGTGGAATCTTGCCTCTGGAGGTCCGGAAGGAGTCCACCAAAGTTTCAGGGGGATTTGATCTTCAGAAGATGATGCACTGCACAGAGATCACAGGTTCCAGGGCATTGGCAAATTGCACCCGAAGAAGGTCACAGCTTGTCGTGGGATGGCTCAAAATGCAGGTCATCTTGAGACTGATTGGACCCACCAGTCTAAGGGAAGGAGTCCTCTTCAGGGTTACCCTGATGCCTGGAAGAAGGGGTTGGACAGCAGCGGTTACACAGAAGGCATCGCTAGACTTCTTCCTCATCGGTTCTTCAGTTCCAGTGGTCAGCTCTGCTTCATCCTCAGGATCCTTGCCTTTTATGCAGGAACCCAGCCATTCAGGATACAGTCACACCCATACTTTGGGGGAGACTGGCCTCCCAACTGGTACTGGTTCCAGACAGGCACAGACAAAGACCAGGGGAGTTTCGGGATCCTCCCCTGCTTCCTGTCCTCACAGACACACTGATACTTTGGGATGCTTTTCAAAGGATTCCCATCAAAGACAAAAATCACACAAGGAACTCCCCCAACCCTGAACAGCAGAAGTAGGACCAGGAAAGGACAAGCCATTGTGAATTGGCGGAAAGAAAAGACAGACACCATTTTTGGTCAATGTTGACCCTTCTGTGTATTACCGCAGTTGTGAGTACAGCCTAGGGGAAAAAACGGCACAAATGTCGGTAGGATAGAACCACAGCTACCAGCCATTCAGGTTAGCCTGTCACTGTAACTGAAAGGGTACAGGAGCAGTGAGAAAAGGGATACATTGTGTCACGGCTCGCTCCCTTCGCTCCCGTTCTCGCTCCCTTCGCTCCCGTTCTCGCTCCCTTCGTTCCCGTTCCCGCCACTTGGGGGCATGTTTTGGGGTTTATTCCCTACTGGACATTTCCTTCGAACCCTATGCTACAGTGTTCTGATGAATTGGGAGCGTTAAAACCTTATTTTCCAAGTTACTTCCCTTCCGGATCCATTCCAGTTTTTTGGCAGCCAGCATGCTACCTAAATCAAATGACTATGCTTCCCAGAATGCCTTGGCTCACTGTTTCACCTCCTGCTTCCCAGAATGCCTGGCTCACTGCATCATCTCCTCCCTTGCAGCACAACGCTGGGAGGAGGATAGGCAACACCTGTGGCTGCAGGTGCAGCAGCCGGCACGCCTGAGGGGTGTGCTCGTTAAGCAGCTTTTAAAGCCTCAGTTTGCTTCAGTCCGGCGCTGGTCATTGTAGCAGTGTTCCTGTTGTGACTAGTCTCTGTTCCCTGTTCCTAGTTTCAGTGCCTTGTACCTAGTTCCAGTTCCTTGTTCCTAGTTTCTGTGCCTTGTATCTAGTTCCAGTTCCTTGTTCCTAGTTTCTGTGCCTAGTACCTAGTTCCAGTTCCTTGTTCATAGTTATTGTGCCAAGTACCTAGTTCCAGTTCCTAGCTTTTGTGCCCAGTTCCTAGTTCCTGTATCTTGTTCCTCTGTCCTGGATTTAGGATTTATGTGCTTAATTGATTTATGCTTTCTGAATTTCCCTTTCTGTCTTCCTCTGTCTGCAGACAGCCTTTCTCTGTACTTTACTATTTGATGCAGCCCAGTTTGCCGGTGCTTTCTGTCTCTTTATGCTGTCCTGGTTACTGAAAAGCTTGATGCATTAATCTTTACTTTTGTAGAATTAGTTTACTGCCTTTTCTCCTTGGATGGGTGGGAAAGGTTTCCTTTTGTGATATCATTTTCCCTGCTCCTGATCCTACTTTATTGAGATTCCACTCCATGTTTTCCATTGCACTTCTGCATTCATTTTCCATTGATTATTAGGTGTGGGTGTTGTTGTAACTAGTTCCAGTGTGTATCCCCTTTTTGTTTTCCTCACAATTTATTATCACAATTCATACTTGCCTTTGACTAGGGTTTTATGTATTTTGTTATCTTTAACCCTTTGCTTTTACAGCCTTCTGGGTCCCTGTTTGATCTACAGGGTTCGTGAAATTACTGACAATCAAGTGGTCTTTCCGGTCCTTGTGAGTACTGTTTATAAGTTCCTTATTCAGTATTCTACAGAGTGTCAGTTCACAGAATCTGTCCTTGCTTGCCCGCTACGTGGGTTTAGTGCTGTCAGTATCTGTAAGAGCATAGTGGGTAAAGAGTTTGCTGACTTTCCTTTCAGTCATAAGGAGGTCCTAAGTGCTTACCCCACATCCCTTTTCATATATTGGTAATATTGTTTTACTTTATTTGCGCTCCTGGGTTTTATATATACACAAGTCTTGGGTATTATATGCACGTTGTTAGATTCAAAGTTGTTCACAGTGCAATTCTGTGCATTTTTCCCCTTGCCATAGTCAATGCCTTCTTCCTTTCTTAACAGAATGACCAGCCATTATTCCCGTTTGTATATGGCCAGATTAAGAAAGAAAGGCAGCAAGGCTACTAAAATATTTGTACAGAAAGCTTTGACTACGTTTGCCTGTGATAATCAAATCACTGATCCTGATTTAAAGGAACTCCTTGACACGAATGGGTATTTACGTGCAAAATATTTTTCCCACAGCCTGGCCCATCATACATTGCCTGATCCTAGTTCTGTCTTTAATTTTGATCCAGATATGTCCGCACAAGCCTTAGCAGCGGAAAATAAAACACTGTTAGATTTACTAAATACGAGTACATCTGTTGTTGAACCCCATGATTCCGGTTGTGCTTTACCTCAGATTGAACAGTTTCATGATTCAAACATAAAGAATGAAGGGGTTCATTACATAACTTCTGTTTTCAGCCCTCAGTCAACTGCTTACTCCTCTGCACAAGTACTTACTGTAGTCCCTAATGTCAAGAGGTCTGATGTCAGTAGTTTACTTAAGGGTAACACAGACCAAGTCGGTAAGCGAGAGTATAGATCACAAGACCTGCAAGCAGTAAATGACGATGTACAATCAGTACACGTCCGGATGACTAGGGCAGGATCCAGCCCTGATGCCACCATGCCTTCCCTTGTGCCTACTAATAGGGATGTACAGTTAAGCCTGGGCATGCTAAGAGCTGAATTTGAGGAATTAAAACGAGAATACATCAGTTTACTAGAGGAGAATAAAACTTTACGATTTTTTCTGACTACACCTCAAACTTTATCCGTTGATGAAGTGAATACTGTTCAATCTCTGAGTGAGGAGGTTTTAGTAGGTCATGATACTTGTCAATATGAAAAATCTATTGGGAGTGAAAGTCCTCATTCTTGCACAGCACTTATTCAGAGCACAGATTCTGACAATTGTTCTACCGTTTGTCAGGAATTGCTGTTAGTTGAAGATTTACAAGTCACTCCTTTGCCTAAGACTTCCTCTGTAGCAGTCAGTCATAATTCAGAGTTTGAACAAATACATGCTTCTGATTTCCAAACACAATCCACAATGGTTGCATACACAGAATCAGTCATTACTGTAGGCTTAGGTTCTGCCCTTGATCCAGCTGCTGAGACTGAAGTAAACATTCAAGCTGATGTGGAAAACAATGCTACCTCTGTGTTCACTCCTTCTTCTGCCAATTTTTGTCACAATGAACAATCAAAGACAGTACATAATTCTTGTTTTGATGGACTCATTCCACAGTATACTAAAACAAAGACCCGGCAGGCGATTCCTGAACTGTTGATTGATAATCTGCCACCTTCAGAAGTTAAGACAAAGGAATGGACACTTGACGAAATCCTGATTAACAGAGACTTTGGAAATGACTCTGTGTCATCCACTAAGGAGAGGTACGGCTTGGGTCCAGCTCAGTCTTTGGTTAATGGTGTCAGGGAGTCAACCGCCCTAAAGGTGCTTTCCATTCCTGAGCCACAAATATGTCTGTCAACTTCTGGAACTCTGGTCTGTCCTCCTACAACCTTGGTCTCTTCAATTACCCAGTCCACGGCTCTACAGTCATCGTTGACACACGAGTTTTCAATCAATGAACAATTGCTATGCCAACCAGTTACTCAAGAGCCTTCACCATGTACGTGGTCAGAGCCAAAGACTTCGACAAGTTTGTCTTCAGCTAATGAGACGGATTCAGTTTGCATGCCCTCAGCCTCAGACTATCCTTTAGCATGCCAGTTTTCGGCTACCGTGACTCACCCAGTGAATTCTCCTTTAGCCATGGAGCCTCCGGTAGCACATCCTGAGTGTCTGTCTTCGGTCTCAGAGCCTACTGCTAGTTTGGCTTCAGTTCATGAAAGACCTGTATCCTGCTCAGCCTCGCTGCCAATATCGGAGGTGCACCTGTCTGCTCTGGTTGATCATGTTGCAGATTCATCTACTTCAGAGCTACCTCCCGCATATGCTACATCTGAGTCTGAGACTTCTGCCAAAAACATCAAGCTGGTTCACAACTCGGGAGGGCCTTACATGCAAGGCCGTTGGACTTGCCTGGAGAGTTACAAGAGGGAGACGAATACCATCCGCCATGGCCCAGGCATCGAACAAGTAGCCAACCAGGATAACGGGCTGGACGGTTCACATTTGGAGGCCGGTTTGGATCAGCCGCTTGACAGCCTTTTTGTTGCCGGATCCCACATGAGCCTGAAGGAAGGGACGGGCACGGCCCCCCAACTGCTGAACCATTCGGGTGCTAGTAGCCAAAGGGAGGATATGACTGCTGCAGTTCAAGCTGTGCCTGTTATTGCTCCAGCTGCGAGTGTGCCAGATGTACCAAGTACTGCGTCTATCACTCCTATCGATATGCCAAACGTCCCTGCGGTTGTATCCCACGTGCAACAAGGTGGCTATATGACTGACACCAGGAGTGTCAGCCTTGTACAACCCATTGGACTTCCAGGCCCCCAAGGTGTGGAACAAATGCAATCGAACCTTGGTCACCCTCAACCACAGGCCTTGAACCAGCCACCACCTTCTTTGTCTGAACATGAACATTATCTGAAACCTGCAGTTTTCTCACCTCCTGTGTGTACGCTCTCAGCAGGGGGGCTACCAGAGCATCTATCATTGTCCAAAGCATGCACCAGCCAGCCTCCCTCCTCAATGATGTATGAGTGTTCGCTCCCAGAGACTGAGCTTCCTGGACTTTCCAACTCTGCTTCGGGTCCTGCAAGTCCTTCATGCCTTTCTTCAACCCATGAGTCTCCTCCTCACCGAAAACCTGCCTATGACTCTTATAGACTGCAGCCTGATTCTATTCATTCCAGTCCTTCTGCTTCTGCCCGTGGATCATCGTTTTCGTCAGTGCCACCTCCAAAGACAAAGCGCTCCAGTCATGGAAGGAAGATGTTTTGTGCGAGTAACGGCCGCCTGGAGTCGGCCGTGGGAGGGGGTATAGTGTCACGGCTCGCTCCCTTCGCTCCCGTTCTCGCTCCCTTCGTTCCCGTTCCCGCCACTTGGGGGCATGTTTTGGGGTTTATTCCCTACTGGACATTTCCTTCGAACCCTATGCTACAGTGTTCTGATGAATTGGGAGCGTTAAAACCTTATTTTCCAAGTTACTTCCCTTCCGGATCCATTCCAGGTTTTTGGCAGCCAGCATGCTACCTAAATCAAATGACTATGCTTCCCAGAATGCCTTGGCTCACTGTTTCACCTCCTGCTTCCCAGAATGCCTGGCTCACTGCATCATCTCCTCCCTTGCAGCACAACGCTGGGAGGAGGATAGGCAACACCTGTGGCTGCAGGTGCAGCAGGCGGCACGCCTGAGGGGTGTGCTCGTTAAGCAGCTTTTAAAGCCTCAGTTTGCTTCAGTCCGGCGCTGGTCATTGTAGCAGTGTTCCTGTTGTGACTAGTCTCTGTTCCCTGTTCCTAGTTTCAGTGCCTTGTACCTAGTTCCAGTTCCTTGTTCCTAGTTTCTGTGCCTTGTATCTAGTTCCAGTTCCTTGTTCCTAGTTTCTGTGCCTAGTACCTAGTTCCAGTTCCTTGTTCATAGTTATTGTGCCAAGTACCTAGTTCCAGTTCCTAGCTTTTGTGCCCAGTTCCTAGTTCCTGTATCTTGTTCCTCTGTCCTGGATTTCGGATTTATGTGCTTAATTGATTTATGCTTTCTGAATTTCCCTTTCTGTCTTCCTCTGTCTGCAGACAGCCTTTCTCTGTACTTTACTATTTGATGCAGCCCAGTTTGCCGGTGCTTTCTGTCTCTTTATGCTGTCCTGGTTACTGAAAAGCTTGATGCATTAATCTTTACTTTTGTAGAATTAGTTTACTGCCTTTTCTCCTTGGATGGGTGGGAAAGGTTTCCTTTTGTGATATCATTTTCCCTGCTCCTGATCCTACTTTATTGAGATTCCACTCCATGTTTTCCATTGCACTTCTGCATTCATTTTCCATTGATTATTAGGTGTGGGTGTTGTTGTAACTAGTTCCAGTGTGTATCCCCTTTTTGTTTTCCTCACAATTTATTATCACAATTCATACTTGCCTTTGACTAGGGTTTTATGTATTTTGTTATCTTTAACCCTTTGCTTTTACAGCCTTCTGGGTCCCTGTTTGATCTACAGGGTTCGTGAAATTACTGACATTCAAGTGGTCTTTCCGGTCCTTGTGAGTACTGTTTATAAGTTCCTTATTCAGTATTCTACAGAGTGTCAGTTCACAGAATCTGTCCTTGCTTGCCCGCTACGTGGGTTTAGCGCTGTCAGTATCTGTAAGAGCATAGTGGGTAAAGAGTTTGCTGACTTTCCTTTCAGTCATAAGGAGGTCCTAAGTGCTTACCCCACATCCCTTTTCATATATTGGTAATATTGTTTTACTTTATTTGCGCTCCTGGGTTTTATATATACACAAGTCTTGGGTATTATATGCACGTTGTTAGATTCAAAGTTGTTCACAGTGCAATTCTGTGCATTTTTCCCCTTGCCATAGTCAATGCCTTCTTCCTTTCTTAACACATTGTAACCTCCTCAGCACTCCACATAAGGTGGGATGTGCTGATCTCACAAAAGAAAAGATAGATACGATTAAATAAATCCCCCTGCCCTGTGTACTCTCAAGGAAAATAACAGAAAATAAAAAGGGAAGCCCAAAGGGCTCCCAGCAACACTGCACAGAGAGTGCTGCGTGCTGCAAAGGTAAATTACAGATGCTAAAAAACTTGGAGGAAGCACAACTCCAAGAAAAAGGTATAAAAAGATTCCCATAGACCGAGTAAAAGAATGAGTGAGTGGGGAAAAAGATTCCCACTCAGGGGAACTGACAAAATGTTCTGGGGGGTCTCAAATATGCAGGTGATTTCACATAAAAAATGAAAACCTACCTAACAGGGGCTTGAATTTAAGTCTTCGGCTTCATCATAGGGGCTCACTTGATACTGTCTGGACAGGCAATTATTCTCTGCCGCTGTAGGTTTGGTGCTGCCATCACATTAAGGAGTGTTTAAATGTTCTATAAATACACGGCTCTCTGAGATGAGTAATTTGACAGGATTTAACATGTAGCCAGGCTTGGTTTGCCAGGAACTCTCAAAAGAGCAAGATCTGATATTCTCAGACGCCCCCTGCCATGGCCATCAGTAAATCCAAGACATATCTATTTTGCAGGGTCATGTGAAAAACCCAAGGGATTTTCACTGTACAGAACGTCGGGGAGCATGGTAGGGGTACCCGAGCATGAAATACGGTATCCACTTCCCTTTCTGACCTCTTCCGCATCCTATTATACAGGAGTTACTGACTTCCCAACTCCCCGCCCCCCACTTTTTTCAGTTATACACTGAGACAAGGAGGAGAGCGATTGGGAGGATGAAGATTACCAACAGTGAACCACAGACACAGAAAATGCTTGTACGGTATGCAGTGATCTTATCGAATTATAAAACAAAGAATCAATTTTGAACCCACCCAAAACATCGAAAAAAACTATAAAGCATTTTGGAAATATATATATATATATATTCAGTGAAAAAACTTTGTTAAAGGGACGTTATGGTTCCAAGTAAAACCGAAAAACCCTTGAAATTCGGCAGTTATGGTAAGCTAAGCAACCATAACTCGCGCCACCACCGTGCACTGCTAAGACTAACACGCAGGACATCAAAGATGACATCACAAATGTCATTGATGACATCACTGATGACATCACATGTGTATGTACTTCTCATGAAATATGTGTAGAAGGGATTCTTATTATGTTGCGAAAAAAGTGTCAAGAATCATTGCAAGAAAAATACCCTAATAAGTACATTGAACGATGCATTGATATAAATAGCATACTATTATGGGGTTCTATCTAGTATACTAAGCTACTCATACAGAAACATAACATTGTGTGCAGCGTACAAGATGAAGGTATGATATTCGTAATGTTAATATGTTGAATAATGAAATGATAATTGTTTTCTTAATAGATTTTTGTGTACTGTGAAATATGTAATATGTAGCTAATAAAACCCATGTATTACATAATTGCATTACTATAGACAAAACACAAAGACACAAGAACACATACCAAAATGGGTATATACAGGGAAAGTGAAGTTAGCAAAAAAGCACAATTAGTAGCAGAAACAATTCATAACTTAACTGATTAGTTTCATGCAAATAAATGATTGCTCTGTTTGACAGCTGCTATTTACCCTATGTATATGTATCACTTGATGTGATTGGACGCTAAGGAAATTAGTGTGAGTACAATGTATACAAATATGACCATATACAGGGAAAGTACAGCCATAAAAAAACAACAGAACTGTCAGAAAGTGCTCATAAGTCTAGTGATTATCTTTATGCACAAAAAGGATTGCTGTCTTTCAAGCTTGTGTTTTCCCATATGTATATGTTTCATATGATGTGACTGTACTCTAAGAGAATTACTGTAAGAACCTATTAGAAGGATACGTCTACAAATAAAATATAATTCTTAGTTTCTGACTGTTACTAAAGAAAACCATGTGGCCTAGATATGTCAGCAAAAGAAAAAATAGTGAGGCAGACATGTGATGTCATCAGTGATGTCATCAATGACATTTGTGATGTCATCTTTGATGTCCTGGGTGTTAGTCTTAGCAGTGCACGGTGGTGGCGCGAGTTATGGTTGCTTAGCTTACCATAACTGCCGAATTTCAAGGGTTTTTCGGTTTTACTTGGAACCATAACGTCCCTTTAACAAAGTTTTTTCACTGAATTTCATAGGTTTTTAGTAGCGCAACTTAACCATAACGTCCCTTTAAGAAAGTTTTTTTCACTGAATTTCATAGGTTTTTAGTAGCACAACTTAAACATAACGTCCCTGTAACAAAGTTTTTTTCACTGAATTTCATAGGTTTTTATTAACACAACTTAACCATAATATCCCTGACATGTAACACAGAACATACTAACCCCCTCGTAGTGATTTTCATGTCCGCGAACTACCGCCATGTCCGCGGACACATCAAAAATCTGAGCGTGATGATTGTAAATTTAAATAGTGTGCCCCATTTCCCCTTTAAAGTTGGCTCTGAAAAGAGCCGTTTTTTTTTTTTCTTTCAGATGCTTGACAAACACCTGTTTTTTAATATTTTTTTCTTGTTTTTTTTTTCTTACTTTACTCCTAAAATCTTCACATAACCTTCTCCAAAGCAACCCTTACATTCCAAAATAAAAAGGCATTTCCGGTAAAAGATAAAGAAATGCCATCTTCCTTAAAATTAACAGCATTACTGGCATCAATATTCTCATTGTTACAGAAGAACATACCAGCTCTAAGCATGAAAACACACATGCCTCGGTTGATGACACTCCTAGCAATGTTTTGCTGAGGACAAAAAACTGAACTATTGTCCCATATTGCCCTAGGTAGTAATCCGGAAAAAATTACTTTCGCATTTGGAAGGATCTTCACTACGGCTTGAACCAAGCATTCCAAATCAGCCAACAAAGTAGGGGCACTGACGTTGCCCAAATGGAAAGCACCATAGTGCAAAACTACCACATGCGGACTGTTCATCGTGGCCATATCCGCACAAACTTGTACAATTCCCTGTACATTGCAATCAGGCACAGTGCTCCACACCACCTCCACTCCTTTGACATCAAAGTTGTTTGCAACATGCCTGCATTCAGCGTACTGCTGTAAACCATACACAAACATATCTCCGAGCACCAACACCCTGACTTTCTCCACTTCTGCCATCTTCACCACACACAGTCTCTTTCAACACAAATCCACAACCTCGACATCTGATTGGCTGATCCGTACAGTCTTCTTTCCATGTTGGATTTCCTGGAAAAACCCGGATTTACCACGCCCTGTCCACGAACAGCCGCGGTGTCCGCGGACGGCGTCCACTTTACTCTCTGTACCATTCCCTCATTGCATACAGCTAAGCAATCACACAATACGAATAACGTCCTCAGAACACCCCCATTTTGTGAATTTTCCAACATTTCAGGACAATTATCATTTCATTATTCTACATATTAACATTACAAATATTATACTTTTATCTTGTACTCTGCACACAATGCTATCTTTCTCCATTAGCAGCTCAGTATACCACAAAGAATTCCAGAATACAATGCTATTTATTGATATAAATGCATCGTGCAAAGCACTAATAACGGTATGATATTTATTGCAATATCCTTGACACTTTTTTCGGAACATTATAATGAAAATCCCTAGTACACAAATTCCATGAAAAGTACATACACATGTGATGTCATCAGTTATGTCATCAATGACATTTGCGATGTCATCTTCGATGTCCTGGGTCTTAGCAGTGCATGGTGTTGGCGCGAGTTATTTTACATACCTTACCATAACTTCTTATTTTCAGGGGTTTTTCGGCTGTACTTAGAACCATAACGTCCTTTAAACAAACTTTTTTTAATATCACGCAAACAATACACAAACATGGCTTGCAACAACCAACTTCTACAGATGGCTTTACACAGAATGTTGCAAAGTAAGAATTTATGCTCGTTCACAGTGAAGGTCAGCTGCTTCATTTTTTGCTCGGGCCCCGGGGAGGCTCACGAAGCGGACTATAAGGTTGTATTGTGTTTTGACCTTGACAGACAGAGATTGTGATGAAAGACTTCTCTTGAAGGAGTGTGGCTAAAACGTAAGAGAAGATAAAGATGAAATTTCTGAAACGAAACCACTTTTACATATTATATCACTATGCGAAAGATCGTTGGCACACGCGGAGTCGTATTTTCGGACTGCACCACTCGTAGGCAATGGAAATTGCAATTGTACTGTAAGTAACCCTTTACATTACTTTATACCAAATATAATTACAATAGCTCAGCATTAAAGACCGCTGAAATTGAACTTCAATTAACAAGGTTTGAAATGTTTACTCTTACAAGAGTGCTATAGAGAAAGTTCACTCATACGTAACTTCCCATTGTCCGGCAATCAACGGATGGTTTATTACGGCTTTCACTCAAACGCGAGTGATCCTGCTTGGCTACAGTTGCCTGCCTTTGTTCGCGAAAGGCTTCAGAGCGCTCGGTTCGACTCATCGACTTCTGTCTTGTTCCCTTCGTGTTACGCAGGACTTGAATTGCCCCAGGCTTCAGTTTGGCACACACCCTTCCTCTGTGAAGGTGTCTTCGACCCCACCATGCAGTCACGGAGTTCCTCTCGCTTCTAGGAGCCTCAGCTGCACAAAACCTAAGCCACAGCCTCCGGCACGCTTTCTGCTGCGCAGTCTCTGCATTTAGGTACAATGTGGAAAAGCTGTCTTCCTTCACGTCTTCCTACACTACAGAGGTAGGGGAACACAGGACCCTCTCAGGGCAGACAGCTGAAATCTGCTTGGTTATAGTCCTGGCGTCCAGTCTGTTCACTCTCTTCTGCCTGGATTGCCAACACTGTGCTCTACTTCTGCTGCTGCTACTGCTGCAACCTCTCCAGCTACAGCTCCATCTAATGGCCTGCACCTGAGGGGGCCTTTTAAGCCTCTCTGCTTCCCTCAGGTGTGGGTCATTAGGTTTAACAAGTTGACTTCTCCTGCAACATTGCTTTTCAGCCCACTTCCACGTCCCAGTACTTAGGGGAGTATGGAACTTGTAGTCCCGATTAACAAAGTTAGGTTTTCTTGCTAACTTCCTATATTTAAATGCATATCTATTTTTCTTACATGCATTGAAAGTGGAATCATTACAGTTTACTGGAAAAGAGAAAGGCAGTTTGTTTAACTCATCATTTATAGATTTCATTTCACTGTACCTGTGGCACGAAGGGGAATTTTTAACCTTAGGAGTTACAAACAGTCTTTCCTTTCGTGGGGTATTTAAAGATGTCACACCAGCTTTACCCATATCAACAGATTTAATATGGGGTTCAGAAAGATCCTGATGACGACGTTACATACTGCGTCTCATCCCACGGGATCTCCTCACCACCCTGGGCCTTGTCTCCTCCCACGTGATCCTTCCACAGTACACCACCCCCAAGGTCAAGATCAGGGAGCGTCTGCCTTTCCCTGGCCACCTGGGAGGAGACTTTAGGCAGGGGTTTAGCGTGGTATCCGCAGGATTCATCACATCCCCCACACACTTTGCACCCGTGGTGATATCATGGACGGGACCTTGTCGCCGCCTGCTCCTCCTCTGTGTCCCACTCTTCCTCTTCCTCTACTGCAGCTAGATCAGCATCGGACCGAACCGATCAGTAATCCAAACTCCCTGCTCACGTTCTTCCTCTGCGCTGCCCCTCAATGTACAGTCCTTTACCTTCTGTTTCCACATGCACCTCCCTTATTGCCGTACTATCAATCCTGAATAACATGTCCCTGCACTCCATTAATCAGTGCCAACATGGGCTCTCTGTCCACCTCCTCTGTGAAACTTAAACCTAGCTAACTCTTCTTCTGTCTTCCTTAAAGCCTCTTCTAAATCCCTCTGTGGTTTCCGCTCAGGTTCCCTACGCTCATGAGCTCGAGCAGCTGCCGATGCTGTGGGTTTCGGTATATTCTCATCATGGGCAGACGTAGGAGGAGGAAGGGCTGTGGCGGGAAATGGGACATATGAAGGGTTTGTGTGTCCTGTCTCTCTATGTGTGGCGGTAACACCCTGCTGGAGGAGGCTGTGCTGTGGACACTCCAATGTGGCATCCCTGGTAAGTTGGGATGATGGGTGTGGATGGGGCAATGGGTGTGGGTGGGGCCATGACACACATTACTCGTGCTGGTGCTCCGCTCACAGTTTTCATAAGGTCTGGGGGAACATCCTCCAAATCCTCCATCATTCTCCATAGTTTTAAAACCCCTTTTCTGTTCTTAAGTTTCTTCCCCTTATACTTAGCTGCTAAAAACGTGTGCATGTGGCCTGTAAGGAACTCACGGTGGCAACAGTAAAGACAGACCGTGATCCCAGTTCAAGGGTGGTTATTGAACTTTATAATGGGTGAGATAAACCCCTAATCTAAACCTAAATCTAAGATGGATGTAAGCTACGACCATCAAATAATAATAAGGCAGTCCTAGTGGAGCTTGTCAAATAAAAAGGGCCTATACTAAGAAAAACCTATTGCCAATCCTTAACACTAAGTTACAAAAAGAGTGTGGGATAATGTTCACCAGAAAAGAAAGAAGTGTTCACAAAATGATAAGTCAGGATGTTATAGCCGGGGTCTCCCTTCCCCACGTTTTTAGCACGGGACAAGGCGGGACTTCTGAGCACAGCAAACTCCTGGGCCTCTCCAGTACAAGGTTCACAATTCCAGTTCAACAATATCAGAACCTTCAAGGGCCAAGTCTCTAAGTCTCTTCTCTGCAAAGTCTATTGCTTTAGAAGACCCGATGGATCAAACGGTTCCATGTGATTCCATCGCCCATTTTTATTTCGCAGCATTTTTTGCCACGGATTTTTTGCCACGAAAACTCATTGAATTTTTTTTTTAATGGGGGTTAACCCCCCCAAATCCCCAGAAACATTATATCCCTCTACCCACCCCCCATATTTTTCGATGTTTTTTTCGCGGCAAATAATCTGCAGCAAAAAATACCACGGAAAAAAAACGGCGATTAAAGGACGTCGTACCGGATCAAACAACAAACAAACAAAAGTTCCTTCCGTATTCTTGCACCTCTGGGCAACTGCTTCTTGCCCCTAGGACCTCCCTCTACCGGGCTCGGATGCTCTTTACAACACTGGGCCTCCCTCCATCGGGTTCACTACGGCCTCTCA
The DNA here is from genome assembly GCF_040938575.1 of Ambystoma mexicanum. Lineage (NCBI taxonomy): Eukaryota > Metazoa > Chordata > Amphibia > Caudata > Ambystomatidae > Ambystoma > Ambystoma mexicanum. The sequence goes on from NC_090931.1 coordinate 1,546,393,634, forward strand.
AGTATCGCTCGTAACAAACAACTCAGTTGATAACTTTCAACTGGGTACACTCTTGTCAACGGAGTGTTCCCGGGTGTATTATTCTTCATCCCTACTCGTAGAAACAAAGAAACCTTGTACCTTGGGTGATTGCTCTTTGCCCCTTAGATCTCCCTCTGCCGAGCTGGGATCCTTCTTGCAAAATGGGCCTCCCTCTGTCAGGGTCACTCTTGCCAAATATACAGTTCACTTTATTTTCTCACGATGCAGGATTCACTTCCCTTAACTTTCTCTTGGTAATGGGTTAGAGACTTTTGAGTGTACAAGAGATTTGACGTGACCCTTGTAGGACCACTCCGAAACCTCACGCTGCCCTTTCCTAGGGCCTTCTGGTACTTGCAGTCTCAACGCAAAAAGGGCCAGGGAGAGTCCTTCGAATGAGCACCCCTGTGGCGCCTGACCACTCTGCAGCTGGCCCTTCTCCGGGCTTCCCCCAAAAGATCAAACACACACAAGTTCCTTGTTCTAACGTTCTTGCTTTCATCTAATGTTGCTGCTTGCAACCTTGGGCTCAATATTATTCGAGTCACTATAAGCTCCCTCCGACTCAACGATTGTGTCGGGTCCGCTGGCTTGGTTTGCTTCTTGAGACAAAGATGGTACCATGCTAGCCAGCGTGCCTCACTGTCAGCGTTATGAATGCGGGAGGCCCCTGTGCACCGTTGACATCGGTTCACCACATGTCAGGTCTTGATGTCTGGTTGAGGGGGGCGAAGTGGCCATTGGAGACAGCTCTGGGGATTTGAGCAAGGATTGCTTGAGGTCGATTTTTCTGTAATGGGTGTCAATTTTGGGAAGCATGGTGTTTTGAATGTTGGTGCAACATTATTTATCTTTGGTGATCGTGGCGGGGGAGTTAGAAGGGGTTTCAAGTTCACTGAGGATGGTGAAGACCTCACGTGTGTTGGACTTTGTGTTGTCAATGCGGGCTTTGTATGTGGTAGATTTGGCAAGAAGAGTGGCTTGTTTGTAGTATTTGGCGGCTGCAGTGAACACCAGCTTCTTAGCTTCTGTGGGTGATTTTTTCCAATTCTCTTCTGCTAGCAGTTTTGTTGCATGGAGCACTTGGAGGTCTGGAGTGAACCATGAGTTTCTGGGTGCTGACGGTTTGGATTTGCGTGGCATTAATGGAGCAATAGTATTGATGGCTACTGTCAGAGTTTTGGAATACCGGTCATCAAGTGTATTAGGGTCTGTGGAGTGAGGGGACTCCGATAAGAGTGTGCTGAGCAAGGGAGCAATACGCTCCTTAGTAAAGTTACTAGAGCTGTGGGCCAGAGTAAGGGGCAGTGAGAGGGTTACGGGTGTGGAATGTCCAAAGGTCAAGATTGTGAAGTGCATTATGTGGTGCTCAGACAGCGACTTGGCAGTTGAGGTCTGCAATCCAGTCTAGGATGTGACCTTTGATATGAGTGGGGGCACTGACACACTTTAGGAATCCTAGAGCGCTGACGTGGCTGTAGGATCAGTTGGATCGTTATATCCCAGGTTAATGTCCCCTAAGAGAATAGATTTAAAGGTGGGCTTGATGTGGGCGACCAAGGTGTGTACGAGGTCCTCTTTGAAGCTATTAGGAGCCGGGCCTGGGGGCGAGTGATGGTGTCTGAATCTGAGAAGGTCTGTTTGACTGAAAGGATATCGCAATTGTCATTTAAGGTGGTATTGAATTCTCCAATAGGCATGGAGTCCCTTGCTATAGGAGCCACTCCTCTGTGCCTTATCATCGGAAGATGGTAAAACCCAGGGGGACAACTGTATAGAGGGCTGGGCCTGATGCTGCGTGTAGCCACGTCTCCGTGGCAGCTAGAGTATCAAGGTTTAGAGCAGTGATAAGATCATTAGTATCCAGGGCGTGACCAGGATACATTGTAGCGGTGGCGTAGGTAAATTCTGTTTATTTTACCTGGATGAGGCCTTTGTTTTTTTATCCTGGCTTTTTAGCGACTGGTCACTAGTAGGGCGGTTTATCGTCGCATTTTGCATGATAGAAGGTTTAAGGCTGTGCTGTGCGTGGTGCTCATTGCTGCTAAAAGGCTTGGGGAGGCAGGAGAAGGGTAGGCTTATGGACTTCGTTGGTGTGCAGTCCCTATGGAAGGTTGTCTGCTTTGTACTAGGCCTGGGGGTGGGTGCAGTGCGTTGGGTGGAAGACATAGTGATTTCAATGATATGAGAAGGCTGAAAATGGTTTATTTTGTTAATATTTATTCCAGATTATTAACCAACAAACTGTATTCAGGTTTTACATTTTTTATTTTTTATGAAGAAATGTAATCTGGTGGGCAGGACTGAAATGGATTCCTTAGGATCCTGCAGTGTGTTAGTGGCAAACGGGGCAAGAAGTCACAGCTCTGCACTGGGTCTGTTGATTTTCAGGATTTCAAATAATATCTAAAACCTCTGCTTTTTCCCATAGATAATAGAATCATCATCATCAAACCAGAGAGCCCGGGAGAATGTCCGTACTGCGATCAAAGCATTTTGGAGCCTTCCGAACTCATGACACACATGGAGATCCACGTCATTGAGAACTCCTTTACCTGCAGGATCTGCAGCGAGCGTTTCACTGAGCGGCCTGCTCTAATCATGCACCAGAACTCGCACACAAGTGAGAAACGCTATAAATGTACAGAGTGTGATAAAAGCTTCACAAAGAACTCACATTTATGCCTGCATCAGAGAGTCCATACTGGGGGGCAACTGTACCAGTGTCCAGAGTGTGGGGAAAACTTCCCTCAGAAGGTGCATTTGGCCACTCATATGAAGGTCCATACTGAGGAGAGACCGTACCGGTGTACAGAGTGTGGGAAAAGCTTTACTAAGGGCTCACATGTATGCCTGCATCAGAGAAACCATACAGGGAAGAAACCATTCCAGTGTAAAGAGTGTGAGAAAAGCTTCTCAAGGAAGGCAAATTTGGCCACTCATATGAAGGTCCATACTGGGGAACGACCGTACCAGTGTACAGAGTGTGGGAAAAGCTTTGCTAGGAGTTCAGATCTGTACAGCCATCACAGAATCCATACCGGGGAGCGACCATACCAGTGTACAGAGTGTGGGAGAAGCTTTGCTAAGAGTTCAGATCTGTACAGGCATCACAGAATCCATACCGGGGAGCGACCTTACCAGTGTACAGAGTGTGGAAAAAGCTTTGCTAAGAGTTCAGATCTGTACAGGCATCACAGAATCCATACTGGGGAGCGACCTTACCACTGTATAGAGTGTGCGAAAAGCTTTGTTATGAGTTCAGATCTGTACAGGCATCAGAGAATCCATACCAGCACTGCCAGTCTCCACCACCAGTTTCATCCCCCTTCCAACCCCTGCCATTGATTCTGCCACCGACACAGCCCTCGCTAACCTTCACCCCTCTTTCTCCAACACCCTTGACATCCTTGCCCCTGTCATGAGGACCCGTATGAAGCCTACCTCCAAGCTCAACAGTTGGTATGACACTGATCTAGGCAATACCGTCTCTGCATCCGCTCCAAGAAGAGGGCCCATATCCAAACTCGCATTGCTGGGTACACCAACAATACGGCTGAACTCTTCAAAATCTGTAAGGGACTTGCCAATCCTATTGCAGTTTCCCCCTCCCCTCTTCCATCGCAGGCCCTCTGTACCGCACTAGCCTTCCATTTCACAACCAAAACCCAGGACATCCTGATTTCACTCTCCTCTACCCCACTCCCTCCTCCCCCTCCTGCTCTCAGGCCTCCCTTAGCCCTCCTCTTTTTCTCCCCCACTATACTCTCCTCCTTCTCCCCATTGCACCGGATGAGGTCTCTAAAGCTGTCCGCTCTATGAAAGCCTCCTCCGAACAGGTGCTCCCCTGCTCCTCTAGAACCATCAAGAACAACATTTCCTCTCTCGCTCCTGTCTTGACTGATTTTTGTAACCCTTCCTTTGCTACTGGCTCCTTTCCACTTTCCCTCAAGCACTCCCTTGTGTACCCTCTTCTAAAAAAAAGCCGTCAGCTGACCGCTCCTGCCTCCCTATCTCCATTAACCCCTTCCTGGGAAAACTCTTAGAGAAGTTGGTCATCTCCCAACTGACCACCACACTGAATCTGTTGGCTGTCTCCATGACCACCAGTCTGGCATCAGAGCACCCAGAGGCACGGAAACTGCTCTCCTGAACACTCCTGAAGACCTGCTCTCCAACCTTGATGCCAATTCTCCTTCTGTTCTCATCCTCCTAGATTTGTCCTCTGCCTTCCACACAGTCAATCATGCCACCCTCATAAAATGACTCAATGATATCCTTGGTGTCACGGACCTGGCACTGGACTGGTTGACCTCCTTCCTATCAAATCACACCTCCCAGGTGCAGTTCGGCCCTTCACTCTCCTCCATCTCACTCTCTCCCAGCGTCGTCCCTCAGGGCTCTATCCTCTCGCTGTGGCTCTTCAACATCTATCTTGCCCCCCTTGCCCACTTGATTTCCTCTTTCTCTCCTCATGTCCAGTGTTATGCTGATGACACTCAACTCTCCTTCAAGCTTCACTACACTACCTCCTCAACCACCTCTCTCATTCTTGACTGTCTGATTGCCATTCAGGCATGGTGTACATCTAATGATCTCTGTCTTAATGCCAGTAAGGCTGAGATCCTTTTCATTGGGAAACCTGCTCCCTGCTTCCCTTCCACTCTCTGGCTGCCCTCCTTGCCCCTCCCACCATCTTGTGAGGCTAAAAACCTTGGTGTCATCTTTGACTCCTCTCTCTCCTTCCCAGGGACCACATCGCTCCAGCCCTAAAATCTCTCCACTGGCTCCCGGTGGCTGTAACAATCATATTCAAGACCCTCTGCATCATCCACAAGGCTTTCTGGGGCCTGGGACCTTGCTACATCCAACTCTCTCCCCAAATGGCTTCCTGCTAGAGCCCTTTGATCCTCTAGCTCCAACTCTCTGCAGATCAGACTCGTTTCCAAGCAGAGAGTGGGGGGGAGTATTTCTCTCTTCGGCAGGTGCCTCCCTTTGGAATGGCCTCCCTCCCCCTCTCAAACTTGAGCCGGACCTCCTTATGTTCTGGAAGCTTCTCAAGACCCTGCTCTTCTCTTCTTTCTTCCCTCTCGCCCTCACTTGCTGCTGCCCCCTTCTGCCGCTGCGACTGGCGGCCTGATCCCTTATAAGTCTTACAGGGCGCCATGCCCTCCCTGACCAGTCTATACCAGCACCCCTCCAAACCAGAACTGCCCTTCTGGGCCCCTTTCCCTAACTAGCGTAGTGGATCGAGCATCCCTCCCGATTCTGGTTCACCCCCGTCCTTGCACTTACAAGGTGGTCCTCCTCTGCCATCCCCTGCTACTTGCCCCTCTGGGCTCTACCCCAGCACTTGCCTAACGCCTGGGCCCTGCTTCCTTATTCTCACCCCCCCTGTATTTTTATGCCCGTTCCCTGACCGTCACTATCCCCCTTGCACTTCTTGTTACTGCACTTTCACAATCCGAATGTCACAAGGCCTAGTAGGACCGTTATTGTTATTAACCTCTCATGCCCCCCCCCTTTGTCTTGTGGTGACTCGAAACATCTTTTTGCTATATAGTGCACCTTACAAATAATGAATGCACAGAATGCAAGAATAGTTTCAAGTACCCGTCAACCCTGAGCCACCATCAGAGAATCCATACAGGGGTGAAGCCCTATGAATGCACAGAATGCAAGAAAAGTTCCACTCACCCCTCAACCAGGAACAGGCATCAGATAAAACCTTTGAGTGCACACGGTAGAATACACAATCCAAATCCTTCCAAATGTGAGTCACAAAGATGAGAAGCAGCGATGAAGACGTTTGCTGCAAGTAGGAGAAAGGGTTGAAGGACTAATGGTAACTTCACGAGCACGCTTAGTTCTGGGACGCACAAATAAGGCGTCAATATGAAATTCTCAAGGTATTAGTATTAGGATCTTATGGGGTCTGGCAGCTGTGACTAGTGACAAAAGGGAACTCGTACATCTCTGAAATCTAGGAATAAACTTGAAGTCCTGATCTCACTGAAAGTTGACAAAGTATTTTTTAGAAGAGCAAAAAGGATGAAAGTTACAGGAATATTTGTCTGAGCGTCATTGAGTTCTATGGTACAGGCTACATATTATCAGGCAATAAAGCCGTCTGTCACCTTGTGTGTGTTCCTCAACTTGTCCTCTCACTGCCTCCACTGTACCCCCATCACTATGAATTAAAGAGCAATGCATAGAAAATGTTTTTGGACATAATTGATGATGATAAATGATGATCATGAAAGTATGGTAGCTTTTATTACCTGTGATTGGAAATTGTTTTCCATCTGCATGAAGCAAGTTGTGACTATAAAATCCTAGGGGATACAATCAGGGAAGTAGCTCTGCCCTGATTGTGAGGAGGGCCTCCTCATGAGAGGTAGCAATCTCACCAGACCACAGCGGGGCAGAGCTTGAGCTGACTTACTGCTTCCTGCATTACTGACAGTGCCATGAGCACAGTGCCATGAGCTGCTAGGTCTAGGTGCTGTGCTCTCACCTACTTCTTCCATCCGCGAGTAGATGGACACCCACAGACCCCTGGGAGCAGATGACGCCGGCCCCCAGTGAACCCATCCCCAGATCCACAGGTTGCTTGGCCATTTGTGGGCCCCTAATAGCATAGCGGGCAGGAGGCCAGATGGCAGTTCTCTGCCAGGGGTTTGGGGGAGAGCTTCTTCTCACCATCACTGAGACACCAATGCCACTGCCTGTTCTAACCTCCTTTATTGATGTGTTTTAGGGGGGGGTATTTTATACAGCCACACAGTCCCCATGTCATCAAGCATTCCCACTCCAGGTCTTCATACAGAAATAGCACACACTTCCAGCGGACGCGCTGAGCATCTCCAGCTTTACGGGCCACTGTACAGAGCACTTGGCATCCCTGGGACTCTTTGCTGTGTCAGCAGATTAGGATTATCCTGCAAGATTCTCAGGACTGATTCTTGCCCTCGCCATCATAATGGGGTTATCGCCTCGCTTCCAAGTGCCCCTTTCATCTTTTTATCATAAGACATGTTGCTAAGAACTGAGCCTCGCCCACCCCCCCCCCGTGATGCATCTGTGAGCGCTTCTATGCTGTTAATTATGACAAGTGCAAAATGTTATTGTTTATTTGTATAGCGCTCAAGGGAGGGTGGGAAAAAACAACAGTCATTCAGAGCCCTTGAATTTCTGAATGATGCAAGCCTGCACAGCGCAGGGTAAGTGCAGGCATAAGTGTGAATGGCACATATAACAGCGAAGATAACTCTGCCATGTCTGACGACAGTCCTTACTTTTTCCTAGTACCATGCACAAAAAGGGTGAAGGTGGGGGGCGGGGGGTTGAGAACAGACAAGCTACTATACAATGCTAAGTTGAAGGGCTCATATATTTGTATAGAGGTGCGACATAAATACAGTGTAGATGAGAGGGAGGGCACCAGGGGTGTAGGGAAGGTAGACTAATGGGCATTAAATGGGCAGGTAGAGTGAAGAGGAGATGAGGATGGGGTGGGTAATGGGTTGAAACAAGGGGGGGGACAATTCACCAAAATACGATGAGGATAGAAGACGAAGAAGGGGAGGGAGGGTATCAAAGGGAGGGGAGGAGTAGAACAGGGGGAGGAGTAGAGGCTGCAAATGGCAGGACAGGGTGGAACACATAAAACAACTGGGCACAGCCAAATTCGATTCCTTTGGAACCCACACTATCGGGACACCAGAAGGCTGATAGTATCATGTGAGCATCTTCATGTGGATAGCTTCAAGCTTACGCCGTGCCCTGCAACCAATGACAGCGACCCAGCCTTTAGGCCGAAGAATGGCGTGCCATGTGCCATTTCAATTTCTGGAAAATGTCTGGCCTGCTCTCTTGTACAGTGTGGTTGCAGTCCACAATGTGAAATGTGGCCTGCCATTAAAACAGCTTTAGAATTCTATTGCCAAGAGCTAATTTTTTACTTTCAGAGCTGAGGAATGCACTAGAGTGACGTGGCAATGGTAACATTTCTAAAATTGCAAACCATACTTTGACTGATTGGCAATACAGTACTTTTTAACATTATAGAAACCTGGCGCAGTGAAAACATGCTGCATTTACTTGGATAAAATAACATGACACCATTATAATATTAAGTGAAAGTGTAATTCTGCTTTTGAATCTTTGCAAAGCCATTTGTAATGAAATCATGCACAAAATGTCACCCAATATTGTTTTCTTTGATCTCGTGCCAAATGGTCAACAATTATTGTTTATCCCTCAGACCAAGTAGCTAGCTTGCATCCCAACAATTATTGCTTAGCTCTCAGACCAAGTAGCTAGCTTGCATCCCAGCAGTTATTGCTTAGCTCTCAGACCAAGTAGCTAGCAACGATCCCAACAATTATTGCTTAGCTCTCAGACCAAGTAGCTAGCTTGCATCCCAGCAGTTATTGCTTAGCTCTCAGACCAAGTAGCTAGCTTGCATCCCAACAATTATTGCTTAGCTCTCAGACCAAGTAGCTAGCTTGCATCCCAACAATTATTGCTTAGCACTCAGACCAATTAGCTAGCTTGGATCCCAACAATTATTGCTTAGCACTGAGACCAAGTAGCTATTTTGCATCCCAGCAATTATTGCTTAGCGCTCAGACCAATTAGCTAGCTTGCATCCCAGCAGTTATTGCTTAGCTCTCAGACCAAGTAGCTAGCTTGCATCCCAACAATTATTGCTTAGCTCTCAGACCAAGTAGCTAGCTTGCATCCCAACAATTATTGCTTAGCACTCAGACCAATTAGCTAGCTTGGATCCCAACAATTATTCCTTAGCACTGAGACCAAGTAGCTATTTTGCATCCCAGCAATTATTGCTTAGCGCTCAGACCAATTAGCTAGCTTGCATCCCAGCAATTATTGCTTAGGACTCAGACCAAGTAGATAGCTTGCATCCCAACAATTATTGCTTAGCTCTCAGACCATGTTGTCAAAACGCTTAGGAAGGAGGAGATCAATCCCCTCTCCCGAACCACAGAAGCCGAATAGATCGACCCTCCCACCAGCCGAGTTGCTAGGTCTGGAAAAGACCCGGGGCTAAGCTGATGTCGGAACTGTTGGGACTGGGGGCTAGCTAGTCTTTTGGCTGTAGCTCCTGAGATTCTATCCGGGGCTACAACCAAAAGATCAGGGGCTATAGCCCCCTTAGCCCCCCCCCTAGCAACGCCCCTGCCTCCCACCGTGGTTGGCACGGGCGCCTGAGTTTACAAATACAGGAAGCCACGTGGCAGCCAATGGGGGGAAGACGGAGTTAGGGAAAGGGGATGGAATGACACGGGAAAGTGAGGGAAAACACACTAGGTATACATAAAACCCAGTTTTACCTAAACCAGCATTTCCTGACTTAATACTAGAAAATGCTACCACACACCCTGATCCTGACCTACTCTCTAGACATTGTGAGGCATACCTTAATGCATGCCTTAACTTCAGTGGACTCACTAACACCATACAGAAACATGGAAGTTAGTAGTAGTTACTTGCATAACTTGCAACATCAATATTCCACTCTTGGACATATAACATAACATTGCATGAACATTTAGCGCACATATTGGACAGTCATGACAATAAATGGACTGGCACACATCAATATTCCACTCTTGGACATAGTTAGCGCATATATAGGACAGTTATGACAATAAATGGACTGTCACTTGCACTAGCAGAACCTCAGGAGCCACAATGCACGAAACATAACACAGAAGGAAAACGTAAACTTGTTGGAAGAACTTGTGCCAAGCCCTTCCTGAGTTTTTCCTAGTTGCAGGGAGTGAATGTGAACACCATAATTTGACTTATTACAGAAAGAGTTCTAAAGCATGCTGGCGACATAATAATGTTTATATAGCACTTAACTGTGTGCCCAGACATCTCTTGAAAACGTCCGGACTCAAAAGAAATGCAGCATGAAGGATTTGATGGCCATCGTAAGGTTTTATGGCCCTCATAAATCACCGCCGCAACCCGGGAATGAACCAACCCACATCCTTTCTCCAAAGCAACTCAGAATAGCACTTAACTGACTGTCTGGGCGCCTCCTGTGGCTGCCCTGGCCCCAGAAAACACCCACACAGCAAAACTCCTCTTCCGTCTTCTCACCGCCGCGACCCGGTAATTTCAGCGTCCTCGCGTACCATCTCCGCAGCCACCGCCCGTGCTCTCCAAACAATAATCAGCAGCACCGGAGCACGGGCGGATGGCGTTTTTCAACACTTCCTTGATTATATGCCGGCTGATACTGGCGCGCGTACTTCCCTGATTACAGCCAGCTGGTACTGGCGCGCATATGAACTACATGAATTCCCCATGCCTGCTGGGAATTGTAGTTCATTCTCATTTGTGCACCATACGCCTCCTTTTACACCACCCCTGTCCCCTGACAGTACCTCCTCTCCCAGGGCTCTTCCCAGGACCTGCCTTTTCAGGATGTTGTCTATGAAACAGTCTTACCAGGCGTGGAGCATTAACCGAACTAGCTGGTTCCCAGGAGCAGTCCTCCAGACCATAGGCCGCCCATTGGATTAGGTACCACAAACCTTGCCGTCTTCTCCGTGAGTCCAATATCTTCTTCATCTCATACTCTGTCTGACCCTCCTTGTGAATGGCTGGAGGTCTCTGCACAAGTGTTCCAGGCACTGCGGGTTTAAGCAAACACACATGGAATACTGGGTGTATTTTCAAGTTTTTTGGCAATTGTAATTTCAAAGCAACTTCCGACACACATTGCACAATTTCGTATGGTCCAATAAACTTTGGAGCAAATTTGCGACATCCAATTAATGGCAAATTACGTGTAGATAACCACACTTTGTCTGCCTTTCTCCTCTTTTTGTCTGCATAGAGTATATATTGTGCCTTTGCCTGTTCACGATTGTCTCGAGCCTTCTGCCGGATGGTTAGAAGCAATTGTTTTCTGTCTTGAAGTACTGGCAGGTTCGTCACCTCAGGTAACTGCTCTGGCAACATCTCCTGTACTCATTAGGAGCCATCCCCAATTAGACATGTTCCGTATTGTTATAGGTGAACTCGGCTAACCATAACGCCTGAACCCATGACTCCATACCTTCATGTAAATAACAACGTAGATATTGTTCAAGCGTCTGGTTGACCCTTTCTGTCTGTCCATCCGTCTGAGGATGATAACTGGTGGACAAGGCACAATTGATTCCTAGCATCTGGCAGAAGCCGCGCCAAAACTTGGATGTAATTTGCGGACCTCTATCAGATACAATACTACGAGGTAACCCATGTAGCCTGACCACATGTTGCAAAAATAATACCGCCAACTCCCCTGTTCCAGGAATTCCTCTACAAGGCACAAAATGAGCTTGTTTAGATAGATAATCCACCACCACCCATATAGTGTCATATTAGTCATCCGGGGGTAGATCTGTGATAAAATCCATGGATATATGCGTCCATACTTTCTCCGGAGTAGGCAATGGTTTGAGTAGCCCTACTTTCTTTGTGTGATCAGCTTTACTTCGTACACAGGTTTCACATCTCTGCACATACTTATGTACATCCTGTCTCAAATTCGGCCACCAAAAATATCTCTCTACCATAGTTTGTGTATTTTTACTGCCGGAATGTCCTGCCAAAGGTGAGTTATTGCACCAATGCATTGTTTTCTTTTGTAGCTCCAAAGTGGGCAAATATAATCGTCCATCAAAATAAGGAAGCTTATTTTTGAATGTTTCCAAAGGCTCATTAACCCCCCAATTACAATTCCGGGACTTCTTCATTTCCTATCTTACTTGATTCAATAACTTGCTCACCACCGCTCCTACCACTTTTTCCGCCGGAATTATGGGTTTTACCTCAGACACCATATTCTCTAAATTTTGCTGACGGGATAAGGCGTCTGCTTTCCCATTTCTTTTCCCCGGCCTGAAAGTCACCACAAAGTTAAACTCATTGAAATATTGAGACCAACGTAATTGTCTGGGACTTAATGTATGGGCTGTCTTAAAATATTGTACGTTTTTGTGGTCCGTTACCACCAACACCTGGTGCTTGGCCCACAGTAAATAATGCCTCCATTCTAGAAAGGCCGCTCTGATGGCTAGTAGTTCCTTATCTGTGATGGAATAATTTTGTTCACATTGAGTGAGTTTTCTGGAATGGTATGCCACTGGATGCCAAATTTCTTTTTGATCCTTTTGAGATAACACCACCCCCACCATCACATTTGATGCATCAGTTTCCACTTGAAACATTTTCTCAGGATTAGGATGCCGTAGCACTGGTGCTGACGTGAACGCCTTTTTCAATTCTTGAAAAGCCTCTTCAGCCTCTGTATTCCAACAAAAATGTGTTGCCTTTCTTAATAATCTCGTTATAGGTGCAACAGTCTGTGAAAAGTTGGTAATAAATCGCCTATAGAAATTTGCAAAACCCAAAAACGACTGAATATCTTTAACACATTGGGGTTTGGGCCAATCCAGAACTGCCTGTACCTTACTTTTGTCCATTGGTATACCTTCTGGAGTTAATATGAACCCCAAAAACTCCACCTGTGTGGCATGAAACGCACATTTTTCTAATTTCACATATAATTGATAATCCTGAAATGTTTTCAACACAGCCCTCACATGGCTCACATGTTGTTCCTTTGAATTGGAATAAATCAAAATGTCATCAATATATACAATAACAAAAATGTCCAAAAGTTTGCTCAAAACCTCCTGCATAAAATACTGAAACGCTGCAGGCGCATTACATAAACCAAAAGGCATAACCAAATATTCAAACAACCCAAACTTAGTCCGGAATGCAGTCTTCCACTCATCCGCTTCTTTTACACGAATCAAATGATATGCTCCACGCAAATCAAGTTTGGTATAAACTACTGCTGCCTTTGCCTGATCTAATAATGTTAATGTTAATGTTAAAGGACATTTGTACCGCACACTATCACCACCGGAGTGGTCCCCTGGCGCTCTGGCGGCTCTGAAAAAGGGGATGAGAGGGGATGGGTTAGTGGGAATAAGCTGGAAAAGTGCAAGAGAGCAGTGATGTGCTGTTGGCAGCCTCAGCCCGGTGGGTCTGTCGGCTGGGCTTGGGGTGTTTTATGGTCCGTAGTTGTCGTGTGCTGTTGTGCAAGTCTATGTGTGGTTTGTTTTGTTGTTTCATTGTTGTGAAGTTTGTGCGGATTGCTGCGTTTAAGGCTTGTGGTTGTGTTTGGTTATAGTTTGAGAGGTGTATGCAGAGGGATGGAATTGTTAGTTGGTTGGTTAGTTGGCATTGCTGTCCTTGCAATTGTAGGATTCCATCTAGGTCCGGTACATGCTAACAGTCACATTTCTATCTAGATGCTGCGCAAGGTAGGTTCATAATTCTAAGTGTGGTGCATGGTAAGAATCACATATGCTAACAATCACATTTCTGAGATTCCATCCAGGTGTGGCACTCGCCAACAACCACATTTCCATCAAGATGCAACTGTAACGCTCACCTGGTTCCCACGGAGGCGCGGCGTCGAAGGCGCAGAACTCTGAAGATGGACAGGAAGAGCCCCTCTATTCTGGCTTCCCTGGCTCGTTGGATACCCTCCTGTGCGTGAAAAGGGAGTATTACCAACTGTGGAACAATGCTCAAGCCTCCCACTCCCTTCCAACCCTCCACGATACCTCCTCCACGATTCCCCGTGAAGCCTCACCTTAGGGTTTGGAAGGATGAGCTCTCCATCCTGCTTCTGATGCAGGGGCGCGTTGAAACCCAGTTACTTCACTGGATTGAGGATTGATGGGAGTTCAGGTACGCTTGACTGTTCAGGTAAGGCGTTGTAAAAGTTCTGTTCAAAAGTTCAAGCTTAATAATAATGTTCGTTGTCTAATTGCAGCAAGCGCTAATGCTTATGTCTTTTTCCCCTTAGGGGCCGGGGTTCGGAGTGCCAGAGATATGGCGCCGACCCGAAGTGAAACAGTTCTGGATGAGCGCTCAGGTAATGTCTTTGCATTCGCTCATTCAATGTCTTTGTCTTTTTTCCCCATAGGGGCCGGGGTCCGGAGATGCCAGGAAGCGGCAGGACCCGAAATGCAGTGGGAATAATCCAACAGGTAAGACTTAAAAGGAAACTGAGCTTTCCTTATTCCTTTTCTCCCTCTCACCTTTGTTCTTGTCTTTTTTCCTCTAGGCGCCGGGGCGTAGCTGAATCCGGAAGATCGCTGCTGAAGATGGAAGCGCCTTGCAAAGGTGAGAAAAATGCAGCGCTGCAGCGATCGAAACGAAATGCCTTTAAAATGATGTCTTCCTTTTCAGGGCCGTTGGAGAAATGACTCCGGGATGCAGATTTAGCAGGTAAGGGCTTTTCTTCTCCTATTCTCTTCCTTTCTCCCCTTGCAGGTGTTCCAGGGTGCTGACAGGCGTGGCTGAAGTCAGGATGCAGGAGCTGACACGGTGAGCGTCCAGCTGCTAGGTGCAGAACAACGCGAAGCATGTGTGGCTGTTCGGGTGGGGTTTAAATAGCCTTGGAAGAAGTTCCTGGTATGTATCCTTCCACCAATCAGGTATGTATCCTTCCCCGACCACACCCGGGTGGTGAAGTAGTCCTACAGGTTAAGTAGTCCCATTCAGGCCTCAAGAGGGCCTGGATGAAGCAGCAAGGTCTGCATCAGGTAAGTGTGCACCCAAGCACTTAAACACATATCCTCTTCTATGAGCCTGGCGCCTAAGGCGCCAGGACTGGGGTCCGCTATGAGCCTGGCGCCTAAGGCGCCAGGACTGAGTCCAAAGGGCCCCGACTTGGGCCCGCTGAGACTTCCCTGGGGAAAGTGATGTCTGCCTCTGGGGTTGCTGGGCCCGGCCTGGCTCCTTTGAGGTAGGCATCATGACAGTACCCCCCCTCAAGGCCCCTCCCAAGGTCTTTTCCTCCGGGGGTTTTGGTTTGTGCGGGAATCTTCGATGGAATCTTTGAATTAATCGTGGTGCATGAACATAGTTACTGGGGTCCCAAGATCTTTCCTGAGGTCCATATCCTTTCCAATCAACAAGATAGAAGAGTTTCGACTTAACTATCTTGGAATCTAAAATGTCTTTCACTTCGAATTCTAATTCTCCATCAATTTGGACAGGGCCTGGGAGCTCAGACAGTCTGGTTCCAGGTTGTACTGGTTTTAGAAGAGATGCGTGAAAAACGGGATGAATCCGCATGTTGGATGGTAAATCGATTTTAAAGGCCACTGGGTTGATAATAGCTTTGATGGGGTAAGGCCCAATGAATCTGGGATTAAAAGTTCGCTGACCCTTGAGGGGTAGATGTTTAGTTGCTAGCCATACCTGATCTCCTACTTGGTAAGGAGGAGTTTTACTTCGGTGCAAATCAGCGTTTTCTTTATACTTTTTCTTGGCTTGCTGTAAGTGGGTTGTAGCTTCTTTGAAGGCTTGGGTTATTGTGGAATGTAGGTGATTTACTGCAGGCATCTCCAGGGTCAGAGGTGGATCTAGGTCAGAGGTCCGAGGATGGTGACCATACAGGGTATAAAAAGGAGTCTGTCCGGTTCCAGAATGCACTGAATTGTTGTATGCATATTCTGCAATCCAAAGGATGTCCTTCCAATTCAACTCGGATTGGTGTAACATGCACCGCAGATATTGCTCGAGAGTCTGATTGGTTCTCTCGGTTTGTCCGTCGGTCTGGGGGTGGTGGCTGGTGGATAACCGCACGTCTATTTGTGCTAGTTGGCAACATTTCTTCCAAAAGTGGGAGATAAATTGACTTCCACGGTCTGAGACTAATATGGAAGGGAAACCATGTAACCGCACTATATTTTCCATAAATTCCTTGGCCAAGGTGGAAGCTGACGGCAATCCTTTTAAAGGGATAAAATGGGCCATTTTGGAGAATAGATCCACTATTACGAGAATCGTGTTGTAACCACCACAAGGAGGCAGGTCAGTTATAAAGTCCATTGACAAGGTGTGCCAAGGTGCTGGTGGAATGTCCAAAGGTTGAAGTAGGCCGGCTGGCCTTTTCTTTTGACTCTTATTTTGGGCACAGATTCCGCAAGACAACACAAATGACTTTATGTCTTTTCTCCAAGAAGGCCACCAGAAGTGGCGTTTGATCTTTTCTTCTGTTTTCGCGATACCGGGGTGTCCTTCCATTAATGATTCATGATGACGGGTAATGACAAGTTCCTGCAATTCTTTACTTGGCAGAAATAACCGCTCTTGGAAGTAGGGTAAATCATCCTTAACGGTGTAGTGAGGACCCTTTTGACTCCATTCCAGTAAGGCAGAAGAGTCAAAAAGCTGTTTTACTTGAGCTTGGATGTCCTCAATGGTTTGCAATGAAGTCAAGCCCAGAATTCTTTGTTCCGGTATGATTGGCACAGGTTCTAAACTCAAATTGGGTTCTTCCATACCTATCCGGGATATGGCATCTGCCTTACCATTCTTGCAGCCAGGGTGATAGGTAATTACAAAATCAAATTCCGCAAAGAATAAAGCCCATCGGAGTTGTCGCGAAGATTGAGCTTTGGCCGTCTTTAAATACTGCAAATTTCTGTGGTCCGTAATTACGGTGATGGTGTGTCTTGCACCGAGAAGATAGTGACGCCAAGCCTTGAAAGCTGATTTAATAGCCAGTAGTTCTTTGTCGGTAATTGCGTAATTGAGTTCAGGTGGAGAGAATTTTCTGGACCAAAAGGCTACAGGGTGTAGTTGGTTAGTTTCTGGGTCTCTTTGCGACAGGACAGCTCCCATGGCCGAACTGGATGCATCGGTTTCCACGATGTAAGGGAGATCTGGGCGCGGGTGCTTCAATACAGGTGCAGAGGTGAATTTGGTTTTCAGGTCCTGAAAGGCTTGTTCAGCCTCAAGAGTCCATTCAAAGCGTTTATTTTTCTTTAGGAGAGCTGTGATGGGTTGAACAGTTCGAGAAAATTCCGGGATGAACCTTCGATAGAAATTGGCAAAACCAAGCATGCTTTGCACTCCCTTCACAGAGCTAGGAGATGGCCATTTGAGAATGGCGTCCACTTTCCGCGAGTCCATTCGGATTCCTTGAGGTGTCAGGATGAATCCGAGAAACTCCACTTCTGTGGTATGAAAAACGCATTTTTCGAGCTTGGCAAATAATTTGTGCTGGCGCAATTTCTCAAGAACTGCCCTAACATGGTTTCTGTGATCAGATTCTGAGGAGGAATACACCAGGATGTCATCAATATAAACAATGACACAAACATCGATAAGTTCCCGAAGAACATCATTCATGAAGTACTGAAAGGCGGCAGGTGCGTTGCACAAACCGAAGGGCATTACTTGATATTCGAAGAGCCCAAATTTGGTGCGGAATGCAGTCTTCCACTCGTCGCCCTCTTTTATACGTACCAGGTGGTAAGCTCCTCGGAGATCTAGCTTGGTGTACACACGAGCATCTTTTACTTGGTCGATAAACTCAGGTATCAGGGGCAAAGGGTAACGATTCTTAATCGTTATCTGATTTAGGGCGCGGTAGTCAAAACAGGCACTAAGGTCTCCTTCCTTTTTAGGTACGAAGAACAAAGCGGAAGAGACTGGTGACTTTGATGGGCGAATGAAACCATTGGCCAGGTATTGATCCAAATACTGGCGCAAATGCAGGTTCTCAGGTTCAGTAAGAGCATAAATCCTACTACAAGGTAGTTGTGCATTGGGTACCAAGTCGATTTGGCAATCGTAAGATCGATGGGGAGGTAAGGTGTTAGCCTGCTCTTTCTGAAAAACGTCTTGGAATTCTTGGTATTCAGATGGTAGCTGTACAGGGGTGGAAGTTACAGAGGCTAGACCCATAGCTGGATTCCTTGGGTAACAGGTTGGTTCACAATCAGGAAAAGTTATCTTCTTTGCTCGCCAGTCTATTCTCGGATTATGTGTTTCTAACCAAGGGATTCCAAGAAGTACTTGAAATTGTGGGGCCTTGATCACATCAAACACGATTGCTTCCCGATGTCCGTCCTGACCCACCAGAGTGATTTCAACTGTGGAATGCGTTACAGGCCCTGAGGCTATTTCGGTTCCATCAACTGTAGTAATTACATCTTGGGTTACTTTCGGGCGGAGAGGAAGCTTAATCCTGGAAGCCAATTCACGGTCTATGTAATTTCCAATAGCTCCACTGTCTATGTATGCTTTTATAGCATGCAACTGCTGAGGCTGTTTTGGGTTCACAAGCACCATTGGCATGACAAAATGCGAGGTCAAAGAGTTTGTTTTCAAGCTCGGCAAGCGGACCCCTACGCTTGTCGGGCTAGGTCGTTTCCCGAACCAGGTGTCAATAACTCGTTATCAGTGGCTCCAACCACCTTCTTGGGTGGTTTAACTGGACAACTTTGAAGAAAGTGACCGGAAGTTCCGCAATACAGACAAAGTTGCATTTGTCGCCTTCTCTCTCGTTCCTTCTGCGTTAATGGTCCTTTAACACTGCCAATTTGCATAGGTTCGGAAACGTCAGTACTCTTGGAGTTAACGTGGGTCTTGATAGGTACTTTGGTTTCATACTTGAGCCGATCTGCTTTTCTATTTTGAAGTCTGTGATCAAGTTGAACCACTAAGTCTATGTAGTCTGCGCAGGCCTGGGGTGGATCTACTAACTGAGCTATAACATCTTTAAGCTCTCCGCGCAGGCCTCGATGAAACAATGTGATCCTTTTATTTTCAGGCCATCCGCTTTCCACAACTAGTCTATTAAAGGTGGCGATATAGGACAAAAGATCCTGATTACCTTGTCGTAAGGATAGCAGTTCGTTGTCAAGGGCCTGTCCCTGCGAGTGTCGAGCGAACAATCTTTCCATGCTGGCCTGGAAGCCCTGGAAATCCCGGAGAATGGGATCATCCTGATTTACCAATGGAATAGACCAATCGGCAGCACAGCCACTGAGGTAAGATAGTACAAAGGCTACTTTGGTCTGGTCGTTGGGGAAGGCCCCGGGCCTGCATAAAAAGTGTAAATGGCATTGGTTCATAAAAACAGCATATTTCTTGGGATCCCCCGCAAAACGTTCCGGCGGGGCCAAAGGCATGTGTCCAGGTAGATTGATTTGTACCGGGTTATTCGAACCCATTGTTGTAGAAATATCTCCGGAAACAGGTAAAGGAGTGTGCTCTGCCTGGCCCTGTAATAACCTTTTGGCCAGATCATCAGTTCTTTCCTTGGATAGGATTAGTTCCCTTCTGAGAGCATTAGTCTCCTGGCGGGCTGAGTGCACTTCTGCCCGTAATTCCCCTAAAAGATGGGCCAGCTGATCTGTCTCGGAAGTCTCCATAGCGCCCAGGTGGGAAATTGTGGTAAGGCTTCGCGTTCTGTAACGCTCACCTGGTTCCCACGGAGGCGCGGCGTCGAAGGCGCAGAACTCTGAAGATGGACAGGAAGAGCCCCTCTATTCTGGCTTCCCTGGCTCGTTGGATACCCTCCTGTGCGTGAAAAGGGAGTATTACCAACTGTGGAACAATGCTCAAGCCTCCCACTCCCTTCCAACCCTCCACGATACCTCCTCCACGATTCCCCGTGAAGCCTCACCTTAGGGTTTGGAAGGATGAGCTCTCCATCCTGCTTCTGATGCAGGGGCCCGTTGAAACCCAGTTACTTCACTGGATTGAGGATTGATGGGAGTTCAGGTACGCTTGACTGTTCAGGTAAGGCGCTGTAAAAGTTCTGTTCAAAAGTTCAAGCTTAATAATAATGTTCGTTGTCTAATTGCAGCAAGCGCTAATGCTTATGTCTTTTTCCCCTTAGGGGCCGGGGTTCGGAGTGCCGGAGATATGGCGCCGACCCGAAGTGAAACAGTTCTGGATGAGCGCTCAGGTAATGTCTTTGCATTCGCTCATTCAATGTCTTTGTCTTTTTTCCCCATAGGGGCCGGGGTCCGGAGATGCCAGGAAGCGGCAGGACCCGAAATGCAGTGGGAATAATCCAACAGGTAAGACTTAAAAGGAAACTGAGCTTTCCTTATTCCTTTTCTCCCTCTCACCTTTGTTCTTGTCTTTTTTCCTCTAGGCGCCGGGGCGTAGCTGAATCCGGAAGATCGCTGCTGAAGATGGAAGCGCCTTGCAAAGGTGAGTAAAATGCAGCGCTGCAGCGATCGAAACGAAATGCCTTTAAAATGATGTCTTCCTTTTCAGGGCCGTTGGAGAAATGACTCCGGGATGCAGATTTAGCAGGTAAGGGCTTTTCTTCTCCTATTCTCTTCCTTTCTCCCCTTGCAGGTGTTCCAGGGTGCTGACAGGCGTGGCTGAAGTCAGGATGCAGGAGCTGACAGGGTGAGCGTCCAGCTGCTAGGTGCAGAACAACGCGAAGCATGTGTGGCTGTTCGGGTGGGGTTTAAATAGCCTTGGAAGAAGTTCCTGGTATGTATCCTTCCACCAATCAGGTATGTATCCTTCCCCGACCACACCCGGGTGGTGAAGTAGTCCTACAGGTTAAGTAGTCCCATTCAGGCCTCAAGAGGGCCTGGATGAAGCAGCAAGGTCTGCATCAGGTAAGTGTGCACCCAAGCACTTAAACACATATCCTCTTCTATGAGCCTGGCGCCTAAGGCGCCAGGACTGGGGTCCGCTATGAGCCTGGCGCCTAAGGCGCCAGGACTGAGTCCAAAGGGCCCCGACTTGGGCCCGCTGAGACTTCCCTGGGGAAAGTGATGTCTGCCTCTGGGGTTGCTGGGCCCGGCCTGGCTCCTTAGAGGTAGGCATCATGACAGCAACGCGGGTCAAGCCCGAGAATCCGGTCCAAGTGTGGCACATGCCAACAATCGCACCTCTGCCCAGAATCGGCGCAAACTATGCTTGAGAATTCCATCTAAGTGTGGCACATGCTAACAACCACATTTCTGTCTAGATACGGCGCAGACTAAACTTGAGAAATTTCATCTAACTGTGGCATGTGCTAGCCATCCTATTTCTATCTGGATGCGACGCGGGCTAAGCTTGAGAATTCCATGTAAGTGTGGCACATGCTAACAATCACATTTCTGTCTAGATTTGGCGCAGACTAGACTTGAGAAATTCCATTTAAGTGTGGGATATGCTAACAATCACTTTTCTGAAATTCCATCTAAGTGTGGCATATGCTAACAATCTCATTTCTGAAATTTCATTTAAGTGTGGTATATGCTAACAATCACATTTCTGTCTAGATTTGGCGCAGAAGCCTTTAATCCTGAAATTAAAGGCAGGGGATATCTATTCTTTACAGTCACCTTGTTCAAAGCACGATAATCAATGCATGTCCTAAGAGTGCCTTCCTTTTTTGGAACAAAAAACAATGGAGATGAAACTGGTGATGTGGAATGGCGAATAAACCCCTTCTTTAACATATCATCTAAATACTCACGAAGATGTTGATTCTCAGTTTCTGTCAACGCTTATATTCTACTACACGGTAGTTTAGCTCCTGGCTCCAACTCAATTACACAATCATACGGTCTGTGAGGCGGCAATCTCTCTGCTCCTCCCTTATCAAACACGTTTACAAAATCTTGATATTGATCAGGCACCTCTAACCCCACCGTCCCCACAACCTTAGATGCCGGGGACTGGTCCGCCAACAATAATGCAGGGCTCAATTCTTCTTCAATATGGTCCAGACATTCCTGATTCTCAAGAAAAACCTCTCTAGTAACCCAATCAATCCTTGGATTATGCTTTGTTAACCTTGGCATGCCTAAAATAAGACCAAACTGAGGTGCGGCTATTAAATCCAGTACAATCTACTCCACGTGTCCTGACCCACACCTCATTCTAATAGGTTGTGTTTGCTGGCAAATGGGTCCTGATATTAACAGAGACACGTCCACCGACTGCACCCCTTCCGCCTGTGTCTTCTCTCTTAATGGTAAACCCAACCTCTTGGCTAAACTAATGTCAATGAAATTACCAGTTGCCCCGGAGTCCACCATGGCTGACACCATCTGCTTAGTACATGCAAAAAATAAAGTTACCAAAACATACAAATGAGAATTACCCTTTCGTGTAGTGTTTGCTACTCAAGTGGGGAACCTTCCTACTACTAAGCCTGACACCTGAGTTCCCCCTGAGTTCCGGCCCAATCCTTTTCCCGACTCCCCCTTACTCTTTTCTCCACCAGCGACCTTTTTTGGCGTGTTTGGACAAGTGCGAATATAATGTCCGGGTTGCCCACAGTACAGACACAAATTATTAGCCTTTCGCTGCTCCTTTTCTGCTGCCGATAGTGGACCTCTAACCCCTCCAATCTGCATTGGTTCTCCTTCCCCAGTTCTGTTGATTCTTCCTCTATCCAATCTTACAAATGATACCACTTCCGGTCGTTTCCTGTCTCCCTTGCGCTCATTCATCCGATGGTCCAACCTTAACGCCAAATCAATCATGGCCGTGCAAGTAGTAGGTTGAGGCTCTACATGTGCCATGGCATCTTTTAATTCTTCTCTTAAACCTTGATAAAACAGGACTGTCTGTTTGTTTTCTGGCCAATCTGTTTCAATTACCAGTCTGTTAAAGTGCGTTACATACGACACCAAATCTCTTGTCCCCTGTTTTAACGCTAACAACTCTCTATCTTGAGCCAGGGAAACTTCACTCCGATCAAACAATCGCCCAAATTCCGCCAAAAAATTATCCCAATGATATAACAATGGATCATCTTTCTGCACCAAGGGCATCGCCCAAGCCGCGGCATCTCCTGTCAAGTAGGATATTACAAATGCAGTCCTAGCTTGAATGGTCTCAAATGCTGAGCGTTTACACAGAAAATGTAGCCTACACTGTGTGAAAAACATCATACACTTCTTGGGGTCTCCTGAAAACCTTTCAGGTGCTGCTAATGGCACACTACTGGGAGGTTGAACAATTTCCGTGGGAGATCCCGCAGCTCTCTGGCCTGTAGAAGGCCCTGCGTTCCCTGTGCCACTAACCCCTGCACTTGTGTCTTCAATGTGCTGGATTCCTGTCTAACATGCACCAATTCTACCTGCATGTCTTGTAGTGCCTTTAGCACATCAGCTAACGAGGGAGGGTTCTCCATTTGGCCTGGGTGGTTCAGTAATCCCGCAATCGGGGGCTGGGGATTCTGTCAAAACGCTTAGGAAGGAGGAGATCAATCCCCTCTCCCGAACCACAGAAGCCGAATAGATCGACCCTCCCACCGTGGTTGGCACGGGCGCCTGAGTTTACAAATACAGGAAGCCACATGGCAGCCAATGGGGGGAAGACGGAGTTAGGGAAAGGGGATGGAATGACATGGGAAAGTGAGGGAAAACACACTAGGTATACATAAAACCCAGTTTTCCCTAAACCAGCATTTCCTGACTTAATACTAGAAAATGCTACCAGACACCCTGATCCTGACCTACTCTCTAGACATCAGTGGACTCACTAACACCGTACAGAAACATGGAAGTTAGTAGTAGTTACTTGCATAACTTGCAACATCAATATTCCACTCTTGGACATATAACATAACATTGCATGAACATTTAGCGCACATATAGGACAGTCATGACAATAAATGGATTGCCACACATCAATTTTCCACTCTTGGACATAGCGCATATATAGGACAGTTATGACAATAAATGGACTGTCACTTGCCCCAGCAGAACCTCAGAAGCCACAATGCACGAAACATAACACAGAAGGAAAACGTAAACTTGTTGGAAGAACTTGTGCCAAGCCCTTCCTGAGTTTTTCCTAGTTGCAAGGAGTGCATGTGAACACCATAATTTGACTTATTACAGAAAGAGTTCTAAAGCATGCTGGCGACATAATAATGTTTATATAGCACTTAACTGTGTGCCCAGACGTCTCTTGAAAACGTCCAGACTCAAAAGAAATGCAGCATGAAGGATTTGATGGCCGTCGTAATGTTTTATGGCCCTCATAAATCACCGCCGCAACCCGGGAATGAACCAACCCACGTCCTTTCTCCAAAGCAACTCAGAATAGCACTTAACTGACTGTCCGGGTGCCTCCTGCGGCTGCCCCGGACCCAGAAAACACCCACACAGCAAAACTCCTCTTCCAAGTAGCTAGCTTCCATCCCAACAATTATTGCTCAGCGCTCAGACCAAGTAGCTAGCAACGATCCCAACAATTATTGCTTAGCTCTCAGACCAAGTAGCTAGCTTGAATCCCAGCAATTATTGCTTAGCTCTCAGACCAAGTAGCTATCTTGCATCCCAACAATTATTGCTTAGCTCTCAGACCAAGTAGCTAGCTTGCATCCCAACAATTATTGCTTAGCTCCCAGGCCAAGTAGCTATCTTGCATCCCAGCAATTATTGCTTAGCTCTCAGGCCAAGTAGCTAGCTTGCATCCCAGCAATTATTGCTTAGGTCTCAGACCAAGTAGCTAGCTTGCATCCCAGAAATTATTGCTTGGCTCTCAGGCCAAGTAGCTAGCTTGCATCCCAACAATTATTGCTTAGCTCTCAGACCACGTAGCTAGTTTGGATCCCAAAAATTATTGCTTAGCGCTCAGACCAAGTAGCTAGCTTGCATCCCAGCAATTATTGCTTAACCCTCAGACCAAGTAGCTAACTTGGATCCCAACATTTATTGCTTACCTCTCAGACCAAGTAGCTAGCTTCGATCCCAACAAGTATTGCTTAGCTCTAAAACCAAGTAGCTAGCTTGAATCCCAGCAATTATTGCTTAGCTCTCAGGCCAAGTAGCTAGCTTGTATCCCAGCAATTATTGCTTAGCTCTCAGAACAAGTAGCTAGCTTGCATCCCAGCAATTATTTCTTAGCTCTCAGACCAAGTAGCTAGCTTGCATCCTAACAATTATTGCTTAGCTCTCAGACCAAGTAGCTAGCTTGCATCCCAACAATTATTGCTTAGTTCTCAGACCAAGTAGCTAGCTTGCATCCCAGCAATTATTGCTTAGCTCTCAGGCCAAGTAGCTAGTTTGCATTCCAGCAATAATTGCGTAGCTCTCAGACCAAGTAGCTAACTTGCATCTCAACAATTATTGCTTAGCTCTCAGACCAAGTAGCTAGCTTGCATCCCAACAATTATCGCTTAGCTGTCAGACCAAGTAGCTAGCTTGGATCCCAACAATTATTGCTTAGCTCTCAGGCCAATTGGCTATCATGCATCCCAGCAATTATTGCTTTGCTCTTAGGCCAAGTAGCTAGCTTGGATCCCAACAGTTATTGTTTCGTTTTCATCCCAAGTGGTTGGTTTTGGTCCATCAGTGGAGATTAAGATTACAGAATAACCCTACAGGCAAGGCTTGGCTGTAGAAGTCATGTGATATTTGATAGGCGTGATTCCACACTATATAATAGATGCCAAAAGGGGTGTGGTTTGATAGAGCTTCCTGAATCCCTGGTGAGCAGATTCCATGCAGGGCAGGGCTCAACAGGACTAGCAACTATTGTGAAGGGAGCAGATGAAGCCAGAGATATGATGATGGACTTTTTAATCTCCACCTTTTCTCTAGAAATTGCCATTTTGCCATGTTTTCCACATTCTATTTTAATTCCGGTTTCTATATTTTTGCTGCAGATAGTAGCGCTGTACCTGATACAAGAGAGTTGGAGCTTCCAAATTCTAACTTAATTCTTCAATATTTCTGCTGTAGATAGTAGCGCTATTCGTGATGCAAGAGAGTTGGAGCTTCCAAATTCTAATGTAATTCTTGATTGTATATTTTTGCTGCAGATAGTAGCGCTTTACCTGATGGAAGAGAGTTGGAGCTCTGTGCTTAAAGCTAGAGAAATCACTTTCCCTGATCACGTGACATGTTTACTATTGGGCAGTGATATAGGTGTGGGCCAGTCGCCAGAACATCCAGGAATCAATGCTCATTGCCCTTGTGTTGATGATTAGCAGTAAATGTTATCAATCATTTCCCCACTCATTCTTATCACTAAAGCAACAAGTATTTACATTTGCAACATATTGCCTCAATGCATTGATGAGAAAAAACTCAAGACTTGACGTTTTGGATGAGGTTTGTTTGGTAAACTTTAACAGCAGTAAAGCAGAGGATTTACACAGTAACGCACTCATCAGACCAGCGTCCAAATCCCGGAGTCGCCTCCCCTCCCTCCAGGTCTCAGCTTATGTAGATGTTCTAGTGCATTGAACCTGATCTGTGACACAAGGAATGTTCAACTCAATTTAAGGAGGTTCCTCTGGCTTCACAATTATCTTCAAAGTGTCTCCACTTACAAGCTATCAATTCATGTTAGTCCAGATACTCTTATTTGTCTACACATAAGTATAGCTGGGTGCTCGTTATACATGTATTTACAGCCCTCGCTGGGCCTGCCTTTGAAGTGGAGCCATAAAATGCTGGACTAAATTAAGCAGAGTGAGCACAGTTACATAAACTGTTGCACAACAACCAGTGAGTGGAAGACCAGATACACATTTCTTTGTGCCAAAACAGAAATCGCTATAAGCAGAAATACACATTTAAAATGGATCATTCTCACTAAACTAGGCCTGTGCAAGGTTATGTGGCCTAATCTTAGACTGATACAATATTTTCTTAATGTTTTTATCCCCTTCAGTTTACAAAATATGCCATCCTAACGTTCTTCTGGGTGGGAAGCAGATAGCGAACCTGTAACAGTTCACAACATTGATCATTGCTTCCTTACGGACTGTGCCTATCTGGCAAGATGAGGAAGAAGCAGTCTAGGTGCTACTTGGCAGCCATCCAGAGAGCACCATAAGAGGGTCAGACTATAAACTTGCAGTGCTTTCTGGACCACAGCTCCTTCTCAGACTGTAGTGCCCGATCTTGTAGCATAGCCAGACTTGAAAGAGATGCAATCGATGTCTCTTCCACTGAAACTCAGACCAGTGCCAGAGGGCCTTTTAGGGCTGCATTTCAGCAGATGTGTTAGCATAGTCATTGGCCAGAGCTTCAAAGGTTTGTGACATATCAAGCCCATGCCATATGACAATAGCCAAAGCTAAGGATAATTATGTAGGCACAGTTCAATGTACGGGTGCCAGAAGACACCACGTAACCCTTCTGCTTCCAAAGAATACCAAAATCATGGACAGCGCTACGTGCATATCTAGAATCCATATAGATGGTGACAATTTTAGGCAAAAAGCAAGTGCAGGAAATTGCAACCAGTTCAGCCAGATGGGTAGATTGTATATCAGGTAACTGATAGGCCTTCAGAACCTCATGGGGTCTACATACTATATAAACCGTCGAAGCGCCACCCTTATCATGTCAGGGTTATGCAGAGGATAATCTTCTCTAAGACCAGCTCTAAGAATCATGAGTTTCCTGACCACCATCAGGCAGGGATAGTGCTCCCCATCTGAGGGAGTTAGAAGCAGAGAGGCTGAGTCCAAAACTGACACCTGCTGAAGGTTATATGACCTGCCGAAATGAGCAATTGCTCGAACTTGGCTAATTGGGAATTTGAGATGTGCTGAGCTGTTCTGTTTAGAAGTAATGCCAAAACAGCTGTACTGCAACACTGACTGCGTGTCCCTGAACCAAAACATCAGTTTTTCCAACTTGCAATGCAGCACCCGCCAGAGCTCGGAAACAAGAATGTAATCCTGCAGCCACAAGATCTAATGCTGCACTCTAATAAGCAATTGGACAGTGTTTGTCACTGTGCATTTGAGTTACCACAACTTGGCCAAAACCTTCCCATTTATTACAAAACCGTGTAAAAGACTTCTGATAATCAGACAAATCCAGCAAGCATTTCTTGCTTGATTATTATTTTAATTATTTTTTATTTACTGTGTATATGGTTTACACATTTTTAAACCTTAACACCAAAGAAATATTGTATTTACAAAAATGTCACAATTCATTTACATCAATTGCTTATACATACATTAGATCCATTAAAACATACGTATACCAACAAAATTAGAATCTATGCGCATAAACACACCATTCTTGAGCCAATAATGTATATAAAAAAGAACCATCATCATGAAAGCATGCGTTATACGCTGCATTGTATATAGTAAGGGAGGCTCAAACAATAAGACAGACACAAGTGACCACAGTTCAAAACTTCAATTGGGTGTGATAAACCCCTATCTAATCCTAAATCTACAGATGGGAGCAAGCTACGACCATCAAATAATAATAACGCAGTCCTAGTAGTCTTGTCAAAATAAAAACTACACTCAATATCCTCCTTCTATATAAGGCCCCGTCACCAGCACCTACTTTTTCATCACAGCTCTGTAATTACCTTTTAACCCTCCTTAATCCTAAAACGAAATTGGTCCTTCTTGGAGATTTTAATCTCTGGCTCGGCAGTGACATGGATGTTATGGCAGGGTCCCTGGAGAGTGCATTGGATGCTTTGGGCTTTTCCCAGTCCATAAAAGAGCCGACACACATAAAGGGACATACCCTGGATTGGGTTGCGACGCACAATCTTAGCATATCTGGTGTGGCAGTCATACCTTGTCCCTGGTCGGACCATTATTGTGTTTATTTTCAGATGTGTATAAACTACTTCTCAGAAAGATGGGTTGAGCC
Organism: Ambystoma mexicanum; assembly: GCF_040938575.1. Taxonomy (NCBI): domain Eukaryota; kingdom Metazoa; phylum Chordata; class Amphibia; order Caudata; family Ambystomatidae; genus Ambystoma; species Ambystoma mexicanum. Next base: position 1,546,422,136 of record NC_090931.1, read on the forward strand.
CAAAGTTCTCATCCCTGTAAGAAGTTTTAAGAAACTGACTTCAGAGAACCTTAGCACCTGGGCCTCGCGCTTGAATACAAATATCTCCAATGTAGCAGGGTTAGATGAGATTTCGGATACGCTCATGAAATAACTAAGGATAGCGACCGAGAAGCTAGCCCCGCTCAAGATGGCCTACCAGAGGAAACATCTAATTAACCTAGAATTTAAGTCGAACAAAAATTAATCTTTTTTAATTCTGACGGCAGAATAGAGATCGCTGCGGCTTGGATGCTTATAAAGAGGCAGCTAAGATTTATAAATTAACAACCATTCAAGCTAAAACAGACTCTCTGAATCTCAGAATAGCTAGCGCAACTTCTAATAGTAAAGAGCTCTTCAAAATATTAAAAGAGCAAGAACTCCCTAAGGGCCCCATCCAAGATTTGTATTTGTGTTTATTGTGTTTTATATAGCGCCTTTGTCCAAAGCGCTTAACATAGGACAGTCAACAATATAATGAATCAGAATGCAAATCAGCGTTCATAAACCGTAACGTTCAAACTGTGTACATAAGAGTAAATTAATCAGTGTTGAAAGCAGATTAAATCAATTAGAGGACTGTAACAGGTGGGTTTTTAGAGAGGAACGGAACAGAAGATAGGAATTCATGGATCAAAGAGACAGGGGAAGCATGTTCCAGTGAAGAGGGGCTACGAGCTGGAACAAGCGAAAACGGGATTGGGCACAAGGGGGACGTGGGACATTGAGTCTAAAAAGATTAGTAGAGCGGAGGGGCAGGATGGAGAGTAAAAGGAAAGGAGAGATGCAAGGTAGTCAGGAGCAAGGCCATAGAGACATTTGAACATAAGACAGAGAAAGTTATACTTAAGTTGAAAATAGAAGGGCAACCAGCCAATAGAGGCCAGGGAAGGAGACATTTGGTCTTGGTAGGAGAGAAGACAGGTGAGCGAATTGAAGAATGATAGATAGATTTAAGAGGAGCTAGGCATGAGTAGGGAAGACCAAAGAACAGAACGGAAACAATAGAATAGTCGGGAGAAGACTGGTGAGGAGATGAGTTGTGTAGCGTGGAAAGTGGGAAAAGGGTGGACTTTGCAAATGTTGTTGAGATGAAATCGACAGGCCGGGATGTAAGGGAGATGTGGTGGTCAAAGGAGAGATTAGAGTCAAAGTAAATGCCAAGATTGCAGGCGGAGGGAGAGATTGAGAGACAGGAGTGAGGAAAAGAGATGGAAGAGGGAGGAGATTGCAAGATGAGAGTGTTAGCCGGAAAGAATAGGACCTCTGTTTTTTCGGCATTGAGCGCGAGGAAGTGAGAAGTCATCCAGGACTTGATGGCAGTGAGGCGGGATGAGAGAGTCTGATGAATGTCCAAGGAGAAGGACAAGAAGGATAGAAAGAGCTGGGTGTCGTCAGCGTAGAAGTGGTGTGACACTCCAAAGGATGAGATAATGGGGGCAAGAAAGGAAATATATAAGGAAAATAGAAAGGGACCAAGGACTGAACCTTGAGGAATGCCATGAACCAGAGGAACGTGAGGAGAAGTGTTGCCGCCCCAAGAGACAGCAAAGGTATGGTTGGATAGGTAAGATGAAAACCATGATAGAACAGATCCACGCAGACCAAGGGAGGAGAGAGAGTCCAGGATCAAAGAATGATCTACAGTGTCAAAGGCAGTGGACAGATCAACTAAAATAAGAATAGATGAGTGTTTGGAGTAGCAAGCAGTGAGAATAGAATTAAGTATGTAGGTAAGGGCTGTTTCAGTTGAATAGTGGGGGCGAAAAACAGACTGAGTCGAAAGAAGGAGAGATAGGCTAGACACGAATTATGAGATTCGTGAATAAACAAGGCGCTCAAGGAGTTTGGATAAAAAAGGTAAGAGGGATATGGGATGGAAATTAGAAGCAAGAAGGGAGTAAGCTGGAGGTTTCCTTAGGATAGGTATGATAATTTCATGTTTAAAGGCATTAGGAAAGGTAGAGGTGGTGAGACAAATGTTAAAGAAGGAGGTGAGAAAGGTTACCAGAGGTGGGAAGACTTTGGGGATAAGTGGAGAGGGGATGGGGTCAGTGGGGGCTGCTGTAGGGTGAGCTTTGGCCAGGAGAAGGGCCATCTCAGAGTCCGTTACGGGAGGAAAGGTACAGACAGTGCTGGAGGGGGTAAGGAAGGATAAGGGGGAGGAGTTATAGGAAGGTGAAGATAGAATGTCCTGGAGTAGGGAGTGCACTTTGGAAGAGAAGAAATTGGCAAGTTCAGATGCTGATAGGGATGAGTTGACGGACGGGTCAGGTGTAGAAGGAGAGAGAAGTCGGGTTAGGGTTTGGAAGAGACGACGAGGATGAGAGGATTGACTGTGAAGAAGGTCAGAGAAGCAGGTAAGTTTGGCAGCCTTAATACAGTTGTCGTATAGGACGTGATAAGAGAAATAGGTTGCATGGTTAGTAGGAGAACATTGTTTGTGCCAGCGCCTTTCAATGCGGCGAAGGAGGCGGCGCATAAAAGAGAGATGAGGAGAGAGGCAGGGTTGGGCAGGTTTGCGAGTGGGCCGCAAGGAAGAAAGAGGGTAAAGTTGATCAAGGCTAGATGTGAGACATGAAAAGAGAGTGGACGCAGCTTCATCTGCAGAGAGGGAGGAGAAGTGTGTGAGAGATGGTAGAGAGTGTATGCAGGTATCATGGAAAAGCGAGGAGTTGAAATTGCGTATATCGCCCCTGTAGAAAGACTTAGTGGAGGAGAGGAAGAAGGTGCTAGAGGGAGTAGGCGGAGCAAGGAAGTTGAGATAAGGGTGTGATATGAGAGGTAGACAGGGAGAGAAAAAATGGAGGAGGCACTAAACGATGAGGTGAAGATCATGTCGAGGGTAGAACCAGGGGTATGAGTAGGAGGAGTGGGAAGTGGGGAAAGTAGGTGAGAGTCAAGCATTGATAAGAAGGGGGATGTTAAATAAGTAGAGGAAAGATGACGATTAAAGTCTCCGAGCAAGACAAGAGGTGTAGGACTAGGTAGGATGTGACCAAGAAGGTGGTCAATGTCTTCGCAGAATGAACCAAGTGGTCCAGGTGGGTGGTAGATAATGAGAAGAGAAATGGCGTGAGCAGCAGTGAAGATTTAACATATAAATTAAAATTAGCAATATTCTGGTAAGGGTACAGGTGATGGAATAGATGAGCATTTAGGACTGTAGAGTAAGCCAACGCTGCCACTGCGTCTCTTGGCGTGAGGGACGTGTGCAAAAGAGGATAGAGAAGTAGTTAGAGAAGCAGCAACAGTTGTGTTATGTGGGAGAATCTAAGTTTCCGTTATGCAGAGAAAATGAAGATGTAGGTATAGAAAAAGGTCCAGAACTGCCACCTTCTTATTGCAGAGGGATCTTGCATTCCATAGTCCGAGGTTGATGGTGGTGGAAGTGTCAGTAATTTGCAGGTAGATGAGATTTGGATTTCTGGGTGGAGTGGTGGTGCGGTAGTCGGTAGGAGGGATGGTGGGAAGGGACCGGGTAGGTAAGGAGATAGTCATGAGGATGATAAGCACTGCCTTGAGGCTTGACCAGAGCACAGTAGGTGGAACAAGTGATGATGGGAACAGGCGGGCAGGGTGTAGCATGCTCACAGGGTCTATGGCCATGGACACGCCACAGACAGCGGCTTCACCTGAAGGCGAGCGAGCGTGAGCGAGGCCTCTGCTTGAGTGGACTGTTGCTAGGCAACAAACAACAGTGTCCCTTCAGGTGATGCCGGCATGTGGTGGAAGGCAAACTGGTGAGGCCCAGAAAGATGGCAGGCAGCTGGATTAGATTCCATCGTAAAAGACGAAATATGGTGTACAAGCATTCAGGATGCCCTGTGTAGCAAATTAGATAAGATAAAAATGTCTATCAAAGACAATAAATTGCTCATGAACATAAAGAACCCTGAAGACTCTCTCTCCTCGTCACCTACTAACGATAATAAGCCTGAGACCTTTAATTGTTCACCTATTTCAACTTAAAACTACAAGCTGCAATGGTGATCCATGTTCTGCAGTGATTATTAAGGAATGTTTGTTTGTTTATTTATTTATTTATTTAAATTGCGCACCAGACCCAAAGGTATTTGGGCGCAGAAGAAAGGAAAAGAGGATTGTTCAGCTTAGGTTACATTACTGTGCATTCTGATACGAAAAGTGAGTTAACATTGAAAACTATATCATACAGATGAACAAGATAGTTAGGACATAAAGCAAAAGTAATATACAATATACAGTATTTACAATTTATACAAATAGTAGGCAGTGTGATGGAGAGTTAAACATCATGCTCCTTAATCCATTGGATAAGGTTGGACCTGAAACATGGGAAGGGCATGTCTTCTCTTAAAGAAGGTGGGAGTGAGTTCCAGTTTTGGGCAGCTTTGACCGGGAAGCTACTACCACCGGATTTAGTCAGTTTGAATCTGGGCACTTGAAGTAGGTTAGTATTAGCTAATCTAGAAGGGCGGATGTTAGATTGTCTCCGGAATCTTGAGGTAATGTATTGGGGGGCGGCCATATGCAAGCATTTGTGAATGAGGGAGGCTGATTTGAGGAGAATTTTATCTTTAATAGAGAGCCAATTATTAGCTCTTCTAAAGTCCGATATGTGGGCTTTCTTGGGAATGTTGAGGGATGCTCTTAAAGCATTGTTTTGTAGGATCTGGATCTTGTTAGCGATGTATTTATTGCAGCCTAAGTATAGGGCGTTGCAATAATCCAGTTTAGATAATACCAAGGCTCTTGCTAGAGTGAGGCAGTTGTTAGGTGTGAGGAACGGCTTAGCTGCTCTAATTAACTTGCATGTATAAGCGGTGACCGAGGCCATGGAGTTGACTTGTTTTCTGAGCGTGAGGGTGGAGTCTAGGTAGAAGCCCAGAGTTTTCACTTCCTTGGCTACTGAGATGTTGTTATTATCTATGGTGAAGTTGGAATAAAGATGGCCTAATTTGTTGAGTTTGGCCGTAGTGCCCAGAATGAGGAGTTCCGTTTTGTCATCATTCAGGCATAGTCCATGGGAGGCCATTCATGCCTGGATGATGAGATATACTCTGTTCACAAAGGCCAAATCCTTGTCGTAATCTCCCGTCAACGGGATGAGGATCTGTGTATCATCTGCGTAGTTAGTGTAGGTGATACCCAGGCCGTCTAGATCATCGAAAAGGGGCTTCGTAAAGATTTTGTACAGAGTAGGCGAAACACATGAGCCCTGAGGCACACTACATGTGATGGGAATAGGGTCTGCAGCTGCTGAAGGTGTGAAGACCCGTATGGTTGTATTATGTAAGAAGGATTGGATCCATCCTATGGCTTCTTGTGAAAAGTGGGTGGCTGAGTCTAGGTGGTGGCAGAGGTTCTTATGATCCACCAAATCAAACGCTGCTGAGAGGTCAAGCAGCAAGAGTAGTGCTGTGTTTCCGTTGTCTCTCAGGGTGTCTATTTATGCTTTGAGGTCAATCAGTGCCATTTCGGTTCTGTGTTGCGGTCTAAAGCCTGACTGACGTACACCTAGGAGGTGGTTGCATTCCAAGTATTGCTGAATTTGGAGGTATGCTACCTTGTCCAGAATTTTAAGCAAGAAAGGCACTGTCGTATTGGGACGATAGTTAGTGGGAACAGATGGGTCAAGTGATTGTTTTTTTAGTAGTGGGAGGACCCATGACTGTTTCAAATTGTTGGGAATAGTGCCGGTAGAAAATTAGGCATTTATAAGTTTGGTTATGAATGGTGAGAGGTCTCTTGCAGCATCCTTTATGAGTTGTGCCGGGCAAGGGTCGCAGTGGCAGTAGGAAGGTTTAACAGTTAGGATGACTTTTTCAACTTCTAGAGTGGATACTTTCTTGAAATTGAAAAGAGGTTTTGGTGGTTTGGGCATGGTGGAATGGGGGGTGTTCGGGGGAGCAGAGGCCGTGGTGTTGTTGGAGTTAGAGGCGAGGAGGAGGGATTCTTTTTTGTTGTTGATTTTAGCCTGTAAGGTCGTTATTTTATTAGCTAGGGCGCTCTGAATACTAGTGCACCAAGCTTTGTCCTTGAGGCAGGTGTCCGGGGCTTGGATAGGTGTTTCCAATTCTTTGAGGATAGTAAAAAGTTATTTTGTGTTAGAATTTGATTGAGTAATGCGCAACTTGTAGGACTCTTGATAGGCTAGGATTATTTTGTTCTTATATAAAGAGGCTAATTTTGTAAGGTTGTTTTTGTTAGTTTCAGAAGGGTTTAATCTCCAAACCTGTTCACATTTTCGTTTTTCAAATCTTATAGTTTTTAAATGAGGAGAGAACTATGAATTGAGATGTTTTTTCTGTTTGCATTTTTGAATTTTCAAAGGTGCTATTGTATCCAGAGCGGATAACATTACCTTATTGTATTCACCATCCAAGGTAAGTGGGTCTGCCGAGTCAGGAAGAGAGTTCAGGGTAGGGATGATCAGAGGAATCAGTTTGTCAGCAGTAATGTTCTTTTTATTCCTTGTGGGAATGGCAGGAGCTATACTGATGGTATGGTTGGGGGCTATAGCATCAAGTGAGAAGGAAATCAGGTAGTGGTCAGACCAAGGCAAGGGTTTTATGGTATTGATGGAGGTTGCGCACTGATGTTCCGCTATCCAATCAAGTGTTCTACCCTTATTGTGAGTAGCACTTGTTATCTTTTGGGCGAAGCCTAATTCCTTGATAGTGTCGTTGATCAGTATAGCTTTAGGATCTGAAGGGTCATTATATCCAAGATTAAGATCTCCTAGGACAAGACTTGGTGATGTATTTTTGAGGTTGTCCGACAGGATATTGGTAAGATCTTCTTCGAAGGAACCCCCATACTTATAACGGTCATCACAAAATTTGTGAATGCCTCTTTTGAGGAGAACCAGGTAGCGAGCAATATCAAAAATGCTTGGATTACTGCATTACTGAAAAAGCCAAATCTCTGACCCATGACTCCCACCAATTATAGAGCGATTACCAATACTCCTTTTCTGCTGAAGATACTGGACAGAGTGGTGTATAACCAGATCTCACAGCACCTCAATAACTCCCAGCTTCTTCACAAATTTCAGTCAGGTTTTCGGCAGGCCCATGGCACCGAGACTGCTTTGGTATCTATAAAATCAAAGCTGCTCCAAATAATGGATGGAGGCCAAATAACCCTATTGATAAAATTAGATCTTTCGGCAGCATTTGACCTGGTGGATCATGCCATCTTGTCCACCAGGTTAAAGCATTACGGCCATTTTTCAGCCCAAGCCACCCAATGGGTTAATTCATTCTTGATTGAAAGACAGATGAGAGTAGCAAGCGAGTCCGCAGAAGCCAATCCCACTCTTTTGCTATTTGGAGTCCCACAGGGAGCGTGTGTATCCCCTTGTTTTTATAATATCTTTATGATTCCGTTTTTTCACATGTTGACTCTAAATTGGACTATGGTTGCAGTCTTTTTGTAGGCATTGCTCAAGCTGACCTCCACCAGCTCCAGGTCATTCAGAATGGGGCGGTGAGAGTGGGTGAAAGGACTTGGACGCAGGGACCAGATTTCAGATGCAAGACGAAGCCTACATTGGTTGCCAGTGCAAGCAAAAGTGTGCTTTAGGCCGATTCTTGTCACCCACAAGTGCCTCAAAGGCCAAGTGCCATTATATCTAATGGAAGCAATTGAAAAGAAACAACATATTAGATCATTAATATCTAATAACACGAACATTCTAAATATTCCCTGATACAAGCTAGCAAAAACTCGTAATGGAGCGTTCAATTTCGCAGCCCCGGCAACTTGGAATGCCTTGATGCCAGATATCAGAACTATCGAATCCACAGAGGTTTTGAAGAAAAAACTGAAGACCCTATTATTCCATTAGTCTTTTTTGCTTATTTCTTTTAATATTTTTGGCTATTGCATCAGCCCCATAGATTTTTTAGGCTTTGTTGCCTGTCCTGTTTGTCTGTTGGTCTGCGCCCTTAAGCCTTAGGGTACCGGGTGCGCATTATAAATCCATAAACATAAACATAAAAGAACCTATACTAACAAACCTATTGCCAATCCTTACTTCTGAATACAAATAGCGTGGGAAACAATGTTATGCAAAAGAAAAGTGTTCAAGAAATGATATGTCAGGATAGTTGAGCCGTTCGCTTCCCGTCCCCACGTTTTCAGCACGGGGCAAAGCGGCACACTCGAGCTGAGCACAGTCTCTGGCTTCACTAGCACGAGGATGCAGTTCAAAATCTCAGTATCAGGACCTTCTGTGCCAAAATTTCTTTGCCATTCAAAGTCTCTTACTTCAGAGGGCCTGATGCGACAAACAAATGTTCAAAGTTCCTTTCTCATCACGATTCTCATATGTACACTTTCTCTTGTGATTCACTATTCACCCTGGGCCCCCATCTGCCAGGCTCAGACCCGCTTTAACACAAAACCTTCAATTAGTTTTCTGCCCCCAGGCTCGGACCAATTTATCTCGTTTTCCCAACTTTCTTTACTGTATCAATATCAAAGACTTTCGATTGTGCGCATGATTTTGCTTGACCCGTCGCAGGACAACTTCAATTGAAAATTCTTTACAACTCTTTAACTTTCACTTCTACCACTCAGCTGGATCCTTACAGAGACCTTTGATGGAGCACACACGCGGTGCCAGACCACTCTGTCAAAAGTATTGTATTTTTACCTTTCAAAGTTCAAACACTCATTAGCAGTTCAACTTTACTTGTGTCTTTTATCACACACGTTTTAACAAAGTTCGTTCCAGCGCTCGCCATACAATGTTGCTGCTTGCAACCTTGGCTTCAACACAGACCGGTCTTGTATCGGTCTCCCAAACTCACCGGCTGTGTTGATTGCACTGATGCTGCTTTGTTCTTGGAACCAAGGACGGTACCACGTGGCTGCTGCTTCTCCCCGCCTTGATTATTGATGCAGGAGGGCCCCGGGTATCTCTGACACACAATGCAGAATTCTTCAGCCTGGTTTCCTAGTCTTACACTTTCTAATCTCCAGGGCTCTTGAAAGTAACAGTTCATTGTGGGAAAGGTCAAGGTAATTCCCCTCCTTGCGATCCCCTCATGTTTTGATGTCTTTCTTCTCTCGTTCAGGTGCTGTGTCGAAACTGCTGTTTCCTCGTGTGCTTTGCCTTGCACAGAGTGTGCTCTCGTGCTCCACCTTTTATCCATGTGGGTAAGTGTAGTGGAAGTCAGGTGTGAGTCATTAATTGCCTGACTTTGCCTGACCAATGCATAGTGTAAGGAAGGCATGCTATCAAAGTAAGACAGACACAAGAGACCACAGTTCAAGGGTGTTTATTGAACTTTAACAAAGGTGTAATAAACGCCTGTCTAATGCTACATCTACAGATGGGAGCAAGCTACGACCATCAAATAAAAATAATGCAGTCCTAGTGGAGTCTTGTCAAAATAAAAGGGCCTATACTAAAAAATCTATTGCCAATACTTACTGGTAAGTACAAATAGTGTGGGGTAATGTTCATGAAAAAGAAAGAAGTGTTCACAAAATGATAAATCAGGATGTGTAGGCCGTTGGCCTCCCTTCCCCACGTTTTCATCACGGGACAAGGGACAAGGCGGTTACTTGAGCATAGCACACTCTGGCTTCTTTGGCACCAAGATACAGTTCCGTTACCAACATCAGGGCCTTCTGTGCCCAAGTCTCTTAAGTTATCAAAAGTCTCGTGATTCAGATGGCCTGATGTACCAAACAAACGAAAAGTTCCTTTACAAGTACTCAAGTCAGGTGATTCACTCTTCACCCTGGATCCCCCTCAGCCAGACTCAGATCCCTTTTAAACCACAATCTTTACTTTGAAAGCCCTGTTTCGGGCTCAGATCCTCATCCCCAATGCCCAAAGAATATCTTTTCTCGGGTGACTCACGGTTGACCCTTGATCCCCCTCAGCGGGGCTCAGATCCCTTTTTCACAATTAGTCTCCCTCAGCTGGGCTCAGACCAATTGCAGTTCCTATTAGCTATCGAAGACTTTTGAATGTGCATAGGGTTTTGCTTGACCCTTACAGGACCACTTCGATTTCACAGTTCACAATTTTATACTCACAGTTGGATACCTAACAGAGACCTTCAAATGAGCACCTGTGTGGTGCCGGACCACTCTGTATCTGGCTTCAAAAGTTCAGCCACTCCTTGGATGTTCAATTATATTTGCGTCGCTCATCACATATGCCTCACACTCTGTTCTTTGCAGATTTCTTCATACAATGTTGCCGCTTGAAACCTTTTTTCTAACACAGACCGGTCTGCTATCAGTCTGCCTGACTCACCAGCTGTGCTGACTTTGCTGGCACTGCTTTGTTGTAGGAGCCAAGTACTGTACCACAGTGACAATCTCTCCTTCCCGCATTTCTATCGATGCGGGAGGACCCCGGGTACCTTCGACACACAATGCACCTTTCCTCAGTGATAATTCCTGGTCTTATGTTTCCTATTCTTGAGGGCTCATGAAAGTAGCAGTTCTTCTCCGAAAAGGTCAAGGGTACTTCCCTCCTTGCAACCCTCTCTGATCTTGTCGTCTTTCTCCTCATATTAAACTGCCATCTTGGAACTGCTGCTTCCTTGTGTGTTTTGCCTTGCTCAGAGTGTGCTTTCGTGCTCCGCCTCTTATCCATGTTGGGAAGTGTGATAGAAGCCAGGTGTGTGTAATTATCAGTAATTGCCGGACTCTGCCTGACCCTTGTGTTGGGACATGTCAGCTATACGGCTTGGGTGTTAGTCTGTTTTCTCTCACAGTGAGCTGTCCGTGAGAACGTGTTTGTGTCAGGAAAGGGTAGAGGGATGAGTTCCTAGGTATACTACCTGGCAAGATGGGGAAAAGGTGTTACAGGGAAGGGGATACTGCATCTCACCATCCGGCATCCCACTGCCGAAGACCCCTCGTCCAGGTGATCCTCCCACACTGGTCCACCTCCAGGAACTGGATCCAAAAGTGATGGCTGTATCCTGGCCACATGGATGACAAATCCCCAGGGACTAGCGGGTAAGGCACCTTCTGGTTTCTCACAATTGGGACATGTCCGGTACACTGCTCGGGTGTTAGTCTGTTTTCTCCCATAGCGAGCTGTCCATGTAAAAGTGTTTGTGTTGGAAAAGGGACAAGGGGTAGAGTTCCTACGTATTCTACTTGGTAGGATGGAGTAAGGCTGTTACAGGGAAGGGGATACCGCGTCTCAGCATCCAGCTTTCCACTCCACGAAGACCCCTCACCCAGGTGATGCTCTCGCACTGGTCCACACCCAGGAACTGGATCCAAAAGTGTGTAGAGGAGGAGCCAAATACCCATACCAGAAGCTCCGCCCCCATGTTGCCTATATGTTGGGAACCAGAAATTGCGATACGTGCAGTACCAGTGAGGATGCCTATACCGCAAAGAATTCTTGAAACAAGGTATACATTGAGAAAGCCCTATATGCATTCACAAAGAATTGGTGGTCTTCTGGAAGGAGTTCCGGAAGAGCCAGAGAAAGAGGACGGGTGACGCCATGTGAAGCAGAACTGACACACCCTGAAAAGATACAAAAGACGAAAAAAACATAGACATTCTATAAGATCTAAAGAGGAGATGTCGAAGATGAGCAACTTTTCGGGATCAAAATGAATCGTGCAAAGAAACGCTGAAGAAAATGAAAAGTCATTTTACACTTGTAGAGTAAGTGATGCTGAGGCTGGCTACATAGTAAATAGATTGTGGCGATGCGCCAATGTATACATAAGAATGTATAGAACCTGGATGTTACACAATGCACTTGAACAAGACTTGTACCCCCTGAATGGAAAGGGCTTGAGTGTGGCGCAGTTGGAAAATAGCTAATGGCGAAGGAGAATTCAAGAAAGGCTTGGCTGGGCCAGCACCAAGAGTCGAGGCCACTGTGAGCCTGGTTGTCTGTCAAGAAACTACATGAACGTGAGAAAGGAACAAACTTCTGTTTGAGGTGGAATGAAAAAACACTAAAGGAGTCAAGAGTTCATCATTTAATAGTATTCTATGCAACGAAGAGCTCTAAAACGTGGTCTCCAGTCACATGGTCAGATGAAAATAGACTTTGGGTTGAGCAACACCGAAACCCGAAGATAAGACCATGCCACACTCCCTTTTGTTCTCAGGCGCAGAGAGCTTCTGCAAGGCCAAGTTCAAAGCCTTAATTGAATGACAGACTGCAAAAGTGATGATAGATGTTGGGCTAATTGGGTGGGGAGGCATGACCAGGCCGACCCTCTCAACACCCGGGATAACCAGCTTGCGTGCTGCTAGCAAGTGGAAGATTCCAGTAGGGTACAAGTTTGCCAACCAATAGCCAATACTGTTGTAACTAGCGTCACGAGAACGCTGCGTACCTGTTCGTCCGGTTGGGTTTCTTGATGATGAGGCCAGGCTGTCAGAGGATCCGAAGAGACGTGATTAATGGCACGGGGAACCAGCCCAACCCCAGCCCGAATAGAACCGGATTGGAGGCGAACCGGCTCCCAACGCCACGGTATTGCTCACCCCTGATTAGTGTGGCGTCAGGACAGTGCAAGCACTGGCAGGGGGAGCCTCTGCGTAGATGGTTCAAAGTCCTCAGAGGTATTCCGGCGTAATGCAGATCCGGAGGCAGGAAGCAGATTGTACCACCAGGGACGAAGGCAAGGAAGCAAGCAGGGCAGGCTGGTAATGAGAAGAGCACGGGGACTGGAGCGGAATGGAGTCAGGAATGACTGGGCGGACAAGGAGGGACAGGCAGGGACCAGGATAAGGGAAGCCAGGGAGGACTCAGGAACAGGAAGGAAGTAGAAGGAGGGAGCGCAAGGACAGAGAGACAGGGGGTTCCCCAGGCAGAACAAGGGAAGAAGGAAGCAAGCAGGAACACTGGAATTCACACAAGGCAGCAAAGACACGATCCGAACAAACCGCGTTGAGACGCGGTTTGGAAAAGGATCAGGGCTCCTTAAATAGGCCCACCAACACCTGGGAGGCTTGCAACGCAAGCCGTTCCGTCTCCCAGGCATTGGATACCCCACAACGAGGCTTGGGCCGCATACCTCCCAGAATCGAGCATCCTGCGCACTGCGCATGCGCGAAGCGCGGAGAGTGGACGCCCGCGCATGCGCAAAGCAGCGTGCACAGGAGACCCGGAAGCGCCCGAGACCCGGGACACCCCCGAACCCCGAAGCCGGAAGCGAGGATACAACCTCCAAGACGTGGAGCGCCGTAATGGGTAAGGAGACCCCAGGACAACAGGTGGCGTGACACTATGCCCCCTCCCAGAAAGACCCGGGGCCCCAGGTTTCCAGGGAAAGCGAAGAAAGAATTCACGGACAAGCCGGGGAGCGTGCACATTACAGTGCGGCTCCCAGGTGCGATCACAAGCAGGATAACCCTTCCAGTCGATTAAGAACTGGAGTACACCCCGACGAATCCGTGAATCACAGATCTCCTGGACCTCAAACTCAGGAACCCCCTGAACCAGAACAGAGGAGGGTCGAGGACCAGAACGTCCAAAGACATCCTGCACATAGGGCTTCAAAAGGGAGACATGGAATACTGGGTGTATCTTCCAAGTGCGGGGCAACACCAATCGAAAAGCCACTGAAGACAAACGTTTGGCTATTCTGAAAGGTCCATAGAATCGGGGTGCCAACTTAGTGGGTAAATTACGAACAGGTAAATTTTTGGATGACAACCAAACCAGATCGCCCACCTGGAAATTGGGCTCCGCGGTTCGACCCCTATCAGCCTGCTCCTTCATGCGCTCGCGTGTCTTCGTAAGGGTTCTCCGGGCCAGGTCGTGTTGTTTCTGGATCTTGAAGACCAAGTGATCAGCAGATGGAACGGAACTGGACACCACAGGTGAGAAGGGAACCAACTTGGGATGTTGTCCAGCTGAACACAAAAAGGGACTGATGCCAGTGGCAGCATGGGTCGCATTGTTATAGGAAACTTCTGCCAGGTCCAGGTACTTTAACCAGTTTGACTGAGTGGCATTGGCATAGCAACGTAAGTACTGCTCCAGGGTCTGATTCGTCCTTTCGGTCTGGCCGTTGGTGTGCGGGTGGTAGCCTGAACTCAAGGCCCTGTGGATACCCAGATGAGTACACAACTGACGCCAGAAAGAAGAAAGAAATTGCGAACCACGATCAGAGATGATCTTCTCTGGGAGTCCATGTAACCGATATATGTTGTGTAGAAAAGCCAATGCCATCTGGGAGGAGGTTGGAATCTTCATGAATGGAACGAAGTGTGCGTATTTAGTGAAACAGTCCACAACCACCATGACACAAGTGTGTTCTGCAGAGGGCGGAAGCTCGACAATGAAGTCGGTGGCGATAGTATGCCAAGGGTAGGGAGGTGTTTCAGTAGGCTTGAGGAGCCCCAAAGGCTTTCTTCTGGGTGTCTTCGTCTGAGCACAGACAGGACAACTTTCCACGTATAATTTCACTTCTCTGGCCCATCCGGGCCACCAGAATTGTCTGGAGATTAATTCCTGGGTAGCCTTGATACCACGATGACCAGCTACTCGAGAGTCGTGAAATCCATGTAGGATGTCCAAGCGAAGAGCAGTCGAAGGTATGTACAACCGGTTCAGAAAGAACAAAAACCCATTGCGTTCGCAGATCTGGGGTTTCTTCAGCAGGTCGATACGTTCTGGATCCCTCATGGTCTCTCGAATGATCCTCTGAAGATGCGGAGCTAAGGTTAGTAGAAAGTGTTTGGGAGATATCATAGGCATGTTCAAACCGTCCCCCACTTCTTCCTTTTCCAGTGATCGGGACAAGGCATCAGCCTTCTGGTTCTGGGAGCTAGGGATGTACGTGATGTTGAAATCATAGTGAGAGAAGAAGAAGGCCCATCGGGCTTGACGAGCAGTGCGACACTGCAATGATCGTAGGAACTGCAAGTTGCGATGGTCGGTACGTACTTCTACAGGAAAACGACCACCAAGTAAATGATGCCTCCACTCTTCGAATGCCGTCTTGATGGCCAAGAGTTCTTTTTCAATGACTGCGTAGTTCAGCTCACTGGAGGTCAGTTTCCGCGAGTAATAGGCCACAGGGTGTTCGTCACCAGAAGTAGGATGTTTCTGCAGTAGGACCGCTCCAACAGCGAAGTCGGAGGCATCTGCTTCGATGACATATGGCAGCTCGTCGTTAGGATGACGCAAAACGGGAGCCGTACTAAACGCCGTCTTTAAGTGCTCGAAAGCAGTTGATGCCACATGATCCCAAAGGAAAGGTATCTTGACACTGGTTAGGCGTGACAATGGGGCCGTGAACTGTGAAAACTGTGGGATAAAACGCCGATAAAAGTTGGCGAACCCCAAAAACCGTTGAAGGGATTTCAAATCATGTGGTTGTTTCCAATTCAGAATAGCCTTCACTTTGCCCGAATCCATGTGTATACCTGCATTGCTGATTACGTATCCCAGGAACTCCATGCTATTCTGGTGAAATGAGCACTTTTCGGCTTTGGCGTATAGGTGATTCTGTGACAATCGCAGAAGTACTTCACGAACGTGCGAGACGTGTAACTTTGGATCGTCCGAGAAGATCAGGATGTCGTCTAAGTAAACCCAGACCGTAATGCCCACCAAATCACCAAACACGTTGTCCATAAACCGTTGGAAGACGGCAGGGGCATTACACAACCCGAAGGGCATCACCCTGTATTCGTAGTGCCCAAAGGGTGTCTTGAATGCTGTCTTCCACTCGTCGCCCTCTTTGATTCTAACCAGGTGGTAGGCTCCTCGGAGATCCAACTTAGTGAAGATATTGGCAGAACGTAAGGACTCCATGATGTTCCGAATCAATGGTAGGGGGTACCTGTCCTTGAGTGTTATGTCATTCAATTGACGGTAATCGATACAGGGTCGCAGGGTCCCCTCCTTCTTTTTAACAAAGAACAGCGGAAAACCGGCGGATGACTTGGAGGGTACGATGTAACCTTTCTTAGAACAATCATCTAGATAATTCCGGAGTACTTGTTTTTCAGACTGTGTTAGAGAGTATAACTTCCCATGAGGAATCACAGCACCAGGAATCAGGTCTATTGAACAGTCAAACGTCCTGTGAGGAGGAAGAGGTATTTCTCCGGGCTCCGAAAACACCGTACAAAGGTCGGCGTAAACTTTTGGAATCTGGGACAGAGAGCATAAAGCAGATGAGTCCTCCCCTGGAACTAGAGGGATCAAGGTTGTAGACTTCAAGGAGGTGTTGTGGCAGCGACATTCATTTAGGCAAAAGGCAGAAACAAAAGTCAAAGTACGGGACTCCCAATTGATCGTAGGATTGTGTCGCAAAAGCCAGGGCAGTCCCAAAACCACAGGATACGAAGGTGACTTGATGACGTCGAGGGCTATCCTTTCTTCATGCCCCATGACCTGTAATAGCATGCCGATGGTATGCAACCGGATGGGACCGGAAGCCAAAGGTGTACCATCGATGACCTCTACTGGTATAACAGTTCTCCTGGTAAGTAAAGGCATACCAATGTTGATGGCGAATGCCTCATCAATATAGTTACCGGAGGCCCCGCAATCTAATAGACCCTGGACATCAATCGTTTTATCAAGCCACTTCAAAGTTATCCCCAGAGTCATCAGGGCGGCAGGCTGCATTGGGGGCAGTTGTAACCCAGGGCTGGAAAGGTCTGAAAGTAAGAAAGGACCTGTCGTAGCCTTTCCCTTAGACGACAGGTCTTCTAGTTTCCCCCTTTCTTGATAGGACGCAAAGGGCAGGTTCCCAGAAAATGACCAGCACCCCCGCAGTATAAACATAATCGCAGACTTCTCCTGCGCTTCTTCTCCTCTTCCGATAATGGGCCCCTTACAGCTCCCAGTTGCATTGGTTCTTGGGTAGCATCCGAAGGTGCTGACATCCCGGTAGGATGAGTCAGTGGTCTGTGGTTTCCCTTCTCAAAACGTCGTCTTTCGCCTCTTCTTTCGGCCAACCTCTGGTCTATCCTTAATACTTGTTCAATAAGTTTCTGTAGATCGTCAGGTTCCGGAATGTGTAGCAATTCATCTTTGTATTCTTCTCTTAATCCACGGCGAAACAAGGTCTTCTGCGTTACCTCTGGCCATAAGGAGTCAGTTGCCAACTGACGGAAACGGCTGATGTAAGAGATGATATCGGTATTGGCTTGTTGTATGTCCATCAATTGATTCTGCGCTGCTGAAGCCAGATTGGGGGATTGAAACACATCCAAGAATGCTTTCTCGAAGGCTAGAAAATCATTCAGGATTGGATTACTGGTAACGACCAATGGAGTTGCCCAGGCAAGCGCGTTCCCAGATAAGTTGCCCAAGATGTATCCGATCTTGGCTTTGTCATTGGTAAAGTGGGATGAACGGAAGAGAAAGTGTATACGGCAATGATTACAAAATTCTCCCACACGGCGGGGATCTCCATCGAACTTGATGGGAGCCGTGTGAGCCATGGGACCTTCGGGTTGTGGAATGGCACCAACATTCTGTGTCATCATTTGGCGTAAGGCTACATTTTCCTGACGAAGCGCCGCCATCTCAGCACGAAGTGCTTGGAGTTCATTACGAAGACCCGGATCTTCTTCCATCGTAGAGTCCGAGGTGTCAGAAGACAGGCGTCTCAATCTGTTGTAACTAGCGTCACGAGAACGCTGCGTACCTGTTCGTCCGGTTGGGTTTCTTGATGATGAGGCCAGGCTGTCAGAGGATCCGAAGAGACGTGATTAATGGCACGGGGAACCAGCCCAACCCCAGCCCGAATAGAACCGGATTGGAGGCGAACCGGCTCCCAACGCCACGGTATTGCTCACCCCTGATTAGTGTGGCGTCAGGACAGTGCAAGCACTGGCAGGGGGAGCCTCTGCGTAGATGGTTCAAAGTCCTCAGAGGTATTCCGGCGTAATGCAGATCCGGAGGCAGGAAGCTGATTGTACCACCAGGGACGAAGGCAAGGAAGCAAGCAGGGCAGGCTGGTAATGAGAAGAGCACGGGGACTGGAGCGGAATGGAGTCAGGAATGACTGGGCGGACAAGGAGGGACAGGCAGGGACCAGGATAAGGGAAGCCAGGGAGGACTCAGGAACAGGAAGGAACTAGAAGGAGGGAGCGCAAGGACAGAGAGACAGGGGGTTCCCCAGGCAGAACAAGGGAAGAAGGAAGCAAGCAGGAACACTGGAATTCACACAAGGCAGCAAAGACACGATCCGAACAAACCGCGTTGAGACGCGGTTTGGAAAAGGATCAGGGCTCCTTAAATAGGCCCACCAACACCTGGGAGGCTTGCAACGCAAGCCGTTCCGTCTCCCAGGCATTGGATACCCCACAACGAGGCTTGGGCCGCATACCTCCCAGAATCGAGCATCCTGCGCACTGCGCATGCGCGAAGCGCGGAGAGTGGACGCCCGCGCATGCGCAAAGCAGCGTGCACAGGAGACCCGGAAGCGCCCGAGACCCGGGACACCCCCGAACCCCGAAGCCGGAAGCGAGGATACAACCTCCAAGACGTTGAGCGCCGTAATGGGTAAGGAGACCCCAGGACAACAGGTGGCGTGACAAATACTAGAGGGCCACGTATTAGGGAGCCCTATAGTTTGTGTAACCAATGAATTGTCATGTATTTTGTGACAATGAAGATGACTTGCACTAGAGGAGGGCTGAGGTGTCCACCTGAGTTTAGAGACCCAATCACTACCCCCCGTTAGTATGGATTGTATACTTAGATGTTCCCTGAAAGCGATCACATCCCCAAGTAGGTTTTTGTAGTTTGCCACGTAGTGTGACGTCAATGATGATACATTTTTGCTATAAAAGTAATGTTTTTTATGTGAATCGCTGAGATCTTTCTGTGCGATGTCCGGTGCTGTCCGTTTTAACTCCCTGTTTTAGATAATTGCAAATAAAACAGCACTGAGTTTTGCCAACTTCCTGAGTCTGTTTGATTATTGATGTATGAGTAAATTCTGCATCTCCATCCATCTCTAAGTATTGCTACCTCGTCTTAATGGACCCAGGTCTATGGGTTCAAGTGATGGCCGTGTCCTGGCCACCTGGATGACAGATCCACAGGGACCAGTGGGTGAGACACCTTCTGGTTTCTCACACTATACAGAAGAAGCCTAAAATTAATCATTATTTTACTAATTTCTCAAATTCCTTCCAAATGTAAAAAGCTGCTGCAACGACTACCAAAGGTTTACCAGCATAAATGGGTGCCCAGAATTGATCAGTGTCAATCTGGTGAGGTTTACACACATATTTCTTATATCCCCATGCTATGCCTCTACTTTAAGGCTTTAAAGTGAGTTAAAATGTGTCTAGCCATTTTAATATCGACGTAGCATAAGCTGCACGTTCTTAACTTGTAAGGAGTATTCCAGGCTCCTATATAATCTCTAGAATCTAGCAAATTAAGACAAAGTCTTATACTAAATGTACAAAGCTGCCTACAACCCTAACACTATAACTAAAAGAACTAGGGAAAGAGAAAGCCTGCCTAACGTACTCTTTATATTTACTTTTCTGAGCCAGATAACTCGGCAAACAGTTTCTATCCCACAGGAGGCCTTCTATTTCAATTCCTTGAGTGATGGACACAGATTAAGAGGTAAAACAAGTTTAAAATCAATAGACAAATGGAAACTTTCCACTTCCTTGACAGTCATTTGAACACTCCTCAATCATATTTTCTAAAAGACTTGGAAGAGAAGTAGGATTATCCCTTTCCGCTAGCATAGTAAAATAAAGTGTGCTGCGGGCAATGTTCCACAAAGTCAGAACAGAAGTCAGCCCCAATTCACAGCACACTGCTTCAACTGTGCAGAATCTGGAAGTCCCGGGCAAGAACACCACAACTTACCTTCCAGCTGTCTAATCCAGCTTCACTCCTTTTCAGTGAAAGCCTCTAGCCATAGAAAATGCTGCCGGGAACCAGGCTGGATGCCTACACCTTCAAAAGGTCTCCCTTTGAGGATCTAAAGGATTTAATTAAACAGAATATTCTCATAATGTATAGATTGTGTTAATGCCAACCTGCCAAGACAATTGATAATAGGAACTCCTAGACACATACATTCTTTAACTACTTGTTGGGATGCGTGTACAGCTCCCATGTCCTTCCAAACAAGTTAGGTTGAGGAAAATATATTAGTGCAAGTGGAAATGAACATGCGTGGCTGGAGGTGGGGTGAAACATGTCAAATGGGGGTAACACGTGTAGCGTTTTGCAGCAGTTGTGGAACTGTAGGTGGGCCCAGGTATAGGGTATGTGTGTGATATTACAGTACAGTAGCTGAAATGTAACGTTGAGTTGTAAACCTTTATTTGGTGTGAGGCAGCAGGTAACACAATTACAAAACATCAGAGTACAACAGGATAAAATAATACAATGCTGAAAACAAGATAATCCAGCAGTTTGTTACATTTAATCAAGCTTTATTGGCATTTGTCATGAATAACAGATAGAAAGTGCAAATGCATGTTTTACAAAACGGGTCGGACAAGCCTTTCCGATAAAAAACATCAGAAAATGATGAAGTCCTGATAATCCAGCAATTCATTGCAGTCAATCAGGTCTTATTGGCATTGATTATAAAGGACTGTGCATTGGAAAGAAGGTCGAGCTTCAGCCTCTGTCCATCAATAATTTACTCCTTTTGTACCATGCCCGACGAATGTACATTGAGACGGAAAATACTACATTAAGATTGTCTGTTGACTTGCAAAGTTGCATAGCTTCCCTGGTTGTTGAAATTCGAAGTAATTTTAACAACGGTTTGAGATATACCCTCCTAAGATCAACAAGTCTCTCGCACGTAAGCAAGTAAGCAAGAAATGAAGGGTGGTCTCTATCGCAGCACTGCAAATTAAACATCTTTTGCTCTGCGTCTGGTCCCAGTTAGCAGTGAGAGCCCTTAATGGAAGTCAACCCAAGCAAAACTTGATATACAAGGCGCGAGCATAAGGAGGTGTTATCACATCCAGGTAGTCCTCATATCCCCAAGTCGTCTTGCATCTTAAATAATTCTGGCCCGCTAGCCAAGGCCAAGCACATTGCACTAGCTCTAGTTCTCCTGCGCCTTAAGTATGCCATCTTGAAGATTGATTTAGCGTTTGGGGGGAACAGTAATGGACTATCCCAGTTGTCGCTCAATCCCAGTGCAATGAGCCATCACTTAACATGCAGTAGACATGGAATTGAGAGCCTACCCCCTAAAGACATCACATAGAAGAGTCTGTCCCGATATGCTGCCAGACTGTGGTTACCCCATACCCATAGCCAATAAATACTAGTCTCATTTGGACCTCTTCCCCAATACAGCCCATGTCACATTCAGCCCTTACTGCTATACTAAGAGTGCTTTGGGTCAGCAGTAAGACACTCTACTACTGTGAGGGAAGCAGTATGTATATAACCTGTGAGAAACCCAGGGGTATTCTCCCATTGTCTCCCTGTGGATCCTTTTTTCGGGTGGCCAGAGACCGGCCAACACTGCTGGATTCCAACCCTGAGGTTGGAGAAGCAAGGGAGCATCATCCAAGTGGAGGGTCTCAGGGGATGGGTCGGGGAGTGCCTTTGGGTGAGACACAGTATCGCCACTTAGTCCTCCTGTCCATCAGACTCCCCTCCTTCAGTCTTAATGGGCTATCTCCACTCACAACCCATGACTCCAAACCCCACCTGGAAATCTGGTAATCCAAGAAATCAGAGGCAACCATAAACCCTAGGGTCAGACAATCACTCCCACTATCTTGTCTTTCAGTAGACCATCTAACTTTAAGATCTAACAGCTCCACCTTAACTGTACCACTGGGCATAATTGAACACTTAAGGAAATAAGGTGTCCATCTGCCCCTAACACCCACCCCTCTGACTCTCCCGAAGACAAGAAAACAAAGGAGACTTCCTAAAGAGAACATTCATTACATAAAGGAGAATGCTAACACCCACATTTTCATTTTCCATCTCCCCCCCACCCCAAGTTGTCATGGGTTACTTACACTTGAAACCCCTCTTGTTCCCCCAATCACTGGGACGAAGAAGAACACGCTGGGAGTAATGAGGATTACCCATATGAATCCATGGGCAATGGAGACCTACGGGCATTCTCCATTTTGTCCCTTTAACAAGGACAGGCAGAGTCACACAATTCAGGTTGATCATACACACGTGACTCCAATTACCTTTCAAGGCAAGTATAAAAGGTGTGGTTCAGTACAAAGGTTGCAGCAAGTTGGGAAGGAGCTCCACAGCAGAGAAGCCATGGTGCAGTGAGTTGCTGGAATGACCCCAGGGTGGATAAAATGCTGCAGCATCAATTTAGTGAGCTGAGGGAACCGCCGCTATCAGTTGGGGAAGCTGTGCGTCTCATGGACGGGACTCCAACAGCCAGGTCCCTGCTGGCACTTAAAGGAGCAATGCTCGTTCCCTTGGGGCCAGAATAGACCCCAGTGGTGTCTGAGGGACCGGTGGTGAGACCCTGACCTCGGCCTCTCGCTGTTGCCTCACAATGCCACAAGTGAGTTGTGTGAGAGCGAGAGAGAGGGAGAGAGAGAGAGACTCAGCGTGCGAGCAGCCGGAGCAGCGTCTGAGGAAGGCAAAGCAGAGTGTAACGCGAGAGTGGTGCTGCTGAAAGAGGAAACTCAAGAAAGAGTGAGAGATAAAATTGAAACGGGCAAGCGACCCAAAGATGAGAGAAACAGGAAAGTAAAAGTGAAGAAGCACAGCCGGTAAGTGGCCCGAGAACCAAGGGAAAAAAAGAACGTGGAAAGCCGGTCCGGCAAGTGTCCCGGTTAAGTGGAGAAAGGAGAACAAAGGTGTAGGAGTGCACAAACCAGTGAAAGCAGGCAAGTGGCCCGACAAAGAGTAAAAAAAGGGACTAGAGAGGTGAATACTCAGTGGCTGTAACACCCCTGACTTATACACAACTCCTTCCTAGCCATGGAAGCCAAATGTAGTGACCCCTCCCGCCTTGGTTGCCACGGGCTCCTGATTGTAACAGCACAGGTACCCCGAGGCAGCCAAAGGGGGGAAGAGGGTTAGGGAGAGGTTATGGGTAGGTGGGGGGGGGGGGGGGGGTGTTAGGCTAACCGGAAAAGGGGAAGTGGAGAACAAACAACATAAAACAGAACATATCAGGCTTGCCTCAACGTAACTACTGTCAGTACCCTTCATAATTAGGATACCAGCTTACCACACTGTATTTGCAATTTCCTTAGGAAGCCACCAACATAAGCACATTAAGCATGAGATGACATAACACATGAAACTGTGACTTGTGTACTCTTAAGCATGAATACAGCACTGCTTTATAGTATGCCTCTCAAACATGAGCTACCATGCCTCCTGCACGCTACCTGAACTCTCAGAACACATAGAACACCACATTTAACACGAAGAATGATTCGACATAAATGAGACACAATGGCTGCCGCACAGAAACATAGCGTGAGTTCCTAATATGTCTGGCCCACTGCGTTCACCCTCCGTGTTGCCTTCGCACATGTTTGGGTAATTACTGACAAACAATAAATGTGCGTTTCTCAACCGCACCGTTGTGCAAGTTCTCATCAAATGTTCCCTAGCGTTCCATATGACTCCGCCTGAGAGCGCGGAACAAACAATATGTGCGTTTCAACCGCACCGCACGTGATGCAATGTTCATGACAAACCTAAGCAGGCGTTTCCAAAATAACTGCGCCTGCGAGCTTGGGTTCATTGAGACACTACTTCTTCCTCTTCTTAATTATCGAACGCGTGGGCGGACCCACGCAGGCGCTTCCCCATCCTATAGGATGATGTGCACCTACCCCACCAATCAACACAGAGCCCACACATCCACACAAACCTCCAGCTACCCAACCGCAAACACCCACACCCCCAACACAACACCACCAGCCACCCAACCGCAAACAACCACACCCCACCAATCTACACCAACAGCTACAACACCCCAAACTCACACCTCCCACCACTCAAAACACCACCCAGCGAGCCCCGGAGACCGGCGTGCAGACTCGCGAGACCCCGGTCCGTACGCCTACACATGCGCTTCAGGCGAGGCACTGCGTGCCGCCGCCCATCCCCCGTGACCAACCCGAGCGACACCCACACTTCCACACAAACCTCCAGCCACCTAACCACAAACAACCACCACCCCCAATTCTACACCACCAGCCACCCTACCGCAAACATCCACACCCCACCAATCTACACCAACAGCTACCACACTACAAGAACCCCCTCCCAACACTCCAAACCAACAGCCACAACACTACAAACACACTCCCCCCACCACTCAAAACACCACCCAGCGAGCCACGGAGACCGGCGCGCAGACCCGCAGGACCCTGGCCCGTACGCATGCGCTTCAGGCGAGGCTCCGCGCGCCGCCGCCTTCCCCTCGCGACCATCCCGAGCGCCACCCACACTTCCACACAAACCTCCAGCCACCCAACCACAAACATCCACTCCCTTCAATTCCACACCACCAGCCACCCTACCGCAAACAACCACATCCACCCAGTCTACACCAACAGCTACCAAACCACAAGCATCCCCTGCCCACGTGCCAGCCCCGCGCTCCTTCCTACAGCAATTCTGTCTGACCGTCTAAATCATTGAGACACTGAAATTCTATACAAGCACTTATCTGAAGCCTGGGGGGCTCGCCGGCACTACCCCTTGCAGCAAATATCCCACGTTGAACGGCTTCAATCCCGTGAGGAGCTACGCTCCTGCAGCCGTGCTGCCAAGGTGACCAACGGGCCCGGGGATAAAGGGAATAACCGTCGGCCCCGCTACGCCTTACATGACCAACTGCCAAGCAAAGGACCATGGGAAGTGTCATTGTTTCCCAAACCCCCTTCACACAAGCCCTATAAACAACATTGTTTTGCATGCCACAGTCCCTTTTTCCTTCCAGTGGCAAGCTGTCAGAGTGGTCGCGCAGGAAAGAAAAGAAATGCCCTGCGTTCTCGAAAGTCTCTGACAAGACCGTTGCCTCCAGGAACTGTATGCTGTATGAATTTGAGTTGAATAAGCTGAGACTTGGGGAAGGGAACCCCTGAGTCAGTTTGAACTTGTGGCTAAGACCATTTCTTTGAACATGGTTGATTATTTTCTTTGGAAAGCGACCTAAGCTGGGGGAAGGGAACTCTCAAAGGTCCAAAGATAGAACTTAAAAGAAGTGTGTGTTGTTTTGGGAACTTTGGACATATCGCAGCCCAGGTGGGGGAAAACCTGGGATACTTGCAGTGAACTGTTCTGGTGATATATTTTGGTCAAGAGCTGGAAAGGTAGGCGAAGGAAGAGACAACCCCTTGCTGAGACCAGGGGATCCTCAACTCAAAAGTAAGACATTTCAGAAGCGGACCTGGTACCTGCCTTGTTTTTACATCACTATTTTTCTTTTATCAGAGACCCCCTTCTTCACACTTGTGTTTATTTGTGAGGGCAAGCGTAGTTTGAGACACAGACAGGCTTTTCTTTGGGACTTAGTTACATCAGTTGAGGGACCTCTCCCTTTAGAGTGGGGGCACTTAGGAATTCTACCAACCCCAACATTTTGTTTAATGAAGGTTTTCAAACTTTACTTGATGGGTCTTAAAATGGCTATGCCCGTATGGTCACGTCTCCCTTCAAATCTCTGTCCGTGACTGCTGCCCAAAATGTATTGGAGTCTCCTAGCATGACATACTCTAGCATGGTTGCCCATGTGCCGTTCATGTGTGCCTGCTTGGTATCCTTTGTTAGCTTTCTATAACCACTTTTCAACCCCCAAAGCTGTCCCCTATGCAGATGAACAGGACTTTTTAGATGGGCAAACAGTTGGTCATTTGCTATTCTATAGTCCCTGTTGGACATGGGTTTGACTTTCTTGGCACCCTCAAGGATTCGCGGTTTTGAAGTTGTGACACGAGGCAAATACAAGCAATAATTTCCCCAAATTCCCTCAGGACATAAAAGTCTACACAATCTCTGGAATATATTAATATATATATATATATATATATATATATATATATATATATATATTAATATAACGGAGCGTTAGTGGCCGAGGTTACATGTGATTTCATCGAATCCCAAAACAAGGAATGACATTTCATTGACTACAAAACAACTAACACCAAAACCCCTTCCCCAAAGCTCCCCCCTTTTTTTCCTATTACTTTTCCCCAAGTTAGTTATTTGCGTTGTCGTTGTTTTTGTATTCGTTGTGAATTCATTTGTTATTTTATATTCAGTATAATCACTGCGTACCGTGGCCCACTGTCAGTTTCCAGCCGTTCCACCACTTGGAAGCCTGCCACTCAATGCCAATCTCTTGCTAGGAGCAGGGCATGATCTATTCTCGAGCCTCCGTTTAGGTCGTGGTAAGTGGCCCCAGCAGGCTAATCTGTGGGGAAACGGACATTGCATGCCATTAGCTCAAGTTTATAAATAATGCGGGCAGTCTCTAGTGCAGTGGGTTATGTTCTTAGTGGGGGTCCAGCATCTATTTGGGGTATACCCTAAGCTTCATCCTGATTGTCCCACAAACCCTCTAGCTTTTTCAGCAGCTCCAGTTGTGTAGTGAATACTCCCATAACAACCATTTCACATCTGTTCGTACCACCTTATTCTCGTTCAGATATGCATTCTTCCAACCTGGCAATGGAGCTGGAGCGTATTCTTTCCGTGGGGCTGTTCTAGATGTTGTACAATAGCTTGTGCCGGTTTACCGGCACACCAATGAGCAACTCTTGTGAATCATGAGAGCTTGTGCTAGCCTGTCTAATCTTCCAGTTTAGGGCAGCCTTCACCCAGACTACAAGTCCCCCAAATGGCCTCCCCCTTAGGCCCTTTTTAGCTTTGATGTCAAATGACGCATAGCCCTGGATAGCGATTTCTTCCGTTGCCCACGTTTCCTGAAGGGCGATGACCTCAAAGCCCTCCAATGATTTCACCCACTCACTATGAACAAGATATTAAGCAGCTCCTGGACCCGCTTGCCACATCTCCCCATGACTCCTGAGTTTGCATACCCTTAGATGCATTACCCAGAATGCACGAGGGGCTCTGTATGTGCCTATATGTTGTTTGCGTTGCAGAAGATGGTTTGTTGGTTGTGCTGGGCAAGCTAATTCGAGAGGAAGCCCCTTTTTCTTCCTGTTTTCCGATCAGCCTCATAATCAGGGCTGCCCGCATAAGGCACTTTCCTAATTCACCTGAGTCTTTGCACTTGCCTCCGGGCCTCTGCACTATGCGCAACACTACTGCACTTTCAGCTTTCGTTCCATGAGAGGGGAAACCCCCTACTCCACTTCATCATATGTTCCATGAGAGAGGTAACATCTATGCACTTAAGCAAGGGCCCTGCTAGACTGGGCACATTTGTTTCCCCCTCCCCCTCCCTTGCACCTCTGTCCGTACACTTAATTTACAAGGCGTAGTAAGTTCTGTCTTGTCCCCCTTTGTCTCACCTCTCTGATCTGGTTGAGCCTGTTACCCTTCATGCATTTGCACTAGGAGAAAGGGCGTCAGGCCTAGTTCGCTAGTTACTTTTGTTATATTATTTGGAAACTTCAAGGCCTAAGAATGACTACTGTTTTTCCCTTGCTCCCTTCCCGCCTTGAAGCGCTTTGAAGCACTTCACTTGTGTATAACCGCTGTACAAATAAGCAATTACAATGACCTGCACCTATGAAAGTTCTTACTACAGTTCAAGACTGGGGCCTCATTTGCAGTAGTCCGGGCATGCTCCCCTGCCTGCTTATTTTGCTCAAGCGGAATCCCTAGTCCCCTGCAGAGGAATCCCTTGTCCCCTGCAGAGGAATCCCTTGTCCCCTGCAGAGGAATTCCTAGTCCCCTGCGGGGGAATCCATAGTGCCCTGCGCATGAATCCCTAGTCGCCTGTGTGGGAATCCCTAGTCCCCTGCACAGGAATCCCTAGTCCCCTGCGGAGGAATCCCTAGTCCCCTGCGGAGGAATCCCTAGTCCCCTGCGGAGGAATCCCTAGTCCCCTGCACAGGAATCCCTAGTCCCCTGCGGAGGAATCCCTAGTCCCCTGCACAGGAATCCCTAGTCCCCTGCGGAGGAATCCCTAGTCCCCTGCATGGGAATCCCTAGTCCTCTGCAGAGGAATCCCTAGTCTCCTGCACAGGAATCCCTAGTCCCCTGCAGAGGAATCCCTAGTCCCCTGTGGAGGAATTGCTAGAACCCTGCGGAGGAATCCCTAGTCCCCTGCGGAGGAATCCCTAGTCCCCTGCGGAGGAATCCCTAGTCCTCTGCAGAGGAATCCCTAGTCTCCTGCACAGGAATCCCTAGTCCCCTGCAGAGGAATCCCTAGTCCCCTGAGGAGGAATTCCTAGAACCCTGCGCAGGAATACCTAGTCCCCTGTGGAGGGGCACCTGCCCAATGCCGCCAGGGCTAGTTACCTTCTGCTTTTTGCAATTCATTTTGAGCTCAGACAGCTCTGGCAGGCTCTCAGCCGCCGCCAGCTTAATGTTGACTATATCGGCCACTTCCTGCACAGGGCTGTATGGCCTGCATGTTGCCTTGCTACCAGCCCCCTTCTTTTTACACACCCCTCGTTTCATGCTGACTGTCTTCTACAGGTGGGACGTTGGGCTCTAGCACTAACTTCTGTTTCCTTCTTTTCACTTGGGGGTCACCTTCCTTGTCAGCTGTACTTTATGCATTGGAAATCTCCTGTCCTGCCTGGGAGGCAAGATTTCCGTGATGGCCTTCCTTTCAGACACCTTGAATTGACTGGCCGACTACTACTGCGCCTGCTCGAAAAGGCATAGACTGAGGTTACTACTACCCATGGGGTGTCACACTAACTACTCAGAAAGTGCACCTCTATATATATATATGCTTTTTAAAATTGGTCAGAATGCAATCTATGCAGGCAATATAATACAATAGAAAGACAGCTAAGACTTGGAGCATTTGAAATACTACAGGAGGACCCCCTGCTGCTGCCCTGAGCTCCAGCAGGCGTGTGCCAGAAAGATGCCATCCAGTCCCTTCCAAGCACTTGAGTTCTCAATGGCCCTTTCACTGTCGGGGGCTTCCGTTTGAAGCGCCTGAGCCACCCCTAGCAGGCTCATGGGCCCATTTAGCGTTCTTCTGGGATTAGGCCCCCATTACTCCTTGTGCAAATAATGCGAAGCAATGCACGGTGCTCAGGGGAACGATAAGTATCATAGGAAGAAGGGGAGGTGGCCCCACAATACACATTGGAACAGACAGGGCAAGTGCGAGTACTCCTTTCCAGTATACGCCCTCTAGCCTAGTCCAGTACGCTATTGATTGAGGGGCCCTGGTCTCTGCTCCATAGAGGAGAACCGGCGCAGCCTTTTGCTTGTAGAATTGAATAAGTGGTTGATATGAAAATGTACCATCTTTTCTATGTACAATCGTTGCTTGTGCAGCAGCCGTCTGTATTTCTTTGCGACATTGTTCGATGTAGGGGATGTCGCCATAGCTGTTGTTAGTATCAAGTCCAAACTAGATATATTCATTCACTACTTCTCTTTTTTGCCATACATCTGCCAATTGTACCTATGTCTTTTAATCTGCTGTTTGGATGCACAGATTAAAATTTGTTTTTTTCCCAAATTTATGGTTAACGCATTTACATTAGTGTATTGTTCAAGGGCCGATATACGTTGTTGAACACCCATGGGTGTTTTGGAAAGCAAGACCAGGTCGTCTGCGTACAAAAGCCACGGAAGAGCTTGGTGAGCTGGTTTTGGAGGATCTGATTTGACTCATTTTAGATGGTGTCCAATATCTGCAATCTAGAAGTTAAATAGGGATGATGCTAGTGTCCATCCTTGCTTTAATCCACGGAAGGTGGGTATGACCTTCGATAAAGTACCATCCGGGGATAATCTCATTTGTATTGTGCCTGTACGAAGTTGAGAGATCAGGGCTCGGATAAGATCCGGACATTTGGCTGCTACAAGTTTACCAATGAGTCTGGTTCTTGATACGGAATCAAAAGCAGCACGAAAGTCTACAAAGGCTATGTACAGAAGTTGTTTAGTGCGGGCACTCTCTGTTTTAAGGAACTACAGTGTAAGTAGATTAAAAGAAGTACCCAGGCCCAGCATGAAACCTGTTTGGTAACTGTCAAAAAGCTTGGCTACTGTGACCAATGCTGAGAATTCACTCAGTAGAAATCTAGCAAAGATTTTGCCTGGAATGTCCAATAAAGCAATTGGTCGATAATTTCTTGGGCACTCTCGATTTCCATTCTTGAAGATGGGCACGATAATAGATCTCTTCCATGTCGGAGGGATCTGTCTTTGAAGATTTACCTTAGAGAAGATGATGTAAAGAACCCGTGCCCATTCATTCAGATGTGTTTTAAGCATTTTATTGGTCAAGCCATCAGGGCCTGGGGCACGAGAGATGCCTAATTTTTTTATTTGATTGAATATGTCATCCTGTCAAAATTGAAATTGTCTTCAGAGGACCAACATGATGCACTATAGGCAAATTTTGGGTCGCAATCTGCGTAGAGATTTTGATAGTGTTGTACCCAATTCTGCTCTGAAACAGAACTCATTTAATAAGCTGTTTGTCCTGCTTGATAGGCTGTGTGAAGTAATGTCAGATTTGGGCACTGTTTTTAGATGTTATGCTGAGTAGCATGTGTTCTGATTGCATCTGGTGGATCTGACTGCTTTGGGATTTGACCCAGTTCTTGAATCTGGTTTTAAGAGCTCACGTGGCGCACTGTTTGTTAATAATAGCTGGCAAATATTGTAGTTGCCTCTTTTGCCTATGAAACTCAATTTTTTTGTGTTTCATTTGGTGGTCAAAAAGATATTTATGTTGATAGACTGGCCTTGGATTTAGTGGTGGTGCCACTTTGAATATGTACTTGGCTGCCACGTAAAGGACCTCCTCTTTTATGAGAACCAAGTTCAGGTGTGATGGAGCCTGATTTAGACACTGTTCCAGATTTGCCTCTCGAGAGGCAGTCCACCGAAATCTATTCTGACCACCAGCAATCTCAAGTTTAGGAGCATAAATACCCACAAGGGAGAAGACTTCAGTGTGCTGCCATTGCATAACAAAAAAGGTTGTGATCACTATTTCGCTGGGGAAGGGACTTAAAATCTGTTATGTTAAACGTACTGCGAGAAGCAAATATAATCAATAATGGCTGATTGGTTTCCACGTTGCCGCGTTGGTTTCGGCGGGATGTCATTTTTGACAGATCCGTTTAGCATGACACATTGGGCCTCATTACGACCCAGGCGGTAAGTTACCGCCTGGGCCGTGACTTTACCACCATGGCGTAAACTACGTTTACGCCATGGTGGTTGGCGGACTTACCGCCCCATTCCGACCTAGGCGGGGCGGTAAGTCCCCAATCCCCATTTACCCTTCCCCATTCCCATTTTTGCCCCATAGGGCATAATGGGAGTGGGGAAGGCGTTAATTACGCCACCGTAAATTACGGTGGCGTAATTAACTCCCTGGTCCCTTAGCGCCATGGATTTTAACACCTGCTAAAAGCAGGTGTTAAAAGCACCATGGCGCTAGGGGACCTCATAATTGGCGGTAAGGGGTCGGCGCAGCTAACGCTGGCGTTAACCCCTTACCGCCAGGGTCGTAATGAGGCCCATTGTCTTTCCTCCATGGTTTTCAGCCATTGTTGATTTGGTGTGGTTGTGCTAGATGTATCATGATTAAAGCAGTGTATATTTAGATCTTCGGCTATAATCGTATGATGGATTGTGGGGTCAAGTATGATTAAATCCAATACTTGTTCCAGATTAGCAAGAAAAAGTGAATCCAATAAAGATTTATAATTGCTAGGGAGCTTGATGACAATTTTATTTTTAACAACTGGATGTATGCATTCGGAGCAGCCCATTGTTCCAACGAGAGGTGAGATTTCATACTGACGGCCGTCATCATGCCAGATGATGGTCACCACGAGCCTGTGTTAAGGCGGGTAATAAAGATATTGAGTGTTCGTTCCACACTGGTGCAACACTAAGCCATGTTTCCTGTAGTAAAATGATGTCAATGTCCGCCAAAAGATTATGTTCACCAGAGAGTAGGTGTTTGAAACCTCTCGTGTTCCATGAAGCTAAGGTTATCGTGCCTGAATAGTGTCGTGGATCATATTGAATATTCGAGAGCCCAGAGGTAACCTCTCGCCTAGTCTGAAATGCACATTTTGCACATGTTATTTTTAACATTGAGTCAATGTCAAGATTAGTGTAGATGTCATTGGGCCTCATTAGGACCCAGGCGGAGTGGGTTTCCGCCAGCGCTAATCGCGGCGGACCCGTCCGCCGTACTACGAGTTCCCGTAGCGCCATGGCGCCGTTTTCCGCCTGGTTTTACCAGGCGGAGAAAACCATGGCGCTACGGGACCTCGTTGTTAATTACGCCACCGTATTTTACGGTGGCGTAATTAACTCCTTCCCCACTCCCATTATATACCCTATGGGGCAAAAATGGGAATGGGGAAGGGCAGAATGGGGATTGGGGATTTACCGCCCCGCC
Organism: Ambystoma mexicanum; assembly: GCF_040938575.1. Classification (NCBI taxonomy): domain Eukaryota; kingdom Metazoa; phylum Chordata; class Amphibia; order Caudata; family Ambystomatidae; genus Ambystoma; species Ambystoma mexicanum. The sequence goes on from NC_090931.1 coordinate 1,546,454,634, forward strand.
AAGGTCGGAATGGGGCGGTAAATCCGCCAACCCCCATGGCGCTATCGACGGCTTTCCGCCGTGCTTCGCGGTGCATTTAGCACCGCGAAATCCGCCAGGGTCCTAATGAGGCCCATTGTCTTGAATGGCAAGAGTTTTATCCCTGTGATCTTGTGTCAGATGAAAGCCCATATGGAACAGTTCCATTTTCGCTTTCCATAAACTGTTTAACACAATGCCTAATGGTATCCAAATTCTCGCTTGTGTTAGGTCTGAATCTTGAGGGAACTTGACCAATGAGATGTCTGAGGAACAGAGGTCATCTAGTAAGTCAATGTCGCAAAAAAATAGCAAGAACACTAGTTTTGTTTAGTGTAAAAATAGGGATGTCCCCACCCCTACATTGTAAAATGAGAGAATGATCATTTGGAGAGGTCTGGCAGTCGTTTTTGACGACTGCCAGACAAACTCGTATGTGTTTCCGGGATAATATTTACTATTATCGCGCTCTGAAACACTTTTGTACGAGTGCGATAGAAATAAAATAGCAATATCAATAGATGGCACCGTTTGAGTATTAGTTAGGAGATTTCTAGGTAGGTGTCCGTTGGGAGGTTGCCTTATGAAGTCATTTGCATGAATTGTGGTCCTGGGGTGTGTAAGATTAGAATGAGGAGGCGCCCCATTTGCGAGTTGGAGAATTTGGAAAGATGCTCCACGGGAGGCCGAATTAGCTCGTCATGTAGATGAGGTAGGGGTAATGAGGATGGTTTATTCGGAGCCGGATCATACAGAGCATTAGTATTGTTATTGATCAGTTCAGCCTCGGAGTCCAGCTTATTTAATGTTCATAGTTTGAAACTGGAGTGGGTATGGGGGAAGAGATGTCATTTACATTGACTGTATCTGGTGTTTTCCGATTTATATTTCCTAGAAAGTGTTTTGGATGTTTTCTGGGTGTGTTTATTGGGTAAATTGAGAGATTGTATGAATTTCCGGCATCTCATTTGGGCAAGGGCTTTTGATTTTTAGGCTTTTTCTTGTTGGTTATTGTGGCTAACTGGTGGTGTTGGAGCCAGTAAAGATCTTGTGATGTGCACGTGGAGGCCTGGCTGGCTTAGAATTCTCCTCAAGGACCTGTAGGTGCGTAATCGCAGGTTAGATGAAATGTCATGTTTACCGTTCGATGACTGACCCCTCTGATTCTGAGTAGGAATTTGGCTGGTTGCACCAGCAGGAACGTCTACCACATCTTGAAGGTGAGGACTGGTGAAGATTTGGTATTCAAAGCTCCTTGTGGGGGCTCATTGGAATCAATATTTGGAAGGATCTGTTCCGCTAGTCCTACAGTTGTCGTGATTTGACTCGATGCTCTTTCATGAGCGAATGTAATTACCATATTGATGCATGAGTTCCATTGACCAATTTGGTAAGCATGTTGTTATTTTTTGTAATTTGGTCATGTATGTTTCATACAGCTTTGTGAGGGATGTCAGCGTAGCATTCATCGCACCTAGAGTGACCTCAAGAAGTGAGTGGGCTGAGTAGTTAGGAAGCTATAGGCGCTGCAGGGTTGGATTCGCAAAAGAGAGGGGTGAGGATGAAGATGACGAAGGGGAGGGGAACATCACGGGTGATTGCGACAAAGTAGTGTGTCGCCGCAGGTTTAAGCAAGGCTGCAGAACAATCCGCAACACAAGATATAACAATAGGAGATTGTGATTGTGTCTGATGAGTTGATTTAATAAAGGCGTCATGAGGGTTAGCACCACCTGAATGCGGGAGCACTCAAGTGATGGGTCCCGCGATTCTACTGCCTCAGATGGTTGCTTGATAAGTTCTGTCATGACATATCCATACTGCATTTCACTGCATTGTGCTCCTATTTGACCTGAGTCAATTGCTGAATTGTGTCTGCTGGGATTTATTTTCTATAACCTTTTTAATTTAAGGATATGCTACTCAGCGCTCTGCACGTTAGTCATTTGCAAGACTCACATGAAGGACTGCACTAGGCCATATGATATTTGCACATTATTACACTTTGCACAATGAACAATGCTTTTAATACATAACGCTGGTATATCACATGGCATGTTGTTTTGCACAGTATTATTTGCACGGCACATTGCACTTTTAATATAATTTTCCGGTTGGTTTTCGGCCTGGCAGAGGCACTGAATCCGTTCTGAATTCAGTAATGGATGACCTTCTTCGCCTGGTCGACCAGGGTGGTGTCTGAGCAGTCCTGCTATTAGATCTGTCAGCTGCTTTCGACACCGTCGATCATTCTCTTCTTATTGCCCGACTAGTGGAAGCCGGTATCTCTAGCTAAGTTCTTGAATGCTCCAGAGCTTTTCTGACTGATCGCTCACAGTCAGTCTCTCTCCCGCCTTTCTTTTCGGCACCTGCTCCTCTTTGTTGTGGAGTCCCTCAGGGCTCAGCATTGTCTCCGATCTTATTCAATGTCTACATAAGATATCTCTTGTTCCTTATTCAATCGCATGGGTTTCGTTTTTATTCTTATGCTGATGATACCCAGATTCTGGTCCGCTTGGACCTGACTAAATCTGAAATAGCCAGTAGGTTGAAAAAATTCTTGCAGGATCTTGGAACGTGGATGACACTGAACTGTCTCAAGCTGGATGGCAGTAAAATTGAGGTCCTAGTTGTAGGGACCTCCACTCCTCAGCTGTACTGGACGTCTGATTTCTGGCCTTCGCCACTGGGTCCTCTCCCCATACCTGTCCCTTCAGTTAGGAATCTTGGAGTGCGATTCTCTGCCACCCTTACTATGGATGAGCAGGCTAACGCAGTATGTAAATCTGGTCATTTTAAACTCCGGGTTCTCTGGAAGGTCCTGCCATTTATTCCTGTAGCTAGTCAGGCACCGGTGGTGGGAGCACTAGTCCTCAGTGTGCTGGACTACTGTAATTCATTATATCTGGCACAACCAGGCTACCTTACTGGACGCCTGCAGCTGCTTCAGAATGCTGCGGCTAGATCCATCATTCGCCCACCATTTGGATCCCATATGACTCCCTTGTTGAGACAACTGCACTGGCTTCCCGTCACCCAGCGGATTTTGTTTAAATCCATGTGCATTGTACACCAGCCCTTTTATGGTGTGGGAGCAGATTACCTGCAAGACAAGTTTACCCCCGGTTTACAGTCAAAGTATTGAAATCAAAAGGCTCGAATGCCTTTTTTTGACAGTCAAAGGGTCGAAAAAAAGGTTTGATTTTCTTTTTTTTATGTGGGGATTCCCCCCGACCCCCGTTTTCTTTATTAAAAAAACTTTTTTACCAATCCAAACTAAAAAATAAAATAAACCTTTTTTTTCGACCCTTTGACTTTCGAATAAAAGGTTGTTCAATCCTTTATTTTTCGAAGCTTTAACCGGACATCGTTTACTCCCTACCAACCTACTCGTACCCAAGTTCTCAAACTAACCGGTGGATCGTTGTACCTCGCTTCAAGCTAGCTCGCAAGGGAGGCTGTGCACTTATGGTTGCTGCCGCTAAGGCCTGGAATAATTTACCTTTCTCTCTGTGTGAGACTATTGATCACCTTGCTTTTCGGGGAAAATTAAAAACCTTGCTTTTGTAACTACTTTGCGGTAGCTTACCTTGCCTGCTCAGCGCCAAGATGCCTTTGGGCGAACGTGCGCTTACACAAGTGTCCTTAACATAACATTGCAATTAGGAGCGCAGATCACACGTTGGAGCAATACAGAACCTCTCATCATTTGATCGCGACACATTAAGCATGGATGATAGTACCTAATCAACATCTGGTACTACACGCTTGCTCAGTGATCCTTCATGGTACATTGATGCTGTGTAATGTACTGATATCATCTATGACACACTATGTGGTGCTATGACCTCTACACTGATAGAGCCATGCTCAGATTAACCCATTGAGTGTGTTCTGCACAGCACCTGTTCCATTGGAATGAAATGCGCCTCATCGATTTTACGATGGGATGCAAGGACATAGGAAATCACAGATACAACCTATGACAGCAACAATGTGAGATAGACTCTAGGCCAGACGGCAAAGACCATACTGCGTCACGTTCCATGAACGCAGCCAACGTATAGATCCATTCCCAGTTTACCTTAGAATAGAGCTTTCTAAGAGTGCTGTCCTTACGCAACAGGGGCACCACTAGGTGGGCAGCGTCATTTGGGATTCCCAGTGTGATTAACATCAAGCTCATTGCCCCGATTCACAAAGGTGTTTGAACCATGTTCAATATGTAATATGGTTCACATCGGAAGTGCCTGAACATATCTGATGTTTCCATATGCCTTCAGTCAATTATTTGGTGTCCATTCATCATGTATGCTATTTTTCTCATTTCTATTTTCTTACACTTATTTATATGTAGTTACACATAAGGTTTTCAATTGAGCAAATTTGACTGCAAGGATTACAAATGTGACTGACATAATGTAAGAATTGCATTGCATATGGGACATTCCAAGATGGCAACCACCCCTGATACATTGTGATTGAGCAGTATCAGAAGCTGTACATTTCTTTCCGTGTTGTGTAAGGTGTAACCTAGAGATTGGAAAAGGACTATCTAAGTTTAATCATCGGCGAACGCATTCCTTTCTCTCTTCCCCGAATGTTAGTTCATTGTGGGTATGTAGATGGGCAAACCAAGTGACCAAGCAGCGAGTTGTTCCGAAACACGTCTGTTTTTGACACCGCTTTCCCTGGTGCTTTTAGGGGGCTTCATAAGAAACGTTTATGAAAATTCAAAATAAAGAAATATTTTCATTCTTGGATTCCAGACTCTGGTGTCAAGTCAATACTGACAAGGATTTCGCTAACTGGGAGTGCACCTCTGTTGTGCCTGGGTAACCGCACTGGCTGGAACAAGATATATACATATATATATATTCAGTAAAAAAACTTTGTTAAAGGGATGTTACGGTTAAGTTGTGCTACTAAAAACCTATGAAATTCAGTAAAAAAACTTTGTTAAAGGGACGTTATGGTTCCAAGTAAAACCGAAAAACCCCTGAAATTCCCCAGTTATGGTAAGCTAAGCAACCATAACTCGCGCCACCACCGGTCTTACTTGGAACCATAACGTCCTTTTAACGTTTTTTTACTGAATTGCAAAGGTTTTAGTAGCGTAACTTAACCATAACATCCCTTTAACACATTTTTTTTACTGAATTTCATAGGTTTTTAGTAGCACAATTTAACCATAATCTCGCTTTATCAAAGTTTTCTTACTGAATATACATTTTCATAGTGTGAATTTGATAGATGTTTACTAGGATTCCCTTACTTTATATACATGTAGATCTATGGCCCAAATTAGAAGCGATCTTCTGGAGATCAATTTTTGGTCTTCCAAAATCAACCCCTATCACATTGATCAGACGCGAACTCAGTCTGTCATCTTTGGAAACAACAGTTGATTGTAACAGCGTTCTATTATACAGGAAATGTATTCAGAAAGACGCGCCATCGCCTGATAAACAAAGAAATCCGGCTAGGATCGTGTAAAGTGTTGCTGAGATGGGAAACTAAGAACCTGAACCTCCTACATTCTGTAGAAAGCAACAAGGACAAGCTCACGACAAACCCAGTCAAAGTTATCAAAAAGATCAAAGAGCTTGACTGGATAAAGACCATTGAAACAGCGAACAAATACAAACTTGCTAGCCGCCATTCTCCATTTTTCAAGAAATTGGACATTTTACAAATATACCTGAACCTCTTCCCAAGTAGGATGGCACAGAACTATTTTCTGAAAATCTGTTTGAACCTACTGGAAATGAACAAAGTTTTGACTATTAGACACTTATCTCCAACTGATTGTTGTCGTATTTGCAAATCCACCACAAAAACGAAAACCATTCGCCATCTCCTACTGAATTGTCCAGCGACGCGAGACATTCGCTCTACATATTTGAAAGATACTACCTCTAACTTCACTCTCCAAGACGAGGAAAACTGTTGGGATAAATTGATTTCAGGCGACAAACAGAAATGGTTGTTAGCTACAGTGAACATCATGCAACACATTCTTAAAGTGATGCTCCCTGCACAGAATTTAAACAACATGGTTGCAACCAAAGCAGAGACTTAACTCCTAACTTCTTCTTTTTTTTTTAAACACAGTTTTCCTTTAGTTTTTCTGTCTACCTACTGCAACTTGTCTTTTCTTTGTTAAAAAATCCCTTGAGATTAAAAACAAAAAAAAAAAAAATATACATGTAACATGGAACATACTGAACCTCCCTGCTAATGTTTTTGATGTCCGCGGACTGTGCGTATGACCGCGAATGGACGCTGACAACATCAAAACTACCCAAACACTCAGGGGGTATCTTAAATTGTTTTATCATGCCATATAAACACTGCACAAGTTCAAAAAGCAGCACATAAACACATTATATGTAATAATAAATAAGAAGTGGAACCTATATATCTAACACATCAACCATCCATTTAAATACAATATGTACTAAAATGGAATATACCAAAACAAAAAAGATATGCCTCCAACATAATTACCTCACAGAAACTGCACAGCTAGGAGCAACAGCAGACCTACACAACAGTAAGAACACAACTTACCAGAAACTAGTAAGTAAACTTAATTTTTCTTATATATTTCTAAACTTGTTGTATTAGGTACACTAAAAGTAATATATTTTTGTTTTTACGCAGAAATGTCCAATGGCTTGAGGAAAATTTCCCACATGAGGAAATGTCTGAAGATAGTAATACTAATGGTAGACACTTCTCTTTATAAACAAATTAATAATCATTACTTTATGTGCACTTAACATATATATTTTTTTTTTAACAGACCATCAAACATTGAAAATAATACACCAAAAGACACATTGGAAAATACTCTGCAGCGCATGGAACAAAAAATGGACATGCTCATGGAAAATTTCAATCTTTTGAAACATTTTGTGGAGGACCACATAAAAGAAAAAAATAAATACCATTGTCCCACATGCACCTGTTGCCCCTCTCCGTGTCCCAATCTACTATCCCCAAACCCTCACCACCAAGAACAACATTATGATGAGACTTCTATCCCTTCATCTCCTCCCATCCATCCTCTCCAAACCCCTAATTCCCCTGTATTTTTGTCAGTTTCTGCTTCCCCCTCTTTCATAAATTTTGTATCTGTATATAATAAAAAAAAATATTATGTGTCTTTTAATTCAATCCTTTGTGTCTTATGTTTTTTTAAAAGTCAGTTGGGGTGTCTGCGGACAGCGCGCCTATCCGGAATGTCCATAATTAGCAAACTGGGGGTGTCCTAAGGACACTATACCTGTCCGTACCGTTCGCAAGCAAGATGGAACTGTTCTTGGAACACACTCGGTGTGCGGGATGTCCGTAAGTGAACAAAATGGAGATGTCCTAAGGACACTATACCTGTCCGTACAGTCTGTAGAACATCTACGCACATGCGCACCACACCCATAAGTCCTGCGAACATCGCGCCTGTCTGTAAATGTCTGTCTCACTTGTGTTGCACTTTTAATTTGTTTGAGGACCGAACACTGTTCGTAGAACACCCGCGCGCATGCGCATGACCGTTCCCGTGCATTTGGTGTCCTGCGGACACCCGTTCCCTTCGCGGACATGTTCCTGATGTCATCATGTGACCGCACCCACGCTGAGCGTGTATCCTGATTTGCGGACACTGTCCGGTTCCCGAACATTTTAAAAGAACTTTTTCAGACAATCCAAATTATTTTACAGTAAAAATTCACCATTGCACATGTCCCAGACAATGACCCTGGCTTTCCAGATACTTTTTTGAACTTTTTGAACCTTTTTGGGGTGTTCGATCTGGCCGTAAATCAAAACCCCTCCACCCCTATAAAAGGCCACACCCCAGAGCTGATCTTCATTGTGCTTCTGGCTATTGCAGATTGACTTTTGCTGCCTCTGCTGCTCTTGCTGAGATTATCTCATCAACCCTGATGGCATCCATGGCTGCTGTTGCTACATCTGCCTCAGCACCACCCCCAACCCCTCCACCACCACCCCCTCGTCAAGGGCCTGCAGAGGGGAACAGGCGTGAGGATGTAGAGGACGAGGATGAAGAGGATGAGGTAGAGGAAGTCCCTACTACCAGCACTCGCCGGGAGTCTTGGGTGTGGCGGTTGTTTACCATTCATGGTAACATACCAAAAGCATGTGCGAACAAGGTCACCTGCAACCAATGCAAAATGGTGCAGAGTCGTGGGAGGCGTGGTTCATACAGCTTTGGTACGACATCCATGAAGCGACACCTGAAGTCGTTCCACGGTGGGGCCGTTCGCAAGGTTGTACCTTGTGATGAACGTAGTAGGTTGAGTTCCTCTACCACATGCTCTGTTTCCGCACCACTCGCCACAAGAGACACTCCTGTGGGAGAGCGCATCCCTCCAGCTGCCTCACAGGCCATTCACGATGCTGTTGACCCTTACCTTTCGAGGGTCACAATATTGTGTTTGTACTGCGACGCAGTACTCTGCAGGGGGGAGAGTCTTCAAAGTGCTTTCGAGACTGCGGTCATGGATCACCAGAAGACCTGCTACCTACCTAACTAAGGCCCACCCTACATCTTCCTCTCTCCACCTGCACTTTCTTATCCCAGTGGTTGGTGTCCCTTCAATACCCTCCTTTCCCCTCCTCTCCTAGTGTGTCATGTGTAAAAAAACAAAAAAATATAAAAGAACAAAAATAAAAAAGGGCTCTTTTCAGAGCCGCCTTTCGCAGTTTAAAAATAGAAGTGGCAAATAAACAGTGCAGGGCAGGGCCCTGTGCATTTTTTAGAAGTCCACGGATAGTTCTAGGACATATAAAGTTTTAGGGTGCTGCCCTAGCAAAACCAGTGCACTTTTCTCTGGGAAGAAGTGGTGGTTCTGAAAAGAGCCTTTTGGTGGTGTTTTTGTGTGTTTCAAAAACTTGAAATCGTAAACATCTACTGCAAAATAGATGACTGTAATTCCAAAAAAGGGTTGCAATGCATTTAGTACATTTCTCAGAAAAATCTGATTGCCAGTATAAGATGGACTCCATCTCTGTGAAAAATGTATGTGCTACGAAACATAATAGTTTCATTGTGAAAAGAGGACATGCCATCTCTTAGAAAGGCACAAACAGCCTTATTGACATTGCGCCTAGCTTTCTCCATTTGTGGACCAAATGAAGAAGAACGCAGCCACATTTGTCTTTGCACAATAGGAGAAAAAATTACTTGGGAATTTGTAAACATGTCCATGACCTTCCCAAGTCCTTCTTTCATTGCAAATTGCAATGACATTCCAGACACATGTTCTAAACTGTTCCCTCCACAATGAATTATAATTATGTCTGGATGATGCTCTGTCTCTGAAGTAGCACAGAGAGGTACCAAGTCCAGCCACTTCATTCCACGCACTCCATGCCAGTGCACTTCCACATGAGAGAATCCAAGATCTGCAGCTACTCCACAGCATTCTGCATGCACCTCCAACCAATGTATCCATGAGTCTCCCAAAATCCAGATAATCTATTTTCGGAAACACACATCCATAGCTATCTGTTTTTCTCTCAGGAAAAAGACTTTCTGACAAACTCTCTCCTTACACAACACACCCAGTAAACTTTACTGACCAATACCTTGCTCTGCTCATTCTCATTTGCATGCCTCGCCACCCCAAAATCCCTGTATGTAATACACGTTGTCCGCGGACACCCGCCATGTCCGCGGACATATTGAAAATCTGAGCATGGTGAATGTAAATTTAAATAGTGTGCCCCATTTCCCCTTTGAGGTTGGCTCTGAAAAGAGCCGTTTTTTGTTTTTTTTGCAGATGCTTGAAAGATACCTGTTATTTTGTATTTTTTGGAGTTTTTTTTCTTCTTACTTTACTACTAAAATCTTCACATAACCTTCTCCAAAGCAACCCTTATATTCCAAAACAGCATAGCATTTCCCCAAAAAGATAAGGAAATGCCATCTTCTTTAAAATAAACAGCATTACTGGAATCAATATTCTCATTATTACAGAAAAACATACCAGCTCTAAGCATGAAAGCACACATGCCTCGGTTGATTGCACACCTACCAATGTTTTGCTGAGGACAAAAACAGAACTATTGTCCCATATTGCCCAAGGTAGTAATCCAGAAAAAATTACTTTGGCATTTGGAAGGATGTTCATTACTGCTTGAACCAAGTGTTCCTAATCTGCCAACAAAGTAGGGGCACTGACATAGCCCAAATGGAAAGCACCATAGTGCACTACTACCACATGGGGACTGTTCATCCTGCCCATATCTTCATAAACGTGTACAATTCCCTGTACATTGTAATCAGGCACAGTGTTCCACACCACCTCCACTCCTTTAACATCAAAATTGTTTTCCACGTGCCTGCATTGAGCATACTGCTGTAAAGCATGCACAAACATATCTCCAAGCACCAACACCCTGACTTTCTCCACCTCTGCCATCTTCACTACACACAGTCTCTTTCAACACAAATCCACAACCTCAACATCTGATTGGCTGATCCCTACAGTCCGCTTTCCATGCTGGATTTGCTGGAAAACCCAGGATGTCGCAAGCCCTATCCGCGGTCCGCTGCGCTGTACGCAGAGCGCGTAACTCTTAGACAGCCCTTCTACCATTTCCACTTCACTCTCCGTGCCATTCCCTCATTGGATACAGCTAAGCAGTCACACAACAATCCACCAATCACATCCAAGACCTCTACATCTAACTCCATCATCAGAGTTCAGCACTTCAAATGTACTGTTGATCACTCTGAGTACAAGTCTCATATCATTGGAAAGCATCTACTACAAAAACTACTTTACAAGTCTCCAAGATTTCGTCTTACAGCTGCATGCATATCCACATGCATGAATACAAACTACAGGTATGCATATTTTATTCACAGTACATGTACAACTCTTATGAATGCATATAAACAGAGTAATGCCACTAAACTTGTATAACCTATAAAATGAACTTATTGCAATTTTTCCCATCTGCTATAATCAACTGTCACTTCCAAACCTGTCTGCTATCTACAACACAGCTTTAAAAAAACCAAGTGAATTTCATACACTTAATATTCTACTCATTTGCAAACCATGTTGAAGTAACATATTGTAAATAAAATATAAAGGCTGCACATAGTCAAATGAAATGCATGCATACACTATGTTCAGATATCAAACAAGAATACTACTACAAAAACATAAAAATCAACGTCTAAATTAACATCAGTGCTATAAACACACAAAATTACTAACTTCTTTCTTTTACAATTGCAGTGAAGACCACTCTCCTGAAAATCAGCAGCATCTGAACTACAAACAACATATCCGAAGAAACCTGCTCATTCCACAAAAAAAGAGTAAGTACAATACTACCTTAATATTCTTACTGTTACTCAAACACACTGTGTGGTTAATTCATGTAATTTGTGCACTAAAGGAACTGAGATTTCGGAACTATTCTGCCCACAATTCCCCATTTATTAAACAGGGATTAGCAGACAGAATGGCACACAAATCCCAATTTTTTGGAACAAAAATAACATAACTCATCCCCTAGAATGTTCGTATTGCAAAACAAAGAACTGTTTTAATGTTATACCATTAGATTTACTATTAGTGCTTCTCCTCAGCACTAGCTCACTTTCTACTGTCATCTGAACTGCAGTGTAGTAACATACAAATAGAAGAATAGCCTTCCCAACTAATTGTAGCTGCCCAATGTACAATCACACACCACCACAAACATCTTTACCATCATACTCGGACACTCATGCTCACAGCACACATACATTGCAGAATGGCCCAACCCATACCTTCTTTTTTTTCAGCAGACCCCAAAGAATGCCTACCAAAAAGCAAGTCCATAGAAAGCAACGCAGAAATAGAGCAAATGAAAATAAGTGTCCAAAATAAGCATCCATCTCTAGCAGAGTTTGTACAAAAAGTTCAAACAAAACAGTTAATACAATCATTTAGCGAAACAAAACAAGCTTCCAGTACAGAAACTTTGCCTCCTCTATCAAAATGTAAAACAAAACAGAAAATGATTAACAAGAATTCAGCCACCACTACTGCTAAAACTGCTCCTATAAATCTTGATGTACTAGCAAGTAACCATACCAACAAAAAGTATTTTAGCAAAAATGTTCCGACACAGAGTCCTTCAGAATCTTATAAAAAAAGGAGACTAATCATGCACAACCCTTAAAACATACCGTAGAATATTTATCTTAGAAGCTTTGATAGACAGTGCAATCCTTCTCAAAAGAAAGTTATTTATTTTAGTGTTAAACAGAATGAAACCACTAACACAACAAACTACTAAATTACAAAAAAGACTTCTCAATAAACAGAATGTCAACAAAAATAACTTCTTAAATATCTGTGGAGGTGAATGGAGTCACACCACTAGCACAGATCCATATTTTAATGAAGAAGCATACAAACGAAACAAAACAAACACAATTACCATACATAGCAGTGGACAAGGTTATGAAAAACGTAATACCATAATGCAACAAGAAATACTGCTTACAAAAATCTCCCCAGAAAACTCTGTATTACCTCTCCATTCGACTGAACCAGAACGTCCAGTATACAAATGGCCATGCACGTCAATGTGTAACATTCCCAAAAAATCTTTCAAATCTTTACGCCAGTTCCTCAATCAGTATGTGAAAAGCAAAGACAAAATCAAAATGAAACTGCTGCAAAATATGGAAACCTGTCCAGTGCACAAATACACAGGACTACAAGGTGTCAATACACAATACTGGAGGAAGGTGTGTCGACACTCTCCCCCGAACCACACAAGCCGAATGAAGTCGACCCCCCACCCGTGGTTGGCACAGATACCTGATATACAAAATACAAGATACCACGTGGCAGCCAATGGGGGAAGAGGGTTAGGGAGAGGTTGGGGAGGGGGATGTAGGAAAACCGGACAGAGGGTTAGGAAAAAACCTAAGGTGGACAGGGGAAGCACCGGGAAAAACCTACACTGCCTAATATTAGATCACGTATCATAGAACATACATAAACACAGATCACCAATAATGTCCCCTTAGTACAGGACACTAGAGCCCCTTTGTAGTGTGGTTGCACTCCCTAGTAACCCCTGGATACACTTACATGGACTACATAAATGCAAGCATAGATGAAACAAACACATGGGAGGTTATCCCAACATGAATAACGTGACACATGGCCCTATGGGCAAGCATTAGCACATTTACACACACATAGAACAGGAATGCCCCATATGTCTCAGTTCAACCCGAACATAGTACTGTGTTCCAAAATCCGCACACTGAGTAGATTAGTAAATGACCTACTACTCCAATGCAGACTGTACTTCCTGCTAGAATTAATGCCCCTCAATATCACAGGCACCAAGTGTTCTCTTCAGACACTAATAAGTATAATCAGAGTTCTGCCCAATTGCAATGCACAGTGAAAAAATGTCTTTTTCTATGTTTGCCTTTCCATAGAAAAGATTACGAACATGGCCCAAAATATGATCCCCTGAAAACAGACAGAACCAAACTAGCACTTATCTGGGTTTCCGGGGGGCTCGCAAGCCTTCCCCGACGGGAACTGATGACACTCTGATAGTTGCGCGATGTGCGAGTAAGAATTCCTTCACCTTGTGTTCGCCGGATTCGTTCCAACTGGAATGCAGAGCGGCATGGAAACCGCACGAGTTCCTGGCGTGCTGCTGTTCTTAACGTTTCAATGCCTGCTGGGATAATGCTGCTGTATGAGACTCCTCGCGATCCTCCGGCATGGCTTCGCCCTGACCCAACTGAATAAGCCACAACCACCGCCGTGCGCCGTTGGCCCCTAATAAGCTGCACTAATGATAGTCAGCTGGCCAGACGCGCAGGGCATGAACTACGAAATGGCCCAGAGGCTATTGGGAAATGTAGTTTGTCGACCAAATAATGTTTCTTCAAATGTTCTGACGCCCCTGACACCTCTTTTGCCTCCACCACCCCAAATTCCTGACATTACCTCCTCTCCCAGGGCTCTTCCCAGGGTCTGGTTTATCCGGATGTTGCCGATGAAATTGTCTAACCAACCTTGGAGCATGTACCTCATCCGCAGGTTCCCAAGAACAGTCTTCGGGTCCATAACCTTTCCACTTAATCAAGTACCAGATTTTGCGATTCCTCTTCTTTACATCCAGAATACGCTGAACTTCATATTCTTCATGGCCGGTCTTCATGATAGCGGGAGGGCGCTTTGTAGTCATGCCTGGAGCGGCAGGTTTAAGTAAAGAGACATGGAACACCGGGTGTACATGCAAAGATGTAGGCAAACGTAATTTCATAGCAGTAGCAGAGATACATTTACTGATCTCATAGGGTCCAATGAACCGAGGTAGAAACTTTTGTGACCCAATTAAAGACAAATTTCGAGTTAACAACCAAACTCTGTCTCCCACTTTATATTGAGGGCCTGGCTGTCGGTGTTTATAAGCTTGCCTTTTGTACTGCTTCTTGGCTCTCTCCAGATTTTCTCGTGCCTTCCGTCTTACCTCAAGAAGCAACTGTTTACGCTCCTGTAACACCGGCATATTTCTCGTTTCCGGTAAATGCTCCGGTATCATATTCTGTTCATGACCATATAAACATTCATTAGGTGCCACCCCCAAGAAAGTGTGATAGGTGTTGTTATAGGTAAATTCCGCCAACCATAAAGCTTGCACCCAGGAATCTCTACCATCACTCAGATAGCCCTGTAAATATTGCTCAAGTGTTTGATTTACTCTTTCTGTCTGTCCATCTGTCTGAGGGTGATAGCTGATGGAAAGAGCACAGTTTATTCCCAACATTCGACAAAAGGCACGCCAAAATCTGGAGGTGAATTGCGAACCTCTATCTGAGACAATACTTTTGGGCAACACATGCAGCCTTACCACATGTTGTAAAAATAACTCAGCCAATTTACCTGCACCAGGTATTCCTTCACAAGGAATGAAGTGAGCTTGTTTTGACAGAAAATCTACCACTACCCATATGGTATCATATTGCTTATCGTGCGGCAGGTCAGTGATAAAGTCCTTTGAAATGTGTGTCCATGGTTGCTCAGGAGTGAGTAATGGCTGTAGTAAGGCCCTTTTCTTAACATGCTCTGCTTTATTTTGCGCACAATTCTCACATAATTCCACATATCTTTCTATGTCCTGTCTTAAAGAGGGCCACCAAAAGTATTTTTCCAACATGATCCGCATTTTTCGCAACCCTGCGTGACCTGCTAAGGGGGACTGATGGCACCAGAATAAGGCCTTGTCTTGTAGCTCCTTCGCTGGTAAATATAATCGCCTCTGCTGATAGGGCATCCCCTCCCATATAGTACGTGCCGCATGACTGTTCCGCCACTCTAACATTTGCCGTGATATTAACGCTCTCCTGACTAAATCAATGACTTGTGTGTTAATGCCCCCAACAATTTTATCTGGTGAGATAACAGTCTTTACTTCGCCTACTGGATGGTCCAAATTTTGTTGTCTAGAAAGCGCATCCGACTTTCCATTTTTGCTACCTGGCCTAAAGGTAACCACAAAATCAAACTCATTAAAGTACTGAGACCATCTCAATTGTCTAGGACTAAGTGTGTGCGCTGTTTAGAAATATTGCAAATTTTTGTGGTCCGTTACCACCACCACCTGATGCCTTGCTCTCAGTAAATAATGTCACCACTCAAGGAATGCAGACCGAATCGCCAACAACTCTTTATCAGTTATAGAATAATTTTGCTCACACCCTGACAATTTTCTGGAAAAAAAATGCTACAGAGTGCCATACTTCTTTCTCATCTTTCTGCGACAGAATGGCTCCTATCGCCACATTGCTAGCATCAGTTTCAACTTGAAATACTCTCTCGGTATCAGGATGTTTTAACACTGGAGCAGTAGTAAAAGCTACCTTCAACTCCTGAAAGGCGTTTTCCGCTTCAACACTCCAAGTAAATTTCACAGCTTTTTTCAACAAATGCGTAATTGGAGTGACAATTTTAGAAAAATTGTTAATAAAATGCCTATAAAAGTTGGCAAACCCTAGGAAAGATTGTATGTCCTTGATGCATTGTGGTGAGGGCCAGTCTCTAACTGCCTGCACTTTCTTAGGATCCATCACAATTCCTGTATTAGTCAAAATAAATCCCAAAAATTCCACCTGTGTTACATGAAATGCACATTTCTCCACTTTGACACACAGTTGACACTCTTGTAATCGTTGCAGCATGTCCTACATGCTGCTCTGGTGCTTCAGAGTAAATCAAGATATCGTCAATATAAACAATAACAAAAACATAAATGACTTCCTGCAAAACTTCTTGCATAAAGAATTGAAAAGTGGCAGGAGCATTACATAAACCAAAAGGCATTACAAGATATTCAAACAAACCAAACTTAGTTCTGAACGCTGTTTTCCACTCATCTCCCTCTTTGACCCGTATCAAATGATAAGCCCCTCTTAAATCCAATTTGGTGAACACCTTGGCGGACCTCACTTGGTCTAGCAAAACTGAAATCAATGGCAACGGAAATCTATTATTGATAGTTACCTTATTTAAGGCCCTATAATCAATACATGTGCGTAAAGTACCTTCTTTCTTGGGAACAAAAAATAACGTTGAGGAGACTGGGGACGTGGAATGCCTAATAAAACCTTTAGTCAACATCTCATCTAAGTATTCCCGCAAATACTGATTTTCTTTTTCAGTAAGGGCATAAATCCTGCTGCACAGCAATTTTGCTCTTTCCTCCAAATCAATAACACAATCATAGGGTCTATGCGCAGGTAGTTGTTCCGCCATTTTCTTGTCGAATACTTCATTAAACTCTCTGTACTGTGTAGGAATTCCCTCTGTCACTGCTCCCACCATCTGATCTTCTGATCTCTTTTCAACTAACCATGTCGCTGGTCCTCCTTCCACAAAAATATGCTCTTGACATCTCTGCTCCTCAAACCATACTGTCTGCTTTTCCTAATCAATCCTGGGATTATGAAGCACCAACCAGGGCATTCCCAATATTAATCCAAATTGGGGGGCTGCTATTAAATCAAATGTAATTTCCTCTGTATGCCCAGGCCCACAAATCCTTTCCAATTTTGTTGTCTGCTTTCTTATAGGCCCTGATACCAGAGCTGAACCATCCACTGATTGTACTCCTTCCACCTTGATTTTGTCACACACCGGCAATCCTGACTGCTCTGCCAAAGTAATATCCACAAAATTACCAGTAGCCCCTGAATCCACCATAGCCAGGACCTCACATAACGTCACCAAAATATATAAATGAGAAGTCTTCCCCCCCACTGTGTTTACAACCCATCTGGGGAACCTAATCTCCATCGGGCCTGTCACCTGTGTTCCACTTAAAGCCGGCCCATCTCTTTTCCCGCTTCCTTCGTATTTCTCTCACTTCCTCCACTTTTCTGCGGCGTATTGGGACATGTACGTATAAAATGGCCTGCTTGTCCACAATAGAGACACAATTTATTAGTCTTACGATGTTCCTTCTCTGATGCTGACAAAGGTCCTCTTATACTACCAATTTGCATTGGTTCCACTTCACTTGTCCGTCCTCTACTTCTGCCTAACTGCACAAAAGGCCCTGTTTCCGGTCTCTTCTTATCTCCTTTCCTTAAATTAATGCGATGATCCAACCTTAAAGCTAAATCAATCATGGCTGTGCAAGTGCTTGGTTGCGGCTCCACTTGAGCAATGGCATCCTTCAGTTCCTCACGTAATCCCTGATAGAATAACACAGTTTGTTTAGCCATTGGCCACTCGGTCTC
The DNA here is from genome assembly GCF_040938575.1 of Ambystoma mexicanum. Taxonomy (NCBI): domain Eukaryota; kingdom Metazoa; phylum Chordata; class Amphibia; order Caudata; family Ambystomatidae; genus Ambystoma; species Ambystoma mexicanum. Next base: position 1,546,472,464 of record NC_090931.1, read on the forward strand.
GATCACCAACCTTTTGAACTGGGTAACATATGTGACTAAATCCCGACCCCCCCTGTCTCAATCCCAACAACTCCTTATCTTGAGCTAATGAAACCTCTCGGCGATCAAATAACCTGCCAAACTCTCCTAGAAAGCCATCCCAATTGTATAGTAAAGGATCGCCTTTCTGCACCAATGGCATAGCCCATGCTGCTGCATCTCCTGTCAAATATGAAATTACAAATGCAGTTCTAGCCTGAATAGATTCGAACGCAGCAGGTTTACACAAGAAATGAAGTCGGCACCAGGTCAGGAATGTCATATACTTCCTAGGGTCACCTGAAAAACGCTCTGGCGCTGCCAAGGGTACACTACTAGGCGATTGGACAATGACCGTGGGATTCTGACTGGGAACCTCTCGCAGCACTAGCCCCTTCCAATGGGGTGCACTGAGCTACCAAACTCTGTACTTGGGTCTTTAAGGTATCAGACTCCTGTCTAGCTCGTACTAACTCTACCTGAATATCCTGAAGCGCATTGAGCACATCGGCCAAGGCCGGAGTGGTCGTCTCCATTTGGCTCGGGTGGTTGTAAGTATCCCAATTTGGGGGTGGCTTATTATGTCAATACACAATACTGGAGGAAGGTGTGTCGACACTCTCCCCCGACCCACAGAAGCCGAATGAAGTTGACCCTCCACCAGTGGTTGGCACAGATACCTGATATACAAAATACAGGATACCACGTGGCAGCCAATGGGGGGAAGAGGGTTAGGGAGAGGTTGTGGACGGGGAGGGGGATGTAGGAAAACCGGACAGAGGGTTAGGAAAAAACCTACGGTGGACAGGGCAGGGGAAGCACCGGGAAAAAACCCTACACTGCCTAATATTATATCACGTATCATAGAACATACATAAACACAGATCACCAATAATGTCCCCTTAGTACAGGACACTAGAGCCCCTTTGTAGTGTGGTTGCACTCCCTAGTAACCCCTTGATACAGGCACAGGTAGTAATACACTTACATGGACTACATGAATGCAAGCATAGATGAAACGAACACATGGGAGGTTATCCCAACATGAATACCGTGACACATGGCCCTATGGGCAAGCATTAGCACATTTACACACACATAGAACAGGAATGCCCCATATGTCTCAGTTCAACCCGAACATAGTACTGTGTTCCAAAATCCGCACACTGAGTAGATTAGTAAATGACCTACTACTCCAATGCAGACTGTACTTCCTGCTAGAATTAATGCCCCTCAATATCACAGGCACAAAGTGTTCTCTTCAGACACTAATAAGTATAATCAGAGTTCTGCCCAATTGCAATGCACAGTGAAAAAATTTCTTTTTCTATGTTTGCCTTTCCATAGAAAAGATAACGAACATGGCCCAAAACATGATCCCCTGAAAACAGACAAAACCAAACTAGCACTTATCTGGGCGTCCGGGAGGCTCGCAAGCCTTCCCGGACGGGAACTGATGACGCTGTGATAGTTGCGCGATGTGCGAGTAAGAATTCCTTTGCCTCGCGTTCGCAGGATTCATTCCAACTGGAATGCAGAGCGGCATGGAAACCGCACGAGTTCCTGGCCTGCTGCTGTTCTCAATGTTTCAGTGCCTGCTGGGATAATGCTGCTGTACTCGACTCCTCGTGATCCTCCTGCATGGCTTTGCCCTGACCCAACTGAATAAGCCACACCTGCCGTGCGCCATTGGCCCCTAATAAGCTGCATTAATGATCACTAATGATAGTCAGCTGGCCAGACGCGCGCACGGCATGAACTACGAAATGCCCAGAGGCTATTGGGAAATGTAGTTTGTCGACCAAATAACGTTTCTTCAAATGTTCTGATGCCTCTGACACCTCTTTTGCCTCCACCACCCCAAATTCCTGACACAAGGACATTCATTAGCCTGCATTTCAGGACCTATTTGCAAAAGCACCTTCCATCATATCAAAATGATATCAACACATCATTCAACTATAAGAAATCTAGTCTATAAACTGTACTATGCTAAAAGTCCTGCTTTAGCACTAGCCAATTTAAATAACAATCTTCTACATGGTACAGCCAAAGACCTACTCGAAGAAATCGAGCATATCCAGAAAAAATATTTTGGAAGTGAAAGCTACTTATAAAATGCAATAGCTTTACAACAGACTAGCAACAATTGTACATGTGGCAAATTTCTACTACACACATACAAAAAAGAAATACTAAAATTTAATAACATACAAACTAGAAGACAATGAAGATTCCAAATGGTTTGAATTAGCTCTCTACCTTATAGCAGAAAACAAATACGAAATAACTGACCCCTTAATAATTTGCAGTTACTGCACTACAAAACTTGACAACAACCAAACTCCTTCACGTGCTATCACAAAAAGCTTGGAATTATTCCCACTACCAACACCCCTGCAACAACTCAATTTATATGAGAGCATCATAATTCAAACAGTGCTCCCATTTCAAGCAATAATACGCCTTTAACCAAAAACAGCAAAATTACTTCCCTCTGAATTGGTGAAAGGCATTCATGGCAAAGTAGTTTATTTACCATTAGATCTAAAAGAAAATGTGCACACTCTGGGAGTGCAACGTCCAATAGAGCAATCTTTAATTGTCTTAGTAAATGGTGTACCTATAAAATACAAAAGAAATTGGCAACAACTCGTAGACTTACATAAAGTTACCCAAGCCTTGCAATATCTAAAAGACAATAATGAATACTACAAAGAAATAAATATTGAAGAAAACTTAAGGGAAACAACTGAAATAATTCAAGAGTCACCAGAAACTGGTCAATTTGAACTTCTAGATCCTGCTACAGTATCCAATATTTTAGACCATTATACAATTCATCCATTACATTCTAATGACACCATAGATGATGGACTAGAAATGTACCAAATGCGACAAACCAAAGGATCACCAATCAGCATATGGGAGAAAGTATAGAAGCACGTGCTTTTCCTCTACTCTTTCCTACTGGCAAAGGAGGAAGGTACAATGATCCACCTATTCAGATAACAGCATCAGAATACCGCTCATTACGAATGTATTCTGAAAATCCCAGATTTAAACAAAATGTGGAATACATATTCCACCTACTCTTTGAAAGTGAACTAGCAACTCTATGTTACGGAGTTGCACACACATTGAAATCAGGAACCCACTTTCAAAATATGTCAGCTACGCAATTAATAAAAAACGTACAAGAAAAAGATGAGGTTTTACAATCAAGCATTACAAATCTGTTAGCAAACATGCGTGGTACGAAAGAGTACTGGTTCCGACGTCACGGAGATGTACGTTGTAGGACAAGAAACCTTGGCCCACCTACTTGGTTTGTTACATTAAGTTGTGCAGAATATGCGTGGGAAGATTTACATGATTTCCTACGCATATCAAACAAAAACAAAACTAACATAGATATACTAACACCTGGAGAACTTTGCTCTCTAGATCCTGTTAATGTTTCAAGATATTTCCATCATCGTTTCATTGCTATGCTACACTTTGTTTGTAATAAAACTGTTCCTCCCCTCGGAGAAGTACAACACTTCTTTTGGAGAACAGAATACCAAGCCAGAGGAGCACCACATGTCCACATGCTTTTATGGCTTAAAGATGCTCCTAAATTTGGTCAAGACAGTGATGCCACTGGTTTACAGTTTATCGAAAAAAAGATGTCACTTGTGAAATTCCATCGGAAGCAACAAATAGTGATCTTCATGCACAAATTGTACAATTTCAAAGACACAAATGTGGCAAATATTGTCGTCGCAAATACAAAAACAAAAGGAAATACTACACCAAATGCCGCTTTGGTTTCCCTAGACCAGTTACAGAAACAGGTGAAGTGAACAACTTCATGTCTTCAGTTAGACATAGTGTTAAAGGTAAATCACCTAAGAACACATATTACATAAAAAGAACAGAAGAAGCTAAATATATCAATGATTACAATGCAATCATTGCCCTCTTATGGAATGCAAACATAGATGTGCAGTACATTGCAGACAATTCCAATGCAGTTGCACAATATGTTACAGCCTACTTAACAAAAGCAGAAAAAACAGAGCTTTAAGACCTCTGGAATGACCTATCATTGGACAAAACACTATCTCAGAAATTGTACAGCTTAGGCATAAAAATGCTATCTCATAGAGAATGTGGCTCCTATGAAGCAGCAGATCGTTTAACCGGTACTGCTTTGTATGGAAAATCTGAAAATATAGTGTGGCTAAGTCTTGGTCCTGCTAAATCTAGAAAAAGAGTTCTCAAATCATACGACGACATAGAAACAATAGCCAAAAATGATCCCAACAGCCAAGACATTTTGAAAAACAATTTACTAGACACATACTGCCCAAACAGGAGTACGACTTTGGAAACCATGTGTCTATACCACATAGCCCAAAACTTCACATACAAAAATAATATAAAACCCGATGAAAAAAAAGTTAGATATAGAGTGACAAATTGTGAAGGCAGTGTCATGCGCCGTCTTCGTAATTGGCGCCTGTGGCCCCGTGTGTGTTTACACCCTTCCTGATTCCCACTACGTTTGGGACTCTCCGTACATCCAGCGGTCTAGTTCTTTCCCGCTCGGATGTACGTAGCTCTACTTTAGCCACGTCCATCCTTCCGTTCCTTGCGTTGCAACTATTACGGTCAGCTGTTTCCTCGATGCCCCAGTTGCGCTACGCTGTTCTTTCTCTGCTTCGCCTCTGTGAATTTTTCTTACCTCTTCTATTATTCCTTGTGTCCTACCTTCCTCTCACTCTGCCTTTCACAGTTCGAATTTTGGTCCGTTCGGTGCCCCTTTTTCCTCCTCTTCTGTGCTCGCGTTCTTGGCTCCTCCTCTTTTCCTTCGCGCTAGTTTTGCTGGCGACTCTTTTGAATACTTGGTACTCACTTCCTTTCTACTGTTGTGTACATATTGGAGTCCTCATTTTCACAGATTATGTTTTGTCTTCATTGCACTTTGACAATCCGTCACAAGCCCAATTTCTGCAAAGAGTCCTGCCGTGACCTTACCATCATAGGGGTTTTTTCTGCCACATTTGGCTTTTTCCCCTTCTTTTGGTCCCTCCCGGGAAAGGGGTCACAGGGGGGTGATTTTCCATAGCTTTCACTCTGGCTTCCTCCCGTGTGAGACACAAGCTGCAAATAAAAAAGGAAAAGGACTACAGAGCCTGTCGATCCTCAGCCCAGTGGAAGAAGATACTGACAACACAGATGAAGAGGAGGAAGGGAGTTGGGACATTCCAAGCAAACAGGACAAGGAGGTTGACAGGCAGCTTAGTGAAACTTACGAAACCAAGCTTAATTAATCATATCAAATTGTCATTAAAAACTCCTCAACATAAAGAACTATATTACATGTCCCTGCTACAACTTTTGAAACCATGGAGAAAAGAAGAAGAGATACTAGAAAACTATGACTCCTATGAAGACGCTTTCAAAGCAAATGAAAGCACTATCACTGATGTAAACTTTACACAGTACAAAACAATGTTGCACAATGAACAGCATCACGAAGAAGAACTCCTGGCCCAACTAGATAAGGACACTCCCGGCAGTAGTCAACCTTCTGTAACAGGAAGCCAAGAACCACTGGGACAGCCACTAATAGCAAATGAGGCAGAATTAGCTATGACAGAAGTAGAGAACACCATGTGTCACTATGAAGAAGATACAGAAGACTTAACTGTTCTACAATCAAAATTTAACAAAAAGCAGCGTACCATTTTTCAAGAAGTAAAAAAAACAAATTGCACATGGTGTACAACATGAAAATAAAGAATGTACCTGCCAAAATTACAAACCTATACTACTATGTCAGTGGTGAAGCTGGTTCAGGCAAAACATTCTTAATCAAAATCATCATCAAGTTCCTTCAACAATTGACAAACAACAAACTGTCAGCTGTTGTAACTGCCCCCACAGGTTTAGCTGCCTACAACATAGGCAGTGTCACTTTACACTGATTGCTACTCCTACCAGTAGAACACCAAAACAAATTAGAATATTACAAACTTTCTACAGAAGCTGCAATGTAACTATGCAGAGTGTTAAAACAAATGAAAATGCTACTAATAGATGAAGTGAGCATGGTCTCCAACCAAAGAATTCCTAGATGCCTGCAGGGTGTACTTTACATTTAGAACCGCATCTACTCCTCGGATCATGCCAAGATAGGTTTTCTAATCTCAAACATGTCAGGTAATGCCCTAGCTTGGGCCACTTCTTTAGTTACAGGTACTGATCCCGTGCTCCAGGATTTTGGCGCTTTGTGGATCTCCTAAAGCGCACTTTTGAGAGACCCAAGATTTCCATGGCAGCAGGGGAAGACTGTTAGATGTCCGGCAGGGTCAAGCTGATGTGTTATCATACATCTCGTTGTTTAAAAGACTGGCTATGGAGACTGGATGGTCCGAACAATCTCAATTCATTTTGTTCTGCCGTGGCCTCCGAGAAGAACTAAAAGACGAACTGGCACACTTTCCCCGACCTGCCTCTTTACCGTAATTGATGACTGCTGGACTCCAAATGGAATTTAGAATGCAAGAAAGGCGTCATGAGAAACGTAAGACACGTACTTCCTTCACAAGAACCCCCTCTCCTCCCTCATCTACCGTCAAACGATTTGATGAACCCATGCAGATTGGTGCAACTCGTCGATCTCTGACTCCAGAAGAAAGGAAGAGAAGGAGGGAACAAGGATTATGCGCTTATTGTGGTTCGGATCAACACACAGTCCGAAATTGCACTGAACTGCCCAACAAGCCAGCGGAAAATGAAAACCCTCGATCCTAGAAGGGACGGGTTATCGAGAGCCATCCTGTAGTCCCTATGTATCAATGTCTATTGATTCCTCTGACACCTCAGAGGACTCTCACCTCATGGTATTAACAGTAAAAGTTACTGTCAATGGCAACCAAGTGGAGACTCTGGCATTGCTTTATTGCAGAGCCGCAGGCAATTTTGCAGACACTCTCTGGGTGGACAAGGTTGGAGCAAAGCATATTGACCGTAGGCATGGGCAAAAAGTAGAGGGTGTGGACGGAAAACTCGTGAGCTCAGGGCCAATTAGCCAGACTACAGAACCTTTGCCACTCACCATTCACCTTTGACATCATTTGTGCTACACACTTCCCGCTCATCCTAGGAATCACTTGGTTACGTCAACACAATCTAAGTGTAGACTGGAAGTCCAATTGTCTGAATTTCAATTCAACCTATTGCCATACAAATTGTTTTCAGGAAGTACACTACCAAAATGTAAGGACCATTCCCAGCACCCTTCACACAACTGTTGGTATTCATTCTCTTTCTCAGGTGTTAGACGAATACAACACAGTGTTTGCTGATACTACACCTTTGGAATTTCCTCCCCATAGACCGGAGGATTGTGCTATAGATCTGGTACCAAATGCTTTAGTATCCTTTGGCAGAATGTTCGAATTGTCAAAGATGGAAAAGGAAATGCTCCGGAAATACCTCGACGAGAATCTATACAACGGTCTCATTAGGCCCTCAAAATCCCCTGCTGGTGCTCCATTGTACTTTATACCCAAACGGGACTCTAGAGACCTTCGGCCATGCATTGACCACAGAGGACTTAACAAAGTAATTGAAAAGGACAGGTACCCTATGCCACACATCCCCGACATTTTAGAAGCCGTCCAGCGTGCCTCTGTCTTCACCAAACTGGATCTGCGTAGTGCCTATCATCTGCTCAGAATACACTCCGGAGATGAATGGAAGACCGCGTTCAGGACACCCTTCGGTCTATACAAATACCACGTGATGCCATTTGGACTGGTGAACGCTCCTGCCATGTTCTAGAGATTTATGGACAGGATTTTTTCTGATCTCTTGTTTGTTTCGGTTGTCATATACCTTGAAGACATTTTGGTTTTCTCTCAGAACATGTAAGAACATCTAATGCATCTCACGGAAGTGTTGAAGCGTCTCAAAGAACATCATCTTCTGGCCAAGAGAGAGAAGTGCATTTTTGGAGCTACTTCAGTACCCTATTTGGGCTTTATCCTTTCGCCTCAAGGTATTCAGATGGACAAAAAGAAGATAGATGCCATTCTCCAATGGCCTGCTCCTTCTTCTGTTAAAGAGGTACAAAGATTTCTGGGCATGGCGAACTTCTACAGGTGTTTTATATCAGGTTTTTCAATATCGTCCTGCCAATCACAAATCTACTCAAGAAAAGATCTATGCCATTCGCCTGGAGTGCCCAGGCCGAAGACAGCTTTCAACTTTTGAAGAAACAGTTTTGTAGTGCTCCCATACTACGACAGCCAGATCAAAGCAAACGTTTCATCCTTGAGACAGATGCCTCAGCAGCAGCTATATGGGCAGTTTTGCTATAAGAATATGATAACGAAGAACACCCCGTGGCATATTTGTCGCAGACCCTCACGACGAGCCAACAAAACTATTTGGTCATCGAAAGAGAGCTTCTAGCCATGAAAAAGGCATGTGAGGTATGGAGACACTTGCTACAGGGGAGCAGTCATCCCTTCACCATCAGGACGGATCATAAAAACTTGCAAGTCCTACAGTCCATGGATTGTATACATTCTAGACAAGCACGATGGGCACATTTTTTTCCCAGTATGATTTCCGTATCACCTACATCCCTGGAAGTCAGAACACCTTGGCCGATGCTCTTTCCAGAAAGACATATGCCTCAAGTGCTGCTTCCAGTACACCAGAAAGACTGTTCCTTAGGAACCAGATTATCGCTACCATCTCCACCTTTTTGCAGCAAATCAGGGAGGCAGTCGCAATTCAACCGGAACCAAGAGGTTTGACAAAGACTGATGGCCTATTGTGCAGGAAGAGGCAATTATGGGTGCCATCCAAAGCTCTCCAAAAAAATATCCTGTCATGGTGTCACGCCCATAAAACAGCCGGACATAGAGGGCAAGCCAGTACGTTGGGTTTGGTTAAGAGGGCATTCTATTGGCCAGGATTTTCCAAGGATGTTAAACAATATGTTAAGACCTGTGGCATGTGCAATCAGAGCAAGTACAGCACAAAAAGGCCTATAGGTTTGTTACAACAAGATGCAATCCCTGATCGTCCATGGAGCCACGTCACTACCGATTCCATCGTGGATCTGCCATTTTCACAAGGTTGTTCCTGTATCATGGTGTCCATGGATTCTCTCACTAAGATGGCTGATTTCTCCCCCCTTCCTGGTCTGCCCACTGCGGATGGTATGGCAGTGACTTTCATCAGGGATGTCTTTAGACTCCATGGTCTCCCAGACAAGATTGTCTCGGATCGTGATAGTCAATATGTGTCCAAGTTTTCGAAATCACTCTGTACAGCTCTGGGTATCGGAAGAGCGTTATCGTCTGGTTACCACCCCCAAACGAATGGACAGACTGAGCGACTAAATGCTATGTTAGAACAGTTATTTGCAGAGTTATACCAATTTGGAAGAAGACAATTGGGTGGACTTGTTACCCACAGCGGAATTTGCTTATAACAACGCCAGTCATTCGGCAAGCGGGATGTCCCCATTCTACTGCTCGTATGGGTTCCATCCCCGTTCCATTATTCCTCTCTCTCCCGTTCATTCTTGCATTCCTGTGGAGGAAGAGGTGTTGTCCTGTCTTAAAGACACCCAAGAAAAGGCTAAACTCAATTTGACAGAAAGTCTCAAAACATACAAAAAGCAGGCTGATAGGCATCGGCAGGATGTCCCTGATTGGAAAGCGGGCTCCAAAGTATGGATTTCTACTAAATATCTACCACGGTGATCTCATCCGTCTAAACTATCGCCACTGCTCATTGGGCCCTATCCTATCACCGCCAAGATTAATCCTGTGGCGTTCCGCCTAAAACTGCCTTCTGCCTTAAGACGTGTGCACCCTGTTTTTCATGCCTCCCTTTTGAGAAGTGCTGATCAGTCCCACAGTTTTTGATCTTTCTCTGTTGCATCTCCTCCTCTTGGCAAGCCTGAATATGAGGTCTCGCAATTGAGAGATTCCAGATACCGTAAGGTCGGTTGGAATATCTTGTACATTGGAAAGGGTTCTCTCATGCGGAGGATTCCTGGGAACCCATTTCGCATATTCATGCCCCTGTCCTTCTTAGGAAATTTCACAGGGCACATCCTGGCAAGCCGGGGGGTTTGGAACTGGGGGGCGGCATACTTTCATGCGCCATCTTCATAATTGGCGCCTGTGGCCCTGTGTGTATTTACACCCTTCCTGATTCCCACTACGCTTGGGACTCTACGTACATCCAGCGGTCTAGTTCTTTCCCGCTCCCAGCAATCATAATTATTTACAAGGTTCAGCTCAAGCTCCCAAAAGGTGAGTGTTCTATTGGCCCTCGAGAGGCTAAAGAGAGCTAGGGCAGCTGACTTATTTTGGCTAGTATTGGTTAAATAGCCAGGTTTTTAGGGATTTTATGATATTTAGTGGGAGGGAGTTCCAGTGTTTGGGGGCAAGGACTTGGAAACTACTCCCTCCTGCTCTAGAACATTTGTAACGGGGGATCTCAAGGAGTGAGTTGTTATTAGGTCTGAGCTTCCTACTGGACATGTTTTTCTTAATGGCATTGTTCATATAAGTAGGGGCTTTGTTAACAAGGCTTTTGTAGGTGACAGATAGTATTTTGAAAATGATTCTGGCCTTGATGGGAAGCCAGTGAGTCTCCCTCCTAATGTTGGAAATATGATCAGATTTATTTCTTCATAGTGCTGCTCGTAATGCTTTATTCTGCATTAATTGCAGTTTATTCAGGTTGGTGTTGGATGTTCCTAGGAATAGAGCATTACAATAGTCTAATTTTGAATTAGCGCTCTGGCCGAGCTAATGCAGTTTGTGGGTGTAAGGAACTGGCGGCTTAAAGCGATTAATTTAGATGTGTATGATGTGGAGGACGAGAGTGCCGAGATATGTTTAGCCATGGTGAGGTTGGGATCTAGATAAACTCCTAATGTTTGGACTTGTTTAAGTACTGGAATCAATGTACCATCAAGGTTGATTGCCGAGTAATCTGAGTGAAGGGTGCCTATTTTGGATTGGGAGCCCACAATGTGAATCTCTGTCTTCTCATCGTTAAGGCAGAGACTATTCAAAGCCATCCAGTTTTGGATAACGGCATAGACTTTATTAATGGTCAATGTGTCCTGGTCGTAGTTTCCCAGAAATAGGAATGAGGATCTGGGTGTCATCTGCAAAGTTGGTGTCGATGACACCCATATCGTCTAATGCCGAGAAGATGAGCTTTGTGTATGCATTATATAGGGTTGGTGAAAGGCATGAGCCTTGCGGTACCCCAATGAGGACTGCTATAGGGTCAGCAGCATCTTTGCCAATGGAGACTCTGGACGTACGCTCGGCTAGAAAGGATTTTACCCAAAGAGTAGCATTTTTAGAAAAACTGAAATCTTTGGCTAAAGTGGTACATAGTTTATTGTGATCTACAAGATCAAAAGCTGAGGAGAAGTCTAACAGCAATAGTATACATAGTTTCCCTGAGTCTCTAATGGTGTCCATTTGGGTTTTCAGATCAATGAGGGCCGTTTCAGTACTATGGTTCGGCCTAAATCCAGATTGTCGAGCTTCCAGGAGCTGGTTTTGTTCAATGTGTGTTTGAATTTGTAAGTAAGCTATTTTATCTATGATTTTAAGTAAAAATGGGACCGTAGTTATTGGGCGGTAGTTGTTGGGCACAGCAGGGTCAAGGGTGGTTTTTTTTAGAAGCTGGGTGACCCAGGCTTCTTTGATGCTGGCTGGGACTAATGTTAAGGATTTCAATCAGGCGACCCACACCTTGGTCTCAGCCTAGCATGTAGTGCACAACTGAGATGCTTTTCTCCTTATTTTATGCAGATTCAATTTGAGATGGTACACAACTCGTATCACACCCCCTTTTCAAATACCCCGGGTCACTCTGGACCATGAACCAGGCTGGTTGGTAAAATGCAATATTTATTTATTTATTTTGAAATTCAAAAGAAATCCTACAATTTTTAATCTGCGGCAGCAATCACCAATGGGGTGATAATTACAATGAAGATGTAAGCAATACACTTGGTTTAAGCTTCCAGTGGAACATATACAAAACACCAGGGAATAGGAGCACTTTTTGATTTAGGAAAGATAGCACCCAAGTTAGGATTTCCCCCTGCAATGTTCCCTCAACCCACACATAATTGAATTCTGAATGGATAGAAGGACCCAGCAGGTAATCAGGAATAAGAGGCGGAAAACGGAATCCAAATCCGACCTTCCTTCACCAAATAAGAGTGGAAAACAGATTTTAAACCCCTTGCAATGTTATGAAATGACACTCGGAAATTGACAAATAATTAATTAATGTGCGGTTAAAACTCTAAGGTAAATACAATTTCTCACTAAAGCAACCATGCATAGACACTAACAATCACAAGCAATGGATTACCAAGAGCATATCATTAGAAAATGAGTGGAAAGTTTAAAACATGTTGCAGCAAAATGACACGTGTAAAAGTTGCATTTCCTTTTGATTTCCGTGTAAATTTACTCAAACGGTTTTTAATAAAAATGGGTGAAATACTCTGATTTGGAGTGCGGGTTTTGGGCTGTGGGATAGAGGTATATAATAGGTACAACATAGAGGTGAAAATAGGTCTCTAGCTGGTGAACTGAGAGAGATTTGGAAGGTAGAGTGAGGTTCGTTCTTAGGAAAATATAGCAGTGAAAAAGAGAAATCGGTTTTTAAAAGTGAAAGGCAAATTTGACTTAAACTAGATTTAATGGCTACGAAAAGAGGATGCCACCCGTGAATCTAAAAGTTACGCTGCAGTTGTAACCCTCCATGCAGTGTACCCCTTTTCTTTAGGGAAAATGTATTTATTTAAACACAATATCGCTAATGATTTATGATCTATGCAAGACTGGAATGAAGAGAAAAGTGGTGCTAACGCTTGGAGATCAAGGGCAAGAACACAGAGAATTCTGACAGTTTTAACAAGTTACCAGGATAAGGATACGATGGCTTAGAGATTGGAATAATGACAAATGCAAGACAAGGTAGACTATGGATTTCTATGAGGTAGGGATTATATTTACAGTCCACTTTTAGTTTGGGATTTTTGGACCGTCAATGGTTCTGGTCACTACACGGCAGCACGCCTGGCAAAGGACAGCTGGACAAAAGACAGCTGGCAGGTCGGGTTAACGGATGGTAATTCTGGTCACTGGATGGCACAGGTACCTCTGGATGCAGTTAGTGGGCAGCAATTAGTGGGCGACAAGCCAGTCTGGTTCAGGATGCAAAAGGTACCGCAGCTTTCCCCTTTATAATGGGAGATTAGTGGGTTGATTCTGGATCAATGGCCTTGCTGGGAATAGGATCAGCACTGCTTGGGTCTTGCAGTGGGCCCTGGAGTAGGGTCATGTTACGCTCACCTGGACCCCACAGGGGTGTCGGATCGGACCCGGACAGCTGCGGTCTCCTTCAACGTGATGCGTAGTGCAGAGATGACTGTCTGGACTGGCCCGCCTAATCTTGTCTGCTGGACCCGAAGAAGTATTTTCCTGCAAGTGGAGACAGGGATTAACCACCTGTGGGTTTTAGTGATGGCCTCCCAACAGTTCTCGCTCTCCCCCACTAATCACCTCCGATATCCCCTTAGTAACCTCACCTTACGTTTGTAAAAGATGAGCTCTCCATCCTGCGTGTCTTGCAGGGGCGCGTAGATACCAGTTACTTCTCTGGTGTGAAGGTGTTGGGAGAGTTCCGGTAAGTATTGACTCTGAAGTCCCTGGCGGGATCGGAAAGTATCAAGTTCAAAGAGTTCAATGTGCCCGATGTTCACTCTTGTCCCCTTCCTTCCTTAAATTGCAACTGAGTTCGTGAGAAGAAGGTCTCGTAGCTGCTGCTGGCGTTTAGGTAAGAGTCTGTGTTACCCAACGCTGTCCGGTAACTATTGCATGCGTTAACGTGTTGTTTTTCTCCCTCTTTACAGATGCGGCATATGAAAATGTGGAGAGTTATGGAATAATACCTCCGGTGGTAAATCAGGTAAGTCTATGGTGGTAAGAGGTTGTATTTGTTGATTCCCTTGGCTCACCTTGTTTTTTCTTGTGTCCCTTAGGTGCCGGATTACGGCGAAGAAATGATGGAGACAGTGCCGGATCGAAAGATGCTGTGAGAACTGGTGAGTATGGTGCCGTGCTGGAGCTGGCGAAGCGAAGTGTGCAGGACTGATGTACTTTCCAGGTCGGAGATGAAATGGTTCTGGAATTAGGTGAGGAATTTGAAATAAGTTAGTTTTCTAACCTTGTCCTTTTCTTCTTCTTTATTCTAGGAGCTCCGGATTCGAGGCGGGCGTGGCAGAAGACTGGATGCTGGCTGCAGGCACACGGGCGTGGCAGAAGACTGGATGCTGGCTGCAGGCACGGTGAGCGTCACACTGCTGGATGCAGAATAACGCGAAGCATGTGCTGCTGTTCGGGTGTGGTTTAAATAGCCTCCAAAGTAGTTCCAGGTAAGAAGTTCCCTAGAGCCACGCCCAAGTAAAAAATAGTCCCTGTAACAAAATAGTCCCATCCAGGCCTCATGTAGGCTTGGACTCTTTTGCAGCATGGTCTGCATCAGGTAAGTAAAGTCTATGAGCCTGGCGCCTATGGCGCCAGGACTGATTTCTATGATGAGCCTGGCGCCTAAGGCACCAGGACTGAACCCAGACAGCCCCTAGCCGGGGCTGCTGAGGTTTAAACAAATGTCTGGATGCCTGCTCCCGGAGCTGAGGGCCTTCGTCCTGATGCCCGGGGGTAGGCATCATGACAGCACTCCCCCGCAAGGCCCCTCCTAAAGTTGTTCTTCCCCCTGGCCCCGGTTTGTCTGGGAAGTTCCGATGGAATCTTTTCACCAACCGAGGTGCATGAACGTGGTCGCTAGGCTCCCATGATCTTTCTTGCGGTCCGTAGCCCTTCCAATCGATCAAAAAAAACTTTTGATTTAATCATCTTGGAGTCCAGGATATTTTTTACCTCGAATTCAGGTTCTCTTTCTATCAAGATGGGGTCAGGTGGTTTGGTTAATCTTGTCCCTGGTTGAACTGGTTTTAGAAGTGAAACATGAAAGACAGGATGAATTCGCATATTAGAGGGTAATTCCAATTTGACGGCCACCGAGTTGATAATGCCTTAATGGAGTAAGGTCCCAAATATCTAGGATTAAAAGTCTGAGTTCCCTTCAGAGGTATATGTTTTGTAGCCAGCCAAACTTGATCCCCAATTTGGTATTGTGGAGTTTCACTTCTATGTTGATCAGCATTTTTCTTGTATTTCTCCTTTGCTTGTTTCAAATGTTCTGTGGCTTCCTTAAAGGCTTGTGTAATAGTAGAGTGCAAATGACTAAATACGGGCATTTCTAAGTGCTGAGGCGAATCGAGTTCTGAGGTTCAAGGGTGATGTCCATATATGGTATAAAAAGGGCTTTGTCTGGTTCCTGAATGTACAGAGTTATTGTATGCGAACTCGGAAATCCATAAAATATCTTTCCAATTGCTTTCGGTCTGGTGTAGCATGCAGCGTAGGTACTGTTCAAGGGTCTGGTTGGTCCTTTCCGTCTGACCATCGGTCTGGGGATGGTGACTTGTTGATAGCCTCACGTCGATTTGTGCCGGTTGACAACATTTCTTCCAAAAATGCGAGATAAATTGACTACCTCGGTCAGAAACCAATACGGAAGGGAATCCGTGTAATCAAACAATGTTTTCGAGGAACTCCTTGGCCAGAATTGAAGCAGAAGGTAACCCCTTTAAAGGAAGAAAGTGGGCCATCTTGGAAAAAAGATCCACAATAACTAGGATGGTGTTAAATCCATTACATGGAGGTAGATCTGTAATAAAGTCTAAAGACAAGGTGTGCCATGGTGTAGGTGGAATATCCAAAGGTTGTTAAAGGCCAGCAGGTTTTTTCTTCTGGCTTTTGTTTTGGGCGCAAATGCCACAAGACATCACAAATGACTTTACATCTTTTCGCCAAGTGTGCCACCAGAACTGTCTCTTAATTTTCGCTTCAGTTTTTGCGATACCTGGGTGCCCTTCCATCAGGGTGTCATGGTAATTGGAGATGACTAGTTCTTGTATTTCCTTGTGTGGTAGAAATAGTCGTCCTTGATAGTAAGGTAGGTCATTGATGACTGAGTAGTCCGGGCCTTTCTTTACCCAGTCCTGCATGGTTACTGGATCGAAGAGTTGTTGGATTTTTGAATGAATATCTTCTAGTGTCTGTAGAGTAGTTATGCCAAGAATTCTTTGCTGAGGAATTATTGGCACCGGTTCCGGGTTTGCATATGCTTCTCCCATCCCTATTCGGGATAGGGCATCTGCTTTGCCATTTTTGCAGCCTGGTCGATAAGTGATCACGAAATCGAATTCGGCAAAGAACAATGCCCATGGAAGTTGTCGCGATGATTGGGCTTTGGCTGTTTTTAAACACTGCAGGTTCCGGTGATTGGTGATTATGATAATAGTATGCCTGGCACCAAGAAGATAGTGCCGCCAAGCCTTAAAGGCGGATTTGATGGCTAATAGCTCTTTATCGGTAACCGCATAGTTTAACTCAGGTGCTGAGAACTTTCTGGACCAAAACGCTACTGGGTGAAGTTGACCGGTTTCAGGATCCTTCTGGGACAAGACAGCTCCCATGGCTAAACTGGATGCATCAGTTTCTACTATGTATGGAAGCTCAGGGCGTGGATGCTTTAAGACAGGTGCTGATGTGAATTTCGCTTTCAGCTCTTGGAAGGCCTTTTCAGCCTCTTCGGTCCACAAGAAGCGTTTGTTTTTTCGCAAAAGTGCTGTGATGGGGTGTACAACATGGGAGAAGTCCGGAATTAATCTGCGGTAGAAATTAGCAAATCCGAGCATGCTTTGTACCCCTTTGACTGAACTGAGTGATTGCGTCCACCTTTCGAGAGTCCATTTGGACTCCTTTTGGAGTCAGGATAAATCCAAGAATTTCAACTTTCGTAGCATGAAAAACACATTTTTCCAATTTTGCATATAACTTGTGCTGGCGTAGTTTCTCAAGGACTGCACGCACGTGCTTAACATGGTCTGATTCTGAGGAGGAGTACACTAGAATATCATCTATGTATACGACGACACAGACGTCAATGAGTTCACGAAAGAAATCGTTCATAAAATACTGGAAGGCTGCTGGTGCATTGCACAACCCGAAGGGCATCACCTGATATTCGAATAATCCGTACTTGGTGCGAAAGGCATTCTTCCATTCGTCCCCTTTCTTGACACGTAGCAGATGATATGCCCCTCGGAGATCTAACTTAGTGTAGATACAAGCATCCTTTACTTGGTCTAGTAATTCAGGGATCAGAGGCAATGGGTATCGGTTTTTTACCGTAATCTGATTTAATGCGCGGTAATCTATGCACGTTCTAAGGTCACCTTCCTTTTTTGGCACGAAGAATAAAGCTGAGGATGCAGGAGACTTGGAAGGACGAATAAAGCCATTAGCAAGGTATTGGTCCAAGTATTGCCGTAGGTGACGATTTTCAGGTTCCGTGAGGGCGTAGATTCTACTGCATGGGGGTTGTGCACCGGGTAGGAGGTCGATTTGACAATCGTATGATCTGTGAGGAGGTAATGTATTGGCCTGTTCTTTTTGAAAAACATCCTGAAATTCTTGGTATTCCTGAGGTAACTGCACGATTGGGTTAACGACTGTAGCCAGGCCTTTGTTCAAAGTTTTCTCCGGGTAACAGGTGTGTGCACAATCCGGGAAGGTTATTCTCTTCTCTCGCCAATCTATAAAAGTATTATGTGTTTCCAACCATGGCATCCCCAGTATTATCTGGAACTGTGGGGCTTTGATTAGATCAAACACAATAGTCTATCGATGCCCATCTTGACTCAACAGTGTCATCTCTGTAGTGGAATGAGTTACAGGCCCCGAGGCAATCTCAGTTCCATCAACTGTGGTGATGACATCCGAAGTGGTCTTTTTGCAAAGAGGTAGATTCATCCTTGACACCAATTCATGGTCCATATAGTTTCCTACGGCCCCGCTATCTATGTATACCCTTACTGCGTGCATACGTGATGGCTGCCTGGGATCAAGTAGGACCATTGGGATGATCAGATGCGAGGTCGGAGTGTCCTTCTTTAAGCTCGGCAAGCGGACCTCTACGCTTGTCGGGCGTGGTCGTTTCCCGAATCAGGCTCTATGTGGCTTTTATCAGCAACTCCTACCACCTTCTTGGGTGGTTTTGTAGGGCAATTCCGTAGAAAATGTCCTGAGGTTCCACAGTACAGACACAACTGCATCTGTCATCTTCTTTCTCTTTCCTTTTGAGTTAGGGTCCTTTAACCCCCCCGATCTGCATAGGTTCAGATGCATCTATTCCTTTGGGGGCAACGTTGGGTTTAACCAATACCCGGTTCTCGAACTTAGCTCGATCAGTCTTTCGGTTCTGAAGTCGGTGGTCTAGCTGGACCACTAAGTCTATAAATTCTGTGCAATCCTGAGGTGGGTTCACAACTTGAGCCAAGACATCTTTGAGTTCTCCCCGAAGTCCACGATGAAACAATGTAATTCGTTTTTCCTCCAGCCACCCGGTTTCCACCACCAACCTATTGAAGGTTGCAATATAGGTTAGCAGATCCTGGTTACCTTGTCGTAAGGATAAAAGTTCGCTGCCCAGGGCTTGAACCTGTGAGTGTCTGGTGAATAGTTTTTCCATGCTCCTTTGAAAACCCTGAAAATCCCGGAGAAGAGGATCATCCTGGTTGACTAATGGAATGGACCGATCCGCTGCGCTGCCGCTGAGATATGACAATACAAAGGCTACTTTGGCTTGGTCATTTGGAAAGGCTCCCGGGCTGCATAAAAAGTGCAAGCAGCATTGGTTCATAAACACACAAGCGTTCGGGTGGAGCTAACGGAATATTTCCTGGTAAAACCACTTGCACAGGATTGCTTGATGAAACGGGTGTTGGGTTTCCCCCATATCCAGGTAGGGGCGTTTGCCCAGCGTGGTTTTGCAGTAGTTGCCTAGCCAGATCATCCGTGCGCTCCTTTGAGACAATCAGTTCTCTCCTGAGGGCATTAGTCTCTTGGCGAGCGGCATGTACTTCTGCCCTAAATTCCCCCAATAATTGGGCCAGTTGGTCGGTTTCCGAGGTTTCCATAACACCCGCGTGGGTATTTGTAGAGAGGCTTCACGTTCTGTTACGCTCACCTGGACCCCACAGGGGTGTCGATCGGACCCGGACAGCTGCGGTCTCCTTCAACGTGATGCGTAGTGCAGAGATGACTGACTGGACTGGCCCGCCTAATCTTGTCTGCTGGACCCGAAGAAGTATTTTCCTGCAAGTGGAGACAGGGATTAACCACCTGTGGGTTTTAGTGATGGCCTCCCAACTGTTCTCGTTCTCCCCCACTAATCACCTCCGATATCCCCTTAGTAACCTCACCTTATGTTTGTAAAAGATGAGCTCTCCATCCTGCGTGTCTTGCAGGGGCGCGTAGATACCAGTTACTTCACTGGTTTGAAGGTGTTGGGAGAGTTCCGGTAAGTATTGACTCTGAAGTCCCTGGCGGGATCGGAAAGTATCAAGTTCAAAGAGTTCAATGTGCCCGATGTTCACTCTTGTCCCCTTCCTTCCTTAAGTTGCAACTGAGTTCGTGAGAAGAAGGTCTCGTAGCTGCTGCTGGCGTTCAGGTAAGAGTCTGTGTTACCCAACGCTGTCCGGTAACTATTGCATGCGTTAACGTGTTGTTTTTCTCCCTCTTTACAGATGCGGCATATGAAAATGTGGAGAGTTATAGAATAATACCGCCGGTGGTAAATCAGGTAAGTCTATGGTGGTAAGAGGTTGTATTTGTTGATTCCCTTGGCTCACCTTGTTTTTTCTTGTGTCCCCTAGGTGCCAGATTACGGCGAAGAAATGATGGAGACAGTGCTGGATCGAAAGATGCTGTGAGAACTGGTGAGTATGGCGCCGTGCTGGAGCTGGCGAAGCGACGCGTGCAGGACTGATGTACTTTCTAGGTCCGGAGATGAAATGGTTTCGGAATTAGGTGAGGAATTTGAAATAAGTTTGTTTTCTAACCTTGTCCTTTTCTTCTTCTTTATTCTAGGAGATCCGGGTTTGAGGCGGGCATGGAAGAAGACTGGATGCTGGCTGCGGGCACACGGGCGTGGCAGAAGACTGGAGGCTGGCTGCAGGCATGGTGAGCGTCACGCTGCTGGATGCAGAATAACGCGAAGCATGTGCTGCTGTTCGGGTGTGGTTTAAATAGCCTCCAAAGTAGTTCCAGGTAAGAAGTTTCCTAGAGCCATGCCCGAGTAAAAAATAGTCCCTGTAACAAAATAGTCCCATCCAGGCCTCATGTAGGCTTGGTCTCTTTTCGGGTCTGCATCAGGTAAGTAAAGCCTATGAGCCTGGCGCCTATGGTGCCAGGACTGATTTCTATGATGAGCCTGGCGCCTAAGGCGCCAGGACTGAACCCAGACAGCCCCTAGCCGGGGCTGCTGAGGTTTAAACAAATGTCTGGATGCCTGCTCCCAGAGCTGAGGGCCTTGGTCCTGGTCCTGATGCCCGGGGGTAGGCATCATGACAGGTCAGTAATGCTTTGGCCTTGTAGTTGGAATCTGGACTCAGCAGGATGAATGAAACAGGAACGCTGGTGCCGGAAAATCAGGAAGAGTGTGTGTAGAGTCTTGTCAGGGACTCTTATTTATAATGCACAGTGACATCATCAAAGTATATGGCTGGGCAGGCTTAGCTAAGCACACCTCTAACTGACGGGATTGGCCAGGGGTGCTAATCTCCGCCTCGCCCTCAACTGGTTGGATTTCAAAGCAGGAGGGCAGATTTGTGATATGAGTTTACAATGTTCCAAAACCTCCCACAGTTATTTTAGCCAAAATCCGATTTTGCCACAAATGGTACATTTATACAGTTGTAATCTCTTAGCAGATTATATACACAGGTTACATATTTTATGTAGAGCATAGCACTCCAACTCTGCAATCCGTGAGACATTGTTTCGCCCCTTCTAATACTTTTTGGTAATTTTGAGTGTGAACGATTCGGCCTAAGATTCCATAACTTTATACACATGTGTGGATTATCATAAGGGATGTAAGTATAAAAATGTGCATTGGCATCATGAATACTTTCCTTGTAATCCCTGATTCTTTGCCATTTTCATTCCCAAAGGGTCAGTGAATTCTACCATGTCTTAAATGTAAGCCCAAAAAAATCACTTCTAAACTGCGAAATATTTACATTTTTACAAAGTCTTGCTGCAGGGATAAAAGTCTTTACATTTTTATTAATAAATAGTCTTTGGAAGCAAATGGCAGTCCTTTGTCTGTCACTGAGCCATTTTTTTTCTTTCTTCAGCTGACACCAACTGTCATTTCCTCCGGAGCAAGGTGGGGGTTTGCCATCTGGATTGAAAGTTTACTGCCCCTTCCCCACTTCGCACTTCCTTGTCCTGGAAATTCCATTGTCAGTGGGTTCAGCCTAGACTAGATTCTGTCCAACCTAATAATTATCACTCAGGTGTTAGTATCTGCCGAGAGAGGCCCTCCTGTTTGGTAGCATCCCCCCCCAAGCAGAAACCTATTTTTCTTTTAGAACTTGCAAAATCCAGCCAATATGGTTTAACAGTTTTACTTTCTTATATTTGGTCCTGACCTTATTCCAAGCCAGTTGAAGAAAATAACCCATGTGTGTATTTCTCCCCAGCAACAAACCCCTTAACATTGCTAGACAATGGCAGGCTTTTATTCAACAGTTTACTTTTAAAATGGGCCTTTCTCTCCTTGAGTTTTCAACGCCCATTTTACATGTGTGGTGAAAATCTGGCATTTCTTTTTTTTTTATTAGGTTTTGCATCTCCCTCTGTATTCCCACACGGTCTTGCAGCTATAGTTGTTTCCTTGTAAGCAGGAGTTTTGTTTGAAGCACAGATGTATTGAAATTGACATGGCTCAGATAGCTGGAGTTTCTTTAAACTACTGAGCTTTGATACATTGTAAAGAAAATGAACGTGTTTTCCGGTGTGGGAAAAGTGAAGCTCTTTGTTTATTTTCTCAGAGTTGATTTGACAGGGCCTGCCATTGAGAATTCATGCCCGGTGTTGCTGAAGCACAATGAGAGATACTGGGCATGGCAGGGCCTTATTAATCACAGTGGTTTAAGGAAAAACAGATGGAAATAGTATCAGAGCAGCATTTTTAAAGGTGAAAAAGTTTCCTTTATAAAGGGGATTTTGGGCTTTCAGCAAAGCAGCGGTGCCTTTTCACTTTATTCCATCTGTATTTGTCAGAACACACTGGCACGCTCCCTCAGTGTGTCCCCTTGTTCCATCCTGCCCAATGTATGCTTCGCAAGATGGTGCAGGCATCTTTTTGTTGCTGCAAAACGCAGTTTTGAGGCCATGGTGCTCACAGGAGCCAGCACAACCATGTTGCTGTTACTGCGCAAATGCAGCTTGGTTTTGGCGAAATTCTGTTCAGTGGGTCAATGTATCCCACACTAAGTTAGTGCTGAATGAGGCATTGACAAAGTTGGTGATAATCGGGTGAGGGTAGATGCACAAGATTTGACTAGGTGAGCTGGAAAGTTGTCCCCTTTGCAATTCGAGGCTTTCAACTTGGCAATAGTATTATTCACTAGTTCTTGGGTCACTGGAGTGGACTAATGGGGTATTATGATCATTGGAGATTGTGGGAATGTTAAGAGGGGCATTTTTTTCAGCTAGTATTTTTCTTTTAGTAGTTATTTTCTTTAGCAGCGATAGGATTTTGGAGGCTAGTGCAGCTTGGATAGTGGTGCACCATTCTTTACTAGTGTTGGTTGGGGTGGATGCTTGGATGGTGTTTTGCAGCTCTCTGAGGATGGAAAACAGTTCTTTTGAGTCCGAGGAGGCGTTGCTAATGTGGAGGTTGTGTGCGTCAGCTTCATGAGAAATGATTGCTGCTTTGTAAGTTTTGTTTGCAGCATTGAAGGCATTGGCAGATTATATGGTTAGAGTTTTTTTGTGGAGATGTTCAAGTGAGCGCTTAGCTCGCCTTAGCGATACTAACTCGTCATTGAACCAGAAGGATGTTTTTTTGTCAGCACTTTGCGTTTTATTTGTGAGAGGTGCTAAAGAGTCTATCGTAGTGGTGGTATGACGTTCTTTCATCGTCAGGCATTTCAAAGCCTGCAGTTTAAACGTGTTGACAGTTCATCTAATTTTTTAGGGGGGTGGGAAAGGGCAGGTAAGTGGTTGGGGGGTTGGGTATAGGTACAAATAGGTGCAGGAGGGGGGAATTGGCGGGGGGGCACCACCCGCTCCAAACAAAAAAAGAAATTAGATGAACTGTCAAACACGTTTAAATTGCAGGCTTTGAAATGCCCAACTATGAAATGACATAGAACCATAGTGGTAAGACATTTGTGGTAGGTATCTGCCAGAAGGCATGGATTGTCACTCGTAACCACGTTGGTTGTAAGGGCTTTCCTTAAGATTGTGCTTAGGTTCTCAGCTGTAAGCTTACGACTGTTTCTCGTTTCGTATGCGTCCATTATCTTAGTCTTAGGAGTGCATATTTTATTACAGGTGAGGGTAAAGTTCACACTACGATGGTCTGTCCAGACTAGTGGTATGTTTTTTTTTTTACATTTTTTTTATTTTATTATTTTATTCAAAGCACACAACAAAACAACAAAACATAATCAACACATTTCACAACTTAAACACTGCACTCCCCTTCCCCCCCTTATGAGCCTGTCTGTTCTTAACATTCAGTATCCTCCTCGTGTTTCAGGGTATCACTGCCCTCAGATTCAACTGGAGCCGATCCCGCCCCAAACATTTCCGCTATCAATGATTTCCATGCCACGAGGGAGCCCATTTCCTCCTCCCCACTCGTGTTACTGGCCTCTTGCCACACCACTGTTTCAGCCTCCGCCCATTTTTGTAGGTCCTTCCACCAGACCTCCACTCGAGTCTTATGGCCCTCCTTCCACCCCATGGCAATCCGTCGTTTTTCGCGAGCACATACGCCAAATCCTTCAATTTCGCTACATGTTTACGCGCTCTAGGGTATCCTCCCAGCAAGCAGGCCCAGGCCGAGTCTATTACGAGCGTGACCCCCTTCCCTGCCAGTTTTTGTGCCACTTCACCCCAGTAGCATTCAATAACCGGGCACGCCCAGAACATATGTATCATGTCAACATTCTCCTCATCACACTTAGGGCACGCCTGGCGCCCAACATTTCGGAACTTCGATGACTAGTGGTATGGTTGACTCAATAACTAGGGTAGCGTTAAGTGAGAGTATCCAGTCCAATGTCCTGCCCTTGCTATGGGTAGGGGCATTCACAAGTTGTATGATATTCAGATCTTTGAGGGCAGTGTGAAGGGCTTCAGCTTTATGGTCTAGAGGATGATTAAGCCTAGATTGAGGTCGCCAAGAATAATACATTTGGCTTTTGGTTTAGTAAAAGGGGCTAATAATAAGCGTATGCCTACCTCTGGCTGGGAGTTAGAATTGGGTGATCTATAAATCACCACGAGGTTGATAGTTGTTTTATAATTGTTACGGTCATCATGGAGACCAGATCACAACAGTTAAGGTCACCATTTTTTCGGCTCGCTTGCCGAACGCGGACAGATTTGTACAGAGACCGTGCTTGAACTATAGAGGTAAGAGGTTAGCAGCAGTAACCTGCACCCTTACTCCGCTTAACACGCGGAACACTTAATGAGTTTAAACTTGCCACTTCACTCTTAACAGTGCAATTAGGATTTATTAGCACGCTGGAAAAAGACAGTAACATTACCTTTTTCGCGCAGCTTTCTGATCTTCTAAATGGTACCAAAACAGACTTACGGTCTATTCTACATATAGACTTAGCTAAAATAACCAAGATTTACATAAACATTTATAACTTGAACATAATTTAGTTAAATGGACAACTAATTTCCTAAAGTTTACTTGGTAGGCTGGGATTGAGGCCATGACTATTTTTGAATGGCTGAAAAGCACCCTTCGGAACATTCAATCAATACGATTAGGTAAGATGCAATTTTTCCGTTCAGTTGAAGATGTTTAGATTTTGCTTTTACACTTGCAAACCGATACCTAAAAACATATGTACTCATGAGAATTGTGTTTTTCTCTTTTTCCCCCTTTCCTTTTTCTCCCATTGTTATTGTTTCCTTTGACATTTATACATGGTACCAATATGACACTGTTTACCCATTTCAATCCTCCCCCTATCCCCCTCCTTTGATGTCTGTGTTAACATGACACATTTCGTTTTATATATATCTTATATATTTACTCAATGAATGATAATGTCTATGATTGAAATAGATGATGTTTCGCTAAACTAGCCCTGATTTGAGAAAGACGACTGAGTTTGTTGAAACACGTGTCATCATAAAGGGCACTTTTTGTATTCATAAAGTTAAAATTGCTTAAAAACAAACCTTGACTAAGTGGAATCTGCTTTATTTCGTACTGGCGCATGAGTGATACTAAGTAACTACTTTTCCAATACTTATTTTCAAAACGGAGTGGAGGAACCATTTATTCTCCGTTGTTACAAAACTAATGCGACTAACACTGGGATATTGTTGAAGAAAACAGGGCGCTGAGGTCTCCTTGATGAGTGTTTTTGCAAAAGGTTCCTCAACTCTATTTGCTTTACTTCGATCAAGACACTTCAGACCTTGCTGACCTAGACCTAAATTTTAACTAAAATGGCTGAATATTTGGAGAGTAGAGAAGAAGATGCAATCAAGCTTTTTACTCCGAAAGGAAGCAACGTACATGCCTTTGCATCCAATTTGCCTAAACCATGAGAAGATCACGTTATAAATTCATTAAATTAGAGAGAGCGTCACGTCGTGAAATCGACAAATATTGGGAAATCATTTCCCTAAAGAATTATATTACCAAAGAACAAATACCGAGGGGACTCAAAATTCTGATTTTCCCTGATTTTACGAAAGAAGACGACAAAGACCTGGCTGAAGAGTGGGAGAAAAACTTGAACCAAAGTTCTAAGAATATGTTAGATTTACTTGTTGAACATGCTAGTAGAGAACATAAAAGAATTACGGAACTAATAGATACCATCAAGAAGGAGATTAAAGATGCTAAAGCCTTGGAAGTTACAAAAGAAAAAAATTATCAGAAAATGTTCGAAATCTTAAAAGACTATCAAGATGAAATCAAGTTAAGGAAAATGCAAATTTTTTTTAGAGATGACCGAGACTATCAGGACGACAAGGTGTATACATTTCAAGACAAATATAAACAATTATCAAAACCACTTTCAAGAGAAAGCACTCCTAATACATCACCAGGCAGCTCGGATGCAGAGTCTGAAGGCGGACAAGACAAGGAATCAGACAAAGAAACCGATCCAGAAAATCAAACACCGACAAGACTTGGGTTTCTAAACCAAATTAAAAGATACAAAAAAGGCAACCGCACTATGTATCAAAAACAGGTTCATTTTTTAATACCACCTCAAACGAATCAACAACAACCAGTCACAAGTGCAGGGGGAAACGTGGGAGTGGAAGATTCAGAGAACCCCAACGCCCTAGAAGACTTCAGGAGGCTCACAAGAGCTGCAGCGAGAGAGGCAGCCAAAAAGACAAAGTGAACAATCTCGTTTTGAATTTATCCAATCACACTTTACAAACAGAGGAAATCTCCTTACTTAACAAAGGTTTTTCTTTTTCCCCTACAAGACAATACAACACTACGGAAGTTCATATTGACCTATTTAAATTTGTCAGGAAATTAAAACTTAAGAAATGGTATGCTACACAAGTGACCAGTAGTTACCGACCGAAGGAATTGGACATACAGACTAGTGAATTCACTATTGAAGATCTCAGCTATATCCATTTATTAAGATCATTGGAAGACGATCTAGAACGGCCAATACATCAAACCATCAATGAATTACAAATACAACAAAGTAGTCTGGCGCCTAAAGAAATGAAAAACAAATCGAAATGTACACCTCAACTTATGCCAGATAACTTAATAGATGCATTTTACAAATCTGTAACCAAAGATCTAAATGATACTTTTGATGCCAGCAATAAGAGCAAAAGATCTAAAGTCAGACATAAATTTGATAACTTATCAAGAACAGAAAGAAAAGCACTTCAAGATCTACAACAAAATTTTAAGCTAACGATTAAAGCAGCTGACAAAGGTGGCAAAATTGTAGTGATGAATCGTGAAGATTATTTAACAATGGCTTACAATCATTTAACAATACCATTCTGTTACATGAAATTACCATCAAACCCTAAACTGGACATTCTTAATGAACTTACAGAAGCAATTTCAAGAAGGCACCGACAAGGTCTTCTAACAGATGAAGAGAAACAAGCACTAGAGATCAAACACCCCACATTACCGACCATTTACTTCCTACCCAAAGTTCATAAAACATTTGAGCAGATCCCGGAAGGGAGACCTATTCTAAGTGGAATAGGTTGGGCTACTGTTAACATGGCAGAATATATAGACAATATTCTCAGACCTAAGGCAACCTTAACCAGAGCATACCTGAAAGATACAACATCGATTATCAACAAATTGTCAGAAATTAATTGGCAAGCGGACTACATCTTGGTTACATGGGATGTTACAGCTTTATATACATCCATCAAGCACAACACGGCACTAGATGCGATAGATTATACTTTCTCTCAAGATACAGCTTCAAGTTATCAATCGATACAAATGCTTAAAGAAATGTTACTCTTGACATTGGAAAATAATGTCTTTCTATTTAATATAGAATATTACAAACAAACCTGTGGCGTGGCTATGGGTGTTAAATATGCCCCAGCATTAGCTAATTTGGTAATGGCGATGTATGAATATCAATACATATATGCAGACACAGACTATGAAAACAAAGTGGTCTTATGGACTCGATATATTGACGATGTTTTTTTCATTTGGAAAGGGATTGATGAACAACTACAATGTTTCAAACAAAGAGCAAATTTAAATCTTTTGGGAATACAATTCACTGGGCATTCAAGTGCATCAGAAGTACATTTTTTGGATCTCACGATTTACATTAACATCAATGAATTGCTGACTAAAACCTACAGAAAACCTACTGAGGCGAACTCAACTTTGTTCGCAACGAGCTGTCATTTTAACCCTGTAATCCAAAATATTCCTAAAGGAGAATTCATACGAGCTTGCAGGAACTGTTCGGCAGAAGAAACCTTTGATCAAGAATGCGATCTGATATCAACGCGTTTTCTGACCACAGGGTATGCCAGAAAGAACATTATTAAAGCACGTGCTCAAGCGAGGAAACTTAAGAGAGAAAATACACTTATTCCAAGCAAGCAAATAAATAACCAACCAGAACGAATCAGATTTATTACAACTTATTGTGCGAACAATTCTGTACTGAGAAAGATATTAAGGAAAAATTGGGTTCGTTTGAAATTAGATCCCCATGTCAAAGACTTCATAGATGATAGTCCTTCAATAACTTTCAAAAGATCACCAAATAAATAACAAAAAAGACTTTTGGGACTTAAAAAAGTAACCCTAGGCCCAAGAGATGGAGATCAAGAGTTGAAATTAAGACAAGAAGAGGCGAAATTAATATGTCGTTTTCGGACAGTTGAAAGAGGTTTGAACTCGGACAATGAGATGGCCTCTTTCTTATGAATGATGTAGCCATGGATGATTTATGACCCATAGGCAACGTACCAACCATGCTTTTACTACCAGGTATACTTACCTCCAAGCTCACCAAGCGACTAGTAATGTAAACACTACGACCCTGTCATATGTTCTTGGATTAATATTTAGAGTAAACTCTCAGAACTAATTGTTGTCATGGCCACTGACAATATATATAAAAAAGCTTTGCCCATTTGGATTTTGTGCACTTTAGCTAGCATTTTCCTTATGTTCCTTATTTGAATTTATTCAAAATCAACATACAATTGTCGTTTAAAGGCACTATTATTTCCACTTTATTTGTCCTAAGCACATAAGTATAACATTTACCACCGATTACTCTTAACCAGTGAAACCTTTTGTGATATTAATAATAGCAGTTGCCATGGCAACCCGCCATGCCGACAACCGACGTCCGTTTTCGATCTTTCTTTAGAAACAATTTCAGTAATGGCCACCTAATATATTTTCGAATCACATTATTGCCAATACATCATTTGTCCTCATACCATGGCTACACCACTTAGCCATGACCTGTAACCGTTTCTCTTCAAGTACTTTTATCAGTTGTCATGACAACTTTATATGCGTCCCTTCTAAGTAAACAGTTTCTGCCGATAAATAGATTATGCGCTTAATTCATGGATTTACTACGTTGTTTCAACATGCGACATAAATATATACATCTGGTTTCTTCACGCTTCATTAACAAATCCATTTCGTTCCACACGGGGAGTATGGGCTCTTATAACTGGTAACCTTATTATTTCTTGTGCATTGTTACCCAAAACATGGCGCCTATAGTAGAAACAGTAGAAGGACTGCTACGGTCGTCATGGAGACCAGATCACAACAGTTAAGGTCACCATTTTTTCGGCTCGCTTGCCGAACGCGGACAGATTTGTACGGAGACCGTGCTTGAACTATAGAGGTAAGAGGTTAGCAGCAGTAACCTGCACCCTTACTCCGCTTAACACGCGGAACACTTAATGAGTTTAAACTTGCCACTTCACTCTTAACAGTGCAATTAGGATTTATTAGCACGCTGGAAAAAGACAGTAACATTACCTTTTTCGCGCAGCTTTCTGATCTTCTAAATGGTACCAAAACAGACTTACGGTCTATTCTACATATAGACTTAGCTAAAATAACCAAGATTTACATAAACATTTATAACTTGAACATAATTTAGTTAAATGGACAACTAATTTCCTAAAGTTTACTTGGTAGGCTGGGATTGAGGCCATGACTATTTTTGAGTGGCTGAAAAGCACCCTTCGGAACATTCAATCAATACGATTAGGTAAGATGCAATTTTTCCGTTCAGTTGAAGATGTTTAGATTTTGCTTTTACACTTGCAAACTGATACCTAAAAACATATGTACTCATGAGAATTGTGTTTTTCTCTTTTTCCCCCTTTCCTTTTTCTCCCATTGTTATTGTTTCCTTTGACATTTATACATGGTACCAATATGACACTGTTTACCCATTTCAATCCTCCCCCTATCCCCCTCCTTTGATGTCTGTGTTACACATGACACATTTCGTTTTATATTTCTTATATATTTACTCAATGAATGATAATGTCTATGATTGAAATAGATGATGTTTCGCTAAACTAGCCCTGATTTGAGAAAGACGACTGAGTTCGTTGAAACACGTGTCATCATAAAGGGCACTTTTTGTATTCATAAAGTTAAAATTGCTTAAAAACAAACCTTGACTAAGTGGAATCTGCTTTATTTCGTACTGGCGCATGAGTGATACTAAGTAACTACTTTTCCAATACTTGTTTTATAATTGGTTGCAAGTTTAGCTAGTAAGATTTAATAGCCTTCTAGGTTTTCGATAGGACAATATCTTAATTGTAGGTTGGTTTTAGCTATGGTGGCTACACCTGCTCCAATAGTTTTGGATCTATCAGTCCTTATGATGGTGTAGTCTGGTGGTATGGCAATGGCGAGCAGGGGTCCAGACGCTTGGTGAAGCCAGGATTCTGTGACTATTAGTATGTCCTATTGTTGTTCAGTGATAAGGTCATGTATCTCGCTGGTGTGGGCTCCTATTGATCGGGCATTGATGTGTGTGTCTTTGAGATTGACAAGAGGCTTGATTTTGGGTGCAGTAGTGGTGGTCGGAGTTTGGGCGTCTATGGGACTGGCAGGTTGTTTAGTGATATCGGTTACTGGTGTCTTAAAAGATTTTGTTTGGCGATCAGGGATGTATTTGGTCTGTAATGGGGTGGTAGTGGTGGTAAGATTAGGGTGGCGGGTGCTTACTTTAGTACGTGACCTAATGTGAAGAAGTCTGGTGATGCCCTTCGTCGGGATCGACTTAGCCTGTGCGGCCATGGTAATGACCGAGTTGTGGTGGAGCGTAGTCACTTGAGTATGTGATCTGAGTCGATAAAGTCTGGTGTTACCCTGAGTGGGGTAAGACAAAGATTCATCAGTGGTCTTTTGCATGTAAGTATGATCAGACCTGTATGGAAAGGTAGTGGGTTCTACCTTGTTGAGATTTTTGGTGGCATTGAGAGTGTGGGCATAATTCTGGATAAATTGGAATGGTGCGGTGGGAGGTAGGAAAGGGGTTGGGCAGGGGATGGGATAATGCCGGGGGCAACCTAGTCTGATGAGGCCATTTCAATAGTTAATGGATGGGCTTCCTGTACACGGTGTGCAGTTGAGTACAATGCATAATGGGAACATAGAAGAAATTAAACATCCTGACACGGCTAACATCTCTATATGAAAGTACCAGGTATAGTAAAGCGATATGTGTAGCAGCTAAAGGTAACTCAAGTGCGTGATCGCCTACACAATACTAAGATTTCAGTATAGACTTCATCAGGCTACTAGCATTTCATTTATGCTAAAAGTAATGTCAACATACAAAACATTATTCATTGGTGAAAGGCATGGTATCCATTAGGGACGCAGACGACCTAGTAGGTATAGTTAAAAAGTATACGGTTAGCAATGAGGTAGAGGGATATTTAGATTAAATGTATTTAGGGTTAACAAGCGTGTTGCAGTGCCGCACATAACATATTAGCATAAATGATATAACAGAGAGCATTACCAAATATTATGGATAGTACCTTGTATGTGGCGATCTAGGGCCCGGGAACAATAATACAATCGCTATTTGAGGGAGCCGCCTATTGTATAACCACAGTTATGACAATAGATACGGTGGATTCCAGAGGATTCAAAATCAATGCTTAGGAGAGTGCACATTAAGCTAAGGAGACAATATTCATCAAACTTGGCACAAACAGTGGTTTAGTTTAGTTTCTTTATTTGTACCGCGCACCGAACCCTCAGGTAACTGGGTGCATAAAGCTTATACAGAGGTTACAGAATCATGAACACACAGATCAGCAATTAATACAGGTATTTTTGCAGGAAATACAGGTGATTTTCGAAAAAGAAATATACATAAAGTACAATAATAGAGATAAGTGCAGGATGACCAGCGGTTACAGAATGTGGTCGAGGAGGGGCGCAGCAGGATGCAGTGTCGGTCAGGGGCTTACATTGGGCCGGGTAGAGTCAATCCGGCTGGGCCAGGAACTGAGCAAACAGGGAGTTTCCCGAAGAGCCAGCTTTTAACTTTAGCTCTAAAGGTCCAGAATGTGGATTCTGTCCTGAGGCTAAGGGGAAGGGCATGCCACTATTTGGCAGCTAGAACTGGGAAGCTTGCTCCCTCTGCTCTTTTAAGGAGGAATCTTGAAACGGTTAGACAGTGCGAGTAGATGGTCCTAGTTGGTCTGGAGGGCTGGCGTATGTTGAATTTGTCAGCTAGGTATTTGGGGGTGGTGTTGGATAGGCACTTGTGGCTGATGACAAGAGTGCAAATGGCGATTCTGTCCCGAACTGGGAGCCAGTGGGCATCCTGCCTGAAACTAGTGATGTGCAATGATCTTGGTATGCTTATAGCTGCTCTTAGGGTGTTATTTTGAAGGACCTGGAGTTTGTTGAGGTTCCCTTTGGAGGTGCCTAGATAGAGAGTGTTGCAGTAGTCGATCTTGGGTAACACTAGAGCCCTGGCTAGTGTGATGCAGCTACTGGGCAAGAGGAATTGCTTGCAGGCATTAATTAGTTTGTTAGTGTAGGCCGTAGAAGATGCAGTTGAGTTCACCTGCTTCTTGAGAGACAGTGTGGAGTCTACGTAAACTCCCAAAGTTTTGATCTCTTTGGCCACTTTGATTAGGTTTCCATCGATGTTGATGGATACATAGTGGGGGTCTAGTTTGTTCCGACGGGTTTGGGAGCTGACGATCAAGAGCTCTGTTTTTTCGTTGTTGAGGCAGAGGCAATGATCTGCCATCCATGCCTGGATTTACAGGTAAATCTCGTTGATTCTTTTACAATCATCTTCATAGCACCCCAAGACGGTGATGAGAACCTGGGTGTCATCCGCATAGTTGGTGTATGTGACACCCAGGTTGTCAAGGCGGTCAAAGAGGAGCTTGGTGAAGATGTTGTAAAGCGATGGAGAAATGCAGAAGCCTTGTGGTATGCCGCAATGGATAGGAATCGGGTCTGCAGAGGCAGAGGGTGCAAAGACCCTGGTGGTGCGGTTGGACAGGAAAGATTGAATCCAGGTAGAGGCATTGCTGCAGAAGGCAGCTGCTGTAGATAGGTGGTCCGTGAGGATTTGATGGTCGACAAGATCAAAGGCCGCCGACAGGTCTAACAGCAGGAGCATGGCAAGCTTACCGTTGTCCTTAGCCTCGTCCATTTGGATTTTGAGATCCAGGAGGGCTGTTTCCATTCCATGTCTGGGCCTGAAGCCAGATTGTCTAAGACCTAGAAGGTTGTGATCCTCCAGGTGTTTCTGGAGGTAGGCCACTCTGTCTAGGATCTTAAGGATGTAGGGGATGGTGGTGATGGGCCTATAGTTTGTGGGAATGTTAGGATCTAGTTTTTTTTTAAAAAAGGGGCATGACCCAGACTTCCTTGAGGTTGTTGGGTACTGTGTTGGTCTCGAAGGAGGAGTTGAGTAGCGCTGAGATGAAAGGGACCAGCTCCTTTGCGCCTTCTTGAATTATTGTAGCTGGGCAGAGATCACCTTGCCATTTGGACGGTTTGAGACTTTTGATGTTTTTTTCCAGTTCTTTAGCCGAGACAGGCGAGAAGGAAAAAGGAGGGCGATCTGGGGTGTTAAGCAGTGGGATGGCGGGGGAGGGAGTGGAGATCTTGGCCAGGCTGCTCTTTTTTTGCAAAATTTTGGATTGGACTAGAGCAATTTTGTCTGCAAGGGCTTTCTGAATGTTAGCTCACCAGATTGTGTCTTTAGTGCAGGATTCCGCGGGTGGTGCAGGGGACTCTAATTCTTTGAGCATACCAAAGAGCTCTTTGGTCTTAGATTTGGCATTGAGGATGCGGTTGTCATAGTTTTCGTTTTTTGCACTGAGGATGGCAGATTTGTATGATGCGGCTGCTGCGGTGAAGAGGGCCTTAATGGTTGGGTTGGGTGATATTCTCCAGAGGGTTTCTGCTGCTCTTTTGGCATTCCGAATGTTTTTGAGATCGGGCATAAACCATTTGTTGAGGTGGGCAGTTGGTTTGGCTTTGGCTAGTTTGATGGGGGGTCAGAAAAGGTGCAATAGTCCAATTGCAAGCAGTGGATGTTTGCAGGAGTCAAAACGGTGGGTGCAGTGGGCTTAGGAGCTATGATCAAAAGCTCTGACAGAGTGGCCTGGTGCCGTAATTCTGTGTGCTAAATGCAATAAGTTATGAACGGGACACAGTAGAACGTGTTGCTATAGTCAGAGGGATGGGAACAGACACGTCGGGCTCGAGGCACAATATACTATGGAGTATTGTGGTCGGTCATGTCGGCATGGGCTACAACGTGCAGCAAAGAGAAGATCTGGTACAATTGGGTTGCAAAGGTAGACAGATTTGCGACACAATAGCGTACGTGGGTACATTGCTTACCGGCTGATTCGAGTGCACTATGATGAGGCGACGCTCAGATCTAGGAACGAGGACTTGATTGAATTATTTAGGCTGGATGAGAGGTGAAATGTGCAGGGATCCTGTAGACCCTGTGTAGAAGTGTCCACACTCACCCTAGCAGCACGGTCAATAACGAGCTGGCCTAGCCCCTGCCACCATTTTTAGCCACCTCAGGAAAACCACCAGTGAAGTGGGGAGTGTGGATTAGGGCGTTTGAAACCTATTTAGCGGCCAGAGATGGAGCAAAGTACGAACCGGAAAAGAAAGCTGTGCTGTTAGTAAATGCCCTGGGTTGGAAGGACAGAATGTGTTTCACCATTTGCCATTTGCCAGTGGTACGTGTAATGGAGTCGGAAGTTGATGAATACACAGAAGCAAAGCTGCGCATAAAGAAGCACTATGATTTACAATGTAATGTTATTTTGGAAAGGCACCATTTGTATACACGCCAACGAGGTACAGATGAATCTGTGGAAAAGTATCTAGCGGCACTTAGAATATTGGCAGTCGATTGCGAGTTTGGGCACCTCGCTGATCAGCATCTGAGAGAGCAAATGGTGGTGCATTGTAGTCATAAAAAAAAGTCCATGAAAGGTAGCTAAGTTGCAGGAATATTACTTTAGACATGGCGGTGGACATTGGAAAAAGCATGGAGGTGTCCACTAGTCGAATGAGAGCTTTGGATAAGAATGTTGATCAAAATCCTTCATGTTCCTATGTCAATGAGAAGCCAATGAGGATGTTGACCAGAGCTGGTGGAGCAAATCCCAAAAGAGGTGGAAGAGGAGGCATGCGTGATACTAAAGAATGTTTCTGCTTTGGCAATGTTGGGCACGTTGCAACCAATAAGTCATGTCCCGAGTGTTGCACCTGTAGACATGTGGGACATTTTGCTAAGATATGTCGATAGGGAAGAGCAAGTCGGTGAACTTTGAAGCAGGAAGTGAAAATGAAGATGACAAAAATGTTGAAAACATTGTGGTGATGGTCGACATGCACAGAAAAGTCACCAAGGGCAATAGGTTACCACGTTGGAAGTTGACGATCAATGGCCAGTGTGTCGAATTGGTGGCTGACTCAGGAGCAACTGTCAGCATATCATCTCAGGAAACTTACATGTTGATATTTACCCAAGTGAATTTGATGAAAGCGTGTATTTGCCCCGAGCAATATGAAGTAGAAAGAATTACCCTGCCAGGTTATTTTCATGCGCAGTTGGTATATAAAGGATGCCTTGCGGAGGATAAAATCTATGTAGCAAAGAGGAATAAATGTGCTTGGATGGGAAAACAAGCTCGACTGAAGATTGTCCTCGATCCGTGCAGTGTGGAGAAAGTTTTGACTATACCATATGAATCCAGTTTGGAGAAAATTCTGCAAGATTACAGTGACGTTTTTGGGGACAGAATTTGCAGTCTTAAGGGCTTTATGCATCTGATTAAGCTTAAGAAGAATGCAGAACCTGTTAGACAGAGTGTTAGAGCTGTGCCTTTCAGTGTGTGAAAGGAACTTGCTAAACATTTGGAAAATGGAGACTTACAACTGTACATAGACTTGATAGGACTCAATTCGGCAATCTGTTTGGATTGTAATCCTTTGCTCAAGTTTGAAGATCCTACTGCAAATATTGGCGGGTACCAAGTGTTTTTCCACCCTAGACCTAAAAGCTGCATGCCACCAGATTGAACTACATCCGGATTCCAGACATTTGACAGCTTTTATAATGCCAGAAGGGTAATATCAGTTTAAACGGATGCCTTTCGGATTGGCATCTGCCTCTTCTGTTTTCATGGAATGGCTTGAGGTTTTGGATGGTGTGCTGGCATTTCAGGATGGCTTACTGGTTTTTAGACACAAGGTGGAACACAATAGAATTCTGGCAGAGGTGTTGAAACTTTATTATGAATCTCTACATATTTGAACTCTAATCTAAGGGGACACTTAGTAAATGCCAAAAAATTCTAAAGTCTTTGATTAACTCATTTAGGCAGTTTGCCTTTCAGAAAGTGTGCAGGGGACGCAGTTCTCCTAAATTGGATTTCTTTATGTTCTCTATTGTATTCCGGCCTAGATACCAAGGATGAGTCCTTTTCCCCTGCACCTAAAATTTTATTACCTTACCTTAAGTATGTTTATTGTTCATGTTTTGGTGTGCAAGTGTAATTCTGTGTTTTGGTCTAAATTAGTGTCTGCCTGGGTTGGTCGTTTGTTATGTGATGGTTGTTCTTCTGTCGATGCAGACAGAGTACACCGCAGGGTGTTGGAAACCCAGTACAAGTGCAATGCAAAGTTGGTTTTGATAACCGGATGGGTGTTAAGCAGAATGACATTGTGGTGGGTGATGTTGTTCAGGTTATAAAATCATTGAAGGTAATTAAGGGAGAGTCACAGTATTTTGGGCCTGAGATTGTCACTGATACTAGTCGTAATGCTTTCAAGTTGGGTAAAAGAGGATGGTGAACATAGAAAGGATTGTCAAGTTGGACAGGAAGAGTGGAGTGATGGGAAATGAGGTTTATAATGGTGAGGTTGCTTGTGATGAGAGAAGTGTTGAGAGTTCGCCAATGAGTGGGGGAATGTAAGGTGACGAGGTTATTAACGGCTCAGCTGGAAGGGAGTGCAAAAACCAAATTGATCATGATGTGTATGGCCAGCGAAGTTTGAATGTTTCCAGTGGATGATCCATATAACACTAGATACGATTCTAGAGACCATTTTAGGTGAAATGCAGGTTGCCCTGTAAAATGTAAAGACTATAATCTTTTCCGCAATTAAATTTTGCATGTAACCTTAAATATGATTCTACACTATATGAAGCCAAGTTCTGGTCGCACTGCCGTGTTCAATTGCTATGTTTACCTCTATGAAGCTATGAAGTTTTACTCGTTTTATTGCATTTGTTTTTCATTCTCTGTCGAAAGGGAGATGTGTTACGATCTGTGGTGCCTTGCGCCATGGAACCCAGGGATGGACCGTTAGTGCGGGACGTCCTGCGGCACTGTTGGGGATGGCAGTTGGTGCAGGAACGTCCTGCGTGATGGTTGGGGCGTGGCAGTTGGTGCAGTGACGTCCTGCATGACGGTTGGGGGGTGGCAGTTGGTGCGTGGACTTCCTGCGAGACGGTTGGGGGATGGCAGTTGGTGCGGGGATTTCCTGCGTGATGGTTGGGGATGGCAGTTGGTGCGGGGACGTCCTGTGTGACGGTTGGGGGATGGCAGTTGGTGTGGGGACATCCTGCGTGACGGATGGGGGATGGCAGTTGGTGCGGGGACGTCCTGCGTGACGGTTGTGGATGGCAGTTGGTTCAGGGACGTCTTGCGTGACGGTTGGGGGATGGCAGTTGGTGCAGGGACTTCCTGTGTGACGGTTGGGGATGGCAGTTGGTGCGGGGACGTCCTGCGTGATGGTTGGAGGATGGCAGTTGGTGTGGGGGCGTCCTGCGTGACGGTTGGGGGATGGCAGTTGGTGCGTGGACTTTCTGCGTGACGATTGGGGGATGGCAGTTGGTGTGGGGACGTCCTGCGTGACGGTTGGGGGTGGCAGTTGGTGCAGGGACTTCCTTTGTGACGGTTGGGGGATGGCAGTTGGTGTGGGGACGTCCTGCGTGACAGTTGGCAGTTGGTGCGGGGACTTCCTGCGTGACGGTTGGGGGATGGCAGTTGGTGCGGGGACGTCCTGCGTGACGGTTGGAGGATGGCAGTTGGTGTGGGGACGTCCTGCGTGACGGTTGGGGGATGGCAGTTGGTGCGGGGACTTCCTGCGTGACGGTTGGGGGATGGCAGTTGGTGCGGGGACTTCCTGCGTGGCGGTTGGGGGTGGCAGTTGGTGCGGGGACTTCTTGCGTGACGGTTGGGGGATGGCAGTTGGTGCGGGGACTTCCTGTGTGACGGTTGGGGGATGGCAGTTGGTGCGGGGACTTCCTGCGTGACGGTTGGGGGATGGCAGTTGGTTGGCTGGCGATTGTAGGTGGCTTGCTGTCCCTATTGCTGCGTGCTGGCCCTAAATAAATTCCTTCTTACATCTCAAGGTTTACCTTTTGAATATCCCCCAAGCTGCCCAATTTTTCCATGTCCTGCTTCATAAACACATCCACACCAAGTACACAAACCATTCAAATGCAAGTAATACAAAAATGAACACCAAAAAGATGTCTGTGGTGTCACGTGCCCCGCCAATCGAGGGTCACGTGACACACAGGAAATAAAGGAACCACCGGAACTGGCGTCATAACGCCAGTCCGGGTTTATGCATCGATCAGAGTGGTCCGTGTGTTTCTTTGCTGCGCCCCTCTTCCCCACGCTGCGCACCAGAGGCCTGCCCTCCCATGGTCCGACGCTGAGCCAGGGACCCCCGGGGGGGCCGATCATCACACTGGCGACGAGGCGGAAAGAAACCGCGCCTCTGACACGCACAGCCGCTCATCATCCCTCCGCTTGCCGACGCGACGCGGAGCCGCGTATCAACCCTCCGCCTGCTGACACGGATGAACAGACGCCGCTGCATCTACCCGGTGAGACCACGCAGCAGCCCTACAACACACCGGTGCCTCTCCCACACTGACAGATGAGCCGTGCACCACACGGACAACCTCTCCTACAGGCCACGAGTCGGCTACAACACATGTGGCGCTAAAGAAAAAAAAAAAAATAATAAGATTTTTTTTTAACAAGACTGGCAAGCGGCAAGCTTCTCCTCACACAACACCCCTCTCACATCACCCGGAAATAAGAGGAAGGGGAGTGTAGCAACAACGCAGGCACCCTGCACTTCGAGAGTCACCTAACCTCAGGAGTCATCACAAACCCCCACAGACTACGCCTCAAACCAAATTAGTTGTGCTCATACAAACAACAACCTAACCAGGAAGGGCAGTACCGTGAACCTTCTGGAACATGTCCAGCCCAAACACTAGCCCCACGAGGGCCAGCACAAGTTCATCATCTAGGAGCAGCCTCACCTTAGATCCTCCAGACCCAGCGCAGACAACCTTCATGCCGCCGTTTGATCCTTTTACCACCGGAGCCGCTATTAGGTGGGAGATCTGGCGACAGCAATTTGAAATGCATCTAGATGCGAGAGACATTACCATAGCAAAGAAGAAGCGCACGTTCCTCCTACTCAACATTGGAGCAGCCGCCCTGTGCCTATTCAACGCGACCCCAAATCATGGCAACGACAACAACTACGACGCGGCCAAAGCTGCGCTTACTAATATGTTCAAGCCTGATCTCAACCCAGACTACGAACGTTTCCATTTCTGCATGGCGAGACAACGCGAGAAAGAGACAGTAGACAAATTCCACGCTAGCCTTCGAGAAATGGCGGTAGGCTGCGAGTTCCCGGACGAAGAATTTGCCATCCGCCTCCAGTTCATCAACGGGATATCCTCAGAAAAACTAAGAAGAGCAGTCCTGTCTGAGAGAAACATAAGACTCTCTCGCATCCTAGAAATGGCGCGCCTCCGTGAACAAACAGAAGATCAGGTGGCGATCATGGAGGCCGCGATCCAAAGATTGCCGCTAGACAGCCCTAAACCCACCGAAGACGTCGCTGCCATCTCTAGACATCAGAGCAATCGCATGAAACAAGGCCAAAGGTCCAACACGGCACAGGGACGGGACAGAAACTGCAAATGGTGCGGAGGCCCATGGCACAAGGGTGAGTCTTGCCCGGCATGGGGATCCACGTGCAGAAAATGCAACCGCCTTAACCACTATGCCGCAGTCTGTTTAAACCCACCGAACAGAAATGACGCAGCACAGCAGCCTGCACAAGATCGCAGGAAAAAGTTTGCACCCAGAGAATCATCCCGCCAACAAGAGCGAAAAGGAAAAGCTAGAGCCGTTGACGACTCCCAAAAGTCCCCAGACACGAGCAGCAGCGACGACAGCTCGTCCTCAGAAGGGAGAGACAAAAGCAGACGGAAAAAGGGGAGTAGGCGGACACTCGGCCGTCGAGCCACACCGATCACGACAGAGAAAGAGACCGTCATGTACAGTTCTTTCCAACGGAGCACCACTGAAAGTAGTCATCGACACCGGCGCAACCGTGAACGTCATGCCAGTGACAACATACAGCAAGCTCCGCCCGAAGCCTACTCTCCATGAGAAGAAAGTCCGGCTATACGCCTACGGAAGCAAGAAACCTTTGCCCCTACAAGGATCCTTCAAGTCGGATTTCACCTACAAGAACGCCAACCACAGAGCACGCATCTATGTAGTAGATGCCGGCTGCGAGACACTATTGAGCTGCAGAACAGCAGAAAAGCTGGAGTTGATCCACTTCGCTTTCAACCTTCAACATGACGAACTCAACAGCCTGCTAAAACGACACAAGAAATTGTTCCAAGGCATCGGATGCCTAAAAGGAAGAACCATCAAGCTCCACATAGACCCCACTATTGAACCTAAAGCAGTAAGACATCGACGGATTCCATTCCACTTAAGAGGAGCAGTGGAAAAGGAGCTGGCCAAGCTAGAAAAAGCGGGAATCATAGAAAAAACGTCAGGACCTACCCCGTGGGTCTCGCCCATGGTGGTTGCTCAAAAACCCAAACAACCAGACGTGGTAAGAATATGTATTGACATGAGGCTTCCCAACGCAGCCATTGGGAGAGAACGTCATGTAACACCTACGATAGACAAGCTTATTGTAGACCTCACAGGTGCAACAGTCTTCAGTAAACTTGACCTTAGATCAGGCTATCACCAACTGAGACTGTCCAGAGAGTCGAGATACATCACTACATTCTCCTCTCACCTCGGCCTGATGAGGTATAAACGACTCAACTTCGGAATATCATCTGCTGCGGAAGTGTTCCAGCACGAAATCCGCTAAGTCATCACGGGGTTAGAAGGCACCACCAATATCAGCGACGATATTCTCGTATACGCATCAAACAAGAAGGATCACCACAAACGACTGGCAGCGGTCCTTACAAGGTTAGAAGAAGCAGACCTAACACTCAACGCAGAAAAGTGCGAGTTCAACAAAGATGAAATATGCTTCTTCGGGTATATCTTCAGCGCCAAGGGCGTGTCCCCCGACTCGTCCAAGGTACGAGACACTTCATAAAGGACACCAAAGCACCCCAATCAGCCTCCGAAGTGAGAAGCTTCATGGGAATGGCGACATATTGCGCACGCTTCATCCCCGATCTCGCCAGCACGGCAAGCCCACTTAGGGAACTAACGAAGAAAGACCAAAGGTGGGAATGGACCACTTCCCACCAACAAACGTTTCAACAAATTAAAGACACCCTATCCGCATCCACCACCATGGCGTCCACCACCATGGCGTCCACCACCACAGATAGGCAGACTGAACTCCTGGTCGACGCCAGCCCCGTCGGCCTCGGAGCAGTCCTAACCCAAACTGACAACGAGGGAAACGTGGTCCCCATCGCGTTTGCCAGCCGAGCACTTACAAAACCTGAACAGAACTACACGCACATAGAGAAAGAAGCACTAGCCATCTTATGGGGATGCCGTCACTTCAAAGTGTACCTTTTAGGCAAACAAGCAAAAGTCCTCACGGATCACAAACCCCTGATCCCAATTTTCCATGGATCCGCTCCTCACCCACCGGCACACATCGAGAAATGGATGCTGCAGCTACAACCGTACAACATCGAGGTTGAGTATCGCCCAGGAACAGACAACCCGGCAGACTACTTATCCCGCCACCCGCGGCCTGCCACTGACAGAGAACGGCGCCAAGCGAGGGAAACCGACGAACACGTCTGTCACATAGTCGCCTGCGCCAGGCCGCGGGCCCTGACCCTACATGAAGTGGCCAGTGAAACAGAAACAGACACCGTCCTGCAGCATACCACTGCCGCCGTCCGATCAGGCAATTGGAAGAACTATCTCACGTCGATGGGCCAGTGCACTGCGTCAGCCCAAGTCAAACTCAGAGCTCTGTTTG
Organism: Ambystoma mexicanum; assembly: GCF_040938575.1. NCBI lineage: Eukaryota > Metazoa > Chordata > Amphibia > Caudata > Ambystomatidae > Ambystoma > Ambystoma mexicanum. The sequence goes on from NC_090931.1 coordinate 1,546,515,127, forward strand.
GGATCCGACATGAACTCTCGGTAGCCCCAGAAGGTATCTTACTCAAAGGACATAGAATCGTACTGCCCGAGTCCCTAGAGGATAGAGCTCTCCGCCTAGCGCACAGTGGACATCAAGGCATCGTCAAAACCACTGCAAATCTCAAGTCCAGGATGTGGATACCCAACATACAACAAAAGGTAGTAGAGTTTGTCGAATCCTGCACAGCATGCCAAGCATCCAGAAGACCAGAAAACCCTGAACCGATTAGCAGCACCCCAAGAAGCTGCAAACGCTGGGACACTGTCAGCATGGACCACTGCACAATTGCCGGCGAAGGGTATCTTCTCGTAGTGATCGACGAATTTAGCCGATACCCGGAAGTGGAACACGTAGCATCTACTAACGCAGAGACCACAATCCTCACACTAGAAAAGATATTTGCCACACATGGAATACCGAGGAAAGTGAAGAGCGACAACGGACCATCATTCACTAGTCAAGAGCTGCGCGAGTATTTCAAAGAAGTAAATGTCAAACACCAGCGAATCACCCCAAGATGGCCCCAAGCGAACGGTGACGCTGAAAGATTCATGGGGTCACTCAACAAAGTCATCAGGATCGCCAAAGAACAGGGACGCCCGTGGCTGAAAACAGTGTACCGGTTCCTGAGAACACACAGGCAAACCCTGCATTCCTCTACGGGAATCAGCCCGGCAGCCCTCATGCTTGGCGTACCCATACAGGCGGAACAACCCATACACCGCCAGTGGATAGCTCCAGAACCAGACATCCCTGCCATAGACGCCATGCGGCTGAGGCGAAATGAGAAAGAAAGCATCGCCAGACGAGCTTGCCACAGAGAGCTGACACCAGGGGACACCGTCATTGTCAAGAATCGAGCCCCGCCTAAGAATATGTCCCTCAACTTCGAACTCCAGCCATGGACAGTTAGTACCACAAACCACAGCATGGTCACAGCCACCCGAGGGGGGGGAGACAGTGACGAGGAACGTGTCTCACTTCAGAAAGGTATCCCCAGAACTGTGGGAAGAACAACCGATGCCTTCTAGGGAAGAAGCGGAGGCGCCACCCTCACCCCCCGGCCAAGTGGCACTGGGAAGTCTAGCTACTCCCGGAACATCAGACAGTCCACGCCAGCAAATAGAGAGAGGTAAAGCCGAGACTCCAAGGACGGACGCACCGGAGAAAAGGAACACCCGGTATCTTCTGAGGGAGAGGCCCAAACCGTCGACCCGCCTCAAAGGATATGTCGTGGACAGAGTAGGCTGGCCGAAGCCTCGCTAAGGTGAACTCTAAGCTCAGTCAATAAGTTTTGTTTATCCAAGATGTATGCCAAGTTATGTAAAGACCAGTTAAAATGTATGTTTGTTGACAACCGTGCAAACACCTCCAATTTGGGGAGGAATGTGGTGTCACGTGCCCCGCCAATCGAGGGTCACGTGACACACAGGAAATAAAGGAACCACCGGAACTGGCGTCATAACGCCAGTCCGGGTTTATGCATCGATCAGAGTGGTCCGTGTGTTTCTTTGCTGCGCCCCTCTTCCCAGCGCTGCGCACCAGAGGCCTGCCCTCCCATGGTCCGACGCTGAGCCAGGGACCCCCGGGGGGGCCGATCATCACAATGTCTATTAGGAAATAATTCGATCATCAGCTGGAAGGAAAGCTGAAGAAAAGGGTGGGGGCATTTCTCGTGACGTCATCTTTACGCCCCTAAACTCATCAGGAAGGGTTCATGGCCCCTGGGGTAACTGCGAGGGGTCGGGGAATCACCCCTAAATCCAGGAAACGTGCGCTGCTGACAGGGTGGAGTGGGGGTCAGAGCATGGGGGTGCCTGCTCTGATAAGTGCAGTTTCTAGGCACTAGGACTGAGGTGCATGTTTATCTTCCCCTCCCCCTCTCCACGTGTTCAAGCGCTTAAGGATAAAGACCGCCTGTCCCTCAGTCACCTCAAGGCGCTGCCTCTGATTGATTGCGGGGAGACACGTGACGCAAGTGCGCCAGAGTACGGAATCCTGGCCACCCGCGGGCCATATTTCACTCTTCTACGCACGCGCTGGAACACTTACTCTAACTACACATGCGCACTTCTAAGAAGGTCACGTAAAACTATTGCGCATGCGCACTAGCTTTATTTCGTTTTAAGTATCACCACATACAACATAGGAACAGTTGTATTATTCCATTAAATACATATTAGTTGTGAAATTTAAAAATAGGCCACTGCTTCGGAGCGTTTCCTGGTGACCGGCGTCTCACACGCGGAGACTGGCGCTTCCTGTGCACGTGATTGTCTCGTGTCTTGGTGATTTCTACCTATCTCCAGCTCTGCGCATGCGCAGTGCTGCGCCGGAGGCCAGAGATCACCCAGTAACCGGTGCTACTGGAGGCTGCTTAATCCTGTTAGAGATCAGTAGGAAGCAGTCCAGCGAGGGAGGGTCACTGGAGAGAAATCCACCCAGGGTCACTGGGAAGAAATCCATCCAAGATCACTGGGGAGAAATCCACCCAAGATCACTAGGAAGAAATCCATCCAAGATCACTGGGGAGAACTCCATCCCACATCACTCGGGAGAAATCCACCCAAGATCACTGGAAAGAAATCCACCCAAGATCACTGGGAAAAAAATCTATCCAAGATCACTAGGAAGAACTGCATCCAAGATCACTGGGGAGAACTGCAGCCAAGATCACTGGGGAGAACTCCATCCAAGATCACTGGGGAGAAATCCACCCAAGATCACTGGGGAGAAATCCACCCAAGATCACTAGGAAGAAATCCATCCAAGATCACTGGGGAGAACTCCATCCCACATCACTCGGGAGAAATCCACCCAAGATCACTGGGGAGAAATCCACCCAAGATCACTAGGAAGAAATCCACCCAAGATCACTGGGGAGAACTCCATCCCACATCACTCGGGAGAAATCCACCCAAGATCACTGGGGAGAAATCCACCCAAGATCACTAGGAAGAAATCCACCCAAGATCACTGGGAAGAAATCCACCCAAGATCACTGGGAAAAAAATCTATCCAAGATCACTAGGAAGAACTGCATCCAAGATCACTGGGGAGAACTGCAGCCAAGATCACTGGGGAGAACTGCATCCAAGATCACTGGGGAGAAATCCACCCAAAATCACTGGGGAGAAATCCACCCAAAATCACTGGGAAGAAATCTATCCAAGATCACTGGGGAGAACTGCATCCAAGATCAGTGGGAAGAAATCCATCCCACATCACTGGGGAGAACTCCATCCAAGATCACTGGGGAGAAATCCACCCAAGATCACTGGGGTGAACTACATCCAGGGTCACTGTGGAGAAGTCCATCCAACATCCCTGAGGAGACATGCCTGAGCAGGGTTCAGATGAGGTGAGTTGTCTCCCGTATTATTTTCTTGTGGACAGCAGTCACTGCTGCCAACTGGACCCATGTGGGGTCGTTCACCTCGAGCCTGCTGTATCGACCCTTGGGATGTCACTGAATATATACCATCTGTGTATCTCTAATTCAGGTGGGGGAGCTAGAGAATGAATGGGAAGAGCCAAGGCAGAGCTAAGCCAGCAAAAGACCCATGGCACATGGTGTCCTGCTTCCCCACCCCCACGTGCAACACAGAACCCAGACCGGGTGTACCTCCTCCCCTGCCCCATAACACAAAACCCATCCCTGGCGAATTGCCTCCACACACAACACAAAACCCATCCCAGGTGAACTACCTCCACACAACACAACACAAACCCTCCCAGGCGCACAACTTCCATACAGCACAACCCAAAACCCAGGCCCAGTGGCCTTCCTCCCCAGCGTCAAAACACAGAACTGCTTCCACACACCACAACACAAAACGTCTAAGCTCCCCTCTTTTATGTGTGAGAAGCTCATCCAGACCTGATTTTTCCCATGACTTCTCGGACTTGTATCTATGTCTTTCCCTACATTTAAAGAATAAACTGGACTTGATGACATTCTCATGCATGTCCTGGGAGATTTGGGAGTTCTATAACCCATACCTGGTGTCCTGCCTCTCCACCTCACACTGGCCCCGAGGCCTCTACTTTAGTTTCTCACACCTTCTTTCTTCTTAGGATCCTGGTGTTCTCCACCATTCGATTCTTGAGGATTTTACTTTTTGGGGAGACACCCCATCTAAGGCTGACAGTGCCACTTTTCTCGTCAGTATTTCACCTCATGTTCACGCTCTGTGGACCACTGGCCCCTTCTCATTCCAGACAGGCTGGTCTTCATTGTGTTGCTACCTCTTCCCTTCTCGTATGGCGGCGCATGTTCCTGTAGATAGTGAGTCTACCAGTCTCCTTTTGATCTTAATATCCGCCTCAACCCAACCACATTCTGCACTGCCTTCTGCAGAGCATTGCAAACAGTTTGGGCTGTAGCCATGTTCAAGGCGGCCCTATTTAAGATTCCCATCTTAATTCAAATGCAAATGCTTCACGTGGTTCATCTGTAAGAGACTCCTTAACTCCTCAAAGCCAAATGGAGGAAAATAGGGGATCAGTTGGTTCTGTTCCTATTGAAGGAGGCTCCTAAAACACATGAAAAGGATACGCCCATGGCTAAAACACTTTTCCATGAAAAAATAAATACGCCACCAGTGTCACAAAAACATTGTGTCAGGTAATCCAGGATTCTTTATCCCCCACCTACACTTGGGGTGACTAAACTCTATCTACCGAGGCACTGTGAGGCCAATTAGATCACACTTATTCTGAAAGAAGTCAAGAAGGATTTTGTTCAGACCTTCCCACAATGCCCTGCTTCTGTTCCAGCCCCAGGACCTCTTCTGCTACTATTGCAATGAGGGTCTGTCGGTACAGATGATGCTGAGACTGCAGTGTAGCTTAGGCAACTTCTTTACTAGGTATGACTCTAATACCGTTCACATCCAGGCAATACTGGAACATTAGGATATATTCAATAAGTTGCTATAGGAACATCCACCGGCACCCTCTCTCTCTTACAGACCAGCTCAAACTGTCACTCTTAGAACCCCCCCCCCCCCGACCGCAAGGCAAGAGATCAACACTTGTCCTAATAGCTGCCTCAATTTATGTGGCCTCTCTTGTCCAATTTTCACCACACTTCCAATGTGACTGATTCCTCCCCGGCCTTCCCTGAAAGAGAACATGCCGTGGCGCTGCCCCCGGGGTGTCCACATATGTTGATTTCTCCTTTTATTCTGGCTGGTGCAGGCTGAACTCAAACAATCTGTCCTGACCTCCCTCCTTAAAAATCCTGGTTTGGATCCAGCTGTTTTAACATCTGCCCTGTTGTAGGGCTTCCTTGGATCTCCAAAGTTTTCCAAAAGGTAGTTCTCAGGAACATTTTGAATGGTTTAGACCACGTCAGAATCCATGGGATAGAAAAAGCCCCCTCTTCTCCTACTTTTAGATCTTTCCACATCACTTGATATTATCACACTCTCCCAGTGTTCCAGCTCTCTCTGTTGGCTGGGGTAAACTGTCAGGCTTTGGATTGGTTTAGTTCAGTTCTTGCTGAACGCAAACAGGCTCTTTCCAGTCCTCACCTCTACCGGGTGCATATGGAGTGCTGCCATTTCCCCTGTCGTCAGCACTCCTTTTTAATTTTCATCTGGTTCCATGTCTTGAATTGCTGGTCTCCTTGGGGGATCAGTATTGCTTGTGTCCTTGGGGGATAAGTATTGCCTGTCTCCTTGGGGGATCAGTATTGCTTGTCTCTTTGGGGGATCAGTATCACTAGTCGGTAGATCTTTCTGCGGGTTGATGGCCCCTTGAAGGATTTTTTTCTCTGTTATCTGTTGGTCAGGATCTTGTGCAGGAGTGAATGATGAGAAGGGGCTGAAATTAAATTCAGATTTGATTCTGTTTGGACTAAATCACCTCTTGAACAACTGTGGAGCTCTCCCGCCATATCCTTTCCTAGTAAGCCACCCGGTTATTTTAGCCCAAAAAGTTAGGAGCTTGAGGGTCTTTTGGCAAGTCAATGTGTACCTTAATGCAGAAAAAGGGGCTGTTTGCAAATCAGTTTTTCACAGTAACAATTTCTGCGGCTTACCCCCTAGGGAGACTCCAGATTGTGGTGGGATCTGGATGTACATGATTATTTTGTATCTGGATATTACGAATCCGAAAGATTTCGAATTCGAAATATCAAGCATGCTATAATCACGCACATCACCCTGTCCGCTATCCCCCCTCCCTTCACCCCCTAAACCTTAAGCTTTCCTCCGCCGCCAAACCTACCTTTTGTCCTTCCCCGCTGTGCTCTCCTTGCGACGTGAGTACCGCCTCCCCTTTGAGGGGCGTAACTTCCACAGCAGGGTCCTTATTTCTTCTTCTATATTTTAAAAACTTTATTTGTCCCCTGGTTTCCTTTGTATGGAAGCAGAGGACACCCCCGCAGCTCCAAATACCTATAATGTCACTCAGAGGGAGCAGGCGACATCCCCCGCTCCCCCTGCATCGCCATTATGGGTTTTCGTTATTTTATCCACTGCCGAATTCCTTATTTTTGTGCATTCGGTTTTTATTTTCTGAATTGTTCTCCTGTTACCGACCTGGAATGGTTTCATATTCAGCTGCGTGCCTTATCTAAGGTCTGAAAATATTTTACCCCATTTGGGTTCTTTGCCGGGGACTGCATTTTCTTAACCGTTCATAGGTTTTTATAAGCGGATGGAGTTCAAGTTCTGTGGCCTCATAGACAGATGTCTTCCAGGTACTCCCACATGTTCCTCAGCGGACCTTGCCTTCTTCAGTATAACATCCCCTGATTGCTCACGTCTCTAATTACAAGACCAAGGCAGACCTGGGCGAATAATAGGAATAAACTAATTGCTCTCTTTTTTGACCAAGCCATGATTATATGCTATTTCTTTTTTCTTTTTCTTCTTTTTTTCTTGGGTTTTCAAGTATACAAAATCAAATCAAAATAAACTCAACGATTTCTCCCCCAATTCTCCTAAAAAAAAAATCTTATTCCACCAAACCCCGTTTCCCCCCTCCCTCCCATGTACACAGAATGAGAATAAACTGTTATACGTTCAAAGAATATCCAGTATTCGTAAGTTCCGCAGGCAATGTTGTTCCATGTAGTCTCCATGAAGAACGTTCCGGATTGATGACCATTCCGTTGACAAATTGGCCCGCTCCCCTTGAATCGTGGTACCAGTCTTTTATATGTGGAGGGTCTGCAGATTTCCACCAATGAGCCACTAACAGTAGCGCCACCAACTGAAGAATAGAAAATGCCTTCCTCTTGTAATTTGGCCAAAGTTTATTGTCCTGTTGTGCAAGGCCTAAAAGGCATTCCCCAAATACTCTTTCCGTCTTAAAAATCAAACATTACACTCATATCTTTCTGCACTTTCTTCCAGAATTGGGATAGTTTTGGGCACGACCACCAAACATGTAAACAATCTCCTCTCCCCCCACATTCCCTCCAACAAGAGTCTGGAATCGTTGGAGCAATTTTATGTAACCGTTCAGGGGTATAATGCCACTGAAACATTAATTTGAACCAAAATTCCCTGATCTGTATGGACGTAGTCATCATCGGGATATCTGACCATATGCGGGATGACGATTCTTCTGTTGGCATAAACCCCAAGGTTTTCGTCCAGGCCAATTGATATGTAAGAATGGTTAGTGGGAAGGAATGGTTCGGGGAAGGCACTAATAAGAGTTGGAGGCAGGTGGAAATGGCTATAGAGGGTCCTAGAATGGGAGAGACACTGTGGTTGCCTAGAGCAGACAGACCTAGGGACATACACTATAGTAAGATCACTAGTTTGGTGGAGGATATATGGGATCAGGCCGTCATTCAGCATCAGTTTACTTCGTTTCCCTTCCCCTTTACCCCTTTATTTGCGAACCCACAGTTCACTCCAGGAGTACCTGCTAGCTCCTTCCCAGAATGGCAAAGGGAGGGATGTACAAAGTTTCGAGACGTGTTTTTGTGGCAGGATATTAAGTCCTTTTCAGTATGTAAAGAGGAACTGGCCCTCTAGGAGAGTCAGCATTTTCAATACTTTCAAGTTCGTCGCTGGTTGATGGCCCCATCCAATAAGGTTGGTGATTGTGAGGAGCATTTCGTCTGCATACGCCATCAACTTATGAGTGTCTCCCCCAAACGGTATGCCTTGTATTACATGCGATTTGCGATATTAATGGTTCTAAATGTATTGCATAAAGAAGAGGAGAAAGGGGGCACCCCTGCTTCGTACCTCTATGCAGGGAGACTTGCGGAGATAATTGACCGTTTATGAGCAATCTGGCCGAGAGATTCACATAATTAGCTTGTACCATTGCAAAGTATTTAGGGCCAAAACCCATAGCTCATAAGGTATTAAACGGGAAAGACCACTCCACATGGTCAAATGCTTTTTGGGCATTTAACTACACCAATATTGCGCATCCTCCTTTTTACCACTTTTTTAAAATTTGGTAGCAGATTCACCGAATATTATTGTGGGTCTGTCATTCTTTTATAAATCCCGTCTGGTCAAGATGGATAAGATCAGGCATAAGGCCGTTGAGTCGGTTTTCGAGAATTTTTGTGTATATTTTTGCGTCGATGTTCATAAGCGGAATTGGGTGATACAATCCGCATTTAACTAGATTGTTCCCTGGTTTCGTAATTCAGATTATTTTGGCCTCTTGCATAGAAGCTTTTATTTTACTGCTTGTAATAAAATGTGGAGGTCTGTTAAGTTTGGGGCTACGGTTGATCAGAACTTTTTATAAAAATATGCTGTATAACCATCTGGTCCCGGAGATTTATTTATTGGAAGGTTAGCTATCACAGATAACACTTCCTCCCGAGTAATAATGCTATCTAGATTTACTCTGTCTATTTCCAAAATGTTCTCCAACTGAGTAGATTGCAAGTAATTCTTATGTGATAACTGGTTTGGAGAGTCTGACTTATATAATGCAGAGTAAAAAGAACGAAACTTGGATATCGTTGCTTCCGTTGTTGTGACTCTCTTCCCTAGTGTGTCTTCTACCCCCTGTATTTTTTGGACGCTATTCTCTGTTTTAATTGCCTAGCAAGCATTCTATCTGCTTTATTTGCCTTAATGTATATCCTTTTCTTTAAATACAATAGACTTTTTTTATGCCTGTTTAGTTCGTATAAAGTCGAAGTCTACTGTTAGCATTTCGGTATTGCCTTTGGAGGCTCGGTGATGAGCCTGCCTCCATTTGTTTCAAGGTATCCTTTACCTTCACTTCCAGGTCTATTTCAGTTTTTCGCCTGAGTTTCCCCCTATATGACTGTATCGCAATAAGTTCCCCCCTGAAGGTCACTTTACATCCAAACCGCTTCCCCGCCAAAATTAGAGTTGAAGTATTCGGTAATCTTGCAATCTATTTCTTCGCAGAGAACCTGATCAGTCAGTAACTCTTTTGGAAATGTCAAGCTCCACAGAATAGGAACGACCCCAGGGAGGTTAAATTCAATAGTCAATGGGTCATGATATGAAATGGTGATTGTATGGGTAACGATTTGTGTTCAGCCTAATCGAAGCCCATAAATAATCTATCCTTGAAAATGATTTGTGAACATGGGAATAGTGAGTGTATGCCCTTTCATCTCCTTTCAGAGTAGGCCAAACATCTTTGAGTGTCAACTGCTAATTTCTGTCTAAGGGCTAAGGACGGCAAGCACATCTGGTAGTAGAACCTCTGTCTCGTACATGGTCCCACGCAATATTAAGATCCCCCATCAAAATCATTTCGCCCTGAGTAATCTGTTCTAAGTTGGATAATGCTGTCTTCAGAAAGCCCTCCTGACCAGTTTTTGGGGCATATAGAGAGGCCAAAGTGAGGATCTGCAATCCCATCTGCACTACTATATATAGGAAACAACCCTCTTTGTCTGCTTATACCTTCATCATGGAGACCTGCGTGCCCCTCTTAAAAGCAATAAGCACCTCCGCTTTCTTCCCTTTTGCATTAGCCTGCCTAATTATGGGGTATTGCTTTAGTTTTAACTTGTGTTGGTCCTGATATCTAATATGGGCTTCCTGTAAGGCGATAAGGTCGGACTGATGTGTATGTAATAGTCATTCCAATTTCCTCCTCTTTACGGGGGTATTAAGCCCCCTTATATTAAGTGTCAGACAGCGGAAGATAAGGCCGTTTTGCAAACTCGCTACCTTGGGAACAGATATCTCGGGACAACAATCTAACCCTCTGTCTTTGATTCCGTGTGATGCCCCTCCCCCCAAAACGGTTCCACTTAACTCCCAACCTATACCCTCCCGCTCCCCCTGCAACCTTTCCCCAACAACTTGCCCCTCTCCCTGGTGTAGACCATATTTGCTACTCTCTCCTTGGACTCCGTCCTCAGAGATGGCCTACCTCCTAACACAGGAGTACGTGCAGGGTATTCTAAATCCCTCTTTATTTGTCTTTAATGGGTTCCAAGATGAGCCTCTACAAAGCCCCAACTTTACAAAGTGTCAATCATGATCTGTGGAAATGTACCTTATTTCACCATGTCGACGATAGTCAGGCAAGCGCTTCCTCCTTCAGGATACTTGGGGTTTCTCTGCTGGAAAGGGGCCTCTTTGATTTCTTGTCCGGGTCCGTTGTATTGTTGTCCATTCCCAATAACGCAATGCCCGTGGAGTGTAAGCCTGGAGCCCCGTACTAGGGCCCGGATGATCTTCCTGGTATAGTCGCAAAATACATGCCCCCTCCTCCTTTGTTGTGACTCAATATTATTTGCCTTCCTAACTAAACAAAAGGCCAAATGGGAAGGTCCATCTATATGGTATCTTTTGAGTTTGCAAATGTTGCAGGATTTCACGCATATCTTTTTTTTTGTAGGGTCAATGGAGAAAGATCCTGATACAGTTGGATTAAGTTCCTGTTAAGTGTAATTTGTGTTGCTTTTCTGGCTTCCCTTAGAATGTGTTCTTTCCGAGGGTAACATGCCAATGCCACTAAAGTGTCTCTACGCCAAGCGGCCGTGTCCTGGCGTTTCAGGCCGACCCTGTGAATTCTGTGGATAGGAATTATTACCTCTGCTTCTGCATTTAGTTGATCTTTGAAGACTCCTGTAACTTCCTCTCTTAAAGCTGAATCATTCACTGATTCCGGAATGTTCCATATACGAATATTGGACCTCCTCGACCTATTCTCCAAATGTTTGCATTGAAGCTCCACATTTTGTGTTGCCCTTGCCAGCCGTTCGAGGAGCTCCTCTGACTTTGTGGAATCCCGAGCCAGGTCTTGTAATGTCTTCTCATTAGTGTTCATTCTTTCCTCAAGAGAGGCGATGCCCTTCCGTATGTCTGACAGGGCGGATTTAAATTCAGTGGTGAAGGTGTCGAACTGTAGCTGTAAAGAGGCAGAACGTTTATCTTGAAAAACCTGAAAGCAGCGTTCTACTACTTCTTCGAGGCTGCCATGTTAGTATCAGTGTTGCCCCTTTGTAACTCTGCTGAATCGCTCATGTGCGCTGGGTCTTTTTGGGCCCCACTGACCTACGCCAACAGCTTCTGATTGGATTCTCTTTTGGTGTGAGTGGGACGGAGGAACTGCTCTCTTTTCTTTCCTTCCTGGGTCCTGGCATTGACCAAGTTCTTCCCTAGGACCTTTCTTGCTAGTAAGTTCTGGTCAGGTGTCACCCTTATTTACAGTTCCACTTTACTTTTCAGTTCTTCCAAAAAGTATCCAATATGAGTAATGTAGCTCTTTTTACTTCCCTATTTTCACTTATAGAGAGCTTCCCATTCACCCCCAGCTTGTCCGTCTGCGATTCGCTTCTCCACTTACTCCAAGGCTATTAGCATGGGCAAGTACCGCCTGTATATGTATTGAGATTGGCCCTGGTACCGTGCAATCGCCTCCTTAGCCCTCATTAGTTAAATGTGAGTGTTCTGAGTGCACAGTGGTGTTCCAAAGAGTTCCCGATGATGTATCCGACACACTGAGATTCCCCCCGGGAGTCCAAGGTCCTGTGAGACCCCCCTGCTTCGAGCCCTTGCCCTCCAGATTAATAGTTCAGTGTTCTGAAGAACTATGAGGTTATTCCTCTGATGCTGCCCCCAACTGCTAACTTCCCCAGGATCTCTGTCCTAGCACTTGTTGTTGTATCGATGCAGTTCAGTTTCAAGACATAGAGAGCTTGTCATCTGCGCCACCATAGCTCTCTCCGGGGGTCCACCGTCCCCCACTCCCACAGAGCCTGCTCCTGATGTATCTGACTGGGGTGCTGAAGGGAGCACTCACCGGTTATGCGATCTGGGCAGTATGTAACCTGCAATCCTCTCCGGAGGCTCACTATAATGCCGAACGGTGTCTTGGGCACCAGTCTTGCTGTGCAAGGGCACGCCTGGTCACAATGGGGCTCTCTGCCATTCTGGGCATTTTCTTGGGTGCGGCACCTTTTCTTCCTCATCGTCCACATAGCGGCTTCTCATTGCAAACTTGCGGGTGGGGCAGAGCCTTCAGCGTTCTCTTTTACCGCCTGTGAATTTGTGCCGGGCCCAACATTACTTCCCTCAGCAATTTAGAAGTACACAGCACTCCAATCCCCTTCCGATATGTTCACAAAATTAGCCTTGCCTTGTATTGCTCTAATGCGTTAGGTATGAGTTCCATATATTGTGTAGTTGGAGCTTGCTGCGCAGATCACTGCTTCCAATGGGGCACGGAGCCATCATGAAAACCATCCTTGAGCACCTAGAAGCATTTTCATTTGCTTGGTTGCCTAGTGTCATCAGCACACTGCAAATCATTAAATCGATTCAACCCAAAACCAACGCCTGGAGTCCACTTCCCCACCCCGATAACAAACTCATACCCGTCTCCTACATTTTCACTCCCCTCAATACAAAATCAATAACTGCAGCCTGCCTCCCCCCTGCAACCACAAAAGCAACACCTGGTGTACTTCCTCCACACCACGCATTCTGCCTGCCTGCTCCCACATCACGAGACCACCTTGTGGTATCACTCCTCCTCACCCAGACCCCAGACCTGTCATCCTGTCTCCCCTTGTTTCTAACCCACATTGTCAGGTCAACGACATGCATTAAACATTCTAATAGTTGTTGTCGTAGCTTGCCATCAAGGATTGAAAGAGAAGATTTAGAGGCTAAATAATTAATAATGAACATCATTGGGTACACAGTGAATACATACACATGAAACATGGATGTTATATGTGTGTTGTCCTTATTTCACAACCTCCCCTCAGATTGCATTCCAGTTCACGGCATGTTATGCTGCGTTACATAATGTGACGATTCTTTAGGTCATTTTGCATACATGTTTAATGTCTAAGTGCCGTGAAGCACCCACAAGGAGGCAGGTTTCACTCCCCAAAAACCAAAATAATTTTAAAAAACAAAGTAGCGGCATGTGGTTTCTTTCTTTCTTTCTTTCTTTCTTTCTTTCTTTCTTTCTTTCTTTCTTTCTTTCTTTCTTTCTTTCTTTCTTGATCCTATACAAAACATATAAGATATTTACCACATATAATCACATACAATTCTGTGAATCATGTATATACATCTATGCTTCTAAAACATCACAATCGTAGCACAACTGAAAGCATTCAACACATAACATTTCATTATCTCAAGTTAGTTAGTGACCTTGCACTTTCTGTGGATCGCAGCCGCAACTAGGGATCTCTGTGTTAAATTCCTTATTTCATCTTCTTCATCAATATCTTTCTAAAAACAACTAAAATAACTAGCAACAAATATACACTGAGTATCATGAAGTAACATTTGCATGATTTTTAAGATATCAATTAAAATTAAAAATTCTGTTATTTCGTACCTTTTCGCCAAACATTTCCAAGCCTGATTGGATAGTGGAGGACAATAGCAGCACTTTTCCAGATGTGCGCTCTTATGATGTCCATGTTTTAGGTGCAGCAATCCAAGCGTGAAAAAACAGGCACACGCGTGTGATTCATGGAAGTCCCTGCGCGTGTTTTCCTCGGTATGTGCGCCAAACCCGTGCATGGCGCACACGTCACTTTAACAACCCGAACGGCGTGCGCGACGCGCACAGTGAAAGCGCACAACCTCGGAATGGAGAACAACGCGCGAAAATAAGGGCGTAACTGGGATGTACTGCTGGGAAGCAGACGGAACGCCCACACGCACGCGAACCACAGGTATTCATGGAATCGAATAGGGCAAAGCCGCGCACGGCCAAAGACACGCACAGGCCTAAACACGTCCGCCACACGAAGGCAGGCGGTAGCGTCCCTGCGCATCACAAAAGCGCCAATATACAGCAATGATGAATGTCCCATACTGCTATTGTGCCTGTGCGAGCGGGGTACGTGTATTTCAGGGGTTCGCTGGAAGTTTCACACGCGATCGGCCTGGGGGAGCGGGCTACCACTCACCGTCTGCCTTGCATGTAGAAGAACGCGTAGCCAACACCCGCTGTGAAGTAATAGCGTGTGAACCCCAACGGCTGGAAAACACACGCACCCCACGAAAAGCACGTACAGAGCAATGTAAAGGCACGTGGGATCTACAAGCCCTGCCAGGGAAAAGCCTGTGCGTGAAACGTCACAGACGCGCTTACGCGCTAAGGGCCTTTGGTCCAATGAAATCGCGTATGCATGCTGACGCACTTACGCGCTAAGGGCCTTTCCTCGAATTACACGCAGACGTGCAAGATTTTCACGTGCCAAATCACTCCGTATCAAGCTGGCCACGCGAAAGCACACGGAAGACCACGCTCCTGCCCAAAAGGCCGAATTACTGCCCCCCCAGAGCCCCGAGCAGCCTCCCACGAGCCATCTGCTTCTGCCTGCCTGCCGCCACCGTGCCCTGCCATTTGGTGCCTGCACATCAGCCATCTGCAGGGGTCCATTTTCTGTGTCCACCCCTGCTGGAACAGAAGACTCCCGACTGGGATACCATCACTCCACAGCCCAGCCCCAGGACCCAGTTGCCCACCCACTCCTGCCTCTGGGGTTGCCATGTCAGGCACTGCAACATCTGGCACCACTGGCAACCCCCGGCCAGAGAGGCAGAGGGGCACCAGCTTCACTGCCACCGAAGTTGGTGTCCTGGTGGAGCAAGTCCTGGGGCAGTATGATGCCCTCTTCGGAAGTACGCGCGCCAACAAGGAAGGACGGACTCTGATCTGGACGGACATCGTGACTGCCATCAACGCGGAGGAGGTGGCAGTCCGCGACTACCAACATGTCAAGAAGCGCTGGCAGGACCCTCTTGAAGGCCCGGCGCCTCGTGGAGTGGGGCCGGGGCCGCATGAGTACCATCCAGCTGAGGGTCCTGGAACGCGTAGGCCCAGCGCTCCACGCCGAGATCCTTGAGAGGCAGACCCATCTGGAGTCGAGCGGTAAGTGGCCAAGCATTGCTGTGTGAGACAGGGCATGTCGCAGTGTGCTGGTTGTCTTGATACTTGCCTGTATGTGTGACATAGGCCATGTATGCATGTGTGTGTGCAGGGACGTCATGCATGTGAGACCAGTAATGTGTGAACCACACGGTTGGTGCATGTGTTCAAATGCAACATGGGGTGTCCTATGCGGAATGGCCACATGAGAGCATGCCAGTCTCTGTTCCTGGACATGGGAATGGGTGCTGATGCCATGTACATGTATGCTGTCCATGTCTGTGTGTCTGACCTGCGTGTCTGTGACTTGTGACTGCCAGGGATGCATGACACATGTCTGTCGCAATGTTCAGGTTCACTGATGCAGCCTAGTCATCCTTGTATCCACTGTGTCTGTGGTGTACGAGGCCAGATGGATGAAAGTACGTTGAAGTGTGTGCATGTGATAAGCATGACCCATGATGCATGTGAGTTCCAAAACAACATTGTATGTTTCAAGAATCCCTTGGACATGTATGCTGATGTCCATAGCATGCGCCATGCCTGTTACTGCATGTGTTTTACCTGCACTGACCCATGTGTTGTGGAGGGACATGATGGAAGGGATCTTTGACAGTGCCACTCATCTGCTATTGCTTCCTGTCTAGGGGACCATTGTACAGTACCCTGATGCTTGTGTTCTATGTCTCCCTCTACACAGTGCCAAGTGAAGAAGAGGGCAGAGACGGCGCTGTGGAGCAAAGCGGCGGGGATGCCCCCACGGCTGCAGCGGAAGGGGTGGGTGAGCCCCCACAGGGGTTTGCAACGGCGGAAGACGGTGTGGAGCCATCCAGGTTGGTGGTTTCCACAGAGGAGGAGGAGGCCGCTACTGAGGTGCACATGGGGCCTGGTGGGGGCATCCCTGCTGGTGCAAGTGTTGCAGTCCAGGGGCAGGAGGCAGCACAGGTCGCCGTGGAGGGGCCTGTGCATGTCACTGTCCCTGACACTGTGACTGCACCACCATGCACCAGCAGGGATGCCCCATCCCAGGCCCGTCCGCAGGTAGGGGGGGATGTCCATGTCATCTGACTCCCCTCCACCTGCGGACGAGGGGACCCCTGGCTGTATGGAGAAGGTCCTGATTGGTGTCGCGTTGCGCACAGGTGCAATTCGTGATGAGGTGCGTGCTTCCCGGGAGGAGCATGCACGTCATCACGCAGAGCACTGTGCCGATGTGGCCCAGTTGGGATCGGCCATGGTCGGGGTTTCCTACGTGTGTCGGCCAATCTGGCGACCCTCTCCTCCTCTGTGGAGACTATGCACCAGTCGTTCCCCATGCCGTCTTCCGGCCCAGATGCCACCAGGGCCCCCTGTGGACCTGCCCTGACCAACGCAGCCAGCTCGGTGGGGATCCCATCCCTGCCACAGTCGGGAGTCCGAGGTCCAGCAGGTGTGGACACCACAGCAACTGGACCCCAGCAGATGGAGGATGTGCCGGCATCATTGGGCAGGGCACGTGCACGACGGCGTCGGTGGATTCCATCAGCCTGGATGCCGTTGTGCTGGCAGAGGCAGTTGCGTCAGAGGCTGCAGCGGAGTCAACGTGGGAGGCATCATGGCTCGGGGCCATCTACATCGGAGGGGCAGGCATCGGCCGGAGGGCAGGAGGACCCAGGACGGGAAGTGTCTTCCGTGTGGCAGCGGTTGGGCCAGCAGATAGGTGCGGAGCGGCGGCGGGCGGAAGAGGCGCGGCTCACGATGGTCAGGGTGGAGAACTCCATGCGGAGGGTCCTGAGGCGGGCTGAGTGCCTCGAGGCAATCCGCAGGGGGTTGGAGGAGGAGATGGCGTCGTCCCTGCGGACCCTCGGGGCCATGGAACGGGACCGCCTCCGGGACATCGAACGGGAGTTCGATGATGCCCTGGCCCGGGACACCACGGAGTGAGCTGCTGGACTTGCCCGCCGCCTTTGTATATAGTTATTTAGGTTTAGGTTTCATTTCTTTATTCTTATGATTTGGAGTCGACGGACACTGCTCCACTTTTTGTATATAGTTGTATTTTAGATAGGGTTTTTTGTAGGTTTCATTTCTTCAGTTGGGCTCATGGACCCTGGATACTTTGTAGATAGTTGGACATTGGATTTGGATTTTTTTTAGCTTTTATTTTTTCTCCATGGAGCAATGGTTTTCTATTTGGTTTTTCCCTTGATTTACTTTTTATGGACTGTGACTTTGGACGACATTTCTTTGGATTATGATTTCTTGTTTTTGATTTAAAATGGGACAGGCAGATTATTTTTTTTTTTTACCTCTGTTTGTTTCATTTTATTGCCATTCATGTTGTTTTTAAACATTTTTTTGAATCATACTTCAATGTGTGGTATCATCTCATTGGTTTCATGCATGTCATGATATGGGTTTTCAGTTTCGCTTGCAACCATTGTGTGTGTGTGTGTGTGTGTGTGTGAGACACATGTGTTCATTTACATTGTTTCCATTGGGGTTGTATCATGTAATTGCCTTCTCTATGTGGGCAGATGGGATGCTTGGTTGGGTCTTTGGGCTGGGGAGGCTGGCCATGAGGGCCATTATTGAGGATTGTCAGGACCTGTGGGCAGGGGGACATGAGTGGGGGCCTGCTGGCAGGTGCCCCACAGTGCTGGGGGGTGGGGGTGCTGGGGAACATGAGTGGGGGCCTGGTGGAGGGTGCCCTGCACTGCGGGGGGGTGGGGGTGCTGGGGAACATGAGTGGGGGCCTGCTGGCAGGTGCCCCACAGTGCTGGGGGGTGGGGGTGCTGGGGAACATGAGTGGGGGCCTGCTGGCAGGTGCACCACAGTGCTGGGGGGTGGGGGTGCTGGGGAACATGAGTGGGGGCCTGGTAGAGGGTGCCCTGCACTGCTGGGGGGTGGGGGTGCTGGGGAACATGGGTGGTGGCCTGCTGGCAGGTGCCCCACAGTGCTGGGGGGATGGGGGTGCTGGGGAACATGAGTGGGGGCCTGCTGGCAGGTGCCCCACAGTGCTGGGGGGTGGGGATGCTGGGGGACATGAGTGGGGGCCTGCTGGCAGGTGCACCACAGTGCTGGGGGGTGGGGGTGCTGGGGAACATGAGTGGGGGCCTGGTGGAGGGTGCCCTGCACTGCTGGGGGATCGGGGTGCTGGGGAACATGAGTGGGGGCCGGCTGGCAGGTGCACCACAGTGCTGGGGCGTGGGGGTGCTGGGGAACATGAGTGGGGGCCTGGCGGAGGGTGCCCTGCACTGCTGGGGGGTGGGGGTGCTGGGGAACATGAGTGGGGGCCTGCTGGCAGGTGCCCTGCACTGCTGGGGGATGGGGGTGCTGGAGAACATGAGTGGGGGCCTGGTGGAGGGTGCCCTGCACTGCTGGGGGGTGGGGGTGCTGGGGAACATGAGTGGGGGCCTGGTGGAGGGTGCCCTGCACTGCTGGGGGGTGGGGGTGCTGAGGGACATGACCAGGTGTGCAGGGTAGTCCCCTGTGGTGTGGGCTGCCTGCAGGGGCCGTGGAGGGTGTACAGGGAACACCTGGGAGGACCCACCCAGCCAATCGCGTGTGAAACTTCCCGCGCATCCCTGAAATACACGTACCCAGCCAAATCGCGTGTGAAACTTCCCGCGAACCCCTGAAATACACGTACCCAGCCAAATTGCGTGTGAAACTTCCCGCGAACCCCTGAAATACACGTACCCAGCCAAATCGCGTGTGACACTTCCCGCGAACCCCTGAAATACACATACCCAGCCAAATCGCGTGTGAAACTTCCCGCGAACCCCTGAAATACATGTACCCAGCCAAATTGCGTGTGAAACTTCCCGCGAACCCCTGAAATACACGGACCCAGCCAAATCGCGTGTGGAACCTCCCGCGAAACCCTGAAATACACATAATCCGCTCCCCCAGGCCCGATCGCGTGAAAAACTTCACGCGAACCCCTGAAATACACGTAGCGCGCTCCCCCAGGTCCGATCGCGTGAAAAACTTCACACAAACCCCTGAAATACACGTAGCCCGCTCCCCCAGGCCCGATCGCGTGAAAAACTTCACACGAACCCCTGAAATACACGTAGCCCGCTTGCCGTGATGGTACAGGGTTTGCGCAGCCCTTTGCGCTGGATTGGGGATTTTAATGGCTTTTCCCTGCGCGAGGGGCGTTCTTGGGGGCGTAACTGGCGCTGCTGCTGGGTCGCTGCGCCACTGTGCGCCATGGCTGCCTAGGGATGCTAAAATCCATGAATACGCTGTGCGGCGAAATGGGTTTTGGCGCACGCGGCTGGCGCAGACTGCCGCACGCACACACTCTGCACCAGCCGCGTGCGCCACTTGTGCGCTGGATTCTATGAATTACCCTTCAAATGTTGTACCTCGTGTGTAGTCTGAACTCCAACACATATCTTTAAAACATTCGTCATTTAGTTTTACAAAGCTGTTGAAGGGTTTCAGGTCATAGTTTACACCCATACGATGTAAAAATGAGCATTATGGGGTGCAACGAGATTTGATGTACAAAGAACCTCTACGTTTTAAAACCTGACTTTTCAATGAAACCAAGCCTAATTTGAGCCGAAGATAAGCCATTGAGGTAGATGGGAGACAGACGTAACCATTGTCTCCAAAAATCACCTTCAACAATATTGAGCCATGTGAGATCTTTCATGGCTAAGGCTTCAAGACCATATAATATGGCTGGTGTAAAGCTTTGTTTACATAGTCTGTCTGGCCTGCAAATTTGCTGATCAAACAGGTCTCCACAATGCATTTCTAGTTTTTATCAGCACACAGTTCAATTCCTAGGTAAGGGTAACTGTCAACATACTCAACACGATGAGAATCTATTTGAACCTTCACTCTGGGAAGCTGATTACTTGCTACCAACATGATTTTGGTCTCATTCATGTTAATAACTAGGTCGTTTTGATCTGCGAACTCAGTAAGGGTCTTACATTTGTTTTTGCTCCTCTTATTTTTGTATCTAACAAGACTAGGTTGCCTGCATAGAGCAAACTCACAATATGTCTAGTACCAAGCTTTATAGAACATCCCTCAGCAGCCAACTGGAAGATCGGCTAAATATAGATTGAACAGAAGTGCAGCTACGATACCGCCTTGTCGGACCCCTCTGTTCACCTCAATAGGTGATGTCACTGTCCCGGCATTATCAAGTCGCACTCGCACACTGTTACCAGAGTATAAGTATATAATAATATAAATATAAATAATATAATAATAGACAACCCCAAGACTGCAAATTCGTCCATAGAGTGACTCGATTGACAGAATCAAATGCCGCGCCGAAATCCACCCAAACAACATAGAGTGCTGGATTGCCTTTTTGTGCAGCTTCACACATGAATGCACCCAGCAACCTAATATTATGTGTGGTCGCAGACCCACATCGGAAACCTGTTTGGGTGTCATGCAGTATATTGTTCAACCCAGGATTGAAGGGCTTTCAACACAAAAGTAGTGAACAGTTTGCCTGTGACATCTAACAGAGAAGGGAGTCGATAATTTGTGGGACATAATCCATCACCTTTCTTGTGTATCGGCAAAAGAATTGTCCGCACGCACTTCCGAACCACTCAGTTACCTTGGAAAAGTGAAGGAATACCAACAGTTCCCATTGCTAGATTGTAGCACCAAGAGACAGGGTCATCACCTTCATTGTTTCTCTACCTATTCTACTTCTGATCCCCGAAGGTGTTGCTCCCCGAAACAGGATCCTCCCCATTCCTTACACGGGTCTGATTTAAGGACAGCATTCGACAACCCGTTGGGTCCTGGTGCTCGAGGGTTCTTCAGGTTTACTATTGCCTTCTGGATTTCATTTAGTTTATGAAACTGATGCCATGAGGCCCAGAGTAGACCGGGAAATGCAAGGTAGGTGTACACTTTATCACAGAAAGTATCCATTAACACAAATCATAAACCGCACACATTGACTAAATAATCAAAATCGATATAAAAAACCTCAGAATGCTCTAGAGATTCTTCTAAAAGCTGCTCTTACAAAATCCTCACACATAAAATCTTCATCATTATAATACCTAAACCAGGACATGGCATCCAGGCATAAGCTGGTATTATTTCCAATACAGTGAGGCCTAATCCCATTCCATTCTCCTGCTAAAATCTATTTTATATTGTACAAATGAATAATGAACGCAGGATATCCACTTCTTTGCTCATGCCGCAAGCACACAATTTGTCGAAATTGAACCTACTAATTTGGCCTTTGAGGGGAGCACAATTAATCGATTCATCAAAGCTGTTCTTCTGCACTAGGGGGACCTATTTTTACTTATGAAATTCCATTTCACATTTGTTTCCCTAAACCCACGCATGCTCTACTATACAACTCTAATCACTGTACATTTTCGATTCCGGACAAAGTTCTACAAAGCTCTACCTCTATTGCTCTTTTTTTAAGAAGGGCTGTGTGTTGTGGTTTAGCTGCACCTTCCCAAACAACAAAATAAATTAGTAACGGCACTCTGCTCATGAAAATAGTGCCATGAAGCCCAAAGTAGACCTGGAAATGCAAGACTTTAGCAGATTATGCCCCCCCTGTTGTGATCTAAATTCTGCAGGCTTCCCTCTAACGGCAGGACAAGGTAACTGCAGCCCAGGTCGAGAAGATTATGCAAAGGCTGGATATGCAGATGAACTCCCATAAGAGCCCAGCCTCAGTCTAAGAGCTGTCCTGCCTCACAAGCCACTTGAACAGTCTCCGTAAAGTTCCAAGCAAGCCTCAAGTACCTCCATTAAATCCCAGTCCAGGGCTTTGCCCCCAGAGGAGCCATTGTTGAAAACCACTCACCCTCATTCAAAAGTACCCATATTTCCATCCAGCTTTCCAGTCTGTAAAACCTGGCTGTTTGGACCTTTAGCGTAATGGCTTTGCCCGCCTGGTTTATTGGGCTTTGTACATGCGTAGACTTACAGTGGCACCCTGGCACTGGGGAACGCTTGACCACCGCGAGCCAAAGACAGTGTCAGTGTCCTTGAACATTTTGCACACACAGACAAGCCTGAGCACTTTGAGACTACACATTTACATTTCTCATACAAAAAACAGGAAATACCAGGTGGAAAGGCAAACTAGAAACACAGTGCACTCTAGTCTGACTAAAAGCCCTTGAGTGTGCATCCAAACGAATATCGCGAGAAGTGCTGGTAAGAGTCCCTTTTTTCTTTTTACTTTAGTGTTTATTGGCATTTTCTTTTGGCAACACATACTTCTGAATGAAAACTCAATAATTGCAAGCCTTCCTTGACCATATCCCACCCGCTCCCCCGCTCCCCCAGGGTGTTACACACAATGACCCACATGCCACCCCCCAAACCTCCCAGGGTGTTGCACACAATGACCATTCTACCAGTCAGGACAGTGGATCAGTTACATAAGGCAGAAGAACAAAAATGAATGGCGGCACAGGTTCATTGCATACCTCGTTACTCCCCCTGCAAAAATTAGCCTGACCTAGGATCAAGTCTTACACATCATAGAGAGTATCGTGTCACAGGTCAATGTTTCAGTCTGTCACTTCCCCATTTTAAAATAAAAATTCCCCAGTCAACATGGAATGTTTCCACACAATCGTTAACCACAGCCGACAATTTTTCACACGTGCATATATCCCAGAGTTTGTTCATCCAGTCATTTTGTGAAGGTGTGGCATAGCCTTTTCATTTCTGGGCTAAGGCTACTCTTCACTAATATTTGGGAATCAGAATTTTACTATCTTCTTCCGGGATGCTCAACAGTACTTGTAAGAGTTCTAGGTCGGGGGATATTCCAACTGTGTCTTTGATGCAACTAAGGACTTTGGACAAGTAAACTTTTACCTTTGGGCACGACCACCACATGTGGTACCATGGACCAATCTGACCACAATGTTTGGGGCAGAGAGGGGAAGATCCCCCGAACATCTTGGAAAGTCTCAGGGGTGGCAGATGCCAGCAGTGCAATACTTTGAAGTTGTGCTCCATTGCAGAGGTATAAAGATTACTAGAGAACATTAGTTTATATATCTTACACCAGGTAACTTATGGAATTTCCCGCCCTGTTTGTTCAGCCTAATATTGCCTAAAGTTCTGCCTCCCTTCTAGCTCTGTCGTGACCATCACTTTGTATAGTTTAGAAAGTATTCCCTTTCTTGAGGTGGCTTCATTGATGATTTTGTCAAAGGGTGTAAGGGGTCGTGAAATCTTAGAGTACCATCTTGGGTCAGACATAATACCTTTCAGGCGCAGGTACTCAAATACAATTGAGTCAGCTCCCAGAATCCCAGTCAGGAAATTGAATTCAATGAAACAGTCCTCTGAGAACAGATGCCCAACTCTTTCTAGCCCCTTGCTGCGCCTCTTTTGTGAGTGACGAAAGCCCAGACCACCAACACCCAGCGGGGGAACCCACACCAAACTTAGTAGAGATGGACAGGAAGAGAGGAGGTTATTAAATGTATTCTTTTTTGATAGACTCCACTTGACTGCAAGAGTTGGGTGTTGCGTAATATTGTTGGGAATAGCTTTTATTGGTGACTTTCTTTGGGTGGGTATATAGGTCTTCGATGTAAGTCCAGTATGTACCTAACTCATCCCTAAGGTGTTCCAACATGACATGTAGTTGGGCCGCTTTATAATACAGCCAAAAGTCGGGGAGGCCGAAGCCACCAAAATCTCTAGGAAGGGTGAAAGTAGCCAATTTAATTCTGGGCCTCTTCCCTTTCCATATACGTTTATTTACGTAAGCTTTAGTTTGGCAAAGAAGGATTCCAGGAGAGGAGTCGGAAGAGCAGTAAACAAGTACCGCACCTGGGCTAGTACATTCATCTTTACTGTCCCCATTTGCCCAAACCATGAGAGTGTTAAAGGGGCTCATCATACTAGGTCTATTCTAATCCTCTCCAACATGGGAGTAAAACTACACTCTACCAGCATCAAGAGGTTCCTGGGTATTTTAATTCCCAAGTACGGAGTTCTTGATTCTCATCCCACAGATAGTTCTCTCGCCTCTAGTGGCAGAGTCATCGTTCCCAAGTACGGAGTAGCTGTGTGCTCGATTCTCATCCCACAGATAGTTCTCTTACCTCTAGTGGCAGAGTTATTGTTCCTAAGTACAGGGTAGCTGCGTGCTTGATTCTCATCTCACAGATAGTTCTCTTACCTCTAGTGGCAGAGTCATTGTTCCTAAGTACGGAGGAGCTGCGTGCTCGATTCTCATCCCACAGATAGTTCTCTTACCTCTAGTGGCAGAGTCATCGACCCCAATGGGCATTACGTTTGACTTGGGCATGTTTATTTTCAGGGTCGAGAAATAACCAAACATTCTCATTTGCGTGAGAAGTTCAGGTAGGGATTTGTTTATATCTGTCACGTAACATAGGATGTCGTCTGCAAACAGTGAAAGTTTAAAATCAATGACCCCACACTGAATTCCTGCATTCTCTTGGTTTTCCCTAATTGCAGTTGTAAGGGCATATATCAAGGGAGAAATGGGGCAGCCTTGCCTAGTTCCTCTGGACCGGTGGGAAGGGGCTGATATAGTGCCATTCACTGCCACCCTAGCCATCGGGTCACTATAGAGGGCTGAGATCCATTGCCTGAAGTTACTACCAAACCCCATCTTTTGCAAGACCTTTCCCATGTAGCACCACTCGACTCGGTCAAAGGCTTTCTTGGAGTCTATTGAAACCAAGTAAGCTCTCATTTCCTGACTTTGTGCCTCATGTATTAAGTTGATTGTTTTTCTTATTATCAGAACCTTGACGGCGCGAGATAAACCCAACCTGGTCCCCATGGATCAAAGAAGTCATTAGGTGATGGAGTCTGTTGGCCAATACTTTTGCCATGATCTTTACATCTGTGTTCAGTAAGGAGATGGGGCGATACGATTGGCATTAGGATGGGTCTTTTCCTTCCTTCGGGATACCTACTATTAGGGCTGAGAGCATGGATCTCGGGAGCAGGCTTGTTTCCAGCGCACGATTAAACAGTTTAGTCATAAATGGGGATAGAGTGGAGCGGTACATTTTAAAGAATCGGACTGTGTACCCATCTTCCCCTAGTGCAGTGCCCCCCTTCATGCTACTAATGGTATGAACTACTTCCTCCTCGGTAATAGGGGCTTCTAACACGGCCACTTTATCTGGTGGAAGACACAGGATGGGATGAGAGTTCAGGAACTGGTCAATAAGGGATCCCTCCTCTTAGTATTCAGACCTATAGAAGGTTTCATAAAATGTATGAAATTCCTCTGCTATCTGAGCATCATTAAGGAGTTTTTCTCCTCTTGCTGGTTGTATTGCAACTACCCTTATGGCATTTCTTTGCTCCATTAACGTTCAGGCTAGAATATTATCCGCTCGTTTCCCCTTCTCCATGTATTATCATTCCGTTTGGTAAACCGAAAGGGCTTTCAATTTGGCTTTGTATTTCTGGAGTTTTTCCCGATCACCTGGCAGAATTTGGGATTTCAATTTCCCCCCTGGTTGCAGTTTTTCTAAAGAGCCAACTCTTGCGCTGGTCTTTCTCTCTTCTTTTTGGCTCCCATTCCTATCAAGATACCTCGGATCATAGCCTTAAATCCTCCAATATTCCCGGAATCCCCACTTCACCATTGTCATTAAAATGAAAGATTTCTCTGATCAGCTTCAAGAGAGTTTGGTCAAACGCCTTATTTTTTAACAGCAGGTCATTAGCGGAACATCTAGTATCGTGTTTATCTGATGACCATTCTCCTATTCTGATTTTCACCAGGTCATGGTCTGACCATGGTATTGAGTCCGTGGTTGATTCCAACACTGTTTTTTAATGGGCTTTCAATAAGGAGGTAGTCTATTCTTGAGAATGTGACGTGCACTCTCGAGTAGTAGGTAAACAGGGGTCCCAACCACGCACATGGGTAAGAGAGTCCACCATCCCCAACTCTGCATTGGTCTGTTGAAAACAGAGAGACTTCTTGTACTGCATTTGGGACACTACATGTGGGTATGCTCTTTTCCTGTCTAAGTCATGGTCCAGGACCATATTAAAATCACCTCCTATAATCAACCTTCTACAAACGATTGAATATTCCCTTTACTGCATCCCAAAATTGTTCTTGCCCGTCATTCGAACAGCACAATGAGACCAAGGTAACCACATTACCTTTTAACTTCCCCTTTAACCATCAAGAATTGACCACCAGGATCTTTCGATTCTGCCTTGAAGACAAAATGTAGTTTGCTAGCCACTATTACTGACACCCCTTTCTTTTTGGATAGACTGGAAGCATGAAATACCTTATCTATTGACCTAACTTTCTCTCCCCTTCTGCCAGGTCTAACTTCAATCGGTTAAATTCATGTATTGTTAAAGATCTCTTATTCGGGGAGTTTAATGCTCTAGCATTCAGTGAATCCAGTGCCATAGTATTAACCACATTAGCCATTTCGGTCTGTGTCCGAATCATTGTTGTTCCTCTTTTTAGTGCTGTCTAGTATGAGAACTGATGCCTTAAACCTAAAATTTCTGAATTTCGGCATCCCAACCCTCTGTAGAATGACCTTGATTGAATTATATAACGTGAAAACCCCCTTGTGGACTCCTGGCGACATCTGCAACATCGTTGGGCCAGACCATCAAATGCTACCCCACTCTTGGGCTTTCTATTTTTACCCTGTCATCTCTGAACCCCCTTCAGTAAGCCCCCTTCCTTTACAATTAACATGCTACCCATTCTCTATGAACATAGGCAAAACAATCTAATGTCCTGTATCATGAAGACAGATAGAAGAACAGATCTATCACGTGAGGCTTGAGAAGCCTCTAAGCACTTCAAAGATGGTTACATACTTTCTCAGCTCCTAATGTTTGGAATGGTCACCATCTTCCTTCAGAGAGCAGCCGACGATCGCCTTGTCCCCTCAAGGTTGAGGGGGGACACCGAATTCAGTTTCTTAAATTTACAAAAACCTCTGACTATGCGTCCATCCACAGAGCCTTTACTTTTCGGGGCCTTACTCTGCGCCCCCTCTGGACCTGCGAGGGCAGGCCCCGGAGCGGCCTCTGTGAGAATATCCTGCGTCACTCTGTTGATGTTGTCTACTGTTATAAGGCTATATTTATATCCTTCAAACTCAAAGGCTAGTGAGCAAGGGAAACCCCATCTATATCGCACTCCTTTTGAGCTAAGCCATTTCGTCAAGTGGGTGTAGAGCCTTCTTCAAGTTAGATTAAAGGCTGATAGGTCTTGGAATATGGTGAATTGCGAAGCTCCCCAATCTACCGGACCCTTCTTTCTCGCCATGTCCAAGATCTTAGCTTTCTCTGTGTAATAATGGAATTTAGCCAACACTGACCACGGTCCACAGCATCACCTTCCTGCTCTGTGTGCTCTATCGATGGTGGGCTCAGTGATGTTATCGTCATTGAAGACCTTTCTAATGACGTCATTTATGGATTTGATTATGTCACCTTGTGTTTCTCCATCTCGTTCTAGAAAGCCCAAAAATATTAGGTTAATCCGCCGTTCTCAGTTTTCAAAGTCATCCATTTTCAAGGCACACTGCTCTTCCCTTCTTTCCAATTCCGAGATTCTCACATCCATTTGGGTCTCTAATATGCCAATCGAGGATTGATTTGCCTCAAGTCCCTGGATTCTGTCATGCATATTGTCCACTTTCTTATGAAGCCCATCAGGCCTTTTGCCAATGTCCGCTCTGTCCACTTAGTCCAGGTTCGTTTGCACAGTGAGAGTACTGCGCCTATTTTAACCTTGTTTTTTAGAGTCTGTATCCTTATTTTTAATGTGTAATTTTACATGTGCCCTTCCCTATTGTGCTTAAAATCACCCCCTGCCATGCTTCCATACTGTAGTGTTTGCATATCTGCAGATACTTCAGTTGTTAAAGGTAGCACACGCTTAGCAGCTTAAAGAACTACAATTCCCAAGAATTTGTAGTTCTGGCACAGATAAATCAACCCGACAGGCGCATCAGCGACGGTCTGCAATTGTTAGAGTATTTAAAGTCAGCGAGACTTTGCTTCCAGTTAGTCCACTTTCGTTTGCACAGTGAGAGGAAATTGTTTTAACCTATTTGTACGGCGTCTTTTTTAACCTTGTTTTTTAAAGTCAATATCCTTATTTTGAACGTGTAATTTTACGTGTGCCCTTCCCTATTGTGCTTAAAATAATCTCCTTGCCATGCTTCCATACTATAGTGTCTGCATATCTGCAGATACTTCAGTTGTTAAAGAGTTCATGCGCTTAGCAGCTTAAAGAACTACAATTCCCAAGAATTTGTAGTTCTGGCACAGATAAATCAACCCAACAGACCCATCAGCGCCGGCGCGTCGGGGACAGCCTGTAACGGTCTGTATAAGGTACGGGAAGGTTCGGGGCAACACGCTCTATTTTCCACCTGAATTATGGGCCTGTCAGAAGTTTTAGAGGCAATATAAAATTGCCCGTCAAAATTCAGAGGTAAGAAGTATTATCTTAGAGCCTGTCCACTGGCCAATGCAACCAATACCCCTATGATTCTCACACAGAAATGGGAAGAAACTATTTATAATAGTCTCTGTGTTCCCACCCTTCCGACAGTGTCTGCCTGCTCAGCTATTGTTCTGGCCGATGAGGCTGCTATTAAGGCCCATGGGACCGTTCATTTAATGAACACGGCAGTGGAAACCTGCTCTGAAAAGAAAATAGGTGGGGCGATAGAAGGAAACAGCTCTCTGCCTCTGTTAATAACATACCTCCCCATACCACCTCGGCTCCCATAAATCCTAAAACCATTGATGATCTCCTAGCCCGCGAGGTAGCTTTTAAGGCCCACGGGATTGGAAAACTCTTGGCGCAAGACAAGGCTGATTGTATAATTCAAGACGATAAGATAAAAAACATTCAATCCCTTAATGGCAAACTTAAATGTTGTTTACTAAATACTCGATATTTTATAAAACATTCTTTGGAAATTTCTGACATAATCTCTGAGCAAAAATTCTATAGTTTATTCATTACGGAAACTTGGATGACCAAAACGACACATCATGATATGCTACTGGCCACTCCTGATAGGTAATCGGCCCTTCACGTTTGAATCTTCATACCTCTTGTGTTCCGGATATTGAAAATTGTGAAGCTATATTAGGGAAAATGAATGTCAATCCAGTTTTCTCTATCAGACTGCTGCTATTATATCGCCCCCCAAGACCTACTCCTCTGTTCGAGGAACAGTTATTGGCCCTTATAGGTAATCCCTCTAAAGATTCTGCGGCATCCAGTATCCTTGGAGACTTCAATCTATGGGAAAATAACCCATTAGACGAGGATGCCAAGGACTTGAAATTGTCACTTGAATCTATTGGTTTTAAGCAGCTGGTCTCAGATGCAACTCACAGTGGTGGTAACATCCTAGATTGGATAGTGGTAAAAAATGTGGAAACACTAATTACTTCAATCTCAGACTGTGCCTGGTCTGATCATCGGCATGTACATTTTGACTGCATTTTACCATCTCCTCAGTCCTCACTACCAATCAGGAATAAGCCACTCGTGACCTGGCGAAATCTTAAAAATGTAACTACTGAGGCTTTTAAGGAGCAAGTTATACCGCTCTTGCCATCACTTCAGGACTACACTTCCATTGATAACTTAACACTCTCATTCAGAAAGGCCACCAATCAAGCTTTTGACTTGTTGGCCCCCCTTAAACCTGCCAATAAATCCACTGAACACAATAAATGCTTCTCAGGGGAAATATTAGAAGCCAGGAGAATTGAATTTAGCGGAAAGTGGAGCGTTGCTGTAGAAAGGCTCCCTCAACTGACTCAGTGTTGAGCTATAAACAGGCAGGTAAATCCTACAAACAAACAATCGTTAAAGCCAAAGATAAAAAGTTCAATGAAAGAATCCAACAAGAAAAATCTCAGTCAAAAGCGATATTCTCGCTCTTACAGGAGCTAAAAACATGCACTAGCTAGTTTTCAGGAACAAGAGAACAACGCTTGGTGCCAAGTGATAGACAATGGGTTTATTGAAAAAACTGAAAAACTTCAACAGGCTATTAGAAATCAGATAAACTTACTCTCCAGACATTGAAATAACATCTAAGCCTGTGGCTTCTCAGGAGCTAAACCATCTAGAAGTTTTTGTCTTTGAAAAGGTATCGGAGATGGAAGTCTTAGAGGTTATTCATAACCTCAAACCCTCTTCATGTTAGGGGGACATCTTCCCTGCTAGGCTTTTTAAAGGTTTTGAAGATACATTAGCCCCATGGGTCAGCCAGTTCGTAAATCAGTCCTTCGATGAAGCATATGTTCCAGGAAACATAAAAGAAGCTTGGATCACTCCGCTTATTAAAAAGGACAATTTAGACCCCTCAGTCGCAGGAAATGTTAGTACAATCACAAATGTGCCGTTCCTACTAAAAATACCTGAAAGGATCGCATATCTACGATACCAGAAATTTGTGGAAAATAGTAATTTACTTGCTGCTGAACAATCTGGCTTTCGAGCTAAGCAAAGCAGGACACAGAGACGGCCCTCCTAGATCCTCAGTCGAATATTGCCACTATCATTGAAAAAGGGAACATAGCATTAGTTCTGCTATTGGATCTATCTTCTGCGTTTGATTTGATAGATCATGATCTTCTAGCAGAGAGGCTAATAACAGTTGGTAAATGCTCCCCTTCAGCAGCCAACTGGTTTAAATCCTTTCTGGGACCTAGAATGGCGGCTGTGGCAAAAGGACATTTCTCCTCCCTAAAAATATTGCTTACATGTGGAGTCCCTCAAGGGTCATGTCTGTCCCCCTTGCTTTTTTATATTTTTTCTAAGCTATTGTGTGACGTGCTGTTAACACTTGGCGTTTGGTTTACCAACTACGCCGATGAGACACAATTGGTCTTTGAGGTGTCAGGAATATATGACAAGGATGCTCAAAGAGTCAGGGACGTGTTCTGCGCTATCCAAAAATGATGGCGACAAATTCATTGGCACTGAATGAGGAAAAAACGGAACTACTAATAGTTAGAACCCCCGAAATGCTAAAAACTGATGATCAATACAGAAGCTTTAAAATTAATAACAACAGCATTCTGATATCAGATCATGTAAAAGCTCACAGCGGTTTTATGGACTCTCACTTATCCTTTAAGGGGCACACTTCATATTTAAAATCAACATGTGCTTTTTACACTAATCTATTGTGGCAAATTCGCCCATATCTGGCAGAGCAAAATCTTGCACTGATTGCTGGTGCCATAATAAACTCTAAACAACACTATTGTAATAGTCTACTGATGGGTACCTCTAAGATTAACATAAAAAAAAATGCAAACAATACAAAATGCAGTAGTCCGAGTAATTTTTGGCCTAAGTCGACGCGCTAAGATCTCATCAGCAAGGAGGAAGCTTCATTGGCTGCCGGTTGAGCGAAGGATTAAATTCAAAGGTGCAACTATGGTTTACAAATGCCTAGTAGGCAATGCACCAAACTATCTTGCTGGTAAAATAAAAAAAGCACCCATTAGAAGAAACCTTTGTTCTAATGGCAACCACGCGCTGCATCAGCCATGCCTAACTCTAAAACAAGTTGGTGCAATCAACTTCAATTTCTGGGCACCTATGGTCTGGAATTCCCTCCCACTCAACCTCAAGAACAGTGCATCTCTCACAGTATTTAAGAAACAACTTAAGACTTGGCTGTTTGACGAAGGGGCAGATTAGTTATTCGATACCTTCGCCCACCTTCTAGAATATCAAAACCTTGCTGTATTTCTTCTAGCAGTGCTGCCATGTCCTTCCTCATAGATTGAGTGCCCTTCATGACTGGTTTGTTGTAGAGGGCATAGTTTCCTGAGATTGCTGGGTCCTCGCTTTGTATTGATATTTTTGTTTTGGAGCGAGGATGACCAATTCATGGGTGTAGGTCCCCCATAGGAAGAGAGCAAACTCAAGGCAGAGTCTTGTGCCTGACTCCACCAGTCTCCAGCGGCTGCTTGTGTGGCAGGTCAAGTCAGAATTTGGTTTGAGGGCACTGTGTCACTGTGGAGGGGGGGGGTGGTCTACTTTCCGCTGGTCCTGTACCCTCCTGTAGCCCAAGGGAACCCCAAAGTTGACCCTGTCCAGTTGCTGTGGGGCAAGAAGCGCAGGGCCTGCCAGGCGAAGAGATCTAGCTTATTTTGGTTTCTTTGTGTAGTGGGAGAGGTGCTGTGTGGGTCGCTGTTCAAAAGGCACTCTCTCGAGACCGAGTATTCCCCAAGATTTTGTGTGAGTTGATTAATTGACTGTGGTTAAGGTTGGGAGATGTTGGAGAAACAAGGCTGGGGCCTTCACTGCACTGGGCTTTGGGTTGTGCGGGCGTCGTTTAACCTTCCTTTAGTGTGAACAAAGGAGATGCCCTGGTGGGGAGTGCCGATCAAGAGCCACGACCAAGGATCGCCTGGCTCCAGCCATAAAGTCCTTCCACAGGGGTCCTTTGATGAAGTGCCCTCTACTCCTGCAATCAAATTGGGGGTGAGCGAGGGCTATGGAGCACACAGCAATTTCCCCCCACAGGGTCTGGCGGGGAGGGTCAATCCTCTCTCCCCTTTTATTTCCGCTTTAGCATGGTGGACTGGGGTTCCCCCTCAGCGGTGGGCTCTCTCCTCGGGGCCAATGGCGTGGTGAGGCTCTTCTCCTCATGGGTGAGACCCAGAGGACCGCACTGGATTCGCCCCTCTGCCTGCACTACAGTGGACTGTCCGAGGAGTCACGCTGTTTCATGCAAGTTGTCTTCTCAGCCTCTCCCATCTCCCCGGGGGAGGCACGGGCAGCAACGACACTGCTATGCTCTGGCCGAGGGGATGGAGGGGACCGCTCCATGTCCTACCTACACTTGCTCACCTCTGTCCCCAATGATCTTTGGACACATCACTCCTCTATCGAGGGGGGGCTGCAAGCCTCAAGGTCCCCGCCCAGGGGGGGGTCCAAAGTTCACCAAACGCCTGCAATGGCGCCACTTCTCTCTGTGCCTATGTCGGACGCCCGGGCTCAGGTCTCTTCTGCCTGGTTCCCGCAGTCAGCTCGGGAGCAGGGCTCGCCCCGGGCCAACGATCTTGGGCCGTATCTCTGCCCAACATAGGCTCCGGATCTCGGGACAACTCTCAGCTGAGGCACTATGGTGCAGCACACCGGGGGGGAGCTGGTTCTGATAGTAAATGGGGGCAGTTCCCCACATGTGACACTTGACAATACTGAGATGAGGAATAGGACACTGAGAGTAATGCACACTATGCCATTTCACCACTTTATTAGTGGGGCAAGGAAGATGCCTGCAAAGAGTAGTGAAGGTCAGGCATGTTCTCTTAATCATGGTCAGGCAAATCCAATTGGAAGTACACACCTGCAACCCTTTGACAGGCTGCAGGTGTATAAAGGGAGACAACATGTGCAGCAATGAGAGAAACCAGGAGACCTGTGGCAAGGAAACCAGCTTGAGACCCGTTTTCGGAAGAGGCAGCCGTGGTGGGACCTGTGGAATAGCCTGGACGCCGGTCTGAAGCCCAGAAAGCCTATTAAGCCCAAGGCGAGTTGGGCCGTTAGCAGGATCCTCTGTGGCGAGAAACCAGCAGCCAGAGCTGCGGGAGCACCGGAGAGAGTGGGAAACTGTCTGCGTCCAGTCGGAAGCAGCGGAGCAACCAACGATGCCAAGACAAGCCCCGAAGTGCAAGCGGGGCCCGTAGCAGCTGACCTGCCAGGCTGGAAGAGAGAGGGGGAGCTGCAGAGGAACTGGGCCGAAGACCGGTGAGTGTCAGGAGAGGCGGGGGGCGTTCCTAGCTGGTTGCAAAGAGATAATGCATTACCAAACTATAGGAACAACCTGAAATTAAACATTCTACATGCATATTAATACCAAACCAAATGAGAATTGGACATATTGAACATTTGTTAAACACCGAACTGAATGAAACTTTACATATTGAATATTTGGTGAATATCAAGCGTAATGAAATCTCGCAAGTAAGCTTGGTGAATATAAAATGAAGTGACACTTTATGGCCAAAGCAAATAATAAAAGACAGTTAGAGGGAAAGCACCCATATGACAACAGTATATAAGAAAAAGCACAAGTGTGAAACGGCACCATAGAAAGGTGGGGCAAGAGTAAGACCATCACAAAGTGAACTTTACAGATAAATGCAGCACAGCAAGGCCAAAGACTGGCATGAAGTGTTTGACTTATTCTGGCAGAGCCAGGAGGCTTCTGAGGATAAGCCAGCGAACTGTAAATATCCTCTATAAAGCCAGGAGGCCAACAAAGAGCGGGATCCTGGTCGCGCGACCTGTGATGGGTGGATCGTGTGGTCTGACAACTGCGCCTAGACCATGAGCCCTGAACTGCGAGAACTGAAATACATTGTGGAATAAACCAAGAAGGGGCACTGCCAGTGAATGGATGAAGCAATCCAGGAACAAGGTCAAGCTAACCTTGAGTTGTGTTAAACCGTTTATTTGAAAGACTGAAATAAGTATTACTGGTGGAGCTGAAGTCTTGGGGAAGGGAACCCTGCGACGTGAGGAGTGACATTTGTTGTCTTGAGAAAGAAGCGTCAAGATCTGTTTCTTTTTTCTCTGTGTTGCTGAAACTTGGGGAAGGGAACGCCGATGATTCCATGA
Source organism: Ambystoma mexicanum (assembly GCF_040938575.1). NCBI lineage: Eukaryota > Metazoa > Chordata > Amphibia > Caudata > Ambystomatidae > Ambystoma > Ambystoma mexicanum. Next base: position 1,546,550,123 of record NC_090931.1, read on the forward strand.
ACTGTGTTGCTGAAACTTGGGGAAGGGAACCCTGAGCATTGTGTGGAACTATGTTACCTTGAACTGGAGAAAGGTAATATTGAGACTTTTGGGGAACTGTCTTGAACTTGGGAAAGGGGAGCCGAAAGGAAGCTACAAGCTGGAAGAAGCTCAGAACTTTGACTTGAACACCATTTCTTTTAACTTTGACAACCCTACACATTGTTTAGCTTTAGTTGTGAGGACAAGGATAGGTTTTGGACACAGACAGACTTTTAAGTTGAACTCTTTAACTCAGACTTCCCTTAGTTTCGTTCAGTTAGGGAAATCCCACCTTATCATCGGGCAAGTTAGGACTTCCACCATCCTGACATTTAAGTTAATAAATATCTTTGTTTGAACTTTAAGTCTGTGCTCTGTGTCCAACTTCATTATGCCTTCACAGTGATTAGTATAGAAATTGCCCTGGCTCCTGCATGCACACATCTTTTTGTTATAGAGGCTGCCTGTATTTTGTCATCGCTGAATTTACGTGCCTGTAATGGGCGATGGGTAAGTGACCAACCAGCTAAAATAACTTTTTGCGGTCATGGTAAATCCCTGGTAGATTACGTGTTAATCTCGGGGAAAGATTCGATTAGGCTTGGAGATTCTAAGGTAGGTGGCCGCTTGGAAAGTGATCACTGCCCACTTGAGTTTGTTGTTCTGGGGAAGAGGTGAGAGAGAGGTGTTCATAATCCTTATTGTCTTGTACAACCTATGGAACTTACTGGGCATTCTAGAAAATCTGTATAATGGAAATAAGTGCTGAACCGTGTTGATAAATCAGACATGTATGCATCTATTCTGGATAATTTAGTGGTTATATGTGATGAGAATTCATAGGACAATGCTGTCTTATCTAAATATGTAAAGCTCAGTTCAAGCTTAATATTATATACATCGGTCTGTTTAAGTGATATAGAAATCCCATCACAAGCCAAATCACCCTGGCATGATAGAGAATACCACTCGAGAGCTGTTAATAAGGTTGATAAATACAATTTACGCTCCATATGCTCTAAGTATAAAGGCTTAATTGCCCGGAAAAGAAGGAATTGTGTAGGTGAAAGGTGGTTGTGTAGGTGAAAGGTGGTCTTTACTAGATAAAACAGGGGATTCTTGTTTTTTTCTGGAAATTGGTTTCCAGGAAGGAGCTAAACAGAGACATCCACTGTACAATAGGGGAGGACGTTTGGTGAGACCACTTCTCTAGGCTATATGGTATTGGGCCCTAGATAGGATCTCCTTTGCCTGTTATAATTTCTGCCACTAGTTCGAATTTGAAATGTTCCGTTTCTGAAGTAATCGCAGCGCTTATATCTCTCTAGAATGGTGAAGCCATTGGTCCCACCTGGATATCACCCCATTGCTTGTGTTTGGATTTCAGAGTGGAGCGGGGCTTTAAGTCCCACCTGCATATCACCCCATCGCTTGTATTTGGATTTCAGATTGGAGCAGGGATTTAAGTCCCACCTGGATATCACCCCATCCCTATTATTTGGATTTCAGATTGGAGCAGGGCTTTAAGTCCCACCTGGATATCACCCCATCGCTTGTATTTGGAATTCAGATTGGAGCGGGGCCTTGAGTGCCACCTGGATATCACCCCATCGCTTGTATTTGGATTTCAGATTGGAGCGGGGCTTTAAGTCCCACCTGGATATCACCCCATCGCTTGTATTTGGATTTCAGATTGGAGCGGGGCTTTAAGTCCCACCGGGATATCACCCCATCGCTTGTATTTGGATTTCAGATTGGAGCGGGGCCTTGAGTGCCACCTGGATATCACCCCATCCCTATTATTTGGATTTCATATTGGAGCGGGGCCTTGAGTGCCACCTGGATATCACCCCATCGCTTGTATTTGGAATTCAGATTGGAGGGGGCTTTAAGCCCCACCTGGATATCATCCCATCGCTTGTATTTGGATTCCCATCACTTGTATTTGGAATTCAGCCTTGTAATGTTGGCAGTGGCTGCCTTCACTTCTTCTTGGAGCTCTGTTGCATCTGCAGAATGAATGCCCCCTCTGTGCTTTTTATAAAGAGTACTTCATTTTGTTTAGATTTGTGTGAAAACAACGCCTCTGAGACGTTTTAGTTTACGTCCTATTTTACTTGACTAAGGCTCCCGACATGTAGCTGCAGCACTATTATTTTTGCGCCAGTGCCTGCAGTCCAGGGTAATCTTTGCTACAGCTCGTTATATTGTTAGAGCATGGTGGCAGAGGTCAAGAGCACTGGAACAACCCCCCAACAATTATGGACTAATTCATTGTCTGTGAATAAGTTTGCAATTTGAATATAACTTTTTTTTTTCCCAATAAGTTTTTATTAACAGTTTTCAATGAAACAGGCCAACATAAACCCCATTCCCGCAACAGTAATCCCCCACCTCCCTCCCATCCCACCCCCCAGATCCAAGAGGTGTGATGATAGCATGACACTGAGATTAGAAATAGAAATATACTGCATGATATATTGGCCAGGGTGCCCGGGAGGGCCACTGAAGCATGTTCTCTAGCCGGCCGCTCCCTATGGTGGGTGCGCTAAAATACCCAAGTCTTTGCAGATAATGCCCAGTAGTTCCATAGCCTTGGGGCACCAGGCCCGGCGGGCTCCCACTTTTAGGTATGTTAACAAATTAGCCCATTCCGACATGAATCGCATTTGAAACCCCTGGATAGAGTAGGTGAGCCATTCCATGGCCACCAGCGACCACAGTTTAGCGATCCACTCGTGTTCCTGTGGGGGGACCCTCGACTTCCACTTCCGGGCAAGGACCAGTGCTGCCACCAACATCATTATCACGTACAGTTTGCGGTCCGCTCTTGTGACAAGCATTGTCAGCATCCCGTTGAGGCTCAGTAAGTCCAGCCCCCTGTTTTGACCTCACTTAACTCCCAGCACCTGGGCAACCACAGCCTGGACCTAAGACCAAAAGGGATCAATTTTTGGGCACTCCCACCAGACATGAGCCCAGAAGCCCACTGCATCACAATCCCTCCAACACAACCCTGATATGTTGGGGTATATTTTATTTAATCTGATTGGGGTTAGGTGCCACCTCAGCATCAGTTTCAGCCACATCTCACGAATTTGAATGGATCTTGCAAGTTTCAGGATCTGAGACCACAGCCTTACCCATTCCGGTTCCTCTATGCCTGTCCCTACATCCTGCTCCCATTTGACCATATAGTTCCTGGACTGCAAGGTTACTTGCCGCTTAATAAGTTTATAAATGTACGACACTACCCCCTTGTCCCCTGTGTCTGTATCTAGGTACTTTTCGAACTGGTTGAGGCAGCGCGTGCACGCCTGCTTGAGTGACTGTTGGGAGACCCAGTGTCTGATCTGGAGATAGGAAAATCTCTGCTTCTCCCCCAAGCCAAAGTCCTTCTTGCACTGCTCAAATTGTTTCACCTCGCCCTCCATCAACATATCTAGCACCATCCGGCAGCCCCCCTGAAACCAAGGATCAAAGGTCTGCGCGTTGGTGACTGCTGGTGTGAATTGTGTGTTCCCATGCAGGGGCGTATACGGGGATGGGAAAGTGGTTATGTGTGCCCTATTAATAGCTTGATCCCATGCATCACCTGTAGTCTATGTTATATCACTACAATACATTCGGGAAGGTCTATCGTGCCTCGGCAACCACAGAACCCCCTCCGGGTCCTTTACCACCACCGCTCTATCCATCTGCCTCCACACCTTCCCTCTGTCATTTCTTTGCCAATCTCTGATGACTCTAAAGCTTTCATGAGGGAGGCTGCCACTCTCGGGCGCTTTAAGTTCCAGACAAAGCGACTAGCTATTTTTTGTAGGGTCCTAAAGAAAGTCGCTGGGACTAGAACAGGGAGGGCCGAAAAATGATAAAGGAGCAGGGGCAAGATCGTCATCTTTAGGGCGTTGATTCTACCCAACCATGAGATTTCGAGGGGCCCCAACCCACCAGTTTCGATTTCACCTTCTGGAGGAGCGGAGGGAAGTTTGCTGTGTATAACTCCCCTATGGTCTTGGTCAGATGAATTCCCAAGTACTTTAGTGAAGAGTCAACCCATCTATAGTTATAAGACTTCCTGAGGTCCTGGACCGAGCTAGCTGATAAGGTTGGAGGGAGCGCTTCGGATTTGTGGGCATTGATTTTTAGGCCTGCTGCTTGGCCGAACCTGTCCAATTCCCTCGCCACTGCTAGCAGAGAGGTGATCGGTTGGGTCAGTGACAGGATCATGTCATCTGCGAAGGCAGCGATCTTGTGTTCCTCGCCACCAAACGGGACCCCCTTTATATCCTCTGTCGCTCTCACCGTCTCCAGGGACGGTTCCAGGTGAAGGGCGTAGAGGAGCGGTGACATCGGGCAGCCTTGCTTCATGCCCCTTCCTACCCGAACAGGGGCTGATATTTGGCCGTTTATTGCTAGCCGGATTATTGGGTTCCGGTAATTTGCCCTTAGTCGCGAGATGAAACCGTGCCATACCCCATTCCGCCCATAGCCGCAAACAGGAACCCCCATTCGACCCAATCGAAAGCCTTCTCGGTGTCGATTGCCAGGAGAAGGGCCAGGATGTTCTTTTTCTGTGTCTTTTCTATCAGGTGGGCCGGTCTTCTAACATTGTCCGATGTTTGCCTATCTTTAGTAAAACCCGACTGGTCAGGGTGTATTAGTTTGGGGAGGATTGATTCAAGGCGGTTGGCTAGGACCTTGGTGTGAATTTTGGCGTCTACGTTTATTAAGGCTATTGGGCGGTAGGAAGCACAGTCGGTCGGGTCTTTGCCCTTCTTGTGTATTAGAATGAATTTGGCTTCATTCATAGAGTTGGGGAGATTTCCTGTGAACCCTATGCAGTTAAACAATTTGGTAAGAATGGGGATTAGAACTTCTTTATGTGTTTTATAGAATTCGGCTACAAACCCATCCGGGCCTGAGGCTTTGCTGGACGATAGGTTATTAATCACCCTTCTAACGTCATCCATAGTGATCTTCCCCTCCAGCGCCTCCCTATCTCCCTGAGGGATCTGACGGCACCCCACCTGCCGCAGATACGCCTCCTGATCTGGACTTGTAGGTTCCCCTGATCTATAGAGGTCAGAATCAAATTTGCAAAATTCCCCCCGTTGTTGCAAAAGGAGAACTGTTAATTGAAGTGGAAACGTTTTCTCTTACTGTCGTTTCCTTTCCGGCATTGCGAGCCTACAAGGGGCTCTTGCCGTGGATAGCTCGCTTCCTGGAGGAGGCAGAGCTTGCCCTAAGCACGTGACAAGCCACGTGATCCATCTCACCACCAAAAAGCAGGCCCATCCGCCCGAGTGGCGAGCGTTGTTGCAAAAGGAGAACTGTTTATTGAAGTGGAAACGTTTGCTCTTACTGTCGTTTCCTTTCCGGCATTGCGAGCTGACAAGGGGCTCTTGCCGTGGATAGCTCGCTTCCTGGAGGAGGCGGAGCTTGCCCTAAGCACGTGACAAGCCACGTGATCCATCTCACCACCAAAAAGCAGGCCATCCACCCTCACGGCATTAAGCCCGACAGGAGTCAAGTCCATTGGCTGTTGTGCGGCTGTTGGGCGCACTGGGGTGCACCAGTAAGAGTGGCTCCTGCCCAACGGACGGTTGTTCATGCACGGTTAACAGCAAAAACTGTGCACATTTTCGAAGGGCGGCTAAGTGCAGTCTCTGGCAGTTTGCAGCAGGAAGGCACGAAGGCAGGAAGGTAACATTGTGAATTATACTCACTGGTTTTTCCCTGCTTGTTTCTACTGGTACGGAAGTGTACTAAAAGGGTTCACTGCACTACTGACTAAAAGACTTGTGGTACACGGTACTGGAAGTTGCCCTGAAATCCCAGCCAGTCCGCTCGGGTTCAACCGTTTATCTGCGGACAATGGTTGGCTCCCCGGCCCCCAAACTTCCTCCACTCAGGACAATGGGGGACCTCTACCCCGAAGTAGCCATTACAAGCACTACAGCTTCACACGAAAACATTTTGCAACTAACTCCGGGCCCACCAAAAGAAAATGGAACTTTTTCAACCCCAAATAGAGCGGTGGTCACGGAAGAAACGGGACTGAGTAAGGATCCATTGTTAGGTCCGTCCCCCAATGAAACTCTGCGGGAGGCCTCTCTCAAACTGACCCTTCCAAATTTCACCCCTCCCGCACTAAAGGACTTGGGTCTGGCCCCCGATGATGCAATGGGTTCTCCTAGGTTAACACCCCCTCTAGACGCAAACCCCTTTGTCTTTGGTACTCTCAATGGGTCCAAGGGAGGTCAGCTCTATGCACAAGGACCGGACAAAGGTTGGAAACCCTTTGGGATCTCCCTGGCGAATACTGTAATCTGCCCGGACCTTTCTAGTATGGACCAGCAAAACAAGGCGACTCCCCAAGGCCGCTTCCAGGACTACTCTACGTCACGGCTTAGTACCATCAAACGGACATTTGGGGGTCATACACCACAGCCCCCGAGCGCAAGGGCGCACTTTTAAACACAAGAGGGGGGCAATTTGCCCCAGCAAATAAAATCGTATCTGGGGGTCCCCCTCAAAGATTCCACAAAGGAGTCTTTCCTCAGCAAGCTCCTTTTCCGAGCAAACGGAAAAGAAGACAACCATCACCCACAGATGAGGACCTTCTGTCTGTCCTGGTATCTACCCAAGTAGATGACTCTTCTAAAAAGGACCCGCAAATCGATCCCGGAATGGTTACAGCTTTTGCCCTTGTAATGGCCCCCTTTATGAAACTCATAGAGACGCAAAATGATCAGCTTCGGGACCACTCGACAACAATTGCTATGCTGTACTCCAAAATGATCTTCATTGAAGGCTTTGTTACAGCAATCCAGTCGAAACTGGAAAAAAATGATGAACATACAACTGAAATCTTGAAAAGCATCATCGAGCCGATTATAAAGGAAAAAGAAACAAGGAGATCTGAAAGGCTAAGTCTTCTGCATGGGGGAGTGGGGGGCTACGTGATGGATCTTGATATCCCGGCCCAAACTACAAAACCTCAGGTGGTACCGTCCCCTAAGAGTTCTCTTGTAGATACCCCCCTATTAAAATTCATGGATGCCTCTACTAACACGGACAATACCGTGTGGGCGATTGTCCCAGCAACGAAGGAAAGTGGTCCTGCCCCTAAAGAAGGTCGCCCAGTGACCTCCACTGCAACAAACACCCTGCCGCAGGTGATAGTGGATCCACCCAAGGCTTCAGAATCAACTAATACTGTTAAAGTGTTCGATCTTTTCAGGAAACCTAAAACAGTCCTTTCCCCTGCAGACAAAGGTCAACTCAAAGTAAAGGAGAAAGAAATTACGGGAAGACCCCTATGCTGCCCGAAAAACCTACAGGACAGGGGCCTTTGAATACAAGGAAACCTTCAGCGAGATCCAAAATCGTTAGTGGCCTAACTCTCCCTAGGAATCTGACCCTCCCCTCCAAATCATTGATTCACGACAGACCATCAAAGAAAATCGGTGATTTCCCCCGCCCTCCCACAAAATGTGAGCCCAGATGAGCATCGTCGTCCGCTGGTCAGCGAGAGGTAGAACGAAAACATTGATATTTCCCTTATGGACTTATCTGTTTACTCGGACATGAACACCTCATGGGAGGAGAAGTCGGGAACAAATACATCCGACACAGAAAGTGGAACTGAGGATGACGACTCTGAAGTACAAAACAAAAGCAGAGGTGTTGAGTACAAAGGGGCGACGGAGGGTCTGTTGTTTAAAGATCGGGCGGAGCGACAAGTAATATTTAAAAAGCCCTCATTGCCAACGTTGTCGGTGCCGAAAGCGGACTTGGTTAAAAAGTTCAAGTGGGAATCTAGAGTGCACACTGGGAGAGAAGACGAGGCCTGTTCCTTGGAAAAAGGAAGTATGGTTCCGCAGACACTCAGCCCCCTGGACTTTGTAACACTGGAAGACAGGAGGAACTTCCTGGTCCGGAAACTTTCGGAAGTCAATAACCATAAAGGAGATCGTACGGATACGATAAAGGGGATTAGAAGAACAGTCTCATGGGCGGAAAATATAGAGAACAAGTTAGTATCAGGACTCTCTAACCAGACTGTTCACAAAGGGTCTGAGATACACAACGCCCCAGCACACTACAGAGTGCTACTGGAAAGAACCCTGGGTTACGAAGACAATCTGATTATGAATCGGGCAAATGTTATGAGACTCCTGCATTCCCTGGACTACCCTGACCACCTAAAATCTAGGGACATAGACTGGATTGAATTTCACAACGAACAGCGTCATGATAGTGTGATTCTTCACACAGGTGATCGAAACATCAAAACCTCACTTTTGGAGCTGGGTCCTAAACTCAATCTATGTGGGTTCGTGCTAAAGGAGTTGGAGGAGGGGACCAGTCTAGAACGTGTAAGTCCCAAAGACCCGAAACACACATTAAGCAACTCCTTAAATTCTTCCACTGAACTCAAAAAGGAACAGCAGGCGAAAATTGGTAAGAGCGATAGGGGTATACGAGAGGGGGACAACAGAAAAGATCATGTGCGCACTCAACCAGACAAAGCCGGATTGACCCTGGAGAACAGCTCAGAGGACTGGAGTTGGTTAGCAGGGGCCCTATCCGCCAAATCATAACACCATCAGTGCCCGAGGAGCGCCCAACTCAATCCTGTGTCAACAGGGCTAAAAATCATGAGTTGGAACACAAGGGGATACTCGCACCTCCTCGGAAATTCATTAATACATTTGACAACTTACGATGTCTTTTGCTTGCAGGAAACCTGGCTGTGTGATCTTCCCCTCCTGGATAGGTTCGAGCTATTCCTAAATCCTGCAATAAAGGGCTTGAAAGGGAGACCGAGTGCAGGCCTCCTGGTAGGGGTAAAGCGCACCAGTGGCTTAAAAGTGGTTTCATCAGTAAACAGGAATCCTTGGATCCAATTCATTAGGATTTCATCTACGACAAAATCTTCACTACGAACCCAAGACTGGCAGCTCCTAATATGTAATGTATATTGGGGTCCCAAAGCACGAGAAGAAGACAAATTTATGGAAGTCCTTATGAAAGCTATAGACGATGCTAGGACTGAGTGCCCGGAACTCGAAATCCTTCTATGTGGCGATTTCAATATGGAATGCTATGATAAGAATCAGAAGAAGATTGAGTTTGTGCCTTTGACCGCCACTAAAAACATAATAAGAGGAGTAAACATGGAGAAGGAACTCACAGCTAGGAACATCCATATGGTCAATGGGAACCTGTTGGGCGACCAATCGGCCGCTCCAACCTGGAAACGGGCCAATCAAACGAGCACGCTGGATTACATTTTTGTATCAGAAACTCTTTTTGGAAATCTAACATCGTTGAAAGTGGTCCCCACGATCCAGAGTGACCACAACATTCTGGAACTTGTAATTGAGGCTTGGGACAAGTCCCTCCTTATACCAGCCAAACACTTACCAAATCAGCCCCTTGAGATAACCCCGGGGGGAAACAGACTACGTATGGGAAGAAAAGAGACAAGCCTGGTGTTGGATTCTTTAACTAAAGACAAAGGTTCGAAACTGATCGAATATGCTGAAGTACTGAAGATCTTTCGAACAAAGGCGGCTGCCAGGGGTAGTCACCAATGTACTCGGCACACTTATGATCACCAAGTAGTGACAAAAAAAAAAGCTGTAAGAAAAGCCAGGAGGCGATTTCTTAAAACCAGTGCACCAGTTGATTTAAGACTGTATAAAAAATCCAGAAACAACTACAGGAATTGGATCACGCAACATAAACATCAACTGGTGCAACAAGACAGTGAGACAATGCTAGAACTGTTATCTACCAAAAACATCACTGGTATTTGGAAATTGATCAACGAAATAAATACCCCTCCGGACTCCCAAGATGGTGAATCCCATAGCAGCAACAGTATGGGAAACCCACTTTCGTAATCTTTATTCCAAGGGGATAAAAAGTAGTCCCCAAATACCGTTATCAGCTGACGAATCCTGGGCCATTGAATTTGGAAAACAAGACATCCATGACCTAATTTAAAAAATCAAACTCCTCAAGAGCTGCAGGTCCGGACGGCCTTACTAACGACATCCTTAAAAAGGACCCGGAAAAATGGGCCTCATTTATGCAGTTATTGTTCAACGATATAATGAGACCAAAAAAGTTACCCAAATCATGGACGACGTCCATAATCGTGCCGATTTTCAAAAAGGGAGATAGGTCTGTGCCCACGAACTACAGACCAATTGCCCTCTTGGACGTCGTGGGCAAAATTTTTGCAGCGTTAATCCTGAAACATCTGAACGATTGGAGTTGGTCGACAAATCACTTGGACCCTTGGCAATCAGGTTTTCGTAAGGGCATAGGGACATCCCTAAATGTTCTTATCATAAATATATTAAAATGCCTGGTCAAGGAGAAAAGCTACAAAAACATCTACATTGCGTCCATAGATTTGGAACAGGCGTTCAACTCTGTCGACCGTTGTATTCTATGGCAAAAACTGAGGAAATGGGGTTGTCCGAACAACCTAAGAGAACCCTTGGAAGCACTGCACACTGGGACAACCTTTAAAGTAAGGCTGGACAGACAGGGCAACCTTTCAAACAGTGTGGAGGCCACAAATGGGCTGAAACAGGGCTGTCGGCTGGCTCCAGCGGTATTTTGTCTCTTCATATCCGACATGCAGGAAGCCTTTGAAGCAGTGAGATGTTTCCCCCCTAAGATCGCGGGGACTCCTGTGGGAAGGTTGTTGTTTGCGGACGACCTCCTGTTATTAGACCAGACCGCGGTTGGACTACAGCGCCAACTAAAGGCACTTGAGTTGTATATACAAGGTAATGGCCTCCGAATAAATCCAAAGAAGTCACAGATCCTGAGGCTAGGTCCCATCATGGGCGTTAAAAACCTAAGGTGGTTCTTGTCGGGGGAAGTGGTACCAGTGGTCTCAACCATGGTATACCTTGGAGTAACTTTAAACAACAGTATCCAAGATGGTCCGGGTATCGAAAGACTTAGAAGTAAAGTCACGAACTTAGCTTCTCAAGCTCTGTTAATTAAACGGCGATACTGCTCCTTCTCCCTTAGACCACTGATTGTCTTCTATAAACTGAAAGTCTTGCCCATTTTGACCTATGCGGCGGAGGTGAACTTTTTCCTCACTCCAGAGGTTTGGAGACTGTTGGAAGGCCTGTTTTGGAAAAGAGCATTGGGTCTACCGTCATCGATCCCAATTGAAAGTGTCCGTAAAGAACTGGGCTTATCTTCACTCTACGTATCCATGGCTTGGAAATCATTGACACTCCTTGGTAAATGTCTGCACCCACAGGAAAGAAGTGGTTTCTTGGCCATTAATGAAGCCATGACAAGAAAACTGATCCCGGCTCTAACCAAGTGGCAGTCAATCTGCAAAGAAATCTTGAATCTTATAGCCCTGGAACCTAAAAACCTTGTGCTAAATCCGCACACGGTAAAGAGGAAACTCCTGGACTGGGATTGGACAGCCACCATGGACAGACTTAGTGCCTTTTCATCAATAACCCAGGGCATGGACGAGCATTATCACAGAGGCACCGTGCACCCGTATCTCGACAAATTTCCCTCAAGCATGGAAAGGGACCGATTTTTAAAATTCCGATTAAATCTCCTCCACACTAGAGAAGTTCTAGGGAGAAGAAATAAAAAGGAGGTGCAACCTAGTTTGTTACAACCTTACAGCACTTGGTGATGAACTGTGTTACCTTATCTAGGCCCAGAGAAAAATGGCTAGGGTCGCACTTCCAAAAACTAACTACTCTATCCTTGCAAGAGAGGTGGACAATCTTAAGAAGGGGAGGAAAAGTATCCAGGACCTTGGCACTGTTGAACTTCGTGAGAGAAATTTTCACAAAACTGGATACTTAGTTACACTTTTTTATCTTTATTACTTTTCCTCCCTATATATAATTGATGTAATTTCACGTTTTTGTAAGAAAATCTTGGTTTCAGTATGCATTTAAAGTTTTCTTGGAAACTAATTGATGCAATAATAATAAAAAAAAATAAAAAAAATTCCCCCTCAAGGTGGGGATTCTTGGTAAGAAGGGCCCCTCTCTCCCCCTTTATTTTTAGGATCGTTTTGTCACCTGCCTCCTTCCTTAGCTTTCTGGCCAGCAAGCGGTCCGCCTTATTGCCTTTAATATAGAACCTTTGAAGCAGCCAGAGGAGATTTCGCTCGGCCTCCCTTGTTTATATAAGGTTCAGCTGACCTCTCACTGTTCTATATTCCCTTTTAGTGGCTGCTGACATCCTCCCTCCCATACGAGCCATGACTTCCTTGAGTCTAGCTTCTAGTTGTTGCTCCTCAAATCTCAGCTCCCGTTCCCTTCTGCCCTTGAGTGCTATGATCCTGCCTCTAACAGTAGCTTTGAGGGCATCCCACCAAATTTGAGGGGTTGTGTCCTCCCAGTTATTGTGGTTGGTGTATTCAAGTACTTTCTCCTCTATTTCCTTGACCAGGATTTGATCCCTGAACAGCGCAGCCAGGTACCTCCTTTTCCAACTGCCCGGGGGCCCCTTTGGTCTAGCTATTGAAAGGGTAAGTGGAGCGTGGTCTCCAAGGGTAATTGCCCCTGTTTCCAAGGCTATGGCTCTTCCTAACAATGGTTTTGATATCCAAGCATAGTCTATCCGTGAGTGTGACCTATGTGCATGCGAGTAGAAAGTGTATCCCTCAGCATCGCCGTAAAGTTTGTGCCATGCATCAACCAGGGCCAGATTGCGCATTTTCTTCACCAGGGCCCCTGATGGTCCCGCCTGTGAATCCCATGAGGTAGAACTCCTGTCTTTGGCGGGCCCCAGGCTAAGTTAAAGTCTCCCAGTAGGATATTCGCCTTGGCAAATTTCCCTAAGCGGGTGACAATGTTTTGTATATAGGAGTCTTGGGCCTGATTAGGTGCATAAAGGGATGCTACCGTGAAGGACTCCGCCTTTCCCTCGAGTATCACCGCTAAGTATCTGCCTTGGTTATCCTTCGGCATATCTCCGATTGGTCAGATCAAGCCCATCTCTCAGTGCGATTAATACTCCCCCCTTCTTGCTAGCCTGTGTAGCCTGTACCACTCGTGAATATCCCCGCAATCTTATCCTATGGGTGTCTCTAGTGTGCACATGGGTTTCTTGCATTTCTACTACGTGGGGGTGTTCCCGCTTGAGGAATCTCTCCACTTTCTTCCTCTTGACCTGGGAATTGTGGCCATTCACATTTAGTGAGAGCACCTTCAGTGCATCCGAGCTAGCCATATGGACCGGATGTGCAAGATCTAGTTAACCCAGTTGTACCCCCTGAGCCCCTTGCCGTATGCTCCTTGATGTGTGCCCTCGATTCGTGGGCCGCTGGATGGGCCCTCAAGACCTGAACCTTGGATCTTCCCTCCCCCTTCCACCCCACTCCTAAGCCCCTCCCCTCATTCCAGGCGAATTCGGCTGGCACCAAGCCCCCCTCGTGATTTGTCTATGAGAGCCGAACTCAATAACAAACCCAGAAACTCTCCTCACGGAATTTGCGGGAACTCCCCTTCCCATTCCAAGATGTCGGGTCCCTCCCTCCTACCTGTTGCAACCCACTCTTGTGTAGGCAATAGCCTCTGATAGTCTTATACGCACGACAGTTAAAACCTATTTGTGCCCTCCCCAGGGTTGATATAGGGATATGGTTTGTGATCCTTATTTTTCTTGTAGGCCCCTCTTCCCAGGCTGATCCCCCCGATCCGGCATCTGGTCCTGGGATCTGCGCTGGGATTGTTTTCGCTCCCTCCTTGATTTCTTTGGACCCGCTTCTGACCATTCCCAGGGCTTCCTGGAGATTGCTCGCCCTGTCGGGTATGCTCGTGGTGGTGGAGTGTCGTCCTCTAGGCCCAATAGAGCTATTCCTTGGTCACATGTCGTAATCTTATGGTTCTTGCCCTGCCATAGAAAGCTGAGGGCAAATGGATGCAGCCACCTGTACCGCACTTGGTTTTCTCTTAGATGTGCCAGGACGGGGGCCATGCGCCGTCTCCTATTCAAGGTAATCTGGGATAATATCTTGATATAGCTGAATTTCTATACCATTGTGGGTTATCTGGCCCGCCTTCCTGGCTGCTTGCAGGATCCTCTCTTTCTGTGTATAACTATGGAACGCCACCAATACATCCTGTGGTCTCGCTCCCGGTTCCTGGCGCTTCGGCCCAGCCCTGTGGACCCTGTCGTACTTAATGACCTCGATCTGGTCAGCTTCCATGAGGTCTCCGAATATTGATTTCATTGTTTCGACCAGATTGTGATCCTGAACTGCTTCTGGCAGGGATTTAACCCGTATATTTGATCTTCTGGAACTGTTCTCCAAGTCCTCAGCCCTCAATTCGATGTTATGAGTTGCTGCCGCTAGGGTTTCCAATAGGGAGTCTGCTTTTTGTGCGTCTTCTGTCAACTCCTGTATGGCCCTCTCATTCGTGTCCACCCTCTCTTCTATTTTGTTGAGGTCCCTTTTTATGTCTTGTAGGCCCTCGGCCAGGTCTTCCCTTAGCGCGTCCATCTATTTCTGCCCTGCTTCTGTGATTTTTTCTACGATTTCCCCAAGAAGGGTCCTGAGTAGTGATTGGGTAACCGGCAGGTCTTGGGGGTCTTGGGTGGTGACCGGGACCGACTAAGTGGACCCTTCTTTGGGATCCTGAAGTCTCTGCTCTCCAAGATCCTTGGCCCAGATCTGGGCTAGTGACCCCTCATGAAGCTTTTTCACCATCTTGGATGAGGCTGGGGCGTCCTTGGACTTACTTCTGGACATCCTGCCAGGGCTTAGGGGACCCCCGAGAAGGCACCCCTTTTCTCTGCTCTGCAATATGAATTCCGGGGTTACTTTTCGTGACCAGACCCTCCTCTTTTATCTCAGGGCGGGTGCGTCTGGAGAGCTGCCTAGCCCTGTGCTAGCAATTCGGGGTCTCCCTCCACTCAGGCAGTCGTCCGTGTAGGCCCAGCATTAGTTTGAAAGTGCCTTCCTGTTTGGGTTTCTTTCTGGCACCCTGAGCCCAGGGCAGCACTGCGGTGTATAGCTCCAAAGTTGGAGGTGGGGTGCCGGATCCCAGGGACCACTTCCAGGTCCCTTCTTCTTGGGGGGAATCACTCCCTCACCCACTATTCGGGCTCCAGGCTGTCCTGGCTGCAGGGGATGGGGCACGCAGGGGGCCCCACCTTCACTACTGCTCGTCCGTGCCCCCCCCGCTACACCCCCACTTACTTGAATATCAGATGTGTGGTGCCGGTGTGGGGCTAGACCTCCGCCCTCGGCTGGGGGGGAGGTATCTTCTGCTTGTGGGAGGCCTCCAGGTCTCCGGTGCAGGTCCCGATTCACCTCAGCAGGCGGGCCGCCGCGGCACCTCCGTGGTGTCGGCCCCGCCTCCCGTTCTTAGCCGCGGTCTTGCAGCCCCCTGCCAAGCGAGCCTCCTTCCTGGCTCTGGTTGCGAAGGGTCCCGGCAGCCCCCTCCCGTTCCGTGGGAGGCCGCAGCTGGGCGATTGTCAGAGGCGGGTCCCCTGGCCCAGCACCACTGATCCCCTGGTGCGGTGGCCGCGGCTCACCAGTATCCCCCAGGGGGCGCCGAGGCTGCCGGATCTGCTTCGGCCCATGGCCGTCTCTCGGCGTGGTACCTGCCTCTTCCACCCCGGGCGGCAGGCCCCAGGGCTCGCTGTTTAGCAGCAGAGTGCGGCGGCTGCAGCAGGGCTAATTCCGTGGCCGCGCATATTATGCGGGAGCTCGGGGCGACACGTCTTCACCCACATGCCGCCATCTTGGAATCTTGAATTTAACTTTTTAAAATGTCATGATGATGATCTTAACGTGCAAGGTGGTTGAATTCATGTTCTTGTTCTTTATTAATAATTTGTATGCATTGTTTTTATCTTGCTATCTATTTGGTTCTGCTCTTTAAAGCAATTGGTTTATGCTGAATAAAAGCTAATGAAATAGAGAAACAAGGGCTGGTTGAGGGAGGAAAAGTTTCTTTTAAATTAATAGAAATTCATTAGATACTGTATTTCATAGCATTGAATTAGTGAATAATTGTCCTGTGTTTTATTCCAGGCACAGGCGACCTTCCCAGAAGTTGCTGCCTGTTTCTCTGAAGAGGAGTGGGAGATTTTGCAGGAGTGGCAGAAGGACCTTTACAGGAATGTGATGAAGGAAGTTCACCAGGCTCTGCTCTCTCTGGGTAAAGTTACTCCACTGATCGTGACCAAGGGGGTTTATAGTTTATGATATTGATGCCTTGTTATTTCAGGCTCTGGGAATGGGTTCTGCTCCTGTCTTTGATGTATGCGCCTCAATATAGCAATAGTAACCAGGTCCCCATTGTGAGAAACTCATGGTGACAACAAGTAAGGCAGACACAGTTCAAGGGTGTTTATTGAACAATGAATTCTGCATGCGGGTTGAAAAAACGCCTAATCTAAACCTAAATCTAAGATTGGAGCACATGTCTTTTTCTTGGGTGATGGCTTCACCCCTGGATCTCACTCGGTTGGGCACGGAGCTCTCTTGACTTCCTTTTCATTTTATTCTCAAGTGTAACAGCATTCATGTCCCTTGTTTTCTCTCAATGTGGGATTCACTTCCCTTGCTTTCAAAGTGCTTGTAGATCAAAGTCTTCCGATTGTAGAGGCATTTTGCTCGACCCTTTGTATGACCACCTTGATCTATTTCAGTGGACCTCCTACGGCCTTCTGGTACTTGTTTCTCTCATATGGGGCTCGACCACAGTCTCTCCAATTAGCGCCCATGTGGTGCCGTTCTCCCTTTGCAGCTGGTCTCCCCTTCCACCTTTTTACAGTTCAAAGTTCATTAAACTTGGTTCAAACTTGCCACAATGCGCTTCTCATTCGACACAGCCCGGTTCTTACTGATTCTCCACTCGACTTACCAGCTGTGATGAACCGCTGGGATGTTGCCTCTTTGGAATCAAGGTCGGGACCGTGAGCGCGGGAGCTTCCCCCGCTCCTGCTTATCTGCATAGGTTTTCCCTGTGTACCGCTGGCATCTGCTGCATTGACCCTTCTGCTATTGTTCGTGGTCTTAGGCTCTCATCCACGAAGGCTTTGCGAGTCAGGGACGAAAAGGGCGAAATCACTTCTCTCCTCGCCACCCTCTCGATTCCTGCCGCCTTTCTCTTGAACTACAGCGTGTTAACCGTCTCATTGTACTGTCTTCCGTGCTTGCCTTGCTCGTACTGCGTGTGCTTGCTCCACCTTTTATCCCTGTGGGGGAAAGGAAGGGCCGTCAGGTGTGTGTGGTTCAAATTAATCACCTGACTTTGCCTGACCCTCGGGTTGAGACATGTCAGGTACACAGGCTTAACCTTAGTCCATTGTTTGTGGTGTGCACAAGAGTTTGTGTCAGAAAAGGGCAAAGTTTGAATGACAGAGCATTCTACAGAGTCGGAAGGGAAAGAGGTGTTGTATGGGGATCATTCCCTTCGTGTTTGGGCTTGGACTGTTCTCGGAAAGGTAGGTTTTGGAGGGTTTGTTAAATGGAGGAGAATTACCGGGAGGAAGAACAGACACTCAGATCCTCATCCCCCTTTCGGGTAACTTCTTGGAAGACTCAGCTTTGGTAAATAAGATATATCTCCTCATTCAGGCATGGATGGCATCCCACGGCCTCTGTCTGAATGACGACAAAACAGAGATTCTGATCCTCGACACAGAGACAGCGATTAAAAAACTGAACCCTAACTATGCCTCATTTAACATTGACAACAATGTCATCAAAGTGATGCCCGCAGTCAAAACCCTTGGGGTCTATCTGGACTCAGCACTCACCTTCAAGAAACAAATTAACTCCCTAGCCTCCTCCACAGCATATACTTGTAAACTGATCCGAGCATGTAGACCATTCCTAATCGAGGCCAGCTGTATTACCCTAGCTAATGCACTCATCATATCCAGACTGGACTACTGTAATGCCCTATATGCGGGATCTAACAAGTATATCCTTAACAAACTCCAAACTCTCCAAAACAACACTCTTAGAGTATACCTTAAACATTCCCAACACAGCCCATGTCTCCACCTCCAGAAGGAATATCCACTGGCTAAAAATTAAAGACAGGATCACCCTCAGTAAACAGAATCAACAAGAGAATCTCAATCCGCCCCACAAGAACGACTAACGCCTTCACCTTGCTGGTGCCTAGATACAAAAAGAGTACAGCTGGCGGCGCCAGCTTCCCAGTCACAGCTGCCCAAACCTGGAACAAACTCCCCTTAGAACTCAGAAAGGACCAACCTTACCCAAGTTTCAGGCGTAAGGTGCTCTCATGGATACGATCCAATGACATCTAATGTGATCCCCCTCCTTAATAGAACCACTCGTCCTGAGTGACACCCTCCTGACTATGCCCTGGCTAACCTGTCCCCTAGGGACCCCGACCTCCACTGGCAGTTTCCAGCTACCTCACTGGACCCCTGTGGGACTACAAACTGTGGTTGACTGCTACTCAGCATTTCATGTACCCGACACCTGGCACTCAACTGCACAAGTATATTCAGACTGTAACGTTGTTCAGACTGTAACGTTGTTGAACTGTCCTACGGCTTATTTCCTTTTGCTTCCAACACCTGGCATTAACTGTATAAGCACATGCAGACTATAATGTTGTTGAACTGTTCCTACTGCTTACTTTTGTGCTTGTCACTGTAACCAAGTTCTCAAGTATCCTTGTAATGTTTGCGCCCGGCTACCTGCGGGTTTGGTTCTGCGCTATATTAAATAAACAAACAAACAGAACATAGGGGATCGTAAGTACGGTAGTGTTCTGTCACAGTAGGTTGGGATTTTGGGAAATGACAATCGGGGGGACGGGATTGGTAGGGTTTGCAGTGTAAGCGGAAATAGCTGGTGTCGTGACATGAACAAAAAGGATTGTAGGAATCGGAGTGTTTTGTCTGATCAGGTTGGGAATGTGGAAAATAACACTCAGAGGAACGGAAAGAAGGAGGATAGGGAGTATTGGAATGGAAACCGGTGAGAAAACGATTCTGGGAGTTGTGCTTTTTGGACGTAACCGGGTTTGGGACCTTAGAGGATTGATTACGTACAGAGGGTTTGTTGGATCTGGGCCAGAGAGATCTAACAGGAGGAAGGGAGGCATATGCAATACAGCCCATGAAAGCCTCAGATATCCCGCCCTTCTCTCCTCTGGAACAATATCGCGTCTGACCTGGGGTATTCCCCTGAGCATAACCCCGGTTTCCCCTATATAGGTGATCCTCCCCCACTGGTCTACCCCCAGTAACTGGATCCAACAGCAATGGCCGTGTCCTGGCTACCTGAATAAAGGATTCCCAAGGTTTCACTGGGAGAACACCCTCATGTTTCTCACACCATGCTGTATCTTTCGGTAATGGCTTGGGGCCAGAGTTAATAGGTCTGAGTGTAGTGTAGGCCTCAAACGAAGGAACCAGGGACGTTACCAACAAACACAGCCCGGGGATCCGGTTATCTTTGCTATTAACACCCAGGTTAACATCCCAGGATGTGATTAGCAATGCATTTGGTTGAATCAACTGGTGGTTGTGCGCTTGCCTTGTATCGTTGTTTCAAGCATATACTCACCCCGTATGGATGCTATGGAAATGGTAGTCTCACTTCCATTTCCATGGCGGACCGGAATTGAGGAGCAGCGTGTTGGCGTTGGTGCCGAAATGTAAAAGAACAGGTGAGTGGGAGCAGGGGGGAAGTGGGCAGGAGGCATGTGGCTGTGGGAAGCGCAGAGAAGGTCAGTTCTGGGAAGATGGAGAGGCGAGTGTGAGCAACTCACAGCTTGCTCCGAAGCCGGGATTGGATCGCGTGATTCAGCCGGGATTTGGAGCTACCTGATGGCTGCTGCAAACAAACCAGGTGCTAATAATTATTAGGGTACCCCATGCTTCTGATATAGCTCACGCGCAGGTGAGTTGCGAAGCTCCATGCTCCACCTAACAGCTGGGGATAATTGACTCTTGCCAATTAAGAAACTGTGTGGTGTGTTTTATTTATTTTATTTGTAGTGAGCCTCGACAAGGCCCTTAGACATAAGAGCGCAAGGACACACAAATAAGACAAAACAGATTAGGACGGGAAGGCAGGGCAAATGTGGGCAGAGGTATCTAGCAGACAGGAGTGTCTTAAGTGCCCTCAAGTCAGGCGGGAGATCATTCCATAGCCTGCAGGTCAGGCGGGAGATCATTCCATAGCTTGCAGGTCAGGCGGGAGATCATTCCATAGCCTGGGGATCAGGCGGGAGATCATTCCATAGCCTGGGGATCAGGCGGGAGATCATTCCATAGCCTGCAGGTCAGGCGGGAGATCATTCCATAGCTTGCAGGTCAGGCGGGAGATCATTCCATAGCCTGGGGATCAGGCGGGAGATCATTCCATAGCCTGCAGGTCAGGTGGGAGATCATTCCATAGCCTGCAGGTCAGGCGGGAGATCATTCCATAGCCTGCAGGTTAGGCGGGAGGTCATTCCATAGCCTGGGGGCTGTGTGGGGAAAGGAGTTCTGTGCAACCATGGCCAGTCTTGCCTTGGGGATGAGCAGAAGATTTGAATTGTTTGATCTCAGGACCCTTCTCTCTGGCAACCGGACCACTTTCTGAGCAAGATATCTAGGGACATTTCTGTGGAGGCATTGGTGTGTAATACAGAGTGTTCCAAAAGATCACTCTTTTCTACTGGGAGCCAGTGGAGATTTTGTCTGGCAGCGGAGACTCGGTCCGATCGTTTGAGACCCTCCACCACTCTTGACCTGGAGTCTTGCCAGGTCCCCTCTTCCAACGCCCTGAAGAAGGCTGGAGCAGTAGTCAATGCGGGCCCCCGAGAATCGCTCTTGCGATCGCCGCACAGTTGGACCTACTAAGGAAAGGCCTAATCTGGGCCAACAATTTCAAGTAGTGGCCTGTACTAGATACCAGGCCACTGATATGCGCTTTCATGGAAAGCTCCTGATCCAGTACCACCCCCAGGGTCTTTACTTTGTTGACTGTCTTAATTTCGCTGCCTGCGATGATAAAGGCTTAATATTCATCCCCCAGTTTCCTTGTCTGGCCAGCAGTGCCAGCAATCATCAGCTCAGTCTTCTTGGCATTTAATGCTAACCCACTATCCTTCCTCCAGGATTCCATGAGAGCAAACACATAGTTAAGAGAGGTGGTATCTTTGGTGTAGTCCCCAGTAAGGCGGATCAGACTCTGAGTGTCGTCAGCATAGTTAGCATACAGGGTGCCCTCCCTATCCAGCATGTTAAAGAGGGGAGCAGTAAAGATGTTAAACAGAGTGGGGGAAGATACATGTGGCACCCTGTATGTCACCAAATAACTCTCGGCCATGGCCTTGTTACAAAATACTTTAGCCATACGACCAGAGAGGAATGATTTGACCCATTTAGCTGCATTAAGGGAGAAAAACACGGTGTCAAAGAGAGTCTGAATCAGTACGTCATGGTCCACTACATCAAACGCGGACGACATATCCTGTAAGATGCGCATCACGGTACTGCCTGCCTCGAAGGACTGCAGGATATTAGATTTAAGATCCAATAGGAAACCTGACTGTTTATAACCAAGAAGGTTGTACGTTTCCATAAGGCCCTGAATCTGAATATATGAATTTTGAGAAGAAAGGGGATGCTTGGAATGGGGCGATAGTTCTCCGGCAGGGCTGGGTCAAGAGATGGCTTCTTCAGAAGGGGGGGGGGATCCATGCCTGTATAATAGACCCAGGTACATCGTCCTCTTGAAAGGTTATTATAGGCAATAACTGAGCTGCACAGTCTTTAACCGTCACTGCTGGGCAGATATCTCCCTTGCACGTAGTAGGCTTGAGACTAGACAGAATGGCCGCCATTTCTGTTTCTGTACCTCCTTAACACAGAAAGGTGCAGCAATATGTGGGGGGGAGATCGTAGGGTATAGAGTCCTGCAAAGAGTCTAAGATAGAATAGTTAATAGAGGTGTTTGCTCCCCTCATTGCCTCCTGAATACTAGTGCACCAGTTAGTATCTTTCACAAGATCTGTTGTGATGGGACATGGGATATCGAGTTCCTTAAGGATCCTTAGCAGTTCCCTAGTATTAGAGGGAGCTTCAGTAACTCTGTTGACATATAACTGTCTTTTAGTCTTGTAGATGGCAGTCTTGTACTATTTGGCCGCATTAGAGTAGTCCACTTTACTGGCAATGGATGGCTCATTCTTCCAGTGTTAGAAGGCTCTCTTCTTGAGGCACCTCAGCTTCTGAATCTCATTAGAGAACCAGGCTTTGGAGGTGTTGCTTTTATAGAGGTGCGTTTTTTCAGGTGCCAGCTCGTTGGTTGCCTTGGTCTGCATATTGCGATAGGCTTGGGACAGTACATTGGGCGCTGTAAGGTCAGGTAGCTCCTTACGCATAGCGGTAATGAATGGTGCTAGGGCAGTTGGTGTAAGCTAACGAGTGTTCCTACATTTCACCCAGGTGCTGGGGTCCTTGTCGCTTCTTTACCTAGAAATGCAGGAAAAGGAGAAATGCACAAAAAAGTGATCGGACCAGGGGCAGGGGGCTATGTTAATACCCTGTAGTTCTACGTTGTGTGCCGCCACCCAGTCAAGTGTCCTTCCCTTATCATGAGTAGCTGACTGCATCCAGTGGGTGAAGCCTAGTGTTGAGCCATTTCATCAATGGGGTCCCCTAAACCCAGATTAAAATCACCCAGTAAAATCAGTTTAGCCGCTGGTTTAAGATGAGGCAGGATGGCATCACTCAGATGCATCAGGAAATCAGGCATTTTATTAGGTGGGTTAGTGCGTGTGAGTGTACAATTGAGGTGGCAAATGACATTTTATGGCGGGTTAGTAGTTTCCAACTTAAAA
Source organism: Ambystoma mexicanum (assembly GCF_040938575.1). Classification (NCBI taxonomy): domain Eukaryota; kingdom Metazoa; phylum Chordata; class Amphibia; order Caudata; family Ambystomatidae; genus Ambystoma; species Ambystoma mexicanum. The sequence goes on from NC_090931.1 coordinate 1,546,573,012, forward strand.
TGTGTACCTGAATTCCCCAAAACCTCCCAGAGTCTGATGTCTGTTAGCCGTTTGTGGATAAAATGAGCAGTGCGTGGTTGTGTGTGCATGGAGGATGCCCCAGACTGCTTCCTGGAGGATGAGTGCACACTGGTTTGAGTACAGGTTCTCCTCTCTACTACGGGAGCAGCATTGCTAAATAAAGTGCTAACCCTGTGCTCAGGGGTGCACCGTCAGTGGCTAGGCAGCGAACTCATGAGTATCCCTGTCACATTTATTATGTACGTTTTGCATCCCTCACTTGAAGGAGTGTAAAGACATGGGGCCTCATTACAAGTTCGCTGGTACAGTAACAACAGTACAGGTAAGTTTGCCCGTACCGTTGTTACCGTACCAGCAAACTACGAGTTCTGCTCGCGGGTGCCTTCTCGCCCGCCAGCATCCGGCCTCCCCATTCCCATTGAGCCCTATGGGGCTGAAATGGGAATAGGGAGCATTTTGTACTGGCGCCCGGGAATGGGCAATTACCGGGTCAGGTAGGGTCGTAATGACCCAGTAATTGCCCATTCCTGTGCACTGGAAAAAATGTGCTTGTTCGGCAGAGGCCAATGGAGTTTCTGCTCGTTGTGTGCAGAGACTCATGAAACTGATGAAGCCTGAATGGGCACCGCCTGAATCTGACAGCAGACGGGTTTGTTTATGTTTGGTTCTTTCTCATAATGATGCAGCTGAGGAGGCGTGACTTTGCTTAGGATGCCATGAAGTGGTTCCGGCGTCCGATGGCATCTTCTCTGGGGCTGCAGCGGGTCCTGTTGCAGCCTCGCCAATGCCTCTCTGCCTCATCCTCTGTGGGCCTGTACTGGTCCTGGATGTTTGTGGCGAGGGACCACCGCCAGCGTCCCCAGGTAAGGAGGGAGAGGAAGAGGGCCTGCCCTCACATGCTCGGTCACTGCTGGTGGGATGGGGAGGGCTCCCTCCCTCCCTCCCTCCCCTGTCAGGGCCACAATGCTGGTGCTGTCACAATAGATTGTCCTGCCATCCATCTCCACCACTTTTGCAAGCCTAGGGTGGATGGAAGAGGCAGGCCACCTGTGGCTGGTGGGAACTTGCCAACAGGTGCTCACTTGGGATCAATAAGAGACTGTTGGCGTCACACCCGCATTCCTGGTTCCTGATACCTTTTGAAATTCTGATTCTGTTTGCTTTTATTCTTATGCTTACAATGTGTAAGTTACTAGGTAAGAGGTTTCTTTTTGCAGCTTTGCCATCTCTTTCAATGGTCCTCCAGCCTATCTGCTGACTCCCTGTGTGATCCTGACCTATTTTTGAGGAGTGAGTCCTGTTTGAGCCTCACTGGGAGCACTGGTGAGTCTCTACAGAGACCCTTAAGTGGAGATCTTTTCTCACTCCCCTTTTCCTTTGTGTGCAGCAGTGCTACCTTCCTTGTGGATAGCATTGCAGGGAGATTGTGTCTCCCATTTCTTTTACATTTAAGTGTTACACTTAGTGTAAACTGTTGTATCTTAGAGTTCTTAGAGCTAATGAAATGCAAGGTTGCTGGGGAATCAGAATGGACGGTTAACGGTGGGTGGTGGCCTGGACAGTGGTCAGATGCAACTGGGGCTGCTGGGCTGTTTACATGCTAGCTTGTACATTCAATAAAGCACACTTACACACAACTGGTCTCTGTGTGTGGATACATTATAAACCATGCAGGCTGTTGGCACTGTTACCTCTTTGTGTGTTTTTATAGGTGTAGTCCTATACACCATTACATACTACAGGATAGTCTTTTTGGCCAGAATGGTAGACAGAAGGGCTAATCCCTGTGGTTTAGGTCCTGCCTCTGTGGTTCACTGTGTTCTTTTGTCCATGGCCCTCGCAGGCTGAGAGGTAAATGTCCATATATGGGCATTCACTTTTGCAGGCTTCTTGCAAGGATCTCTGGAAATACAACCTGCCGCAGGACCCGTAAAAAATCACTGGCGCCTGACTTCCCCGTGCCACCGGGCTATTACAAGTCTGGCGGCCGGGAAATCAGGCGCCAGTAATTTTGTTAATCCTCATTCCCATAGAGTCATATGGGACTCTATGGGAGTGGGGACACGGGAGCACCGTCACCGCTAACAGTGCCGGTGCTCCCGTGACAGGTCTGCCTACCGTGGCCGCTGTGCCCGGCAGGGTCAGACCTGTCGGGTACATCAGCTCTGGCAGGCGGACTTGTAGTTTGCCAGTCTGGAAACAAGGGTGCCGGTGAGCTTACCTGCACCCTATTTTCCAGACCGGCAAAATTATAATGAGGCCCACAGTCTCTTAGATCTGTGTGGTAGCCCACAATGGAAACAAGAGGCCACATGAAGGTAAGTATTATCGTGGCTTCACCATCAACCAACAACCCATAGAATCTTCACCCCTAACATTCTCTCGATCTCACCCACCTCACATGCACATGCTCTCAGACCTGCACGCTCTTGCACTGCAGACCTGCACTGGAAAAGAAACACGTTAATCAGAAACATACTCATCCAACTTCCTTGGCAATCTTCTTATCCTGTTGGAGCAACGCAGGCCACCGCCCACCGCCGCAGCCGCAGTGTCATTGCTGACTGTTTCACCTCTGCCGGGTGTCTGTGTGCTGTTGCTTTCATGGTTAACCTGAACCCCCTCCATTCGCTCCTCCTCCAAACTGCCCCCCCTTCTGTCATGAAATCCATCATCCATCCAGCACGCACCTGACACATCTTGAGCAATGATCCTCCTCTTGCTCCACTCAGTGCCATCACTTAACCTAACAAACGAGTAGCCCCTTCTTCACAAAACGGGTACTCATCACCCGCACTACTTCACCTACATGCACAGCATACTCTTCACACCTCTAATTATGCTGGTCCGCTAATACACTCTACCTTTCCCTTGCCAAATCTACAATAGCCCTCAGCGCCCCCACCTAGCCATCTGGGCTGGAGTTTGCTGCCCGTCTGCCTACTCCTCATAAGTTTGAAAGGGGCACACTTTGTGAACCTGTTTGGTGTGTCTCTGTGTGCCTTGACTGCATCCTCCAAAACAAACTTACAAACCAAAGCATTAGCTAGGGACAATTGGATAACTTCCTTGACAAATCTGTTTGCGCATTCCACCAACACATTTGCACTGGGGTTATATAATGCTGTCCTGTGATGCTGAATACCCCTTTCCTTCAAAAAGGCCATCATCTCTCTAGATACAAATTGTACGCCATTGTCAGTGACAATACCTTCCAGCATTCCCTCCCAATCAAACATCTCCCTAAGGAACTCCAGCATCCTTTCAGTTGTCACTCACCGTACCGGTGCAAACTTAATCCACCTTGACATGTAATCTATTAAAACAAGAACGTACCTATCACCATCGCCCAAAACCTCTAATGGCCCCTTTATGTCCATCTCTACCTTGCGCCACAATTTGTCCGGGTAGGAACAGGGTGCACTGGTTGCGCCGTGACCACCTGGCTCTTATCACTTGTAGCACACAGTATGCCATCGCTAACCATATGCTCCACGTCGCTGTCCATGGCGGGCCACCAATACAACTCCTTCCCCAGATGCCCTTCATGGGCCAAAGCCACCAGCCTGGACTCAGCGCTGATTTTAGCGACTGATCCCACTTGTGATCTGACTACTTTTCACTCAAAGCGCAAATGAAAGAAGCAATGTTAGTATGATTTCCCACTGAATACATGACTGAATCCAGGCTTTTAACTTGATCTCCTATTGTGGTGGAACTCTGAAAATAAGAAGTTGTACAAAAGAGAAACTAAGAGACACACAGTCACCCACATACCGGTTCACCGGGACCAAGGTTAGTCAAGTGTTAACTGTCGGACGTATACATAGAATGATTGTAGAAAGTAATAGAAACTAATGCAGATATCTGTGCACATTGATTTTGCAGAAAAAAGACAGAAAAAATTGATATCCCCACCTGAAGAAGGGCGAACACATTGCCCGAAATGCGTAGTGGAACCCATAGGTTAGAATCCTAAAAGCCTGCAAGAGGGCTTGTGTAAAACTGGGACAATAAACCAAGGATATCAAGACATTTTGGAACAATTTGACTACAAATGAATGAAGTATTGTTTGTTGAAGAATCATGATGTGATTAAAACTGTAATTGGAAAAAAAATATTATTGAAACAGGCATACACGAACAAGTTTGTATTTGACAATATAATATGCAATGTGCCTATGATATACTGAATGAGATAACAGAAAATCTTTGTTACGAAAGAAATAAACACACACATAAGTTTGTGTTTTTTACATAAGCAAGTTGTCATACACATAAAGTTTATTGAACAATATTTGGCAGTCGTAGTGCAGCACAAAAGTGTGCATCTGTTATGTTTTCCGATACAACGGTTGACCATATACAATTCACTCCGTTTTTTAGTCTGGTAGCACAGGCTTAACGGATTGCATCTAAGTATTCAAATTAATTCTCACAGAGACTTAGATTAACATAAAGAAAATATAAACTCAGAGTGCACCTCCTCTACCAAATGTTCCCAAAGCCACCAGCCTCCCACGCACATTTTCTGGGGGTACCAATCTGTCACCCCTCGTTACTCCCCAGGGTCCCTCAGCGAACTCACCTCCAGATCCCTGACGGCAGCCCATCCTTTCAAACCCTTTTTTACCCATGTTAACTCTGGGTCCTTGTAATTCTCCTCCCATCCCTCCTTTTTGTCTATTGCTGGCATAATGCAGGTCATCTACACCCGTTCCTCCCCCGCTTGGCCGTCAGTTTCCCACACTCGCACTGGCAGCCGGGACAAACAATCAGCAACCGCTTTCTTCGGACCAGGGACATATTCCAACACAAAATTGTAATCTTGAAGCTCCACCATCCAACGCGCTATCCTAGGTGACACTCATCCCAGACCTCTGGTGGTTACAACCTGAACCAAAGGCTTGTGGTCTGTCCTGACCACACAGGGCAAACTCCATTTCAATGTTAAAAAATACTTGGATGCCCAGCACACCGCCAGCGTCTCCCTCTCGATCACAGAATACCTGGTCTCAGGATCACGCAACACCCTGGAAGCAAACGCAACCGGCCTGTACTCCCCTTCCTTCAACTGCGCCAGCACCGCTCCTACACCAATGTCAGTTTGATTTGTATATTAATGTGCTAATCAAATTGTGTACAAGTACTTAATGTACATTGACCATCAATTAGTACGTTTGTGCACTGGGATTGGCAGATTACTGCGCGGCCGATTTGATAGTAGGAGAATTGGTTGCAATTTTTGGATTGAATTTTGCCACATCTATATGTGGGGGTGGGTTTAGGGAAATCATTATTGTAAGGTGGTTAAGAGGAAGGGGTGAGGGGGATCTCCCCCCCGCATATATATGCAGCAAAATCAACCTGTCAAAAACCAAAAAGATTCAACCAATTCTCCTTTGCCCAAATAAATAGATGCGATGGAATAACGCGGAACCTTCTCCATTATGGCAGATACATTGCTATTGCTAAGCAGTACATTATGCAAAACACTTGTGTTGTGAAAGTCACTCTCAAAGTCATTCTGTCACATATCTGCAAGGCGAGTGCCTTTTGTGTCAATAACAATTAATCCAAAGAGCCAAAAATGCAATGCACGAGATACGAGAAAAGCTAAAATATATTATAACTGCCAAGTTAGGGAAACATCTAACAGACATTCGAATTCCAGTAGAGTAAATGGCTGGTTTTATAGTAATTACAGAAAGGAAAATAGTAATTACAGAAAGGAAAAGACAACAATTGTTTCAATCCTCTTCATTATTCATTGGCTGGCATCCTCTACAATATAGGTGCTTCTATACGTTTTCAAACTTTATTGGCCTATTGTCATCACGTGATAGAAGTGACGTGCTTGCTAGTTAGCTCATGTGCGGAGAACTCATTTCCATTCTCGCGAGTGTCTATTGGACAGTGATTGTTGATACACGTATCAGTCAGAATTGGTTTACAATTGGCTGTTCCAGGAGGAGGAGATGTGGAGTGAACGATTACAGAAATCTGGACCAATCATTATTTGACAGTGTGACACTTAACATATTATCACTTTAAACCCCTTCCTATTGACCTTGGAGGTTGGCACCAGCGTACTGCCCCCATCATTGTGAACTGCTTTCTATCAGTTCATGTTGGGAATATTCCTTGCATGTCCTTCCTGTTCTCATGATTTCATGTGCCCTGTCTCTGACCTGATATGCTGGGGCTTAGTTGACATCGTTCTCTTACAATGTCAAAGAAATGCGTCTGTGTATATTGAAAAGGACCGGAGGGGGGTGTCTGTTCTCCTGTTCTCTATATGGTAGAGGAGAGGCACAGAGGACCCCAGCCAAGATTCTCTATAGTTGGTAGCAATGGACAAGCAATCAAGGCCTAGCTTCTCAGGAGGTGATGCAGGCTGGTTCTTAAGTAAAGTGTAGTGCCCAAGCACCCACAAAGGAATGTCCGCACACTGTATTAGTGAAAACACAGTCTTTATATAATTAAGGTTCAAGATTATATACACAATCACAATAACTCACTTTGTGCTCCGGTAATCTACAATGGCAAATCTATACAGTTCTAAGTGGTGCCACAATTATTATCAGATTTCATTAAAGTGCATCAATTGTACTCTGGTCAAATGTCACACACATCAATTAATAAAGGTAACCAACAATATACATATTAGGAAAGCAGTTTGTTTGGAACAATTGGCAGAATACTGGCCCCGTTACCTAGACACAGTTCTGTGTGGAGATCTCCCCACCTAGGCAACCCGTACAAGAAAGGTATACTACAAGCCCAGTCCATATATTGTTCAATTAGTCTTATTTCCTTCTAAAGTGTTTCTACCACCGCAATGTACCTGGAATAGCAGAGTTCCTCGAGGAGGCGTTGATGCATCCTTCTTGAGTGACTCCCTTTAAAGCAGGCTCCACGGATCGTCGATGGGCCTCGAAGAAGGTGAACTTGGCGTTGATGATCCTCGATGGAAAGTTTGGTGGCGTTGAGCCAGCAGCTTCATTCCTGGCGGTGCTCGTCGACGATGAGTCGAAGACGTCCTGCAAGGAAGAGGCGTGCGGGGCACCTCGATGTCCCAATCCTCAAGGACCCTCCACCCAGGTTATCCTCCCTTGCTTCTCCACCCCCAGGGTCAGGATCCAAAAGGAATGGCCTTTCCCTAGTCACCTGCGCAGAGGTTCCAAGGGGAGTAGGAGTGAGAATACCCTCAGGTGTCTCAAAATACCATGACCCGGCGTGCTGCTCTCTTGGCGCCTACATATTGTGTTCGCCTTAGTTCATCCTCATCTGCGTGAGCCCAGGGCTTGGTGGTGGGACACCTATGCACTGGCTGCTGGCGGGTCACTCCTCACGTCGGTGCCCGGTGGTGGCAGTGGTGGGGGGCACTGGGGGTGGTCCTCTGCTGCATACATCAGTGCCCACGGCCAGGGGTGACATTGAGAACGTGCAAGTGCATGGGAGAGGGGGATGGGAAAAGTGCATGGAAGGAGGGAGAAGTGGAAAGTGCGAAGCCGAGGGGAAGCAGATAAATAACAATAAATAAATAATAAAGACAACAAACAGTGGTAATGCAGCCAGCAATTTGCGAGTGCGAGGTTTAAGGCAGCAGACAGGGTAGGTCTGATAAGTGCAGGAAGAGAAAGAGGGGGCTGTATGGGTACAGATACAGACCCCAGTGCAAGGGGTGGCCCGGAGGCAGTGCGGGAGGGTGGCAGGGTGAGCAGGCACCTGGGCCCGAAGTGTGGCCAGGTGTACAGTGCCAAGAGAGAACAGATCAGCAGAGGAGAGGGGGAGCGAAGGCAGAAGAAAAGAGGAAGGTCTTGAGGTGCTTCCGGAACCGGAGATGGTTCTCCTCAAGTTTTAGAGTGGCAGGGAGGCTGTTCCAGAGGGAGGCCCCAGCCGAAGAAAGAGATCTACCCCCAGCTCGTATCTTTGAAAACCGACTGACCCTGAGGGAGTTGGAGGTAGAGGAGCGAAGAGTTCGAGAGGGGAGGTATTTGCGGAGGGATAGCTGAAGGTATTTTGGACCCAGGCCCCAGAAAGCCTTGTGGACAATGCAGAGGGTTTTGCATTTAATCCTTGCATCCACTGGGAGCCAGTGCAAAGATTTCATTCCTGGAGAGATACGATCCCTGGGCTTGAGGCCAAGGACAAGTCTCGCAGTCCTGTTCTGGATTAGTTGAAGAGGGCGGAGAGTAGAGGCAGGTAGATTTAGAAAGAGGCTGTTAAAATAGTCCAAGCTAGAGAGAACCAGAGCTTGGGATACCATGAGCTTCTGGGGGAAGGAGAGGAAAGGCAGAGTACCTCTGAGGAGGTGCCGTCGGAAATTTGACTTTTTAGAGATCTCAGAGATGTGGGCGGAGAAGGAAAGGGTGGAGTCAAAGATGACCCCGAGGTTCTTAGCCTCGCAGGCTCGCAGGTAGGGGTAGGAGGAGGGCCAAGGGAGGCAGGCCAGAGAGTGAGGGGAAAGGATGGTGAAGGTGTGCCGATGAGGAGGATCTCCGTCTTTCTGGCATTCAGACAAAGATCATTGGTGGAACACCAATCTTGAATGGCAGTTAGACAATCAGAGATGAGAGAGGCTGAGGAGGGCGCAGAGGGCAGCCTGAAAATGAGTTGAGTGTCGTCAGTGTAGCACTGGAAATTTGAGCAGAAAGTGACAATGCAGTGGGCGTGAGTGGCCAGGTATTGGTTGAAAAGCCAGAGCGAGAGGTTAGACCCCTGGGGAACACCACAGGTAGAGAGGAAGATAGATGAAAGGAAGGACCCAAGTTGGACCCGGGAGGGTCGATCTGAGAGGAAAGAGGTCAGCCAGGCCAGAGCCTGATCAGAGATGACCAGGAGGCCGGTAGATGGTAACCACAGTAAGAGAATGGGTAGGTGAGAGAGAAAGCCTACAGACAAGGCATTCAAAAGAGGAGTAGGTCTGAGTGGGAATGATAGAGGCAGGAATCCACTCAGGAAAGATCAGGGCTACCCCCCCACCCCCCCCCGCCGGACCGGAAGGATCTGGGTGGTGAGAAGATCTTGTAGCCATCAGGGAGGAGAGTGTCAAAGCTTGTGACAGAGCTGGCCGTGAACCATGTCTCAGTAAGACCAAGGACATCAAATGTCTAGTTCTTCAAGGAGGTGGCAGATGTCAGAGGAGTGTTTGACGGCAGAGCGAGAGTTGAGAGTGGCAATATGAAGAAGTTTGCCAGCCTTAAAGACCTTTCGGGGGGAGGGGGAGTACAGATCAGAGGTACGCCCTGCGGAGGAGAAAGAGCCCTAGGAGGGGTAGAGGAGGAGGAGAGGGAGGGCAAGGTAGCCAAGGGGGAAGAGGAGGGGACAGCAGGAGATGAGAGGAAATTGATGAGGCGAGGGAAGCACCTATCAAAGAGGAGGAGATTGGCCTGAGGGCCTTGGACCATGACAGTGCCATGACAGTGCCATTAAGGTAGACATTAATGATGACTTTATAGGAGTCGAAGGAAGCCATGAGAACTTCCCAGCGAGTGCCACCATTAATGGGAGAGGAGGAGATAGGGCAGCGCACAGGGACCATATGGTTCACAAAATTCACCCATCGCCTAGTGCCACCGGCTTGATGCAATTGCCAGGGTATGCCCCAGCCACGGTGGCCACCGCTCCGCTCGATAATCAGCAGTTCCTAGAGACGATGCAGCATGGATATGTGTCAGCGAATGTAAAACTAGATGACATCAACACTAATGTTGCTACCCTTCGCACCCAGTTGGAGAGCGAAATTATGCAAATTACTGTGGCGGAAGGTCAGATTAGCTCAATTATGGATGATGTTGCGTCCCTGCAATCCACCGTTGCCACTTTGTCAAGTCATATGAAGATGATGAAGGTGAAATGCGATGACCTAGAGTCTAGGTTGCGCAGAAACAATATCCGTATAATAGGAATCCCGCAGGATGCTTTACTGGGAACTTAAGGGGGCGATTGAGGATCTGCTCCACAACCGGTTGGATATTCCACCACTTTCCCCGCACTTAATGGTGGAATGCGTCCACAGAGCTCTCACTGCAAAACCAAAGCCTGCCGGTTATCCTAGATCCATCATTGTGCGTGCCATGAACTATTGCGACCGCAATTGAATTCTTCAATGTGCCAGAGAGAAGAAGGAGCTGCGTCTGGACTCTCAGATGATCCATATTTGCCCAGACCTCACAGTGGCAGTCCAGCAGGAGCGGCACACGTTTCTGGGGACTAAGAAACTGCTTTGTGAGAGAGATATCCCCTGTGCGATCCTCTTCCCAGCACGACTAAAGTGTCAGTTTAATAACAAGACATATTTTTTCACAGTGGCAGAGGAGGCGGTTTCTTTTATTGAGTCTAGGATTCCTGTGGGAAGTGCTGGGGGTGGGGAAGCATCTGGGAAGCGCTGATTCTTGCCTGTAAGCTCTCTGGCCCATAGTATCGCTATTATCTGTCATTGTACAAGTTCATTGCAATATGTTGAATGTTGGGCCTGGGTCTTCAGACCCATCCTTGGTTAACTATCCGATGTTGACAAGTTAGAGGCTTGCACTGCACAGCAACGGCTGTCCCCTTTTGCAAGTGCACATTTTTGTGGGTGTTGATGTGTTGGAGGGGGGAGGCTCTGCACTGCTGTTGTTTGGGGGGGTGCTTTGGGGAGGGGAGGTGATGCGAACTCGGCAATTGGGGCAGTTGAAAACTCACTTGGTGCCAGATGGCGTGGGACAGATGCAAGGATTGCCAACTACAGTGTGTTTTGTTTTATAAATGTATAACACGCCGGAACAAGCGGGCATCAGGGCGCCCAAATACACTAAATGGACAACAATATCACAGGACAATGGTCAGAACAGGGAGAGAGTAAAGGCAAGAGAGTCGCTCAAAGAGGAAGGTCTTGAGTGATCTTCTAAATTATCTGATGTTGACTTCTTGCCTTAAGGGCATTGGCAGAGTGTTCAAAATGTGTTCAAAATTTTGGCTGAGCATATAGTAAAGGATTTGCCCAAGCCTTTGGTCCATTTGAAAGTTGGGTAGTTTACCTGCATCAGATTGGTTGAGCGCAGCCATCTAGGTGGCTCGTAGTGGGTCATTAGTGTTTTCATATAGGCTGGAGTTTTCCCATGGAGATTTATGCACCATGGTGGGTGCCTTCAATTGTACAGGGGCCTTTACAGGGAGCCAGTGCAGTGTCTGTCCGCAGAGTGGTGTGTGATTTCTTCTTGGGATCTTTTTGATGATGCAAACGGCATCATTTTGGGCAATTTGAGGTTTCTGCAAGCTTTTTTTATCAGCACCAATAAGGAGGGTGTTGCAGTAGTCCATCCTAGACAAGATGACAGATCATGCTATGATGTAACGGTTCGCCTAGGTCAACATGTCGGTGCCCCCTAGGATGACCCATCCAGTAACCCTTCTTAGCAACCCGGTTAAGGCCCGCAAAATTGGCTCCTTTGTGAATCGGAAGGGGGATAAGGTTTTATTCTTGCAGGAGACACATGCCCTGGGGCGGCAGGCTGTGGCCTTTGCACTGGACTGGTGACCCCAATGGTACTAGACTACTTATTCGTCACACGCCAGGGGGGTTATGACCCTTATTCATCGTTCTCTTCGGTTTACACATTTAGACACCAAGACTGGCGAGTGGGGGCGGTATTTCACTGGTGCACGGTATATTGCAACAATGAGAGGTGCTGATGGTTTATGTATATGGCCCTAATGTAGATGACCCCAAGTTTTATGATGGGGTGTTTCAGTTAAGCGCACCGTACCCCATGGCTGATATTCTGTGCAGGGGAGATTTTAACACTATCCTTTACCCCTCCCTTGATCGCACGGCACTGTTGCAAGGGAACCCAGTAGAACTGCCTTATATATTGGCTCGCATATGGCCGCCTTGAAAATCTTTGACGCCTGCCGTACACTTCCTGGTGCCAGTCGGGAGTACTCACTTTATTTATTTATTGTTTACTTGTTAGGCGCTTATACAGCAAAAAAATACTGTTTCAAAGCGCACACAGGGCGAGGGGAGGCAACAAGGGAGTGAAACACATTACAAACACAATATTTAAAGCACTGGAGGGAAAAAAGGACAAACCTACTATGCCTTGTGAGTGTTCAGAACGTGCAAGTGCAGCAAGGAAGAGGGTAGAGGAGCTAAGTGCATGACATGCACTCTCATATAGATTACTGGCTAGTGTCCAGCTCCCTTTTGAATAGGGTTGTTCGCTGCAAAATCCTACCACGCACTTTATGGGACCATGCTCCCATACAGCTAGATGTGGAGCTTATCCCTTGGGGTGGGCTCTGGCCACCGTGACGATTTAAGCCAGCGGAATTGCTGGACATGGCATGTAAATCTTTCACCAATTACAAAAATCTATTTACAAAATCACATATCCCTCAGTTAATAAAATCAACTCCACTCGTAACAATGAGAAAAGATTTCCCATACTTAATAAAAACAATTCCATTTCTCACATACAAAGTTCCACAGTACCTAAACCTCAACTTACTTCTACAACATAGAGAACTCCCATAATTAAAAGTGAATTAAAAGTGATTCCTCCCTTCACACAGTAAGTTCTTAATTCTCTCCCCACCCAGAATTTTAGCAAGGCTTCTCGGCCTGCTTATCTAATCCTTAGAAGATGCCTTCCAAGAATTGATCAGAGCAACGGCAAGGCTCACACTCTCACCTCACATAATCCTACTCCACCATTCGTGTAAGGAGGGTGTGCTCAGTTCATTTAGGCTTTCGCCCAGGTACAAGGTTCTCTTCTCAGAGAGCCCATGGCAGCCCAGTGTTAAATGGAATGACGACTCCTCGGATTCAGGCATGTTACAGAATCTACAGTTCATGTCGCGTCCCTGCCATTGTTTCCTGACCCTCAGGATTTTGTTCGTAAGGTAAAGGTTTAGTTTGAACCGCAAAAACTTTGCTTGAATAAAGCTGCACGGGAACAATCTCAAGTATCTTGAGATAGTTTTCCCGCCGAGACTCCACTTGGAAGTCTTGGTAAGTCTTGTACTCCCCCTTACAGTAATTGTGTCAACCATGGTATTTTTGCAAAGCCTGCATGAGCAGATCTCCTCATACTTTGATATTAATGAGCGCACGGTTGACTCGGTAGCAAAACCTTAGCAGGCATTTAAGGCATGTATTCGTGGTGTGTCCATATCAACCTAATTTGCGGTCCTTCAGAGTATACAGGATGAGCTGGACTCCTGGGAGACAAACCCTTTGATGTTGCAGCAGCAGATTGCTCTGAGCCCCTCTCCTGAGTTGAGATACGCAATTAAAACGGAACTGGATGCCTTTCATGAAGCCGCACAGAGAGCAGTGAGGTATTTTGACAGGCAAGCGCTTGCTATGAGGTATGGCAAAGCAGATAGGCCTTACACGGGGAAAGCAAGCGTCCCCAACAGGCAGTACCCTCCCCACAATGAGAGGCAATAAAGGACACACCCCAGGAAGGAATGAGACCAAGACCAAGCACGGGTGATATAAAGGGTTTTTATCTAATCAATATACGGCATGCAAAGGACTCTGCAAGCTCTGAGAGCGCTCTGTCTGACAATAGCAAAGACAGTCATATTTATTGCAAAACCACATCACAAAACCTACACGCTATAGGGGGCACATAGTCTCAGGGATTGGGTGGCATCGACTAAACTATAGGTGAGGCAGTGATGAGCCGCTCCACGATTGGTGGACATCTGCGTGGTGCCAACTTGGGGTGGATGGGTCAGCTGGGCTCATCGGGTGGAGCTGCCAGGCCAGGCGCGGTCAGTGTCGATGATTGACAGCTGCAATACATTTCGCACTTGTAGCCACACACATACAAACACTCATCCTTTAGACGATTCCGGTTGTCCTGTAAAGCCTACAATATGTTACTCTAAGAACTAATACCAGACCGGAGAAACAACATGCAATCTGAAGCTTCACCAATACATCAGTGGATTATTACTTTTGACCTGTTGACTGGGTGTCATAAACCTGGGTGTTTGGTCTGAGGGCACAAGGTGAGCTGCCTTGTCATTCCGTTCTGTTAGATGTAATGAAGAATTACTTTATGATATGTTAGTCCAGGGTTGAATACCCATCTCCAAGGCCCCTTAACTTGGGGTGAGCTGGAGTACTACTGGATCAACGAGGGTGCACCTTTGGCCCTTCGAGGCGGTGGGGTTTAGGACCAGGTTGTAAATAATTCATTTGGCCGACCATGGCGGCTTCGGACATGGGGGAGGTGAATACTTGAAGCGGGTCCAGCAGAATGAGGGGAGGTGAGGCTGTGCTGCCTGCGCACCAGCGAGCCCTGGCGGGCTTTGGCGGGAGGAGGGGGACATGGATTTGTGGCTCTGCACAATTCTCTGTGCCTGCGCTGCACAAAATATCATGCAAGGGGATAGTTAGTAAAGTTAGTAACGTTAGAATGATTACACATTTCTATTGTTTATACATTCATATACTTCTTCAACATAGCTATGAGAGTCTGGCAGTGTCACATATATTGCTTGACATTAGTTAAACACTTATTGGTAATTCATAATTCGACAGATGAATAACACATGGATAACACGTGAGGTAGCATCAGGTTGGGTTGTGTACTCAGGAGCATAGAAGCAATACGTTCATATGTGATTGTACATGTGCATTTCTTGTTCACAACACTTAAACGCGTTCTACTGTACGACACTCAAGTATTCTTAGTAATGCTTTTTCACCTTCTTTGTACATTAGCAGCAATCGTTAGTTAGCACTAGGTGAGCTCTATCAGGCCCTTTCATCGAGTCTTCAAGGCACATTGTGTTTTACAACAGGCTGGGGTCGTCCTTGCTTTACCAGCACTATGAGCTTCAACCTTTACAAAACAACTCGTATCATAAGGCATTGATATGCGGTTAATACTTCATGTGGGGGACGTGGGAAGGGGTTCATACAGGAAGGTTATCGACACCATATTTTAAATGTTAAGGGTTAAATGCCAGGTCGGGGTCTGTTCAATTGGGATGATCCCTGTTATTTTCCAGACTTGAACCATGAGTCAGTTCAC
This sequence comes from Ambystoma mexicanum, assembly GCF_040938575.1. Classification (NCBI taxonomy): domain Eukaryota; kingdom Metazoa; phylum Chordata; class Amphibia; order Caudata; family Ambystomatidae; genus Ambystoma; species Ambystoma mexicanum. Next base: position 1,546,588,077 of record NC_090931.1, read on the forward strand.
TTCGGGGACAGTGATGTACTGCGGAAGGTAAATGATACAGTGTTTGTTCTGATACTCGTTCATGTCTGGTTGCTCGTGAGAACGGGCCTTCAGCAGATCTGCCATGAGGTGGAGGCGCAGGGGGAGTGCATGGCTCGCAGTGAGCGGGGGTAAAGCTGCAGCTTTCGCAGACAGGCTGTTTCATTGGGGCTTTGGTCGTTTCTATCTAAAATGGAGTCCCGAAGCTTTCAAAATGGCGTTCCATAGTATGGTACAGTACAAGCCGATTAGCCCTGTTTGTCGATCAGCAGCCACCCTGCCACCTGAGCACAGGTGCATGGGGGGCTTCTGACGAGCCACGAACTTCACAGAGGTGGGGAATGTCGGGGAGGGGGTCCCATAGACCTATCCTCCCATACATTTCCCCCCTTTCGTTACTTAAGTAACGAATACTGTAACTCGCCCAACCTCTGGTGCTCTTTCTCATTCGCAACAGCCTCATCCCATGCTGATGTGCCTTTTATTGGCATCAAGGCCCTACACACCCCCCGAAGGCTCTCCCCCCTCCTAGCGTATTCATCTGCTGTACAGGTCATATATATACATCCCCCATCTCCTTCCAAATCCACCCATACCTCTGTATACCATTCAAGTTCGTGGGGCTCCTTTATTGTGGTATGATATAACCTATCTACTTTGTCCCCATCATAGTACAATGGCACCATTCTATACTTTGGCTCTGGGTCCTCACTTGTTTGTACTTGGGCTTCTTGCATTATCTGTGCCACTCCTCTAGTGTTGCCCATTGTCACCATCATCATTGCGTCATTTGGCACTGCACTCGCACAACATCAAAGACCCAGCTGGCACACGCAAAAAATCAGGAGTAAAAACACCACGATGGGCATCAGCATTTTGACCGTCAGTCCCAGCCAGGCTGGTACCCAAGAAAAAAGGTTGTCGAACCATGTGCTGTCGGCCGCTCCACCTTCGCTCTTCATTCTTTCCTCCAGGTTGTGCACTGCTGTAATAACGTGTGATAACGTTCCATTGTCTGCCTCTTCACAAGGCACGAATGTGCAACATGCGCAGCCGATTTTTCGGCAAACACCTCCATCCATCGCCGTTAACAGGTCCAGGACATACCTATTCTGCATGGTCATTAGCCTTAGGGCTCTTAGCTCCACCTCGATCACATTGAACCCTTCTTCAGTGCCGTTAGCTAGTTGGATCAACTCCCAGCGCGTGATCTGGAGCCATTTTGCGTTGGCTCGTGCCTGGATACTCTGGACGAGGCAAGCGAAGAACGTTTCTGCAGAATTGAACAGCCAGTACTTGTCTGGGATCTGTGCCAACAGCTCTGAGGAGGCTTCGGATATGTAGTTGGATGATCTTCGTCACCTTGATAACACATCTTGCACGTTGTCTGGGGACAGGGCATACAATTGTGGCTCTTCTGTTGGCTGTGTGTTTTGATCATGGCGGACCACTGGCACTTCCTTTCTTCCCGTGATGTGGCTCTGCGGAATTACCATCAATGCTGAGTGCAACGTTGCCAAAGAACATGTGCCCCTCCAGGATTGTGGGAGGTGCAAGTATGCCTGTTTACGGCAGACCCAGTAAGTGTCCATAAGTGCTGCTGTTCCTTTCTTCATGTCTGGAATAATGAGTGTTTGGTTGCAGTTCTTATTTACACCCATGTTAGTTTTTCCTTCGCCATGGAAGCATAGTTCGTATGAAATTTCTCTTTGCACTTTGAATGGTTTTTCTATGGCGGTCACCCAGGTTAGTTTTGTGATATGTTCCTTCCAGTCTGGTGTGCAGGTTTTCTCGATCCACTGTAGCTTTTCTGCCGTCAATCCTCGCAGCGCATCAGCCTTGCACGATATTACCTCATCTTTCCATTTATTGACCAAAAATAAAGTCCCTTTGATCACGAAAAAAGGTTCTTTCAAACATATTACTCCTTTTGCTCTTGAGTAGCAGGTTTTCTCGTTTTGCAACATTTCAAAAGATACTTCGTGTGCCTGTAAGGTGTTCTTAATTCTGCACAGGGTGAGATGAAGGAGACACTGGGCATCTGCAAGAGGCAGTTCTTTAGGCAGCAGGACATTAGGTGTACCTGAGGCGTGGGGAATCAGGGAACAGACATAACAACTTGCGTTAGTTGTCTGCTTTGCAGTGGAGCTCATGTCTGCGTACCATTTATCTGACTGATGTGGGTGCCTAGGGTCCTCTATTGTGTCTAGACCCATGCCAGAATATTCATCATATTTTTTCCTTCCCACCTCCCTCCTTCTCCTACTGCTTTTAAGGTAACCCCTTGCTTCCCTTGCTGGTTGTGCCATCATCCCCATTGTCCCCGCGCCCCCTTTTCCCATTCATCATATAGCGCAGAGAACCTTTCTGCCATTTCTTCATTCTCTTCCTTCCTACGCACAGGTGTTCTAGTTTCTACCGTTGGGGCAACTTCTGGTGTGGGCATTGTGGCAGTAGTGTCGTACAACCATGATATGACAGAAGGGTTACGATCATTTAGGCCATAAATATTGTATTCTGAGGCATTCGAGTTTGCAGCGGGGCTTGTGGTCGAGCTGTTGGTGGTGTCATTTGGTTGCTGTACGTGTATAGGGTCAGTATCATATCCACATATGAGCTGGAATCCATACCATATTAAATAGGCCCCCTCCTTAACCATTCTGGTACCATTTCCCCTGTTAGTTCCATTCCTTCCCCCCTCAGGAACCAGTAAGTGATGAGACCAAATATCATGGCAAAAAACAAAACAGCGCATACAAACAGGCCACATTCATACGAATATCTCCGCAAATCAAATACATTGTTTTCATGTCTAACTGCACTAATATTATTTGTTGCGGGCTGCCCGTTCGTTGCCATGGTTATTCCTATATATTAAAACATAAAAGTGCATTAAGCATACTCAAACAGTTACAATCATCATTTTACTATATACTTAAGGGGAGGAAGACAAGGAGGGAGAGAGAGACAGCGAGAAAGACATTCCATAATTACAGTTTAATCTTATTTACATTTTCTCTTTGGTACAGACACAATTGTGCATTAACACCCATGTATAAAGTAGCGGTTTAGTTGTTTATTTTTTTTTAATTAATGTGATACTTCTGCTGTTGTTTGTACTTCTTCCTCTTGTTCCTCTCTTACACTGTCATAGCCTTTTCGTACGTCTGCCAAATATATCCAATATCTCAGGCCCTTCCCTTCTACAGCTGTCGGTGTGCAGTATATCACTTCATATCATCCTGGGTACACATGCCAATATCAACAAACTATGCTCTGGATACGCCTCGTTCAACATAGATGGCAACATCATCAAAGTTTCAAGGGAGGTAAAAATTCTCGGCTTCTACCTGGATTCCACCATGTCATTCACTAAACAGGTCAATTCACTGGCATCCACTACCGCGTACACCTGCAAACTAATTAGAGCAGGCAGGCCATTCCTATCCAATGATAGCTGCCTGATCCTGGCGAGAGCCCTCATACTCTCCAGACTCGATTACTGCAATGCTCTCTACAGGGGTGCTAATAAAACAATTACCCAAAGGTGCAAATCCTACAAAACAATGCCCTAAGAGCCGCGCTCGGCATAAATAAGAGAACACATCACTGCTTTTAGACGCCAACATAAATGGCTCTCCACTGACAACAAAATCCAATAAAAAAATGGTCTCCCTAACCCACAAAGCCCTTAACAATGCTGCACCCAGCTACTTGATGGACAAATTAAAGAGAAAAATATCCATCAGACAGACCAGAACCGTTAATTCTAACTGCCTGATAATTCCAAGATTTAAACTCTCCACCATTGGAGGCAATAGCTTCCCCGTGAAAACTGCTACCCTTTGGAATTCCTTACCACATAACTTAAGAGCTGACCAACCTTATCCACACTTTAGAAGGAACTTCATCAAACACCTGAACGCCAAAAACCCCTAGCCTTCCTACTTAAGTATATGACACTTAACCTCTTAAGTGCCATTGAGGTTCCCCCCCAGTGCCAATGGTTTTTTTTTTAAATCGCGGTATTCACCGCCCAAACCCGCCAGCATTTCCCCCCTCATTAACTCCTTAAGTGCCACCGACGAGCCGGCTCGTCGGTGGCAACCTGGAGCGGTTTTTACCGACGAGCCGGCTCGTCGCTGGCTTTTAAAGGGTTAACAACTACACATATTTTTGTTGTATATATATTTCACTTTATTAGTTATTGTATTAGTTATTGTATTGTATAGTATGTTGTAGATTGTATATTTCTGTAATTTCTGTACATGTCTAATATCATGCATAACTGTATATTTCTGTAACATTGTAAGCTTTGCATTCTCTTTCCTGCTGCGCCCTGCTGCCTCTGGGTATGGAGCGCATTATAAATAAAGAAACAAACAAATAAACATATGGCTCATGAAATCTTGGGGCATTCCACCTACGTACAAAACTCCTAACATATATCATGTTGCCTGGCATTAATTGACCTTGTGGGGTTTCTTCTACAAACTGAACTGCCTCGTTTCCTTCTTCTCGTGTGAATGGTGGTGCAAGCTGTCTTGACATCATGTGGGCTGCTCTGGTGAGTTTTGTCAAATAGTCATTAAACTCTTCACCTAGTATTGTGGCGCTTTTATGGGCATCTGAATGTCTGCGGAGTGGAGAGTGTGCTGTGTACATGCGTCTTCCAGTCACAATCTCATGCAGTGACAAATGGTGGTCCTTGCTGGGCTGATTTCTGAGCTCGAACAAAGCCAGAGGCAGACAATGCACCCAGTTCTTTTTAAGGGAGAAACATAGTTTTGACAATCTCCCTTTTAGGAGGCCATTGATTTTCTCAACCATGCCGTTGCTTTGCGGATGATAAATCGAGCATAGTTTATGCTTGATTCCCAATAGAGCTGTTACTTCCTTGAAAAGTTCATTGACAAAATGTGTGCCATTATCCGAGCGAATTACATTGCAAATTCCCCGGCGTGGGAATACTTCCCTCACTAAGAATTTTGCAGCACATTTGGCATCTGGATGTGCACATGGCCCTGCCTCAACCCTTCTGGAGAATGGACAAACTACCACTATCATGTACTGCGCCCCATTGCACCTCTCTTCCATATCTGCATAGTCTATATGCACTTCTCGGAAGGGCCCTACAGGTTTGGGTATTGTTCCTCGCATTGTCCTTAAGGTCATTCCTGAGTTGTATATTTGACATGTTGTACATTCCATAGCCAGCTTTGATATGTGTTCCTGGAGGCCTGGCACAAACCAGTCCTCCTGTATCTCTACTGCAATATGCTGCTTTGCATTGTGCGCTGGGAAATGTAGTTTCTGGAATGCTATTTCTAAGAGTTTGAGTGGCATTACCACTTTCCCTGTGTTGTTCTGACGCCACAAGAGATCTGTTGCGGACTGGCTACATCCTCTTTTCCCACAGCCCTTTCTCTTCTTCACTTGCTCCTTCTTGCAACTCTAGTATCTGTGACACAGGCATAGTGTTGTAGCCATCTGGGAGATCTTCCTCTACTCGTTGGTGCATTAGGTACTCACCTGCTCGTTCTTTCACTAAGTAAGAGGCTTCTTTGGCTGCAGCGTCCGCTGCTGCGTTTCCCAAAGAGTTAACATCTGTGTTGGATGTATGGGCCTGGCACTTCACTATGGCTACCATGGTGGGCTCCTTCAAGGCTGCAATGAGTTCCTTTAGGAGTTCTGCATGTTGTACTGGTGACCCACCTGCTCTGTGGAACCCTCTCTGTCCCCACCTTGCCAGCCCACTGTGTACTGTAGTGGTCATGTAAGCTGAGTCTGTGTAAATGGTGACTGCGCACCCTTTTGCTGCATGTAATGCTTCAATGAATGCTATGAGTTCTGCTGCCTGGGCTGAGTAATGGGATGGCAGGCGATGCTGCACTATCACTTCGTACTCACCTTCTTCCATCCTTACAACAGCTACCCCCACATGTTTTTCTCCTGTGTCTGGGTTTATTGATGCAGACCCATCTATGAAGAAAACCTCTCCTTCGTTTAGGGCATTTTCACTCACAACAGTGCTTTCTCCTTCTTCTCCCTTATAAGTAGTACAGTCATGTGCCTGCATGTCTTCTAATGTGCATGGTTCTGTAATGAATCTTGCTGGGTTTACTGTTTTACATCGAACTACGCACATTATTATTTCATAGGCATTATTATTTCATAGGCAGTTGCTCTTTGTGTTGTCAGTGTGCTTTTTGGTCTTTCCAATATAGCGAATAGGGAGTGTTCCACGAATAGTGTCACAGAGCATCCCATCACTATTGTTGCACTTTTTTCAATGGCGAATGCTGCGGCTGCGAGAGATTGTTCGCAAGCGAAGTGTCCCTGCATTACTGCGTCTAGTATGCCACTGTAGGCAAGGGGCTTGTGCCCTAAGGACGTTTTTTGTGTCAGTACTGCAGTCATGAGGATCCCCTTGCAGTGGGAGAACAGATAAAACTCCTGTTCATAATCTGGGTTCGCGAGCACTGGTGCGCTCGAGATGAGTTCCTTGGGTGATGTAAATGCATCACTTAACTCTGCAGACCATTGTATTTCTGTGTTTTCTCATTGGGCCTCCTTGAGTGCCTGTAATAGTGGTCTCATGTATGCTGCATAATCTAGTATCCATGGTCGGCAGTAATTGCACATGCCAAGAAATATTTGCATTTCCTTCACTGTGTTTGGCCTTCTTACAGCTGTGATGGCAGCTACTCTGTCCGGTATTATTTTCTTGCAATCCTGCGAGATTAGTTGTCCCAAATACAACACTTCCCACTAGCAGTACTGCAGTTTTCCTCTGTCGACCTTGTAGCCTTTGTGGGCCAGCAATGTCAAGAGGTCAATAGTCTTTTCTGCATTCTTACTCATTCTTTGCGCAGATGAGTAGATCTATGTATTGAATAATCGTGCTCTATGCTATCATGTTCCCTAGATCTTCATGTAGGATCAGTTAAATATGCTGGGGCTTTCCCAGTACGCCTGGGGTAACCTGCAATGTTCGTATCTCTTTCCCCCCAATGTGAATGCCGTAAGTATCTGCACTCTTCTGCCAGTGGGATGGAGAAGAAGGCATTTTTCAAATCCACTACTGTGAAATGTGATGCATTCTTTGGGATGCTGCACAGGATGGATGCCGGGTTAGGGTAGGTCTTGGATCATCCTCCACACCCCGCCTTTTTCTTTTTTGATCGGGTAAATGCAAGTATTACATGGTGAATTCGAGGGCACTATTATTCCTTGGGCTAGTAATGCACTTATTGTTTGTTTTATTCCTTCCTCTGCTTCTCGGGACAGGGGGTATTGCTTCACCCTTGGTAGGATGGCTCCAGGTTTGAGTTTTATTTTAACTGGCGTGACGCCATGCAATAATCCCACGTCATGGGGGCCTGTGGTCCACAAATTACTGGGCACTGCTTTCATGTCATCATCAAAAAAGGAAGGAGGTGCTCCTACCACTGCCATTAGTTGTACTGGCACTTGTCTTTCTTGTATCATGATGCCACATGGTATGGCTATTTCCATTATTATCTCTGTGATGCTGGAAATGCATTGGAGGGACAGGGCCTCCCTGTCCTTGTCCTGTAGTCCTTTTTTCATATTGTGTTCTATATTGTTTTCTGCCCAGGAGTCCATGTGGGACTCCTGGCAGTGCAGCTCTTCCTATTTTTGGTTTGGTGTACAGACCCATGGGATACCTTTATGGAACCCATGGGTGGGGGTACAATCCTGTGCCCCTAGTGTATGTTTTTGGGCACCTGTGTGTGACCCACAGAGCAGGGTATAGGCTGGTGGCAGCACCATGCTGAATCTGACAGGTGCTTTGAGTGTCCTCCATTTTGGGATACCCAGGCCCTCCCATTGGAATCAGTTGATTCCTGATAGAAAACAAGATGGCCCCTGTGGCCTCTTGCTTTCTATTGCCTCTTACCTTGTTTTCCCAAAGTCCTGGGAAGCCCTGACTCTGTCCCTTCCCCCTGACTGGCTGTTGGGTGGAAGTTCCATATATGGAGTTGTTGTAAAGGCCAGGCCAGACTAGCTGGAGCCTTCCCAGTGACTGTATGTTGTGGGTACCCCTGTGGGGGGGACCTGGGTGAATGGAGTGGTGTGACCAATATGCACTCCTTGTTGTGGCTGTCTGGTTTCTGGCATAAGAGACAAAGACTGAGACAGCCCTGCCCGAAACTGGCCTGAATGCAGTGTGTAGTGTTGAATGGCTGGGTACTTGTCCCAATCCACATTCCTTGTTGTGAGTGTCTGAGCGGGAGGAGAATGGCCTGAATGCACTGTGTGCCTGATTGGCTGACTGGCTTGAATGCCCTTCTGTATGATTGGCTGCTGAGTGTGTGCCAGCAGTGTGGATGAGAGACAGAATAGTATATCTGGGGACCTCTCACCACTAGAAATTGTTCAGAAGCTGAGTCTCCACTTTAAGAGTAACTGGAACTGCTGATCCTCGACGTCCAGCTGGAAGAAGACTTGCTGCTGCATATGCTTCGACCCGATCCGAAAGCTGTCGAATCCGTCGAAGACTGATCCGAGAGAGGACCTGGTAAGGTGCCCTCTTCCCGTGCTTCGAGGGACCGTCGAGCACTGCTAAAACCTTTGCTGAAGCTCCCTGGACGCCAGACCCTCGAAAGGCTACCGACCAGAGACGGGGACCGCTGAGGAGATCGAAGTGAAGCACCCGGACCTCGACGCCGTCGAAGTCCATTGCCGTCGACCAGGGTTCACAGGTTCGTGTAACTGCTGGAAGCCCGTCGAAGCCGTGTCGTCCCAGAAGAGGGAACCGCTTGACGCCGTGCCGCCGACCATTGGAGCCGCCCGCTCCTTTGCCTAAGAACATTCGAATCGAAGGACTCCCTCGTCCGCACTGTTGACCGCTTTATCCTGCCGGAGAAAGTCGAGGACGACCAACGCGCCGAGGAGAATCCGCCGGTGGGTTTCCCACCACCTCACGACCACAAAGACTCAAACGACTCGACGCCCTTGCTGGGCCACCGTCCTTCACACTCTTTGCGGTCCAGAACTAGTGTCATCGAGGTGCCCCGCACGCCTCTTCCTTGCAGGACGTCAACGCTCCATTGTTGACGAGCACCGCTCTAATCAAAGCCTGCCGCCTCATTGACGCCGTTCTACCCTGTTCACTGTCGGGCGTTCGATGACCTGTGTCTCCCGCTTTAAAGGGAAGGCACTCAAGAAGCTTCTCGACGCCTCTCAACAATCCGTGACTCCTGCCTTAAAGGGGGTCACTCCAGAAGGATCTGTCGACGCCTCATCGACGAACTCGACTCCATCAGGTACATTGGGGGGGTAAAAACATTATAGGAGAGAGTAAGACTATTGAACAATATATGGACTGGGCTTGTGTTATATGTCTTTATTTTACAGGTTGCCAGGTGGGGGGATCTCCACACAGAACTGTCTATGGTACGGGGCCAGTAATCTGCCTATTGTTTCAACAATCTGCTTTCCTTCCTTTCTCTATTGCTGGTTTTTCCTCTTTATTGATCTGTGTGACATTCTAACAGTATTGTTGATGCACTTTAATGAGATCTAATATTAGTGGTACCACTTTAGAATTGTAGATATTTACCATTGTTGATTTTCCGGAGAACAAAGTGCATTATTGTGATATGTGTACATAACCTTTGAATATTAATTATATAAAGACTGTGTTTTCAGTAATACAGTGTGTGGACATTCCTTTGTGGGTGCTTGGGGACTACACTGTACTTAAGAACCAGCCTGCATCACCTCCTGAGAAGCTAGGCCTTGATTGCTCGACCACGTTTACCAATAATAGAGAATCTTGACTGGGGTCCTCTGTGCCTCTCCTCTACTATATAGAGAGCGGAAGTACAGAACACCCCCTACCAGTCTTTACAATCTCACCATCACTTTCGGAGTATGAGAAAAGGTCTTCATCTGGTAGATCGCGCAATGCAATGTCATCATTGATGCACAGTACCGTGCGCCACTCACAGCCATGTATATCCATTGCAATGACGGCTATTCTTTTGGCTGAGACCTGAACTGCATGCAAATCTAAGGACATCACTGTCCCGGGCACAATCTCTGGGCACGCTATTGGTCAGAAGATAAACTCAGCGGGAACTCGCCACTCTAGATTTTTCAACTCTGGGACCACCCGTGCCAATGTTTTTAGCCCTTGAATGAATACATCAGGATCTACCGGAATGCCTCGCACTTCTGGTGCTGTTGCTCGTGCATGCACCACCAGCATTACATTACGCGCATGGGGCAGATCCCTGGAGTTGAGCAAACTATCCCTCTCTCCGTAAAGGAGATAGTCATATTAAGCTTACTGAGGAGGTCCCTACCCAGCAAGTTAATCTGGGACTGTTCATAGTACAGTAGGGGTGCCCTCACTGTCTTACCCCCCACAGTGACCTCTAAGTCTTCTGTGTAAGGAACTTCGACAACAGCCCCAGAGAACCCCTGCGTCTCCAATTTACGATTAGATAACGGGAAACGGCCTTCACGTAAACATGATTTTTCAGCTCCCGAGTCCACCATAAATATGAACTGTTTATTCCCTATCTGCGCCCCTATCAATGGTTCCTCTGCTGCTTTGTAGGTCGTAGATAGTACAGGACACGCAAGTGCTCTCTGTGGGCTGTCCTATGCTGGATGTCTCGTGTTCCCCCCTGGGACTGAAGACATTACCCGATACCACTGGCACTCCGCCGTACGATGCAGGCGCGCCGTTAGCCGTTGTGGCGAAAGCGTTGTTCTGTGTGTATTCGCGGCTTTGTGGGTGCTGTTGTGCATTATGCGGCTGTTCTCTTCGTTGCTCCACAAACCCCTGCTCTTGTTGCTCTTGTGCCCCTCCCATGGGTATTCCGTAGGGGCTTCCTGGGTGTGGGTGACCATAAGGTTGATCCTCTGGGTGCATGTTATTTGGTCTGCTTCTGCATTCCCGTGAGAAATGTCCCCACCTACCACAATTCCAACAGTTCCCTTGTCCCCCTCTAGGACCTTGCCCTCCATACACGCCATTCCCCCCATATCCTTGACCACCCCCTCTGCGCCTTCTGTACCCACCTCGTCCTCTGCGGGGGGCCCACACTTGCCACTGCGGTCCTCCGTACTGCTCCTGTCCATTCCACTGTGTCTGCCCGTTGCCGGCCCAATTTGCTGCCATCCTCCTCTGTACCGCTACCAGTCCCTCCTCCTCCTCCCCCTCCCTGTCTTGGGGGAGTGCTGTTACAGCTGCAGCGACCTTCACCAACTTCGTTTGTACTAACTTCGCCTCGTCTGCCAACCTTCTTTGTGCAATTTCTTTCTCCCTTTCCTTTATTCTTTTGCAGTGGTGCACTATTATGCTTTGAATTTCTGGCCACCCTTTCGCTTCAATCCCAGCTATTTTGTCAAGTGCTTTCTGTACCTCTTTTGGGATCCCTTTCTTTATTATAAAGAAAAATAGGGACGTTGATTGGCCCCAGGCCGTACCCGTCTCGGCTCTCTACATCTCCTGCACCCGGAAAATGAAATCCACAGCATCCTTCCCATCATTCATTGCGCATTGCATTACTGACTGTAAATCTGGCGTGTCTGGAAATGTTTCTCTCAATGCATCCCATACTCTTGCGCGCACTGTGTTAAACGAAGCTCCATCATGGCGATCACAATCCAATGTTACTCCCGGGAAACCAGCTTTTGCCACACCCTATCTGCCTGGTCACCCACTGCCGATACCAGCAAGCTTTTAACATCACCTACCGCTAATGGCACTCCCGCGGTATGCTTCTCAAATGCATATATCCACTTACTTGCCCCTCCTGATAGCAGGGGCAAGGACTTCAACAGATTGGCTTTGTCCATCTGGGCCCAGGGTATGTAATTTGGCCTCCCACCCCCCTGTGTATTAGTGGGAGTTGTAGTTTGCTCTTTGTCATTTTGCCTGTACTCACCTTCACTCCTTTCTTCCCTAACGTGGCCATTCTTCCCATTCTATTCCTTAATCTTCCCGTCCACTCCTCTTCCATGCTTCTCCCCGGGGTGTCTCGTCTCCTCTACCTGATCTTCCCCCTGTCGCCACACCCAACCTTCCACTTTCCTGTTCCTCATCCCCCATATCACACCACAGTTCTTCCATATCACCAGCAGCCATTCCCTCTTCACCTGTGTTTTCTTCCTCGTCCTGTGGCCCTAGTTCTATTATTCGTGTTGGTTTCTCCTGAATTCTGAATAGTATTTCCCCTTTTTTCCACACTTCTTCAGATGACCTGTCGAGTGCCTGTGCCCTAGGTGTTTGTTCTGTTCTTGCGACACTTGTTCTGCTCGGCTCACATATATCTCTTATTCTAGATAACTCATCTCTAGCTGTTGAGAGCCTAGAGTCTAGGTCCTCTGTTAACTTTTCAAGATCTACTGCTGGGATGCTTGCCTGTCCACGCTGTCTGGGGCACTCCTATGGTGGCGGGGCAGTTGGTCGTGGGGTGGCTGTGGGGGCCGCGGTGGGCACGTATGTGGGATCACTATATCCTTCTGCTGGCACTGGTTTGTTTAGGAGGACGTACAGTTGTGTTACTTCTATTGAAGTTACTATTCTATTGTCATAGACTGAAGTAGTGGGATCCTGCAGGAGTGAAGCTGGCCCACCAAACCCCCAAAGCCTGCCTGCTCAACAATCCTGCTTTAATAAAACTATTGGCCAGGCAAACCCAAGGGGAAAGGGGAATGGAGAAAATAACAAAAGACAGGAACTCCCACTGCAGGTACTTCAGATTGTCCTCTGTGGATGGGTTTTTAGTCAGTTGAGTTCCTAAAAGGAAAATACAACCTTAATCAATATTATTATTATTTCTTTCCGACTATTTCTTTCGAAATGAAATTATTTTTCTTATTACCTGTTGCCTAAACTTTGTGTGCCCTTAGGCCGCCTTGGAAAGATTGCTGCTGCTACCGTTGGTGCTCAGTATAACTTCTCTTCCATTATATATCTTCTTTCTTTTCTTTCTAAAGCTTCTGGCTGTTAAATAAACAATAAGGATACCCAACAATATTGTCTTTACTTTTGTGACTAGAACTCGCTGCTGTGTAGCTATATTACTAAATATGTACATTAAATACCTTCAGATATTATGTCTTCTTATTATTCCGTAGGTAAATCTGATTCAGCTAGGATTCTTAACTCGAAAATATTTACATTAAAAGGACGCTCACTTGAACGTTACTAAACTGTCGTGTTTAGTAATCCGAGCGTTATTTTTTCAGCAAAAGTCTTGAAGAAATGAAGTCCGTAGGAATACGCGATGCATCCGAAAAATAATCCAAAATGGCCGCAACGCAGCGTCACGTCGCAAGGTCCTTTACTCGAAAGCTGCGCGAACGAAAAAATACAACAGCGCAAACGCAACCTACTATCATTAAATATTAGTTTAAAGTTAGAAAATAACAGTTAGAATTAGTATTTTGGTAAATTAGTTTGCGCGCCAATCTTATTCCAAAAAATAATATTCTTAATACAATTAAAGATGCGCACTTGAATTCTTTTGCATATTTACAATTGTCTTTTCTTAAAATAAATCCTTTTTTCTTTAAGAAGAGTCTATAAAGTCTTATGAAGGTAGGCTTGTAAATTATTTTTCTTTTCACAAAATACACTTAGCTTAGTTTGTTGTTCTTCTTTTAAACGATTCAGATGCTCAGCAAACTGGTGCTAGAAGAAAGTCTTCAATGTCGAGTTCTAAAACTTCTTTCTTGTATCTTTGCTTAAAAGAATATATTTGTACAACTACAAGAGACTAAGGGGGCGATTCATGGAACAAACGTGCGCCGAAAATCCATGCGCAAGCAGGCGCAAGGGAGCGCAAGCGTGAGAAACGCAGCGCACGCGTGCGATTCAAGGAATGGGGAACAACGCGTGAAAAAGAAGGCGTAACTGGGGAAGTACTGCAGGGAACTACACGGAACGCCCACACGCACTTGAACAACCCGTATTCATGGATCCGAATACGGGAAACCCGCGCACGGCAAAAGACGCGCACAGGCGTCAACGCATCCGCCACACGAAGGCAGGCGGAAGCGTCCCCGCGCACAGCATAAAAGTGCGCGCAAACAACAAACGCGTATATACAGCTACGATGAATGCCCCATTTGTCGCAGCACTGATCTTGGGACACCGCAGGAGGAGGAGAATAGCCAGGGCACGCATTTTCGCACCACGGACAAGCCTTTATGGGATGCCTGACGACCAGGTCTATGGCAGGTATAGGTTTCCACCCCATATCATCCTGGTCAGGGAGTGGGAAGATGACCTTACATCCCCCACCCTTTGCTCCCAAGCATTGAGCCCCTTGGAGAAGCTGCTCAATGTCCTGCATTTTTTGGCCACTGGGTCATTTCAGCGGACCACTGCCATAGTGGGGGGGGGTCTCACAGGCCACGCAGTCACGCTGCCTACACCAGGTACTGGCAATCATGACAGCGCGCCCCTCAGTCCGCAGGCACATATACATGCCCAGAACACCCGCAGAAAGGCAGGCCGTTGTCCTGGATTTTTTCAGGGTGGCATGCTTCCCCAAAGTGCTCGGTGCCATAGATTGCACCCATGTGGCCCTACGTCCACCTAGGGCCACTGAGCACATCTACCGAAACCGCAAGCACTGGCATTCCATCAATGTACAGGTGGTATGCGATGCAAAGGGAATCATCACCTCTGTCTATGCAAACTACCCTGGCTCCACCCATGACAGTTTCATATACAGAATGTCCGCCCTGCGCCGGGCCCTGGAAGCTGGGCATGCGCCGGGCCCTGGAAGCTGGGCAGCATGGCGACACATGGCTCTTAGGTCAGTACAAATGCCCTTCCACATGCATGCAAGTCACACACAGACAAATATCCAAACCCTAATAATCTCAACTATTATCACCTCCCCAGGGGACAGTGCCTACCCTCTGAGCAACCACATGATGATGCCAATCCGGAACCCCACCACACCACCCCAGGTAAGATACAACGCCGCCCATATTGCAACCAGGGCCATAGTGGAGCGCACATTCGGAGTGCTCAAGTCACGTTTCCGCTCCCTTGACCGCTCTGGTGGGCAACTACTCTATGCACCACCAGTAGTGTGCAGGATCATTGTGGCAGCATGTGTCCTGCACATTGTTGCAACACGGCAGGGCGTCCCGGTGGACATGGTGGTGCCCCCACATCCCCAACCACAGGCACAGGCGCTGCCCATGGGAGGGGACAGGGCACGTGGCGAGGAAGCCCGGACCCAGCTTGTGGCCACATTTTTCACCTAAACTCCCACCCCTGCGGAGTGCACACAGGCCTGGCACATACCAGGTGACAATCGATGATGACAAAGAGACAGTCAACTGTCACAACCCTTCCACCCTGAGACAGTTGCCATGGAAGTGCCACATCGTCTGCATCCCTAGCTACTTAAACACAAGCTATCCCGTGGGACCAAAAGGCACACATATGACATATGACATGATATGGCCTATACACAAGTATTTCAAGGTGCGATGAGGCAGGGAGGGGGGAACAAGGGAAGACAGACAACGGTACTACTAGGCCAGGTGTCATTGAGATTGTGCAAGTGCAGGGGTAGGGGGAAGGGAAAAGTGCAAGGGGAAGGGGGTGGGGGGGAGTGCAGTACAGGGGAAGTAGCCCAAAAAAAAAATACATAGGTCGGCTGGTGGCAACTGCAAAGGTAAGTGCAGACAAGTGCTGGGAAGGGTGGGCTGTAGGGATAGAGAGACAGTACCGCAGTGCAGGGGTTGCCAGGGAGGCAGTGCAAGTGGAGAGTGGCTGGGCCAGGGACCGAGGTCGGTGAGAGTGGCCCAGTTGCAGCTCCAGTGCAGTTCCAGTGAAGAATTCTGCAAGGGAGAGGCAGAGAGAAAGCAGAAGCAAAGAGGAATGTCTTGAGGTGCTTCCAGAACTGGAGATGGTTCCCCTCAAGTTCAAGTGAGGCAGGAAGGCTGTTCCAGAGGGAGGGCCCTGCCGCGGAGAGAGATCTACCCCCAGCTAGTTGCTCTGAGAAGCGGATGACCCTGACATGCAAGGTGTGCATCACACACACCTGCAAAACAGGCCATGGCCATCACTGTCATGTCACTCAAACCCTCCCAAACCACAACATGACATGGCAAGCAATACCCATACACCAACACAGTAACGATAAGGTACACATTGCCATCTCCTAAATGTACAGTGGCATCAGACAATGATGCCTGACCCGGAATCAGATGAAATGACAGACCAACAAAATCTCCCACCCAAAATAAGTCATTTCCAAATGCATTACAAGAGTCGTAGACGTAACATAACAATGAATGCTTGTCTACATGCACTTTGTGCATTGCAAAATCAACACTGCAGCTCATGTGTGCAGTGTCCTACTCCTGCAACACACTGCTCAGCGCACAGCACAGTGAACAGCCATTGTGTGTGATGCACACCCTGAGCATCACATCTAAGTGACAGACCACATCAAACAGCAAATTAGGCATGTACAGGATCCATAATCGGTCACAGAACATGTGCTGCAGGGACACAGTGGGCACCAGAAGGCAAACAGTGTACACGTGGATATGCAAGGGTGGGAGTACATGTAGTGCATCAGAGTGCAAGTGTGTGGTTCTGCAAGGACATGCACTCCACATATGCATGTGCACTCAAGTGACCGTTAGTGTTCTCTACACATCACATGTGAACATTCACCATGTATACACCCCAGCATGTCAAACCACAACTATCCCCTCGCACCTGAAAGGTAAACACAACACATGAACAGGCATTGATCAGCAGAACACAGCATGTACATAGGATACCACCATTACAATGTCAGAGTTCCCATCACACTGCAGGGCAAGGCAACTATCAACAACAACCCCCCGCCTCCCTCACAAATGACCATGACCCACTGAACAACTGCACCTGGGTCATGGAGCCTTCAAACCTCAATTCCACCTGGCCACAGGAGCACCTTTACCCTTCGTCACCATCTCCCACCTTGTGTGTAAAAAGGTGCCTGCACACTCATAATCAATGTCCAAAATCACAAAATCCAAGCCAGAAAAACGAACCAGAACACCCTCCAGTAGATGACTTGACGTAGCAGTACCTCACAAAGGCCAAGTACTACCACAATGATGCAACAACCAAGGTAGCACAGTAAAACAATGTCACGACAGGATGTGAAACATGTGTGGTACATGACATAGAATGATGCACCATGAACTGATGTGTACTGTCACAGGTCCCCTGTACAGGCACGGGAGTGTCACGAAACAACCACCCCCACCATGTCCCGGGTGCCTGCAAGGTCAAACTCACACAGGCTCCTGAGACCCTGGTGGGGAATGAGGTTCAGGGATATGCAGTCGGGACAGGTGTTGACACACTGGATGACTGGAATGAGTGGCAGGAGATGGGAGGAGGAATGACACATGAAACTAGGGAATGCACGGAAATGTACAACCTGCATGAACACATACACAATCCAAACAAACTTGGACATCATTGTCATGGCCTTCTGTAGTCCAGGCTTAGGAGTGGCACGAACCAACCACCCCCTCTAGGGTTTTGGCGCCTGCAAGTTTGGGGCTTACACAGGCATCCGCAACCCCAGCGGGGAAAGAGGGTCAGGGAATGTGGCTTGGATAGGTACGGGAAGCAGGAACACCGGGTAGAGAGTACAGGGTTCAAAATTGCATAGGATCACGGGTGATTAGGGAGAAAGAACATACCAAATTGAACCACACATACATCCATGCATTAGTACAATCCCCAGCAAGCCTATGCAGAGCAGTTCGTAAGAAAAACAACAAGACACTTAGCTCTGGTTTTGAGTGCTGGCCTCCTGCCTGCGCACTCTCAGGTCCGGTTACAGGAGCACTGCAATGCTGCAAAGAGAGCCACAGTCAACAACCTGTACGTGCCAATTACACAAAAACACAACACCAAACATGCCCCATAGCAAGAAACTACTCTACAAACAGACAATCTGGTGTCGATGCTTCGTACCCATATATAACATCACCCCTGTGACGGGTCATACACAGTCAATGCAGTAAATCAGCCGCTGGTGGGTGCATGGCAAATGGAACACCAATGTGTCACAATTCACACAACATGCAATGTTGCCTGGGTAAGCAGACAGACCCATATAGCAAGCCATGACTTCAGAGCAAGTTGCGTACCACCATGACCGAAACAAAGTTGGCAGTGCATTTATCATAAAATACATGGAAAAGACATGCACTGCACCCCAGTATGTCCCTTGCTGTATGTCCCTGTGAGCTGCCCCTTTCTATGTCTCGGAAGGCTACATGGTTGATACAAGCGCCTCAATGGACCTTGGTGTACCGGAGGGTATGTGCCACTGCCCCTGCATGTGTCCCAGACAACCCTACTATCAACAGCCATCAGTCCACAAACACATCTGAGCTGCATTGTGTGCTTCAACACCAATATTTGTCTAAGCCCACCCTCAGTGCTGTTACTAAGCCTGCATGTGCAACTCGCCTGGTGCAAGCTTTGCTGTGTCGTGGCCCCCCTGTGATGCTCACCTTGCCTGGAGTTCCTTGGAACATGTCAGCAGTTCTAGGATGTGGGTCTGCAATCACTGTGGCTCTGCTTGTGCACACATGTGCATGTGGGCACCAACAAACGGGTCCAGAATTCTCTGGAGGCTCATCCCCCTGCAGAAAGGGCATGAGACACATGATTAATGCTTCAAAGTCATCTGTGTGTATCTCATCAGGCATCTCATTACTTGACCATGTCAGAGAGTCGCATCACAAATCACACCATCAGTCCGTCTTTCACATCCAAAGTGTGGAACACTATCTACAGCATGAATTGCAACAAGCAAGTGTACAGGAGAGATATGAAACATACTACACAATGCATAGCAATCAATGTACACATTAATCATGACACACCCCATCTAGCAAAAGCTGAACAGTGGACAATAACACCAAAATCATCAGATCTGACAGTCCAAAGCCCTTGTGTAATATTCTGTAACACCGAACCATCCTTGCGAGCCCATGGATAAGGGAGGCAGGAGTGGCATATGTGAGTCAAGGACCCCAAGCAGCAAACACATACACAAGACAACCATGAAGGGCCCAGCTGGAACAGACAGTGGATGCCTTCAAAAGCCACAAAGCACCGCACCGTCACATGAAAGCACAATAGACTAGCAATTTTAAACTAAATCAACTATTAACTAATTACACTAACAATGGAAAACCTACATTACCTAATTAAACTATCAAACAGAAACTTAACTAACTAAACTAAAAGAAAAATCAAAAATGGCCACATACGATGTTAGGGAGAATTCTCTGTTTAGGCTGAATTTCCTAACCTAGTGAGTCCCCCAGCAGCTTTGCTGGATTTCGGGAGGTTGTTTTTTTCCATCCTGCCAAGAGTGAGACTCTTTTCCTCCCACTCTTGGACATGAATGTGGTTAATTCCTTTGAAATGTCAATGTGTTCGATGGGCTATGGGGTCTTTTACTCCATAGGGTCTCATAAGTTTTTCTATGTGTGTGTTACGCCGCACCCTACGTGCCGTAACACTGGGGCGTCCTAGCGGACCTCCACCATAGACTCCATACCCGGGGACTGACTACTGTCTCCCCGGGCATGTAAAGTCACCATTGGCTTTACTAGACCTAAATTTACTAACGGAACTAGTACAAACCATCTTATTGTGGACGTACTAGTAGGGGTAATTCGATTACTCCTAGATCTGTTACTCGAGGGGGCACCGTCCCGTCCCCCCTCGTCGAGTTTTGGCTGGTGGCAGTGGAAACTACTTGTTATGTTCGACCCCGAACATAACCCTATGGGATTCGTCCCATTGTTGGAGATTGGCTCTTTTTCTCGTTAATCTCTAACGTACCACCGGTCTCCTTATCTTAAATAAGTTTATCGGATGGTATTTTCTGCCAGAACTCGCTTTTTAAATGGCGTCTGTGTTCGTCTCTGTGACTCCTAAACCAAAGGTCGAGCCCTTTGTTCCACTTTTGGCGGGCTCTGTACAGAGACCCTCCAAAGTGGTGCCATTCTGTCTGGGTTACCACAGGGGTGTGGGAGGGGGTTTAGGCACCCTGGACCGAGTTGCCTTGCCAACTCCGGTCGCACTCTGGTGTGATTGGCCCAAGTGGTGAGCCTCCCTGCTCACCACTTAGCGTGTGTTGATTGACAGCTAGGCTGAATGAATGGGGGTTTTCTGCATAAAAGCAGGGCTTTTGGGACTGGATCTTCAGAAGTTGCCACAGGACCTAAGAATCCGACGAGGGTAACGCTGAGCCGACCTGCAACGACAACACCTCCAGTGGAGCCCTGCTGAGCCGACTCACCACTTCCCGACGACAGAGGAGATCTCCCTGCCGGAGAGTCTCTTCCCCTGACTGGTGGAACAACCAGTCCCCTTTGCTTTTTATTCGCCTCAGGACGCAGTGGTCGAATTGCCCGTGCAGAGCACCCCGGCAACCGGATAGCCACTACCCCTGTACCGCGACCAAAAGGTGGTGCCTTGTGACGGAGCACTCCGCGGCTGGTCTCTTCCCTGGTGGTGCACCGGACTTCACTTTCCTTCGATGAGGAGATCATCTCTACTCTTGACAAAGACCCGACGTGATCCACCACCAGGGACAACTGCCCCCGCCGGAGCTGCCCTCCACAACAAGGTACCGTGTCCGCCTGGCTTCCCTTTCGTTCGGTTCGAGTGAGGTGTCTTAATCCTCTCCGTTCCGCTGGGTCGCCTCCAAGCTTTGCTCATTCTTTGTTCTGAACTGGTTCAATCTGCCGATAACAATTTGCTATAAAGACTTGAATGCATCTCCACTAGAGACTTTTTGGGACATCGCGCCTTGCCTCTCTCTCCGAGTGGGCCTGGCCTCTGAACTTTATGATCTATTGTGATTCTTGCCTTCCTGCCTTGCATTTTATCCGCGTAGGATTGAACTGTGTTGATTTCATAACCTGCCTATCTTTTTCTCTCCCTTCTTAACTAATATTCGAGTGTCATCTAGGTTGAGGTGTACACCTCTGTCTGAAAATAAGTGGTACCAGTAGAACCTAGAGTTGTCGATATTTTGCTAGGGGATTGATCGTTTTCTACTTCGTAGAGTAATTGTGTTTGATTTGTTTGCCGTGATTTGCTTTAGTGTTTTCCCTAGATGTTGTGTTATAAATAAATACCTTGATATCTTTACACTAAGCCTCGTTGCGTGTTTGCTTGTCTTGCTGTGAAGAATTGCCCTATTTTGTATACTCCACATACTGCTCAACTTTTCTTGAGAGAGGTCTGACTGCTCAGCCACAGCTACCAAGTGAATCTGTGTGGTACAGACTGCTACCAAGGGGGTTCACCGCCAAACGCCTGTAGTCCTAAATCTTTTGCAGTGGTCCCAGAGGGAACTGCACATGTTTCCGCCTAACATACGACCCGGGGGGAGGGGAGCCACCCAGGAGGGGGGAGGTACAGGGTGCTGCTCAACATCCACATGCGATGATGCTGAGCCAAAAAAAAAACCTCCATGGGCTCAACGCCTGCACAGCCCGACCTATGTGGGAGATAGATGGTCGTCCGAGTCTGGCTCATCCTGTAAAGGAGGACGTGGCACAGTAGCCTGGCTACTGTCTGAGGCCGCCATGCCCAGCCTGAGCGAGCGGGCCTTGGACTGTGCCGCCTGCTGCTGGAGATCGGGCCACACGCTCCATGCTCTCAGCGATGTTCTCCATTGCTGCCCCCTGCCGTTCGGAATTGGCAGTCATGTCTTGCTCCCACTCAGTATACAGCGGTTGCGCGCGGCGACCGCGTTGCCGGGCTTGATCCGTGCGGGACCCAAGGACCGGGGGTCCCCGCTGTGTTGGCACCGCCCGCGGCTGCACGACTACATGCCCCCGTCGACGTGATGTCCCAGGCACATCAGTGACTGGTGTGGAGGGTGACCCTGCGTCCCGATCCACCACGGGCGGAGGAACCAAGACTATCTGATCCCTCAGTGCAGGGGTCGCAGACAGAGGAGTGTCCACATCAGAATCACTCACCCCTGACACATGGACTTGATGCTCATCCAACTCAACATGGACGTCAGAGTCGTCATCAAGGCTGGACTCATAGGCAGCCAGAGACAAGATGGACTGCAGCACTTGGGGGTTTTCGTGGCCTACCACCCCACGACCCCCACTAGTGCCGGGTTGATGTGGTGTTACCAACCCTGTGTCTGGCATGACAACACCATCCTCCGCCTCCATTGCGTCATCACCTGAAAAATAGAGAGAAAAAAGGTCACTACACATGTCAGAAGCACACGACACACACACACACCGAGAGCAAACGCATCCGGCAGACATGTGACACACAACATATAACCTGGCATGCATTCTGGGTCAACTTTGAATAGCTTCTGTGATCAGACCTGTTGAAAGGTGGCAGTTTCCATGGAAGTGGGTCTATGCAGTGCAGGAAATGTGTACGCCACTCACTACCTACATGTACAAGCACTCCATGGTGTGTGCCAGGAAATGTGAAGGCAGTGCAATGTCAAATTCAGACATCACGTGCATTGTGCATTCAATGTGTACCATATCTAGAAGCCAAGCACCCCTCCACCCCAGTACCAAAGCAGGGATGCCTAGCATGGTATGAAAAGGCTGACCATACACCTGTGTATTGACAGGCAGTGTTGACTGGCATCAACAGCTTAATGTGATTCAAATGACAACACTGCAAATGATGCTGGGACAGTAGGCAGGACACATGATGAAAACTCCGGAGGCCGCCCACGTGTGAAGAAGACACAACAAGAGTTGGACAGAGTCATTGGCCATTGAACAGCCTGAGGCCTGTGAGCCACACAGATTGTCAGAGCCTAAACATGTGTGCAACGCAGTACTGAGCCACAGTTGACATGGGAAGGCTGATGAGATGGCAGGCAATGTATGTAACCAAGGACTTATATTACAGTGATCATCCAGTCAAGGACACATAGGGGCATGCGTGCAATGCACATGGAGCATGAATGGGCACTCATGTCCCTGCGGGACATCTGACCCATTGTAACGCTCACCTGGTTCCCACTGAGGCGCGGGCGTGGTATGGACGGCAGTGGCCTCTTCGAAGGAGATGTTCAGTACCCTGAAGATGGAGTGGGCTGGGTTCCCAAATCTGGCTTGTCTGGCTCGGATGAATACCCTTCTGTGAGCAAAAAGGAAGGGTTAATACTCTGCGGGGTTAATTACTCTTCTCACCCTCCTTGCAACCCTTCTGTAATTCCCTGTGGAGACTCACCTTAGGGATTGAAAAGGCGAGCTCTCCATCCTGCTTCTGATGCAGGGGCGCGTTGAGATCGAGTTACGTCACTGGATAGTAAGTTCGAGTTCGCTTGTCTGTTCCGGTAAGTACCGTAAATGTTTATGGCAAGCTTGAGTCTAAACTGTTCCTCTTCTCTTTTGCAGGTAATGGAAGACTCCGGGCTGAGGGTGGTTTCCGTCGAAAACCTGATTTCAGGTGAGTTTTGGTGTAGGCCCACTACTGTCTTTTCCTGTCTCTTTTTCCTTAGGGGAATGTCGAAGAAATGGAGCCGGCACGAAGCAGAAGCTGAGTCCGACCTGTAAGCAGGTAAGTTTTGAAATAGTTCGTTTGCTACGATTCTTGCATTCACTAATGTGATGTTTGCTTTTTCCCCCATAGGGGCGGGGGTGCTGAAATGCCCAAGGAATGGCATCGACCCGAAGGTAAGAAGAATTAGCTTGGCAGGTAAGTGCTTCTTGGTTATTTTCCCCTTCTCACCTTGCTTTCTTCGTCTCCCCGTAGGTGCTGGAATGCTGCAGGAGATCCGGATGGGCGTCGCAGAGCCGAAGGCGCCACGTGCAGGTAAGAGAAGTGCGCTGAGATGTATGCGACGCGGTGAGTATTTAAAATGATGTCTTTTTGCAGGAACATTGGCGCGCTGAATCCGGAATGCAGCTTTAACAGGTAAGGTTTGTTTTCACCTGTTTCTTCTTCCCTTTTCTATCCTTAGGTGTTTCCAGGATGCTGGCAGGCGTGGTCGAGGACTGGAGCAGGAGCAGGCACGGTGAGCGTCCAGCTGCTATGAGCAGAACAACGCGAAGCGTGGTTTGCTGTCTGGGTGTGGCTTAAATAGCCTTTCAAGTAGTCCCAGGTATGTATCCTTCCACTGAAGGGATGTATCCTGCCACTAGCCACACCCGTGTGGTTAAGTAGTTCCTTTTTCATCTGGAAGTTGTAGAATGATCTGCCAGGTAAGGAAATTGCAGCATGGTCTGCCAGGTAAGTTTGCACCAAACACTATTCCTTCCATATCTTGTATGAGCCTGGCGCCGATGGTGCCAGGACTGAGTCCAAAGAGCCCCTATCTGGGGTGGCTGGGACTTCCCTAGTATACATGTGTCCTGCCTCTGAGGGTGCCGGGCCCTGTCTGGCTCCTTGGAGGTAGGCATCATGACACCCATGCACAGTACAAGTGAGATACCCTGCATCGAGTACTAAGGCTGTACCACACGGCATATGTCTGGCAGATTCTACGCTGGAAGTTAGCATCTACACAGGACACATGAACAAGAAACTACACATTGGCAAGATTGAAGCAGACCAGTGCAAAGGTGGAACTGGGGTGCAGAGTGGCAGAGGAGGGGCAAGGGAGCATGCCTACATGGAGTCCCGCATGCAGGCAGAGGAGACAAGCATGACGGAAGCATTGCATTACTTACACATCAGAACCATGTACACGTCACATGTAGCAGCAATCATGCACAACACATCCCACAAGTGAAACACACACGTCCTCAACAAACACGCATCAACACTCACTGGACTGCGCATCAAAGTCCAGCATCTCTCCCACTCCTTCGACCAATTCAGGTGGTATGAACTCCGCAACGAGAGCCTCATGCGGAGTGAGCTCTTCCTCCTCTGGTGCAGGCCCACCGCCAGTCACCAGAGTCAAGTTGTAATTAGAGGCACGCTTAGCCTTAGTGCTGCGCTTGATGTCATTCCAACGCTTTTTGCACTCTTGTGCCGTGCGCACCTCATGGCCGAATGAACTGACATGTTCCGCAACATGCTTCCAGTGGGTGTCACGTTGGGCAGCCGTAGTCTGACTATTGGCACCCACTAGCATGTCACGGCTGTGGCCCCGCACGTAGTCCACGAGGAAGTCCAGTTCCTGCTTACAGAAAGGCTTCTTCCTCGACGTGCAGGAGGTCGTGGCTGTGTGTGGGGTCCCAGCCTGTGCTGCAGGTGCAACCTTCCTCCTCTTGGACTGTGGCGCAGACCCTGGCTGGCTAATGCCGCCCTGACCAGTATGGCCAGTGGGTTCGGTGGATTGAGCCAAGGGAGTGGCAGGTGGAGGGATGACCAAAGGCCTGACTCTTGTCAGTGGCAGCTGGGTGCCAACTAATGGACCCTGCGCAGCAACATCAGCTATGGCAGGGTCATTGACCGCAACGGTCCTGGTTGGCAGACTCACAACCGGGGTGCTGTTGGGTGCATCTGCCCCTGCACTTGCCAACACCCGGCTGTTTGGGCCAGCAGATGACATGACTGCCCCAGGGAAACGTGTCTTGGTCTGAGCAGCCCGGCCTGCCCCTATGGTTTCCCCCCTGGCCTGTTGGAGATCTACCAAGGGCTCTTCAAGTGCCAACGCAGCCTGCGCTGGCAGACCCTGAGCCTGGGTGGCGGTGTCCACAGCTGCACCTGCAGCTACCACTACCCTTGGGCCCGTGGCAGTCGATGGAACGGACTGCCGGGTCGAACGGGTGCCAGTGCCAGATGCAGGAGCTGCATCCCCCTGAACCACAGGGGGTGGTGGCATGACTGCACCGACACATGGCACAACATTGTGCTCAAGTGGCGCACCCCTGCCTCTTCCCCCTCTGTGGCTGCCCTGGAGTCCCCCTACTCCCTGGTCACCACAGCCACGTCCCCGACCACGCCCGCCACGAGGACGCCCAGCTGAGGCGCCCCTCACCTTTGGTGGCCTCCCAACCATGGCACTGATGTAGTAGTGCTGGCACAGATGGAGTGGTGCCAATGGGAGGTGTACACCACAATTGACCTGGGCAATTGGGGTGAAGGGGGTGGGAAGCAAGATGTTAACAGCCCTCCTGCACCTGCAAGGCTGTATGTGACCCCTGTGATGTGGTGATGGGTCACGCAACGCTCAGGCACCCCAAAACTGCAGTAAAACAGTGCACGCAACCCTGCAGCCTACGTGCCTGGATTCAACCTCCCACAGTACGCGGTGGCACCCAGTAACATGAATAACGCGTACGCGTGGGACACGCAGGCTACTATGACATCGAAAATGGGTGCGATACACAAGGGCACCCGCAGTGGGAAAAAGAGCATGTGCGACTCACCGTCTGACTAGCGCGATGCAGAAAAACACGCGCAGCCAATACCCCCGTCAAAAGAAGAGATACGTCCTTGATAGCTGTGAAGTTGTGATGGCGCACGAAACAACAGGAAGCAGCAACACATGTTGGTCTCCACGAAAGGCACGTACAGCGAACTGCTGGGCCCGCTCACCTTTAACCCGTGCTGAGGGAAACGCACGCGCGCGTCACGTCACTTACGCGCATGGGCCCTTTCCTCGTATTACACGCAGACGTGCAGTTTTTCACGTGCGCTGAAATGCCCATGCACGTCTGTACGCGTCACAGGGGCGCTTGCGCTTGAGGGCCCTTCTGTCCAATGAAAATGCGTATGCGTGCAGACGCGCTTACGCGCTAAGGGCCTTTCCTCGAATTACACGCTGACGTGCAGATTTTTCACGTGCCAAATCACTCCGTATCAAGCTGGCCACGCGTAAGCACACGGAAGACCACGCTCCTGCCCAGAAGGCCGAACTACTGCCCCCCAGAGCCCCGAGCATGCTCCCACCTGCCATCTGCTGCTGCCTGACTGCCTGCTGCCCACGTGCCCTGCCATTTGTTGCCTGCACATCAGCCAGGGGTGCTGTTGCTGTGACCACCCCTGCTGGAATCGAAGACTCCCGACTGGGATTCCATCGCTCCACAGCCCAGCCCCAGGACCCAGTTGCCCACCCACTCCTGCCTCTGGGGTTGTCATGTCGGGGCAAACACCATCTGAGACCACGGACAACCCCTGGCCAGAGAGGCAGAGGGGCACCAGCTTCAGTGCCACCGAAGTTGGTGTCCTGGTGGAGCAAGTCCTGGGGCAGTATGATGCCCTCTTTGGAAGTTCCCGCGCCGACAAGGAAGGACGGACTCGGATCTGGAATGACATCATGACTGCCATCAACTGCCATCAACGCGGAGGGGGTGACAGTCCGCGACTTACAACATGTCAAGAAGCGCTGGGAGGACTTCAGGATGCCAAGGGGCGCCGGGGCCACTTGTCGGAAGAACAGATGAGGGTCCTGGAACGCATATCCCCAGCGCTCCACGTCCAGGTCCTTGAGAGGCAGACCCGTCTGGAGTCGAGCGGTGAGTGTACATGCATCCTGATTGTGAGCAGTGCGTGTGGTGATTATTCAGTAGTGTGCAGGTTGCACATCTGTTTGTATGGGGTCGAGTATGGGTGGGGGAGTACAGGGCCGTGGGGCTAACACATGCGAGGGTTGGTATGTGTGAGACATGGATGGTGCTTGTGTGTGTAGGCTTGCATGCCAAATGCAGTTGTGTGGGCACACATGTTTGGATGAATGTGTATGTAAGTAGACATGTCCGTGATGTCACGCATGTATGTTGTTTTCGGCTGCATGTATCAGCACTGTGTACATGTGCATGTGTGTGTATTTGACAAGGGTGCAACAGTGATGCAACATGGATGCATGTGACAGCGGTATGTGGAAGCCTAATTGGCAGATGTGACATGGATGCCCGTCTGAACACTGCGACACTTGGCAGAGGTGTACACATGCATGCAAGTGTGGTGGTGTGTGTACATGTGTGGTGCACTTCCTGTGTTGCATGTGATGTCTGGCTCACCTTTGGCTGCTCATGCTGTTGTATGTGTATGGATGGTGCTGGCAGTTGCGATATGGCTGTGGTATGGCTCATGTGTGCGAGTTGAAAGGACATGTGTCTTGGGGATTGTGATGACATGTCTGAGGTTTGCCAATGCCACTCATGTACAACTGTCATGTGTGTATGTGTCCATTGTACAGTGCCCTGATGCCTGTGTTTTGTTTCTCCCTGTCTGCAGCGTCAACTGATGAAGAGGGCGGAGAAGGTGCTGTGGAGCACAGCGGCGGGGATCCCACCGCCAGCCGGAGACGCAAGGCCCGGCTCTCCTCCCATGTTGTGATCTCGTCGGGGAGTGAGGAGTCTGGTGCCGCTTCCCAGGCCGCAGCTGCCGGGGGGAGGTCCAAGAGGCGGAGGTTGGAGTTGGACTCCTCAGCAGCAGAAGGGGTAGCTGGGACCCCACAGGGCCCAACAGGGGAAGATGGCACGGAGTCATCCAGTTTGGTGGGGGGTTTGGTGGAGGAGGAGGCCGTGCAAGCACCAGAGACGGGGTCTGGAGGTGGGGATCCCACTGGTGCTAGTGGTGCAGTGCAGGACCAGGGACAGGAGGCAGCACAGGCCGCTGCGGAGGTGCCTGTGTGCAATCCTGTCCCTGATCCTGTCCCTGCATCATCTTGCACCAGCAGGGATGCCTACGTCCAGACCCGTTTTCAGGCAGGGGATGAGCTCACGTCAACTGGCCTTCCTCTGCCTGCGGACTTGGCTATCCGGGTCCGGGTTGAGCCTGTCCTGGCTGGTGTGGCGTTGCATCAACGGGCCATGCGAGGTGACCTGCAGTCTTTTCATGAGGAGACTGCACGTCATCTCGAATGGCTCGTTGACCACGTCAGCCTGCTGGGACAGGTCACCCAGGCCGGATTCCTCCGTCTGATGGGGCTTGCTACGACCCCCTCCTCAACTGAACCCCCTACGCGCCAGTCGTCCTCCGTGCCATCTTCCCACCCATCAGTCACCTGGGTGCCCTGTGGAGCTGCCTCTGACGGTGCGGCCAGGCTGGTGGAGGAGGCATCCCTGCCACAGTCGGGAGTCGGACGTCCAGCAGGGTTGGCCACATCTACGACTGCACCCCAGCCGGCGGAGGATGTGCAGGCAGCAGGAGGCAGTGCACGGGCAGAGGCACAGCAGCAGCAGCAACGTGGTGGGAGCCATGAAGGCTCGGGGCCTTCAACATCGGAGGGGCAGGCATCGGCCGGAGGGCAGGAGGACCCAGGACAGAGAGTGTCTTCCGTGTGGCAGCGGTTGGGCCACGCCATAGATGCGGAGCGGCAGCGGGCGGAAGAGGCTCGGCTCACAATGGTCAGGGCGGAGAACTCCATGCGGAGGGCCCTGAGGCGGGCCGAGTGCCTCGAGGCAATCCGCAGGGGTTTGGAGGTGGACACGTCAACGGCCCTGCGGACCCTCGGGCCATGGAGGAGGACCGCCTCCGGGACATTGAGGAGGAGTTCGATGATGCCCTGGCCCGGGACATCCACAAGTGAGCCGTGAAACCAGCCCACTGCCCTTGTACATAGTTATGTAGGTAGTGTTCGGTTTCATTTTTGTTTCGATTTTATTTGGACCTTTCGGACATTGGCCACATTTTTGTATATAGTTTATTTTATTAGTTAGTGTAGTTAGATAGGTTTCCTTTCTTTTGTTGGGATAATGGACCCTGGCTTGTTCCCATGTACATAGTTCACTGTTGGATTGTATTTATTTTTTCACATTTTAACCATGGAGCAATGGCTTTCTTTTTTATTTCCCATTGGATTTTGTTTTGTGGACATTGACTTTGGACAACATTACTTTGGAATTTTATTTTTGGTTTTGCTTTTTTTCACGGACATGCTTCTTTTAATTTTTGTACATTCACATTTCTGTTTCTTCATTTTTTATTCTATTTATGTTTCCTTTAATACATATATTTATTTGGTGAACTTCAATGTGTGGTATCTCATTGGTTTCATGCATTTCATGATATGGGTTTTGAGATTCACTGACACCCATTGGGTGTATGTGAGGGAAATGTGTTTGTTTCGGAACTTGCAATTGGTGTTCTGTCATGTAATTGGCAATTATGAGTGGGTGGATGCAATACTCGGGTGGGTGTTTTGCATTTGGAGGCTGACCATAGGGACCAGAGATCTAGATTGTGATGACATGTTGGCTGGGGAACATGAGTTGCACATGGGTGGGGGCCTGCTGGCAGGTGCCCCACAGGGCTGGGGGGTGGGGGTGGTGGGGAACATGAGTTGGACATGGGAGGGGGCCTGCTGGCAGGGGCCCCACAGTGCTGGGGGGTGGGGGTGGTGGGAGACATGGGTGGGGGCCTGGTGGAGGCTGCCCCTGGTGGCTGGGGGGTGGGGGTGCTGGGAGACATGGATGGGGGCCTGCTGGAGGCTGCCCCTGCACTGCTGGGGGGTGGGGGTGGTGGGGAACATGAGTTGGACATGGGTGGGGGCCTGCTGGCAGGTGCCCCACAGTGCTTGGGGGTGGGGGTGGTGGGAGACATGGGTGGGAGCCTGGTGGAGGCTGCCCCTGCACTGCTGGGGGGTGGGGGTGCTGGGAGACATGGGTGGGGGCCTAGTGGTGGGTGTCCCTGCACTGCTGGGGGTGCTGGGAGACATGGGTGGGGGCCTGGTGGAGGCTGCCCCTGCACTGCTGGGGGGTGGGGGTGGTGGGAGACATGGGTGGGGGCCTGGTGGAGGCTGCCCCTGGTGGCTGGGGGGTGGGGGTGGTGGGAGACATGGGTGGGGGCCTGGTGGAGGCTGCCCCTGGTGGCTGGGGGGTGGGGGTGGTGGGAGACATGGGTGGGGGCCTAGTGGAGGCTGCCCCTGCACTGCTGGGGGGTGGGGGTGGTGGGAAACATGGGTGGGGGACTGGTGGTGGCTGCCCCTGCACTGCTGGGGGGTGGGGGTGGTGTGAGACATGGGTGGGGGCCAGGTGGAGGCTGCCCCTGCACTGCTGGGGGTTGGGGGTGCTGGGAGACATGGGCGGGGGCCTGCTGGAAGCTGCCCCTGCACTGCTGGGGGGTGGGGGTGGTGGGGAACATGAGTTGGACATGGGTGGGGGCCTGCTGGCAGGTGCCCCACAGTGCTGGGGGGTGGGGGTGGTAGGAGACATGGGTGGGGGCCTGGTGGAGGCTGCCCCTGGTGGCTGGGGGGTGGGGTGCTGGGAGACATGGGTGGGGGCCTGGTGGTGGGTGCCCCTGGTGGCTGGGGGGTGGGGGTGGTGGGAGACATGGGTGGGGGCCTGGTGGAGGCTGCCCCTGCACTGCTGGGGGGTGGGGGTGGTGGGAGACATGGGTGGGGGCCTGGTGGAGGCTGCCCCTGGTGGCTGGGGGGCGGGGGTGGTGGGGGACATGGGTGGGGGCCTGGTGGAGGCTGCCCCTGCACTGCTGGGGGGTGGGGGTGCTGGGAGACATGGGTGGGGGCCTGATGGAGGCTGCCCCTGGTGGCTGGGGGGTGGGGGTGCTGGGAGACATCAGTGGGGGCCTGGTGGTGGGTGCCCCTGCACTGCTGGGGGGTGGGGGTGCTGGGAGACATGGGTGGGGGCCTGGTGGAGGCTGCCCCTGGTGGCTGGGGGTGGGGGTGGTGGGAGACATGGGTGGGGGCCTGGTGGAGGCTGCCCCTGGTGGCTGGGGGGTGGGGGTGCTGGGAGACATGGGTGGGGGCCTGGTGGTGGGTGCCCCTGCACTGCTGGGGGGTGGGGGTGCTGGGAGACATGGGTGGGGGCCTGGTGGAGGCTGCCCCTGGTGGCTGGGGGGTGGGGTGGTGGGAGACATGGGTGGGGGCCTGGTGGAGGGTGCCACTGGTGGCTGGGGGGTGGGGGTGTTGGGGAACATGAGTTGGACATGGGTGGGGGCCTGGTGGTGGGTGCCCCTGGTGGCTGGGGTGTGGGGGTGCTGGGAGACATGGGTGGGGGCCTGGTGGAGGCTGCCCCTGGTGGCTGGGGGTGGGGATACTGGGAGACATGGGTGGGGGCCTGTTGGTGGGTGCCCCTGGTGGCTGGTGGCTGGGGGTGGGGGTGGTGGGAGACATGGGTGGGGGCCTGGTGGAGGCTGCCCCTGCACTGCTGGGGGGTGGGGGTGCTGGGAGACATGGGTGGGGGCCTGGTGGTGGGTGCCCCTGCACTGCTGGGGGGTGGGGGTGCTGGGAGACATGGGTGGGGGCCTGGTGGAGGCTGCCCCTGCACTGCTGGGGGGTGGGGTGGTGGGAGACATGGGTGGGGGCCTGGTGGAGGCTGCCCCTGCACTGCTGGGGGGTGGGGGTGGTGTGAGACATGGGTGGGGGCCTGGTGGAGGCTGCCCCTGCACTGCTGGGGGGTGGGGGTGCTGGGAGACATGGGTGGGGGCCTGCTGGAGGCTGCCCCTGCACTGCTGGGGGGTGGGGGTGGTGGGAGACATGGATGGGGGCCTGGTGGAGGCTGCCCCTGGTGGCTGGGGGGTGGGGGTGCTGGGAGACATGGGTGGGGGCCTGGTGGTGGGTGCCCCTGGTGGCTGGGGGGTGGGGGTGGTGGGAGACATGGGTGGGGGCCTGGTGGAGGCTGCCCCTGCACTGCTGGGGGGTGGTGGGAGACATGGGTGGGGGCCTGGTGGAGGCTGCCCCTGGTGGCTGGGGGGTGGGGGTGCTGGGAGACATGGGTGGGGGCCTGGTGGTGGGTGCCCCTGCACTGCTGGGGGGTGGGGGTGCTGGGAGACATGGGTGAGGGGCCTGGTGGAGGCTGCCCCTGGTGGCTGGGGGGTGGGGGTGCTGGGAGACATGGGTGGGGGCCTGGTGGTGGGTGCCCCTGCACTGCTGGGGGTTGGGGGTGGTGGGAGACATGGGTGGGGGCCTGGTGGAGGCTGCCCCTGGTGGCTGGGGGGTGGGGGTGGTGGGAGACATGGAGACATGGGTGGGGCCTGGTGGAGGCTGCCCCTGGTGGCTGGGGGGTGGGGGGGTGGGGAACATGATTTGGACATGGGTGGGGGCCTGGTGGTGGGTGCCCCTGGTGGCTGGGGGGTGGTGGGAGACATGGGTGGGGGCCTGGTGGAGGCTGCCCCTGGTGGCTGGGGGATGGGGGTGCTGGGAGACATGGGTGGGGGCCTGGTGGTGGGTGCCCCTGGTGGCTGGGGGGTGGGGGTGGTGGGAGACATGGGTGGGGGCCTGGTGGAGGCTGCCCCTGGTGGCTGGGGGGTGGGGGTGCTGGGAGACATGGGTGGGGGCATGGTGGTGGGTGCCCCTGGTGGCTGGGGGGTGGGGGTGGTGGGAGACATGGGTGGGGGCCTGGTGGAGGCTGCCCCTGCACTGCTGGGGGGTGGAGGTGCTGGGAGACATGGGTGGGGGCCTGGTGGAGGCTGCCCCTGGTGGCTGGGGGGTGGGAGTGCTGGGAGACATGGGTGGTGGCCTGGTGGTGGGTGCCCCTGGTGGCTGAGGGGTGGGGGTGCTGGGAGACATGGGTGGGGGCCTGGTGGGTGCCCCTGCACTGCTGGGGGGTGGGGGTGCTGGGAGACATGGGTGGGGGTGCTGGGAGACATGGGTGGGGGCCTGGTGGAGGCTGCCCCTGGTGGCTGGGGGGTGGGGGTGGTGGGAGACATGGGTGGGGGCCTGGTGGAGGCTGCCCCTGGTGGCTGGGGGATGGGGGTGCTGGGAGACATGGGTGGGGGCCTGGTGGTGGGTGCCCCACAGTGCTGGGGGGGGGGGTGGGGGTGGTGGGAGACATGGGTGGGTGCCTGGTGGAGGCAGCCCCTGGTGACTGGGGGGTGGGGGTGGTGGGAGACATGGGTGGGGGCCTGGTGGAGGCTGCCCCTGGTGGCTGGGGGTGGTGGGAAACATGGGTGGGGGCTGGGGGGTGGGGGTGGTGGGAGACATGGGTGGGGGCTGGGGGGTGGGGTGGTGGTAGACATGGGTGGGGGCCTGGTGGTGGGTGCCCCTGGTGGCTGGGGGGGTGGGGGTGCTGGGAGACATGGGTGGGGGCCTGGTGGAGGCTGCCCCTGGTGGCTGGGGGGTGGGGGTGCTGGGACTGGTGGTGGGTGCCCCTGGTGGCTGGGGGGTGGGGGTGCTGGGAGACATGGGTGGGGGCCTGGTGGTGGGTGCCCCTGCACTGCTGGGGGGTGGGGGTGCTGGGAGACATGGGTGGGGGCCTGGTGGAGGCTGCCCCTGGTGGCTGGGGGGTGGGGGTGGTGGGAGACATGGGTGGGGGCCTGGTGGAGGCTGCCCCTGGTGGCTGGGGGGTGGGGGTGGTGGGGAACATGAGTTGGACATGGGTGGGGGCCTGCTGGCAGGTGCCCCACAGTGCTGGGGGGTGGGGGTGGTGGGAGACATGGGTGGGGGCCTGGTGGAGACTGCCCCTGGTGACTGGGGGGTGGGGGTGGTGGGAGACATGGGTGGGGGCCTGGTGGAGGCTGCCCCTGCACTTCTGGGTGGGGGGGTGGGAGACATGGGTGGGGGCCTGCTGGCAGGTGCCCCACAGTGCTAGGGGTGGGGGTGGTGGGAGACATGGGTGGGGGCCTGGTGGAGGGTGCCCCTGGTGGCTGGGGGTGCAGGGGGACATGCGTTGGTGGGCAGTAGTGCAAGTT
Organism: Ambystoma mexicanum; assembly: GCF_040938575.1. NCBI lineage: Eukaryota > Metazoa > Chordata > Amphibia > Caudata > Ambystomatidae > Ambystoma > Ambystoma mexicanum. The sequence goes on from NC_090931.1 coordinate 1,546,622,644, forward strand.
GACATGTGGGTTGGCTGGGGGGCATGGCCATGGTGGATGGGGTGCCTGCAGGACATGTGCAGGGTAGGCCCCTGTGGTGTGAGCCACCTGCAGGGGCCGTGGAGGGTGTAGAGGGAACACCTGGGAGGACCCAAACGTGCAATTCACGTGTGCTGCTCCCCGCGCACCCCTGTAATACACGTACCCTGATGAGATCGCGTGTGGAACTTCCCGCGCACCCCTGTAATACACGTACCCTGATGGAATTGCGTGTGGAACTTCCCGCGCACCCCTGGAATACACATACCCTGCTGATGTTGCGTGGGATACTTCCCCCGCACCCCGAAATACACGTACCCTGATGAGATCGCGTGTGTAACTTCCCGCAAACCCCCGAAATACACGTACCCTGATGTGATCGCGTGTGTAACTAACCGCGCACCCCCGAAATACACGTACCCCGCTCAATCGCGTGTGTAACTTCCCGCGCACCCCCGAAATACACGTACCCCGCTCAATCGCGTGTGTAACTTCCCACGCACCCCCGAAATACACGTACCCCGCTCAATCGCGTGTGTAACTTCCCGCGCACCCCCGAAATACACGTACCCCGCTCAATCGTGTGTGTAACTTCCCGCGCACCCCCGAATACACGTACCCCGCTCAATCGCGTGTGTAACTTCCCGCGCACCCCCGAAATACACGTACCCCGCTCAATCGCATGTGTAACTTCCCGCGTGCCCCCGAAATACACGTACCCCACTCAATCGCGTGTAACTTCCCGCGCACCCCCGATGTACACGTACCCCGCTCAATCGTGTGTGTGACTTCCCGCGCACCCCCGAAATACACGTATCCCACTCGATCGCGTGTGTTGCTTCCCGCGCACCCCCGCAATGCACGTGCCCCGCTCGCACAGGCCCAATTGCTGTATGTTGCCACTTTTGTGATGCGCTGGGACTCTACCGCCTGCCTTCGTGTGGCGACGTGTTTCAGCTTGTGCGTGTCTTTGGCTGTGCGTGGCTTTGCCCTATTCGATTCCATGAATACGTGTGGTTCGAGTGCGTGTGGGCGTTCCGTCTGCTTCCCTGCAGTACATCCCCAGTTAATCCCTTATTTTCACACGTTGTTCCCCATTCCGCGCGTTAGGCCCTGTGTCCCGCCCACTTTCTGGTGTATGCGCCGAGGTTGTGCGCTTTCACTGTGCTCGTCGGGCACGCCTTTCGGGATGTTGCTTTGACTTGTGCGCCATGCACGGGTTTGGCGCACATCCCGAGGTGAACACGCGCAGGGACTTCCATGAATCGCACGCGTGCGCCTGTTTTTTTCCGCTTGCGCCTGCTTGCGCCTGCTTGAGCGAAGATTTTCGGCGCACGTTTGTTCCATGAATCGGCCCCTAAATGACAACATACTGCTGCCTTCAGTAAAATCAACCAATCACTGCAGAGGCTTTGTTCCACCATCTTGGCTTGAGACTGCTTCATCTGTCTAAATGCAAGTGAGTTAAGGGAAATTTACTACTCTCACAACTGGTTTTACTTAATACTTCAACTAACTCCTCTTTATCTTTCTGGAAATGTATCTGAAACCGCCTATTCTCCAATAAACCTTACCAATGTGAGGCACAAAATGTGGCAACCTGACAATTGACCCTTCCTTCCTGGTGCTCCCGCTGTCATTCTCATGTGCCGTTAAGGGCATGTTAGTGGTGGTGCGCTGATCGGGTGCTGTGTCTTTCTTTTTGAGTGGTGGTACCTCTTCGAACAGCCTCCACAAATCTAGTATCTCCCTCCTATTATGGAACTGCTTTCCCTTGTATTTTATGAATATACACGTGGCTACCATATTCAAAACACTCTTGTCAAATGACCCCCCTTGTGGCCATACCTGGGGTAACCCTTCTCCTTTTAGTTCCGTGACCCACTGGTCATGGTATTTGTTTATGCGCTCTGCATAACTAGGCAGATTTTTGCAAATGTGGCCCAGGGGTGTTTCCGCCCCCATGCTCGTTGTTCACCTTCCTGTGTTAATTGTGACTCTTGCTGTGACTTGTGTGCGTGTATCTCTTATCTCTAACAATTTTGTCTGGTCCTTTTTTTATTTTTTTTATTCACAAAGTTGTTATTCTAGAAGCTCACCGGGTCACACTTACAATGACCATATCACGGAACCGCTAAAACACTATCTTAACATAATTTCTTGTACAATGCAATTCTTTAAAACATTACGTGCTTAGCATATGCAACATCGATCCGACATAAAACAGACTTTTCCACATACAACACATAACAATTACCCTCCTCCCCTGTCTTCTTGCCGTGTATTATCTCCCCAACAAGGCCTCCTAGCCCTTGCCTACTACTTGTCCCTTCACCCTTACGAGTTATGACGCCTTCCCTAATATTGAGGTACCCAGAATGAAATGAAAAAGAAAGAAAAGCAGTTTCTAATGTATACACTGTGTCTCCCTATTCTCAGACACTTTTATTTTCCACTGTTCAACTTTTTCCCAGCACTAGTCGAGATAGCACTATGCAGCGCCACCTTCTACCCCCTTGCAGAGTTAGGTTCCCGTCTTTATCTTCCCTTATTTCACCTTACTGTCCTAATGGCATTCACTCAATCTGAAAAAAAATGTAAAACAGTTTAAGACTCTTAACAGACTGTACTATCCACCTTCTGGGATTAATACATTTGGTGCTCAGAATGCTAAGAACTGCCACAGATATCACAAGGAGAAAGTGATGTTTATACACATGTGTTGGGGGTGTCCTAGGCTGAGGGGTTATTGGGCTTCGAATATGCCAGCCTTTGACTGACATATTGGGTCATCAGCACAATCTTGAGGTAGAGGATTGTTTGTTGGAGTTCACGAGTAAATAAGCAAAGAGAAAGCAGCGGTTTCTGAATTTGGGGTTGCTGCTTGCTAAGAGAGCCATAATTATGCCTTGGTCCTGGAGTGGGCTGCCCACTCAAGAAGATTGGCTACACAGCGTCATGCGAGCGAAGGATACGGAGGAACTGTTGCCACCAAAGAGCCGCCCTAAGAATGTTTGGCAGAACTTTTGTCACTTTCTTATGAGACACTAATGTTGGGGAGACCTGGGAAGATATGTTGTACGTAATGAGGGCAATGTGATGGTGCAATGCACCTCCGCTGTAACTGTCTGCTCTTTCACTGTTTGCCCTGTCGATGTCCTGCTGTCGGTTCACCAAGTGTTTGATAAATATAAGGTTACAAAAAAAAAGAATTACGAGTCTGGGACTCGCGCCCTAATGAGGATATAAAATACAGTGACATTTACCGGAGAAGATACAGGGTTTTAGGGACCCAAAGAAAAGGAAAGTAGAACCAGAAGGAATCCAGAGAAAGGAGCAACCCCCTAGAAACCTGGCATGTTTACCTGGAAGAACATCCGAAACATTGGGAACGTTTCTGTTGGCAAGAGTTACTATTGAAAGGAAGCGCCCCCAATTTCAGCACGATCCTCCCCGCAATGAGAGACAATAAAGGACTCTCCCGTAGTGGGAATAAGGCCAAGACAGAGTGCGGGTGAGCGTAAATGGGAGTTTATCCAAGAATAGGGCATGCAAAGAACTCTGCAACCTCCGAGAGCGCTCTGTCTGACAATAGCAAAGACAGGCGTATTTCTAATACAAAAAACGTCATCAGTACCTACACACTATAGGGGGCACAAGTTAATTGGGATTGGGTGGCGTCGACTAACTATAGGTGATGCTGCAGCGTGGTTGGTCTTGGCGTGAAGACGTCACTGGTCAGCCTCGTGGGTTGGGTTGGGCCTGGCAGGCCGGCTTGAGGTCATCCGCGCGGTGTTGGTATGCTGGGGCAGCCTGTGACAATGACGAATACCTTTCCTGTCTCATTTGCCCTAGGCCATGCACACTGCAGTTATTCAGAAAACGACATTTAAGTTCATTAATAAATCGCTCATCAGCTTATCTTATAAAATAAACGCAACACATGAGGAATGCACCTCGTGAGAGGTCTGGTGGTTGTCGGTTGGGGTGAGATTTACCTGTGTCCTATTGACCGGTATTTTAGGTCGCGGGACGGGGCTCTGGGGCCTGGGCCGAATGATACATGTCTGTCTGCTGCGTTAGAAGTTATTATATAGATGGGTCTCTGTGTCTTGTCCCAATGATGGGGATCGTCCTTGCACGGGGTCAGGATTCTTGGGGGGTCTAGGGGGGTTTGTGGGATTTATGAGAGGGTGCTGGTAGATCAGTGGGTTCAAACGTGGGTTTATTACCGTGCTGTAAATAACACAGGTGGCGGGCTGTGGCCTTGGTTGCGGCGCCGGGGCCTCTGACTCTCTGAAGTAACGCCAGCTTGGTTGGGGGAGGTGAGGGAGCGCGGCACAAGTCTTAGCTTTTTTATCTGGTAGGCTTGGTAGGGTGGGAGAGGGAATGGCCTTGCATATATCCACAAAGGTATTTTCCTCGTGCGTTGCTAATCAGTGAATGCAGAAGTTTTATACTGTTCTGCCTTATTTTGACGTTATTTAGACACACATATATATTCCAATTTCGTTACACATTTCTTTAATACAGTCGGTTCCGGTACCTTTTCATTACCTAACATTATATTCACTACATTGTGTGCGTATTGTATGTACATTAGACGTTATACGAGGGATATCTAGGTTATGGCCTACAGAGATTGATGCTCGCCGCTTTGGGTGATTCAGAAAACATATATGAGTTCAAGTTTCTACATAATATTGAAAAAACACTTTTACAGATAGAGGTTACACGTTTGGTCAACATCTTTCTCCGTGGTTATAGCAGCACTAGTCCAGACCTGGAGGGATATCATATAACGTTACATTTTTATAGTTTATTCACATTTTAAACAGAGGTAGTTCATTAATACCAATACTTGAATTGTTTTCTACCTTCTTCAGATAGTGATGCTTCAGCTTTTTTCCCCTTTACCCCGGCCTTGCGGTCTGGGTCATACGGGGTGCAGTATTACATTGTGACTGATAGAATGTTGCCGTGTTGGCATCTCGGGTTTAGCTCATCTCCGACTTTCTCATGGGAACGCGCTCGCAGCGGATCTGCCAGGGCTGCTGAGGCGGCAGAGATGCATGAAAGGCCCTCCAAAGGTGGGGGCCTCGTTACAGTGTGCTGAACTCACGCCATGTTTGCTAGACAAGATGGCGTCTAGGCCTAACTAAATTTTGGTAAATGCAAGGAAAGGATACGTGTGGGCAATGTCGTCGGCGGGTGAATCCTCCTCCACCTGGGCCCGGGTGGCACGAGGGGACGCTCACCGAGTCATGGTCCTCACCTGGGGAGAAGGCTGCAGGTGAGGAGGGCCTCGCGGCCAGTCCTCCCCTACATTTCCCCCCTTTCGTTACTAAAGTAACGAATTCTTTAGCTCTTCCAATCTTCTACATTCTTGTTCCTCTATCACTGCGTCATCCCATGCAGGGGTTCCTTTTATAGGCATCCATGCTCTGCACACCCCCCTTAAGCTCTCACCTCTTCTAGCATACTCGTCTGGTGTACAGGTTAAATATATACAGTCGCCAGTTTCTTCCAAATCTACCCAGACCTCCTCATACCATTCCAGTTCCACGTCTCGGGGTTCCTTGATAGTGGTGTGCCATAGTTTATCTACTATGAACTTATCACGATACATAGGCACTAACTGGTACTTGGGAGTGCTATCTGTTCCTGTTTGTACATGTACTTCTTGTGTTGCCTTAATCGTACCACCAGAGTTGCCCATTGTCACCATCATCATTGCACCATTAGGGACTGCGTTAGCACAACATCGGAGGCCCACCTGGCACAGGCAGAACACCACGAGGAGGATCACCACAATTGGTATCAAGAACTTCATTGTCATTCCAAGCCATGAGGGAACCCAGGAGAAGATATTGTCGAACCATGAGCTATCTTCAGCTCCACCTTCCATCTTCATCTTCTCGCCCAGGTTATGTACTGCTTCAATGACGTGGGACAGGGACCCATTTTCTGCGTCTTCGGAAGGTACGAACGTGCAGCACGCACTTCCTATTTTTCGGCAAACACCTCCATCGATTGCTGTTAACAGGTCCAGAACATACCTGTTCTGCATGGTCATTAGTCGCAGAGCTCGTAGTTCCACCTTTATTATGTTGAACCCTTCTTCAGTGTCATTGGCCAACTGAATCAGTTCCCACCGTGTGATCTGGAGCCATTTTGCATTTGCTCTTGCTTGGACACTTGAAACTAGTGAGGCAAAAAACGTTTCCGCGGAGCTGAACAGGCGATATCTGTCTGGGATCTGTGCCAATAAATCGGATGATGCTTGTGATATGTAGTTCGATGCTCGCTTGTTCCGTGATAGCTCCTCTCCTTTCCCTCCGGAGGACAGGACATAGAGGTGCGCTGGTGCAGTGGGAGAAGTCACATCCTGGTTCACGTTTCCTTGCACCCTTTTATTTCCGTCGATGTGGCTTTCTGGAATCACCATTAGGGCTGAATGCAAAGTGGCCATTGAGCAGCTGCCACTCCAGGCTTGGGGAAGGTGCAGGTAAGCCTTATTTCCGCATACCCAGTATGTGTCCATTAGTGCTGCTGTTCCTTTTTTCATGTCTGGGATGGTGAGAGTTTTGTTACAGTTCTTATTCGTTCCCATTGCCACTTTTCCTTCTCCCTTGAAGCATAGTTCGTTTTGTATTTCACTTTGTAGCTTGAAGGGTTTCTCCATCGCTGTTACCCATGTTAGTTTAGGGATGTGTTCTTTCCATGTTGGCAAGCACGTTTTCTCCATCCACCGCAGCTTGTCTGGTTGGACACCTCTCAGTGCTTCCGCTTTGCATAGTACTTCTTCGTCTTTCCATTTGTTTTCGGAAAACAGTGTCCCTTGTATTGCAAAGAAAGGTTCTTTAAGACAGACCACTCCAGACGCTTGTGAATAGCACGTTTTGTTGTTCTGTAGCATTTTGAAAGAGACATCGTGTGCTTGGAAGGTGTTCTTTATTCTACACAGTGTGAGATGAAGGAGACATTGGGCATCCACAATGGGCAATTCCCTTGGCAACAACACTTTAGGTGTACCTGATGCATGGGGGATGAGCGAACAGACATAACAGCTTTCATTGGTTGTCTGTTTGGCTGTTGTACTCATATCTGCATACCATTTATTTGCTTGGTGGGGGTGTCGTGGGTCTTCCATCTTGTCTAACCCTAACCCATAATACTCATCATATCCCCTTCTACTCGTCTCTCTTTTCCGCCTACTTTTCTCCCTCCTTCTGTACCTTTTGGTTTCGATAGGTGTAAGAATAGGCCCCCCTTCCTCCTTCCCACCCCCCTTTTCTAATTCTTCATGTAGGAACTTGCGTTCTGTCATTGTAATTACTTTTCCATTTTCCTCAATAAACAGCAAATCGCTGTTTTGGATCGGGGCGGGAAGGGTCATGGGGTTGTTATATATTTCAGGTAGGGACATTGTGTCATTTCCCATTTTTTTATTCCTTGATTGTAACAGGGCAGCAGTGGGTGGTGTAGTATAGTAACCCCATACAAGGTGTGATCCGTCCCAAACCAAAAAATCACCCTCTTTAATATTCATGTTTGCAATTGAGCTCGTTCCAGGGGTAAGGGTGGTGTTATTCCCCCCTCCCCCCTCGTTCATCTCGGTAGAGATGAACGCTATGACCCAATGTGTTATCAGGCAAAATATTGAGATGAAGAACACAATAACACACATTGATAAACCACATTCATATGAATATGTCAATCTATCTACTAACATTTCTCTAAATCTAACACATCTATTAGTTGCAGGCTGCCCATTTGATGCCATGGTAAATCCTGTTTGAAACACAAAAGTGCATTAAGTACAACCATGTAAACATTTCTAACGTTGTGACGTTTCTTCGACAAAATATAGGAATGGGTGAGGGAGGGGGTGTGTTGACAGACAAGGTAACTTTACAATCATCATTATCCGTACATTATTTTATATATATAAAAAATGAAAGTTGAGAGACAAAAACTTCTTCAAAAAACCAAAAAATCTCACAAAAACCTTCAAAGGTTGCAGTCAAAAAATTATATATACATGTACATATTTACTCCAGTATGTTTGTTGTGCGCCAGTCGCGTTCACTGTTCATCACTTAATGCACACAAAATTCCCATCATTCATTCTGCACAACTTCACTGTCCGCTGTTGCCTGTGCCTCGTCCTGCACCTCGCTTTCCGCGGTGCTGTAAGCTTTACGTACGTCCGTCAAATGCACCCAGTATCGTAGGCCCTTCACCTTTACTGCTGTGGGCGTGCAAAACACTACCTCATAGGGGCCATGGAAACGTGGTGCATTCCACCTCCGCACAAAACTTCTGACATATATAAGGTCACCAGGCATTAGTTGTAATGGTTGTTCAGGCAGCGTCTCTGATTCTGTTGTGTTCCCCTCCTCTCTTGTAGAGGGGGGGGCTAGTTGCTTCGCAATTACGCGCGCTGCCCGTGTCAGTTTTCTCAAGTACTCTGTGAACTCCTCTCCCAATATCGCTGCGCTTCTGTGTGCATCAGAACGCTCACGGAGAGGCGAATGCGCTGTGTGCATTCTCCTTCCCGTGACGATCTCGTGCGGGGACAAGTGGTGGTCCTTACTTGGCTGATTTCGTAACTCAAATAAGGCCAAAGGCAGGCAGTACATCCAGGTCTTTTTAAGGGAAAAACACAGTTTTGACAATCTGCTTTTTAATAAACCGTTCATTTTTTCCACGACGCCATTACTTTGAGGATGATAAATCGAACATAATTTGTGCTTTATTCCCAATAGCGTAGTCACTTCTTTGAATAGTTCATTAACAAAATGCGTGCCGTTATCTGAGCGAATAACGTCGCAAATTCCCCAGCGCGGAAACACTTCCCGCACTAGGAACTTCGCGGCGCCCTTCGCATCAGGGCGTGCACAGGGGCCTGCCTCCACCCACCTCGAAAATGGACATACAACCACAATCATGTAGCGAGCCCCGTTACACCTTTCTCCCATGTCTACATAATCAATGTGGAGCTCTCTGAATGGGCCATTTGGTTTTGGTATCGTTCCTCTTAGTGTGCGCAATGTCATACCTGAGTTGTAAATCTGACATGTCGTGCATTCTAAAGCCAGCCTTGTGATGTGTTCCTGGAGGCAAGGTGCAAACCAATCTTCTTGTATCTCTGCCATTATGTGTTGCTTTGCGTTGTGTGCGGGAAAGTGTAGTTGTTGAAATGCTATTTCTAACAACGTTACTGGCATTACCGCTTTTCCTGAACTTTCTTGTCGCCACAATAAATCAGTCGGCGATTTGCTGCATCCCCTCTTAGTCCACAGCAATTTTTCTTCTGCACTAGCTCCTTCTTGCAGCTCTATTATTTCCTGTGTGGGCATCATGTTGTATCCTGTTGGGACCTCCTGGCTTGCTGTGTGGTGCAACATGTACTCTCCTATTTCGCCTTTCTGTAAATACGAAGCTGCTTTGGCAGCGGCGTCTGCTGCCGCGTTCCCCAAAGATATAAAATCTGTATTTGTGGTGTGGGCTTGGCATTTTACGATGGCCACTGCCGTGGGGTCTTGCAGGGCCTCAATCAGTTCTTTCAATAATTCTGCATGCTGAACCGGTGTTCCATCTGCTCGTCGGAACCCCCTCCGCCCCCACCGTGCCAACCCGCCGTGGACTGTTGTTGTCATGTATGCTGAGTCTGTATATATTGTCACTGCGCACCCCTTGGCGGCATGCAATGCTTCTATTAGCGCTATTAGTTCTGCTGCTTGCGCTGAATAGTGTGACGGGAGGCGGTGTTGCACTAGTGTTTCGTATTCATCTTCCTCTAATCGTACCACTGCCATACCCACATGTTTCTCTCCTGTCTCCATGTCTATTGATGCTGACCCGTCCACGAAATACACCTCTCCCTCGTTCAGGGCATTCTCAAAAATCACTTGATCCTGACCTTCGTCACCTGTGTACGTGGCGCAGTTGTGGTTCTGCATGTCCTCTACGGTGCATGCCTCTGTGATGAATGTGGCCGGGTTCACTGTTTTACATCTTACTATATGGATGTTAGCGCTGGACAGTATTATTTCATACGCTGTGGCTCGTTGTGTTGTCAATGTGCTCTTTGATCGCTCTAATATTGCAAAGAGTGAGTGTTCCACAAACAGTGTCACCGAACAGCCCATCACTATCGTGGCACTTTTTTCAATCGCGAATGCGGCTGCAGCTAGGGATTGCTCGCACGCGAAATGACCTTGCATTACTGCATCTAGGGTGCCGCTATAGTAAGCCAGTGGTTTGTGCCCTAACGATGTTTTTTGTGTCAGTACTGCTGTCATCAGTGTACCTTTGCAGTGTGAAAATAAGAAGAATTCGCGCCCATAATCTGGATTTGCCAGTACTGGAGCACTTGATATCAGCTCTTTTAGTGAGTTAAATGCTGTGTTCATCTCCTCTGTCCATTCTATGTGTTTGTTTTCTTGTTGTGCTTCTTTTAGTGCCTGTAACAAGGGCCTTGTGTACGCTGCATAATCCAATATCCATGCTCGGCAATAGTTGCACATGCCTAGAAATTTCTGCATCTCTTTTACTGTTTTGGGCTCTCCAACTGTTCTAATCGCCTGTGCCCTGTCTGGTATGATCCGCTTGCCATCCTTTGATATCAGCTGACCCAAGTATAGGACCTCTGTCAGACAGTATTGTAACTTCCCCTTGTCCACCTTGTACCCTTTATTGGCCAATAATGTCAGGAGTGTTATTGAGTCCTTTCTACACTCCTCCTCAGTTTGTGCACAAACCAATAAATCATCAACGTACTGAATCACTGTGCTTTCTACAGACAAATTCCCCAGATCTTCATGTAGTACCCTGTTGAATATGCTTGGGCTCTCGCAATATCCTTGTGGTAGTCTGCAGTGTTCGAACCTCCTCCCCCCTAGTGTGAATGCTGTTAAGTACCTGCTCTCTTCTGCTAAGGGAATCGAGAAAAATGCATTTTTCAAGTCAATAACTGTGAAGTGGGATGCCGTTTTCGGAATGTTGCACAGTATTGTCGCCGGGTTCGGGACTAAAGGGAACTCCTTCTGAATCACATCATTGAGTGGGCGTAAATCTTGTATCATCCTCCATGAACCTCCCTTCGCCTTTTTGATTGGGTAAATACATGTGTTGCATGGGGAGTTTGAGGGCACTATTATTCCTTGTGCTAGTAGTGCATCTATTGTCTCTCTGATCCCTTCTTCTGCTTCGCGTGACAGTGGATATTGTTTCACCCGGGGTAGGATTGCTCCCTGTTTTAGTTTTATTACCACAGGCTGAACCCCATGTAGTAACCCCACATCGTGGGGGCCATTTGTCCATAGGTTAGTGGGTACTGACCTCATGTCATCATCAAAAAATGTATGTGGTGCTCCTACTACCGCCATTAATTCAACTTTAGTTTTTCTGGCTGTGACTACAATGTCGCATGGCATTGCTAGCTCCATCACTATTTCGCCATCTGTCTCATTGTCAGAAAATAGCTCCTCGTCCGAGAGCTCTCTCAGTGGGATATTTGCATTTGTACACAGTACTGTCCGCCACTCACATCCTTCCATGTCAACGCCAATCACACATATTCTGTTTGCTGATACGTGTACTGCGTGTAAATCCAACGATAGCACTGACCCAAGAGCAGTGTCGGGGCTTGCTATGGGACGAAAAAGGAATTCGGCTGGAATCCTCCAATCCATCCTTTTTAGTTCTGGTACTATGAGAGCCAATGTTCTCATGCCCTCAATAAACATCTCCTCGTTTCTTGGTAACCCTCTGATCTCTTGCATGATTGTGTGGCCGTGTATTACTGCTAATATGCGGAGGGGGCATATGCCTGGTGTTGAACATACGATACCGCTCCCTGTGAATGATATTGTCATATTTAGTTTGCTTAGGAGATCTCTCCCCAGCAAATTAATGGGAGAGTTCTCATAGTACAGTAAGGGTGCTTTCACTGTTTTACCCCCTACTGTCACATCCAATACCTCTGTGTAAGGAACTTCAATTACAGCCCCAGAGAACCCCTGCGTCTCTAAAGTTCTATTAGATAACGGGAACCGGCCCTCTCTAATGCATGATTTCTCCGCTCCCGAATCCACCATGAATATGAACTGCTTGTCTCCTATCTGCGCTCCTATCAATGGTTCCTCTGATGCATTGTGGGTCGTAGATAGTACTGGACACGCAAGTGTTCTCTGTGGGCTGTCCTATGCGGGGTGTCGCATTGCCCCCCCTTGATCGAAAATGTTCCCCGAAACTACTGACACTCCACTGTAAGGTGCGGGGGCAGGCGCTCCATTAGCTACTGTGGCGAAAGCGTTACCTGGCGTGTATTGCACATTGTCATTATTCTGTGGGTGGTTTTGTGTTCTGTACTGATGTCCGTGTAGTTGTGCGTTACTTCTTTGTCCTACATTGTCTGGTTGCTGGTACTGTCCCATGGGGAGGCCGTAGGGGCTTCCTGGGTGGGGGTGTCCGTACTGTTCTATCTCTTGGAACCCGTTGTTTTGTCTGCTCCTGCACTCTCTTGAGTAGTGCCCCCATCTCCCACAATTCCAGCAGCTCCCCTGTGGACCTCTGGGACCCTGCCACCCATTTCCTCCCATTCCTCCATACCCTTGTCCTCCTCTTCGACCCCTGTACCCACCTCTTCCCCCTCGTGGGGCCCACTCTTGCCACGTTGGACCTCCGTTCTGCTCCTGCTCGGTCCACTGTCGTTGTCCTTGTCCTGCCCAATTCGCTGCTATTCTTCCTTGTATTGCTATTTGCCCCTCCTCTCCTTCTTCTCCCTCCCTCATGAGTGGGAGCCCTGCTACCGCTGCTGCGACCTTCACCAGTTTTGATTGCACCAACTTTGCCTCGTCTGCCAACCTTTTCTGTGCTACTTCCCTCTCTCTCTCTTTGATCCGTTTGCAGTGGTGTACTATTATGCTTTGGATCTCTGGCCACCCCTTTGCCTCAACGCCCGCTATTTTATCGAGTGCCTTCTGCACCTCCTTTGGGAGCCCTCTCTTAATAATAAAATAAAATAGAGAGGTGGATTGGTGCCAGGGCGTGCCCGTTTCCGCTCTCCACATCTCCTGCACCCGGAGAATGTAATCCATAGCGTCTTCCCCGTCATTCATTGTACATTGCATTACTGACTGCAAATCAGGGGTATCTGGGAATGTCTCCCGCAGTGCGTCCCACACCCTTGCTCGTACAGTATTAAAAGAAGCCCCATCATGGCGGTCACACTCTAATGTCACAGCCGGGAACCCAGCCTTAGCCCATACTCTGTCCGCCTGGTCTCCTACTGCGGATACTAGTAGGCTCTTCACATCACCTACTGCCAACGGTATGCCGGCGGTATGTTTCTCAAATGCATATATCCACTTGCTCGCCCCTCCTGACAGCTGGGGCAATAATTTCATTAAATTAGCCTTATCCATCTGAGCCCATGGTATGTAGTTTGGTCTTCCACCCCCTCTGTGGAGCAATGGAAGTTGTAACTTCCCTTTTCCAGTTGCACCCTCCTTTTCCTTAGTTGCTGCTGACTCCAATGACGCCATCTTCCCCACCCTATTTCTTAGTCGTCCCATCCATTCATCGTCTATAGTTCCCAGTGAACATGCACCGTCTACCTCCTCGCTTTCCCCTCCTACTGCCATGCTCAACCTATCACTCTCATCCACCCCTCCTCTGACATCACATAACAAATCCTCTCTGATCCCTCTTTCTCGTGACACATCACCAATGCTCCCTTCTACTGCTCCCACCTCTATTATTCTTGTCGGTTCTTCCTCAATTCTGAACAGTATTTCCCCCTTTTTCCACCCCTCCTCAATTTGTCTATTTTCGCTTGACGCTCTAGACGTGCGTCCTGATGGTGTGGGGGCGCACGCTGTGCGCTCACATATGTCTTTTATTCTTGAGAGTTCATCCCTTGCCACTGTAAGCCTCGACTCTAAGTCGCTCGTTAGCTTCTCTATGTCCACCCTCTGTGTGCTTCCCTGGGCGCGCTCTCTGGTGCTTTCGTATGGCGGGGGTGCAGTTGGTCTTTGTGGGGTACTAGTTGAGGGGGGAGGCACATAAGTAGGGTCGCTATATCCTGCTGCGGGGGCGGGTTTATGTAATATTGGGTACAAACTAATCACCTCCGCAGGTCGTTCTGTACTTAGCTGTTCCTTTTCCTCTCGTGGAATCATCAGTGGATTATCCGTGGTGGAAGGTAAATCAATATTTGGTGCCGGAGCTTTGGGTGGGGGTACTTCCTCAAACAATCTCCAGAGATCTAATATCTCCTTCCTATTTTGCCATTGCTTCCCCTTATACTTGAGGCTAATACATGTTCGCACCATATCAAGAACGCTTTTGTCAAAGGACCCTCCCTCGGGCCAAATCTGGGGCAGACCCTCCCCTTTCAATTCTGTTACCCATTGATCATGATATTTATTTATTCGTTCAGCATATCCCGGTAAGCTCCTACAAATGTGTGACAAGGGAGTTTCTGCCCCCATTCTCTAGATCACTAATGCTACCGTGTTCACCTTCTTTACTTTTAATTAGGTGTAGATATGCGTATGTATACCGTTATGGCACAGACAAGAGCGGACCTCTCAAAAATTGTCACCCACTTTTACTCACTGCGCAAATCCTTTCTCACCCACCATAGCTCATCTCCTTCCCATTCCCAGGCACTCTCATGTGATTTCGCTTGCACTTATTAATTACTAGTTACGGCCAACACTCTCTGGCACCACCTCGCGGTCAACCATTCGTCTCCAACATTCACACGGTGCGCGCACCCTTCACAATGCTTTTCCACTCACACCTTGTCTTCTTTCCTCCCTTTCCTCCCTGGCCAGCTGTCCCTGTTTTTCTGCTAGGTTACTGTGTTCACGTCTGTACGTGCCACCACTTAGTCCCCACTCCTCACGATGTGCTCCCTATTTTATGGTTCTTATACAAGTATATCAACCTTATACCCTTTTCTCTTTCGCCCCTTACCCCGTGGAAATGGAAAAAAAGAAATAGAGAGAGTAGCAATCACTAAAAATATTCCCGGTGTCTCCTTTTGCTAGACACCAATAACTTATTTCTTACTTCTTCATATATTCCCAGTACTAGTCTAGATAGCACTATGCGGCGCCGCCTTCCACCCCCTTTCGGAGCTAGGTTTCCGTCACTTCTACCACGTCACTTATTTCTTACTCCTAATGGCCATATGCAAAGAAAGAATAAAGAAAGTTTCAAGACCCGTTTTTAGTAGACCCCCGTTATTTTTCTCCTCTACCTATCCCCGTTCTCCCGTTCACAATTTCCCCTCTTTTCCCCTTTACGATCGCTCGCACTCAGTACTCACGTGCCCGTCTTGAACCGATAGTCTCCGAAACTGGGTCCGTCCAGGCAGTGTCACCGGTAACTCAACGGTCAGCCCCTGGCTCCGGCGAGCGGCACTCAAAGGGGATTTTTTTCCAATCGGGATCCCGTACCCTTTCTCATTGAGTGCGCACTTCTTATTATGCCGGTCGCCGTTGGCGGGCGGCCTCCCGGAGACGGCTCACCGTGCGTATCCCTTCTCGACCGGAGATTCTCGTGCCACAAGGGGGTCGTTAAAAAAGGAGTTAGGAAAAATAGTTTGGAGATATCACGCTATCGGGGTCACCACTGAAAGGAAGCGCCCCCAATTTCAGCACGATCCTCCCCGCAATGAGAGACAATAAAGGACTCTCCCGTAGTGGGAATAAGGCCAAGACAGAGTGCGGGTGAGCGTAAATGGGAGTTTATCCAAGAATAGGGCATGCAAAGAACTCTGCAACCTCCGAGAGCGCTCTGTCTGACAATAGCAAAGACAGGCGTATTTCTAATACAAAAAACGTCATCAGTACCTACACACTATAGGGGGCACAAGTTAATTGGGATTGGGTGGCGTCGACTAACTATAGGTGATGCTGCAGCGTGGTTGGTCTTGGCGTGAAGACGTCACTGGTCAGCCTCGTGGGTTGGGTTGGGCCTGGCAGGCCGGCTTGAGGTCATCCGCGCGGTGTTGGTATGCTGGGGCAGCCTGTGACAATGACGAATACCTTTCCTGTCTCATTTGCCCTAGGCCATGCACACTGCAGTTATTCAGAAAACGACATTTAAGTTCATTAATAAATCGCTCATCAGCTTATCTTATAAAATAAACGCAACACATGAGGAATGCACCTCGTGAGAGGTCTGGTGGTTGTCGGTTGGGGTGAGATTTACCTGTGTCCTATTGACCGGTATTTTAGGTCGCGGGACGGGGCTCTGGGGCCTGGGCCGAATGATACATGTCTGTCTGCTGCGTTAGAAGTTATTATATAGATGGGTCTCTGTGTCTTGTCCCAATGATGGGGATCGTCCTTGCACGGGGTCAGGATTCTTGGGGGGTCTAGGGGGGTTTGTGGGATTTATGAGAGGGTGCTGGTAGATCAGTGGGTTCAAACGTGGGTTTATTACCGTGCTGTAAATAACACAGGTGGCGGGCTGTGGCCTTGGTTGCGGCGCCGGGGCCTCTGACTCTCTGAAGTAACGCCAGCTTGGTTGGGGGAGGTGAGGGAGCGCGGCACAAGTCTTAGCTTTTTTATCTGGTAGGCTTGGTAGGGTGGGAGAGGGAATGGCCTTGCATATATCCACAAAGGTATTTTCCTCGTGCGTTGCTAATCAGTGAATGCAGAAGTTTTATACTGTTCTGCCTTATTTTGACGTTATTTAGACACACATATATATTCCAATTTCGTTACACATTTCTTTAATACAGTCGGTTCCGGTACCTTTTCATTACCTAACATTATATTCACTACATTGTGTGCGTATTGTATGTACATTAGACGTTATACGAGGGATATCTAGGTTATGGCCTACAGAGATTGATGCTCGCCGCTTTGGGTGATTCAGAAAACATATATGAGTTCAAGTTTCTACATAATATTGAAAAAACACTTTTACAGATAGAGGTTACACGTTTGGTCAACATCTTTCTCCGTGGTTATAGCAGCACTAGTCCAGACCTGGAGGGATATCATATAACGTTACATTTTTATAGTTTATTCACATTTTAAACAGAGGTAGTTCATTAATACCAATACTTGAATTGTTTTCTACCTTCTTCAGATAGTGATGCTTCAGCTTTTTTCCCCTTTACCCCGGCCTTGCGGTCTGGGTCATACGGGGTGCAGTATTACATTGTGACTGATAGAATGTTGCCGTGTTGGCATCTCGGGTTTAGCTCATCTCCGACTTTCTCATGGGAACGCGCTCGCAGCGGATCTGCCAGGGCTGCTGAGGCGGCAGAGATGCATGAAAGGCCCTCCAAAGGTGGGGGCCTCGTTACAGTGTGCTGAACTCACGCCATGTTTGCTAGACAAGATGGCGTCTAGGCCTAACTAAATTTTGGTAAATGCAAGGAAAGGATACGTGTGGGCAATGTCGTCGGCGGGTGAATCCTCCTCCACCTGGGCCCGGGTGGCACGAGGGGACGCTCACCGAGTCATGGTCCTCACCTGGGGAGAAGGCTGCAGGTGAGGAGGGCCTCGCGGCCAGTCCTCCCCTACACTATGAACACTTTACTTTGAAAGAGACCAGCCCTGCACAGTTGATTCAGGTTACTAGCGTTAGGGACAGAAGTAGGGTTTTGGGACACAGTGGTAACAGACATTTTGTTTTGACATCCTGACGCATTCCTTAGTTTACTTTGAGGCAGGAAACCCCTCCTAGAATGTGGGGATAGAGTGGCATTTATCCAATCCTTTCATTTGTTAACGTTTGTAGCCAAAAAATATGCTTCTGCACCCTTACACCCCTCAGAGCCCTGCACCAATGGTGGTTCTGGAAGCACTGCCCTGTATGTATAGGTATCCCAGTGTGCAGTGCACCGTTGTTCCTGAACCTGTACTGTTTTGGCTTTGTGCTCCATTTTGTGTAATTGTTTTGTATATTTGTGGTTGTCTCAGTTGTCTATTGTGTTTGTGGGAGGCCCTCTCTCCAGTGCTATTGTGTTTGTGGGGAGCCCTCTCTCCAGTGCTATTGTGTTTGTGGGAGGCCCTCTCTCCAGTGCTATTGGAGGCAAGCACATGGCTTTAAATCCAGACATGCCAGCCCTGCCCTCAATGCATTGTAAGTGGGAATGGGAAAGACTAACCACAGAAGTAGCTCTTTTCCTATTTCCATGGCTGCCTTGATGGGTGAGCGGGACACTGATAGGCTACTGGCAGATTCCGTCCTTGTTCCCAGCCATCTGATTGGATAGCAATTTTCTCGCCCGCATGCAATCATTGTATCTGGCATTTCTGGTGAAGCTGCTGATCTCAAGAGTGTGGTTTAAATGGAGCCCCCTTTTGATAATCATTAGCTGGATGAAACGTAGGAATTCGGGGACCCGTTTATTAATGTATGGTTACAAGAAATGGAAATTATCTATGAAACCCCATAAAATGGACAGAAATGTCAGTAAATTCTCTTCTCATTTCCACTTGTTAATCAAAGTGATGCAGGAAAACTCTGTAAGGACCCTCCACTGGTGAGGGAGAGCAACACAAACTGCAGGTTATAGAATCTAATCCTCCCGATATAGCTCAGATGGTTAATGTGCAACCTGCAGGTTACAAGTATGCATTCCAGAACGATTGCTTAGTAGGTGAATGTGTCTACTACAGAGATGTATGCATGTACTGCACTTTCCTGTCACGGGTAGTCTCCAGTATAGCAGTGTCAGGATCTTTGTGGTGGTCCATGGCACTGGTGTATTGTGGTGGCCTTAGCGGTTAGAACCGTGGTTTCTGGGAGTCATGACAATAGTAGTATTCTGGCACCTTGGTGTTGTTGCACTCCTGTTCATAATTGGTCGCTAGGGACCCACGTGAGGATTGTAGTGTAGGAGGAGTTTCTGAAATTTAGTCCATTCTAAGATGTCCACCATGTAGACTTTTTCTTCCCTTAGGTGCCTGTTTTGGAAGGATTCTCCCAATTCAAGATGGCCGTTGCTTAGATGCCCTCTTCCTTTCACAAGGCTTGCTAGAGTGATTATGTATTCAGTGACAGGATGGTGATGTGTAATAACTCTTAGAATCCTCCATATAGAGCTTTTCTTCCTTTAGGGGCCTGTTTTGGAAGGATTCTCCCATTTCAAGATGGCCGTTGCTTAGACGCCTCTTCCTCTCACAAGGCTTGCTGGTGTCCAGTCATTTGGTCGAAGAAAAACTGGTCGAATGACATTTGGTCGACGCAATTTGGTCGAAAACCAAATGGTCGAATTTTTTTTATTATTATATATTTATTTTTCGGGTTTTCGTTTTTTAAAAAAAGGTTTTTTTTTAGAAAAAAAGGGGGTTGGGGGGGGACCCCCCCCAAAAAGAAAAAAAAAAAAAGAGTGGAAAAAAAAAAAAAATTCGACCATTCGGTTTTCGACCAAATTGGTTCGACCAATTTCTTTCGACCAAATGTCTGGTAACCGGCTTGCTAGAGTATTTATGTAGCTGGTGACAGGATGGTGGTGTGTAACAACTCAAGTCCTCCTTGTTTTCTGCAGGACTCTTCATTACTTGATTACTTGCTTCCTGAAGCTCAATTCTCCTCCCGTCCATGGTCCCACAGATTTCCCCCACAGGGGGGCTGCCCTTTTGAGCAGTCTGCATCCTTCTGTTCTGCCACCGAGTTTTGCTCCCTGAGCTACATGCAGCTGCAGCATTGTACTCTCACTTTCTGGAACAAATTGATGCTCGTGTTGCTTTTCACCCTCTTTAGCAGCAGCGCCCCCTGCTGCTGGGGCTTGTATTTCATGGGGAAATAGTTTGCCAGCATTTTATTGGACAGTAGACCCCCCTTTTGTCAAATAACCATACTGTGGGGATACTCGACTCCTTCATCTAACATATACCATGTGGTAAATAACAGATTATTCTCTTTATATTAGGGCAAGGATTACCTTTTAATAATATGTGTTTTTTATTTTATGAACAGGTCCACTTATTGTTAGCACTGTCTTTTCATTAAGAACCAAAGGAAAGCAAGACCTGAGTCCCACGGACACGCTGGAGGCGGTGAGAATTCATGGTAAGTATTGTGCATTAGCTGTGATCTGCAGTCGCACACATACATGTCTTGTCCACACATGATAACGCAGACATTCCACACCACATCTACCCCCCCGGATCTCAAGGAGAGAACGTGAGAGGTTTGTTGATTATAAGAGTTACCTGGTAAAATTCACAACATTTGAATGATGACATGGGTGGTAGGAAGAAGAAGCCGAGAGGGAGGGAAAGGAAGGATGCCAGAGAATAAGAGAGGATTGGAAGTCAGAAAGGAATACAGGAAATAAGGGATGGATGTGTGAAGGAAGAGTGGGAAGCAGTAAGTGGAAAGGAGGGTGAGAGGGAGAGAAAGGCAAAAGGCACAGATGGAATGCGGCGGGGAGGAAGGTGGAGATGGAATGCGGCAGGGAGGAAGGCAGAGATTGAATGCGGCAGGGAGGAAGACAGAGATGGAATGCTGCAGGAGGCACAGATGGAATGCGGCAGGGAGGAAGGCACAGATGGAATGCAGCAGGGAGGAAGGCATAGATGGAAATCCGCAGGGAGGAAGGCGGAGATGGAATGCGGCAGGGATGATGGCAGAGATGGAATGCCGCAGGGTGGAAGGCAGAGATGGAATCCAGCAGGGTGGAAGGCCGAGGTGGAATGCCATGGTGGAAGGTGGGGATGGAATGTGGCAGGGAGGAAGGCACATATGGAAATCCGCAGGGAGGAAGGCAGAGATGGAATGCGGCAGGGAGGAAGGCATAGATGGAAATCCGCAGGGAGGAAGGCAGAGATGGAATGCGGCAGGGATGATGGCAGAGATGGAATGCCGCAGGGTGGAAGGCAGAGATGGAATCCAGCAGGGTGGAAGGCCGAGGTGGAATGCCATTATGGAAGGTGGGGATGGAATGCGGCAGGGAGGAAGGCAGAGATGCAATGCGGCAGGGAGGAAGGCGGAGATGGAATGCTGCAGGGTGGAAGGCAGAGATCGAATGCCGCAGGGTGGAAGGCGGATATGGAATGCCACAGGGTGGAAGAGAAAGATTAAGCACAGATTCTGTCAAAAAGTTGACTCTTGGTTCAGCTTTTCAACTGCATCAAACTTGTCACTGAGCAAAGCAAGAGCCAGGACCTCCTAATCACCATTGCAGTTGCTCTTTGAGTTACTAAAGAACTCACATGTTGGTAGCATGGGCTGAGTTAAAAAGCTTTCCATGGAGTAATTAATGCTTAAAGCAAACAGTAATGATGCAAAAAAGGTGAACCTAACACTTTAGATGCCATTAAACCAGGGGCCTGCAACCTGCTGCTCTCCAGATGGTTTGGATTATGACTCCCATGATCCTTCTCCATTGACCATTGATGGCAAGGGCTGATGGGAGTTGTAGTCCAAAACATCTCGAGAGACAAAGGTTGCAGACCCATGTGTTAAACTGATATTTTCTTAGACCCGTTTTGTTCTTTTACAAAGTGGGAGCAGTCAAAGAAGATGAAGCCAATAAAGAAAGGGACGGCGGGAAATAAATACAAGTTAAACATTAAAGAAGCGCTGGGGTTTAATTGAAACACATTGTGTATAGGCGCTATATAAATAAACTATCATATCATATCATAATTGCAATTGTGAACACTGCGTACCATGCATGGATGGCAGGCAGCACGTACAATATCAGTGGCCATTTCACCCTCCTTATCATCAGCATCATTCCTGTGGTGATTTTCCCCTCCTTATCCTCAGCATCATGTCAGTGGTCATTTCACCCTCCTTATCATCAGCATCATGTCTGTGGTGATTTCCCATCCTTATTCCCAGCATCATGTTGTTGGTGATTTCCCCCTCCTTATCCTCAGTATCATGTCATTGGTGATTTCACCCTCCTTATCATCAGCATCATGTCTGTGGTGATTTCCTCCTCCCTATCCTCAGCATCATGTCATTGGTGATTTCCCCCTCCTTATCCTCAGCATCATGTCAGTGGTGATGTTCCCCTCCTTATCCTAAGCATCCTGTCATTGGTGATTTCCCCTCCTTATGATCGGCATCATGTCATTGGTGATTCCCCCTCCTTATCCTCAGCATCCTGTCATTGGTGATTTCACCCTCCTTATCATCAGCATCATGTCTGTGGTGATTTCCCATCCTTATTCCCAGCATCATGTCGTTGGTGATTTCCCCCTCCTTATCCTCAGTATCATGTCAGTGGTGATGTTCCCCTCCTTATCCTAAGCATCCTGTCATTGGTGATTTCCCCTCCTTATGATCGGCATCATGTCATTGGTGATTCCCCCTCCTTATCCTCAGCATCCTGTCATTGGCGATTTCCCCCCCCTTATCCTCAGCATCCTGTCATTGGCGATTTCCCCTCCTTATCTTCAACATCATGTCATTGGCGATTTCCCCTCCTTATCCTCAACATCACGTCAGTGGTGATTTCCCCCTCCTTATCCTCAGCATCCTGTCATTGGCGATTTCCCCTCCTTATCTTCAACATCATGTCATTGGCGATTTCCCCTCCTTATCCTCAACATCATGTCAGTGGTAATTTCATCCTCCTTAACCTCAACATCACGTCAGTGGTGATTTCCCCCTCCCTATCCTGAACATCTTGCTCATAGCCTCACAGTGTTTCTTACGTCACTGGGATGGAATCTTTTAATATCTGCCCTGCATGTTACGGTCCTTTTTGATTAGATCCTTGCAGCAGATCATTTCTTCCTGTAAGGGTGCAGAAGTAGACCCGCCAATGATCTCTGCCTGAATGCCAGTCCCCCCCCCCCCACTCCCACTCACTGGCCTGAACTCCTTTGGTCCCATGCTCTCACCCACCTATGAGGCAAAAAACCTTGGGATCGTCTTTGACTCCTCTCTCTCTTTCTCGCCACACATCATGGACCTTGCCAAGAAGTCCAACTTTCAGCTTCATCTCCTCAGGGGCATTCTATATTTCCTCACCTTAGCCCAGAAGCTCAATGTCCTGGTTCTCTCTAGGTTTGACTACTGCAATAGCCTCTTCCTCAACCTGCCTCCTTCCTCCCTTCACCCCCTCCAACTAATCCAGAATCAGACTGCCAGACTTATACTTGCCCTTAAGCCCAGGGTCCGCATCTCTCCAGCCCTAAAACCTCTCCACTGGCTTCAGGTGACTGCAAGGATCAAATTCAAAACCCTTTGCATCATCCACAAGGCTGTCTAGGGCCTCGAACCTCTCTACATACAGTTTTCTCTCCCTCAAATACCTCCCAGCCAGACTCTTGGTCTTCTGGCTCCCACTCTCTGCAGGTCAAACGTTTCTCCAAGCAGAGCGTGGGAGGTAGATCCCTCTCGTCGGCTGGTGCCTCCCTCTGGAACAACCCCCTACCCCCTCAGACTTGAGCCGGATCTGCTTAAGTTTTCGGAAACATCTCAAGACCTTCCTTTTCTCCTCTTCCTTCCCTCTCCCCCTCACTTGCTGAACTTGCCATCTGCCACTGTAACTGGGGCCTGTTCCCTTCAGAGTCATACATGGGTCAGATCACCCCTCCCCCACCCCCACCAGTCCCCTCCAGCATCCTTTGCCAGCACTTGCCCTCAGGCTGCCTTCCCAGACTATCCCAACTTAGTCCTCCCTGTCCACTGTACTCTTCCTCCCCTCCCCCTCTTTCCCCTGGCACTTGCTGCCTTGGCCTTACCTGCACTTGCCCTCCCCACTTCCTGCACTTCTTCCTCTACCCACCTCCTCCTTGCACGTATCACCTTGTCATGCACTTGCACGGTAGGATTGTCATAAGGCCAATATAACTGTTCTTTGTTGTTGTATCTTGTCTTGTTGCATCTGTTTCCCTGCCTCAAACAAAGCTGAGGATGGTGTCAGAATATCCATCAAAAGAAAAACAGTCCACCGTCCTATGTCCCAAACCTATTTCCGTCCGTTACACTTGAACAGAAAACTATATAATTAGTTCCACCCTGACTCCAGAAAGCTGGCTCCTTCCTTCTGGATGGTTTTAGGCATTTTGTGACTTTTAAGGGAATATCCCTCTTCCCCTTGCCGTCAGTAGGCCTTTCGATACAGTTCCACACAGATTCTCCCTTCCCCAGGCAACTCTTTACAGTTCCACACAGATCGAGAGGGGAGGCCTCCCTTCCCCGGGCACCTCTTTACAGTTACACACAGATTGAGAGGGGAGGTCTCCCTTCCCAGGCAACTCTTTACAGTTAGACACAGATCGAGAGGGGAGGCCTCCCTTCCCCGGGCAACTCTTTACAGTTCCACACAGATTGAGAGGGGAGGTCTCCCTTCCCCAGGCAACTCTTTACAGTTCCACACAGATTGAGAGGGGAGGTCTCCCTTCCCCAGGCAGCTCTTTACAGTTCCACACAGATTAAGAGGGGGGGTCTCCCTTCCTCAGGCACCTCTTTACAGTTCCACACAGATTGAGAGGGGAGGTCTCCCTTCCCCAGGCAACTCTTTACAGTTCCACACAGATTAAGAGGTGGGGTCTCCCTTCCTCAGACACCTCTCTACACTTCCACACAGATTGAGAGGGAAGGTCTCCCTTCCCCGGGCAACTCTTTACAGTTCCACGCAGATTGAGAGGGGAGGTCTCCCTTCCCCGGGTAGCTCTTTACAGTTTCACACAGATTGAGAGGGGAGGTCTCCCTTCCCCGGGCAGCTCTTTACAGTTTCACACAGATTGAGAGGGGAGGTCTCCCTTCCCCGGGCAGCTCTTTACAGTTTCACACAGATTGAGAGGGGAGGTCTCCCTTCCCCGGGCAGCTCTTTACAGTTTCACACAGATTGAGAGGGGAGGTCTCCCTTCCCCGGGCAGCTCTTTACAGTTTCACACAGATTGAGAGGGGAGGTCTCCCTTCCCCAGGCACCTCTCTACAGGTCCACGCAGATTGAGAGGGGAAGTCTCCCTTCCCCGGGCAGCTCTTTACAGTTTCACACAGATCGAGAGGGAAGGTCTCCCTTCCCCAGGCAGCTCTTTACAGTTCCACGCAGATTGAGAGGGAAGGTCTCCCCGCCCCAGGCACCTCTCTACAGTTCCACACAGATCGAGAGGGGAGGTCTCCCTTCCCCGGGCACCTCTTTACAGTTCCACACAGATCGAGAGGGGAGGTCTCCCTTCCCCGGGCACCTCTCTACAGTTACACACAGATTGAGAGGGGAGGTCTCCCTTCCCCAGGCAACTCTTTACAGTTCCGCACAGATTGAGAGGGAAGGTCTCCCCGCCCCAGGAACCTCTCTACAGGTCCACACAGATTGAGAGGGGAGGTCTCCCTTCCCCAGGCACCTCTCTACAGTTCCACACAGATCGAGAGGGGAGGTCTCCCTTCCCCAGGTACCTCTCTACAGTTCCACACAGATCGAGAGGGGAGGTCTCCCTTCCCCAGGCAACTCTTTACAGTTCCACACAGATTGAGAGGGGAGGTCTCCCTTCCCTAGGCAACTCTTTACAGTTCCACACAGATGGGGGGGAAAGCATCTCCCTTCCCCAAGCCTTTCTTGGGCTATCTTTCAATATTCTCAATGATGTCCATGTTTTTGCCAGAGGATATAACCTTCCTTCCCCTGGTCTTCTCTTAACTTTGGCCAAAGGATATCACTCACTCCCCTTGGTCTTCTCTTCCAGTTGTGTGGGTCCCAGACCCCCTTCTCAAGTTGATAATGTCTCTCAATCAGGCCCGGTTCACTAACCTGTGCATAGGCGCCTTACACATTTCCAATAAATAAACCGCCCAACATATGGGTCTGTGAGAAACCTGACAGTGTCTCCTTGGCTAGTTCTCGGGGATCTGTCATCCAGGTGGCGGGGACACGGCCATCGCTATTGGATCCAGTTCCTGGGGGTGGACCAGTGCGGGAGGATCACCTGGATGGGGGGTCCTTAGGGAGTGGGACAACGACGGGCGAGACGCGGTATCCCCCTCCTTTGAACACCTTTTCCCCATTTTACCATGTAGGATATTCCAAAATGCCTGCCCCCCCCTCCTTTTCCGACTCAAACACTTTAACAGAACACGGAAGACAACGGCCGTTTACCTAACACAATAATAATAATAATAAAAACATGTCCCAATACAACGGTCAAGCAAAGTCATGCAATTGACCAGAATCACAGACACCTGGCGGCCCTTTCCCTTACCCGCAGGGATAAAAGGTGGAGCACCATAGCACAAGACGAGCAAGGCAGACCGCACACCGTGAGAGCTAACTAGGTACGGCAGTTCAAGAGGAGGAGAAAGACGTTGCAAACTTAGAGGGTGACAAGGAGAGGAGCGACCTTTCCCTTTACGACCTAGGCCAGTGAAACCTCTGCAGATGGAAACCTAAGACTGCGAACAATAGCCAACGTGTGTTGCAGCAGATGTTTACGGTACATGAGACCCCCTCCGCTAATAACCAAGACGGGGAAGGATGCTGGTCTCCGTGCTACCAACCTTGACTTGAAGAGCAAGAAAGGCAAGCGGATCATCATAGCCGGTGAGTCGAGGGGAGTATCGATAAGAAACTGAACTGTGTTGAAGGATAAATAGCCACCAGCTAATTTGAACTTTTGAGAAGTTGAAAGACACTATTGAAAAGAGGGAGAAAACCAGCAGCAAGAGAAAAGCACAGCACCACGTGGGTGCTCACTTAGGAAACTCTGGTGATTACCCATTTCTTGAAACTACGAGAACCAGAAAGCCTTGGAAGAAGGCATAAAGGGGGGTCAAAGTGGTCATACAGGGGTCTTGCAAAATCCTCTGTACCGTCGAAAGTCTTTGACCGACAGATGATTGTGAAGCGGAAGGAAATGAATCTTGCTTGGTGAAATTAGCAACAAATAAAAGAAATTAACAGTATGTTATAAAGGTTGGCCAGAGTGAACCCGGCCGAGGGATGCTTACGAGAAGGAGCGAGGCCCGTAGTCCCTGTGAACAGTGTGCTGAAAGAAATGAAGTCTACTGAGGGATGTCTACAGTGAACTGTTGTGCAAAAGACGGCCAGAGTGAACCCGGCAGAGGGAAGCCGAAAAACACGGGTGAACCCTGAGGAACTGTTTTAAAAGACATTAAGATTTTTAAGAGGTAATGCAAGACAAGGGAGGGAAGTTAACAATCCCCTTCGTCATTTGGGGTCTGAGCCCGGCCGAGGGAGATGCAGATGTCAAAGTCATCACTCAAAGTTCATTGAGAAAGAAACTGTATAGTAAAATTGTTGAATACGACTTACGAGGGGTCTGCGCCCAGAAGAGGGGGAGCCAGGGGTGAAGCCATCACCCAACGTGAACTGTGGAAAGGAACTTTTTGTTTGCGTTTATTTATTGGATACATCAGGCCTTGAAGGCAAAAGACATTTTAATGAAAAGCGACTTAACCATTGAAGAACCTGATAGCTGCAATGGAACTGTTGGCTCATGCTAGGAACGCTCGAGTGTGTGCTGTGCTCCAAGGTCCCACCTTGTCCCTGCTGATAACGTGGAGAAGGGAGACCTGCAGTACTGCATCCTGACTTATTATTTGCAACACTTCTTTTCTTTAGTGCAACCCTATCCCACACTCTTTCTATACTTAGTTGTAAGGATATGGTAATAGGTTTTTCTTAGTATAGGCCCTTTTATTTTGACACAACCCCACTAGAGTGGCTTATTTTTCATTTGATGGTCGACACTTGCTCCCATCTTATATTTAGGTTTAGCTTAGGTGTTTTTCCAACCTGCGTTCATTGTTCAATAAACACACGAACTGTGATCAGTGTGTCTGTCTTTACTGTTTCCACCATGAGTTCCTTACAGGTCCCAGATGCTTCCTTCTGGTTTGCAATATCTCTTAACCCAGCCCGGTTCACTATCCTGCCGGGCACTGTTTCCCATATAAAGTCCTCTGGATTCTTCCAATTACTGTAACAAGGAAGATGACGATTCTTGTACTTTGATTGACAATTCTACTTAACTGGCTTTTTCCATGGGATTTCTCTTTTGCTCTTGCTTGGTTCAACTCTGCCCCTCAGTGCCTCAAGAGGGTCTTTGCTCTGTCCCCTGCTTTGTAGAGCAATTCCCAGTTCATTAACACAGTGCTCTTCAGGGATTCTCTCAACCCCAGGGGTGAGCTCCTTACCGCTGCTCCACGGGTTGCTTCTCTCTTCGGCTCACAGCTTCTCCTGCTTCTCTCACCTTTGGAAGTCATGCAGCAGCTCCACAGCGTGGGGTCCCTCAAAGGTACAATGGTTCCTCTTTCCGCTCTCCAGCTCGCCGCTTGATACCCGTTTCTCCTGCTGTGGTCCTCGTGTCTCAGCAGCGTGCTCTGCAGGGACGTGTCCCAGTCTCCATCAGTCCCTGTTCTCTGCACGTCAGCTCCCTTCAACTCGCTTTCCCTCCAGGGAGAATCAGACAACAAGAGAATCCTTCCTCTGTTTATCTTTTGCCGGCTCGTGTGTGTGGTTGAGAGCTAGTATGTTTGTTTTGGTTCCGCGCCCGGCTCTTCAATCCTCTTTTCTTCTTCCTCGCGTCAGTTCCCATAGAGCCATAGTTTTCCTTATTCTTCCTCGTAACAGTATGGTTTTTCCCATATTCATAGACAGGTCTACTCTGCATAAAGTAACTACGAGTAGAAAGAGGAGGTAAAGAAAATTGGTGTTTTTGGCCCTAACAGTGTGGGGGAATGTATTTTTGGGGTTAAAGTGGTAGTTGCAGTACCGTGTTCTCCCTAGACAGTCTTCCCTGCCTCCACAGAGGGGTCCACCTGCTGAGTACCACCCCCAGGGGGACTATCGGGCAGCAGCCTCACCTCTCTGGCCCCATGGGAACGGCCCCCCTAGGGAGGAAGTGACGAAATCAAAGGATTCATCACATTCCACTCTCTCCTGACACTATCACTGGTGGCCGTCAACTCTCTCTGTAGGGCATATTTCCAGTTGGATATACTAAAATACCACGTCCCCATCTCCAGACCCCCTTCCAGCTCAGGCAAGTCCACAAACCTTTCCACCTTCACTACCTGCCCCACCCTTTCCAGCCCTGCCTCATACCAATCCTGAAACTGGGCGTACTCCGGGATACTATCGCGGATCGGGGGAGCCCATATGTGGCTTAGGGGGATAGCTATGTCGTGACTCCGATCATTTCTTTTCTGTTACCCCACAACTTCCACAATGGCCCCAAGACACGGTGCACCCTAAAAATCCTCGTTATCGCCTTTTGGTGCCCCCATAGCCCCTCTCCCATTGTCACTGGCCGGAACAAGTGGTTCTCTATTTGCACCCATTGTTTCTGCACATCTACTCTTAGGTGCGGGATCAGGGCACTGAACTGAGCAGCCCGATAGTATAAATGCATGTCGGGCAGCCCCACCCCTCCTCTCTCCCTAGGTTGAATTAACACCATGTAATGTACCCTTTGTTTCTGTCATTGCTGCGATTGGCAGCGCTTGATATAAATATAACCTCTTGGGCAGGAAGGTCATTTTGACTGCATTCAGCCTGCTCATCCAGGACAGGGTTAGCCTAGACTACCTTTCCAAAGCATCACAAAGCGTATTCAGCAAAAGGGGGTAGTTGTCTACGTACAGGTCATTCAAATCTTTTGATATTTGTATTCCCAACGATTTTATGTTGTTTTGCTCAATTGGAATGCCAAACTCACTCCAATCTTCCTCGTCTCCCTGTGCCCCCCACCCCAGGGGAAAAAGGTCTGATTTATCCAAATGTACTTTAAATCCCACCACCTGCCCATACTTGTGCAGCAGCCGGTTCATCCCTCTAATTGACGTTGCCACGTTGGACAAATGACGGAGGATGTCATCTGCATAAAGACAGAGCCTATACTCCACTGCCCCTACTCTGATGACAGACACCTGCCCATCTCGCCTCAGCTTTATACTAAGCGGCTCTATGGAGAGTGCGAAGAGCAGGGGCATACAGGGCATCTCTGCCTCGTTCCCCTACTGACAAGAAAGGCTCAGTATGTCTTTCCATTGACCACCACCTGTGCATTAGGTGCGCGTACATCGCGCCTATCGCTCGCTGCATTTGCGCCCCAAACCCCATCCTGCCTAGCACCGCAAATAAGAATGCCCACTCCACACGATCAAATGCCTTTTCTGCATCAAGGCTGAGTAATGGATAACCCTCAGTCTGCAGAGACATGCTCCACAAGATCTATGGTTTTCCTAATGGCATCAGTTTGCTGTCTCCCTGCAATAAAGCCCATCTGGTCTGGGTGTATCAGCCGGGGCATCATACCCTCCAACCGCGAGGCGAATATGCGTGTAAATATTTTTTCATCAACATTTAGTAACGATATTGGTCAATACGAGGATCATCTGGTTGGGTCCCTCCCTTTCTTGGGTATCAACGATATGAGGGCATTACTAAAGGATGTCGGGGCGGCCCCCTTCCCGAGTATATTGTTATACACCTAAATCATATGCTTCAGAAGTACCCTCTCAAACTGTTTATAGAAACCCATCCTATATCCATCCTCGCCCGGGGCCTTTCTTTTGGGGAGCCGTTGAATCGCCGCCACGACTTCCTCATCAGTTATGGGGCTCTCTAGGAGCTCGACCTCTGGGAGAGTGAGTTTCGCCAGTTCTACACCTTGGAGATAATCCTCTGAGGCTGTACCCGACCCCAGACATTCTGTTGCGTATAGGCCTTCATAATACTGCACAAACCTTTCCGCAATCTTTGTGGGTGCTTCCTCCCCTTGTCCTCCTTCGTTCCTCAGCGGGGAAACCCACCCCTCAGCCCTCTGCGCTCTGAGCCTGGCAGCCAGCAGAGCATCTGCCATATCCCCTTTTTCATAAAATCTTTGCTTACGGTATTTTAACTAACATAAGGTGTCCCCTAGCCTAAACTCTTTACGTTCTGCTCGTTTCATTTGGATACCTTCCAGTACCTCCTCTTCGTATTCAACCCCACATGCATCCCTGATTCCCCTTCCATGATTTCTGCTCTAAGCGTCTCTTCCCGCAGTTCACGCTCCCTCTTTTTGCGAGCTCCTTCTTGTATAAGAAGTCCCCTCCAGGTAGCTTTATCTGCATCCCAGATCACATTTACATCCATCCCCTCAGTGTTGTTGATCTCAAAATATGCCCTAATGTCCTTGCAAACTTATCAGCAAAAAGTGGATCCCGCCAGATGGAGTAGTTACACCTCCATCTACCATCTGCCCTGCTAAGCCCTGCTAGATCTAGATCCATTACCACCATATCATGGTCTGACCACCCTACTGGCGGAATAGTACTACTAACCAGTCTCCCTCCTTGATCCCCATTGAGAGGCAAATCCTCAATCCTAGTATAGGTGGCGTGCGGGGTGGAGTAGAAAGTATATCCCTTTTTCGCCCGGGTGTATCATCCTTCACACATCATTCAACCCCCTTACCTCAATAGCTCGGCCTAGATGCCCCTCTCTCCACCCTCCCACTGTGGGGGGGGCTTTCCTCTGCAGATTTCCTATCTAGTAGTTTGTCTGCCCAATCGTTAAAGTCTTCCCCTATGATAAACACGTCACCCGCCGTGGCCAGTATCGCATCTAGGGCATCCTGGATAAACACCACTTGGCCCTGGTTTGGGGCATAGAGCGCCGCCAGTACCACCCTCGTCCCCTCAATATTACCCTGCACTATAATCAGTCACCCGCCCATCATTCTCTGCACCCCCCATTCCTGCAAGCTCTTTTGTTTATGCAATATTATCCCTACCCCTCCCGGCTTCACCTTTCCTGAGGCCCAGTAGACTTGCCCAATACCCACACCTCCTAGCCGCCTCTCTTCCCCTTCCACCAGCCTGGTTTCCTGCAAACACAGCTTGTCCCGACCGGCATTCTGAAATTCACAGGCCGCTAGGGACCTCTTTGTGGGTGAGTTCATCCCCTTTACATTCAGGGTTCCCATGACCAGGCTCCCACCCCCTATTAAACCTCTTTATCCCTGGCCCCATCCCTCCTCCACCTGCTCAGATCCTCCAAGTGTGACCCCCAATGCCTCGCTCCTTGTAGTCAGCACCCTCTTCTGTAGGATATGTTGCATACCCGTGCTGCCCTTAAAACCACCCCAATATGAACTTAAACTGTATCAAATACATTAACTGTTAACTGCAACGGGCAGTCATTATCATAGAGACACCCTCTCTCCCACTGAGGGCCACTTGGGGGTGGAAGTCCATGCTCTTCCACTGACATACTCTTTCCAACCAAACCAATTGCATTCCTCCATCTGTCCCTTCTGGTGCATGAAGGCAAGCGTCCCCAACCAGCACGATCCTCCCCGCAATGAGAGAAAATAACGGACTCTCCCAAGTTGGGAATAAAGCCAAGACAGAGTGCGAGTGAGCTTAAGTGGGAGTTTATCAATCAAAATAGGGCATGCAAAGAACTCTGCAAACTCCGAGAGCGCTCTGTCTGACAATAGCAAAGACAGGCGTATATATTTACAAAAAACGTCATCAAAACCTACATACTATAGGGGGCACAGGTTCAATGGGATTGGGTGGCGACGACTAACTATAGGTGCTGCTGCGGTGTGGTTGGTCTTGGCTGGAAGACGTCACTGGTCAGCCTCGTGGGTTGGGCTGGGCCTGGCAGGTCGGCTTGAGTTCATCCGGGCGGCGTTGTTGTGCCAATGAGGCCTGTGGCAGAGATGAATGCCTTTCTTGGCTTATTTGCCCTAGGCCATGCACACCGCAGTCATTCAGTCATTGCAATATTATTCTCTTTAGTAAATCTTTCAATAGGTTATTCTACAGGTTAATGCAACACAGGAGGAATGCACCTTGTGAGGGGTCTGGTGGCCGTTTGTCAGGGCATGATTACCTGTGTCCTGTTGACCGGTATCATAGGTCGAGGGGCTGGGCCTTGGGGCATGGGACGGGCGGTACATGTCTTTCTGTCTTGTTAGAAGTTATTATGAATGGGCCGCTGTATATTACCACAGTGTTGGGTGTCTTGATTACATCGAGTCATAAGTCTTAAGATGATTCTGTGGAATGTGGGGTTTACGAGGGGGCGCTGGTGGATCTGTGTGTTCAAGCAAAGGTTTACTGCCGTGTTGTAAATAACGCAGGTGGGGGGCAGTGGCCTTGGGAGCTACAAAGGTGGCTACAAATCTTTGAAGCGGCTCCAGTCTGGTCGGGGGAGGTGGAGGAGTGCGGCGCGGGCCTCTGCTTTCTTGCTGGGCAGTCTTCGTAGGGTGGGAGGGGGAATGACCTTGCACGTAGTCTCAGAGGTATCTTCCTCGTGTGTTGCCGACTTCAAAGGCGAAAATACTACAAACGTTTAAACATTCTATAACACTTATTTGAATCACTTGATAACATACATTTCACTTTTACTACATGTGTTTTGAATACAACCCGTCTGAGCAACTTATTTATACGCTACGTTTTGACAACTACAGCATTTAGTTATATGCATATACAATTACAGTCGGTGAGGTAGCCGTGAGGTGGGTGGAGTACATAGAAAATTACTCGCCACTGTACGTGACAGTAGTGGCACACAAGGGGCTTAAACGTTCACACGTGACACGTGCATTCTTGCACGGGCCCTCTGTATTGTTACATTCATCTTCTCTTGTACTCTAGCAGCATTAGTCTGGTTATGGCACAGGACCATGGAGTGTCGGTTTTTTAGTGATACACATAGCAAATAGCCCTCGGACGCTCTTTCATTGTTTGCACCCTACTGCAGTGGTGTGGGCTCTTATATTGCTAATATCATGGAGGTAGGTATTCTATCATGGTTATGCAGTTTGCAGGTTTTCGTAATAGCAGAGGGTTTTGTGGAGAAATGCACATTTTTGCAAGTGGTCTTGACATTAATATTTTGGGGACTTTCAGCCACCTGATGATCATTTTACAGTTTTTTCTCATCACTCAGGCCTGCAGGCCGGGTCAAGCTGGGAGCAGTGATACACTGTGGAGGGTGAAATGTTAGTGTTAGTATCTTGTGCTAGCTCGTGTCCGCCTTGTTCGTGGGAACAGGCTCACAGCGGATCTGCCAGGGTGTTGCGGCAACAGGGATAGTTGAAACTCTTCAAGGGTGGGGGCCGCGCTGCAGTGCGCAGAGCTCACACCATCTTTGTTAGATAAAAAATAGTTTCTGAGGCCTTTCTACATTCAACGTGTGGGCAATGTCTTCAGTAGGTGAGCCCCCCACCGCCTGGGCCCTGGCGGTACGGGAGAACGCCCAGTGAGCCATGGCCCTCGCCTGGGGAGGGATGTAGGCAAGGGGGGTCCTTTAGACCTTCCCTCCCCTACACGCAGCACCTTTTCAAATCCTTTGCCCCCCCACCAGTACGCTCATGGGCCCTTACGCGGGGACGGGCCATTGAGTCATATATATTTACACCCACTCTACCCTTTACGCCGACTGGGGAGGTTCGGCAACGACTCCTGTTTCCCTCTCTTCTTGGCCGGGCTTGCCTGCTGGTTTACAATCATCTCGGCGCCCAAGGTCAAATGGCCCAGTGCCTGCTCTGCCTCCTCCGCAGAAATGATCCAATAGTCAACACTGTCCACCTCAAACTGTAAAGCAAATGCGAACGCCCATCGGTACCTAATTCATTTGTCATTTAACCATTTCGTGAGTGGCTGACAATCCCTTGACCGGGACAGCGTTAGGTTAGACAAATCCTGATAGACTGTTATACGGGAGCCTTCATACTCCAAGTCTTGCCGTGTCTGAGCTCTTGCCAGTACTTCAGCCATGTCCTTGTACCTAGAGAATCTGGCGACGATGGAGCGTGGCCCATTCCCATACGGCTTTCCACCTCTGTGCTCTCTTTCCAATTGCACCTCTTTGCCCCTTCTGTCTCGAACAGCGGGCTGATGATGCCTTGCAGTTTGCGTTCGACTTGCAAGGGGGTCTCCCGTTCCGTCTCCTAATCGTGCAGCTCCAACTCTGTCATTTGGGCATCCAGGCACATCATATCAGAATTATTGAATTGGTTAATTTCCAGGCTCTCTATCTTACTCTCGACCGTGCCTACTCTTCCCGTAAGATCAGCCAAGGACGCCTGCAGGTCCCCTCGGAGCGCTTTCGATTTCTGCTAGGATACTGTCAAAGTCATCTTTCGTGGCAAAGTTCAACGTGTTCATTCCCATCAACAGCTGCCCCCCTGGCATCTCTCCAGCGGCACCTCCGGGCCTCCCCACGTGCATCGCCCTTTGTTCCCCTACCTTGGGGCAGCTACCCAATGTCCAATTCCTTCTCTTGGGGCAGTGCCCGACCTTGTCGCCGTGCCTGGGGTCACTCTGCGAACCCTTTGGGCCTTTGCCACCCAAACATCCCCTCCCTGAGGCACCAGCCTCTTTGTTCTGCACTCATCCTGTCACATACCTCAGCTCTCTCCCAGCTTCGGGGCAGAAGTCAAAGTTATGCCCCTCCTGTCGTGCCAGCAGCCTTCTTGGGGCCAATCCGCTTCGGCAGACTCCCGGTTCAAGGGCTTGGGGGGCAGTTGCTCCATGCTGCTGTTGGGATCTGCAGTGGTCTGTGGCAGCTCAGTCCTCTCCCCTCATGTGGAGTGAGCCCTCATCTAGGGCTTCTCGATGGTCGGGCCCCTGCCTTTATCCCCTTCCACTGTCCCACATCTGGTTACACTCACTGCGGGGCTCCGGGGTTGTCACCTTTCCCTATGCCGCTCTTCAGCTCAGGTGTGGTGTGGAGTGCCATGCTTCACTGGCATCCACGTGACCACTGCAGTATCGGAGACAATGTGGTGGTCTACTCCCCAAAATTCGTTCTTGCAGGTACTCATGGCGGCCTTTATGAACCTGCCTCCTACAGCACTACTACTGTGCATTGGAATCAGGAGGACCGAGGTGCCTCCCCCCTCTCCACTTCATCTGCACACTTCTCATCCCACCAGGGGAAACAGAGAGCACTGCTCCCCAGGGCCTGCTGCTGGTCCGCACTGCCAGAGAGCACCCGTGTCACGGCCGCAATTCCGTCAGCGCGCTATTCCCACGGGACCCGACTGGTCTCCTGGTACGCGCCACTGTCTGCTGCACCGCAGCTATCAAGGGTCCAGCAAGACTGGTGGGGGAGGGCCTCCAGCGCCCTCCACTGCGTAGGCTCGGTGAGGGTTGAGCGGGCTGACGTATCTCAACACCTCTCCACTGTTCCGCTCCCTTAATGTGCCCGGGGTCTCAGCACCCCTTCCGCTGCACGACCTGACCCACAGTTCTCATCGGGTCCAGTTGGTTCTGCTCCATCTTGTCTCTTGGTCTCTGGGGGAAGTGGGCCACGTTTCTCCACACCCCCTAGTGGTCTCCCGAGCATGGGACTTTTGACTTCGAAAAATTAAGTTACCTTAGGGAGAGGTTGTCAGCATAGGGACCAAAGGAAATTACATTACTTCAGTGGGAAACATACAATAAATGGGAAGATTACGCTAGGCAGAAAGCAATGAGGGAAGCACAACTTAAAAAAAGGAAGCCACAGTCAGAAAAAAATAATGCTAGAGTATATGATATGATACATGATATGATATGACATGGCATTTATAACGCGCCTATACACACGTGTTTCAAGGCATGACGAGGCAAGGGGGGAGCAAAGGGAGGAGAGACGACGATCCTACTAAGCCAGGTGTCATTCAGATCACGCAAGTGCATGGGAAGGGGGAAAAGGAAAAGTGCAAGGGCGAAGGGAGAGGGAAAAGTGCAGTACATGGGAAAGTGGAATAAATAAGATAAATAAAACGGCCAGCTGGTGGCAAGTGCAAGGAAGTGCAGACATAAGTGCTGGTAGGGGGACTGAAGGAATTCAGAAAAACAGTCCCCCGGTGCAAGGGTTGCCAGGGAGGCAGTGCAGGTGGGCAATTGACAGGGCCTGGGCCAGAGATCAGAAAGGGCGGCCAGGTAACCATTGCAGTTTCAGTCAGGAATTCAGCAGGAGAGAGGGGGAGAGAAAGCAGAAGCAAAGAGGAAGGTTTTGAGGTGCTTCCGGAACCAGAGATGGTTCTCCTCGAGGTTCAGGGAGGCAGGAAGGCTGTTCCAGAGAGAGGCCTCTGCCGAAGAGAGTGATCTGCCACCAACTCATTGCTTGGAGAAGCTACTGACCCTGAGGGAGTTGGAGGCGGATGAGCAAAGAGCTCGAGAAGGAAGATATTTGGGAAGAGAGAGTTGAAGGTATTGCGGCCCCAGACCCCAAAAGGCCTTGTGTACAATGCAGAGGGTTTTGAACTTAATCCTCGCAGCCACTGGGAGCCAGTGCAGAGATTTCAGTCCTGGAGAGATACGACCCCTGGGCTTGAGGCCAAGGACAAGTCTCGCAGTCCTATTCTGGATAAGTTGCAGAGGGCGGAGAGTGGAGGCAGGCAGATTTAGATAGAGGCTGTTACAATAGTCCTGCCTAGAGAGGACCAGGGCTCTGGAGACAGTGAGCTTCTGGGGGAAAGAGAGGAAAGGAAGAATACCTCTCAGGAGGTGCAGCTGGTAGTGTGACTTCTTAGAGACGTCAGAGATGTGAGGGGGAGAATGAGAGTCCAG
Organism: Ambystoma mexicanum; assembly: GCF_040938575.1. Taxonomy (NCBI): domain Eukaryota; kingdom Metazoa; phylum Chordata; class Amphibia; order Caudata; family Ambystomatidae; genus Ambystoma; species Ambystoma mexicanum. The sequence continues at coordinate 1,546,660,144 of NC_090931.1, forward strand.
AGTTGAAGATGATCAACAGAAGTTAAAAGAGGACTGGGAACAGGTTGACAGAGAAAAAGGCCTATGTTTAGGCTTCTGCACCCTCCGAGGATTCAGAGGCAGGCCCCTTGTTGCAACATTTATTGACTAAACAACCTCTACCGCCTACATATAAAACAGATGATAAGATAGACACAATTGGCGAAGATGACAAGGGACCCTCTACTCGGGGTTCCGTACTTCCAGAAACTCAGGCACGCATTAACTCATGGTTGGAGGAATGGATTAAGGCAGGAATGAAGGGACCAGGCCTTGCCTCTAAAATCATGAAAACTCAGTCCCTAAAAGGCAAATAATATCATTCTGCATGAATTATCTGGATTAGTGCTTGAGAAATATAAAAATATAATGGCAGTCAGAAGGGGTCTCTTGAGGAGTGGCCTTTCCTGACCAGTGTGAGGGCATAGACTGCAAGAGCTTTAACTTAAATTAATTGGGGTGTGAACAGTGATTTCGAATCTTACTTGAATGGCTCGCAAAAGTCCCCGTCTCCACTCATCAGGTCCCTATAAGGAAAGTTCCCGAGTTTAGCTCAGACCATCTGACTCGCCATGTACATGTACCATGGAATAGGATGGAGCTGTTGTCTTTTACCAAAGATTTTCCTGACATCAGACAGAACCCTGAACAGTGGAATAATCAGACTAACAAAATTAGATTTGGAGAAGAAGTAAGTAGCGAATTTTAGAGGGGAAGCAGGGCACTTGCATGAGGACATATTGCCTTACCTGGGGCTGTTATCAATGGAATTGAGCAAATAGTGCCCCGGAAACAAATGAACTGTAGACAGGACAAAGGTGAGTCGGTAGAAAAGTACTTTGCAAGGAAGGAAGGAAGGCGTTTTCTCCTCTTCCAGTGCTATGGATCTAGGTACCATGAAAGGGCAAACAGCCTTTTGTTCACACTTTGAGGAAGGACTGCTCCTACACTTAAAAAATGACATACAAACAAAGCTGCTCAGATATTGACTATGGCCAGATATTATGTGAATAGGCATATAAAAGAAAGGGGTGAAAAGGAAAGAAAATGATAGGATTAAAAGACAAAAGTATTAATGCAGCAACGAGGCAGAGGGAAAGGTACATCACGAGGAAAAGGAATATTGAGAGGAATGTATGGAGGGAGAGGGGTAAGTTCTGCTCCAGCATACAGAGGAGGGATAGTGGACGATGAATGCCATTATTGCTAAAGGCCAGATCATTGGATTCGGGAATGTCCCACGAGTACAAGGGGAAGAGGGGAAGGTCTATGGGACGAGGAATAGTACGAGGAAGCGAGAGTGTGTTTGATGGTAACAATGTGGAAAACCATGTCCAAGGACAGGCCAATTATATTAATGCAAGGCAGGGGCAGCAGTATACTGCAAGGGCCTACTATCAAGACCAGCCATATCCAGATTATTATGCACCATAGGGATTCCCAGGAGAGGGGCAAGGCAGGGGCAGCAGTATACTGCAAGGGCCTACCCTGAAGACCAGCCATATCCAGATTATTATGCACCATAGGGATTCCCAGGAGAGGGGCAAGGCAGGGGCAGCAGTATACTGCCTGGGCCTACTATCAAGACCAGCCATATCCAGATTATTATGCACCATAGGGATTCCCAGGAGAGGGGCAAGGCAGGGGCAGCAGTATACTGCCAGGGACTACTATGTAGACCAGCCATATCCAGATTATTATGCACCATAGGGATTCCCAGGAGAGGGGCAAGGCAGGGGCAGCAGTATACTGCCAGGGACTACTATCAAGACCAGCCATATCCAGATTATTATGCACCATAGGGATTCCCAGGAGAGGGGCAAGGCAGGGACAGCAGTATACTGCAAGGGCCTACTATGAAGACCAGCCATATCCAGATTATTATGCACCATAGGGATTCCCAGGAGAGGGGCAAGGCAGGGGCAGCAGTATACTGCAAGGGCCTACTATCAAGACCAGCCATATCCAGATTATTATGCACCATAGGGATTCCCAGGAGAGGGGCAAGGCAGGGGCTGCAGTATACTGCCTGGGCCTACTATGAAGACCAGCCATATCCAGATTATTATGCACCATAGGGATTCCCAGGAGAGGGGCAAGGCAGGGGCAGCAGTATACTGCCAGGGCCTACTATCAAGACCAGCCATATCCAGATTATTATGCACCATAGGGATTCCCAGGAGAGGGGCAAGGCAGGGACAGCAGTATACTGCCAGGGACTACCCTGAAGACCAGCCATATCCAGATTATTATGCACCATAGGGATTCCCAGGAGAGGGGCAAGGCAGGGACAGCAGTATACTGCCAGGGACTACTATGAAGAGCAGCCATATCCAGATTATTATGCACCATAGGGATTCCCAGGAGAGGGGCAAGGCAGGGGCAGCAGTATACTGCCAGGGCCTACTATCAAGACCAGCCATATCCAGATTATTATGCACCGTAGGGATTCCCAGGAGAGGGGCAAGGCAGGGGCAGCAGTATACTGGCAGGGACTACTATGAAGACCAGCCATATCCAGATTATTATGCACCATAGGGATTCCCAGGAGAGGGGCAAGGCAGGGGCAGCAGTATACTGCCAGGGCCTACTATCAAGACCAGCCATATCCAGATTATTATGCACCATAGGGATTCCCAGGAGAGGGGCAAGGCAGGGGCAGCAGTATACTGCCTGGGCCTACTATCAAGACCAGCCATATCCAGATTATTATGCACCATAGGGATTCCCAGGAGAGGGGCAAGGCAGGGGCTGCAGTATACTGCCAGGGACTACTCTGAAGACCAGCCATATCCAGATTATTATGCACCATAGGGATTCCCAGGAGAGGGGCAAGGCAGGGGCAGCAGTATACTGCCTGGGCCTACTATGAAGACCAGCCATATCCAGATTATTATGCACCATAGGGATTCCCAGGAGAGGGGCAAGGCAGGGGCAGCAGTATACTGGCAGGGACTACTATCAAGACCAGCCATATCCAGATTATTATGCACCATAGGGATTCCCAGGAGAGGGGCAAGGCAGGGGCTGCAGTATACTGCCTGGGCCTACTATGAAGACCAGCCATATCCAGATTATTATGCACCGTAGGGATTCCCAGGAGAGGGGCAAGGCAGGGGCAGCAGTATACTGCCAGGGCCTACTATGAAGACCAGCCATATCCAGATTATTATGCACCATAGGGATTCCCAGGAGAGGGGCAAGGCAGGGGCAGCAGTATACTGCAAGGGCCTACTATGAAGAGCAGCCATATCCAGATTATTATGCACCATAGGGATTCCCAGGAGAGGGGCAAGGCAGGGACAGCAGTATACTGCCAGGGCCTACTATCAAGACCAGCCATATCCAGATTATTATGCACCATAGGGATTCCCAGGAGAGGGGCAAGGCAGGGGCAGCAGTATACTGCCAGGGCCTACTATGAAGACCAGCCATATCCAGATTATTATGCACCATAGGGATTCCCAGGAGAGGGGCAAGGCAGGGGCTGCAGTATACTGCCAGGGACTACTCTGAAGACCAGCCATATCCAGATTATTATGCACCATAGGGATTCCCAGGAGAGGGGCAAGGCAGGGACAGCAGTATACTGCCTGGGACTACTCTGAAGACCAGCCATATCCAGATTATTATGCACCATAGGGATTCCCAGGAGAGGGGCAAGGCAGGGGCAGCAGTATACTGCCTGGGACTACTCTGAAGACCAGCCATATCCAGATTATTATGCACCATAGGGATTCCCAGGAGAGGGGCAAGGCAGGGGCAGCAGTATACTGCCAGGGCCTACTATCAAGACCAGCCATATCCAGATTATTATGCACCATAGGGATTCCCAGGAGAGGGGCAAGGCAGGGGCAGCAGTATACTGCCAGGGCCTACTATCAAGAGCAGCCATATCCAGATTATTATGCACCATAGGGATTCCCAGGAGAGGGGCAAGGCAGGGGCAGCAGTATACTGCCTGGGCCTACTATCAAGACCAGCCATATCCAGATTATTATGCACCATAGGGATTCCCAGGAGAGGGGCAAGGCAGGGGCAGCAGTATACTGGCAGGGACTACTATGAAGACCAGCCATATCCAGATTATTATGCACCATAGGGATTCCCAGGAGAGGGGCAAGGCAGGGACAGCAGTATACTGCCAGGGACTACTCTGAAGACCAGCCATATCCAGATTATTATGCACCATAGGGATTCCCAGGAGAGGGGCGAGGCAGGGACAGCAGTATACTGGCAGGGACTACTATGAAGACCAGCCATATCCAGATTATTATGCACCGTAGGGATTCCCAGGAGAGGGGCAAGGCAGGGGCAGCAGTATACTGCCAGGGCCTACTATGAAGACCAGCCATATCCAGATTATTATGCACCATAGGGATTCCCAGGAGAGGGGCAAGGCAGGGACAGCAGTATACTGCCTGGGACTACTCTGAAGACCAGCCATATCCAGATTATTATGCACCATAGGGATTCCCAGGAGAGGGGCAAGGCAGGGACAGCAGTATACTGCCAGGGACTACTATGTAGACCAGCCATATCCAGATTATTATGCACCATGGGGCTTCTCAGGAGAGGGGCAAGGCAGGGGCAGCAGTATACTGCCAGGGACTACTATGAAGACCAGCCATATCCAGATTATTATGCACCGTAGGGATTCCCAGGAGAGGGGCAAGGCAGGGGCAGCAGTATACTGCCAGGGACTACTATCAAGACCAGCCATATCCAGATTATTATGCACCATAGGGATTCCCAGGAGAGGGGCAAGGCAGGGGCTGCAGTATACTGCCTGGGCCTACTATGAAGACCAGCCATATCCAGATTATTATGCACCGTAGGGATTCCCAGGAGAGGGGCAAGGCAGGGGCAGCAGTATACTGCCAGGGCCTACTATGAAGACCAGCCATATCCAGATTATTATGCACCATAGGGATTCCCAGGAGAGGGGCAAGGCAGGGGCTGCAGTATACTGCCTGGGACTACTCTGAAGACCAGCCATATCCAGATTATTATGCACCATAGGGATTCCCAGGAGAGGGGCAAGGCAGGGGCTGCAGTATACTGCCTGGGCCTACTATGAAGACCAGCCATATCCAGATTATTATGCACCGTAGGGATTCCCAGGAGAGGGGCAAGGCAGGGGCAGCAGTATACTGCCAGGGCCTACTATGAAGACCAGCCATATCCAGATTATTATGCACCATAGGGATTCCCAGGAGAGGGGCAAGGCAGGGACAGCAGTATACTGCCTGGGACTACTCTGAAGACCAGCCATATCCAGATTATTATGCACCATAGGGATTCCCAGGAGAGGGGCAAGGCAGGGACAGCAGTATACTGCCAGGGACTACTATGTAGACCAGCCATATCCAGATTATTATGCACCATGGGGCTTCTCAGGAGAGGGGCAAGGCAGGGGCAGCAGTATACTGCCAGGGACTACTATGAAGACCAGCCATATCCAGATTATTATGCACCGTAGGGATTCCCAGGAGAGGGGCAAGGCAGGGGCAGCAGTATACTGCCAGGGACTACTATCAAGACCAGCCATATCCAGATTATTATGCACCATAGGGATTCCCAGGAGAGGGGCAAGGCAGGGGCTGCAGTATACTGCCTGGGCCTACTATGAAGACCAGCCATATCCAGATTATTATGCACCGTAGGGATTCCCAGGAGAGGGGCAAGGCAGGGGCAGCAGTATACTGCCAGGGCCTACTATGAAGACCAGCCATATCCAGATTATTATGCACCATAGGGATTCCCAGGAGAGGGGCAAGGCAGGGACAGCAGTATACTGCCTGGGACTACTCTGAAGACCAGCCATATCCAGATTATTATGCACCATAGGGATTCCCAGGAGAGGGGCAAGGCAGGGACAGCAGTATACTGCCAGGGACTACTATGTAGACCAGCCATATCCAGATTATTATGCACCATGGGGCTTCTCAGGAGAGGGGCAAGGCAGGGACAGCAGTATACTGCCAGGGACTACTCTGAAGACCAGCCATATCCAGATTATTATGCACCATGGGGCTTCTCAGGAGAGGGGCAATGCAGGGACAGCAGGATTCTGCCAGGGACTACTATGAAGACCAGCCATATCCAGATTATTATGCACCATAGGGATTCCCAGGAGAGGGGCAAGGCAGGGGCAGCAGTATACTGCCAGGGACTACCCTGAAGACCAGCCATATCCAGATTATTATGCACCATAGGGATTCCCAGGAGAGGGGCAAGGCAGGGACAGCAGTATACTGCCAGGGACTACTCTGAAGACCAGCCATATCCAGATTATTATGCACCATAGGGATTCCCAGGAGAGGGGCAAGGCAGGGACAGCAGTATACTGCCAGGGACTACTATGAAGACCAGCCATATCCAGATTATTATGCACCATAGGGATTCCCAGGAGAGGGGCAAGGCAGGGGCAGCAGTATACTGCCAGGGCCTACTATGAAGACCAGCCATATCCAGATTATTATGCACCATAGGGATTCCCAGGAGAGGGGCAAGGCAGGGACAGCAGTATACTGTCTGGGCCTACTATGAAGACCAGCCATATCCAGATTATTATGCACCATAGGGATTCCCAGGAGAGGGGCAAGGCAGGGACAGCAGTATACTGCCAGGGACTACTCTGAAGACCAGCCATTTTCAGATTATTATGCACCATAGGGATTCCCAGGAGAGGGGCAAGGCAGGGGCAGCAGTATACTGCCAGGGACTACTATGAAGACCAGCCATATCCAGATTATTATGCACCATAGGGATTCCCAGGAGAGGGGCAAGGCAGGGGCAGCAGTATACTGCCAGGGCCTACTATCAAGACCAGCCATATCCAGATTATTATGCACCATAGGGATTCCCAGGAGAGGGGCAAGGCAGGGACAGCAGTAGACTGCAAGGGCCTACTATGAAGACCAGCCATATCCAGATTATTATGCACCATAGGGATTCCCAGGAGAGGGGCAAGGCAGGGGCAGCAGTATACTGCCTGGGCCTACTATGAAGACCAGCCATATCCAGATTATTATGCACCATAGGGATTCCCAGGAGAGGGGCAAGGCAGGGGCAGCAGTATACTGGCAGGGACTACTATGAAGACCAGCCATATCCAGATTATTATGCACCATAGGGATTCCCAGGAGAGGGGCAAGGCAGGGACAGCAGTATACTGCCAGGGACTACTCTGAAGACCAGCCATATCCAGATTATTATGCACCATAGGGATTCCCAGGAGAGGGGCAAGGCAGGGACAGCAGTAGACTGCCAGGGACTACTCTGAAGACCAGCCATTTTCAGATTATTATGCACCATAGGGATTCCCAGGAGAGGGGCAAGGCAGGGGCAGCAGTATACTGCCAGGGACTACTATGAAGACCAGCCATATCCAGATTATTATGCACCATAGGGATTCCCAGGAGAGGGGCAAGGCAGGGACAGCAGTATACTGCCAGGGACTACTCTGAAGACCAGCCATATCCAGATTATTATGCACCATAGGGATTCCCAGGAGAGGGGCAAGGCAGGGACAGCAGTATACTGCCAGGGACTACTATGTAGACCAGCCATATCCAGATTATTATGCACCATGGGGCTTCTCAGGAGAGGGGCAAGGCAGGGACAGCAGGATTCTGCCAGGGACTACTATGAAGACCAGCCATATCCAGATTATTATGCACCATAGGGATTCCCAGGAGAGGGGCAAGAAGGGGCAGCAGTATACTGCCAGGGACTACTATGAAGACCAGCCATATCCAGATTATTATGCACCATAGGGATTCCCAGGAGAGGGGCAAGGCAGGGACAGCAGTATACTGCCAGGGACTACTCTGAAGACCAGCCATATCCAGATTATTATGCACCATAGGGATTCCCAGGAGAGGGGCAAGGCAGGGACAGCAGAATACTGCCAGGGACTACTCTGAAGATCAGCCATATCCAGATTTATTTAATTTTAATGTTTTATTTTTGCATTTATAAAGCGCACATCAGCCCTTGGGCATAGTGGCGCTGTTACAAGAATACTTTCTTAGTTACATTGCAAGTTCTTAGTTACATTACACGAGATCTCAGTTGCGTTACAAGAATACTCAGTTGCGTTACAAGAATACTCAGTTGCGTTACAAGAATACTCAGTTGCGTTACAAGAATACTTAGTTGGGTTACAAGAATACTTAGTTGGGTTACAAGAATACTTAGTTGGGTAACAAGAGTACATAGTTGAGTTACACGAATACTTGGTTATGTTACAGGCATATTTAGTTATATTGCAAAAATACTTTCTTCGTTCCTTTTAAAGGTACTTACTCATTACATTGGTGGAGCGATGAATGCAGGGCTACAGATATGCAATGGGGGGCCGGCTCTCATTTTCCTGGATGGCTACTCGTACATGCATTTACAGTTACAGGTTAGAGAGAAGTCTAGCGATGTGAAAGTGCAGGGTGCCTACCCCCTGCAGTCAGGATGCTGAGCACAATGTTAAGCATGTCAGACAGAGGCAATGTATATGGGGCACATATAGCTTCATAGGTGACCGTGGAGGTTAGGGGGCGCCCCCACTCACTATACAAACAGAGCAATATACAGAGGTACAGTGCGTGCAACATTAGATCCTAGAGGTAAGAGATGGGCTGTACAGTTTAGAATGCCTAGTGCTTACCAAGAGGTAGTTGCAGGAGCCGGAAGCTGTGGTGGATGTCTCTGGGGCGTTCAATGTTTAGAAGGGTGATGAAGGAAAGGTACAGGCGCACTATATTAGAGAGTTTGTAGTGTTGAAACAGCATGTCTGGCAGACGGTGCACGGTGTCTTGGACTGGCTCAGACTTGTCCTTTTAGTACCGGGCCTTCTGGCAATTGGGCCGGCTTCCGCCTCCGGTGCAGGTAGTCCAGGGAAGTAGCTGATGCTGGCCAATCAGCTGTTTTCGCATAGTCAGAGGCGTCGGGGCGATGCAGCAGCCATTTTACAGGTCGTCATGGCAACAGAGCACAAAGAACAATGGTGGCTCTCGCTGATGCCACGTGTGATTATCATGCAACATAGGGATGCCCAGGAGAGGGGCACGGCAGAGTACAAATACCCGTTGACCTCACAGGCCCATATGTGGTCTCATTTCTGTGCTAATTCCCTTCAACCCTAGAGAACCCCCAGCTCTTTTGCTGGACTTTATGACTTTTTAATTTTCACCCTGGAGAAAGTGAGCCCTTTTTCTCACTCCCTCATGTGTTTTGATTTGGATTATGTGTTTCCTTTGTTTTTGGAGTCTGACAAACTCCATAGGCATCTACTTTTTGTATGGTGACACACAACACCCTCAGTGCAATGTCGCAGAGAAATCCTTTAGATTTCTCATGAGGTTTAAAAACGTTTTCTTGTGAGAACTACTGTTCTCCAGCATGGGGTCTGGCATGGATTCACATGCTCATGAATATTCCCCGTCGTCAGGCTGGGAATCCTCGGTAAAGAAAAAACCAGTATCAGTTTCGTTTCTGATCTGTCTTTCGTAGTAATAACCAATCACTGGTCTCTGCGTCATACTGACCACAGCCAATGACTGCCCTCTACCTAAGCACCGCCTCTGGCAGCCATCTTCAGATTTTTACCGCACGTTCATGTGTTGGGATCCTCGTGCTATTGCTCTCGAGCGTTAGTGCTATTTTTTCGCGCTTTTTTCACAAAAACTTCGATTCTTTCGGTCAAAAGAGCCTCAAGCTCCACCGATCCTACATCCGATCAACGGGGACCCGTGTCGGATTCATCTGTGCCCCTCAAGGGTGAAGATTCGTCGAGCTACACTCCAGAAGCTTCTCAGGCCCGGTCTCGGAGATGGCCCAGGAGAAGGGAAGCTCGACGCCCGGAAAGCTGTTCAGGGCCTGCCCTGGATGCCAGCTGCAGAACGTCTTCAAGGAGGACGAACACTCTTTCTGCCTTTACTGCCTTCATGGGGACAAGACGCACGTGGAGAAGGACTGTGCGTTTTGCGGCAACATGTCGGAACGGACCATGAAGGACCGCCATCAACGTCTCGCCAGCTGGCTGGAGGGTAAGAGCCCGTCTGGCGAGAAGAAGAAGAAATCTGAGCGGTCTTCTAAGACCTTTGAGGGCGCCCCGGCGACGGGGGCCCAACATAAGGCCAAGCACCGCGAGTCCGCTGGCACCGGGAGCGCCGAACGGTCGGGCTCTACGGGCGCCAGGCAGGGCGCACCCTCCCCGGCACCATCAACCACGAGCCAACGCTCTGGGTCGGGTAAGAGGAAGGCCGAGCACCCGGCGAAGCTCCTGGAGAGGCCCCGGTCGAGCTCTAAGGCAGAGGAGGAGCGTGGCAGTGCCCCCTCCCTCAAGGATAAGGCGGTGAGCGCACCTAAGGTGGTGAAGGCCTTGATCCATTCGACCAAGCCCTCTATCGAAACGGTCGCGGCGGCCCTGGCCCAGCCTGTGGAGGCTGCACCAGTGGTGGCGGCCTCGGGGCCTAGAATCTCCCTGCCTCCTCGGAGGGAGTCTTCTTTTGTGCCCATCGATAGGACCCCCGTGAAACCCTCCGTGGGCAAGAAGAAGGGGGGGCAGGGCGTCGTCGTAGATTCGGCCTCAACCTCAGAAGAGGAGCTGATCGAGGTCTTAAGCCACGGCCTAGGCGTGGAACAAGACCAGCCCGTCGGAATGGGCCCCGACGCAGGTGACGACGACGACATCGTCGAGGATACCGACGGGGCCCCTGCTCGCCCGTCGGATTCCCCTCTGCCAGCGCCGCAAGACAACTCAGCGGCCATTTTGTTGGCTATACAGTCCTTATGCTCCGAGATAAGGACGAGACTACCGTTACCGACGGAGGAACCTCTCCCGTCGGGGGATCCAGAACCGGGACCTTCTGGTGTTCCCCCTACCAAGAAAAGAAGGATCCATCCACCGCCTCCTTTTCAACCGTCGCGCCCCGTCCAGCCCTCCTCCCCGTCCACCCGAGGGGATGATACGGGGACTGACACGGCAGCGACGGGTACGGACGACGAGGCATACGACGAGGATTTTCCGTCGTTGCCTCCCACCAGGGCTTCTCCTCCCGACGAGATTGGATCGTTCCACTCAATGATCGCCAGGGCATCCGAGCTTTTCCAACTCTGCCCTGAGGAGAAGAAAAAGGAAGGCTTCCTTTACCAACGGCGCGAGGCCAAGAGGAAGACGGTCCTCGCAGTGCCTCTGTTGGACGACATTTGGGATGAGGGCCTTTCCCTCCTCAAGAACCCTTCCACGACGCCAGCGAAAAGAGACCGGTACGAGAAAAAGTACCGGGTCCCGGACTCGGCCCCCCTATGCCTCCGGGCGCAGCCTACCCCGGACTCCGTCGTCTCCGCGGCAGCCAGGAAGAAAGCGGGGGGGGGTGCGGCCTCCACGTCGACTTCCCCGCCGGACGGCGAGGGAAAGAAATTGGATGCCATGGGACGTAGAGTCATCTCGTCGGCGGCGACGACGATTAAAGCGGCCAACGCCTTGGCGATCGTGGCCCGCTACGACAGGGAACTCTGGTACAAGATAGCTCCCCTGCTGGATTTTCTGCCGGACGACAAGAGGGCGGAGGCCCTTGAGATCCTGCAGGAAGGTGAGGTGGCCTCGGACCACGCCATCACCGTGGCGACGGACATCGCCGACACTGGGTTCCGCCAGCTGGGCAACGGCGTTTGCCTTCGACGTCGTGGATGGCTCAAGGCTACGGACTTTCGGCAGGACGTCCAGACCAGGGTCCTGGACATGCCCTTCGACGGGAACAACCTGTTTGGGAAGACAGTGGACGATTCCCTTCAGGCCATCAAGGCGGATACTGAGACGGCCCGGGCCCTTGGAGTACTGCAGCAACGGCGGACGCCCTTTCGGAGCGGCGGAGGCAAGGGCGCCTCCAAAGGTTCCGGCGGCGGTTTCGCTTCCTACCGTCAAGCGGCCCGCTCGTCGTCGCAAGAGGCCTACAGAGGACGAGGCAAGTCTGGCGGACCCCGCCGTCGTCGCCAAGGAGGCCAAGGCGGCAAGGCCGCGTCCAAGCAGGATTGAACCGGCCGTGGGGTCGGGCCCCCACCGAAGCACCCCGGTGGGAGGCCGGCTGACGGGCTTCGTCAGCGTGTGGGAGTCCATCTCCACCGACCGTTGGGTGCTGGACGCCCTGGCCCGGGGCCACGCGCTGGAGTTTCAAAGAAGGTGCCCGCGCGTCCCCCCCGTGGCCAGGAAAGAACTTCACGTCCCTCAACTTCTCCTGGAGGTAAAGGCGATGCTCAGAAAGGGCGCCATCGAACTCGTCCCAAAGAGGCTTCGGGGCTCCGGAGTCTACTCGCGATACTTCCTCGTGAAGAAGAAGACGGGAGGATGGCGCCCCATCCTGGACCTGCGACGCCTGAACAAGTTCATCAAGGCGCAGAAGTTCCGGATGGTCACCCTCCAGCACGTCCTGGGTCAGCTGGAGGAAGGAGACTTCCTATCGTCGTTGGACTTGGAGGATGCCTACTTCCACATCCCCATCCTAAAGGGGCACCGAAAATTCCTCAGATTCGTGGTCCAAGGGCGTCATTACCAGTTCAAAGCCCTTCCCTTCGGACTACGGTCGGCACCCAGGGTTTTCACCAAGTGCCTCGCACCGGTGGCGGCGCAGCTGCGCCGCGAGGGGATTCACGTCTACCCCTACCTGGACGACTGGCTCGTCCGCGCCAAGACGAGGGAGCTCGCCGTGGTCCACACGGCAAGGACCGTCCAACTCCTCACGGACCTGGGATTCTCCGTGAACTACGCCAAATCCCACCTGGTGCCCGCGCAAGTCGCACTGTTTCTGGGAGCGAGGCTCGACACAGTGTCCCTTCTGGCCTCCCCGTCGGAGGAGAGGACCAGGACCATCTTGGGCAAGGTGCAACGGATGTTGGTGGCCGACGCGGCCAAGGTGAGGTCCATCAAGTCCCTCCTCGGGATGATGTCTTCCTGCATCTACCTCATTCCCATGTGCAGGCTCCGGATGCGCCCGTTGCAAGAATTCCTGGATGCGCGCTGGATCCAGACGACGGGCAGCTTCGAGGAAAGGATCAAGCTCGACGAGAGTTTCCGACGAGCGATACGGTGGTGGGGCACCCGCGCGCATCTGACGGCGGGCATGGACTTCCAGACCCCAGCCCACCAGGTGACTGTGACCACGGATGCCTCCCTAGAAGGGTGGGGAGCGCACACCGAAAATCTGCACGCAAGGGGACTCTGGCTCCCGACGGAGAAGTCCCTGCATATCAACGTCCTGGAGCTCCGTGCAGTGTTTTGGGCCCTCAGGTCCTTCCTTCCGTCCCTCAAGGGCAAGGTGGTGAGGATCTTCACCGACAACACCACCACCATGTTTTACATCAGGAAACAGGGCGGAACCAGGTCCCCAGCGCTGTCCAAGGAGGCGCAGGACCTGTGGCATTGGGCCGTAAATAGCGTTTCCGCCATTGCACGAAGGAGCAAAGTGCGGCCCATTCCGACCCATCGGGCACGAGCACCACGGCATGGCGGAAGTGCAAAGTCCGCGATGGCGGAAAAGACCCCAAAACGGCCCACACCGCCGCCGTACGGCGCCCCAGGTGCAATACCGCCACCCCTCTTAGCGGTCACCGCAGTGTGCGCCTACCGGAAAGTACGGTGGCCGGAAATATACGGAAACGGTAGTTAAAACACGTGCCCGGAACGTGAAACATCCCGGCGTACACCTATAAATACACTAAAACCACACAACCACTAAAAACACTACCCTGAGACACACCCCACCCCGTCAACCACCCTAGCGAAACCAAGAAAAATGGGAAAAGCAGCGAAGAAAGCATGCGACCGCAAGCGGCAGGTCCACTTCTCCCGTGAGGAACTCACCGTGCAAACAGAGACCCTCCAGGAGAATGCTGCCGTGGTCTTCTCCACGCAAATGACCAGGACGGCACTTGCAAACAAGAAGGCCATATGGGCTCTGGTTGCACAGCGGGTAAGTGCGGTGGGGACCGCACCCCGCACCCCACAGCAATGCCGCAAGCGATGGGACGACCTGCGGATACGCGTCCGCAGCATACTCTCTGCCAACCGCAACATTGCCACAGCCACCGGGGGAGGTCCTGAATCACCCATCAAGTTGACCCCCTGGGAAGAAATCTGTGCCTCCACCATCGGAATGGAGAGCATTGAGGGAGTCGGAGGGATGGAGAAAGGAGTGCAGACATCCGAAGATTCAGGTAGGTGGGCCAGATAAAACAATCCACACAGTCCATCCATGTGAAGTACCATGCGTCCACATAGTGCAACAGAAACACATGTCCAGGAGAACGTCCACACACATCGGCCTGATAGCGCACGTTAAAAACCACAATAAATACATAAATAATTAAAACCCCTAAAACACGCACTACACGTGCAGCAGGCACACCCTAACTGCAGGCTGCCAAACAACTGCACCCTCACTCCACACACAAATGAAAGCACCTCCAAGGCCCCGACCCAAATCACCCTCAGGTACCACCCCAAAGCATGTGATACTATGCCATTCCAATTCCCACAGACCCATCAATGACCCTCGCTCTCCTTTACTCCACCACAGGGTCCGATCCAAACGACGAGCAACAGGACACCCCTACCAGCACACCTGCAAAGAGGGCCAAGACCAACGGCCAGAGACCCTCCACCTCAGCTGCACGCATCAAGACACGGCAGCAGCACAAATCAGGTGGCAGCACAGAGGAGGGAACATAAACAGGCACCCCAGCAGCCAGCATGCCCACACCACCACCACCACAGGTCCCCCCAATGGATGCCACAGAAGGCACTGCCTCTGGTGGCAGCAGCACCATAGGTGACACCCCATTGATGGCAGCATGCTCGGACACAGAAAACGGGGATGCCGAAGTCAGATCCATCCATGACCTGTCCCAATCCCCCTGTCTGTCCCATCCCGTACAACATGAGGATACCACGCAGGGGCACCCACAAGACGACGACTGGCCATCCCCCCCAAGCCCTGTGGGAAGGCAACATGAGGTCAACAGCCCCTCTGCGACACCCCCGCAAATGGCCATGGCCCAGCAGAGGCAACAGTCCCTCGACCAGTTGATCGAACAACAGCAGCAACTGGCCAAACTCCTCAAGGACCATGCCGATGAATGTGGGGGCACCAAGGCAGACATAGAAACATCAACTGAGACACTTAGGGCAGAAATGGAGAGAGGCACAGAGACGCTAAGGTCACAAATTGAGAGAAGCACCGAGAGCCTGAGGGGGGAACTGCATGCGAGGTCCAAAGACGTATGTGCCGAACTTGCCGCAGTGCGCCGTGTGCTCACTGAGCTCTCGCAAACCCTTAGGGACATGCATGGACGTGAGCAGGCAGACACATCATCCGTTGCAAGTTCCGTCCAGGGCAGCCCCCAACGTAGATCTGGGAGGACCCGGCGCTCCACAGGCAGGGGTGCCCCTGATACCCGCAGAGGGGGCATGCAATAGCGACAGCCCACTGACAATTAGCATCTTTGAACACTGGTGTTCGGGGGGGAGGTAGGAGGGTGGAGGGGGTGTGTTGGGCTCACTTGGGTGGCGGGTCGATAGGGTGTACAACATGATATCACATATGCCATAAACAGTGCACGATCAACCAATGAGATGTGTGGACATTCATCTTTGTGTACTAGGCCATCATAGGCGTACAGTCCATTTCGTGCATGTTCCAGACACACACAGTGCCACGTGTCCTGTGTCCATGTATCAGCCACCAGGCATGAGTGCTAGAAGCATGCATCAATGAGATGCTGACGAATGTCACGGGCCTCCTGTGCCTCGCAGACTCCTTGAGGTGCTGCCACATCCCCACCCTCATCATGACCATCATCCGGTGCTTGCAGTTCTGCGTCAGGGGGCATGGGCACATTTCTACGTACGCACATGTTGTGGAGCATGACACATGCCATCACCATCTTTGCAACCTTCTCATGGCGGTACAGGAGTGCCCCGCCAGACCTGCTGAGGCAGCGGAAACGGCCCTTCAGTAGGCCGAATGCCTGCTCAAGGACTACACGGGTACGTGAGTGGGCATGGTTGTAGTCCTCCTCATGCTGGTCCCGTGGGTTCCGGACTGGTGTGAGGAGCCATCTCTTCAGTGGATATCCAGCATCACCTGTATGTGGACGAGAAACGTAGGATGTGGGATGCCATTGATACGTACGCACACCCCCCCCCCTTCCTGCCAGTACATTGCCAAATCACATACCCCACATCATCATGCATGCAATGAGACTCACCGAGTAGCCAGGATCTGTTCCCTGCGTGTCGCTCCATGTAGCGTGGTATGGTAGAGTTCCTCAAGACCATGGAATCATGGGTTGATCCAGGGAATCGGGCACAACAATGCGTAAAGATCCTGTTGGAGTCACACACCATTTGTACATTCAGGGAATGAAATTGTTTTCGGTTGCGGTACTGGGCCTCCATGGCATGTGGCACGACCAATTCAACATGGGTGCAGTCGATGGCACCAATGCAACCCGGTATGCCGGCAAGTGCATGGAATCCCACTTATGTGTTGGTTATTTCCTGCTCCGAGCGTGGTAGGGAGATGTAGTCGTCTGCGTGCTGCAGGAGGGCATCGAGCACTTGGAATAGTGTCCGTGAGAACAGTGGCTGAGAAATGCCATGCAACTGTCCGACTGTGTGCTGGTAGGTGCCTGTGGCCAGGAAGTGGAGTACAGACACCACCTTCAGTAGGGGTGGGATTGCGGTTGGGCTATCTATCATGCTGACTAGGTCAGCCTGTGTCATGTCCACAATGGCGGCTATGGTGTCCCGGTCCAGACGGTAGAGGGTGTGGATCTGCTCATCAGTGAGGTTGAACGGATGTGCTCGGAGGCGTGGGATTGCGGGCTGCCTGCGTGGTGGTAGTGGCTGTGCTGCTGGGCCTTGCTGGCCCTGCCTTGGCCTCCTCCTCCTCCTGCGTCTCCTCCGTGCGGCTGGTTGTAGTTGTTGTTCGTCTTCTTCTTGGAGTCGGAGCACTTGCAGTGCTATCAGGTCCCCCAGGGCCAACATCGCGAGTCCTGCCGGTAGCATTTCGCTGTGGTTGTGGGAGGAGACTGGGTGTGCAATTTATGTGTTTCCAGGCTGTATGGCCTCCACCTGTGGTGATTGATTCCACCTGTGCAAACTGCTCTCCCCTTTGGCCGAGCACGTCCCGCGCACTACGCTGCAATTCGGGGAATGGTATCTTGCTATTGCAATCATGTATTTGTACCCGATGGGCGTGTAAGATTGGTTGATATGTTCATTCTGCTGTGGTCCCATTGTTTCCCATACTATCTGTGCAGTCGCGAACGGACTTGTGAAGGGTCAGTGGAACGTAGTACTCGAGTAACGGTGGGCCCTCATGCATCACTGTACCGAGTTGCAACGACGGGCGGGGCGTCCCATTTGTGGGTGAAGGCAGTTGCCATTTTCACACACAGCCGCACTCGATGGAATAATTAGTGATTTCAAACGGCCACAGATGCCTTTTCGACGTGATGTTGCAAATGAGGAATTCGAAGGGCGGCGCTTTCGGTTTCCAGCTAGCGGCGAGGAGATGCCCACAGGTCTGACTGCAAATATAACGTTCTATTGTTCTATGTCCTTGAGACAGGGCCCATGGCGAGGGAGCAATGATTGATATGAATAGTTTGGGATGCGCAATAGCTACGTGGGCGATGAGGCCGGCCATTCCCAAATACATGTTACTTCACAACACTGGATTTACGGGCTGGGGCACTGTGGATTTAGCAGGCTGCATTACGCACAGACTCAATGGACGTTTCTAATGTCATGTGAGTAATTATTCAGGCGTTTTGATCCCGGGATGAGGGAATGATGAATGGATGCATGGGCAGGTGATTTGATGCAGAGTTTGCCATGTACAGGGCTTCTTGGGATCTATCCGCCTCCCCTACGCTATGTGATGCAGGGCTGCCATAGTGGGACCATCGTCTATCTGGCCTTGTTGAGCCCTCCCTGTCTCGACGCGCCCTCAGACACTTGTGTCCATGCACGTTAACATTCCCATCTGATGGATTCTGTTTTGGCAGACGCATGCACAGGTACACTCGTTCGTGATGGTGTTTACACCTAGGTATAGATGGTTATGTGTCGCAAGTGGCTTTGGGGTGGTGATGATCCTTTGGAGTGGGCTAGCATGCATATGGCTGTGGATTTCGTGTGCTCATTGAAGTGAGTTGTTCGAATGTAGTTCTGATGGCCATTCTGTTCTTGTTCTTTTCTTTTGGTTGACAGGTATCTCCTCCCCTTTTGCCACTGCCATCTGTATGCCACTCCTGCAGATGGATTTTACTCCCGACACCTGCTGCTTCGTGTTAATCGGTGGAGCAGCATTACGATCTTATGGGACGATCGCCAGTGGCCCACATGCCCTTACGCAGTACTGGTGGCTCGGAGCAACATTTCGGCCTTTCAGCTGGACTAGTGCCTCCCCATTGGGACGGCCCTGCGGTTGTGTGCGCTTCCTTTTTGCCTTTTCGTACGTGATTGTGGCTCTGTGTACCATGATGGGACAGGGCGTCACAAAAGTAGTGGCTGGTCATTTCTTGCGGATGCAGCCCACAATGGTGAAATGTGTTTTGGAGTTCATGGCCTGATGGCTGTATGGGCTTGGTGATTTTGTTGTGCATTAAATTTCTATTCTGATTTGGCCCGTGTAGCGTTTTTCTTTGCAAGTGATGTGGCATGTGCCTATATGTGGGGCGATGTATTGTGAGGAGATCTGCATTGGGTTCCTGCTTCGGGGTTTAGTTGCGTGGTACTGTGCTGGGCGCGTTTGCCTACTGAGCCCGTGAGGTCAGGGATGGGGGCTGCCTATATGACAGTTTGGATGTTGTCATGCTCAGGGGCGGGGGATTGGGTTTTGTGTGACAGATGGCGGTCAGCCAGGTGGACTGGTGGAATGATGTGATTTTCGGAATGTTGCTGGTCACAGGTGCCTGTGTTTGCGTGCGTTTCTTGGTGGGGGACTGTGGTCATGTCCATTGGGATGGCTTCTGTATTCGTGCCATCTGTGACCTGCAGCTCCCATTGGCCCCTCTTGTGTTGCTTTTGTTCGTTGGCATGCATGGGTGCTTTGTACATTTCACTGGTTGCATTGTGACTTCATTGCACCTACAGGGAGTTGTACTTTGTGGGCAGGGAGCGGTGTACAGGCACTCAGTGGGGCCGTTTACGGTTGATTCGCGATGCCGTACTTCTCGCCATGGCGGAATGGTCCATTCCGCCATGCCTGATGGCGTTAGGTACATGTCCGCTGGGGTCGGAATTGGCGTACCGTTGCACCATGGTGGTGTTTGCGGTTTGGCATGGCGCGCGCGCGCGTGCTTAGTGCAGTTAGCGTTGGCGTTCACTACGGTGTCGCTAATGGCTTCGTACTTTGCGGTGACGGGTCATAGTCGCACCGAGCGCTATTCGATGGCGGTATTGCATTTCCGCCATCGTTTTCCCCTTTCCGCCAGGGTCGTAATGAGGGCCAATGTAATGATTTATTAGCGTTGGACAACTGAGAAACGACTGTCTACATGCGTGTCGAATGGGCACATGCATGCCCATGTGCCCGGTAGAAAGACGATCCCACAAATGTTTTACTTGCTCTTCATTGTAATATGCCACACAGAACGAACAAGTACAACTTAACCTGCCTTTAACGGTACGCTATTGGTATTATATTCCGGTATAAAATCGCCTAAAGAGTTACTTACATTATATTTGCCATTTCCATTGTCTCTGCGTAATGCAGTCCGTAAATCCCACTCTGTTTGTGGCAACGATTTTTCATATACTGAACTAACATGAAACTCGGTGTAGTTTCTGAATTTTCAGCCTTATCAACTCTTATGTTATTGCACCCCTCCTTCAAATGAAGTCCTTTCGGCATGGTCCCTGTCTCTCAAGGTCAAAAAACAATAGAACCTTATACTGCCAGTGCGAGTCGTGGGCTTCTCCAGCCCACGAGCAAAAAATTAAAGCTGCTGACCTTCACTCTGCATGAGCATACATTTTTACTTTGCAACATCCCGTGTAAAGCCATCTGTGAGAACTTGAATTTTCAACCACATCTTTGTACTAGGCCTCACTGTGCTAATGCGAACTGGCTTCTCTCTCATCTGCAACGTCTCTCTTGGCGCGTTCCAAGGCCCCCAAGTTTGTCCTCGTTGTCCGCGAGCTTTGCAGCCCTAGAGAACCATAACTATGGAGACATTGACTTTTTGGGGGAAGGTGAGGAAAAGTATAAAGTACCCAAGGAATTGAGTTGGAAGTGAGATTTATTGTTTGTTTGTTTTATTATTTGTAATGCGCAAGCCTCCCCTCAGGTAACAGTGCGCAGCATTTACATGAGATTGCGAAGCTTAGTTACAACAACAAAAATATATACATACACACATTGACAAGGTCAGCGATATGAGGTGAATAGAGCGAGAAGTCAAAGATGACACTTGGTTGTTCGCCACCCAGGATGGTGAAGGGAGGGGTTAGGGTTAGCATACTTTGTATGTACACTGTACAATAAAAAAAAATTCAAAAAGACAATCAGATTATAATGATTTAAACCGGGATTTGTACTTCTGAACGAGCTCTGCTTTGGGTGGACATGGCACAGTGGCAATGTTTGGTGGCAATGTATCTGTGCTCTGCACAGAATCGCTCAAAATTCCATGTGTGTGCTTCTCTAGTACATTAACAATAAGGCCTTTAACAAAGTCGAACTCCATTTCCTCATATACTGGTTTGACTTTTTACTTCTTTTTGCAAAGGCCATAGTGTAGCGAAGCATCCCTACATTTCTCATAGTCCTAGATTGTTCACGGCACACATTCTCGTTATGGGCCAAGACCGCTAGTAGAGTCCTATGTTTCATGCCCTGTATGCCGAAATGCAATCGCTTTGGCCTGTACTTTAGGCACATATTGTGGAACACCTCCAAACCTCCTGTGTGACAGAATTCTGTCAGTCCCCTCAAATCTCTTGATAGAGTTTTATCAAAGACAATCTTCTCAATGGCTTTGTGTGTAGGTGAAGATGGAATCAACCACTTCTTCTTCCGTGCCTCCTCTGGGGACAAAGGGCCATGTTCACATTGGTGGAAATGTTGGTTTTCTGTCCAGCGGTGAACGTTGGTACAGTGGTGCATCAGTGACCACCATTTTTCAAGTAGGATTTCCACTGACTCTTCACAAGTTTTGGAGCTCCACCAAAGATGGTTGCTGATAGACTGGGATCACTGTGAAATACTTTCCAAACTTTTTTTCCCCCTGCAGCCGAGATTTTCTTATTGATTGATTTAGGAAGATGCCATACGTCAAATTGATGTTTAATATGTGGGAACTGCTCTCTCATTGTCTTGGCTATTGAAACGTGTCTGTCCGTGGCTATGAGGTCGATGTGCATTCCCCTCGATTGTACGTATGCCATTGATTTTATAAATCCTAGTTTCTCCATGGCCACTGAGTATTTACATTGGGACACCTGCATGACCACCGAACTCACAATTTTCTTACTATCCATGTCCTGAAAGTGGTAGGTGCAGTACTTGGCAGAAAATCCAGGGCTGTCGCACTGTCCATCACCAGCTAGCCTGAATCGTTTGCCTTCGAATGTACTTTATAGAGACAATTGTTCAATTTTCCAAGCATCACTAATGGCCGGAAATAAATAATCATGTTGGAATTTGTAGTACTGTGTTTTAGAAATGAAATGAGTCCCACAAACTGAAAGAAAGACCCTAACTTTCTAAAACTGGACCCATTAAAAAGCGAGGCAGCTGCACACAGTAGATTGCCTGCTGGCAGTTTCCCCAGCATCGGTTGTGCGGACCATGAGAACGTATGATGTAATGTACAGGGGGCATGTATTTTGACATTACTGCCTTGTTTTTGACGAGTCACATGAATCAATGGCTTCCCACATACTTTCCCTCTGACGGAATGCCCACATTTCAGCATACTTATAATATCCATCAAAAAACTGTCGAATACTATGTATTTGCCCTCTTTCATTAGACTAATATCGCTGATATCATGTTCTGATGCTTCGGTGAATAGTGCTGCTGGTTCATTCTCTGTCATTTCAACATCTGTTACTTAAACATTGATGGGAGAACACAACAATGTCGACAGCTTTTTGGGTGGCATTTTTTTTCCTGGTGTAGATTGCGTGAATTGATCTGCGACTACTTCAGAGCTATCGTCAATACATCCAGTATCATCTTCTTGTGGTGGTGCAGTCGCACTGTAGCAATGGTCCAATAAAACTTTGCTGGATTCTCTGGACACATTCAATTCATGTTCTGGCCATTGGACAAATGCATCTCGAGTCTGAACATGCCACGCCTCAATTAATAGTTCCTCCATAGTGTAAATGGTCTGGCAAGCAGCATCTCTCATTCGCTTCACTGTCTGTGTATGTATAGTTCGTACACCCACGGGCAACTAGAGAACAGATTGGAAAAGGGATGTTCAGTTTAAACACAAGATAAAGTATGGTACAATTGACAGAAAAAAAACATAATATAGTCCCCAGCCCAAAACAATTTCTAAAATATGAACTGTTTGTAACTAACCTTATTTTTATTTCTTTTCTTTGCAACTTTCTTGACTCGAACTTCAACATCTGCACGCTGTTGCTCTGATTCGTTTCCGCATGTCTTCCCTTCCTCTTGCGCTGCAACGACTATATTTTCTGGATCCGCATATACAGCACGGAATGACACTCCCAATCAAACAACAAGTATTCGAGCTCTGATGATCTAGTTCGATGGAACTGTCAATATCCATACCTCTGGCTCCGTATAGATTGCCATGAATGATTTTATTGGACAGGACGCCTCAGCAACTCCCTGAAACACAGTACTTGCATTAGTATGGTTTTCAATATTGTAAACATAACACACACTTGGGGTCGACGGCACAGGTACATATAAATAGATAACCACAAATGATGCATTGTCTAAAAGAATCAATGGATATCTAAATATGATCTGATTTAATCAACTTATTTCTCCGATTTATTTACATCTGCATCATCTACAAGGGATGTTGTGATTGTAGAGGAAGCTCCGTCATCTCCCTGAAACACAGTACTGGCGTTAATAAGGAAGAAAGTATTGCAAATGGAATCACGTTATATGATCACGCTCGTTGCAACTGTCAGTATCCATACCTCATGCTGCTGAAGAATATCTATGGATGTTGTAAATGTAGTGCGCACTTCCGAAAGCTGTTGCATCGAATCGTATACGCATGCTCCCGCTTCCACTTCCCCTGGAATTACTTGAATGTCAGGCTCTGCATCAAGTGCAGGGGTTGACGCTCCATCTACCGCCTGAAACATAGTACTTGCATTAGTAAGGATTACAATATTGAAAACATAACACACACTTGGGGTCGACCACACAGGTACATATCAATGGCTAACCACGAATGAAACATTGTGTAGAACAATCACGCTACAAGTATACAAGATCTGATGATCTTGTTCGATGGAACTGTCAGTATCCATACCTCGTGCTGCTGAAGAACATCTAGGGATGTTGTCAATGTGGTGGATGCTTCAGCATCTCCCTGAAAGACAGTACTTGGATTAGTATGTATAACACTAATTATAACTGAAAACAAACACTAGGGGACGACAACTAAGGTGTAATTCAATTTGAAAACACTAACCAAACATTCGGTAAAATAATTACACGATACATAAACTATGACTTGACATGCATAAAACAAGTCTGTAGCGTAATAGCTAAGTAAGATTACCTGATGCGCGCTAGAAGTGGTTGATAACTGCGGGCACGTCACGGATGTAGAATGTTCTTGTTTCAGATTCAGTGGATCGTAAAGCAGTTGTAAAGGTAAATTATTGTTTGATAATGAAATGCCAATATTAAAAATTGCCATGTAAGGCGACAGAATCCTTGAGAATAATGCTATTGAAAATGCGCACTATAGCACAGTTCCCTGTGCCCATAAATAGATTTCCTTTGAGGGTTATAAAATCGAAAAATAATTTATTGATAAATGTCATAAAGCTATACACTCCTATCAATATCGAAAGTATTACAAGGGACACAACACCTAAAATATCAATTAATCCTTTCGGCTCCCTACACACTACCGCAAGGCCTAAAGCTAAATCCGGACACTTGACTCACCAGTGGCGGAATGTGGACGGATAGAGTGGGAATAGTGTTTGCGAGCAATTTTCGTGTTGTTCGCCGTTTATTCTTCTTTGTTACCCAAGATGTGGCGTACATGTTCGAGGGAAAGTTCCAGCTGCAGATGCGGTATCGATCACCCCTCTTGTCCTCAAAGACTTGTTGGACTCTACTTTCAAGCTCTTCCGGTGGATATCCGCAAAGTCTGACCCATTCTCTTATTCGATCAACAGTTTTAGGGAATAAATGCATTGTAGTGCCTTCAGATTTAGCATGGGTCTTTGAAGGGCAACCGCTAATCGAACAGGCAGGCATTGTTGAAAATTCTGAAAAGTAAATATCAAGATTATTATAAAATCTTGATGAATAAAAATGTCATAAAAAAGTAAATGAACCATACTATGTTCAATGCAAGGTTTGTTTTGGTCGCCGGAACTATACCAGTTCATCAAGTGGGGCTTAGTATTTGCATTACTTTCACCAATTAATAAATGATGGGACTAAACTCTGAACATGTGACTCGTCCCTTGGATGTACTGTCTTGCACGAGAAGGAAACATGCTTACATTATAGACAGGGCCCGCGAAGGATGCAATTAGATGACAATTGACACAGATGAAAATAAATAGATCTATTGATAGCATAACAATTGAAACTCAAGCCAATAGCAATGAGACCAATGAACATAGCACTATTGAGTTCTCTACTCGCAAATAGATAGAAATTTAAAATGACCGAAATATGACTGTGATACATGGCCTTACCTTGACCAACAAACAGTTAGATTCAGCAAGCCCAGTAGTTTGTGGCAGGAGAACAGGTAGATGGCCACAGCTAGCACACTGACGAGTTTGCTCGAAGCGGTCACAGAAGTTCACAGATAGCACGACGACGACCAGATTAGCCTCGATCTCAGTGTTTCTCAGGTAGCACGTTCAGGAGTTGACTTGCAAAGCACAAAGATGTTCTCATGAGACATATCAAGTGGTTTATAAAGTATTAGAAACAGGGGTGTGTTTGTAAATGAATGACGTGTATATGTCGTGGTATTATGTGGTTTGGGGGGGGCGGCCAGCGTGAGGGGGGGATCCTGGCCGGAGACACGGGGTCTGAGGAGGCCATGTGAGCAATGGCCCCTGGGCGTGGGATACCTTTTGAAGTGTACATGCTGTTTGGCACCTTGGCCGTTATCGCCCCTGACAGCACACCATGGCAGCGCTCATCCCTGGGTGCGAACTGCCTTTGATAGGGGGGGGGTGGATGGGCCGGTGGGCATGCAGACAAGGCACAGAAAGACTCTTGAATGGAGACACACTTGATTCATTAAGAAAATCGAAACAACCGTTGTTAAAATATATGTGGTGTTTTATTTTGTTTCTTATTTTGATGGCACAAAAATACAAAACTTTACACATTGTACAGGTCAGGTTGCAGCGCAGCGAGGGAAAATCCCCTGTACTGACCGCTGTCACTGGGGAAAGTTTGTCTTATGGCATCAACGGCACAGTTGGGTATTACTCTTCGAAAGCGGTGTCCAAGCCTCCCGTGAAGCCACCATGTAAAGGAACGATAGGCCACCAGCCTGTACCACCTGTGAAAAAGAATGATACAAACTGTTTTTAAATGACCAAGATAAGTTTATTAAACCTTTGTTGTCAATAACAATTCTTGTAACTAATGGCATTCTGCTCGGACAAATGCTATCTAGACACTGCACACTATTTAACGACTTTAATGCGTTACAATGATATGTAGATGTTATTTTGAAAATAGGATACGACCATGAAATAGTAGTGGCATCACAACCAGAGTATACTTACTCGTTACTTGGATTACGAAGACGAACAGTTGCGCGAAGTTCGTGCATAAGCACCATCATTATCCTCAACACGGACCATGTGAGGCAGGCTGCCCTGAAGTCTGGCAGCTCGGTGATGCATTGCGGCCGTGGCTCGCCTTCCGAAATGTAGGCCACGCATCCAGAGTTTTCACAACAGCAGCAATTCTCGTCCTCGGTTGGCATTAGCTCGCACCGATTGCATGTGCACCAGGTGGAAACACCGTCCGTGCGACTAGGTCCAGTGTCTTCATCCGTTGATTCGTCCTGCCAACTGCCATCCGAAGCCCCATCGTTTTCGCATGTTTCCCTTTCCAGTAGTTCCTCCTCTGTATAATCGGGCTCGTACATGTAGGGCATTATTGTAGCCATTGTGTGGTAAACAAATTAAAATAATTGATAGCAATGGTACTGGTATCTGTTCACACGGGCTACAAGCAACGAAGGTAGCTGACCAGAGCACAGAAACAAGCCACAAAATACTCAAAGAAATGCAGTGAGTGGAATGGAATTCGAAAATCTGCTGCTGTGTGTTGTCAAACGGTCTGTTTATACTTTTTGAGTAAAGAGGCATCCTGCCATTTCCATGGCGACACGTCATTAGCTGAAGCGCAGCGAATGTTGACACGAGGCGTGCTTTGGCGTTGTGAAATGGGCGGTACGCGTCTGCTAATGACAGGCTCCGGGGCGGGGAATATGATTTAGTGCCGCAAAAGCAGGTCACCCAGGGCGATGGGGCAAGTGATAGGATTATCACAAAATGGCAGCGCCCTGCTGCCTTTTTTCGCGTGTGTTTAATGGATGAAAACTCGGGTAAGGTCCATAGGAAATTTTTCTAATATCGACCGATTTAGGCTTAAAAACACATGGCTGACCCGTAGGGACAATAACAATTTCTGACCGAACCATTCCTTTAAGCTGCATCAAAAAGTCAAGCAATTGGAACATGCCAAATATGGATAACTTCAAGGGAGACGCCCTGATTGTTCTAACAATATATCAACTGAAGGATATGTGCAAGATCAGGGGTGTGATTGAAAAGAAAGAAATGTGAATTGATTACAAGGTTGTTGAATCACCAAAGTTTGGGTAGTAGGTCAGTAACACCTACTATCCCAGGTAATGTGGAACATTATGATCAGGGTGACAATTTAGAGTCTAACTCCAATCTGCAAGAGGAGTCAGAGGAGGTAGTGTCGTCTCAGCCTATTTCCATTGGGACCCCAAAAGGTCCACAGTTAAGCCCAGAATATGTTTCTCTTGAAAGAATGAGATTAGATTTCAAGTTCAAAACGTTGAATACTCAAGTTGAAGCCAAACATCAAGATCTCAAATTCAGAGAGAGGGAAATGCAACATGAAATAGATATGAAAAGATTGTCTCTTGATTCTGCTTCCCTCTCAGGGTCCTCTAGGTCTGCTAGTCCCAAGTGGCCTCGCCTGCCCAAAGAAGCAGTGAGTATGTATGGCTCTAAACTTAATGCATTGGATTGGTTGGGTACGTTTGAATACACCTATGGTCTTCAAGGAATCAGTGGGACGTGATCCATTGGCTCACGTCTAGGCTTCCCCTAAATGGCTGTGATGCTGTAATGAAGGTGGGTGCCATTGAGAGCAAGGATTATGAATTAGCGAAGCCGGCATTAATGGCCAGATTTGGGAAAACTCCTTCCCAGGACCTTAAGAGGTTTAGGACCCTCAAAAAGACTGATGGTACCCCTTGAGCTACCCGGGTGTCTGAGTGTTTAAGGAACCTATATGGTTGGGTTAAGGGTTACAGAGTGAACACCTTTGAAGGAATGAGAAATCTTTTTTTGTTAGAATCTATTTTTGATGCCGGCTCTCCTGAGCTGAGACAGCACTTGGCTGACTCTAAAGAAATTGTTCCCAAGAAGTTAGCACAGGCTGCTGACTTGTGGGTAGCCAACAGGGCTAGTAATAATGACTTTTGTGCAACTCACTAAATGGAAGAGGGAAAGCAGCACAAGAAAGAGGAAAAAGTGAATTCTAATTCCAACCATCCAAAAGAGGGCCACAAACATAGTAAGAGTAAGTCCCATGGGAAACCTGGAAAGTCTGAGGATGTCAGCAGAAACCCCCATTCCAGAAAACATTTGGAAAATGTTATGCTTGTAGCTCAACTGACCATGTGAAAGGGGATCCCAGATGAAAGGGTAAACCTTCAGGGGTCCACACTGCCTCCTTAGACTTCATCCCTGAGGGAGAAGTTCAAATGGCAAGTGGCAACTTTCATTTACTGGCTGAAGACCCCATTGAAGTTCAAGCCAGTGTTTCTTTAGTATCCCTGGGAACAACAGAATGTGGATGTGTACGACTACACCACATAACACAACAGAATATTATAAGGACAGTGTACTTGTAAATGGTCAGGAGAACCCTGCCATTCGAGACACTAGGGCAAGCATTACAGTGGTTGATGAAAGTTTTTTCAAACCTGAGGATGTAGCTAAGGCACCCAAAGGTCCCACTAAACTTGCAGGAGGCCCTGTCCCAATGCTTCTGATTCTGCCAGCTCTCATCCAGTTCAATAATATAAGTGTTAGAATACCTCCCAGTGTACAGAATGAGGTGCCTTTGAGAGTCCTGTTGGGGAATGATTTGAAAACTCTTGGAGTTGTATCTAGTACCCCCAGGCCTCCCAGTAAAAGGAAGCAGGAGCAAACAAGATTGGCCAGAGAGGCAACCTTGAGAGACTCTCAGTAGGAGGTTGAGGGGATTTCCAATACCTCCAGTCCACAGGAAGGCCACCCTTCTATTTCCAAGTAAAAGAAAGAGACAAAGGGGAAACCAAAGGTCTCAGGGAAAAAGAAAGGTCTTAAACATAAACATGTTCACAGGACAAGGACATCCCCGCGAGGACAGTCCCTGGTCACACCAGTGACCCCTTCCCCAGCTGAGGCTGAGTGGGAAGATGTCATGGGGGGGTCATGCATAGACAAGACACTAACCTGGATTGTATGTCAGCAACTGAGGAGTGGAAAATCCCCTCGGAGGCCCTATCCCTCTCCATTCCTAAGACAAGGACTGGAGTGGCACAGAGTTCCCAGGGAAACCCTCTGCGGTAGAAAATCCTGATGACCAGAACCAGGATGGGTCCAGGCAGGTATTCTTCTAGTCGTGGAGGTGATAGCGGAGGTAAACCCAGAGGCTCTGCTGACCGGAGGATCTAATGAGTTCGAAATGAGAGCGTAAACAGAGAGAAGGCTAGAAGTCTGGGGAACTGGCTGATGTGAGCTGTAGAGATAGAGACAGCCTAACATCACAGGAGACAGAAATGCAGGACTAGCAAAGGATTGTCCACCTGTTCTAAGAGCGAGGTGTGGGCTAATCAGGAGAATAACCGCAGGGAGCCCAAGAGAGAAGGCGAAGGAACAGTTCCGAAATGACAATCCGCTCCGCGGGAGAATCCTACTGTGCTGTGAAAAGAGAAGGGGTGAGTGCAGGTGTCAAGCGGGAGCCGAATGCTGGACCGAGTGTGAGAAGCTTCCTACCATACGATAGACGAAAATGTAATTGGCGTGACGCCTCTGTGTATCGGAAGCTGCCGGGGATTTGTCGGGACACGGGAAAGGCTGTGAACGCCGAATGGAAGCTCAGACGTGGGACGGCTGCAAAGACAGGATAAATCAGATAGGGAAAGAGCACAGGGATTACAATGGAATTAGAGACGTAATTCACGAAGCGTCGTTAGAAAGAGTAGCGACGCGGAGCAGCTTGGGTGCATCCTGTTGATATTCCGTTTCCTGCGTCAGTGGGGGCGGAGTCTGGATGATGGCTTGAACGCTGTGCAGCGCCCAGGGCGAGTGTCGTTCCCTGGACGCCATCTTGGTATGGACTAGGGAAATTGTGTAGCGCAGTCTCCCACGATGTAACCAAGACCACGCCGGTATGGAGATGTGACAGTATTCCCCCTCCCACGAGGCACGCAACCCGGTTTACCGGGGTGAAGCCGATGGAATCGATGCACTAAATGAGGCGTGCATCCCGGAAGCAGGCTCCCATGATCTGTCATATTCGGGCACTGAGGGGTAGCCAAACTAAACTAAACTAAACTAAACCAAAGGAGGAGGGTGAGTAGCAAATCCACAATGAAAACGGTTGGGGACGTCTGGTTTGATCTGGGAGATTTGAATGACCGGATAGATCCGGGACCATGATGGAGGGAGTTGGAGACAAACTGTAGCTGGCCCCACCAGTTGCAAGATCTTGAAAGTTCCAAAGAAACAAGGAGACAGTTTGGAGGGGACCAGGTGGCAAGGCAAAGAACGAGAAACCAACCATACAGAGTCTCCAACTGGTAGCACAGGCGCAGGAACCCTTCTACGATCAGCATTCCGTTTCACACAGTCCTGAGCGTCTTGAAGAGCCGTCCTTGCAGTCAGATGTCCTTGCTGTATGTCCGAGAGTAAGGCGTCCACATCCGGGATCCGGGAAGAGGAGGGTACCGTGGTAGGAAAATAAGTGGGATGGAAGCCGTAGGAACAGAAGAAAGAGCTAGATTGTTGGACATTGTTATAGACGAATTCCGCCAAGGGTAAGAGATCAACCCAGTTATCTTGTGCAGCTGATATGAAGCATCTTAGGTATCCTTCCAGGGTTTGGTTAAGCCGCTCTGTCTGCCCATTAGTCTGGGGATGGAAGCCCAAACTCAATGCGCGTTTGATGTTGAGAAAGGCACAAATCATCTGCCAATACTGGGAGGTGTATGGCGATCCCCGGTCAGAGGGGCAACCCATGGCGAGCGAAGATTGTACTGATGAATATCCGAGCCATTTGAACTGCTGAGGGCACAACGGGCAATGGTATGAAGTGTGCCATCTTTGTAAAATATTCAGTCGTGGCCATAATGGGTGTGTGTTTGCCAGAAGGAGGGAGATCCATTATAAAATCGGTTGATATTATCTGCCATTGTTTGTCTGGGATTGGCATCCTGGATAGGAGGCCCAACGGGGAAGACAGTGGTGATTTTGACTGTAGGCAAACGGAACATGCAGATACATAATCATGGACATCGGTGGCCAGAGAGGGCCACCAACAGTGTATTTTTATGAGCTCTATGGTACTGGCGACTCCTTTGTGACCAGCGGCTTGAGAGTCGTGGCACATGTGCATAACCTCCATTTGAAGGATAGTCGTGGGAATCAGGATTCGGTGCCCATAAAAGTAATAGACCCTCTCAGTTTTCAGATTGGCAGTGTGAGGCAGTCTTTTTTGTTTTCCTTGGATACCTATCTTACTTTGTGGAGGAAATCGGTTATCACATGGAGAAAGATGGCCTTGGGGAAGATTTTCTTAGAACGAAGCCTAGCTGCTGGGAGTTCTTTCCTGGACAGAGCATCGGCTCGAAGATTCCATCTCCCAGGAAGGAACGTAAAAAGTATGTTATACAGGGAAAAGAAGTGGGCTTGTCTGCTATTCTTTGTTTGGGCATATTGGAGTACTTTCAGATTCTGATGATCAGTCTGTACTTTGATGGGTAACTGGGATCCTAGAAGCAGATTTCTCCATTATTCAAACGCTTTCTTTATAGCCAGCAGCTCCTTTTCTAGGACGGAGTAGTTTGACTCCGATGGGGACAACATCTTGGACATATAGGCCACAGGGGATTCTATTCCCGGAATCTGATTCTTGTAAGAGGATGGCCCGAGGGCGTAATGAGAGGTATCGGTTTCAAGAATGAATTTCTTTCCTTGTTTGTGGGTGATCAGGATAGGGGCAGAGGAAAACAGGCGTTTGCGGTGGTCGAAGGAAGCCTAAACATTGGAGTCCCACTGGAATGCTGTCCCTTTTTTAGGAAGCCTTGTGAGGGGAAGTATGATTTCCAAGAACCGTGGTATGAACTTGTCACGCGTTCCCCCCAGTGGCGCTTGTGGAACCGATGGAGAAAACGGCTCCATTGAGTTGCACTGCACGTTCGTTCCGGAACATGCTTTTTGGTCTAGTTGTTTTTCCAACATGGCTGCCTCCGGGCTGTATTTATTCACTATTCACCCTCTGGTCAGCACGTTGCAATCCAGTTACTTTGTTCCTGCTTTGTTTAGACGCTAGTTTTCCTGGTTCGCACCGCATTGAGCTTCTTGCTTTCCTGCCTGCCTGGCTTCTCGCTTCAGCTACTCTCTTCGGTGCCTCTCTCCCCCGGCTTCGACCGCTTTCTGTTCCTTCGTGGCTTAGGACACTTGCCTTTCTGGTTTCTCCTTGCTTCCTGGTTTCTCTTTCCTGTACCTGCAAGTGCTATCTCTCAAAGGTAGCTCCCGTCCGGCTCTTCTCTTTGGAGCACGCCGCCTGTGTCAAGATATACAACCAAGAAGGGAAGAGCGGTCGACACTCTCCCCCGAACCACAGAAGCCGAATGAAGTCAACCCTCCTATTGTGGTTGGCACAGGTGCCTGGTATAGTAAACGGGACACCACATGGCAGCCAGTTGGGGGAAGAGGCTTAGGAAGAGGTTGTGGACAGGGTAGTGAATTACAGGGAAACCGGAAAGAGGTTTAAGGGAATCCTAGAGTGGATAGGTCAAGGGAAGCAACAGGGAAAAACCCTACTCTACTAACCTGCCTAATTTCCTGAACATGCCATACCTCTAAATCACTTGTGAGCACCTCAGCACATCTTAATACATGTACCCCAGTGCACATTGACATAAACAATACATAAAGCAAGCAGTATGGCACATACAATGGAGAAACTCTCCCTCATGAAGGACATAACACATGGCCCATTTGGGCTAGCAGAATGCAAACATTGATCACAATAACATAGATACACATGTACACGTGGTAACTGGCGTTTCCTGCCGCCAGATATAACTCTCTGGCACATTAATGTCTCGTGTCAGAAGATAACTCTATATGCAGATTGAGGGAGGACTTGTGTCTAAATGACCTTGAGAAAACATGGCATATCAGGGCATAGTTTTCTAATAATGTTCATTGGAAAATGCATCATGATTCAAACGTGCGGAGTACATTGCCACCTCCACCTCTCCGCACTCCAGCCTTTCAACAATCAAATGTTCGTGGTGCGTTGACCGAGAAACTCATGCAAGTGTGTAACCATAGTACGCAATAAACACTTATCTAAAGTTCGGGAGGCTTTGGGAGCCGTCCCGGATGCTGGAGAAGACAGCACTTCACAGCGGCATCTGACTGAACTCCAAACCGCTTGGAACACCGCTCGCCGCCGCTGCCGCTGCCGTTGAAAATCACTCCGACATGGAGCTCCGCACACACCCACAATAAGCCACACCTGCCGTGTGCCGCGTGGCCTTAATAAACCGTTCCTAATCTACATCAGCTGGTCACACGCGCGCACGGCAGTGAACTACCCGTCTCCCCCCAAGTGTTCATGGGAAGTATAGTTTTTGCTCATTATTGCCTTTTCTGGCGTCTCTTTCGTCGCCCCTGCCAGCCCCTAATCCTGACATTACCTCCTCTCTCAGGGCCCTTCCCAAGACGTGGTTTATCTGGATAACGTCAATGAAATTGTTGAATTAACCTTGGGGCATGTATCACCTCCACTGGTTCCCAAGAACAATCCTCAGGGCCATAGCTCTTCCACTGAATCAAGTACCACAGTCGTTTACTTCTTCTCTTGACATCCAAAATCTTGTTCACTTCGTACTCCTTCTGCCCATCCTTTATGATCGCCGGTGGTCTTTTAGTGGTCATCCCCGGAGCTGCGGGTTTAAGTAAAGAAACATGGAACACCGGGTGGATGGGTAATGATGTAGGCAAACGTAATTTCATAGCAGTGTTAGAGATACATTTAATAATTTCGTATGGCCCAATGAAACAAGGTGAAAATGTCCTTGATCCAATCAAGGCTAAGTTTTCGTGTTGATAACCCCACTCTATCTCCTACTTCAAATTTGGGGCTTTCCTGCCGGTGTTTATCTGCCTGAATTTTGTATTGTTCTTTTGCTTGTTCCAAATTTTCCCGTGCCTTCCGTCTAACCTTCAGAAGCAACTGTTTACGCTCCTGTAATGCGGGCATATGTATTACTTCATGCAAGTGTTCTGGTATCATATTTTGTACTTGACCATATAAGCATTCATTGGGTGCCATTCCCAAAGATGTATGATACGTATTGTTATAAGTAAACTCTGCCAACCATAAGGCCTGTACCCAGGATTCTCTGCCATCTCCCAGGTACCCTCTTAGATATTGCTCCAGTGTCTGGTTCACCCGTTCTGTCTGACCATCTGTTTGGGGGTGATAGCTGGTGGAAAGCGCACACTTGATTCCCAGCATCTGACAAAAGGCACGCCAACATGTGGAAGTACACTGTGGACCTCTATCTGAAATAATGCTCTTTGGTAATCCATGCAATTGTACCACATGCTGCAAAAATAATTCTGCCAACCTCCCCGCTCCTGATATACCCATACAGGGAACAAAATGAGCTTGTTTGGAAAATAAGTCTACCACTACCCAAATGGTGTCAAATTCATTATCAATGGGTAAATCTGTAATGAAATCCATAGAGATGTTGATCCATGGTTGTGCTGGAGTTGGTAATGGTTGTAACAACCCCTTTTTCTTCACATGTTCCGCCTTGTTAAGTGCACAATTCTCACACAACCCCAAATACCTTTCCATGTCTTGTTTTAAGGTTGGCCACCAGAAGTATTTGTCTAACATATCTTGCATTTTTCTCAACCTGCGTGTCCCGCTAATGGAGACTTGTGACACCAGTACAAGGCTTTATTCTGTAAGTCCTTAGTAGGTAAATACAACCTACCCTTATGATCGGGTAACCCATCACGCACTGTTCTTGCCACATGACTCTCTTTCCACTCTTGCATCTTCCTGAAAGGTAATGCCTTCTTGACTTCTTCAATGACCTGTTTTGTGATAGAACCAATGATTCTTTCCGGTGAAATGATGGTCTTAGTTTCACCCACTAAATTATCCAAATTCTGTTGTCTAGATAAAGCATCTGCCTTCCCATTCTTACTGCCTGGTCTGAAGGTAACTACTAAATCAAACTCATTGAAATACAGAGACCATCGTAACTGTCTAGGGCTCAGTGAATGGGCTGTTTTAAAATACTGTAGGTTCTTGTGATCTGTAACCACCACCACCTGATGCTTAGCCCCCATTAAATAATGTCTCCACTCCAAAAATGCTAATCGGATAGCCAACAATTCTTTATCAGTTATGGAGTAATTTTGTTCACATTCTGACAACTTCTTAGAGAAAAATGCCACAGGATGCAATATACCTTTATCATCCTGCTGGGATAAAATCGCTCCTACCGCCACATTACTAGCATCCGTTTCCACCTGAAACGCTCTATCTGTATTGGGATGTCTTAACACAGGAGCCGTTGGTAAAGGCTGTTTTTAAGTGCTGAAAAGCTGCCTCTGCCTCCTTGTTCCATTTAAACTGCACCGCTTTTTTCAATAATTGTGTAATAGGAGTGACAATATTAGAGAAATTACTAATAAAGCGCCGATAAAAATTGGCAAACCCTAAAAAGGATTGTATGTCTTTTATGCACTGTGGGGAAGGCCAGTCAGCAACAGCCTGAACATTTTTAGGATCCATTACTATTCCATTGTTAGTCAGTATAAACCCCAAAAATTCCACTTGTCTCACATGAAAAGCACATTTCTCAAGTTTCACACACAATTGATATTCTTGTAACCTCTTCAAGACTGCCCTTACATGATTCACATGTTGCTCTAGAGACTCTGAATAAATCAAGATGTCGCCAATGTACACTATGACGAAAATATCAATAAACTCATGCAATACCTCTTGCATAAAAAAGTGAAAAGCTGCGGGAGCATTACACAACCCAAATGGCACCACAAGATACTCAAATAGTCCAAATTTAGTTCTGAATGCCGTCTCCCATTCATCACCCTCTTTTACTCGTATTAGGTGGTAAGGTCCCCTTAAATCCAATTTGGTATAGACTTTTGCGTTTTTTACCTGATCTAACAAAACAGAAATTAGGGGCAAAGGAAATCTGTTCTTGATGGTTACCTTGTTTAACGCCCGATAATCAATGCAAGTGCATAAAGTGCCTTCCTTTTTAGGAACAAAAAATAATGGTGAAGACACAGGAGAAGTAGAGTGTCTAATGAATCCCTTAGCCAAAATCTCATCTAGATACTCTCGTAACTGCTCATTTTCCTTTTCTGTGAGAGCATAAATTCTACTGCAGGGTAATTTTGCTCCTTCCTCCAAATCGATGACACAGTCATATGTCCTATGAGGAGGTAACTGTTCTGCTATTCTTTTGTCGAACACCTTCTCAAACTCCCGGTAAGGTGAGGGACCCCCTCCCACTACAGCTCCCACTGCCTGAATTCCTATGTCCTTCTCAATTAACAATGCTGTGGGACCTGCTTCCGATAATGTGTGTTCCTGACATCTTAAATCATCAAACTCCACTGTCTGTTGTTTCCAATCAATCCGGGGATTGTGTAACCTCAACCATGGTATTCCCAGAATCAATCCAAACTGAGGTGCAGCTATTAAGTCAAAAGAAATTTCCTCCTGATGACCCCCCACACAGATCATTTCTAATGTCTGTCTGATTCCGTATGGGCCCTGATATTAGAGGAGAGCCATCAACTGACTGGACTCCTTCGGCTTGTTTCTTGTCCACTAATGGTAATCCTAACTGTTTGGCCAATGAAATGTCTACAAAATTACCTGTAGCCCCCGAATCCACCATAGCCATAACTTTCTTTTTAGTTAGGGCAAAACATAGCGTCACCAAAATATATAAGTGGGAAGTTGTACTCCCCACCGTATTTGCAATCCATTTGGGGAATCTCAAATCAAAAGGACCTGACACCTGTGTTCCCCCTACGGCCGGCCCGTCTCTTTTACTGCCTCCTTTGGATTCTTCTCACCACTCTTCTGAGGAGTATTGGGGCATGTACGTATAAAATGCCCGGCCTGTCCACAATACAAACATAACTTGTTGGCCTTACGCATCTCTTTCTCCCCCGCAGACAAAGGACCTCTTACACTTCCAATTTGCATTGGCTCCACCTCACTTGTCCTTCCTCTACTCCTGTCCAATCTCACAAAAGGTGCTGCTTCTGGTCTTTTGTTATCACCTTTTTCGCTCATTCATACGATGATCTAACCTTAATGCTAAATCGATCATGGCTGTACATGTTCTGGGTTGAGGTTCTACTTGAGCAATTGCATCTTTAAGTTCCTCCCGCAGTCCCTGGTAGAATAACACTGTCTGTTTAGCCACCGGCCATTCAGTTTCTATTATTAACCTGTTAAATTGAGTTACATATGTTACCAAGTCCTCCAGCACTCCTGAAGAACGCAAGAAGAGAAGAGACAAGGGTCTCTGTCGCTACTGCGGCTCTGACACTCACCTGCTTCGGGACTGTCCCAAGGTTCCACTGTGTTATCTGGGAAACGGCCGACCTCGGTCCTGAAGAGGACGAGTTACCGAGGTCTATTACCAAGCCCCTTCTTTTCCATGACTGTATCCTCACCTGCTTCCACCGACGACACCCGACTCATGGTCGTGGGAATCCAACTTCTGATCAACCAACAAAGAGTCTATATACTGGCCCTCATTGATTGTGGCGCAGCGGGAAACTTTATAGACACCATCTGGGCAGAGAAGACCAGCATCCACAGAGTGGAACGAGAAGAAGATCAAAGGGTGGAAGGAGTTGACGGGAAGCTACTCAGTTCCGGGCTGATAACCCACTCCACAGAAGAAATTCCCATCTTTATCTTACAGAATTCTGAGAAGATATATCATCCGTGCTGCCCATTTCGAGGGGATTGGGTCCTCCGACGTATTCCATATCTATGACATGTAATCACCACAGCTGTGCTGCTTCGGAAACTTTTTTCAGCGTCTGTGTCCTGCGTTGATGACGTCGATGCGCCGTCGTCGAGGACCTCCTCCGAC
This sequence comes from Ambystoma mexicanum, assembly GCF_040938575.1. NCBI lineage: Eukaryota > Metazoa > Chordata > Amphibia > Caudata > Ambystomatidae > Ambystoma > Ambystoma mexicanum. The sequence continues at coordinate 1,546,698,121 of NC_090931.1, forward strand.
GTCCGACGTCATCCGATGTGATAAATAGGACGCACGACGCCCGTAGCCTCAGTTCCGTTCTTTCCGCGAATGTGTTGCTTCGTGAATCTCGGTTAACGCCTCGACTCTTTGGAGCTCTGTTCTTCTCGTTTTTGTGAAAATCCTTCGTGTGAAGATGTCTTCTACTTCGTCTTCGACCCCGCGTCCGGGCTTCAAGAAGTGCGGGGAGTGTGGGTCCAAGATGTCGGTGACGGACTCGCACGACTGCCAGTCGCTCACGTCCAAAGCCTTACGTGAACGTAAGAAGAAGTTGTCGGTAGGTCGGGTGTCCAAGCCCCGGAAGTCGAAGTCTGCGGGGCTTTCGACGGATGATTCGAGAGGAGACTCTCCGCGACATCGTCGGAAGTCTTGTGGGTCTCCTTCTAGGAGTCGGTCTCGCCACTCCTCAGCCTCTTCGAGGCATTCTCGGAAGCGCAGACACCGGTCGTCTTCCAGGTCCTCTTCCGTGCGACGCCGGAGGAATGGGCTTCCTTCGGGAAGAAAATGCTGGCGATTCTCGAGTCGCAGGGTACTAAGCCGTCCACGCCCCCAAGTGGGGTCGGTCGTGAGAGGTCTAGAGACACCGCTCGCAAGAGTGGTCGGCACAAGTCACGGGAGAGGTCCCGTTCGGACAAGGGGACTCGTTCTCGACGTACCCGTTCCAGGTCCCGGTCCTCGACGCGTTCGAGACCGTGTGCACCTGTGATGTCTTTGGGGAAGACATCGACGTCTGAGGCGTCGAGGGCGTTGACCGGCTTTCTCGAGGCTCCGGCTCCGAGGAAGTCGTCGAAGCCGTCGACGCTCAGGTCGTCGAAGGACACGCTCGGAGCTCCGGCTTCGAGGACTGTCGATGCCGCCGATGCTGGCGGCGCTGCATCTGACGTCGACGCCGATTTACTCGCCGCCGATCCTCTCGGCGCCGATGCCTGTTCACTCGATGCCCTCGACGCCTTTCGAGGCCGGGGTGTCGGAGGTACCCCGTGGCACGGGGGAACCCCCCAGGAAGGCTCTGGTTAAGAGCAAGCTCTCTCGGGTGCCTTCTTTTCGCCACCTGGAATATATTTCAGAGGCGGATGAGGATTCTGATGGCCTGGTTCCTAGTCAGGTTCCAGATGAAATTGTCTCGGGCCATAGTCAGTTTGACGATTTGAGGCAGTCACTGCATGATGCCAGTGGACTGGACACCTCTCTGGAGGTGGAGTTTTGTAGGCCTGAGCCTGGCTCTCATGCCGATTCCTCGTACCGACGCCTTATGGCTAGGGTTTCTGAGTACTTGGGATGGTCTGCTCCCTCAGGGGAGTTTGTGCAGGATGATCTCACGGACATCCTTGATGTTGGTCCCCCAACTGACCTGGTACTGCCGTTCCATATGGCTTTACAGAGAAGGGTGGCAGCGGCTTGGACTGCTCCGGAGAGTCTCCCGGCGGTGGGCAGGTCCTTGTCACGAAAATACCGTCCAGCCAGTAGCGACCCCTGCTACTTGACCAGGCACCCCACTCCGGAGAGTTTGGTGGTGCAGGCGGCCACAGCTCCGGCAAAGCAGGCATCGTACCCTACCATCCCTCCTGATAGGGACGACAAAGGTTTTGATGGCTGGGCGAAGAAAGTGTTTTCTTCTGGTGGTATGGCACTTCAGGCGGTCAACTCCATTTGCGCCTTGTCTCGTTTCACACACATTCTGTGGAACTGTGTTGCGTTAGCGGCTGAAAATATTCCGAAGGGGACGAACGGGATGGTTTCCTTGCTATGGTACAGGATGGCAAGGACGCCATGTGTGAGTCCGTTCAGTCGGGTTTGGACTTGGCTGAATGCGTCAGCAGGTCCATGGCGGCGAGCACCGTGATACGCAGGTTTGCGTGGTTGCGGAAGTCGGGGTTTGCTCCTGATGTGCAGTCCCGGCTCCTCAACATGCCCTTTGACGGTGAACACCTTTTTGGCAGCAAGGCTGACGAGAGCCTTGAGAGGTTGCAGACCTCAAAAGCTGCAGCAAAGTTGTTGGGCGCTGCAGTTTGCCAACCTCCGCCTTTTCGTCCTAGGGGACAGCAATGGAGGGGTGGTTCCTTTCGCTATTACTCGTCCTTCAGTAAAACGAGAGGAGCTGGCAGTGGTGCCAAGGCCGCTCGGGCAGTTGCCTCTTTGCCCTCAGGTAACGCCGCAGCCTCTACCACTCAGTCATGAGGCCATGTCCCATGGTTCGCCGGTTGGGGGAAGGCTGGCGCAGCATCTTGTAGAGTGGCATGCCATTACTTCAGATGTGTGGGTTCTGGAGATCATAACACACGGCTACTGTCTTCCCTTTCGGCACAGGCCTCGCGACAATCCACCGGGGAACCTCTCTTTGCAGAGTCCGGATCCGCTCCTTGCACAGGAAATTCAAGCCCTGCTGGAGAAAGGCACCATAGAACTGGTGCCTGTAGCGGAGAGGAACAAGGGATGGTATTCCCCTTATTTTTTGATTTCGAAGAAAGACGGGGGATTGAGACCCATCATGGACTTGTGCGGTTTGAACAAACTCCTCAGGAAGGACAAGTTCAAGATGGTTACTCTCTCTCAAGTCCTCCAGGCCCTTCAGCTTCAGGACTGGTTGGTGTCTCTCGACCTCAAGGATGCTTACTTCCATGTGCCGATCCATCCCAAGCACAAGAAGTACCTGAGGTTCGCGGTTGGCGACTCACACTTTCAGTTTCGGGTCCTGCCGTTCGGATTGACCTCCGCCCCGAGGGTTTTCACCAAGCTCATGGTGGTGGTGGCAGCGCATCTCAGGCAAGGGGGGATTCATGTCTACCCCTACCTGGACGATTGGTTGATCAGGGGGAGCTCTCCCGAGCAAGTCCTGGATCATCTGTCCATCACCTGCCACTCCCTTCACAGGCTGGGCTTCTCCCTCAATTTAAAGAAGTCCCATTTGACGCCAACACAGCGGCTCCAGTACATCGGAGCAGTGCTCGACACTTCCCTGGGGCAGTGTTTTCCTCCCCAGGTGAGGGCTCTTCACATTCAGCAGATGGTGCACAAGTTTCAGCATGCCCAGACGCTCCCAGCATTCGAGGTCTTGAGGTTGCTCGGCCTCATGGCATCCTGCATTCTTCTGGTGCCAGAGTCTCGCCTGCGGATGAGATCTTAGCAGTGGGCACTCAAGATGCAATGGTCGCAGTCCTCCGGCAGGATGTCGGACCCGGTTCAGGTGCCGCCCTCGGTCGCCCAGGACCTTCTGTGGTGGGCAACTTGATGAAGGGGGCTCCATTTTGGCTTCCCTGGCCGGAGGTGACGATCGTGACGGATGCATCCCTCACGGGATGGGGAGCTCATGCCAATGGGCTGACAGTCAGCGGTCGTTGGTCTCCGTCGGAGTCCAGACTCCATATCAATCTGTTGGAGCTGAGGGCCGTCAGGCTAGCCCTGAAGGCTTTTCTGCCGACTGTGCGAGGAAAGAATGTCCTGATCCTGACGGACAACACAGTGGCCATGCACTACCTCAACAAAAAGGGGGGGGGCAGGGTCACTTCCTCTGTGCAGGGAGGCGATGCAGCTCGAGTTCTGGGCCATCCAGCAGAAAGTTTCGATCTTAGCAGTTCATCTGGCCGGAGATGAAAACGTGACGGCGGACGCTCTGAGCAGGCAGAGCACGATCTCTCACGAGTGGGAGTTGGCTCAGGAGATTCTCCTGGAGATCTTCGCCCTTTCGGGGACCCCTCAAGTGGATCTCTTCGCCTCCAGTGTCAACCGGAAGTGCGAAAGGTTTTGCTCGCGGGAATTTCCTCCAAAAGGAGCCTTAGGAGACGCGTTCGTGGTGGAGTGGTCATTCCCGCTGCTGTACGCGTTTCCTCCAGTCCCCGTCATCCCGCAAGTGCTGCGGAGGTTACGGAAGTTCGGTTCCCGGATGATCCTCATTGCTCCGGCGTGGGCTCGGAGGACGTGGTACCCGGACCTTCTCGACTTGTCCATCTGCCCTCCACGTTGTCTTCCCTACCGAGACGATCTGCTCTCACGGGAGGGGGGTCAGGTTCTCCATCCAGAGGTCAGATCCCTCAACCTTCACGCTTGGCTTCTGAAAGGTTGAGGTATAAGGATTGGGCTCCCTGAGGACGTGATGGAGGTGTTGCTTTCGGCCCGAAGGCCAGCAACAAAGTCTCTGTACCGTTGCCGTTGGCGTAAGTTCTGCGACTGGTGCAGAGTTCAGAATGTGGATCCTTTTGCATGTGACATCCCCATGGTTCTGTCCTTTTTACTTTCTTTGGCCCACAGGGGCTTGCAAGTGGATACCATTAAAGGTTACCTAGCGGCGCTGTCCATCTTTAAGCGCTCGTCTGAAGAGTGTTCTTACTTTAAAGTCCCTTTAATTTCACAGTTTCTGAAAGGGCTCACTAATGTGTTCCCTCCGTCACCTTTCCTGGTGCCCGGTTGGGATTTAAACCTTGTTCTTAAGTTTCTTATGGGTGCTCCGTTTGAGCCTTTACATTCTTGCCCTTTGAGGCTGTTAACTCTGAAAACTGTGTTTTTAGTTGCGGTTACTTCCGCTCGCAGAGTGAGTGAGTTACAGGCACTTTCAGTTAAGCCACCCTTCACTGTATTTCACAAGGACAGGGTTGTCCTTAGAGTTCGTCCTTCTTTTCTTCCGAAGGTAGTGACGGAATTTCATTTGGCCCAGAAGGTTGTTCTTCCGGCATTCTATCCTCCTCCGCATCCTGGTAAGGAAGAGGAGAGGCTCCATAGGCTTGATCCTAGGAGAGCTTTAAGCTTTTATGTTTCACGCATGGCCCGGGTCAGAGTGGACAATCAACTCTTTATTGGCTACGCCAGAAAGTGTTTGGGGCAAGCTGTGACGAAACAGACTTTGTCTCGCTGGATTATTTTGGCCATCTCGGAGTGTTACTGCTTGGCGGGTAAGGACCCACCGGCTGGCTTGCGGGCCCATTCTACCAGGGGTATGGCTGCATCTACTGCCCTGCAGAGGGGTGTTCCTATTCGCAACATCTGTGATGCAGCCACCTGGGCTTCAGTACATACATTTGTACGTCACTATTCCCTCGATTCCATCCGAGGACAGGATCTGGCCTTTGGCAAGGCAGTCCTTTGCTCTGCTATTTGATTGGCAATTCTAAATTTTGATTCTAAATTCTTTCCCTCCTCCTTGCTCTGGTACTGCTTTGGGAGTCTGTCATAGATATGGAATATGTTGGAGGACCCAATCCCCTCGAAGAACAAGTTACTTTCTTACCTGGTAACGTTCTTTCGATGGGATGGTCCGACGACGTATTCCATATCGCTCCCTCCCTGCCTCCCCCGCTGCAGAATTTCTTTTGCGATTGCAGCTTACGTTCCGCAAGGCTTTGTGTCTGGCTGGCAGTTGACTAATGTCACACGTTCTGGGGGAAAAAACTACAACTGAGGCTACGGGCGTCGTGCGTCCTACTTATCACATCGGATGACGTCGGACGTCGGAGGAGGTCCTCGACGACGGCGCATCGACGTCATCGACGCAGGACGCAGACGCTGAAAAAAGTTTCCGAAGCAGCACAGCTGTGGTGATTACATGTCATAGATATGGAATACGTCGTCGGACCATCCCATCGAAAGAACGTTACCAGGTAAGAAAGTAACTTGTTCTTTCCAATCATTCTGGGTATCACCTGGCTTCAGAAAACATAATCCTTCAATAGATTGAGCTAAGAACCTATAGGAATTCCACTCAGCACACTGTCAGAAGACATGTCTTCCTGAGGCACATTACGAACCGGCCCAGGCGTGGTCAGCTCTCTTGCGGAGTGCTGCTGAGTTCATTGTCTGCCTACTGAATTCGCAGAATACAGCGAAGCCTTCAGGGATAAGTGTAAAGACTGGAGGGGGGTGTCTGTACTCCTGCTCTCTATGTGGTAGAGGAGAGGCACAGAGGACCCCAGCCAAGATTCTCTATTGTTGGTAGCAATGCACAAGCAATCAGGCCTAGCGTTTCAGGAGGTGATGCGGGCATGTTCTTAAGAACAGTGTAGTCCCCAAGCCCCCACAAAGGAATGTCCACACACTGCATTAGTTAAAACACAGTCTTTATATAATTAAGTTCAAGGTTATATACACAATCACAATAACTCACTTTGTGCTCAGTTAATCTACAATGGCAAATCTATACAGTTCTAAGTGGTGCCACAATTATTATCAGATTTCATTAAAGTGCATCAACTGTACTCTGTTCAAATGTCACACAAATCAATTAATAAAAGGTAACCAACAATAGATATAGGAGGAATGCATTTGGTTAGAACAATTGGCAGAATGCTGGCCCGTTACCTAGACACAGTTCTGTGTGGCGATCCCCCCACTTGGGCAACCTGTAAAATAAAGATACTCTACAAGCCCAGTCCATATATTGTTCAAGTCGTATTCCTTTCTTAAATGTTTCTACCACCCCAATGTACCTGGAATAGCAGAGTTCTTCAGGGAAGCGTCAAGGGATCCTTCTTGAGTGACTCCCTGTAAAGCAGGAGCCACGGATCATCGACGTGCCTCGAAGAAAGTGAACTCGGCATCGAGAATCCTCGATGGAAGTTCGGTGGCACCGAGACAGTAGCTTTGTTCCTGGCGGTGCTCGTCGACGATGAGTCGAAGATGTCCTGCAAGGAAGAGGCATGCGGGGCACCTTGATGTCGATAGTTCAGGAGGTCAACGACGGTGGACAGAATGCCCGGTGCTTCTCTTCGTTCTCCTCGGCGGTCCCAGTCTCCGGTCGGCAGCCTGTCGAGGGTCTGTCTTCCAGGGAGCTTCGACGAAGGTTAGCAGTGCTCGATGGTCCCTCGGAGCACGGGAAGAGGGCGCCTAACCAGGTCCTCTCTTGGATCAGTCTCGACGTCACGGTGGCTTTCAGATTGCGGTGAAGGTAACAGCAGTCAATCTTCTTCTTCGGGCTCGGCTTCGAGATTCAGCGTCAGTTTCAATGTCACTTTCAACTCCAGCTTCTGAACGAATTCTAGCAGTGAGAGGCCCCCAGATATACTAGTTGATCTCCCATTCATTCTGCTGGGTCACACTCAGGCAGCCAATCAATCAGAAGGACATTCAGCAGTCTGTCAGCCAATCAGGCATACAGTGCATTCAGGACGTTCTCCTCCCTCTCAGACACTCAAAACAAGGAATGTGTATTGGGACACATACCCAGCCATTCAACACTATACACTGCATTCATACCAGTTTCGGGCAGGGCTGTCTCAATCATTGTGTTTCATACCAGAAACCAGACATCCACAACAAGAAGTGCATATTGGTCACACACTCCATTCACCCAGGTCCCACCCACAGGGTGTACCCACAACATACAGTCACTGGGAAGGCTCCAGCCAGTCTGGCCTCGACTTCACTGCAATACCATATATGGAACGTCCACCCAACAGCCAGTCAGGGGGAAGGGACAGAGTCAGGGCTTCCCAGGTCTTTGGGAAAACAATGTAAAAGGCAATAGAAAGCAAGAGGCCACAGGGGCCATCTTGTTTCCTATCAGGAATTAACTGATTCCAATGGCAGGGCCTGGGTATCCCAAAATGGAGGATACTCAGAGCACCTGTCAACCTCAGCATGGAGCTGCCACCCGCCCATACCCTGCTCTGTGGGCCACACATAGGTGCCCAAAAACATACACTAGGGGCACAGGGTTGTACCCCCACCCATGGGTGCCATAAGGGTACCCCATGGGTCTGTACACCAAACCAAAAATAGGAAGAGCTGCACTGCCAGGAGTCCTGCATGGACTCCTGGGCAGAAAACAATACAGAACACACATGAGAAAGGACTACAGGACAAGGACAAGGAGGCCATGTCCCTCTAATGCATTTCCAGCATCACAGTCGCCCCCCCCAGACTGAAGTTAAGGTGCCCAATCTCCCACGAGATAGACACCCTCATCCAGACGGTCAACATTCCTTCTGGAAAGGCCATCTGCATTATCGTGACTCTTAACTGGTCTATGCTCTATGGTGAAGTCTAGCCCTTGCAGGCTAATGGACCACCTGAGCAGTTTCGGGTTCTCACCCGTCATCTGCATAAGGTACTTCAGGGGCTTATGATCTGTTTGGTCCTAAAACGGCTAAGGCTCCAAACTATGCTAAAACATTCCTTTTCGATAGTAGCCCACCTAAGTTCTCTACCCTTGAGTTGTCTACTGATGAATATGATCTGAAGTTCCCTTCCTTTGTCATCTAACTGGGACAAGACAGCTCCAATTCCGGTGTCGCAGGCATCCGTCTGGACAATAAAGCGTTTGCTGTAGTCAGGCACACACAACACAGGTGCCCTACACAGACTTTCTTTCAAGCCATCAAAGGCTCTCTGAGAGTCTTCCGTCCAATTAACCTTCCTAGGGTGTTTGGGTGAAGTCAGAGCTGTTAGTGGAGCAGCTATGGTTCCATAGTCCACCATGACATTGCGATAATACCCAGTGAGGCCCAAAAAGGCTCTCACCTGGGTTTGAGTAGTTGGAGTCTCCCAGTCATGTACATCCTGTACTTTACTGGGGAGAGGTTGGATTTGGCCACCTCCTACCTCATGACCAAGATACGTGACTTTCCCCTGAGCTATCTGGCACTTGGTAGCCTTGATAGTGAGGTTAGCCCTTTTCAAGGCCTGCAACACCGTATCCAGATGTGTCAAATGCTCTTTCCAGGTGGAATTGTAGATGGCAATGTCGTCTAAGTATGCAGTGAAAAAATGAAGGAGGGCGAGGCGAGCACTCCAGGTCCTGGTCAATTAAACCTGTTGCAAAAAATATATATCTGGTTTAAATCCCTAAATGGACAAGTATTCACCAGGGTTAAAACCCATCTGCTGCAAATCCCAAAGATGAACAAGTATTAACAGGGTTAGATCCCATCAGCTGCAGTTCTGTTGTCTGTAGTTGTTCTCCTCCAAGCGCTTTCTTATCTCAAATAATCATCAGGGAGGCTGTGTTTCTTTAACAGGTGTTACTGATTAGACTCAAAGGATTCTGGTAGCTGTAGTGAAAAGGTTTTTTCAGTTCAGGTGACCAGGGACCGACACCCCTCCAAAAGCACAAGTCCTTCCCAAGTTTGGGGGAGGGGAGAGAACCATCTTTATGATTCTCTAAAGTGGGGCACAGTAACCCTGGTGTCACTGCCTCTGGAGCCCGGGACTCCCATAGCATTAAGTGAAAAAATGAAGGAGGGCGAGGCGCGCACTCCAGGTCCTGGTCAATCAAAAAATATATTTCGAGGGGATCGGGTCCTCCGACGTATTCCATATCTATGACAATAATCACCACAGCTGTGCTGCTTCGGAAACTTTTTTCTGCGTCCAGCGTCGATGATGTCGCTGTCCCCGAGGACCTCCTCCGACGGCCGACGTCACCCGATGTGATAAGTAGGACGCACGACGCCTGTAGCCTCAGTTCTGTTTTTTCCGCGAACGTGTTCGCTTCGTAAATCTCGGTACACCTTGACTCTTTGGAGTTATCTTCTCTGTTCTTTGAACCTGTTCGTTTTTTGTGAAACGCCTGTTCGACGATGTCTACCTCGTCCTCAACCCCGCGTCTGGGCTTCAAGAAATGCAGGGATTGTGGGTCCAAGATGTCGGTCACAGACTCGCACGACGCCTGCCTCTGGTGCCTCGGGGAGGCCCATGATACGGACGACTGTGTCGACTGTCAGTCGCTCACGGCCAAAGCCTTGCGAGAACGTAAGAAGAAACTGTCGGTAGGTCGGGTGTCCAAGCCCCGGAAAAGGCAATAGAAAGCAAGAGGCCACAGGGGCCATCTTGTTTCCTATCAGGAATTAACTGATTCCAATGGCAGGGCCTGGGTATCCCAAAATGGAGGATACTCAGAGCACCTGTCAACCTCAGCATGGAGCTGCCACCCGCCCATACCCTGCTCTGTGGGCCACACATAGGTGCCCAAAAACATACACTAGGGGCACAGGGTTGTACCCCCACCCATGGGTGCCATAAGGGTACCCCATGGGTCTGTACACCAAACCAAAAATAGGAAGAGCTGCACTGCCAGGAGTCCTGCATGGACTCCTGGGCAGAAAACAATACAGAACACACATGAGAAAGGACTACAGGACAAGGACAAGGAGGCCATGTCCCTCTAATGCATTTCCAGCATCACAGTCGCCCCCCCCAGACTGAAGTTAAGGTGCCCAATCTCCCACGAGATAGACACCCTCATCCAGACGGTCAACATTCCTTCTGGAAAGGCCATCTGCATTATCGTGACTCTTAACTGGTCTATGCTCTATGGTGAAGTCTAGCCCTTGCAGGCTAATGGACCACCTGAGCAGTTTCGGGTTCTCACCCGTCATCTGCATAAGGTACTTCAGGGGCTTATGATCTGTTTGGTCCTAAAACGGCTAAGGCTCCAAACTATGCTAAAACATTCCTTTTCGATAGTAGCCCACCTAAGTTCTCTACCCTTGAGTTGTCTACTGATGAATATGATCTGAAGTTCCCTTCCTTTGTCATCTAACTGGGACAAGACAGCTCCAATTCCGGTGTCGCAGGCATCCGTCTGGACAATAAAGCGTTTGCTGTAGTCAGGCACACACAACACAGGTGCCCTACACAGACTTTCTTTCAAGCCATCAAAGGCTCTCTGAGAGTCTTCCGTCCAATTAACCTTCCTAGGGTGTTTGGGTGAAGTCAGAGCTGTTAGTGGAGCAGCTATGGTTCCATAGTCCACCATGACATTGCGATAATACCCAGTGAGGCCCAAAAAGGCTCTCACCTGGGTTTGAGTAGTTGGAGTCTCCCAGTCATGTACATCCTGTACTTTACTGGGGAGAGGTTGGATTTGGCCACCTCCTACCTCATGACCAAGATACGTGACTTTCCCCTGAGCTATCTGGCACTTGGTAGCCTTGATAGTGAGGTTAGCCCTTTTCAAGGCCTGCAACACCGTATCCAGATGTGTCAAATGCTCTTTCCAGGTGGAATTGTAGATGGCAATGTCGTCTAAGTATGCAGTGAAAAAATGAAGGAGGGCGAGGCGAGCACTCCAGGTCCTGGTCAATTAAACCTGTTGCAAAAAATATATATCTGGTTTAAATCCCTAAATGGACAAGTATTCACCAGGGTTAAAACCCATCTGCTGCAAATCCCAAAGATGAACAAGTATTAACAGGGTTAGATCCCATCAGCTGCAGTTCTGTTGTCTGTAGTTGTTCTCCTCCAAGCGCTTTCTTATCTCAAATAATCATCAGGGAGGCTGTGTTTCTTTAACAGGTGTTACTGATTAGACTCAAAGGATTCTGGTAGCTGTAGTGAAAAGGTTTTTTCAGTTCAGGTGACCAGGGACCGACACCCCTCCAAAAGCACAAGTCCTTCCCAAGTTTGGGGGAGGGGAGAGAACCATCTTTATGATTCTCTAAAGTGGGGCACAGTAACCCTGGTGTCACTGCCTCTGGAGCCCGGGACTCCCATAGCATTAAGTGAAAAAATGAAGGAGGGCGAGGCGCGCACTCCAGGTCCTGGTCAATCAAAAAATATATTTCGAGGGGATCGGGTCCTCCGACGTATTCCATATCTATGACAATAATCACCACAGCTGTGCTGCTTCGGAAACTTTTTTCTGCGTCCAGCGTCGATGATGTCGCTGTCCCCGAGGACCTCCTCCGACGGCCGACGTCACCCGATGTGATAAGTAGGACGCACGACGCCTGTAGCCTCAGTTCTGTTTTTTCCGCGAACGTGTTCGCTTCGTAAATCTCGGTACACCTTGACTCTTTGGAGTTATCTTCTCTGTTCTTTGAACCTGTTCGTTTTTTGTGAAACGCCTGTTCGACGATGTCTACCTCGTCCTCAACCCCGCGTCTGGGCTTCAAGAAATGCAGGGATTGTGGGTCCAAGATGTCGGTCACAGACTCGCACGACGCCTGCCTCTGGTGCCTCGGGGAGGCCCATGATACGGACGACTGTGTCGACTGTCAGTCGCTCACGGCCAAAGCCTTGCGAGAACGTAAGAAGAAACTGTCGGTAGGTCGGGTGTCCAAGCCCCGGAAGTCGAGGTCTGCGGGGCTATCGACGGATGATTCGAGAGGTGACTCTCCGAGTCATCGTCGGAAGTCTGGTGGGTCTCCTTCCAGGAGTCGGTCTCGCCACTCCTCTGCCTCTTCGAGGCATTCCAGGAAGCGCCGGTATCGGTCGCCTTCCCCGTCCTCTTCCGAGGACTCCGCCCATCGACACCAGAGGAATGGGCTTCCTTCGCGAAGAAAATGCTAGCGGTTCTCGAATCGCAGGGCTTAGGTGAGTCCGCGCCTCCGAGTGGGGTCGGTCGGCACCGGTCGAGAGACACCGCTCGTTCGCCTTCGGGCTCGAGGGGTCGGCACAGCTCACGGGAGAGGTCCCGCACGGACAAGGGTAGCCATTCTCGACATGCCCATGCCAGGTCCCGGTCCTCGACGCGCTCGAGACCGCGTGATTCTGTGCTGTCTTCGAAGAAGACGTCGACGCCTGTGGCGCCGAGGTCGTAGATGTACTCTCCCGAGGCTCCGCCTCCGAGGAGGTTGTCGCCGCCGTCGGCGCCCAGGAGGTCGAAGGACACGCTTGGAGCTCCGGCTTCGAGGCCTGTGTCGACGCCGTCATTCTTGTTGACGTCGACGCTGATTCGCTCGACGTCGACACCGAGTCTGTCGACGCCGGTGCCGACTCGTTCGGCGCCCTCGACGCCTTTCGAGGCGGTGGCGTCGGAGGGACCCCGTGGCACTGGGGTTCTCCCTAGAAAGGCTTTGGCCAAGGTCAGGCATGGCTTGGTTCCTCGGATGCCTTCCTCTCATCGCCTGGATTAAATATCAGAGGTTCGTGAGGGCTCTGATGAGGGCTTGGTCCCGGTTACGGTGCCAGATGAGATCCTCTCGGGCCATAGCCAGTTTGAAGACCTGAGGCAGTCACTGCATGATGCAAGTGGACTGGACACATCTCCAGAGGTGGAGTTTTGTAGGCCTGAGCCTGGCACTCATGCCGACTCTTCGTACCGGCGCCTTATGTCTCGGGTCACCGAGTACATGGGCTGGTCTTCTCCCCCAGGGGAGTTTGTTCAAGATGATATGACGGATATCCTTGATCTTGGTCCTCCAACTGACCCGCTACTGCCGTTTCATATGGCTCTACAGAGAAGGGTGGAAGCGGCTTGGACTGCTCCGGAGAGTCTCCCGGCAGTGGGCAAGTCTGTGTCGTGAAAATACCGTCCAGCCTGTAGCGACCCTGGCTACTTGTCTAATCACCCCACTCCGGAAAGTTTGGTGGTGCAGGCGGCTACGGCCCCGACAAAGCAGGCGTCGTATCCTAACATCCCTCCAGATAGGGACGACAAACGTTTTGATGCCTGGGCGAAGAAAGTGTTTTCTTCAGGGGGTATGGCGCTTCAGGCGGCCAACTCCGTATGTGCCTTGTCTCGTTTCACGCACACTCTGGAACTGCATTGCATTGGCGGCTGAACATATTCCCGAAGGGGACGAACGGGATGGTTTCCTTGCTATGGTCCAGGGTGGCAAGGACGCCATGTGTGAGTACGTTCAGTCGGGTTTGGACATGGCAGATTGCATCATCCGGTCCATGGCGGCGAGCACCGTAATACGCAGGTTTGCGTGGTTGCGGAAGTCGGGGTTTGCTCCTGATGTGCAGACCCGGCTCCTCAACATGCCCTTTGACGGTGAACACCTTTTTGGCAACAAGGCTGACGAGAGCCTTAAGAGGTTGCAGACCTCAAAAGCTCCAGCGAAGTCGTTGAGCGCTGTAGTTCGCCAACCTCCGCCTTTTCGTCCTAGGGGACAGCAATGGAGGGGAGGTTCCTTTCGTTATTACTCATCCATTAGTAGAGCGAGAGGAGCTGTCAGTCAAAGGGGCCACCGTAGGAGTGCCAGAGGTGGAAAGCAAAGCACTCGTGGTGCCAGGGCAGCTCGGGCAGTTGCCTCTTTGCCCTCAGGCAACGCCGCAGCCGCTACCACTCAGTCATGAGGCCATGTCCCATGGTTCGCCGGTTGGGGGAAGGCTGGCGCAGCATCTTGTAGAGTGGCGCGCCATTACTTCAGATGTGTGGGTTCTGGAGATCATAACCCACGGCTACTGTCTTCCCTTTCGGCAGAGGCCTCACGACCATCAACCTGGGAACCTCTCTTTGAAGAGTCCGGATCCGCTCCTTGAGCAGGAAATTCAAGCCCTGCAGGAGAAAGGCACCATACAACTGGTGCCTGTAGCGGAGAGGAACAAGGGATGGTATTCCCCTTATTTTTTGATTTCCAAGAAAGACGGGGGATTGAGACCCATCATGGACTTGCGCCGTTTGAACAAGCTCCTCACGAAGGACAAGTTCAAGATGGTTACTCTTTCTCAAGTCCTTCAGGCCCTCCAACTCCAGGACTGGTTGGTGTCTCTCGACCTCAAGGACGCTTACTTCCATGTGCCGATGCATCCCAAGCACAAGAAGTACCTGAGGTTCGCGGTTGGCGACTGGCACTTTCAGTTTCGGGTCCTGCCGTTCGGATTGACCTCCGCCCCGAGGGTTTTCACCAAGCTCATGGATGTGGTGGCAGCGCATCTCAGGAAAGGGCGGATTCACGTCTACCCCTACCTGGACGACTGGTTGATCAGGGCGCGCTCTCCCGAGCAAGTCCTGGATCATCTGTCTGTCACCTGCCACTTCCTTCACAGACTGTGCTTCTCCCTCAATTTAAAGAAGTCCCATTTGACGCCAACACAGCGGCTCCAGTACATCGGAGCAGTGCTCGACACATCTCTGGGGCAGTGTTTTCCTCCCCAGGTGAGGGCTCTTCACATTCAGCAGATGGTGCACAAGTTTTAGCTTGCCCAGACGCTCCCGGCGTTCGAGTTCTTGAGGTTGCTCGGCCTCATGGCATCCTGCATTCTTCTGGTTCCAGAGGCTCGTCTGCGGATGAGATCTTTGCAGTGGGCACTCAAGCTCCAGTGGTCTCAGTCCTCCGGCAGGTTGTCGGACCTGTGTCGGACCCTGTTCAGGTGCCGCCCTCGGTCGCCCAGGACCTTCTGTGGTGGGCCTTGGAAGGCAATCTGATGAAGGGGGCTCCGTTTTGGCTACCCTGGCCGGAGGTGACGATCGTGACGGACGCATCCCTCACGGGATGGGGAGCTCATGCCAACGAGTTGACAGTCAGCGGTCGTTGGTCTCTGCCGGAGTCCAGACTCCATATCAATCTGTTGGAGCTGAGGGCCATCAGGCTAGCCCTGAAGGCTTTTCTGTCGACTGTGCGAGGAAAGAGTGTCCTGGTTCTGACGGACAACACGGTGGCCATGCACTACCTCAACAAAAAGGGGAGGGCAGGGTCACTTCCTCTGTGCAGGGAGGCGATGCAGCTCGAGTTCTGGGCCATCCAGCAGGAAGTTTCGATCTCGGCTGTTCATCTGGCCGGAGACGAAAACGAGACGGCGGACGCTCTGAGCAGGTAGAGCGCGATCTCTCACGAGTGGGAGCTGGCTCAGGAGATTCTCCTGGAGATCTTCGCTCTTTGGGGGACCCCCTCAGGTGGATCTCTTCGCCTCCAGTGTCAACCGGAAGTGCGAGAGGTTCTGCTCGCGGGCATTTCCTCCAAAAGGAGCCTTAGGAGACGCGTTCGTGGTGGAGTGGTCATTCCCACTGCTGTACGCGTTTCCTCCAGTCCCTGCCATCCCGCAAGTACTGCGTAGGTTACGGAGGTTCGGTTCCCGGATGATCCTCATCGCTCCAGTGTGGGCCCGGAGGACGTGGTACCCGGACCTTCTCGACTTGTCCATCTGCCCTCCACATCATCTTCCCTACCGAGACGATCTGCTCTCACGGGAGGGGGGTCAGGTTCTCCATCCAGAGGTCAGATCCCTCAACCTTCACGCTTGGCTTCTGAAAGTTTGAGGTATAAGGATTGGGAACTCCCTGAAGACGTGATGGAGGAGTTGCTCTCGGCCAGGCGGTTAGCAACAAAGTCTCTGTACCGTTGCCATTGGCGTAAGTTCTGTGACTGGTGCAGAGTTCAGAATGTGGATCCTTTTGCATGCGACATTCCCATGGTTCTGTCTTTTTTGCTTTCTTTGGCCCACAGGGGCTTACAAGTGGGTACCATTAAAGGTTACCTGGCGGCGCTGTCCATATTTAAGCGCTTGTCTGAAGAGTGTTCCTACTTTAAAATTCCTTTAATTTCTCAGTTTTTAAAAGGGCTCACAAATGTGTTTCCTCCGTCACCTTTTCTGGTGCCCGGTTGGGATTTGAACCTTGTTCTTAAGTTTCTTATGGGTGCTCCGTTTGAGCCTTTGCATTCTTGCCCTTTGAGACTGTTAACTCTTAAAACTGTATTCTTAGTTGGGGTCACTTCCGCTCGCAGAGTGAGTGAGTTACAGGCACTTTCAGTTAAGCCACCCTTCACTGTGTTTCATAAAGACAGGGTTGTCCTTAGAGTTCGTCCTTCTTTTCTTCCGAAGGTGGTCTTGGAATTTCATTTGGGCCAGAAGGTTGTTCTTCCGGCATTCTATCCTCCTCCGCATCCTAGTAAGGAAGAGGAGAGGCTCCATAGGCTTGATCCTAGGAGAGCGTTAAGGTTTTATATTTCACACATGTCCCGGGTCAGAGTGGACGATCAACTCTTCATTGGTTACGCTGGAAAGCGTTTGGGACAAGCTGTGACAAAACAGATTTTGTCTCGTTGGATTATTTTGACCATCTCCGAGTGTTACCGCTTGGCGGGTAAGGACCCTCCGGCTGGCTTGCGGGCCCATTCTACCAGGGACATGGCTGCATCTACTGCCCTACAGAGGGGTGTTCCTATTCGTAACATCTGTGATGCAACCACCTGGGCTTCAGTACATACTTTTGTACGTCACTATTCCCGCAATTCCATCCAAGGGCAGGATTTGGCCTTTGGCAAGGCAGTTCTTTATTCCGCAATTTAAATTGGGCATGTGCAATTTGTGTTCTAAATTCTGTTCCCTCCTTCTTGCTTTGGTACTGCTTTGGGAGTCTGTCATAGATATGGAATACGACGAAGGACCCAATCCCCTCAAAGAACAAGTTACTCTCTTACCTTGTAACGTTCTTTCGATGGGATGGTCCGACGACGTATTCCATATCGCTCCCTCCCAACCTTCCCCGCTGCAGAATTTCTTTGCGATTGCAGCTTACGTTACCGCAAGGCCTTGTGTGTCTGACTGGCAAATGACCGGTGTCACACGTTCTGGGGGACAAAACTACAACTGAGGCTACAGGCGTCGTGCGTCCTACTTATCACATCGGGTGACGTCGGCCGTCGGAGGAGGTCCTCGGGGATGGTGCATCGACGTCATCGACGCAGGACGCAGACGCCGAAAAAAGTTTCCGAAGCAGCACAGCTGTGATGATTATTGTCATAGATATGGAATACGTCGTCGGACCATCCCATCGAAATAACGTTACAAGGTAAGAGAGTAACTTGTTCATCTGCGTTAAATCCCAAAATAGACAAGTACTCACCAGGGTTAAATCCCATCTGCTGCAAATCCCAAAGATGAACAAGTATTAACAGGGTTAGATCCCTTCTGCTGCAATTCTGTTGTCTGTAGTTGTTCTCCTCCAAGCGCTTTCTTATCTCAAATAATCATCAGGGAGGCTGTGTTTCTTTAACAGGTGTTACTGATTAGATTCAAAGGATTCTGGTAGCTGTAGTGAAAACGTTTTTTCAGTTCTGGTGACCAGAACTTGTTCATCTTTGGGATTTGCAGCAGATGGGATTTAATCCTGGTGAATAATTGTGCATTTTGGGATTTGACCCAGATATATATTTTTTGCAACAGGTTTAATTGACCAGGACCTGGAGTGCGCGCCTCGCCTTCCTTCATTTTTTCGTCTAAGTATGCCACACAACAGGTCTCCAGCCCACTGAGCGCATGATTGACCAATCTCTGGTAGGTAGCAGGGGCATTCTTCAACACAAAAGGCATGACCCTAAACTGGTAGAGTCACTCCGGTGTTCTTTTCCTTGGCATGGTCCGTCAGAGCTATTTGCCAATAGCCAGAGGTAAGGTCAAAGCTGCCCACTAATTTGGCAGCACATATGGTGTCCATGAGCTCATCAGCCCTGGGCAATTGGTGCGCGTCAGTTTTGGTGACGGCTTTGACTCCTCGCTAGTCCACACAGAACCTCCAATCTTTGGTACCTGCCTGGGAACTTGCCTTGGGGACAAGGACCACGGGACTGGTTGAGGGTTCAATAACACCCAGATCCAACATCTTGGTGACCTCAGCCTGGATGTGGTTCTTAACGGTATCTGACATACGGTAGCACCTGCTTTTGACAGGCACACTGTCACCTGTGTCAATTTCGTGCCTATACCACGGTGTAAGTCCTGGTGTCAGTGAGAACAGAAAGGCATACTGCCAGAGCAAAGCCCTGCAGGCCCTCTGCTGCTCTGTCGTCAGATCTGGAGAGAGATGTACTCCCTCCAGTGAGCCATCCTGAGGGTTGCTATGCAGCAAATCAGGAAGGGACTCAAACTCATCCTCTTCTTGCTCTGATGCTTGCAGGAGACATGAGACCTCCACTCGCCTATGGAATGGCTTGAGCCTGTTGAAATGGAATACCTGAGGGGCTTCCCCAGGGACTCCAATGTCAACCAGATAATTGACTTCGCCCATCTTGGAGATTATCCTGAAGGGTCCAGTCCATTTGTCTGCCAAAGCTCGAGGCTTGGTAGGCTCCATCAAAAGGATCTCCTGGCCTGGAGTCCAATCCACTTGTGATGCTTTAAGGTCATGCCAGTACTTATTCAATTCCTGGCTGGCCTTGAGATTCGATGTTGCTTGACCCATCATCAGTGTCATCCTCCATCTGAGGCCTAGCACATAGTCCCCCACTTGCTTGGCAGGACCTAGAGGGGTGGCTTCCAAACCTTCTCTGATCAAGGCAAGGGGCCCCCTCACAGGATGTTCAAAGAGTAACTCAAAGGGGCTGAAACCAACACCCTCTTGAGTTACCTCTCTGTAAGCAAACAGCAGGCATGGCAGAAGGAGATCCCATTTCCTCCTTAGGGGCTCTTCCAAAGCACCTAGCATGCCCTTGAGAGTTTTATTCAATCTCGCTACCAGACCATTGGTCTGGGGATGTTAAGAGGTGTAGAACTTGTAGGTTACCCGCACTCTTTCCACATGGTTTTCATGTAACAGACATGAAGTTGGCTCCTCTGTCAGAAACAACCTCCTTATGGAATCCAACATGGGTGAAAATGCCCAGGAGAGCCCTGGCCAACCACCTTGGCAGTAACAGTCCAAAGGGGTATAGCCTCAGGGTACCTGGTGGCATGATCAACCAAGATCAGGATGAACGGATATCCACCTGAAGTGGGAGGGTCAAGGGATCGACATTGTCGATGCCCACCCTCTCAAATGGTGTGCCAACCACTGGGAAGGGATGCAGTGGGGCGATAACACTGCCTCCAGTCTTGCTAGATAACTGACAAGTTGGGCAGGTCTTGCAGTGGGACTCCACTTCTACTCCCAACTGAGGCCAGTAGAAATGGGCAGAGAGCCTCTGCTTAGTCTTCTTGGTACCAAGATGACCAGCTAAGGGCACCTCATGCGCCAACTGCAGCAGGAAGGGCCTGTAACCCTGGGGTACCACCAACCTCTTGAGGGCACCAGGTTCAGTCTTAGTGGACTCACTAACAAGGAGCTCACCCTCCCAATAGATCCGGAATGTCCTAGGCACTTCTCCTTGTGCCTGGGACAGGGCCTGTTTCCTCAGGCCCTCAAGAGAGTGGCACTCTCTCTGTCCTTTACAGAAGGCCGCCCGGGAGGGTCCCCCTTCAGCCAACAGGCATTGAAGGTCGGGGTGGTCATCCGGGTGGAGCACCTCTCCCGCAGGAGGGTCTTTTGCCTCTTCTCCCTCAGGAGTTGAGTTTGGGTTTTCCACTGGGCCCAGCCCGTCCGGAGCATGGATCCCAATGGGTGCTTGTTAGGGAGAATTCTCTGTTTAGGCTGAATTTCCTAACCTAGTGAGTCCCCCAGCAGCTTTGCTGGATTTTTGGGGTTTATTTTTTTCTCCTGCCAAGAGTGAGACTCTTTTACCCTCACTCTTGGACATGTTTGGAGTGTGTTTCTTTGAATCTATATGTGTTTAATGGGCTATGGGGTCTTTTACCCCATAGGGCCTCATGTGTTTTTGTGATGTGGGTTACACAGCACCCTCAGTGCAGTAACCCAGGGGTGTCCTAGGGACCCCCCAACATAGACTCCATTCCCTGGGACTGACTACTGTCTCCCAGGGCATGTAAAGTCACCATTGACTTTACTAGTCACAAATCCTGAACAGAACCAGTACAAACCATCATATTGTGGACGTACTGGCTGGGGCAATTCGATTGCCCCGGGGTCTGTTAGTTGAGGGGGCACGTCTCCGTCCCCCCTGATCGAGTTTTGCCTGGTGGCAGTGGATACTACTTTTTATATTCAACCGTGAATATTTTCCTATGGGATTTCCCATTGTTTTAGGCTACTATCCTTATTTAATTATTTACGGTAGCCTCAAACATACCGCCGGTTTATTTATTTATTATTTATTCTCCGGTTGGTATTTTTTGCCAAAACTTGATTCTAAAATGGCGTTTGTATTCTCTTCTGTGACTCCAACCCAAGTCGAGCCCTTTGTTTGACTTTTTGGCGGGCTTCTCCACAGAAGCCCTCCAAAGTGGTGCCACTCTGTCTGGTGTTCTTAGGAGGGGTGGAGGGGGATTTAGGCACCCTGGACTGAGTTGCCTAGGCAACTGAAGTCGCACTCTGTCCTGATTGGCCCAAGTGGTGAGCCGGCCGGCTCACCACTTAGCATGTTTGAGTGACAGCTAGGCTGAGTGAATGGGGGTTTTCTGCATAAAAGCAGGGCTTTGGGGACTGGAACTTTAGAAGTCGCCACAGGACCTAAGAATCCGACGAGGGAGAAGCTGAGCCGACCTGCTACGACGACACCACGGGTGGAGCCCTGCTGAACCGTCTCACCACTTTTCCCAACGACAGAGGAGATCTCCTGCCGGAGAGTCTTCTTCCCTTGACTTGTGGAGACAACCAGTTTGCACCTTCTTTTCGCTTTCCCGATGCATCTCGTGGCTGCCTTGCCTGTGCCAAGCACCCCGGCAACCGGAATACCACGTTTTACCGCAACCGCGAAATAAAGGGTAACACTTTAACCGGAAGACTCCGCAGCTGGTTTCTTCCCTGGCAGTGCAATGACCTTCATCTTCTTCTCCAAAGCCAGATCTTCTTCTTCTCTGGACGATGTCGAGACTTGCACCCGCTGCCAGGAACAACTGCCACCGCTGGAGGATCCTTCCCACTTAAGGTACCGTGTTCCGCCTGGCTTCCTTTGCCACTGACTGTACGGGGTAGATTTAGCCCCCGGCTTTCGACCCTGGGTTAGCCTGGGACACCCTGGCTAAACTTTTCTGAGCCTCTCTAACTCTTTTCTGAACTCTCTGAAAGACTTTCTGAACCCTAGTAAACTGTGTGATCTTGAGCACATTTGAGCTCTGCTCTCTCCAAGAGTGGGCCCTGCCTATTGACTTTGGCTCACCAGTGACTTTCTGTTCTTCTGCCTTGCTAAAAGTGTTCCTAATCTTAGAGTGGTGTGTTTTTCCATATTCTGCCTTTTTCCGTCCCTTCTTCACATACTTATTGGAGTGCCATCTATAGTTAAGCACTCACCTCTGTCTGGAAATAAGTGGTGTTAACTAAGACTTGTCTAAATAAGGAATAAGGGTTGGGGTTTTCATAATAACTGTGTTTAGAGTGTTTTACAAGTAGACTGCTGGAGTGTTTCAATCTGTGTGTTTTTAAATAAATAATTATATACTTTGATACCAAAGCCCTGGTCAGTGTTTGCTTGTGCTATTGTGTCTGAGTACCTATTGTGTATACTTTACATACTGCCTAACTCTTCTTGAGGGAAGTCTGACTGCTCAGCCACAGCTACCAGGTAAATCTGGGTGATACAGACTGCTCCCAAGTGGGTTTACTGCTAACACCTGTAGTTTTAAATCTCTTGCAGTGTTCCCAAAGGGAACTGCACAGGTTTCTGCCTAACAGTGCTGTAGGAACAGCAGGAAGTGAAGGAGCCCCCTTCACAGAGGTGGCCTTCTTGTTCTTCCGTCTTTTTGCCTTAGGCCTCGCCTTTGGCTCGGGTACCTGACTCACAGCCAGACCCGGTGTCACCTGATCATTGCCTAACAGAATGTTAGCAGGGACATTGTCCTGAACCAGGACAGGCAGCTTTGCTCTCTTGTCTCCAATCATGAGTGTTACTAAGGCTACAGGCGATAATTTGGGAGGCCCACCAGCTAACCTGGTGGTTCTCAGAGGAGCACCTACATATTCCTCTGGCTTGAGCAGGGTCCTGTCCACCACTGTCATGCTTTCCCCAATGTCTCTCAAACCAGTAGAAGGCTGGCCATTCAAGAGGACACTTCTCAAAAACCTACGGGCGTTCTGTGGGATTGTCGCCAGTACTTCTGCGCTGGTCCTAGGCCCCAAGGGACACTAGGGAAATCCCTACAGGAGCACCAAATGTGATTCCTGTAAAGGAGGGCAGGACAGTGGCCTCCACCTCAGACATGGGGTAAGGGTAGCTCAGGCTGACAGCCTGTACTCCAAGTGCCTTACCTTTACACTTGGAGTCACCCTTCTTGTGATCCAGAGCCCCACAGTCCCAGCAAGTGCCAGGAATGTGGGCTACTGTACTAGAACCACTGGCAGCCTGCTTTGCAGCAGGTAGACCACTACTCTTATTCCCATCCACAGATGACTTATCCTCACTAGATTTTTGGGTCTTAGGAGAGTAAGGTTTTGGTTTACCCGACTGTGATTGCTTTTGAGACTCCTCAGCTTTCTGAGAGGTGCCCTTTTCTTTGTCCTTGTCCTTCCAACTGGAGTCCTTATGGGACAATTCACTTGTCAGCCAGCCTGGCCAGCTTAAAAGGATCCAAAATGTTCGGGTCAGCAACATACAGACGCAGCTCTGGTAAACAGGATTCAGAAAAATGCTCAAAAAACAAAAGGTGGGACAATTCAACAAAGGTTTTCACCTTGTAACCATCAATCCACCCCATCATGTTCATGTGCGCAGTACTCACCCAGTCAACCCAAGACACATTCTCTCTTTTCTTAAAATCCCTGAACCTTTTAAGGTATTGGGTAGGTGTCTTGCCAAACTTCATGCACTCATACTGACCCCTTTCTTCCACACTCAGTTTCAGAATACAGTCATATCCAGTTTGAGGCACTCTGCTTAACAAATACTTAGCCCAATCTCTCTTATCAACATAATGAATTGCACAAGCCATCTCAAACGCTTCAATCCATTGGAGGATATCAGAACCCTCCGCATACACACCAACCACATCTTTCATAAACTTGGTGGCTGGGGACCTGACACTCTGAACCGGTTTAGCTGAAGTCTCCACTCGAGCTTTCTCTAGCTGGATTCTCTGACATTTAGTGTCCTTGTCTTTGAGCGCAAGATCCCTATTCTTGAGTTCCCCTTGCTGTGCCAGCACCTCTTTCTTAAGCTCAGCTTCTTTTTCCAACTTGCGGTATTCAAAGGCAGGCCAATTTCAACCTTAATAACTCAAGTTTCATGGAATTGCTGAGGGTCATAACAGAGGCAGCAGGAATGGTGGCGTTCCCAGAAACAGATTCAGCAACAACCCCAGGGGCAGAGTCCTCATTGGTTGCACCCCCCTTCCCCCCTTCAAGAGCTTCACAATCAATCTGGTAGACCACCAGGGCAGCTATCAGCCCTAGACGTATCCACAAAGTCTAACTCCCTGGCTTCACAAGCACTCTGGGGAGCCCCTAAACTCATTCGAGTCAATTTACCATTCGCAATAGATTCCATTGCTTGTAATGCAGTTATCTAGCACACAACTAAACCTCAATTTAACAAAGTGCAGATATTTTGTAAGTGGCCCGGTTATACACTGATTCTTAAAACCATAAGCATTGCACCGCTGCCACCAGTGTAAAGACTGGAGGGGGTGTCTGTAAAGACTGGAGGGGGGTGTCTGTACTCCTGCTCTCTATGTGGTAGAGGAGAGGCACAGAGGACCCCAGCCAAGATTCTCTATAAGGTAGCAATGGACGAGCAATCAGGGCCTAGCTTCTCAGGAGGTGATGCGAGCTGGTTCTTAAGTACAGTGAAGTCCCCAAGCCCCCACAAAGTCCACACATTGTATTAGTTAAAACACAGTCTTTATATCATTAAGGTTCAAGGTTATATGCACAATCACAATAACTCACTTTGTGCTCAGTTAATCTACAATGGCAAATATATACAGTTCTAAGTGGTACCACAATTATTATCAGATTTTATTAAAGTGCATCAACTGTGCTCTGGTCAAATGTCACACAAATCAATTAATAAAGGTAACCAACAATAGATATAGGAGGAAAGCAGTTGGTTAGAAATATTGGCAGAATACTGGCCTGTTACCTAGACACAGTTCTGTGTGGAGATCCCTGCACCTATTAAATCGGCTTCACACAGAAACGGAACGGGAAAACCTGCTCTTTGAATATTATTTGCATCAGCCGGCATTGCGACCAACGTGGTCAATGGGCACTCCCTCCGACGACTCCTGAGCTGCAGCACATCAGCCAGCAGCATCCACGGCCACGGATTGGCCGATCCCTTTTACACCCGCCCCTTGACTTCACCGTGAGGCGACAGCCAAAGTGCGAGCCAAAGGGCCTGTCTGTGCCTGTCGGCCAGTTATGCTGCCCGCCTTCCATCCCTACGGGCCATCTACTAATCTGCTGCCTTCTCTGGACTACCTCCACCCACAAACAGGCCGCACGTACGGTACATCTGTATGACAGTACAACACTATGAACAAGTCTAGCACGTGAGCAGCACATAAGTCGCACTTTCCTGTGTTTGTCCACAGTCTGCTAACTTTTTACCTACAACGCTAACCTTAAACTTGCGCCTGTATTGCTAATCATTATGGTCACAGCTACCAGTGACACCGGCCTCTCTGCTAGACTCTAAACTGTTTTTTGCATGTACTCTGTGTTTGCACAACAGCCACCCAGCCTTATCTACTCTTTGGTCGCCTACACTGTTTCTCGATTATCTACTTGAGACCTTCTGGTCGCCTGTCACTACACCTTGCTAATTGCTTACTGCCTTGTACAGTGCACTCTCTAGCTCATACTGTGATTCCTAAATCTAAGTAAAATCTATTGCTAAAACGGTAGTTAACTGTAACCTGCAACTCTAGCCTATACCACTCATCTATGTCCTGATATTATACGCTCTACCAACTGTACCGCATCTGGCTATATGACTACCTGCCTTACTATCGCACAGTAACCTTTGGTGACTGACACTAGACTGTACTTCATGCTGATTATTGCTTGATTATTCCTCAAGCTGACTGTTGTTACAATTGCACGAGCCTAAACCCCTTGCTGTCACATAGCGTTTCTACAAACTTTGGCTAACCTTTACCACACTGCCCAAGTTTGCCACATGCCATCTGTACCCAGCCATCTGCTGTATCATCCCTGTTAGCTATACCCATTGTACTACCACACAGTTGCATATGCACATGCATTTAGCCATTTGAAAGTGCACTGCCATTGAAAGCTGCATCTAGCCCACCACTACATTGTGTTTTTAAATTGCTTTTAGACTGTTACTACATTGTAATTTGATAGTTGCATCTAGCCTGCCACTACATTGTGTTTTTAAATTGCTTCTAGCCTGTCACTACATTGTAATTTGATAGTTGCATCTAGCCTGCCACTACATTGTGTTTTTTAGTTGCATCTAGCCTGCCACTACATTGCAATTTGATAGTCACATCTAGCCTGCCACTACATTGTGTTTTTAGTTGCTTTTAGCCTGCCACTACACTGCAATTTGATAGTCGCATCTAGCCTGCCACTACATTGTGTTTTTAAATTGCTTCTAGCCTGTCACTACATTGTAATTTGATAGTTGCATCTAGCCTGCCACTATATTGTGTTTTTAGTTGCATCTAGCCTGCCACTACTTTGTAATTTGATAGTTGCTTCTAGCCTGCCACTATATTGTGTTTATTAGTTGCTTTGAGTCTGCCACTACACTGTAATTTGATAGTTGCATCTAGCCTGCCACTATATTGTGTTTTTAGTTGCATCTAGCCTGCCACTACTTTGTAATTTGATAGTTGCATCTAGCCTGCCACTATATTGTGTTTATTAGTTGCTTTGAGTCTGCCACTACACTGTAATTTGATAGTTGCATCTAGCCTGCCACTACATTGTAATTTTATAGTTGCATCTAGCCTGCCACTATATTGTGTTTTTTAGTTGCATCTAGCCTGCCACTATATTGTGTTTTTAGTTGCATCTAGCCTGCCACTACATTGTAATTTTATAGTTGCATCTAGCCTGCCACTATATTGTGTTTTTTAGTTGCTTTGAGTCTGCCACTATATTGTGTTTTTTAGTTGCTTTGAGTCTGCCACTACACTGTAATTTGATAGTTGCATCTAGCCTGCCACTACATTGTGTTTCTTAGTTCTCATTAGCAGAATGCATTTTAGCACGACTCTATCAACATACGCGCCACTGCTGTTATTACAATTAATATGGGTAACTATGGACGAATTTAAACACGTACCTTGCCCTACTCTCCATAGAAACTCTAGACTTCGCGCTAGACTCTCTCCACCCTCTACGAACTGCAGGTACCCAGTAACGCAGTAACGCATACTTGAACCGTCGCACCATTCCCAAAAACCAGACCAGAAACGCAACACCTCCTAACCCACAACTACCTGCTAGCACCATAACGAAAGAACCGATCCTGGTTACCTCTGACACAACTGCCTTCCTAAAACAACCTCCATAACAGGAGCACTGATCAATGCTAGATCAGTCGTGGCCCACGCCACGGAAATAGCCGATCTCCTTACATTAGATAACCTCGACCTCCTAGCAGTCACAGAAAACTGGCTACATGATGCAGCAGGTCCAGCCCTCTCCCTAGCAATACCCAAAGAATACCAACTACTAAGACTAGACCGCCAGAGCACCAGAGGTGGTGGCTTAGCCATCATCTCCAAATCTAACCTGAATGTAAGATTAACAACACCGCCCACCCTAAAATCCTGCGAACTCCTGACCACTAAACTACCGATATCCCCATGCCAAACCCTAACTATCTATCTCATATACAGGCCACCAGGGCCGCTAGGCCTATTTGAAGAGGAATTATCCAGCCTCTTAGCGAGCAACACAAAAAAGTCATCCCAGATAATGATCCTTGGCGATCTTAACCCAGGTCTTAATGACCCAGATGACAAACAAGCGCAAGCTATTGCCACCATGCTTGAGGGACACGGCCTCACCCAAAAGGTTCTCACCCCCACACACGATAAAGGGAGAATATTAGACTGGGTAGCCACATCCAACTGCCCTACTACTATAACCAAAATTACACCCCAGCCGCGGACTGACCACTTCCTCATTCATTTCTACTTAACAGTCAACAAGATGCGCAGAATTGAAAAAATAATGGCACCTTCGGTTCCCACGAGATCCAGAAAAAACATCACACCTGACAATATCTTACCCCTGCTCCTCCCAACCATCAATGCCCTGCCAACTGACTCTGACACCATGGTCAAAATATGCAAAGACACCATGGCCATAGCCATGGACACCGTTGCCCCACCGAAGAACTGTAAAAGTAAAGAACAATCCCACCTTAATAACTGGTGCACCTCCCACCTAATAGAACTGAGACTGGAAAAAAGGAAGCTTGAAACTGTATGGCGACACACCCCTACAGCTGAAAACAAACTTCAACTCAAACTATGCACTACTAACTACAAGAAAGCTATCATCCAAGCTAAAAAAGACATCTATGACGACAGAATCTCCAACGCATGCTCCAATATAAAGGAATTATTTGCAATTGTGCGAGAACTTGAATCTCCCATACCACCACCCGATAACGTACCCAAAGACAAGCAATGGTGTACCAATATCCAAAATGCCCTCGCAAACAAAGTGAAAACATTACAATCTAAAATTACTATAAAAAAAGCCTCGCTCCCTATCAGCGAAACTCCAGTACGCCCACGCCCACACCCACACCCAAACCTAGCCTAACACCTTTCAAATTCGCTAAAGTTTCCACTCATGAAACTGAAAAAAATCATTACTTCACTAAAACCTTCCAATTGCAAAGGCGACTACTGCCCGGCCCAGTTAATTAAAAATGCCGCCAGAGACCTAGCCCCCTTCGTCACCAAACTCATCAACGCCTCCTTCTCATCTAGCACAGTCCCAAGCAGCTTAAGAGTCCTGGGTTCTCCCCCTGCTAAAAAAACAAACCTTAGACCCCTCCTTCCCCGCCAACTATAGGCCCATCACTACTGTCCCTTTCCTCCTGAAGATAATTGACAGAGTGGCCTATCTCCAAATCCAAAAATACTTGGAGACTAACCAACTTCTTGGCACTCGTCAATCGGGCTTCAGACCTCAGCACGGCACTGAGATCGCACTTATAGATCTTAAAGCCCAAATGGACGAGCTCAATGACAAAGGAAACACAGCTATGCTACTCCTCCTTGATCTGTCGGCGGCTTTCGACCTAGTGGACCATGCAGTACTCTGCAAACACCTAGCGTCAGCTGCCCACTTCTCAAGTGAATCTATAGCCTGGGTCCAATCCTTTCTCGATAATAGAAGTATGCGAGTCTTCTCCACCTTAGACGCGGCAGACCCTATCCAGACAACATGTGGCGTCCCACAGGGCTCCTGTGTTTCGCCAACGATGTACAATATCTTTACTAAACCTCTATTCGACGAATTGGACAGACTGGGTGTCACCTACACAAATTATGCAGATGACACCCAGATCCTCATCCCCCTTTCGGGGAATTTCACTACGGATACAGCTTTAGTAAACAAAATCTACACCCTCATTCAGGCATGGATGGCAACCCATGGCCTATGCCTGAACGACGAAAAAACAGAGCTCCTTATTCTAGGCTCACTTAACAACCTAAAAAAACTTGATTCCAACTACTGCTCCTTCAATATTGACAGCAATATAATCCCCGTCGCCAAAGAGGTGAAGACCCTTGGGTTCTATCTGGACTCCACTCTGTCCCTAAGGAAACAAGTGAACTCCTTGGCCTCATCCACTGCCTATACTGGTAAACTTATCAAAGCATGCAGACCCTTCCTCTCACCAGCTAGCTGCATTATCCTAGCCAATGCACTGATACTTTCAAAACTGGATCATTGCAATGCACTTTATGCAGGCGCCAACAATTACATCATCAATAAACTTCAAACCCTGCAAAACAATGCGCTCAGAACGGCCCTGAACCTCCCAATCAGAGAGCACATCTCGAATGTGCGTAGAAATTACAACTGGCTAAAAATTAGCGATAGGATCATCCTCAAAATTGTCACACCCACATTCAAATGCCTGAACAATGCAGCCCCCCATACCTCAGAGACAGAATAATAAGGAAACTTCTGCACCACCAACCAGAACAGCCAACTCCTTCTCCCTCCAAACCCCGAGATTCCGTCTAAAAAAAACAGGAGGCAATAGCTTCCCTGTGCAAGCAGCTAAATACTGGAATGCCCTACCAGTTGAACTAAGAAGGTACCAGCCCTACAACAGCTTCAGGCACCACACCCGCACCTGGTTCCGACGTAATGACCTTTGAAATCTGAGACCATGTGCATTATGATCTGATGCCATATGATGTTCAACCCTAACATGTAAAATGTACATAAAGTATTTACTGCCTATAATATGCTACCCGCCATTCTTACTTGTACAGAATGTATTTAATGTAATTACCGCATATAACAACTTTACAACCTGTAATCTGTAACCTGTAACTAAGTTCTAAGTATTCTTGCTATTCTATGCGTCCAGCTACCCAAGGGTTTTCTGGCGCCCTATAAATAAACAAACAAACAAAAAAACAAAACCTGGGCAACCTGTAAAATAAAGATGCACTACAAGCCCAGTCCATAAATTGTTCAAGTCTTATTCCCTTCTAAAATGTTTCTACCACCCCAATGTACCTGGACTAGCAGAGTTCCTCGAGGAGGCGTTGAGAGTTCCTTCTTGGGTGACTCCCTTTAAAGCAGGAGCCACGGATCGTCCATGGGCTTCGAAGAAAGTGAACTCGGCGTCGAGAATCCTTGATGGAAGTTCGGCGGCATTGAGGCAACAGCTTTGGCCCTGGCAGTGCTTGTCGATGACGAGTCGAAGACGTCCTGCAAGGAAGAGGCATGCAGGGCACCTCGATGTCGATAGTTCAGGACTGCAAAGAGTTTGTGAAGAATTTTGGCCCAGCAAGGGCGTTGAGTCGTCCCGCGTCTCTACGGTCTTTGGGTATTGGGAAACCCACTGGCGGATGCTCCTCGGCGCATCGACGGCCTGGGCTTCTCTGGCGGGATAAGGCGGTCGACGGTGCGGACGAGTGCGTCCGGGAATCAAAATGTCTTTATCAATGGAGCGTTGCTGCTCCGGTCATCGATGGCACAGCGTCAAGCGGTCACTGCTTCTGTACAACACGGCTTCGACGGGCCTCCAGCGTTTAACAAACCTGCGAACCCTGGTCGACGACTTTGGACGGAATGTCCGGTGCTTCTCTTCATTCTCCTTGCTGGTCCCCGTCTCTGGTCGGCAGCCTGTCGAGGATCTGTCTTCCAGGGAGCTTCGGCAAAGGTTAGCGGTGCTCGATGGTCCCTCAGAGCACGGGAAGAGGGCACCTAACCTGGTCCTCTCTTGGATCACACTCAACGGCTTTCAGATTGCGGTGAAGGTAACAGCAGTCAACCTTCTTCTTTGGGCTCTGCTTTGATATTCAACGTCAGTTTCAATGTCAGTTTCAACTACAACTTCTGAACAAATTCTAGCAGTGAGAGGCCCCCAGATATACTAGTTGATCTCCCATTCATTCTGTTGGGTCACACTCACTCAGAAGGGCATTCAGCAGTCAGTCAGCCAATCAGACATACAATGCATTCAGGCCATTCTCCTCCCTCTCAGACACTCACAACAAGGAATGTGTATTGGGACCAGTACCCAGCCATTCAACACTACACACTGCATTCATAACAGTTTTGGGCAGGGCTGTCTCAGTCATTGTGTTTCATACCAGAAACCAGACATTCACAACAAGAAGTGCATATTGGTCACACACTCCATTCACCCAGGTCCCACCCACAGGGTGTACCCACAACATACAGTCACTGGGAAGGCTCCAGCCAGTCTGGCCTGGACTTCAATACAATACCATATATGGAACTTCCACCCAACAGCCAGTCAGGGGAAAGGACAGAGTCAGAGTTTCTCATGTCTTTGGGAAAACAAGGTAACAGGCAATAGAAAGCAAGAGGCCATAGGGGCCATCTTGTTTCCTATCAGGAATCAACTGATTCCAATGGCAGGGCCTGGGTACCCAAAAATGGAGGATACTCAGAGCACCTTTCAACTTCAGCATGGAGCTGCCACCAGCCCATACCCTGTTCTGTGAGCCACACATAGGTGCCCAGAAACATACACTAGGGGCACAGGGTTGCACCCCCACCCATGGGTGCCATAAGGGTATCCCATGGGTCTGTACACCAAACCAAAAACAGGAAGAGCTGCACTGCCAAGAGTCCCACATGGACTCCTGGGCAGAAAACAATACAGAACACAAATGAAAAAGGACTACAGGGCAAGGACAGGAAGGCCCTGTCCCTCCAATGCATTTCCAGCATCACAATAAGAACCAACAAGACCTACCGCCTCCTAGACCTGAAGACTGTGCAATCGAGCTCATTCCGGAGGCCCCGATTCCCTTTGGCCGGATGTACTCTTTCGTTGTTGTAAAAGAAGGCTCTTCGGGAATACCTCAATTCAAATCTACATTCTTCATACCCAAATCTACATTCTTCATACCCAAACGCGATTCCCTAGAACTCAGGCCTTGTATTGATTATAGGGTACTCAATAGGGTCACTATCTGGGATCGCTATCCGATGCCCCTCATTAAGGACATCTTAGAGGCTGCCCAGGGGGTTGTGATCTTTTCCAACTTGGATCTCAGAAGGGACTATCCTCTTCTGAGAATCCGAGAGGGCGATAAATGGAAGACCGCCTTCCGGACCCTTTTGGTCACTATGAGTACAAGATGATGCCTTTTGAGCTGGTCAACATCCCAGCGGTTTTCCAACGCTTCATGGATTGCTTGTTTTCGGACTTGTTGTTTCATTCCATGATAGTATACCTGGACGACATCCTGGTGTGCTCTGCCTTCCCCCACCAACACCAAGAACACCACCGGGAAGTCCTATGCCGGCTGCAAGAA
Source organism: Ambystoma mexicanum (assembly GCF_040938575.1). Lineage (NCBI taxonomy): Eukaryota > Metazoa > Chordata > Amphibia > Caudata > Ambystomatidae > Ambystoma > Ambystoma mexicanum. Next base: position 1,546,730,473 of record NC_090931.1, read on the forward strand.
CATCATCTCTTAGTCAAACTAGAAAAATGCCTTTTTAAGGTAGCCTCAGTTGCTTATTTGGGCTTCATCCTGTCTGAGCAGGGTATCACCATGGACCCCAATAGGTGAAGGCCATACTCGGGTGGTCAGCTCCGTCTTCAGTGAAGGACATTCAAAGGTTCTTGGGTCTAGCGACCTTTTATAGAAAATTAATTCAAGACTTCTCCCGAGTGGATCTCCCCAACACAGCTTTGTTGAAGAAGGGCGTTACCTCATTTGCATGGAACGAGAGCGCTGACGAAGACTTCCAACATCTCAAGACCTTGCTTTGCTCTGCACCTATCCTTCGTGAATCAGATCGGGCTCGTCCCTTCATTGTAGAAGCTGACGCATCTGCTGCAGCCATCTGAGCGGCTCTACTACAGGAGGATGAAGAGGTTGAACATCCCATAGCCTACCTTTCTAAGACGCTCACCTCCAGTCAGGCCAACTACTCGGTCATCGAGAAGGAGCTACTGGCCATGAAGGTTGCCTGTGAGGAGTGGCGTCACTTATTGCAGGGTGGTCCTGAGCCTTTCCTTATCCGTATGGACCATAAGAACTTAAAGGACCTCCAACAGATGGACTGCGTCAACTCCCGTCAAGCCAGATGGGCGCATTTCTTTGCTCAGTATGACTTTTCCATCACATACTTACCAGGCAGCCAAAACATCCTAGTGGATGCCCTCTCCCGCAATCTAGTACCAGGTCAACGAACGGATCACGGTCCGGAACGCATTTTCCCACGGAACTGGATAATCTCCCGAAGTTGCAACCTTTCTTCAGAAAGTCAAGGAGGCTGTGGTTCGGAATGTCACCTTACCCAAGGAGGCTCTTAAGGACAAGGTGGAAAAGAAGGATGGTCTTCTGTTTGTCAACCATCGATTGTATCTCCCGGATGAAGCATCCCTCTGACAAGCATTGTCCTGGTGCCATGCCAGCAAGTTGGCGGGTCATTGAGGGAGTTCTAACACCATAGAGCTCATCCGACGCAATTTCTGGTGGCCGGGGTTTTCATCAGATGCTAGAAGGTACACTAAGGCTTGTGCCACCTGTACACGTAGCAAGTACAGTACGCAAAGACCGATTGGACTCTTGGAACAAGACTCAGTGCCTTCACAACCGTGGAGCCACCTCTCAACGTATATTATCGTTGACCTTCCACCATCTCAAGGTTGTTCTTGCATCATGGTCACTGTCGATTCGTTTTCCAAGATGCGCCATTCCTCCCCACTTCCTGGGCTACCTTCAGCTTCTACCATGGCCACAGTTTTTGCTAAGGACCTCTTTCGTCTGCATGGCCTACCAGAAAATATAATCTCCGACCGTGGCAGTCAATATACATCCAAATTCTGGAAGGCATTGTGCTTTCAATTGGGGATCGAAAGAGCACTGTCCTCTGGATTCCACCCTCAGACAAATGGACAGATGGAGCGTCTAAGCGCTACGCTAGAGCAGTACCTTCGTTGTTTTACTAATTCCCAGCAGAACAACTGGGTAGAACTGCTACCTACTGTGGAATGTTCGTACAATAACACAGTACATTCTGGTACAGGCCTCAGTCCGTTCTTTTGTACATATGGGCGATATCTCCTTAGTATACTGCCAAGAATATCCACACCATCTTGGGTGCCATCTGTGGACACGGTTTTGTCTGAGATCACGTAAGCACATAAAGTAGCTCAACAAAACCTACAAGCCATTAAGCAGCGATACCAAGCCCAGTCTGTCATCGCCAAAAGACACCAGAGTGGGAAGAGGGACCAAAGGTCTGGCTGTCCACCAAGTTTCTTCCCCGTTGGGTCCACCCCTCCAAACTCTCTCCCTGGTGCATCGGACCATTTTCTATTCAAGCTAAGGTCAAACCTGTTGCATTCAGACTACGGTTGCCCAAACATCTCAGTCGAATCCACCCAGTGTTCCATGTCTCCCTCCTACGGAACTATGAAGAGGACTCCAAAGATCAGCCTTTACCCAGAAGTCGCCTTCAGAGGGTTAACCAACCAGCAGAATATGAGGTCGATCAGATAGATCATTCATGGTATAGGAGGGGTAGGTTAGAATACCTAGTCCCGTGGAAAAGCTACCCCAGTTCCGAGAACTCTTGGGAACCCTCCCCCTATGTGCATGCCTCCAGGCTTTCCCGAAGGTTCCACCAACCCAACCCTGGTAAACCTGGTAGCTGCGGTACTGGAACCGGGCATACTGTTATGTGTTCCCCCCAGTGGCACTTGTGGAACCGATGGAGAATACGGCTCCATTGAGTTGCACTGCACATTCATTCTGGAACGTGCTTGTTGGTCTAGTTGTTTTTCCAACATGGCTGCCACCGGACTGCATTTATTCACTATGCACCTGGTGGTCGGCGCGTTGCAACCCAGTTACTTCGTTCCTGCTTTGAGTAGCTCCTTGCTTTCCTGCCTGCCTGGCTTCTTGTTTCAGCTGCTCTCTTTGGTGCCGCTCTCCCCCGGCTCCGACTGCTTTCTGTTCCTTCGCGGCTTCGCCCACTTGCCTTTCTGGTTTCTCCCTGCTTCCTGCTTTCTCTTTGCTGTACCTGCAAGCGCTATCTCACTAAATTAACTCCCATCCGGCTCTTCTCTTTGGAGCGCGGCACCTCTCTCTCGCTTTCTGCTCGCTCTGAGTGGTTCTCCTATGTCCCACAGTCAGCCTTCTATTACTTGTAAGGGATTCCTGACACTCTTCTTTCAGGAGACCATTTGAATGGATCTACAAGGGTATTCTGCTGTAACTGGATTTGGGTTCTCTACTCCTAGGGGATTTCCTTCGCTTCAACACTCACTCTCTTTCATACCTGGACTCCATACCTACCATTGTCTCGCTTGGAACCATTTACACCTTAATAGGCTTTTTCCCCTTTTCCGGCTGTCTCTGAGAAGAGGCCACTAGCCCGCCAATCCCAGTAGGCAGGCCTAGTGGCTTCCCTCCGAGGGAGTCCTTACCTGTACCACAAGAAGAAGAAACCATAGGGGAGGAGAAGAGGAAGGGAACAGGTGAGGAGGAAGAGGAGTTGTCAGAGGTGAGTGACGAACCCTGCACACTTGACAGAACTTCCTATTCGCAAAACCTACAAAGCATTGAATCTCCTTGACCGTAGAGGGAGGAGGCCAATTCAACAAAGCGGTAACCTTTGCCGGATCCATTGAGATGCCTTGGGCAGATAACACATAACCTAAGTAGGAGACTTGCGGCTGGTGGAACTCACACTTCTCGGCCTTACAATAGAGATGGTTGGAGCGAAGCCAATCCAGAACCAGGCGTACATGTTTAATGTGTTCAGCTTCATTTGTGAAGAACACAAGGATGTCATCTAGATATACTACCACAGAATGAAGCAATACATCGGCAAAAAGATGGTCCATGAACCTCTGAAAGACAGTGGGGGCATTGGACAGTCCAAAGGGCATGACATGGTATTCAAAGTGTCCGAATGGAGTGCGGAGGGCCGTCTTCCATTTGTCACCGGCTGCTATGCGAATCAAATGGTAGGCACCTCTGAGATCCAACTTGGGGTAGATGGTGGCCCCATTGACAGCTTCAAGTATATCTGGGATTAATGGCATGGGATATCTGTCGGGAACGGTAATCTTGTTTAGTCCCCGATAATCGATGCAAGGGTGTAATTCTTCAGTGTTCTTCTTTGAAATAAACAATAGGGATGCACCAGCTGGAGAGGTGGACTCTGAGATTAGGCCGTTCTGAAGGTTGGTTTATAGGCATTCTTTAAGCACGGTTTCCTCCTTCTGTCAAAGCATATACATCCTGCCGAATGGGAACGGTTGATTGGGTATCAGGTCGATATGACAATCGTCTCTCCGGTATGGAGGAAATGCTGAAAACCGGGGTGTTGAGAAAACCTCAGCATAAGAAGAGTAGTAGCCAGGAATATCGCTCACGTGGCTCAGGATGGTGGAGGAGGATACAAAAGGCATCTGGGGCGCTGAGTGTAAGTCGAAAGCCATGGGACAGGCAGTGCGATAAGCAGTATTCAGATCCTAAGAAAATGGTTCCAGCAGTTCAGTTTATATAGGGATTGTGCTGATGAAGCCAGGGTAACCCTAGTATGATTTGGTAGTGTACTGCTTTGATGATGTCATAGCTGATACGTTCTTCATGGGACGAGACGCTGCATAGTAGAGGTAGGGTCTGTTCTCGGATGGGGCCCGAAGTAAGGGGGCTACCATCAACACCCTCAACAGGAATAGACATACCTTTGGGGGTCCACCTGTGCCCTTATTGACTGCCCATTGATCGTCTATAAAATATCCTGCGGCTCCACAATCCACTAGTGCCGGTCTGTTCTGTATTACTCTGTCGGCCAGATGTATTTGTACCAGAATAACAACCATGGGGGTGTCGATGATATCAGTGCTATGGGAAAGCAGTGTAGATCCTGGGGAACCCTGGATTTGGCCCTGAGTTGCGGTTCCCTCTATGACCGGGCATCAGAGTTTCCCTGTCCCCTAGGTTCCTGCCTCCTAGGAGGTGCTACTGGACATTCTCTTACCAAGTACTCCTGGGAACCGCAGTACATGCACAATCCTTGTGTGCGTCGGCGGTTGCGCTCCTCTGCAGATAACAGTCCTCTAGCCACCCCCAACTGCATAGGTTCTTCGGTTGGTAATGGCTTTGTAGGAGTCATAGGGTATTCGGAACAGGTCAGAGCTGACCTTCCCCTTCTTATTTCGTTGAGCCGTTCTTGGAGACGATAGTCGAGCTGCATGGTTAGGGTAATCATGTCAGCTAGGTTGGCGGGTCGGGGAACCCAAGAGACTTCATATTTGAGATCTTCTATAAGACCCCTCCGGAACAGGGTTAACAGGGCATCATCTGGCCAAGCTGTGTCTGCTGACATCTGCTTACATTTAGTGACATATGTTAGGAGATCCTGGGACCCCTGTCTAAAGCCCAAGAGCTTCTCTTGGGAGGACACAGTAATTTTCTGTCAGCTGAACATGGTTTTTAAACTATTGACGAATACTGGGTAAGAGTCAAGCATGGGGTTGTTAGTTGTTACCAATGGTGTTGCCCATGCTAAGGCGGCCCCAGTAAGGTGTGACACCATGTGACCGACCTTGTCTCTGTGGGAAAAAATGAGGCCTTGAATGCAAACTGTATGGTGCAGCTCTTGAGAAACTCTTTCAGTTTATGGGGGTTCCCATCGTACTTCCCTCCAGGTAATGGAGAGGGAGGGAGTTCAGGCCCTAAAAAGGCACAGGCTACCTGCTGTCTTAGATAGGCATTTTCTTGTTTCAGGCCTGGAACTTCGTGTGTCAAGGACTATATGGCAGACATCAGCTGCTGCATCTGATCCATAGTGCCAACCTCGTCTGCGTCGCTATCTGTCATGCACAGGCATTGAGGCTTGTAAATAGCAGAAAGACACTACCCTGGATCAGATGCCAGCAACTGAGGAATGGAAAATCCACCTAGAGGCCCTATCCTTCTCCCTCCCTAAGACTAGGACTGGAGTGGTACAGAGTCCCCAGGGAAACCCTCTGGGGTAGAAAACGCTGGTGACCAGAACCAGGATGGGTCCAGGCGTCTGTATTCTTCTAGTCGTGGAGCTCGTTAGCGGAGGTAAACCCAGAGGCGCTGCTGACCGAAGGATCTGATGAGAGAGTAAACAGAGAGAAGGCTAGAGAGCAATAAGTCTAGAGAAATGGTGTATACCTTCCAACAGAACGGATGGAGATTCATACCGGTACGAGTCTGGAAAACTGTCTGATGTGAGCTGTAGAGATGGAGACAGGTAAGAGCCAGCCTAATAGCACAGGAGATAGAAATGCAGGATTAGCAAAGGATTGTCTACCTGTTCTAGGAGCGAGGTATGTGCTAATGGGGAGATTGACCGTAGGGAACCCGAGAGAGAAGGCAGGTCCGAAATGACAATCTGCTCCACTGGAGAATCCTACAGTGCTGTGAAAAGAGAAGGGATGAGTGTGGGTGTCAAGCGTGAGCCAAATGCTGGAACCGAGGGCCAGGGATTTGTGGGGACGCAGGAAAGGCTGTGAACGCTGAATGGAAGCTCAGACGTGGGACGGCTGCAAAGACAGGAGAAATCAGATAGGGAAAGAACACAGGGATTAAATGCAATTAGAGACAGACGTAACTCACAAAGTGTCTTTAGAAAGAGTAACGACGCAGAGCGGCTTGGGTACATCTTGTTGATATTCAGTTTTCTGCATCAGCGGGGGCGGTGTCTGGATGATGGCTTGAGCGCTGTGCAGCTCCCATGGTGAGTGTCGTTCCCTGGATGCCATCTTGTTATGGACTAGGGAAATCGTGTAGTGCAGTCTCCCACGATGCCACCAAGACGCTGGTACGGAGATGTGACAGAAGACCAACCAAACTCAGAAGAGCCAGCTACTGGTGACACAGAGCTGGAAGAAAACCTTCCCTATGTTGGAGATCTGGATCCTAAAGACCACCCTGAGCTACAGACTTTACTTGCAGAAGGTGGACCCTCTAGATCAGATTTCAGCAGAGGTCAAAGAGAGTGTCCTTCTCTAGAAGGTCTTCGCCAACAGACAGCTTCCCAGCTGGAAGGGCAAGAGCCAGGGAAGCATAGGCTTTACTGGGACGACGGCCTCCTCAACAGTGTACCTACTGAGTCTACCCCAGGACACTACAGAAGGCTTGTTGTGCCCCAGGAGGTGAGACAGAAGTTCTTACAGTTAGCCCATGCAATTCCTCTGGCTGGTCACTTTAGATTCAAGAGGACCAAAGAGAGGCTATCTCTGTATTTCTACTGGCCGAAAATGGGGGCTGATGTAGAAAGGTTCTGTAAGAGCTGCCACACTTGTCAGACATCTGGCAAAAGTGGAGCCAAGAATGGCGCACCTTTAGTGCACCTCCCTGTGGTCAGAGTCCTTTTTAAGAGGGTGGGGATTGACATTGTTGGTCCCCTACACTCTCCAGCTTCTTCAGGCAACCGATTTATATTGGTTGTAGTAGACCATGCTACCGGGTACCCTGAAGCAATACCTATGAGAACTGTTACTGCTCAGGCGGTGACTAAGGCCCTCCTTGGTATCTTCACCAGGGTAGGTTTTCCTAAGGAGGTCATCTCTGACAGGGGGCACATTCTATGGCCACTACATGCAGACCATGTGGAAAAACTGTGGCGTGACCTACAAGTTTTCAACAGCCTACAATCTCCAAACCAATGGGCTGGTGGAGAGGTTTAATAGAACTATGAAGAGCATGATAGGTTCTTTAGAAGATCCCCTTAGAAGAAATTGGGACCTTCTATTGCCATGCCTTATCTTTGCTTATAGAGAAGTCCCTCAAGCAGAGGTTGTCTACAGCCCCTTTGAACTGCTGTATTGTCATTCAGTTAGAGGCCCTTTGGTCCTGATCAAGCAGGGGTTGGAGAGTGTTCCTTCCCTACACCCAGTAAGAGCCACTGACTATGTGCTTGGTCTCCAAAGGAGAATCGCACTCATGATGACAGAAGCTTCGGATAACCTGAAAGCAGGTCAGGTTCTGGTCAAGCACTGACATGGCCAGAAGGCCAACATGGTGGAGTTTACTCCAGACCAGCTTGTATTGGTTATGTTACCTACAATCCAGAGGGCCTTACAGAACAAGTGAATTGGACCCTTCAAAGTGGTGGGTAAACTTGGAGATGTCAATTATTTAGTGGCCCTTGGCAATCCCTAGAAGGCCCGTAGGGCCTATCACACTAACCGTCTGAAGGCTTAAGTTTCCAGACCAGAACTTGGAGCTTTGCTTCTAGCCTCTGATCAAGAGGAGGAGGAGGGGGAGGAGAGTGAGCCTCTCCCTGATCTCCTCAGGGGACAACCCTCAGATGAGACAGTTTGACTTTGCAACAACAGGAGGAGTGCAAGGCTCTGTTAAATCAGTGTGCCTCCCTGTTTTCACTGACACCAGGCTTGACCCCTTGTGGCCAGCATGATATCCTCACTGGTGACAGTCTCCCTGTCAAAAGCGGGGGTTACAGAATGTCAGATCATGTAAGATCCCACATAAAGGAAGAGGTCAAGAAAATGTTTGATCTTGGGGTTATAGAGCCATCTACAAGTCCATGGGCTAGTACAGTTGTACTACTGCCAAAAGCATGAACCAAGGAATTGAGATTATGTGTGGACTATAGAGCTCTAATGCAGTCACCACGACTAACGCCCATCCTTTACCCAGGATAGATGAGCTGTTTGACAAACCTTGATTCAGCCAAGGTCCTCAGTACATTTGACCTGACCCCAGGCTATTGGCAAATAGCTCTGGCAGGCCATGCCAAGGAGAAAAGTGCATTTTCTACCACAGGAGATCTATACCAGTTTAAGGTTTTGCGTTTTGGACTCAGAAATGCACCTGCGACATTGAAGAGGAGGGTGAATCAAGTTCTGAAAGAGCAGGCCCATCTGACCATAAAGGCTAGTAAATGTCAAATTGGTCAGAGTAAAGTGGTCTACCTTGGACATGGGGTAGGAGGAGGTGAAATAAGGCCATTGCCTAGCAAAGTACAAGCTGTACAAGACTGGGCCACCCCTACTACTCAAACCCAAGTGAGAGCCTTCCTAGGTCTCACTGGGTATTACAGGAACTTCATAGAGAACTATAGGACCATAGCTTCTCCCTTGGATGTGATTTCCTCACCCAAATTCCCCAAGAAGATCAGGTGGAATGAGGAGTGCACTAAGGCTTACGAAAGCTCTTTGTCAAGCTCCAGTCTTGAGATCTCCTTACTACAACCAATCTTTCATTGTACAGACAGATGCTTCTAACACAGGGATAGGTGCAGTTTTGAGTCAACTGGATGAGAAAGGCAGGGAACACCCTATCTGCTCCATCAGGAAACTAAAGGACCGTGAGACAAGGTGGGCAACCATAAAACGTGAATGTTTTGCCATTGTGTGGTCTTTGAAGAAGTTTAGACCATACTTGTATGGATATATTTTTGTGATTCAAACAGACCACCAACCCTTGCGATGGTTAATGCAGATTAAGGGGGAGAATCCAAAATTGTTAAGGTGGTCAATCAGCCTCCAAGGGTTTGATTTTACCATAGAACACAGGTCAGGGTGTAATAACCAAAATGCTGATGGTCTCTCCAGAAAGTATGACCAACTGGATTAGGATATTCATCCAGGAGTGGATAAAATCCTCCTGTCCGCTAGTTTGGGGGGACGAGTGTTAGGGAGAATTCTCATTTCTTTGCTAATTCCCTTCAACCTTAGAGACCCACAGATCTTTGCTGGACTTTAGGATTTTTTAATGTTCACCCCGGAGAGACTGAGCCCCTTTTCTCACTCTCTCATGTATTTTGTTCTGATTTGGATTATGCGTTGCCTTTGTTTTTGTAGTCTGACAAACTCCATAGGCATCTACTTTTTGTATGGTGACACACAGCACCTTCAGTGCAATGTCGCAGAGAACATCCGACGAAGGAATCGTGAAGAGAAGCTTGCTGCATCCTCCTGGACCGTTGAACTTCCCGGTGAGGCTCTGCTGTTGTGCTGAAACTCCATTTCCGAATCGACAATAGAAGCTCCGGAAAGGACGGCTTCTTCCCTTGGATTAGTGGGACCAACTAACCCTGAGAGAACTTGGCTGGAAGACCTTCCCCAACTGGCTGTACTTCTTTGCTGCTGCTGGAACCGAGTGCCAGGGGTCGAGAAATCTGTAGTCGAGTGCAACATCTGTAAGCCGGCCAAAGCTCCAGGAGTCTCCTAAGGACCCTCCTGAAGCAGGACAACCCAAGCTCGAGTCAACTCACTGGTGCGCTGGACTCAAGGAGTGAAGGAAGCCCAACCTTTGTGGTTGGGTCCCTGGTAGCTGATAATGGAGGAATGCTAGAGGAAAGGGCCTATTACCAGCAGAAGGAGACTACTGATGTGAATCATGGGCAGGAGGTGGTTGGGTCCCTGGTAGCTGAGAATGGAGGAATGTTAGAGGAAAGGACCTATAACCAGCAGAAGGAGGCTGCTGATGTGATTCATGGGCAGGAGGTGGTTGGGTCCCTGGTAGCTGAGAATTGAGGAATGCTAGAGGAAAGGGCCTATTACCAGCAGAAGGAGACTACTGATGTGAATCATGGGCGGGAGGTGGTTGGGTCCCTGGTAGCTGAGAATGGAGGAATGCTAGAGGAAAGGGCCTACAACCAGCAGAAGGAGACTACTGATTTGATTCATGGGCAGGAGGTGGTTGGGTCCCTGGTAGCTGAGAATGGAGGAATGCTAGAGGAAAAGGCCTACAACCAGCAGAAGGAGACTACTGATGTGATTCATGGGCAGGAGGTGGTTGGGTCCCTGGTAGCTGAGAATGGAGGAATGCTAGAGGAAAGGGCCTACAGCCAGCAGAAGGAGACTACTGATGTCATTCATGGGCAGGAGGTGGTTGGGTCCCTGGTAGCTGAGAATGGAGGAATGCTAGAGGAAAGTGCCTACAACCAGCAGAAGGAGACTACTGATGTGATTCATGGGCAGGAGGTGGTTGGGTCCCTGGTAGCTGAAAATGGAGGAATGCTAAAGGAAAGGGCCTATAACCAGCAGAAGGAGACTACTGATGTGATTCATGGGCAGGAGGCGGTTGGGTCCCTGTTAGCTAAGAATGGAGGAATGCTAGAGGAAAGGGCCTATAACCAGCAGAAGGAGACTACCGATGTCATTTATGGGCAGGAGGCGGTTGGGTCCCTGGTAGCTGAGAATGGAGGAATGCTAGAGGAAAGGGCCTATAACCAGCAGAAGGAGACTACCAATGTCATTCATGGGCAGGAGGCGGTTGGGTCCCTGTTAGCTCAGAATGGAGGAATGCTAAAGGAAAGGGTCTATAACCAGCAGAAGGAGACTACCGATGTGATTCATGGGCAGGAGGCGGGTGGGTCCCTGGTAGCTGAGAATGGAGGAATGCTAAAGGAAAGGGCCTATAACCAGCAGAAGGAGACTACCGATGTGATTCCTGGGCAGGAAGCGGGTGGGTCCCTGGTAGCTGAAAATGGAGGAATGCTAAAGGAAAGGGCCTATAACCAGCAGAAGGAGACTACTGATGTGATTCATGGGCAGGAAGCGGGTGGGTCCCTGGTAGCTGAAAATGGAGGAATGCTAAAGGAAAGGGCCTATAACCAGCAGAAGGAGACTACTGATGTGATTCATGGGCAGGAGGCGGTTGGGTCCCTGGTAGCTGAGAATGGAGGAATGCTAGAGGAAAGGACCTATAACCCGCAGAAGGAGACTGCCGATGTGATTCATGGGCAGGAGGTGGTTGGGTCCCTGTTAGCTGAGAATGGAGGAATGCTAAAGGAAAGGGCCTACAACCAGCAGAAGGAGACTACTGATGTGATTCATGGGCAGGAGGTGGTTGGGTCCCTGGTAGCTGAGAATAGAGGAATGCTAAAGGAAAGGGCCTATAACCAGCAGAAGGAGATTACCAATGTGATTCATGGGCAGGAGGTGGGTGGGTCCCTGGTAGCTGTGAATGGACGAATGCTAAAGGAAAGGGCCTATAACCAGCAGAAGGAGACTACAATTGTGATTCATGGGGAGGAGGTGGTTGGGTCCCTAGTAGCTGAGAATAGAGGAATGCTAAAGGAAAGGGCCTATAACCAGCAGAAGGAGACTACGATTGTGATTCATGGGCAGGAGGTGGTTAGGTCCCTGGTAGCTGTGAATGGAGGAATGCTAAAGGAAAGGGCCTATAACCAGCAGAAGGAGATTACCAATGTGATTCATGGGCAGGAGGTGGTTGGGTCCCTGGTAGCTGTGAATGGAGGAATATTAAAGGAAAGGGCCTATAACCAGCAGAAGGAGATTACCGATGTGATTCATGGGCAGGAGGTGGGTGGGTCCCTGGTAGCTGTGAATGGAGGAATGCTAAAGGAAATGGCCTATAACCAGCAGAAGGAGACTACGATTGTGATTCATGGGCAGGAGGTGGTTGGGTCCCTGGTAGCTGAGAATAGAGGAATGCTAAAGGAAAGGGCCTATAACCAGCAGAAGGAGATTACTGATGTGATTCATGGGCAGGAGGTGGTTGGGTCCCTGGTAGCTGTGAATGGAGGAATGCTAAAGGAAAGGGCCTATAACCAGCAGAAGGAGACTACGATTGTGATTCATGGGCAGGAGGTGGTTGGGTCCCTGGTAGCTGAGAATAGAGGAATGCTAAAAGAAAGGGCCTATAACCAGCAGAAGGAGATTACCGATGTGATTCATGGGCAGGAGGTGGGTGGGTCCCTGGTAGCTGAGAATGGAGGAATGCTAAAGGAAAGGGCCTATAACCAGCAGAAGGAGACTACTGATGTGATTCATGGGCAGGAGGTGGGTGGGTCCCTGGTAGCTGAGAATGGAGGAATGCTAAAGGAAAGGGCCTATAACCAGCAGAAGGAGACGACTGATGTGATTCATGGGTAGGAGGTGGTTGGGTCCCTGGTAGCTGAGAATGGAGGAATGCTAGAAGAAAGGACCTATAACCCGCAGAAGGAGACTGCCGATGTGATTCATGGGCAGGAGGTGGTTGGGTCCCTGTTAGCTGAGAATGGAGGAATGATAAAGGAAAGGGCCTACAACCAGCAGAAGGAGACTACTGATGTGATTCATGGGCAGGAGGTGGTTGGGTCCCTGGTAGCTGTGAATGGAGGAATGCTAGAGGAAAGGACCTATAACCCGCAGAAGGAGACTGCCGATGTGATTCATGGGCAGGAGGTGGTTGGGTCCCTGGTAGCTGTGAATGGAGGAATGCTAAAGGAAAGGGCCTATAACCAGCAGAAGGAGACTACTGATGTGATTCATGGGCAGGAGGTGGGTGGGTCCCTGTTAGCTGAAAATGGAGGAATGCTAAAGGAAAGGGCCTACAACCAGCAGAAGGAGACTACTGATGTGATTCATGGGCAGGAGGTGGTTGGGTCCCTGGTAGCTGTGAATGGAGGAATGCTAGAGGAAAGGGCCTATAACCAGCAGAAGGAGACTGCCGATGTGATTCATGGGCAGGAGGTGGTTGGGTCCCTGGTAGCTGAGAATAGAGGAATGCTAAAGGAAAGGGCCTATAACCAGCAGAAGAAGATTACCGATGTGATTCATGGGCAGGAGGTGGGTGGGTCCCTGGTAGCTGTGAATGGAGGAATGCTAAAGGAAAGGGCCTATAACCAGCAGAAGGAGACTACAATTGTGATTCACGGGCAGGAGGTGGTTGGGTCCCTGGTAGCTGAGAATAGAGGAATGCTAAAGGAAAGGGCCTATAACCAGCAGAAGGAGATTACCGATGTGATTCATGGGCAGGAGGTGGGTGGGTCCCTGGTAGCTGTGAATGGAGGAATGCTAAAGGAAAGGGCCTATAACCAGCAGAAGGAGATTAACGATGTGATTCATGGGCAGGAGGTGGGTGGGTCCCTGGTAGCTGTGAATGGAGGAATGCTAAAGGAAAGTGCCTATAACCAGCAGAAGGAGACTACGATTGTGATTCATGGGCAGGAGGTGGTTGGGTCCCTGGTAGCTGAGAATGGAGGAATGCTAAAGGAAAGGGCCTATAACCAGCAGAAGGAGATTACCGATGTGATTCATGGGCAGGAGGTGGGTGGGTCCCTGGTAGCTGTGAATGGAGGAATGCTTAAGGAAAGGGCCTATAACCAGCAGAAGGAGACTACTGATGTGATTCATGGGCAGGAGGTGATTGGGTCCCTGGTAGCTGTGAATGGAGGAATGCTAAAGGAAAGGGCCTATAACCAGCAGAAAGAGACTACGATTGTGATTCATGGGCAGGAGGTGGTTGGGTCCCTGGTAGCTGAGAATAGAGGAATGCTAAAGGAAAGGGCCTATAACGAGCAGAAGGAGATTACCGATGTGATTCATGGGCAGGAGGTGGGTGGGTCCCTGGTAGCTGAGAATGGAGGAATGCTAAAGGAAAGGGCCTATAACCAGCAGAAGGTGACTACTGATGTGATTCATGGGCAGGAGGTGGGTGGGTCCCTGGTAGCTGAGAATGGAGGAATGCTAAAGGAAAGGGCCTATAACCAGCAGAAGGAGACTACTGATGTGATTCATGGGCAGGAGGTGGTTGGGTCCCTGGTAGCTGAGAATGGAGGAATGCTAGAGGAAAGGGCCTATAACCCGCAGAAGGAGACTGCCAATGTGATTCATGGGCAGGAGGTGGTTGGGTCCCTGTTAGCTGAGAATGGAGGAATGCTAAAGGAAAGGGCCTATAACCAGCAGAAGGAGACTGCCGATGTGATTCATGGGGAGGAGGTGGTTGGGTCCCTAGTAGCTGAGAATGGAGGAATGCTAAAGGAAAGGGCCTATAACCAGCAGAAGGAGACTACTGATGTGATTCATGGGCAGGAGGTGGTTGGGTCCCTGGTAGCTGAGAATGGAGGAATGCTAAAGGAAAGGGCCTATAACCAGCAGAAGGAGACTGCCGATGTGATTCATGGGCAGGAGGTGGTTGGGTCCCTGGTAGCTGAGAATGGAGGAATGCTAAAGGAAAGGGCCTATAACCAGCAGAAGGAGACTACTGATGTGATTCATGGGCAGGAGGTGGTTGGGTCCCTGGTAGCTGAGAATGGAGGAATGCGAAAGGAAAGGGCCTATAACCAGCAGAAGGAGACTGCTGATGTGATTCATGGGCAGGAGGTGGTTGGGTCCCTGGTAGCTGAAAATGGCGGAATGCTAAAGGAAAGGGCCTATAAACAGCAGAAGGAGACTGCCGATGTGATTCATGGGCAGGAGGTGGGTGGGTCCCTGGTAGCTGAGAATGGAGGAATGCTAGAGGAAAGGACCTATAACCCGCAGAAGGAGACTGCCGATGTGATTCATGGGCAGGAGGTGGTTGGGTCCCTAGTAGCTGAGAATGGAGGAATGCTAAAGGAAAGGGCCTATAACCAGCAGAAGGAGACTACTGATGTGATTCATGGGCAGGGGGTGGTTGGGTCCCTGGTAGCTGAGAATGGAGGAATGCTAAAGGAAAGGGACTATAGCCAGCAGAAGGAGACTACTGATGTGATTCATGGGCAGGAGGTGGGTGTGTCCCTGGTAGCTTTGAATGGAGGAATGCTAAAGGAAAGGGCCTATAACCAGCAGAAGGAGACTACGATTGTGATTCATGGGCAGGAGGTGGTTGGGTCCCTGGTAGCTGAGAATGGAGGAATGCTAAAGGAAAGGGCCTATAACCAGCAGAAGGAGACTATGATTGTGATTCATGGGCAGGAGGTGGTTGGGTCCCTGGTAGCTGTGAATGGAGGAATGCTAAAGGAAAGGGCCTATAACCAGCAGAAGGAGACTACTGATGTGATTCATGGGCAGGAGGTGGGTGGGTCCCTGGTAGCTGTGAATGGAGGAATGCTAAAGGAAAGGGCCTATGACCAGCAGAAGGAGACTACGATTGTGATTCATGGGCAGGAGGTGGTTGGGTCCCTGGTAGCTGAGAATGGAGGAATGCTAAAGGAAAGGGCCTATAACCAGCAGAAGGAGACTCCCGATGTGATTCATGGGCAGGAGGTGGTTGGGTCCCTGGTAGCTGAGAATGGAGGAATGCTAGAGGAAAGGGCCTATAACCAGCAGAAGGAGACTACGTTTGTGATTCAAGGGCAGGAGGTGGTTGGGTCCCTGGTAGCTGAGAATGGAGGAATGCTAAAGGAAAGGGCCTATAACCAGCAGAAGGAGACTACTGATGTGATTCATGGGCAGGAGGTGGTTGGGTCCCTGGTAGCTGAGAATGGAGCAATGCTAAAGGAAAGGGGCTATAACCAGCAGAAGGAGACTACTGATGTGATTCATGGGCAGGAGGTGGTTGGGTCCCTGGTAGCTGAGAATGGAGGAATGCTAAAGGAAAGGGCCTATAACCAGCAGAAGGAGACTGCTGATGTGATTCATGGGCAGGAGGTGGTTGGGTCCCTGGTAGCTGAGAATGGAGGAATGCTAGAGGAAAGGACCTATAACCAGCAGAAGGAGACTACTGATGTGATTCATGGGCAGGAGGTGGTTGGGCCCCTGGTAGCTGAGAATGGAGGAATGCTAGAGGAAAGGGCCTATAACCAGCAGAAGGAGACTACTGATGTGAATCATGGGCAGGAGGTGGTTGGGTCCCTAGTAGCTGAGAATGGAGGAATGCTAAAGGAAAGGGCCTATAACCAGCAGAAGGAGACTACGATTGTGAATTATGGGCAGGAAGTGGTTGGGTCCCTGGTAGCTGAGAATGGAGGAATGCTAGAGGAAAGGGCCTATAACCAGCAGAAGGAGACTACTGATGTGAATCATGGGCAGGAGGTGGTTGGGTCCCTAGTAGCTGAGAATGGAGGAATGCTAGAGGAAAGGGCCTATAACCAGCAGAAGGAGACTACCGATGTGATTCATGGGCAGGAGGTGGTTGGATCCCTAGTAGCTGAGAATGGAGGAATGCTAGAGGAAAGGGCCTATAACCCGCAGAAGGAGACTGCCGATGTGATTCATGGGCAGGAGGTGGTTGGGTCCCTAGTAGCTGAGAATGGAGGAATGCTAAAGGAAAGGGCCTATAACCCGCAGAAGGAGACTGCCGATGTGATTCATGGGCAGGAGGTGGTTGGGTCCCTAGTAGCTGAGAATGGAGGAATGCTAAAGGAAAGGGCCTATAACCAGCAGAAGGAGACTACTGATGTGATTCATGGGCAGGAGGTGGGTGGGTCCCTGGTAGCTGAGAATGGAGGAATGCTAAAGGAAAGGGCCTATAACCAGCAGAAGGAGACTGCCGATGTGATGCATGGGCAGGAGGTGGTTGGGTCCCTAGTAGCTGAGAATGGAGGAATGCTAAAGGAAAGGGCCTATAGCCAGCAGAAGGAGACTACTGGTGTGATTCATGGGCAGGAGGTGGGTGGGTCCCTGGTAGCTTTGAATGGAGGAATGCTAAAGGAAAGGGCCTATAACCAGCAGAAGGAGACGACTGATGTGATTCATGGGCAGGAGGTGGGTGGGTCCCTGAGAATGGAGGAATGCTAAAGGAAAGGGCCTGTAACCAGCAGAAGGAGACTACGATTGTGATTCATGGGCAGGAGGTGGTTGGGTCCCTGGTAGCTGTGAATGGAGGAATGCTAAAGGAAAGGGCCTATAACCAGCAGAAGGAGACTACTGATGTGATTCATGGGCAGGAGGTGGGTGGGTCCCTGGTAGCTGAGAATGGAGGAATGCTAAAGGAAAGGGCCTATAACCAGCAGAAGGAGACTGCCGATGTGATTCATGGGCAGGAGGTGGTTGGGTCCCTGGTAGCTGAGAATGGAGGAATGCTAGAGGAAAGGGCCTATAACCAGCAGAAGGAGACTACGTTTGTGATTCATGGGCAGGAGGTGGTTGGGTCCCTGGTAGCTGAGAATGGAGGAATGCTAAAGGAAAGGGCCTATAACCAGCAGAAGGAGACTGCTGATGTGATTCATGGGCAGGAGGTGGTTGGGTCCCTGGTAGCTGAGAATGGAGGAATGCTAAAGGAAAGGGCCTATAACCAGCAGAAGGAGACTGCCGATGTGATTCATGGGCAGGAGGTGGTTGGGTCCCTGGTAGCTGAGAATGGAGGAATGCTAAAGGAAAGGGCCTATAACCAGCAGAAGGAGACTGCCGATGTGATTCATGGGCAGGAGGTGGTTGGGTCCCTGGTAGCTGAGAATGGAGGAATGCTAAAGGAAAGGGCCTATAACCAGCAGAAGGAGACTGCCGATGTGATTCATGGGCAGGAGGGGGTTGGGTCCCTGGTAGCTGAGAATGGAGGAATGCTAGAGGAAAGCGCCTATAACCCGCAGAAGGAGACTACCGATT
Organism: Ambystoma mexicanum; assembly: GCF_040938575.1. Classification (NCBI taxonomy): domain Eukaryota; kingdom Metazoa; phylum Chordata; class Amphibia; order Caudata; family Ambystomatidae; genus Ambystoma; species Ambystoma mexicanum. The sequence continues at coordinate 1,546,748,235 of NC_090931.1, forward strand.
TGAATCATGGGCAGGAGGTGGTTGGGTCCCTGGTAGCTGAGAATGGAGGAATGCTAGAGGAAAGGGCCTATAACCAGCAGAAGGAGACTACCGATTTGATTCATGGGCAGGAGGTGGTTGGGTCCCTGGTAGCTGAGAATGGAGGAATGCTAGAGGAAAGGGCCTATAACCCGCAGAAGGAGACTGCCGATGTGATTCATGGGCAGGAGGTGGTTGGGTCCCTAGTAGCTGAGAATGGAGGAATGCTAAAGGAAAGGGCCTATAACCAGCAGAAGGAGACTACTGATGTGATTCATGGGCAGGAGGTGGGTGGGTCCCTGGTAGCTGAGAATGGAGGAATGCTAAAGGAAAGGGCCTATAACCAGCAGAAGGAGACTGCCGATGTGATGCATGGGCAGGAGGTGGTTGGGTCCCTAGTAGCTGAGAATGGAGGAATGCTAAAGGAAAGGGCCTATAGCCAGCAGAAGGAGACTACTGATGTGATTCATGGGCAGGAGGTGGGTGGGTCCCTGGTAGCTTTGAATGGAGGAATGCTAAAGGAAAGGGCCTATAACCAGCAGAAGGAGACGACTGATGTGATTCATGGGCAGGAGGTGGGTGGGTCCCTGAGAATGGAGGAATGCTAAAGGAAAGGGCCTATAACCAGCAGAAGGAGACTACGATTGTGATTCATGGGCAGGAGGTGGTTGGGTCCCTGGTAGCTGTGAATGGAGGAATGCTAAAGGAAAGGGCCTATAACCAGCAGAAGGAGACTACTGATGTGATTCATGGGCAGGAGGTGGGTGGGTCCCTGGTAGCTGAGAATGGAGGAATGCTAAAGGAAAGGGCCTATAACCAGCAGAAGGAGACTGCCGATGTGATTCATGGGCAGGAGGTGGTTGGGTCCCTGGTAGCTGAGAATGGAGGAATGCTAGAGGAAAGGGCCTATAACCAGCAGAAGGAGACTACGTTTGTGATTCATGGGCAGGAGGTGGTTGGGTCCCTGGTAGCTGAGAATGGAGGAATGCTAAAGGAAAGGGCCTATAACCAGCAGAAGGAGACTGTTGATGTGATTCATGGGCAGGAGGTGGTTGGGTCCCTGGTAGCTGAGAATGGAGGAATGCTAAAGGAAAGGGCCTATAACCAGCAGAAGGAGACTGCCGATGTGATTCATGGGCAGGAGGTGGTTGGGTCCCTGGTAGCTGAGAATGGAGGAATGCTAAAGGAAAGGGCCTATAACCAGCAGAAGGAGACTGCCGATGTGATTCATGGGCAGGAGGTGGTTGGGTCCCTGGTAGCTGAGAATGGAGGAATGCTAAAGGAAAGGGCCTATAACCAGCAGAAGGAGACTGCCGATGTGATTCATGGGCAGGAGGGGGTTGGGTCCCTGGTAGCTGAGAATGGAGGAATGCTAGAGGAAAGCGCCTATAACCCGCAGAAGGAGACTACCGATTTGAATCATGGGCAGGAGGTGGTTGGGTCCCTGGTAGCTGAGAATGGAGGAATGCTAGAGGAAAGGGCCTATAACCAGCAGAAGGAGACTGCCGATGTGATTCATGGGCAGGAGGAGGTTGGGTCCCTGGTAGCTGAGAATGGAGGAATGCTAGAGGAAAGGGCCTATAACCAGCAGAAGGAGACTGCCGATGTGATTCATGGGCAGGAGGAGGTTGGGTCCCTGGTAGCTGAGAATGGAGGAATGCTAGAGGAAAGGGCCTATAACCATCAGAAGGAGACTGCCGATGTGATTCATGGGCAGGAGGAGGTTGGGTCCCTGGTAGCTGAGAATGGAGGAATGCTAGAGGAAAGGGCCTATAACCAGCAGAAGGAGACTGCCGATGTGATTCATGGGCAGGAGGAGGTTGGGTCCCTGGTAGCTGAGAATGGAGGAATGCTAGAGGAAAGGGTCTATAACCAGCAGAAGGAGACTGCCGATGTGATTCATGGGCAGGAGGAGGTTGGGTCCCTGGTAGCTGAGAATGGAGGAATGCTAGAGGAAAGGGTCTATAACCAGCAGAAGGAGACTGCCGATGTGATTCATGGGCAGGAGGAGGTTGGGTCCCTGGTAGCTGAGAATGGAGGAATGCTAGAGGAAAGGGTCTATAACCAGCAGAAGGAGACTGCCGATGTGATTCATTGGCAGGAGGAGGTTGGGTCCCTGGTAGCTGAGAATGGAGGAATGCTAGAGGAAAGGGCCTATAACCAGCAGAAGGAGACTGCCGATGTGATTCATGGGCAGGAGGAGGTTGGGTCCCTGGTAGCTGAGAATGGAGGAATGCTAGAGGAAAGGGCCTATAACCAGCAGAAGGAGACTGCCGATGTGATTCATGGGCAGGAGGTGGTTGGGTCCCTGGTAGCTGAGAATGGAGGAATGCTAGAGGAAAGGGCCTATAACCAGCAGAAGGAGACTGCCGATGTGATTCATGGGCAGGAGGGGGTTTGGTCCCTAACCAGCAGAAGGAGACTGCCGATGTGATTCATGGGCAGGAGGGGGTTTGGTCCCTGGTAGCTGAGAATGGTTTGGTCCCTGGTAGCTGAGAATGGAGGAATGCTAGAGGAAAGGGCCTATAACCAGTAGAAGGAGACTACCGATGTGATTCATGTGCAGGAGGAGGTTGGGTGCCTGGTAGCTGTGAATGGAGGAATGCTAGAGGAAAGGACCTATAACCAGCAGAAGGAGACTGCCGATGTGATTCATGGGCAGGAGGTAGTTGGGTCCCTGGTAGCTGAGAATGGAGGAATGCTAGAGGAAAGGGCCTATTACCAGCAGAAGGAGACTGCCGATGTGATTCATGGGCAGGAGGTGGTTGAGTCCCTGGTAGCTAATTCATGGGCAGGAGGTGGTTGAGTCCCTGGTAGCTGAGAATGGAGGAATGGGGAACCATTAGAGCAATGTCTGCTCTCTGTTGTCAGGGATTTTGACCAAAGGCTTTCAGATGCTTAAAAAAACATGTGTTGCTTTAGTGAATGGTGAACTCAATGTACTACGTTGGAACACAAGGGCATATAGGAGCTTTATAAATGAGATGACTAGCAGCAACAACAAAAAAATCCTTTTTATTTGGTAATGCTGCAAGAAACCTGGCTGCAAACTGAATGAAAGATTGATGGCTTCACCATATTGTGAGAAATAAAGGAGGACGACTGTATGGCTGTCCCATAACTGGTGTAGTGAACACAATCTCATCATGGTATTCTTGCAACCAGACTCTATTACTACTCTGATAACTTTTTAAAGAGTATGGTTTCCATAAATCTCTATTATAACCATGTCTGTTCCACCTTGGATGAGTTCTTGGAGTGCATTGCTGAAGCTCCTGGTATTCTAATCGCAGGAGATTTGAATTCATATTGCTTATCTCTGCTCTATACCCAGAAGGGAAATGGTATAAATGTAAAAAATGGTAAGAAATTGATTAATTCTTTGAGAAGTGGGACTTGATTGTCTTTAATGGGAGTGTGGCGGGATACCTAAGTCCCGCCTGCATGTGGGAGAGTGACAGAGCCACATCTGTTATTGATTATATCATTCTGTCGAGAGATCTGTTTGATTGTTGTGTTGGGATGCAGATTAGATCTACACAAGAAAGTGACCATAACATGCTAACTGCCAGATTGTTTGGCGGGGGACATCTGGCAGCCAGGGGTAAACCGACCGAATTACTGGTGAATCAAGGAGGTAACAGGTTAGCAAGCTTCACTTGCAATGTCCGTGAACTGAATACAAACTGAAAGAATCCGTGCAGACATCTCACCAATTGTCTTTAGCGTGCACACCTGATCATTTTCAAAGTTTTGTATGGGATCTGGATTAATCCCAGATGGGCAGAAATAAGCTGATGACTAACCATGTATCTATGTGACTGTTATTCTGTGATGGTGTCTCAGTCTTGGTTTTATATCCCAACGGAAAAACCCTTAGGAGGGGATCACAGCTTTGCTCCAATTTTCATATTTCTGCACTGACTTCCACTGACCTCTAGTCCCTCTCAGTCTGGCCACGTACCTTTGTACTTGGTTTGCATCTTCCAGGCAGCGGGATGTCTGCTTGAGGCTCCGGTAGCGTTCGGGTGCTTGCTCTCATTGGTCTCGGCTTTGCGTCTTTCTTTGCCTCTAACAGAGCTCCTTTCCTTCACCTGGCATCTCCCGAGATCCTGGAAGACGTGAGGGTTGTTCGGGCAATGAAATGTGTAGTCCCCACGTCCTGGGCTCCACTCATCCCTTCTCCATGCACAGCCTTCTGCTCTCCAGTTCTGCCGTAAGTGCTTTGGCATACCTGGCAGTTCCTCTCAGTAGAGGGGATCTCTTTCACATGATTTCCCTTGTCTATTGGATTAGGCTGGCTTAGTCTTTACGGCTGCACTAACACTCATCTGTTTTAAATAATTGGTGTATTGTTTTCTTCCTTTCTCTTACTTTTTATTGTATTTGGCGGGGGACATCTGGCAGCCAGGGGTAAACCGACCGAATTACTGGTGAATCAAGGAGGTAACAGGTTAGCAAGCTTCACTTGCAATGTCCGTGAACTGAATACAAACTGAAAGAATCCGTGCAGACATCTCACCAATTGTCTTTAGCGTGCACACCTGATCATTTTCAAAGTTTTGTATGGGATCTGGATTAATCCCAGATGGGCAGAAATAAGCTGATGACTAACCATGTATCTATGTGACTGTTATTCTGTGATGGTGTCTCAGTCTTGGTTTTATATCCCAACGGAAAAACCCTTAGGAGGGGATCACAGCTTTGCTCCAATTTTCATATTTCTGCACTGACTTCCACTGACCTCTAGTCCCTCTCAGTCTGGCCACGTACCTTTGTACTTGGTTTGCATCTTCCAGGCAGCGGGATGTCTGCTTGAGGCTCCGGTAGCGTTCGGGTGCTTGCTCTCATTGGTCTCGGCTTTGCGTCTTTCTTTGCCTCTAACAGAGCTCCTTTCCTTCACCTGGCATCTCCCGAGATCCTGGAAGACGTGAGGGTTGTTCGGGCAATGAAATGTGTAGTCCCCACGTCCTGGGCTCCACTCATCCCTTCTCCATGCACAGCCTTCTGCTCTCCAGTTCTGCCGTAAGTGCTTTGGCATACCTGGCAGTTCCTCTCAGTAGAGGGGATCTCTTTCACATGATTTCCCTTGTCTATTGGATTAGGCTGGCTTAGTCTTTACGGCTGCACTAACACTCATCTGTTTTAAATAATTGGTGTATTGTTTTCTTCCTTTCTCTTACTTTTTATTGTATTTCAGTTTTTTCTATGAGCTAATGCTCCCTTCCCAAATGATTCTGGAAAGACGTGCACTTTATTACATATAAGCAAAAAATAAATAATTATGGGGAAAGGAAACTGGAGGAACAAGAAGGAAAAAGGGCAAGGTGGTAGCAAGGAAGAGGCAGAATGAGGGAAGGGGAGATAATATGATATGGAGGAAAACTGGGATTAATGGAGGAACGGTAGTGTGGACAGAGACAGAGGAAACACCAGACAACCAGGGAGAGAATGCTATAGTGAGGGGGTTGCATAGAAACACAGTGACAGGGCTTAATTTTGGGTCTGGCCTCGCAGGTCGAAACTCCAATTGCTAAACGATTCATAGCGTGATATGAACTAATATTTCTTGCTGCTATGTTCCATGAAGCCCAGAAGATCTAATGTAGATTTTTAGTTTTATCAGGAAACGTTTGTGGTCCCAGATAAGCTCTCACAGATCTCCTAGATGTTACCAAGGAAAGTTCCTGTCCCTTCCTGGCATCACCCGCCCAGAAGCAGCAGTGGGAAGAAGACTGATTAGATTCAGTACAGCCAAAGCCAAGCCGAATACATAGGTTTGCACAGCAAATGCAATGGTACTTGTGTCTGGGTTTCCAAGACGACCCCCACCCCAGTGGCGGAAGGGATAGAATGTGAACAGTTGAGCCCCAGAAATACGATCAAAATACTGGTAGCCATTCAAGTAGCAATCCAACAGAACCCCAACTCCACGAGGACAGCAAGCACCCCGACAGCACCCAGACAAAAAATAAAAGTTCCCAGATTGTAGAGAAAATGAGGTCCAGGGAAAGCCAGAATTGCAGAGCTCAATCCAAAAGGGCATGTGATGAAAAGAGGCCGAACAACAGTTCCAAAGGAATTCTAAGCACACATTCCGCAGAAAAAAGAATAACAGGTCCAGGTTCTCTTACATTTGCACAATTCAAAAGAAATCTGAGGCTGCAGCAGTGCGGTCACTGTAGAGGGGCGGGAAGTAAAAAAACCAAACTAAAGGTGTGGTGTGAGCCCTTGGATGCAGGTGATCCAGAGGGACAGCAGCCCCTCACCCCCCACACACAAGCGAGGACAGGCATGGGCGAGGGACACAATCCACACAGAAGAGAGGATGTATGATGTAGGGGCATGCCTCAACACAGCCCGGAACATGTTTGAGGAGCAGCGGAAGAGACCCCAACACCTTCTGATATGGCTCATGCAGCGTGCTTGCTTGCGCGCTTGACGGCCCGGGCTGCTGGCACGTATAGTTTGTGGTGGTGTTCCCGGTGGGGTCAGATGGCCTCGGTACAGCCGCCATCCCCTGCACCCTCTCAATGGAGAATGACCACCGTAGGGAGTAATTTTGCCACATTGGCCCGTGGTCTTGAATGCTGACCAGTCTGGACACCAGTTGTTCTTACAGCCATGGGAAGTTGGGTAAAGGCCCAAATGCTTGGTATTCATGTCCTGCGAGTGGAAATCATAGATATTTACTTTATATGACAGGTGGCACGGTGACCAATCCTGAAGAGTCATTCAGCATAAAGAGAGAGGAAGACCTCCACTTAATCCACCCTCCGGAGACAGAAGGGAGAGAGAGAAAGGAAGACGGTCTCCGCTCAGGAGAATGCAAAGGTACAGTGTCTATACTACTGACATTCAACATATATAACAAGTACCCCACCCTCCTCTGCTCCAGTCCCCAAAGGGGGATCAAATGCAAACCTCAGAATTATACCAGGAAAGGGTTCATCATTTTAACTTACTCTGTTGTGTTATTCAATGTCAATAGAATATAGATCGAAAGCAGGGGGTCCAGTTTTCAGCACCTCGCACCAAAATACTGGAATGCCTTGCCCACCACACTAAGAAACGAAAGCTCCTACTACACCTTCCGCAAAACGCTAAAAACCCTACTGTTCTCCTAAATGTCACAAACCAACTTGCATATGCATGTTGTTTCCTTCTAACCCTAATAACAGCCCAATGTATGCTCTTTTTTTCTGCACCTAACTCTTACATCTGTTTTATCCTATGTACTCACGACTGTTACGTTACTTATGTAAGCCACGCAATCTGTAACAGCGCCACGATGCCCCAGGGCCACTTGTGCGCTTTATAAATGCAAATAAATAAATAAATTAAATAAAATCGAAAATTGATAAGAAAACACTCGGCTGTAGCGTTTTACTGCAAGCAATAGATGAGTTTTAAAAGCGTTACTGGAATATTCAGCGCTTTATATGAGACACTCGGCTCTTGTTTTACACACTAGTAACTAAACTAAAAAAGATTAAACCTGTAACATTTGCAGTGACTGCTTTTGGAGGATGATATTGGTTTAAATGTTTCTTTTTAGTTGGTTAAAGCTCGCAATCCTTACTTTCTGACACTTGTTCTTCATGATTTATTTGAGTAAAGATGAAGACCCAGCTTCTATTATCATTGCTCCTTGTGCCGAGGAAGCAGGAAGAAGGATCTTGAATCCAGAGTCAGGTGAGTTAACAATGACCCTTGGAAATTCTTTGTGAGCAGGGAACTCTTCATGGTCCGAGAACTTCTGCTGTGTTGCAGTCTTGGGGTTGGTCATTTCTCTTCTCACCATGGTAGAGGTGCTTTTGGTGAGCTGCATTTCCTATGTTGGACTGGTGGTGGTCTCTTTTCTTACCATGGTACAGGCACTCATGATTGGTTGCATGCCTTGGGTTTGGCAGGTGGTCCTCTCTCCTCTCACCATGGTAGAGGTGCTTTCGGTGTGCTGCGTTTCCTATGTTGCACTGGTGGTGGTCTCTTTTCTCTCCATGGTACAGGCACTCCTGATTGGTTGCATGTCTTGGGTTTGGCAGGTGGTAATTTCTCCTCTCACCGTGGTAGAGGTGCTTTTGGTGTGCTGCATTTCCTATGTTGGACTGGTGGTGGTCTCTTTTCTTACCTTGGTACGGGCATCCTGATTGGCTGCATGTCATGGGTTTGGCAGGTGGTCCTCTCTCTTCTCACTGTGGTAGAGGTGCTTTTGGTGTGTGCTGCATTTCCTATGTTAGACTGGTGGTGGTCTCTTTTCTTACCATGGTACAGGCACTCCTGATTGGTTGCATGTCTTGGGTTTGGCAGGTGGTCATTTCTCCTCTCACCGTGGTAGAGGTGCTTCCGGATTGCTGCATTTCCTATGTTGGACTGGTGGTGGTCTCTTTTCTTACCTTGGTACAGGCCTCCTGATTGGTTGCATGCCTTGGGTTTGGCAGGTGGTCATTTCTCCTCTCACCGTGGTAGAGGTGCTTTTGGTTTGCTGCATTTCCTATGTTAGACTGGTTGTGGTCTCTTTTCTTACCGTGGTACAGGCACTCCTGATTGGTTGCATGTCTTGGGTTTGGCAGGCGGTCCTTTCTCCTCTCACCCTTTTAGAGGTGCTTTTGGTGTGCTGCATTTCCTATGTTAGTCCGGTGGTGGTCTCTTTTCTTACCATGGTACAGGCCTCTTGATTGGTTGCATGTCTTGGGTTTGGCAGGTGGTCCTGTCTCCTCTCAGCATGGTAGAGGTGCTTTCTGTGTGCTGCATTTCCTATTTTGGACTGGTGGTGGTCTCTTTTCTTACCATGGTACAGGCACTCCTGATTGGCTGCATGTCTGATCGTGTTGCAGAACCTCCTGCCACTTCGGATAGCCCTATGATTATTGAGAACTGACGCCACTGGATAAGAACACACTAGAAGGCTACTAAGTGTAGATAATTTACTGGTGCAGTCAAGGGAGATGCGCAGTGAGTGACAGCCAGGTTAGAACAATGCATTGAGACCGTCATGCATGGGAGATGCAGAGTGAGTGACTGCAAGGGTAGAAGGATGCTTTTAGACAGTCCTGTGGCAAAGCACAGTAGGTGATAGCCACGTTTAGTGTATGCTTTCAGACCGTCATGCATGGGAGATGCATAGTGAGTGACTGCAAGGGTAGAAGGATGCTTTTAGACAGTCCTGTGGCAAAGCACAGTAGGTGATAGCCACGTTTAGTGTATGCATTCAGACCGTCATGGGAGATGTACAGTGAGTGACAGCCAGGCTAGAACAATGCATTGAGACCGTCATGCATGGGAGATGCAGAGTGAGTGACTGCAAGGGTAGAAGGATGCTTTTAGACAGTCCTGTGGCAAAGCACAGTAGGTGATAGCCACGTTTAGTGTATGCATTCAGGCCGTCATGGGAGATGTACAGTGAGTGACAGCTAGGCTAGAACAATGCATTGAGACCATCATGCATTGACTCCCAGTGGCTGAGAAGATTAAGTTCAAAACCCTCTGCATTGTCCACAAGGACTTCCGGGGTCGGGGGTTTCAATACCTTCAACTATCTCTTCATAAATATCTTCCTTCCTGAGCTCTTGGCTCATCCGCCTCTAACTCCCTCAGGGTCAGTCGCTTCTCCAAGCAACGAGTTGGTGGTAGATCTTTCTTCGGCTGGGGCCTCCCTCTGGAACTGCCTCCCTGAAACTCTAGGAGAATCATCTCCAGTTCCGGAAGCACCTCAAGACCTTCCTCTTTGCTTCTGCTTTCTCTCCTCCTCTCCACTGCTGATCTCCTGGCTGAAATTGCACTGGTTACCTGGCAACCCTCTGTTCTCGGGCCAAGGTCCCCTCCCCCACCAGTCACACACCTGCACTGCCTTCCTGGCAACCCCCACACTTGGGGACTGTTTTCTGTATCCCTACAGTCCCACTACCAGCGCTTGATACCTAATGTCTGCACTTACCCCTGCATTTGCCACCAGCTGGCCGTGCTTTTACTCATTGCTGTTTATTCTATTATCCCATGTACTGCACTGTCCCCTCCCCCCGCCCTTTCACACTTCCTCCTTCCCATGCACTTGCGCAATCTGAATGACACCTGCCCTAGTAGGATTGTTGTCTGTCTTCCCTCTGTTCCCCATCCCTTGCCTCGTCGTGCCTTGAAACATTTGTGTATAGGCGCGTGATAAATGCCATATCATATCATATCATACATGGGAGATGTGCATACATGGGAGATGTACAGTGAGTGACAGCTGGGGCTGAAAGAAATTGAACGAGTAAGGTGAGGGGCAAATAGCACATACTGTGACAGGGTCAGGGTTATGACTCTGTCGGGGGGTGAACAGGGGCCCCTCCTAACCTACGGTAGGGGACAGAGGTCGAAGTGAGCTGGGGCGGTTGGGAGCGGTGCTCCTCTACTTTTTTAAACTAAGTTTTACTGTTCCTATCATTTTTTTTTTTTTAAAAAGAAACTGTTCTGGAATGGTTTTGTTTTAAAATAAAAACATAGGAAGAAGTTGAAACTTGCACTTTCAGTGCAATGCGCTGAACGTTCCCTTAAACAGCAGGTGCATGTGTTTGGGGTTTTGCGTTGGGGCTTGTGGGGAGTGGGTGCAGGCCAGCAGGGAATATAGTTCCACTACTTCTTTTTGTACACTTCAACCACTGGCAGGGGACCTAGCTGGCTGTGAAGCCACATCCAGCCATATCCCAGAGTCGGAGTGACCGCCCTCTGTCACACAATGCCACCCAGTACTTTTTCTGGTCAGCGTTTCCATGACATAATCTCCCAGAATGCAGCTAGGTGTAACCAAGAAAACCAGGATCGGAACCAGATGGAATGAATTGAAAACAGAAATGGAATGGAGTGGGAATCTTGCCAAAGATGAGAAACCAAACCTACCAACCGCAGACAGACCCCCGGCAAATGGTGGAGCAACAGAAAGCAAACTGAGAGTGTAAAGAGACTGCAGGGGAGCAAGAAAGAAAAAGAAATCGCCCCCCAAACCAAAGTTGAAGCAAAGCTCACAGCACATGAAGAAAGCCACAAGGAAAACAAGCAGCCTGAGAAGCTGGCTGCTACCCGGAAATAGAGATTGAAAAGGGGGCGGGGCCAGGAGGAGCTGTTAAAGCGTTGTACCTGTGTAACCCAAGCGCCTGAGGATAGACTAGCCACAGATTTGCCCAATTAGTCAGGTGAGCGCTGGAACCAATGAAAAGAGGGGGATAGAACCAGGAGAAGAACAGCTTGAGAGAGGGTGTGAGAGTGAAAATAATTGACAGAGGGTGTTTACCATGAGAGTGGAAGGGGGAGTAGTAGTTATGGTGTGCCAGGGTCTGGGTGGTAGTGGGTAGAGAAAGGCGTAAAGAGTGTGTCAGATCATGAGGCAGGGGAGTAGAGAGGGAAGAGGAACGTGACTGGTGACAGGGGAGTGAAGTGGGGAGAGGCCTAGGAGAATGGCGAGAGATGGTGGAAGGGAGGAGAGGGGACACAGACAGATGGGGAGAGTGGCTGGACATAAGGAAGGAGAAGTAGAGCAGGGGTGGAATAGAGTGAAGAGTAGGAACTGAAGCTAAAGGTGATAGTGTAAACGAGAGGAAGGAATGAAGCTGGGTGCCTCTGGAGGCACGATATGGCAAATCCTTTACAACTTGATCAGGGGAGTAGTCAGATTGGCAACCCCTTGGTGGGCCACTCAACTTTTTCTCTCCCCAACACCTTTTGCGGCAACCTACTTCTGAAGTGACACCTGGCTGCGTGAATTCGGTGTCTGTTTTGCGGCTGGAACTTTGCCATCTGCTGCTCTTCTGGTCTCCTGTTGGGTCTGTGGGTCAACCCTCCCCCACCTTCTCTACGTCCTGTTGGGCTAGTCGGTTTCTCACTCCCTCTTGGGCTCTTCAGTCTCTCAGCTCCTTTAGGGTTCTTCAATCTCTCAGCCCCTCGTGTCCTCTTGGGTTTCCCAGACCCTCTGCTGCTCCTCAGTCTCTCAGCCCCTCTTCGGCTCTTCGGTCTCTCAGCCCCTCTTCGGCTATTTGGTCTCTAAGCCCCTTTTCGGCTATTCGGTTTCTCAGCCCCTCTTTTGTGCTTTGGTTTCTCAGGCCCTCTTCAGCTCTGCAGTCTCTCAGCCCCTCTTGGGCTCCTCAGTCTCTCAGCCCCTCTTGGGCTATTTGGTCTCTCAGCCCCTCTTGGGCTATTTCTTCTCTCAGCCCCTCTTGGGCTATTCACCTTCTCAGCCCCTCTTGGGCTATTCAGTCTCTCAGCCCCTCTTGGGCTATTCAGTCTCTCAGCCCCTCTTGGGTTATTCGGTTTCTCAGCCCCTCTTGTCCTCTTGGGTTTCCCAGACCCTCTGCAGCTCCTCAGTCTCTCAGCCCCTCTTCGGCTATTTGGTCTCTCAGCCCCTTTTCGGGTATTTGGTCTCTCAGCCCCTTTTCGTGTATTCGGTTTCTCAGCCCCTCTTGTGTGCTTTGGTTTCTCAGGCCCTCTTCAGCTCTGCAGTCCCTCAGCCCCTCTTGGGCTCCTCAGTCTCTCAGCCCCTCTTGGGCTATTTCTTCTCTCAGCCCCTCTTGGGCTATTCACCTTCTCAGCCCCTCTTGGGCTATTCAGTCTCTCAGTCCCACTTGGGCTATTCAGTCTCTCAACCCCTCTTGGGCTATTCAGTCTCTCAGCCCCGCTTGGGCTATTTGGTTTCTTAGTCCCTCTTGGGCTATTCGGTTTCTCAGTCCCTCTCGGGCTATTCGGTCTCTCAGCCCCTCTTGGGCTATTCAGTCTCTCAGCCCCTCTTGGGCTATTCAGTCTCCCAGCCCCTCTTGGACTATTCAGTCTCTGAGCTCCTCTTACAGTCTTCAGTCTCTCAGCCCCTCTTGGGCTATTCGGTTTCTCAGCCCCTCTTGGGCTCTTCAGTTTTTTAGCCCCTCTTTGGCTATTCGGTCACTCATCCCCTCTTGGGCTATTCAGTCTCTCAGCCCCTCTTTGGCTATTCAGTCTCTGAGCTCCTCTTACAGTCTGCAGTCTCTCAGTCCCTCTTGGGCTATTCGGTTTCTCAGCACATCTTAGGCTATTTGGTTTCTATGTCCCTCCTGGGCTATTTGGTTTCTCAGCCCCTCTTGTGCTCTTCAGTCTCTCAGCCCCGCTTGGGCTATTCAGTCTCTTAGCCCCGCTTGGGCTATTCAGTCTCTCAGCCCCGCTTGGGCTATTTGGTTTTTTAGACCCTCTTGGGCTATTCACCTTCTCAGCCCCTCTTGGGCTATTCAGTCTCTCAGTCCCACTTGGGCTATTGAGTCTCTCAACCCCTCTTGGGCTATTCAGTCTCTCAGCCCTGCTTGGGCTATTTGGTTTCTTAGTCCCTCTTGGGCTATTCGGTTTCTCAGTCCCTCTCGGGCTATTCGGTCTCTCAGCCCCTCTTGGGCTATTCAGTCTCTCAGCCCCTCTTGGGCTATTCAGTCTCTCAGCCCCTCTTGGGCTATTCAGTCTCTGAGCTCCGCTTACAGTCTTCAGTCTCTCAGCCCCTCTTGGGCTATTCGGTTTCTCAGCCCCTCATGGGCTCTTCAGTTTTTTAGCCCCTCTAGTGCTGTTCAGTCTCTCAGCCCCTCTTTGGCTATTCGGTCACTCAGCCCCTCTTGGGCTATTCAGTCTCTCAGCCCCTCTTTGGCTATTCAGTCTCTGAGCTCCTCTTACAGTCTGCAGTCTCTCAGTCCCTCTTGGGCTATTCGGTTTCTCAGCACATCTTAGGCTATTTGGTTTCTCAGCCCCTCTTGTGCTCTTCAGTCTCTCAGCCCCTCTTGTGCTCTTCAGTCTCTCAGCCCCGCTTGGGCTATTCAGTCTCTCAGCCCCGCTTGGGCTATTCAGTCTCTCAGCCCCGCTTGGGCTATTTGGTTTTTTAGTCCCTCTTGGGCTATTCACCTTCTTAGCCCCTCTTGGGCTATTCAGTCTCTCAGTCCCACTTGGGCTATTCAGTCTCTCAACCCCTCTTGGGCTATTCAGTCTCTCAGCCCCGCTTGGGCTATTTGGTTTCTTAGTCCCTCTTGGGCTATTCGGTTTCTCAGTCCCTCTCGGGCTATTCGGTCTCTCAGCCCCTCTTGGGCTATTCAGTCTCTCAGCCCCTCTTGGGCTATTCAGTCTCTCAGCCCCTCTTGGGCTATTCAGTCTCTGAGCTCCTCTTACAGTCTTCAGTCTCTCAGCCCCTCTTGGGCTATTCGGTTTCTCAGCCCCTCTTGGGCTCTTCAGTTTTTTAGCCCCTCTAGTGCTGTTCGGTCTTTCAGCCCCTCTTTGGCTATTCGGTCACTCAGCCCCTCTAGGGCTATTCAGTCTCTCAGCCCCTCTTTGGCTTTTCAGTCTCTGAGCTCCTCTTACAGTCTGCAGTCTCTCAGTCCCTCTTGGGCTATTCGGTTTCTCAGCACATCTTAGGCTATTTGGTTTCTATGTCCCTCCTGGGCTATTTGGTTTCTCAGCCCCTCTTGTGCTCTTCAGTCTCTCAGCCCCTCTTGTGCTCTTCAGTCTCTCAGCCCCGCTTGGGCTATTCAGTCTCTCAGCCCCGCTTGGGCTATTTGGTTTTTTAGTCCCTCTTGGGCTATTCGGTTTCTCAGTCCCTCTCTGGCTATTCGGTCTCTCAGCCCCTCTTGGGCTATTCAGTCTCTCAGCCCCTCTTTGGCTATTCAGTCTCTGAGCTCCTCTTACAGTCTTCAGTCTCTCAGTCCCTCTTGGGCTATTCGGTTTCTCAGCCCCTCTTGGGCTATTTGGTTTCTATGTCCCTCCTGGGCTATTTGGTTTCTCAGCCCCTCTTGGGCTCATCAGTCTCTCAGCCCCTTTTGGGCTGTTCGGTTTCTCAGCCCCTCTTGTGCTCTTAGTTTAGTTTAGTTTATTGTTTGCTTGTTAAGGGCACATACAGCAAGTAAATTCAGTTTCAAAGCTCCCACAAGGCAACAGGGAGGGGACATGGGATTGCAGTGCAATTAGAATACACAAAAGAAGAAATACAGAGGGGGAGGAGACAGCCGAGCCTACTATGCCTTGTGAGCATTGATATCATATGGCATTTATAACGCGCCTACAAGTGCAGCAGGGAAGGGGGCAATGGGGTAGGTGCTGATGTGTCAGTGCTTGAGGGTGAGCCACAGATGAAGTACAAGGTATGATACGTGCTATGCAGCCAGGAGATGCGTTGGGTGACAAAGTGCCAGACTCCAGTGCGGAGGGTGTGCCGAGGCAAGTGCTGAAGGTAGACAGAAGCTGGGGGGTTTGGGTGTGAGAAGTCAGGGGCCCTGAGGATGCGTAAGGGTCCAAGACACCAATCACAGCAACTGTGTGGTTAGCAGAGGGGGGAAGAAGGGAAGGAGTCGGAAAAGAGGAACATCTTGAGGAACTTTCTGAACTTAAGAAGGTTACGCAGTGGGAGGGGGAGGCTTTTCCATAGGAGAGATCCCATTGAGGAAAGCAAACAGAGAGTTGGTGCCAGAGGAATAAAGAGGTCTAGAAGGAGAGCATTTTACAAGAGATCTTTGCAGCACTTCATTCTCTTAGCCCGTGTTGGGCTTTCAGCCCTGCTTGGGCTATTTGGTTTCTCAGCTCCTCTTTGGCTCTTTAATTTCTTAGCCCTGCTTGGACTTCCAGCTCCTCTTTGCTTTTCCGGTTCCTCAGCCCCACTTGGGCTCTTCCGTTACTCGCCCCTTCTCCTGTCTGCCTCTCATTGACGTGGCTCTGCGGGCTTCTGACTCTCGCCTGCTCTGTTTCATATTCAGAGGCCATTTTTACTCCTCCCAGTAATGACGGTAAACATCACATTGGTCTGCAAAATTGGAGACAGTACAGGGTCAGAAACCACACCAGCAACTTCAAAGCAGACGAGTTCCCTGCTCCCCTCATCAAAGAGTGTGCAGACCTCCTATTGCCACAAATCATGGACCTCATTATTTCCTCATTAACCTCTTTCTCCATCCCTTTCTCACTAAAATGAATCTTGGATATCACCCCTCCTCAAGAAGCCCTCACTCGACCCCTCCATCCCCACCAACTACCAGCACATCATTGGCAACCTACCTCCAGATACTGCCCACGCCAATACGGCTTCCGCCCTGGCCATAGAACAGAATCTGCGCTTCTTGACCGCAAGAACCAGCTAGATGATGCCAGAGATTCAGAAAACCTCTCACGTCTCATGCTTTTGGACCTGTCCGCAGCCTTTGACCTGGTTGATCACACCATCCTCTGCCATCATCTGACCACCATTATCCCCTTTTCTCTTGATGCTACCAAATGGGTTGCATCCTTCCTGGCGGATTGAACCTTAAGAGTCTTTGTGGACAACCACCCCTCCACCCCTACAACAATCGCCTGTGGAATTCCCCAAGGATCTTGCATTTCCCCCACCCTCTACAATGTCTATTCTAAACCCTGCTTTGACCTGCTTGGCTCCCTCAACATTAGGTATACAAATTACGCTGACGATCCTCATTCCCCTCACTGGTGATCACCTCCTGGACTCCCAAAAAATCAACGTTATATACGAGACCATCCAAGCCTGGATGGCCATCCACCGCTTATACCTCAACAATAAGAAAACTAAACTCCTTCTTGTTGCAACCCCTCACACCCCGCCAAACTCAGCTCATACTACCAACTGTTCACCATTGACAGCTACCCCATCCACATTTCCTCGGCTGTTAAGACGCTCGGCTTCCATCTAGATGCCACTCTCACCTTGTCCCATCACATCAACGCCATTGCCTCATCTGCTGTGTACGGGACCAAGCTCATCAATGCAAGTCGACCCTTTCTATCGACTACAATTGCCTCAACATTGCCAGGGCCATTATTGGCACAAAATTAGCCTACTGCAACACCCTCCTTGGAGGCACTGTAGCAGAAGAACTGAACAGGTTACAATCCAGAATAACGTCCCTGAGAGCTGCCCTAGGGCCAAGCAAATATGACCACATCACTGCAGCAAGGAGAAAAGCACACTGGCTTCCAATCCGAGAACAGATAATTGTTCTTTTATAACACACTTAATACCAATGAGTGGTTTCTAAGCGTCGGATCAGGGTTTCAAACCTGTGTTTTGCGCAAGGTGTTAGGCAGAAACCTGTGCAGTTCCCTTGGGGAACACTGCAAAAGATTTAAGACTACAGGTAGAGCAGTAAACCCCTTTGGTAGCAGTCTGTACCACCCAGATTTACCTGGTAGCTGTGGCTGAGCAGTCAGACTTCTCTCAAGAAGAGTTAGGCAGTATGTAAAGTATACACAATATGTACCAAAACACAATAGCACAAGCAAACACTGACCAGAGCTTGGTTTCAAAAGTATATAGTTATTTATTTAAAATACACATAAGTTAAAAACACTCTAGCAAAAATATAGTAAAAGCACTTCAACACAGTTATACTGAAAGTAAATTCAATCCTTTCTCCTATCTAGACAACTCTAGGTTAACACCACTTAATTAAAACAGAGGTGAGTGCTTAACGTTAGATGACACTCTAGTAGTTTCCAAGAAAGGGAGAGAAAAAGCAGAAATAGGTTAGACACACCACTCTAAGGTCCAGAACACTTGCAATAGGCTTAACGAAGAATAAAGTCACAGGTGAGCAAAAGTCACTAGGCAGGGCCCACTCTTAGAGTAGCCGGAGCGAAAATGTGCCCCAGATCACACTGTTAGTTAGAGATTCAAAGTCTTGCAAAGAGTCAAAAAGAGGTTAGAGTGGCTCAGAAAGTTTAGCCAAAGTGTCCCAGGCACTCCCAGGGTCGAAAGCCGGGGACTAAATCTACCCCGTACAGTCGGTAGCAAGGGAAGCCAGGCAGAACACGGTACCTTAAGCGGAAAGGATCCTCCAGCGGTGGCAGTTGTTCCAGGCAGTGGCAGCAGGGCTCGACGTCGGTCAGGGGAGAAGAAGTTCTCGCTGAAGAGCAGAAGAAGAGGGTCGTTGCACTGCCCGGGAAGAAACCAGCCGCGGAGTCCTCCGGTTAAAGGGTTGGTGCCGACTTTCGCGGTATGGGGGTAAAGTGTGGTATTCCGGTTGCCGGGGTGCTTGGCACAGGCAAGGCGGCCACGAGATACCTCAAAGAACGGAAAGAAGGCGAAAACTGGTTGTCCCCACCAGTCAAGGGAAGGAGCCACTCCGTTAAGAGTTCTCCTCGGTCGTCGGGAAAAAGTGGTGAGACGGTTCAGCAGGGCTCCACCGGGTGGTGTCGTCGAAGCAGGTCGGCTCAGCTCTTCCCTCGTCGGATTCTTGGTCCTGTGGCGACTTCTGAAGTCCCAGTCCCCAAAGCCCTGCTTTTATGCAGCAAACCCCCATTCACCCAGCCTAGCTGTCACTCAAACATGCTAAGTGGTGAGCCGGGCGGCTCACCACTTGGGCCAATCAGGACGGAGTGCGACTTGAGTTACCAAGGTAACTCAGTCCAGGGTGCCTAAATCCCCCTCCACCCCTCCTAAGTACCCCAGACAGAGTGGCACCACTTTGGAGGGCTTCTGTGGAGAAGCCCGCCAAAAGTGGAACAAAGGGCTCCACTTTGGGTCAGAGTTACAGAGGCGAACACCAACGCCATTTTAGAATCAAGTTTTGGCAAAAAGTCCCAACCGGAGTTATAAAAATAAATATATAAACCGGCGGTATGTTTAAGGCTACCGTAAATAAATAATTAAATGTGTTAGCCTAAAACAATGGGAAATCCCATAGGGAAATATTCGCGGTCGAATATAAAAAGTAGTTTCCACTGCCACCAGCCAAAACTCGATCAGGGGGGACGGAGACGTGCCCCCGCGACTAACAGACCCTGGGGCAATCGAATTGCCCCAGCCAGTACGTCCACAATATGATGGTTTGTACTGGTTCTGTTCAGGATTCAAGACTAGCAAAGTCTTTGGTGACTTTACATGCCCTGAGAGACAGTAGTCAGTCCCAGGGTATGGAGTCTATGTTGGGGAGTCCCTAGGACACCCCTGGGTCACGGCACAGAGGGTGCTGTGTGACCCACATCACAAAAATACATGAGGCCCTATGGAGTAAAAGACCCCATAGCCCATTCAACACAAGGTTTAACCAAGAAAACACACTTCAACATGTCCAAGAGTGAGGGTAAAAGAGTCTCACTCTTGGCAGGAGAAAAAAATTAAACCCCAGAAATCCAGCAAAGCTGCTGGGGGACTCACTAGGTAGGGAAATTCAGCCTAACCAGAGAATTCTCCCTAACACTCGCCCCCCCCAGACTAAGGGACAGGAGGATTTAATCCACTCCTGGATGAACCTCATACCTCTAGTCGATGATATACATCCTAGAGAGTCCATCAGCATTTTGATGGTGACACCTTGACCTATGTTCACTGGAGAACTCAAAGGTTTTCTTTTGCAAGCTAACGGACCTACAGACCCTTTGAGGAACATCAGTCTTTTTGTTATAGGGGATCTGGTTGACCCGTCCCTCAGAAGTTGGTACAACTTCTGAACCTATGTTAGGCTTTTTGAAGGGGTCCTTATAAAGGATTCCCTTAGATCTAGAGGGGCCTCCAAGGTTCCTCACCACCTCTCTTGTGGGAGCAGGTTGGGTCTTAGGCCTCTTGGTTGGAGGGGTTGGGGTTAGGCAATGTACCTGCTTCCCCTTCCTCTTAGATCTACCTTTACCTATTTTGGGAGTTTCCCCCCTAATATTAGGATTGGAGTTGGGGTCTTCAGTAGAAGGTCCAACAGTCCGAAGGTTTTTGGCCTTAGACTTTTCTTTTCTGGTTTTCCACCAGCACTGAGAATTACCAGTTCTCTCAGGTCCAGATAGGGGCCTAGTTGGTCTATCCACCTCTTCCTCAGAAGCAGGGGGGGTCAGAGACTCGGAAACTAGGGGAACAAGGGTGGAGCTTGGTTGGGGCTCCCATGTTCCTAGCATACTATCCTGAAATGTGCCTGGGTTAGAGGTCAACTTACTAACACCAGGGCTTGTAGTGGGGTTCTCAGTAGAGGGTCCCACAGGCTTAGAAGGGTCCTTCAAGGTAGCCTGTCTAGCCAATTTGGTTAAGTTCTGCTTCTCCATACTGGGAGGCCTGGGGGTATGTGACACTACTCCTAGAGTTCTTAGGTCATTCCCCAACAGGACCTTCCCAGGTACCTCAGTCTGAACACTGACAGGGATCCTCACTGTCATGTTGTTACACTGAATGAGGGCTGGTAGAATAGGAACCATTTGGACAGGGCCTCCAGACATTTTAGTGGGACCTTTGGGTGCTTTGGCCACATCCTCAGGTTGAAAGAAGCTTTCATCCACTACTGTTCTGCTGGCCCCAGTGTCTCTCCTGGCAGGAGTATCCTGGCCATTGACAAGAACACTGTCCACATAATACACCTTAGAGTTAACAGGTAGGGAGTTATACACAACCCTATTCTGGGGACTAACCAGACCCATAGGCTCTAAGTTTACAGTTGCTTGAAGACCCAAGGGTTCTTCAGCAAAGAGTTCAAAGTGGGCACTAGCCATCTGTACTTCATCCTCAGGAGTGAAGGCTAAGGAGACTGTGCTGATCCCTGCAGGTTTACCCTTGCACTTGGGATCTCCTTTGATATGGTCAGTACCCTGACAGACATAGCATTGTCCAAATGCTCTCTGGAAGGGTGGCTTGTTCTGACCTCCTTCTGGCTTGTGGCCAGAAGGTACAGTAGCCTGACTAGGTTTCCCATGGGGCTTACCCTGGTTATTTTGTGGTTTGGGGCCCTCTTTGGGATAGGAATTATTAGAATTCTCTTTGGAGTCTTTTTTAGGCTGTTTCTCCCCATCCTTCTTCTGAGTTACCCCAGAATCCTTGTGAGTGGCCCTGTTGGCAACCCACAAGTCAGCAGCCTTAGCTAGTTTCCGGGAATCCAATTCCCTGGAATCAGCCAAGTGTTGTCTGAGCTCAGGAGAGCAGGCATCATAAATAGTCTCCAACATAAACAAATTCTTCATACCTTCATAAGTGTTCACCTTGTAACCCTTAATCCATCCCTCTAAGTTTTTCAAACATTCACTCACCCAGGTAGCCCAAGGGGTACCATCATGCTTTTTGAGGCTCCTAAACCTCTTAAGATACTGGGAAGGGGTCTTCCCAAACCTAGCTATCAAAGCTAGTTTCACACATTCATAGTCCTTCCTATCCTCCTCCCCCATCTCCATTACCACATCAGTTGCAACAGGGGGAAGCCTAGAGAACAACCAGGTGAGTAAGTCATTTCCTGTGATGTTCTGGAGCCCATGATTATATTCAAACAGAGACAACCAATCCAACACATCCAACTTAGGCTCATACATACCAACCAATTCTTTAGGCATCCGGGGTCTTTTAGGACTGGAACTTCTAGAGGAGCCAGAGAGAGAAACATTCTCAACAGATAATTTCTTCATTTCTAAGTCATACTTGAGCTCCATTTCCCTTAGCCTTAGTTCTTTGTCAGTTTGAGCATTAAGTTTCTTATACTCCAATTCTAGCTTCATTTTCTCTAGTTCAAAGTACTGAGGACTAAATGTGGGACCTGGTAAAGGTCCAGTAGGCACAGCAGGTAGAGCAGGCAGAGGCCTAGGGGGGACAGTTACAACAGCCTCACCCTCCTCTTCTGACTCTTCCTCAGAAACATCAACATTTTGCTCCATGTTAACTTCAATACTGTCATCTACAGTTGCTGGAGTGGTAGGCTCCTCTGAACCATCACCCAGACTTTGGTTAGCTAACAATCTTTCAATCAGCTCCATTTTCTTGCCCTTAGTCAGGAGATCCTTATGTTTACAGAGCACTCTTAAACAATCAGCAGTTTTGGCTGCAAGGGACTCTTGACTATAGCTTTCTATAACTGACATGTTAGAGGTTTTACTTTTTCAGTGCTAAGCTTTGTGGTTAGTTGCACTAAGGTATCTAAAGCACAATAAAATGTATACTCAATACAAATCCCACCGCTGTACACCAGTGTTAGGCAGAAACCTGTGCAGTTCCCTTGGGGAACACTGCAAAAGATTTAAGACTACAGGTAGAGCAGTAAACCCCTTTGGTAGCAGTCTGTACCACCCAGATTTACCTGGTAGCTGTGGCTGAGCAGTCAGACTTCTCTCAAGAAGAGTTAGGCAGTATGTAAAGTATACACAATATGTACCAAAACACAATAGCACAAGCAAACACTGACCAGAGCTTGGTTTCAAAAGTATATAGTTATTTATTTAAAATACACATAAGTTAAAAACACTCTAGCAAAAATATAGTAAAAGCACTTCAACACAGTTATACTGAAAGTAAATTCAATCCTTTCTCCTATCTAGACAACTCTAGGTTAACACCACTTAATTAAAACAGAGGTGAGTGCTTAACGTTAGATGACACTCTAGTAGTTTCCAAGAAAGGGAGAGAAAAAGCAGAAATAGGTTAGACACACCACTCTAAGGTCCAGAACACTTGCAATAGGCTTAACGAAGAATAAAGTCACAGGTGAGCAAAAGTCACTAGGCAGGGCCCACTCTTAGAGTAGCCGGAGCGAAAATGTGCCCCAGATCACACTGTTAGTTAGAGATTCAAAGTCTTGCAAAGAGTCAAAAAGAGGTTAGAGTGGCTCAGAAAGTTTAGCCAAAGTGTCCCAGGCACTCCCAGGGTCGAAAGCCGGGGACTAAATCTACCCCGTACAGTCGGTAGCAAGGGAAGCCAGGCAGAACACGGTACCTTAAGCGGAAAGGATCCTCCAGCGGTGGCAGTTGTTCCAGGCAGTGGCAGCAGGGCTCGACGTCGGTCAGGGGAGAAGAAGTTCTCGCTGAAGAGCAGAAGAAGAGGGTCGTTGCACTGCCCGGGAAGAAACCAGCCGCGGAGTCCTCCGGTTAAAGGGTTGGTGCCGACTTTCGCGGTATGGGGGTAAAGTGTGGTATTCCGGTTGCCGGGGTGCTTGGCACAGGCAAGGCGGCCACGAGATACCTCAAAGAACGGAAAGAAGGCGAAAACTGGTTGTCCCCACCAGTCAAGGGAAGGAGCCACTCCGTTAAGAGTTCTCCTCGGTCGTCGGGAAAAAGTGGTGAGACGGTTCAGCAGGGCTCCACCGGGTGGTGTCGTCGAAGCAGGTCGGCTCAGCTCTTCCCTCGTCGGATTCTTGGTCCTGTGGCGACTTCTGAAGTCCCAGTCCCCAAAGCCCTGCTTTTATGCAG
The DNA here is from genome assembly GCF_040938575.1 of Ambystoma mexicanum. Taxonomy (NCBI): domain Eukaryota; kingdom Metazoa; phylum Chordata; class Amphibia; order Caudata; family Ambystomatidae; genus Ambystoma; species Ambystoma mexicanum. The sequence goes on from NC_090931.1 coordinate 1,546,771,353, forward strand.
CAAACCCCCATTCACCCAGCCTAGCTGTCACTCAAACATGCTAAGTGGTGAGCCGGGCGGCTCACCACTTGGGCCAATCAGGACGGAGTGCGACTTGAGTTACCAAGGTAACTCAGTCCAGGGTGCCTAAATCCCCCTCCACCCCTCCTAAGTACCCCAGACAGAGTGGCACCACTTTGGAGGGCTTCTGTGGAGAAGCCCGCCAAAAGTGGAACAAAGGGCTCCACTTTGGGTCAGAGTTACAGAGGCGAACACCAACGCCATTTTAGAATCAAGTTTTGGCAAAAAGTCCCAACCGGAGTTATAAAAATAAATATATAAACCGGCGGTATGTTTAAGGCTACCGTAAATAAATAATTAAATGTGTTAGCCTAAAACAATGGGAAATCCCATAGGGAAATATTCGCGGTCGAATATAAAAAGTAGTTTCCACTGCCACCAGCCAAAACTCGATCAGGGGGGACGGAGACGTGCCCCCGCGACTAACAGACCCTGGGGCAATCGAATTGCCCCAGCCAGTACGTCCACAATATGATGGTTTGTACTGGTTCTGTTCAGGATTCAAGACTAGCAAAGTCTTTGGTGACTTTACATGCCCTGAGAGACAGTAGTCAGTCCCAGGGTATGGAGTCTATGTTGGGGAGTCCCTAGGACACCCCTGGGTCACGGCACAGAGGGTGCTGTGTGACCCACATCACAAAAATACATGAGGCCCTATGGAGTAAAAGACCCCATAGCCCATTCAACACAAGGTTTAACCAAGAAAACACACTTCAACATGTCCAAGAGTGAGGGTAAAAGAGTCTCACTCTTGGCAGGAGAAAAAAATTAAACCCCAGAAATCCAGCAAAGCTGCTGGGGGACTCACTAGGTAGGGAAATTCAGCCTAACCAGAGAATTCTCCCTAACACAAGGTTGTCTTGCTTACAAGAAAAACGCGTTGCCCTGAGCTAGCCTTCTCCCCAGATCAAGTTTAAAATCCTCACCATCACCCACCGCTGCCTCAACAACACTGCCCCTGGGAACCTGGCCCAGAGACTCTCCAAACCAACCGCTGCCAGGCCCACATGGACCGCTTATGTCAACCGCCAATGCATTCCTACATTCAAGTGTGCCAAAGCTGGAGGCGCCAGCTTCCTTGTCTCCATGGCCACCCTCTGGAACTCCCTTCCCACTGCCTTGAGATCCGAGCCTTCCTGCGCCCTGTTCCAAAAGAGACTGAAAACCCACCTGTTTCATTAAGTCCCCTTCCTGCTACTATTGTAACTAACTAGCGATTCATTAACAATCCCTTGCCTGCTAACTGTCGTAACTAACTAAGCTGTCACAAGCGCCTAGATGCCTATGGGTTAAGTGCGCTATAAAAATGTATAAATTAATAACTTCAAATAAAACTATATTTGCCCATTGGCGAGCATCTGAAGGATTCCCTCCATTCCTATACCATTTGATTGGGTCTCTAACTTCGAGCTGAGCCCGGTGGTGGTTGCCTGAAGGGAGACCTAGAACATTCTATGCCTTTCTATTTGTACTGGATTCAGGTTTCAAGTGGAACATGCCCTATGTACTTGGGCTCTCTCTTCATCTTCACTGCAAGTATTAGGTATGCGTGATCAATGCTCCCCGCTGCAGGTCTGGCTTCTCAATGTCCTTCAGTCTGTTTTTATGAGTGGGTCGGGCCTTTGTCTACAATTCTTCTCATCCCGTTTTCGACACCATTTGTACCAATTTAAGTGATGACATCCGACTCAACTTTAGAAATATATTTTTTAATTATTTTACTGGAACACAATGATTTCTTTACCAGGCGCACCTCTGGCTCCACCTCTCCCATCAAGGTTTGTCAGTTTCGGTATTCCAGAGACTTTGAAGGAATGTCCTAAAAAGTAGGCCAAGACTGAGCCAACTGTGGAATGAGCCAACAGGTTCTGCAGCTCCACAATGCTCCTTCAGGGCTCTGTGTGGAATGAGCCAACAGGTTCTCTGCACAATGCTCCTTCAGGGCTCTGTGTGGAGTGAGCCAACAGGTTCTGCAGCTGTACGATGCTCCTTCAGGGCTCTGTCTGGAATGAGCCAACAGGTTCTCTAGCTGCACAATGCTCCTTCAGGGCTCTGTGTGGAATGAGCCAACAGGTTCTGCAGCTGCACGATGCTCCTTCAGGGCTCTGTGTGGAATGAGCCAACAGGTTCTGCAGCTGCACGATGCTCCTTCAGGGCTCTGTGTGGAATGAGCCAACATGTTCTCTAGCTGCACGATGCTCCTTCAGGGCTCTGTGTGGAATGAGCCAATAGGTTCTGCAGCTGCACGATGCTCCTTCAGGGCTCTGTGTGGAGTGAGCCAACAGGTTCTGCAGCTGCACGATGCTCCTTCAGGGCTCTGTGTGGAGTGAGCCAACAGGTTCTGCAGCTGCACGATGCTCCTTCAGGGCTCTGTGCGGAATGAGCCAACAGGTTCTGCAGCTGCACGATGCTCCTTCAGGGCTCTGTGGGGAATGAGCCAACAGGTTCTGCAGCTGCACGATGCTCCTTCAGGGCTCTGTGTGGAGTGAGCCAACAGGTTCTGCAGTTGCACGATGCTCTTTCAGGGCTCTGTGTGGAATGAGCCAACAGGTTCTCTAGCTGCCCGATGCTCCTTCAGGGCTCTGTGTGGAATGAGCCAACAGGTTCTGAAGCTGCACGATGCTCCTTCAGGGCTCTGTGTGGAGTGAGCCAAGCCAACAGGTTCTGCAGCTGCACGATGCTCCTTCAGGGCTCTGTGTGGAATGAGCCAACAGGTTCTGCAGCTGCACGATGATCCTTCAGTGCTCTGTGTGGAGTGAGCCAACAGGTTCTGCAGCTGCACGATGCTCCTTCAGGGCTCTGTGTGGAGTGAGACAACAGGTTCTGCAGATCCACGATGCTCCTTCAGGGCTCTGTGTGGAATGAGCCAACAGGTTCTGCAGCTGCACGATGCTCCTTCAGGGCTCTGTGTGGAATGAGCCAACAGGTTCTGCAGCTGCACGATGCTCCTTCAGGGCTCTGTGTGCAATGAGCCAACAGGTTCTGCAGCTGCACGATGCTCATTCAGGGCTCTGTGTGGAATGAGCCAACAGGTTCTGCAGTTGCACGATGATCCTTCAGGGCTCTGTGTGGAGTGAGCCAACAGGTTCTGCAGCTGCACGATGCTCCTTCAGGGCTCTGTGTGGAGTGAGCCAACACGTTCTGCAGCTGCACGATGCTCCTTCAGGGCTCTGTGTGGAGTGAGCCAACAGGTTCTCTAGCTGCACGATGCTCCTTCAGGGCTCTGTGCGGAATGAGCCAACAGGTTCTGCAGCTGCACGATGCTCCTTCAGGGTTCTGTGCGGAGTGAGCCAACAGGTTCTGCAGCTGCACGATGCTCCTTCAGGGCTCTGTGTGTAATGTGCCAACAGGTTCTCTAGCTGCACGATGCTCTTTCAGGGCTCTGTGTGGAATGAGCCAACAGGTTCTGCAGCTGCACGATGCTCTTTCAGGGCTCTGTTTGGAATGAGCCAACAGGTTCTGCAGCTGCACGATGCTCTTTCAGGGCTCTGTGTGGAATGAGCCAACAGGTTCTGCAGCTGCACGATGCTCCTTCAGGGCTCTGTGTGGAGTGAGCCAAGAGGATCTGCAGCTGCACGATGCTCCTTCAGGGCTCTGTGTGGAATGAGCCAAGAGATTCTGCAGCTGCACGATGATCCTTCAGGGCTCTGTGTGGAATGAGCCAACAGATTCTGCAGCTGCACGATGATCCTTCAGGGCTCTGTGTGGAGTGAGCCAACAGGTTCTGCAGCTGCACGATGCCCCTTCAGGGCTCTGTGCGGAATGAGCCAACAGGTTCTGCAGCTGCACGATGCTCCTTCAGGGCTCTGTGCGGAATGAGCCAACAGGTTCTGCAGCTGCACGATGCTCCTTCAGGGCTCTGTGCGGAGTGAGCCAACAGGTTCTGCAGCTGCACGATGCTCCTTTAGGGATCTGTTTGGAATGAGCCAACAGGTTCTCTAGCTGCACGATGCTCCTTCAGGGCTCTGTGCAGAATGAGCCAACAGGTTCTGCAGCTGCACGATGCTCCTTCAGGGCTCGGTTTGGAATGAGCCAACAGGTTCTCTAGCTGCACGATGCTCCTTCAGGGCTCTGTGTGGAGTGAGCCAACAGGTTCTGCAGCTGCACGATGCTCCTTCAGGGCTCTTTGTGGAATGAGCCAACAGGTTCTGCAGCTGCACGATGCTCCTTCAGGGCTCTGTGTGGAATGAGCCAACAGGTTCTCTAGCTGCACGATGCTCCTTCAGGGCTCTGTGTGGAATGAGCCAACAGGTTCTCTAGCTGCACGATGCTCCTTCAGGGCTCTGTGTGGAATGAGCCAACTGGTTCTGCAGCTGCACGATGCTCCGTCAGGGCTCTATTGTGGAATGAGCCAATAGGTTCTGCAGCTGCACGATGCTCCTTCAGGGCTCTGTGTGGAGTGGGCCAACAGGTTCTGCAGCTCCATGATGCTCCTTCAGGGCTCTGTGTGGAATGAGCCAACAGGTTCTGCAGCTGCACGATGCTCCTTCAGGGCTCTTTGTGGAGTGAGCCAACAGGTTCTGTAGCTGCACGATGCTCCTTCAGGGCTCTGTGTGGAATGAGCCAACAGGTTCTCTAGCTGCACGATGCTCCTTCAGGGCTCTGTGTGGAATGAGCCAAAAGGTGCTGCAGCTGCACGATGCTCCTTCAGGACTCTGTGTGGAGTGAGCCAACAGGTTCTGCAGCTGCACGATGCTCCTTCAGGGCTCTGTGTGGAATGAGCCAACAGGTTCTCTAGCTGCACGATGCTCCTTCAGGGCTCTGTGTGGAATGAGCCAACAGGTTCTGCAGCTGCACGATGCTCCTTCAGGGCTCTGTGTGGAATGAGCCAACAGGTTCTGCAGCTGCACGATGCTCCTTCAGGGCTCTGTGTGGAATGAGCCAACAGGTTCTCTAGCTGCACGATGCTCCTTCAGGGCTCTGTGTGGAATGAGCCAACAGGTTCTGCAGCTGCACGATGCTCCTTCAGAGCTCTGTTTGGAATGAGCCAACAGGTTCTCTAGCTGCACGAAGCTCTTTCAGGGCTCTGTGTGGAATGAGCCAACAAGTTTTCTAGCTGCAAGATGCTCTTCCAGGGCTCTGTGTGGAATGAGCCAACAGGTTCTGCAGCTGCACAATGCTCCTTCGGGGCTCTGTGTGGAATGAGCTAACAGGTTCTGCAGCTGCACGATGCTTCTTCAGGGCTCTGTGTGGAATGAGCTAACAGGTTCTGAAGCTGCACGTCAGGGCTCTGTGTGGAATGAGCCAACAGGTTCTGCAGCTGCACGATGCTCCTTCAGGGCTCTGTGTGGAATGAGCCAACAGGTTCTGAAGCTGCACGATGCTCCTTCAGGGGGGCTCTGTGTGGAATGAGCCAACAGGTTCTGCAGCTGCACGATGCTCCTTCAGGGGGGCTCTGTGTGGAATGAGCCAACAGGTTCTGCAGCTGCACGATGCTCCTTCAGGGCTCTGTGTGGAATGAGCCAACAGGTTCTCTAGCTGCACGATGCTCCTTCAGGGCTCTGTGTTGAATGAGCCAACATGTTCTGCAGCTGCACGATGCTCCTTCAGGGATCTGTGTGGAATGAGCCAACATGTTCTGCAGCTGCACGATGCTCCTTCAGGGCTCTATGTGGAATGAGCCAACAGGTTCTGCAGCTGCACGATGATCCTCCAGGGCTCTGTTTGGAATGAGCCAACAGGTTTTCTAGCTGCACGATGCTCCTTCAGGGCTCTGTGTGGAATGAGCCGGGTGCTTCTGAACCTTTTTTTGCACATGAAGTCTTTAAATGTTTTCAGTTAGGCTGGCTTTCTATTATACACTGCATTAACACAAGTCTATTATAACTGTTAGTGTTTAATTTTTCTATTTTTAGCTTTCACTTTGTCTTTCTTTAATTGCTTTTTTTATTCTTTCTTCCGGGCCAGGCTTTCTTCACTTGGACCTTTGTTTTGATTTTGATCTTAACTTATTCTGAATGTAAATCACACTTAATTTATTCTAGCTTTTGTTCAGCACGTTTATTCTTGCTTCTGTTCAGCGCTAACAACCAAATATGTACTATGAAATGTTTTTTTTTTTAAAAAAGGTATAGAGACAGGAACAGGAGGAGACAGTCGGGAGTATTAGGGAAAAAAGCAGAAGGATGGAGAGAGAGGAAGTTGGAATGAAAGGATACAGGTATAGGGATAGGAGTTAGATGAGGAAAGGGAGGACAGATCGAGGAAGAGACAAGGATGAAAGGAGGTAGGAAGAGACAAAGATGAAAGGAGGTAGAAAAAAGGAGGTGAGGAGTGTTAGGGAGAATTCTCTTATAAGGTTCTGGGCTCTGGGCTCTTGAGCGTGCTGCGCGCTAGCTCTGCCACGCTCCCCCCTCCCTCTGTTGGATGTCAATTTCGCTTCAAGGGAAGCGTGCTGGGCCTGGCTGCTACCAGAAATTTATCTTTGCGCTCTGGCGAACTCTTTATCTTTGTTACAGAACGTTTGTTCTGTTTTGTAACTACCTTATCCTGGAGTTGGATCACATATTATTTTAGCTCATTACGTTTTTGAGCTGCTTTGGAACTGGGTTGCCCGCAAGATACATTTTTAAAAAAAATACAAAAAAAAAGGAATGAAACCCTGTGGATGCTTTGCTTCTCAGTGAAGATTTTGAAAATATTTTTTTTTCTTTTTCTCTTTGTACAATCCATCTGGTTTCCACTTTGTACTGTTCAGCATGGCAGCATCTATTCCACCCCCACTACCCTTCTTGAATGAACCAGGTCACCCTTCCCTTGTATGGGACAAGTGGAAAGACACTTTTGAAAATTATTTGGTGGCTATGGGAGGTGACAGGTTTTCATCTACACGCAAGAAGGCCTTACTGCTCCATAACTTGGGTATCGAAGGTCGCAGAATATACGATGGCCTAGATAAGAGACAAGTGCTAGGAGATGGTGATACTGACGAATATGTCATGACTCTCAACCAGCTGCGAGACCACTTTGAACCAAAGAAGAACATTAGTTTTGAGAGGCACAAATTCTTCCAGAGGGCTCAGGAGAGATCGGAGTCTGTCGAATCCTATGTGGCTTGTTTGAGGTCACTGAGCTATTCTTGTGAGTTTGAACAGTTGACTGATTCTCTAATCAGAGATCAGCTAGTAAGATGCAGGAATAACGTCAGAGTCCAAGAGAAACTTCTTGCCAAAGGTATGAAACTGGACGAAGCGGTTGAGTTGGCCAGAAGTATCGAGCAAACGACAAAATATGTTAAGGAGCTTAGGGTGGATATGTCTACTGTGCCATTGGCGCCCATGTGTGCCATTGATCAGAAGAAGAAAGTGAACACTTTCATGGGGAAGAAAAGTAACTGGAACACGAGGAGCTCATGCTCTCGCTGTGGAAGTTTCAAACGTGGTTCTAATTTTCCGTCCTGCCCTGCAAGATTTGCAGGATGTTTTAAGTGCAAATGTAAGGGGCATTTTGCTAATGTCTGCAAGGCCAGTTCAATTAACATGGTGGAACTCAGGGCAGGAGATAGTGAAGAGGACAGTGTGAGAAGAAGTTATAATATTCAGGAAATGCCCAATGTACAGGAGTCAAGTCCCAAGTACGTGTTTGAAATTTCAGCAATCTCTGGGGAGAGCAAAGGCCCAACAGACACTTTCATCATTGATGGGCATTAACTTATTATGAAGGTAGATACTTGTTCCCCTTGGACTATAGTTTCGAGAGATACTTTAGTAAATGCCCTGGGGAAATGTGATGCAGCGATCTGCCCCACTAACGTCAGAGTCTGTGGTTATGGCGAATCTGAGATTGATATTCTTGGTGAAGTCCCTGCCAAATTATGCTACAAGGAAAGGAACTGTGGAGTCAATCTGCTTATAGCCAGAAGAGGAGCTTCTTTGTTAGGATGGGAAGAACAGAGGAAGCTGGGGGTGCGAGTGCAGGCCAGTGCACCAAATCCTGTTACCATTGCTGAGATAGAAGATATCTGGACCAAGGAGTTTCCAGAAGTGTTTTCGGAGAGTCTGGGGAAGCTCAAGAAATTTGAGCATCACATAAAGCTCAAAGACACTGGACAGCCTGTAGTGCACAAAGTACGACAGGTACCTTTAAGAGTGAGGAGCCAACTGAGAGAAGAATTGGACAGTCTAATCGACAAGGGAGTGATTAAACCAGTGACGGCAACTGAGTGGTTGTCTCCTATTGTGCTTGTATCTAAGGCTAATGGGAAACTGAGATTGTGTGTTGATTTGCGTAGTCTTAATCAAAACATAGTTGTCGAGAGACATCCATTGCCGAAAATTTCAGAAACTCTATCCACCTTGGGAGAGCCTAAATTATTTTCTATTATTGACTTGTCATCTGCCTACCACCAGGTTCCTTTGTCCAGAGAATGCCAACACTTGACAGCTTTTGTCACTCCTGAGGGTATTTTCAAGTACAACCGCATGCCTTTTTTGGGTTGGCCTCTGCAGCGTCAGTTTTTCAGAGGATAATGGAGGAGGTGCTCAAGGGGTTAAGGAAAGTAACTGTGTTTCAAGATGACATCCTTATTTTTGCTGACAACAAAATTGAACATGATGAGATGTTGAAGGCTGTCCTAATCAGACTCAGAGAAGCTGGTTTGACTGTCCAGAGAGAGAAGTGTAATATTGCAGTGAATGAGGTGGACTATTTGGGTCACAGAATTTCATCTGATGGTATTTCTCTCAAGAAATCTTTAGTGGACAGTATTAGATGTGCTCCCCAACCACTTGACAAAGAGCAGTTGCGCTAATTCATGGGGTTGGCGGAGTATTATCTTAAATTTGTTGAAGGTTTTTCCACTATGTCAACTCCAATGAGGGAGTTACTTAAAAAAGGAACAAAGTTTGTGTGGTCTGATAAATGTCAGTGTGCATTCCATAAAATCAAGGAAAGTATTGTGAAAGCGCCCTCATTAGGGGGGTTTGTTGCTGGTAGAAGAACTGTTTTGACTGTGGATACAAGCATTTTGGGCATTGGGGCTGCTCTTTCGCAATATGATGCTAGTAAAGTTCAACATGTGATTGCTTTTGCCTCCCGACCTTTGAAAGGGGCAGCAGGAAATTATTCGGTGGTGGAAAGAGAGGCCTTAGCAGTAGCATGGGCTATTGCACACTTCAAGTTCTATTTGTGGGGACAAACCTTCATTGTGAAGACAGATCACAAGCCGTTGGTTCAATTGTTGGGTAGTGCAGATTGGGCCAAAGGGTCCCCCAGAATATCGAGATGGAGGGTTGATCTTTTGGCTTATGATTTTAGGGTTGTGTACATACCTGGAAAAGAAAATGTGGTAGCAGACTGTCTTTCGAGGCTACCTGTACAAGACGTGGATATTAGCTAAGTGGATTCTGACTGTACTTTGGGTATCTGTGAGATTGAGTATGATGCTATAGGAAGAGATGAGTGGGAACTTGCAGATGATGCTGATGAAGTTTTAAAGCAAATTAAATTGTGGACCAAAGCTGGGTGGCCCAGGAAAGATTTAGTGGAGAGAAAATATGATTGTTTTTATGGCATTAAGGAAGAGTTGAGTTTATCTGAGGATGGCCTGCAGCTCAGGAAAGGTATGAGGGTAATTCCTCCATGTGATATTAGGGCCAAATTAGTGGATATTGCGCATCAAGGCCACCTTGGCATGGGAGGCAGTAAAAGACACCTCAGACAATCCTATTGGTGGCCAGGAATTGATGGCGAAGTGGAGAGGTGTGTGAGATCTTGCAAGGAATGTGAAAAGAGTGACAAGAGTAAGGTCATTAGGGAGACACCCATAAGACCTGTGAGTGTTCCGGGAGAGCCCTGGAGAAAGCTTGCTGTGGACCTAATAGGGCCTCTGCAGGATTTGGGGGAGGATCTCAAATATCTAATTGTTCTTGTTGATTACCACTCGAGGTGGATAGATTGGAAGGCCGTGAGGGAAGCAACCACTTCTCAGATGATTTTGTTCTTTGAAGAAGTGTTTTACAGGGAGGGATTTCCCGCTGAACTAGTATCCGATAATGGAGTTCAGTTTTGTTCAGACAGGATGGTAGACTTTCTCAGAAGGTTTGGTATCAAGCACTACAGAACGGCTCTCTACCAGCCATGGGCGAATGGTCTGGTAGAGAGGGCCAACAGATTCATAAAGGGGGGTGTTGCAGTAAGCAATGGCATCAGGTCTGAAGTGGCAGACTGCTCTCAAGGAAATGGTGTGGAATTACTGCACCACCCCACATACTGTCACCAGAATTTCACCTTTTATGTCTCTAAAAGGGAGGCAGCCGGGAACAAGGCTATGCCCGGGCTGGTTAGGGCTGGCGAAAAGTGTACATGTGAAAAGAGACAGGATTATGACACTCATCAGTGAAGCTCAGGATGAGTACAAGGAGAGGTTCAATTCCAGAAAGAAATTCAAGGAAGTATCATGGAAAGAGGGTGATTGGGTTTATGTGAAAAATCCTAGAATGTCTCCCAAATGCATTTAAAGCAAATTTATTGGTCCCAAGAAGATTTCTGTGATAAGAGGAAATGTGGTTATTATGGAGGGCGGAGAGTGCTGGTTGATATCCAGATTGGTTAAGTGCAATAACAAGGGTGAAGCAGCAGATGGTGAGGAAAGTGAGGGAAATGATGACCATGAGTCGTGTGTGAGCAAAGATAGCAAGCCTGGTGTAAGTAATGATAAACAAGCATATGGTAACTGGAGTCAGAAATAAACCTCTCAGGCTGAGAGATTACTATCTTGAATGAATTTGGATTGTAAGTGAGCTTGTGTTTGCTTTAGAGGAAGGAGATGTGTTGGGGTGTTTCACTTATATATAAATACATGAACATACTCTTAGAATGGTAGCCTAAGTATGTTCTGTATCACTTACATTGTTGTATCATTAGATTCTGCTCTGGAGTGTTTATTCATTAGATTCTGTATTAGATTGTTTATTTTCATGTTGAGTTCTGAGGGCACTTGGAGCCCATGTCTCAAGTGGGTGCCTGCTGTCACTCTGACTCCTGACTTAAATAAATACTTATATTTATACACCTGGCGTAAAAGACAATTCTTAACACTTTCTATTATACACTGCATTAACACAAGTCTATTATAACTGTTAGTGTTTCATTTTTCTATTTTTAGCTGTCTCTTTGTCTTTCTTTAATTGCTTTTTTTATTCTTTCTTCCAGGCCAGGCTTTCTTCACTTGGACCTTTGTTTTGATTTTGATCTTAACTTATTTTGAATGTAAATCACACTTAATTCTAGCTTTTGTTCAGCACATTTATTCTTGCTTCTGTTCAGCGCTAACAACCAAATATGTACTATGAAATGTTTTTTTTTTAAAAAAGGTATAGAGACAGGAACAGGAGGAGACAGTCAGGAGTATTAGGGAAAAAAGCGGAAGGATGGAGAGAGAGGAAGTTGGAATGAAAGGATACAGGTATATGGATAGGAGTTAGATGAGGAAAGGGAGGAGAGACCGAGGAAGAGACAAGGATGAAAGGAGGTAGGAAGAGACAAAGATTAAAGGAGGTAGAAAAAAGGAGGTGAGGAGTGTTAGGGAGAATTCTCTTATAAGGCTAATTTCCCCAACCTAGTGAGTCTCCCAGCAGCTTTGCTGGATTTTTGGGGTTTGTTTTTTTTCTCCTGCTAAGAGTGAGACTCTTTTCCTCCCACTCTTAGACATGATTTCAGGTGTACTTTTGACTTGGTATGTGTTCATGGGCTATGGGGTAACCTCTTTTTACTCCATAGGGCATCATCTCTTTTGTATGTGTGTTACACAGCACCCTCAGTGCAGTAACACAGGGGTGTCATAGTGACCCCCAAACATAGACTCCATACCTTGGGACTGACTACTGTCTCCCAGGGCATGTAAAGTCACCATTGGCTTTACTAGTCCAAAATTGTGAACAGAACCAATACAAACCATCATATTGTGGAAGTACTGGAAGGGGTTAATATATTTGCCCCTGAGTCTGTTTTCAAGGGGGCACTGTCCAGTCCCCCCTTGTCGAGTTTCTGGCTGGTGGCAGTGGTTACAACGCAAAATATTCCTTCAGAATATTCTCTATGGGATTTTCCCATTGATTTTAAACGCACCACTTTTTGGTGCAATGTTAAAGATACCGCTGGGTTATTTATTTAATATTAATTCCCCGGTTGGGTCTTTTTGCCAGAACTCGGTTTTAAAATGGCGTTTGTGTCCGTCTCTGTGACTCTCACCAAGGTCGACCCCTTTGTTCCACTATTTTGGCGGGCTTCTCCACAGAAGCCCTCCAAGTGGTGCCACTCTGTCTGGGTACCATAGGAGGGGTGGAGGGGGAAATAGGCACCCTGGACTGCGTTGTCTCGGCAACCCAAGTCGCATTCTCTTCTGATTGGCCAAGTGGTGAGGCGCCCGGCTCACCACTTAGCATGTGTGATTGACAGCTAGGCTGATGAATGGGGGTTTTTCTGCATAAAAGCAGGGCCTTTGGAACTGGAACTTCAGAAGTCGCCACAGGACCTAAGAATCCGACGAGGAAGAAGCTGAGCCGACCTGCCATGACACCACCACCGGTGGAGCCCTGCTGCAACAAACTCACCACTTTCCAACGACAGGGAAGATCTTCATGTCAAGGTCCAGTCTTGATTCTTCCTGCAGGAGTGATGCTGGCCCACCAGACCCCCAAAGTATGCCCGCTCAATAATCTCTTAATTGATAAAACTACTAAGCTGGCAAAACCAAGGGGAAAGGGGAATGGAGGAGAAAATAACAACTGCAGATCTTCACTGGCTCTCAGACACTGGCTCCCAAGAAGTTAGACTCTGCTAGATGATTACTTCACTGGAGCTGGATTGATTGATGATTCATCAGTGTGATGTGGTGCCTGTGGAAATCTAAACACAAGAACACACGGGTTAAAACTTACTCTATTCTAAAGTGTAGTCTTCTATCACTAATGTTAGATTCTACAGGTTACAACGTACTCTATTCTAAAGTGTAGTCTTCTCTTACTAATGTTAGATTCTACAGGTTAAAACTTACTCTATTCTAAAGTGTAGTCTTCTCTCACTAATGTTAGATTCTAACAATACCTGCTGCCTATGCCTGATTGCTGATAGGCATTAATAGCATCAATATAGAAAAATAGGCTCTTCTAACTTTTCTTCTTAATATAGTTTATGTAGTATTTTCCTTTGTATAGAATTTCTTGAGTTTTCTCTTGACTCTTATACTTGCTGAACACTGAATTGAATTGCTTGAGGATCAAAGTTTCTAAAGTTTACTGAGAAAGAAGTAATTTCAAATCTCGAGTGTCTTTTCACTTTCCTGTTCAAAGCTCTGCAGAAAATTAACTGACTCTGTGCTCTGGAAAACGAGTTGCTGCAGATATGATGCACGCGACACTACGCGCATACAGGACGAAGAAGAACTGAAGCCCGCGAATCCTTTTGGAATTAAATGGAACCGCGAATACAAAACAAAACAAGCTGCAATTCACGACAAGCCGCAACCTTCATAGACTGCACACTCATCAAATAACTTCTCCAATGACCGAACCGTTAAGAAAACTAATTCGTACTACGCAACCAGGAAATACAGGATTCTGGAAACTGAATGCACGTAACTCACGCCTGCGGGTCCTTTACTCTAGCTACAAATTCAACTGCGCAATAGCAAGAGCAAGTAAACAATAACTTCACTAAGAAGCAATTAATGAGTAAATCTTTCAAATATAATAAAACTAAATAAATGCTAATGCCGCAACAGAAACTAACCTAACTCTATTTCAATAGTGAATTGAACATGAGTCACGACAAAAATAAAAAGAAAATGAAACGTAACGCTCGTATAGGTTCTAATTACGTGGACAGTAGAGCACAGATTAAAGTTCCTTATCAATGGGATAAACAGTTTTTTTTCGTAATTAGTTCTTAGGACAAAATGACTTCTTCTTGAATTAATTTAAAATTATGAACATTTCACTCCCAACACTTAGCTTGCTTCATCTGTAAAAATGTAAGAGTCCTTGTTGAAAAGATGACTTCTTCTTGAAGACTTTTCTGTTATCTCTTCACTCTAGATTTTCTTTTAAAAGAATACTAAACTATATAAATACTGAAGATTATCTGAGCTACTAAAACTGGAACCTTCCTCTAAGGAAACTGGAATGAAAGGCGTTTAGAATGTTGAAGAATGTTCCAAACTACCTCATAATACTTCTCCTCCAATCATTAGTGTTGAACGGAACCTCCATCTTGGTTTGGGGAAATTGGCACTTCCTGTATATAAAGATTATTAAGGAAACTTATTTAGAAATTGGCATATTAAAATCCTACATTTAAACCCAAACATCACTCCAACAATTCTCCTACTTAAAGGTAAGATGAGAAACACTAAAAACAAATGTTTACTTAAATCTTCTTAATGCAGTTTTTCTACTGTAATGTCTGAATGGAAATCTGGGAACCCATGGAATCCTGACACTTCATCTGGAGAGTCTTTCCCCCTTTGAGCTGGTAGGAACAACCAGTTCACCTTCTTTCGCTCCCAGAAGCGCTCCTTGGTCGAATCGCCTGTGCCAAGCACCCCGGCGGCTGGATAGCCAAGCTCACCACTTTTGACCGCGAATAAAAGGACCGTACCTTTAAATCGGGAACTCCGCAGCTGGTTTCATCCCTGGGCAGTGCAACGACTCCAAACTTCCTCTACGACGAGATCCCCTCTTTCTCTGACTGGAACAACGAGCTGCAACCACTGCTAGGAACAACTGCCACCGCTGGAGCTTCCTTCCCATTTAAGGTACTGTGTCCTGCCTGGCCTCCCTTTCTACAGAGTGGTCAAGGTGTCCCCTAAATCCTTGTCCTCTATAATGGATTGGCCCCAGACCTGCTAAGATTTGCCTTTCTGAACTATTCCTACTCCTTTTTGACTTTTCTGCAAAGACTTTAAGTGCATTTCCACTGTGTGATCTTGGGCACATGCCACCTTGCTCTCTCCAAGAGTGGGCCTGGCCTTTGAACTTTTTGCTCTACAGTAGACCCTGCCTTTCTTGACTTGCTGTGATTTCTTAAAAGTGTTGGTATTGTGTTGTTTCCAAACTCTGCCTTTTCTCTCCCTTTTTAACTGCATTATTGGAGTGCCATCTAACGTTACGCGCTCACCTCTGTTTTGCAAATAAGTGGTGTCTTAACTTAGACTTGTCAAATAATTTAACTAGGGAAGTGTATATACTTATAGTCACTGTTTGAACTTGCTTGATATATTAGTGCCAGTGTATTCTCATAAGTGTGTTTTAAAATAAATAATTATATACTTTTATACCAAAGCTCTGGTCAGTGTTTGCTTGTACTACTGTACTTTGTGTGCCTATTGTGTATACTCTATATACTGCCTAACTCTTCTTGAGAGAAGTCTGACTGCTCAGCCACAGCTACCAGGTAAATCTGGGTGGTACAGACTGCTACCAATTGGGTTTACTGCCAACACGTGTAGTCTTAATCTTTTTGCAGTGCTCCCTAAGGGAACTGCACAGGATTCTGCCTAACAAGGAGGGAGAAGGAGGCAGAAAGAATGGGAAAGAAGAGAACAGGTGTCAGAGAAAAAAGGAAACATTAGAGACCCAAAGAGCGCGGGAGACTGGTGGGAGAGTTGTCTGTAGAGACAGTGATGGCCAGATTTGCTAGTCAAAATATTACTTCATGAACTGTGTAGGAGAGTGATAGAGGGCGGATATAATTCTCTGCAGCGCTCAGTCATTGTGTTTGCTAGCACAAGGTCACTTCCTAGTATTGAGTCAGAACATCCGCTGTTCTAACACACAGAAGAAGTAGGAGTCGGGTACAAATGTTGTGTAGTTCCAAAATCAGATGCTTATTCATGTCCAGAGGGTTGACTTCATGGATGTGTCTTTTATACCACAGGCGACAAGATTACGGATACCGTAGGATCACTAACCATAAAGAGAGAGGAAAGACTACACCTAATCTACCCTCCGGAAACAGAAGGCAAAGAGAGAAAGGAAGACTGTCTCAGCTCAGGTGTATACAAAGGTATGTTATATATGCTACTCTTTTTTTTTTCTTTTCTTCGGTAAGAAATACTTTTTTTTTTTTTTTTGCAACATCAGTCTAATATGTCTCAGCGTAACACTGTGACATCAGACTTTTATTACAAACGTTTTTTTTCGCGTGTTCCTCCAAAAACGCTACCATTAGATCAAACCGAGGGAGAAAATACATTAAAAAAATAAAAATAAGTGCAAGAAGAACACACAGGAGCAACCAAAGCCACCGTGCAAGTGCCATCTAGCTTCGTGATTAAGGCGGCACAGACTGAGTTAATTGACCCACAGCCTTCAAGTTGAGAGAGGCGATGAAATCAACTATCGCACAGCACAGTTTCACCGAGTTGCCTGCCATTCCATGAGACCACCAATCTCGAGAATCTGGGCTCGCAGGACAAAAGTTCCCAAGATGTAGAATACGTTTTGCCTTAATTGACATGCATTTAGTTATTAAGTGCTCAAGAGTTTCGGACTCCTTCAAGCAAAATCGGCATATGTCATCAGTTATTTCTTTGGAATGCCGAAGCCACAACATGGCTCTTGTGTCAATGGCGTTCAACCGTATTCGCAGGAACTGCTCACGATGGTGTCTCGACGGGCAGTTCGTCAGATAGTTACATGGAACCCCATGCTTAAGTTCACCTATTCCAGCATCTAGTGTTGAGGCCATCTTTCTCCTTTGTTCGTTATTCTGAATCCACTTCACAGTCTCAAACTTTTTTTCCGCAGATTGTGGTCACATTATTAGTTCGTCGATATTTAAATCGGCACCAGTTAATAACTGTGTCGAACGATGTTTCCATTCTTCAAGTAAGTTGGAGTGACCAGGTCCAGCACTCTTGGAAAAAATCTGATAAGCAGGAGAGATCATTTTCCGGAATGCCATTAAAGATTTCCACAAGACCGTGGTGTGTAGCGAGTTTAAAGAAAGCTCATGTCTTAGCTGAGTCATTGAAATGTATGTTGGCAGCCTCAGGACTCGCCGCCAAAAAGTGCCCTCAAGTTTCTGCCAAAAAGCTACATCTAAGCACCATCCTGCTTCCGAGCCAAAAGTAATGGCCGGAACTACTTTTTGAGAATAAAATGTCAGTATGGGTGTAAGAGTGAATTTCCCATATAATTTGTTCAAGAGCTGTGCTTGTATGCTGAATTGAGTCATTCGAGCTATTAGGTCGGTTTTCCAGTGATGTTCACAAAGGGAATTATTAAAAGAGATTCCTAGGTATCTTATTGAGTCCACTACATCAAGCGGGTTCTTGTCAATGTACCAAGTGAAGGCCTTTTGTCTTTTAAGGTTTGGTCTACCAATGACAACAATCTTGGTCTTGTCAGTGTTTATCTCCAGATCGTTTTTGAAGAAGTATTCGTGTAAGTTTGTCAATTGCCGTTGTAGGCCTATCTGGGTCTTGTCTAAGAGGACCACGTCATCCGCGTAAATGAGACATCCAATTTCGGTGTTATTTAGAATTGGTGGAAAACATCTCACATTTGTACGATGAGCTGGAATGTCAGCAATGAAGAGTTTGAACAGCTCAGCAGCTAGTGGGCAGCCTTGTTTCATGCCCATGTTTGTAGGTATTTGATCAGATAAGGCTCCTTGATTGTTTAAGCGTATACTGATGGCTGTGTCAGAATGAAGCGCTTTTATTGGTTCAATCAAGTTACTTGGACAGTTCCAGTTTTCCAATTTTTGCCATAGCTTAGAGCGATTAATACTATCAAAGGCGCCACGTAGGTCGATAAAGGCGACATACAGATGTGTTTTAGCCCTTATACTTTCAAGTTTTAAGATGGTCATCAGCAGCAAGTTCACTTTAACGCCGACTCCTTTTGTGAATCCTGTTTGTCGCATGTCTGGGATTTGTTCCACGCATGACCATTGAGAAAGCTGCTGACGTAGAAAAGAGGCAAACATTTTTCCAATGGTGTCCGAGAGGGCAATCGGGCGATAGTTGGAAGGATCTGCCCGATTGCCCTTCTTATGGATGGGAACTATTATAGCATCCCGCCAAGAAACAGGCATTTTTTTCGTTGAAGATATTCTAGCAAATAGGGATTCTATGAAGATAGCCCATTCCGCCTCATTGTTTTTTAACATTACATTCGTTATGAGGTCTGGGCCAGCAGCGTTAGAGTTCTTCAAAGAACGAATTGCGAGTTTTATGTCTTCGGCTGAAATACGCAAGTCCCATGACGAAGAATTTTGCTTAAAGCTACTTGCAACTTCATGTTGCGGATTACTGAAGATGTTTGCGTAGTGACGCATCCATTGTGCTGAATCAATTTCATTTGACGCCGTGGGCTGATATTTGGTATTCCCAGGATTGAGGATTGCCCATATTTCCCGTGAGTTTTTCTGGACTAGTTGTTTCATTAGTAACTCGGCTTTGTCCTGCTCTATTATTATTTTCTGAGATTTTAACCAGTTACGATATACTTTACGTCGTCTATGGATTGCAGAGATAATGGAACTCTTATCGTTGGTAATCTTGAGCAACTTCTTCAGCTTCCTTACGTCATGTCGCATCGTTTTTTTGGCTTGCGTCAGAATTGACGATGATATATGTTTGTGTTTATGCCCCATGGTAGAATTTGCCACTCGAACAGTTACAAAATCCGAGAGCAAGGGGAGATAATCGACCGCTGTTGCTTCTTCATTGCTGAAGTTTTGGCTGATCTTTTGAATTTTTGCTTTGTCGATCCTTAGACGGTTGCCACCTGCATTCACTAAGATAGGAATGTCATAGCGTCGATTTTTTGTTGGCCATTCCACCGGACAGATGAGCCGCATAAGATTGTGGTCACTATTGGTCATGGGTATGATTGTTAATGACAGCTCTTTTTCAAACAGGTTTTGCGATACCCAGAAATAATCAATGATTGAATGAGCCTTATTGTTTGACCACGTTTGCTGTGGAGGGCGGTCGCCTGTCACATGCCCATTGACCATTTGGCAATTCCTCATGTGGAGTGCTTGACTCCATTGACGACCCCGAGATGCTATTTCTTTAGCAGGAGCTGGCTTGTAACTCTGGGTTCCTTCGTCGTACTTGAACCAATTGTAGTTCAAGTCTCCTGCACAAATTATTGAGAGATTCTTATACTTCAATATAACGTCATCAAGGATGTCAATTATAGACTCAAAAAAGGATTTCGTAGTGATTTTCCCCGGGTTCCAGTACCCATTTAAAATGAGCAAATGCTTCCTCGCGCCTATATTTGGATGATTTGAATATAGTAAGGCGCTTTGTACAAACGGATTGGGAATGTATACATCCTTGAGCTGCCACCATGTATTAATCCTAATCATCATTAGAAGGCCAGATGAAGGACGCCCTGTTTTGTTTTTGATTGCAGGATTTAATAAGATTATAAACCCGTCTCTGGTTGGAGGCACACTTAGCCATGTCTCTTGCAAACATATGACAAAAGCTTTTCCCACATCCACAACAAAATGATTAAATAAATGGGAGAACCCTCTGGTGTTCCAAGAGATGAAATCACGCGGACATTCGTTTCCGGGAATTAATGGCTAATACCTGTCTGATTTGCCATTTCTCGTATTGCTTTTACTAGTCTGATCCGTATGCGATCTTTGGCAGTCGGTAATGTGGTCAGTCTGCCGTGGGTCCGATCGTCTTTGGTCCTTTTGATTGAGATTGGCCTGTTCTGGACTAGACTTTAGATTGGCATGACTGGTGCTTGTTGGTTCGAGAGAAATATTGAATCCATAGCTCAGTAAGGCGTCCGCAGCGTTCATGATGGTGTTGCGGACTAAGGCAGATAAGATATGCAAAAGAACTTGATCGCAGCTACGTTCAGTTGCATACACGATTTTTATGTCGTCAGATGTAATTGTTCGTAGTGATGGAATACAGGTGAATAATTTCATCACATTACGCCGATTTAAGTTCAAGTCATCCTCATCTTGATGAAAATATTGCAATCGTAATTTGCAAATTGGAAGATTGGTTCGAGAACTCAATGATGTGGAAGCCTTTGAGATGTAGCACGCAGACTTATTTCCTTGAGAGCTGGTATATTTTGGATTCAGGCGAGAAGACTTTTGTACCTTGTTTTGCTCAGACGTCTTTGACTTGTTATCAAAATTCGCATTGCTGCTTGATGCTGACACTCTATTCAAGTAACGCACCACTTGTGGAACTTCCAAAGCCACGCCAAGATTGGCGGTGTGTTGAACATCCGACGTGTTGTCAGAATATGTGGATAGATCGCAAATATCGATCATGGATTTAGAGATATTCCCTGCAGAGTTTTCAGGATCGGAGTCCATTCTTTGACGTTTACTGGAGTGGACTTCCGATGGCCCTACAGCGTGTGTTGATCTAACTTGATCTTTTACGGTGTTAGCCACAGCCTGTTTAGTTGTATCAGCACGCTTAAAAAGGCCTGGGTTCGTATCTATAGGTAGATTGCGAATCAGGTTTAGTGTATTTAGAGACGGTACACCTTTCCGGGTTGCCTGCCTCGATTTTCTTGGTCGTGTTTGTATCGATGGCCCCTTTAAAAAGCTTTCAGTAGTTATTGGTTGGGTTTCTTGTTGTTTTGACGGTCCTTGAAAGATACCAAATGACACTGTTGGCAGCGTGTCAATGTGTATCACTGGTGAATCAAGCTTTGATTGGCACATAAGTTGAACGGTCGCTGCAGCATAGCCAGTTAAATCAGACTTGTGCTTGCTTGGAACTGATTCTTGATTCATTTGAGACACTATTGCGGGGATAGCCTTGGGTATTAAATTGGCTGTAGAGCTGGGAGATGGCCGATCTTTTAATTTGTTAGAGCCTTGGCTCGAGGACTCTGATGAAGAAATTGAACTTGCATTAGCTGTGCATACTGATGATAGTCCAGTTGTTTGGATGTACACTCTGGATATTAACTCAGCAGTAGAGTGCCGCATCCACTTCACTGCCTCAAGTAGACCTTCTGCAAGAGAGTCGTTTTGGCAATGATGGCGTGCGGCGAGGTCGCTTAAGCGCTCTTGCCAGTGCAAGGTTCGCTCAGCTTCCTGGGTGAGCTGGCTTTGTAGAAAGTTTGTAACTGAGTTGAAGCTATCCATCTTTTCTTTTAAAGAAATGATGAGCGAAGACTGGTCTTTATGGGCCTCGTGGAGTGATTCATACATCTTCAAGAAGGGCAGAAGTGCGGCTGACGAGGCGGCCAAGACGTTATTGTAAATCTGCATGGCAGCTGTCGACGAGAGGCTAGACTTAGACTCAGCACTAGTTTTATCGGCCGTATTTGAATGGGAACTATTTACTGAATCAGACTGGGGATCAGATGTTAGAGATGAATCTCCATTTACATTCATAACGGCACCCTTTGGGTCATGTGGTGGATTTAAAAGCGTTCTCCTGTGTCTCGAAGAAAGCACTGGCGACATCCTGTGCTGCTGGATGCAAGAATTGTGTGACCGACGACTTAGAGCATGGATTTCTCTATCATCAAAGCTACTGCGGCTGTGTACTAAGTTTCCACAGTGTGGGGCGAACCCCGACGAAGAGTCAATTTGCGCATCACAAGAAGGTTTTAACAGCACGTTACTTAACTTGTGGGCCTGGTCGTGCAAAGTCTCCTGGACTCGTTGGATCTTGCCAGCGGACGGGAAACTACACTTTCGCAACGTGGCATCGTCTGTCTCGAGAAGTTGAGCCCGCAAGTGAACGAATGAAGCACAAGGGAGTGTTTCTCGACAGGAGGAGGCTCTTTGTCCTGTATTTTTAGGGTCAATGTGATCCTTATTATTCGAATTGATTGCTGTGGTGCCGCCGGCCAAGTTTTGAAGATGGTGCGTCCAAATCGGTTTGTGATAAGGTGCCCTCCTCGTCTTGCGAAGCTTCCATGAGCTCGGCGTCAGTCAAATCGAAAGCCGTAAAAAACTCATCTCCTTTATCGGAGTGAATTTGAGTGACAACGGCTGGTGACACAACATTTCGTTGAAGGAAGGGCAGATCAAGTAAGGATAGTAAAGGTCTTTGTGGGAGTAAAGCGTCTTCTTTGTTTACATCCATGATTGCAATTGGATTTTCGACCTCGTTTACTTGGTCAGGGTCGGTCACGCCTGTGGCCACAAAATCTGTTACCGAGCTCGATGGTCTCATTTCAGTGAGGCACTCATCGACAACAGTTACAGTTTCATTTAGGTCAACGTGTCCAGATGATAGTAGGCAAGTTGTACTATCGGAGTTGTCGAGAGAGATGGTCACGCTCAATGGGCCTGCAATTTCTGCCCCGTTCTCAACAATAGAGGTGTCTGTACTGGCAGGAAATAGGTCAGTTGATAAACATTCAAAAAGCTTATTCTTAGATACAGGTGAAGGACTATCGTGGTGACAGGATACCGTTTGTGCTGAACGTAAGTCCAAGCAGTTCTCAGGCACTTGTTTCCGTGGCATTGTGCTTACCTTCAAGGACTCGAGCGACGAGTCGGCTTTCAGGGTGGTCCATGGATTTTGCATCCGACGTTGTTGGATTGTCTTTCGTCGGGTGAGAGGGCCAGTGCCTGGAACCGCCAGGCCTGATTGCGCCGTCATTGCGATCGCTAGGAGCCTCACAGCCTTGACCAGCCGTAGACTGACTCCGTGCTTGGGGTAAGTTTAAATAGAATAAGCCCACCGGCACCAGCACCAGCAGGTTTAAAAGCACAGCGCGGGAGGACTCCAACAATGTCCAATGCCCAATGTCCAACAATATTGCTGCAGCTCCTCTCAAAAAAAAAAAAAAAAAAAAAAAAAGGATAGTCCACTGACTCTACGCTTGACTCCGCATATGTGAATTACCACGGGACCCCTCGCCCGCACCTCACACCTTGCCTCTCACCTCTCACAGGTGTAGCGTAGCAGTGTGAGGCTCCGGCTCCGGCAGGCTCCGGCAGGCGTTGTTTAGAGCTGCTGCGGGTAAGGGGGCACAGGAGCAACAACTCCGGCACACGCCACAAAGCCCAGCCGCCCTGCCTCCGCCTCACCTCCGCTCAGTACGGTGCTCGGTGCGATGCTGACTTCCTGATTAGAGGAAAGGACCTTAGAGGACTGTCAAGCCGCACCAGTGAGCCTCTCTGCTCTCTCTCTCTGGCTCGCTCTCTGGCCGCTTCCAACAATCAAATACTGTAAAAGTACATAAAACAAATAAAATAATCAAAAATATAATCTAAAAATCATAAAAAGGGGTGCATAGCAACATAGTTCAATGCACACCTTGAACACAGAATATTTAAGCAACATATTAGCCTGCTTGATTCGCTCTAATTCTTAAAGCTGTCTTAATGTAGCATTCAAGCAGCTTTGTGAACGCAAGGTCCATTATTTGCTTAAGATAAAGAAGTGCGACATTACAGTGTCTGAATCCTCTTGCTAAATAGTGGCAGAGGGTTTCCACCGCATTATAGAGTATTGATATTGATATTTTATTTCTATCGCGCTCATACACAGGTGTTTCAGAGCGCGACAAGGCAAGGGAAGGGGAACAGAGGAGAAACAAAAACAACGATCTTACTAGCCCCAGTGACATTGAGAACGTGCAAGTGCATGGTAGAGGGGGAGAGGGAGAAGTGCATGGAAGGGGGAACAAAAGGAGAGTGCGGAGCAAGGAGGAAAAAAACCATAAATAATAATAAATAAATTAATAAATAAAAAAGGCAACAAACAGAGGGAGTGCAGCTAGCAAGTGGCAGTGCTGGGTTTAAGGCAGTAGGCTGGGTAGGTCTGATAAGTGCAGGAAGAACAAAACAAAGAGGTGGGGGCTGTATGGGTACAGATACAGACCCCAGTGCAAGGGGTGGCCCGGAGGCAGGGCGTACAGGTGGCAAGAGGAGCAGGTACCTGGGCCCGGAGGAAAGAGGGTGGCCAGGTGCATGGTGCCGAGGGAGAGTAGAGTCAGCAGGGGAGAGGGGGGCAAAGGCAGAAGCAAAGAGGAAGGTCTTGAGGTGCTTCCGGAACCGGAGATGGTTCTCAAGTTTTAGAGTGGCAGGGAGGCTGTTCCAGAGGGAGGCCCAGCCGAAGACAGAGATCTACCCCCAGCTCGTTTCTTTGAGAAACGACTGACCCTGAGGGATTTAGAGGTAGAGGAGCGGAGTGCTCGAGATGGGGGGTATTTGCGGAGGGATAGTTGAAGGTATGATGGACCCAGGCCCCAGAAAGCTTTGTGGACAATGCAGAGGGTTTTGAATTTAATCCTTGCATCCACTGGGAGCCAATGGAGAGATTTCAGAGCTGGAGAGATACGATTCCAGGGCTTGAGGCCAAGGACAAGTCTTGCAGTCCTGTTCTGGATAGGTTGCAAAGGGCGGAGAGTAGAGGTAGGTAGATTAAGAAAGAGGCTGTTGCAATAGTCCAACTTAGAGAGAACCAGAGCTTGGGAGACAGTGAGCTTCTGGGGGAATGAGAGGAAAGGAAGAATACCTCTGAGGAGGTGCAGTAGGTGGTTTGACTTTTTTGATACATCAGCAATGTGGGCGGAGAAGGAGAGTGTGGAATCAAAGGTGACACCAAGGTTCTTGGCCTCGCAGGTGGGGATAGGAGGAGGGCCAAGGGAGGACGGCCAGAGAGTGAGGGGAAAGGAAGGTGATGGTGTGCCGATGAGGAGGATCTGAGTCTTGCTGGCATTCAGACTTAGAGTACTTAGTGATCATCAGGAAGAAGTGAATTTCTGACTCTTCCTGTATCAGGCAGAAGGGGCATAAAGGAGTGTCCTTCTTGCTGGTCCCTCCCCTCATAAGGAGTGTCATTCCTGCTGGTCCCTGCCCTCATAGAGGAATGTCATTCTTGCTGGTCCCGCTCCTCAAAAAGGAGTGTCATTCTTGCTGGCCCATCCCTTCATAAAGGAGTATCATTCTTGCTAGCCCCTCCCATCATAAAGGAGTGTCCTTCTTGCTGGTCCCTCCCCTCATAAGGAGTGTCATTCTTGCTGGTCCCTGCCCTCATAGAGGAATGTCATTCTTGCTGGTCCCGCTCCTCAAAAAGGAGTGTCATTCTTGCTGTCCTATCCCTTCATAAAGGAGTGTCATTCTTGCTAGCCCCTCCCATCATAAAGGAGTGTCATTCTTGCTGGTTCCTCCCCTCAGATTTGAATGTCCTTTTTGCTGGTCCATCCTCTCAGAGTAATCATTTTTTGAACCACCGTCTATCTGCAGACTCTGTTACCCAGATTAAGCATCCCTGCATACAACCATCACACGTGATCATGAAGTGAGTGTGATTATGTGCTTCTCACATTTACAATACATTACAAGTCTCCCCTCCCCCCATCCTCCTCTGGCCCAATTCCCAAACCAAGGCTTTCCATTGGAGAAATATTGCACACCATCAGCCATGTCTGGATGGTACATACGTCAGGAGTCCACCTGGAAAGTGTTTATCATATCACCTTGCTCTGTGTTGGCAATTAGCTTCATTGGTAAATCTGCTGCAAGGTTTTGTTGTAGCCTGTTGTGCAATATCACTCTTTGTTGGGGGTGAAAACAGTTATACTACATGGTTATGTAGATTGTTTTTGAAGGCCACATAGCTGCCCTCTGTAGCTGTGACCACAGCCTGTGCCTGTGATTATCTCTCCCAAGGACCAGGGCAGCACTAGAAGGCAAGGTTATGTTGTGCTATGCTATGTTAAGGTCACATGGGGCCCTCTGTAGATGTGGCCACAGCCTGTGCCTATGATGATCTCTCCCAAGGACCAGGGCAGCACTAGAAGGCAAGGTTATGTTGTGCTATGCTATGTTAAGGTCACATGGGGCCCTCTGTGGATGTGGCCACAGCCTGTGCCTGTGATGATCTCTCCCAAGGACCAGGGCAGCACTAGAAGGCAAGGTTATGTTATGCTATGCTATGTTAAGGTCACATGGGGCCCTCTGTAGATGTGGCCACAGTCTGTGCCTGTGATGATCTCTCCCAAGGACCAGGGCAGCACTAGAAGGCACGGTTATGTCATGCTATGCTATGTTAAGGCCACATGGGGCCCTCTGTAGATGTGGCCACAGCCTGTGCCTGTGATGATCTCTCCCAAGGACCAGGGCAGCACTAGAAGTCAAGGTTATGTCGTGCTATGCTATGTTAAGGCCACATGGGGCCCTCTGTAGATGTGGCCACAGCCTGTGCTTGTGATGATCTCTCCCAAGGACCAGGGCAGCACTAGAAGGCAAGGTTATGTTATGCTATTAAGACCACATGGGGCCCTCTGTAGATGTGGCCACAGCCTGTGCCTGTGATGATCTCTCCCAAGGACCAGGGCAGCACTAGAAGGCAAGGGTATGTTATGCTATGCTATGTTAAGGTCACATAGGGGCCCTCTGTGGATGTGGCCACAGCCTGTGCCTGTGATGATCTCTCCCAAGGACCAGGTCAGCACTAGAAGGCAAAGCTATGTTATGCTATGCTATGTTAAGGTCACATGGGGCCCTCTGTAGATGTGGCCACAGCCTGTGCCTGTGATGATCTCTCCCAAGGACCAGGGCAGCACTAGAAGGCAAGGTTACGTTATGCCATGCTATGTTAAGGTCACATGGAGCCCCCTGTAGATGTGGCCACAGCCTGTGCCTGTGATGATCTCTCCCAAGGACCAGGGCAGCACTAGAAGGCAAGGTTATGTTATGTTATGCTATGCTATGTTAAGGCCACATAGGGGCCCTCTGTAGAAGTGGCCACAGCCTGTGCCTGTGATGATCTCTCCCAAGAACCAGGGCAGCACTATAAGGCAAGGTTATGTTATGCTATGCTATGTTAAGGTCACATAGGGGCCCTCTGTAGATGTGGCCACAGCCTGTGCTTGTGATGATCCCTCCCAAGGACCAGGGCAGCACCAGAAGGCAAGGTTATGTTATGCTATGCTATGTTAAGGTCACATAGGGGCCCTCTGTAGATGTGGCCACAGCCTGTGCCTATGATGATCTCTCCCAAGGACCAGGGCAGCACTAGAAGGTAAGGTTATGTTATGCTATGCTATGTTAAGGTCACATGGGGCCCTCTGTAGATGTGGCACAGCCTGTGCCTGTGATGATCTCTCCCAAGGACCAGGGCAGCACTAGAAGGCAAGGTTATGTTGTGCTATGCTATGTTAAGGCCACCTAGCTGCCCTCTGTAGATGTGGCCACAGCCTGTGCCTGTGATGATCTCTCCCAAGGACCAGAGCAGCACTAGAAGGCAAGGTTATGTTATGCTATGCTATGTTATGGCCACATAGCTGCCCTCTGTAGATGTGGCCACAGCCTGTGCCTGTGATGATCTCTCCCAAGGACCAGGGCAGCACTAGAAGGGAAGGTTATGTTATGTTATGCTATGCTATGTTAAGTTCACATAGGGGCCCTCTGTAGATGTGGCCATAGCCTGTGCCTGTGATGATCTCTCCGAAGGACCAGGGCAGCACTAGAAGGCAAGGTTATGTGATGCTATGCTATGTTAAGGTCACATAGCTGCCCTCTGTAGATGTGGCCACAGCCTGTGCCTGTGATGATCTCTCCCAAGGACCAGGGCAGCACTAGAAGGCAAGGTTATGTTATGCTATGCTATGTTAAGGCCACATGGGGCCCTCTGTAGATGTGGCCACAGCCCGTGCCTGTGCTGATCTCTCCCAAGGACCAGGGCAGCACTAGAAGGCAAGGTTATGTTATGCTATGCTATGTTAAGGCCACATGGGACCCTCTGTAGATGTGGCCACAGCCTGTGCCTGTGATGATCCCTCCCAAGGACCAGAGCAGCACTAGAAGGCAAGGTTATGTTATGCTATGCTATGTTATGGCCACATAGCTGCCCTCTGTAGATGTGGCCACAGCCTGTGCCTGTGATGATCTCTCCCAAGGACCAGGGCAGCACTAGAAGGGAAGGTTATGTTATGCTATGCTATGTTAAGTTCACATAGGGGCCCTCTGTAGATGTGGCCATAGCCTGTGCCTGTGATGATCTCTCCCAAGGACCAGGGCAGCACTAGAAGGCAAGGTTATGTTATGCTATGCTATGTTAAGGTCACATAGCTGCCCTCTGTAGATGTGGCCACAGCCTGTGCCTGTGATGATCTCTCCCAAGGACCAGGGCAGCACTAGAAGGCAAGGTTATGTTATGCTATGCTATGTTAAGGCCACATGGGGCCCTCTGTAGATGTGGCCACAGCCCGTGCCTGTGCTGATCTCTCCCAAGGACCAGGGCAGCACTAGAAGGCAAGGTTATGTTATGCTATGCTATGTTAAGGTCACATAGCTGCCCTCTGTAGCTGTGGCCACAACCTGTGCCTGTGATGATCTCTCCCAAGGACCAGGGCAGCACTAGAAGGCAAGGTTATGTTATGCTATGCTATGTTAAGGTCACATGGGGCCCTCTGTAGATGTGGCCACAGCCTGTGCCTGTGATGATCTCTCCCAAGGATCAGGGCAGCACTAGAAGGCACGGTTATGTCATGCTATGCTATGTTAAGGCCACATGGGGCCCTCTGTAGATGTGGCCACAGCCTGTGCCTGTGATGATCTCTCCCAAGGACCAGGGCAGCACTAGAAGGCAAGGTTATGTTATGCTATGCTATGTTAAGGTCACATGGGGCCCTCTGTAGATGTGGCCACAGCCTGTGCCTGTGATGATCTCTCCCAAGGACCAGGGCAGCACTAGAAGGCAAGGTTATGTTATGCTATGCTATGTTAAGGTCACATAGCTGCCCTCTGTAGATGTGGCCACAGCCTGTGCCTGTGATGATCTCTCCCAAGGACAAGGGCAGCACTAGAAGGCAAGGTTATGTTATGCTATGCTATGTTAAGGTCACATAGCTGCCCTCTGTAGATGTGGCCACAGCCTGTGACTGTGATGATCTCTCCCAAGGACCAAGGCAGCACTAGAAGGCAAGGTTATGTTATGCTATGCTATGTTAAGGTCACATAGGTGCCCTCTGTAGATGTGGCCACAGCCTGTGCCTGTGATGATCTCTCCCAAGGACCAGGGCAGCACTAGAAGGCAAGGTTATGTTATGCTATGCTATGTTACGGCCACATGGGGCCCTCTGTAGATGTGGCCACAACCTGTGCCTGTGATGATCCCTCCCAAGGACCAGGGCAGCACTAGAAGGCAAGGTTATGTTATGCTATGCTATGTTAAGGTCACATGGGGCCCTCTGTAGATGTGGCCACAGCCTGTGCCTGTGATGATCTCTCCCAAGGATCAGGGCAGCACTAGAAGGCACGGTTATGTCATGCTATGCTATGTTAAGGCCACATGGGGCCCTCTGTAGATGTGGCCACAGCCTGTGCCTGTGATGATCTCTCCCAAGGACCAGGGCAGCACTAGAAGGCAAGGTTATGTTATGCTATGCTATGTTAAGGTCACATGGGGCCCTCTGTAGATGTGGCCACAGCCTGTGCCTGTGATGATCTCTCCCAAGGACCAGGGCAGCACTAGAAGGCAAGGTTATGTTATGCTATGCTATGTTAAGGTCACATAGCTGCCCTCTGTAGATGTGGCCACAGCCTGTGCCTGTGATGATCTCTCCCAAGGACAAGGGCAGCACTAGAAGGCAAGGTTATGTTTTGCTATGCTATGTTAAGGTCACATGGGGCCCTCTGTAGATGTGGCCACAGACTGTGCCTGTGATGATCTCTCCCAAGGACCAAGGCAGCACTAGAAGGCAAGGTTATGTTATGCTATGCTATGTTAAGGTCACATAGGTGCCCTCTGTAGATGTGGCCACAGCCTGTGCCTGTGATGATCTCTCCCAAGGACCAGGGCAGCACTAGAAGGCAAGGTTATGTTATGCTATGCTATGTTACGGCCACATGGGGCCCTCTGTAGATGTGGCCACAGCCTGTGCCTGTGATGATCTCTCCCAAGGACCAGGGCAGCACTAGAAGGCAAGGTTATGTTATGCTATGCTATGTTAAGGCCACATGGGGCCCTCTGTAGATGTGGCCACAGTCTGTGCCTGTGATGATCTCTCCCAAGGACCAGGGCAGCACTAGAAGGCAAGGTTATGTTATGCTATGCTATGTTTAGGCCACATGGGGCCCTCTGTAGATGTGGCCACAGCCTGTGCCTGTGATGATCTCTCCCAAGGACCAGGGCAGCACTAGAAGGCAAGGTTATGTTATGCTATGCTATGTTTAGGCCACATGGGGCCCTCTGTTGATGTGGCCACAGCCTGTTCCTGTGATGATCTCTCCCAAGGATCAGGACAGCACTAGAAGGCAAGGTTATGTTATGTTATGCTATGCTATGTTAAGGTCACATGGGGCCCTCTGTAGATGTGGCCACAGCCTGTGCCTGTGATGATCTCTCCCAAGGACCAGGGCAGCACTAGAAGGCAAGGTTATGTTATGCTATGCTATGTTAAGGCCACATGGGACCCTCTGTAGATGTGGCCACAGCCTGTGCCTGTGATGATCCCTCCCAAGGACCAGGGCAGCACTAGAAGGCAAGGTTATGTTATGTTATGCTATGCTATGTTATGGCCACATAGCTGCCCTCTGTAGATGTGGCCACAGCCTGTGCCTGTGATGATCTCTCCCAAGGACCAGGGCAGCACTAGAAGGCAAGGTTATGTTATGCTATGCTATGTTAAGGTCACATAGCTGCCCTCTGTAGATGTGGCCACAGCCTGTGCCTGTGATGATCTCTCCCAAGGACCAGGGCAGCACTAGAAGGCAAGGTTATGTTATGCTATGCTATGTTAAGGCCACATGGGGCCCTCTGTAGATGTGGCCACAGCCTGTGCCTGTGATGATCTCTCCCAAGGACCAGGGTAGCACTGGAAGGCACGGTTATGTCATGCTATGCTATGTTAAGGCCACATGGGGCCCTCTGTAGATGTGGCCACAGCCTGCGCCTGTGATGATCTCTCCCAAGGACCAGAGCAGCACTAGAAGGCAAGGCTATGTCATGCTATGCTATGTTAAGGCCACATGGGACCCTCTGTAGATGTGGCCACAGCCTGTGCCTGTGATGATCTCTCCCAAGGACCCGGGCAGCACTATAAGGCAAGGTTATGTTATGCTATGCTATGTTAAGGCCACATGGGGCCCTCTGTAGATGTGGCCACAGCCTGTGCCTGTGATGATCTCTCCCAAGGACCAGGGCAGCACTAGAAGGCAAGGTTATGTTATGCTATGCTATGTTAAGGTCACATAGGGGCCCTCTGTAGATGTGGCCACAGCCTGTGCCTGTGATGATCTCTCCCAAGGACCAGGGCAGCACTAGAAGGCAAGGCTATGTTATGCTATGCTATGCTATGTTAAGGTCACATGGGGCCCTCTGTAGATGTGGCCACAGCCTGTGCCTGTGATGTTTTCTCCCAAGGACCAGGGCAGCACTAGAAGGCAAGGTTATGTTATGCTATGCTATGTTAAGGCCACATGGGGCCCTCTGTAGATGTGGCCACAACCTGTGCCTGTGATGATCTCTCCCAAGGACCAGGGCAGCACTAGAAGGCAAGGTTATTTTATGCTATGCTATGTTAAGGCCACATGCGTCCCTCTGTAGATGTGGCCACAGCCTTTTTTTTTAGGCGGAAACCTGTGCAGTTCCCTCTGGGACCACTGCAAAAGATTTAGGACTACAGGTGTTTGGCAGTAAACCCACTTGGTAGCAGTCTGTACCACACAGATTCACTTGGTAGCTGTGGCTGAGCAGTCAGACTTCCCTCAAGAAGAGTTAGGCAGTATGTGGAGTATACAAGATAGGGCAATCTACACAGTAGAACAAGCAAACACGGAACAAGGCTTCGGTGTAAAGATATAAAGGTATTTATTTCAAACGACACATCTATATAAAACACTCTGGCACTAATACGGTAAACAACTTCAATCGCAATTACTATAAAAAAAAGATCAATCCCCCTAACAATAGTTCGACAAGTCTAGGTTCAACGGCATCACTTATTTGCAGACAGGGGTGTATGCTTTAACCTAGATGGCACTCTAGTATTCGTTAGGGATGGGAGAGAAAAAGGCAGGTTAAGAAATCAACTTGGTACCAATACGTGTAAGAACAAAGATGCAAGGCAAGAAGACAAGAACCACTGTAGAGTCCAAAGTTCAGAGGCCAGGCCCACTCGGAGAGAGGCAAGGCGATATGTCCCAAAAAGTATCTTAGTGGAAATGCGTTTGAGTCTTTGTAGCAAATTGTTATCGACAGATTGGACCAGTTCAGAACAACACGCTAGAGAAAGCTTGGAGGCGACCCTATGGAGAGGCGAGGGTTAAGACACCTCACTCTATCCGGCAACAAGGGAAGCCAGGCGGACACAGTACCTTGATTGTGGAGAGACAGCTCCGGCGGGGGCAGTTGTTCATGGTGGTGGATGCACGTCCGGTCTTTGCCAAGAGAAGAGATGATCTCGTCGTCGAAGGAAAGTTGAAGGTCGTTGCACCACCAGGGAAGAGACCAGCCGCGTAGTGCTCCGTCACAAGGCACCACCTTTTGGTCGCGGTGCAGGGGTAGTGGCTATCCGGTTGCCGAGGTGCACTGCACGGGCAATTCGACCACTGCGTCCTGAGGCGAAGAAAAAGCAAAGGGGACTGGTTGTTCCCACCAGTCAGGGGAAGAGACTCTCCAGCAGGGAGATCTCCTCTGTCGTCGGCAAGTGGTGAGTCGGTTCAGCAGGGCTCCACCGGAGGTGTCGTCGTTGCAGGTCGGCTCAGCTTTACCCTCGTACGATTCTTAGGTCCTGTGGCGACTTCTGAAGATCCAGTCCCAAAAGCCCTGCTTTTATGCAGAAAACCCCCATTCATTCAGCCTAGCTGTCACTCAAACACGCTAAGTGGTGAGCGGGGAGGCTCACCACTTGGGCCAATCACACCAGAGTGCGACCGGAGTTGGCAAGGCAACTCAGTCCAGGGTGCCTAAACCCCCTCCCACACCACTGTGGTAACCCAGACAGATTGGCACCACTTTGGAGGGTCTCTGTACAGGAGCCCGCCAAAAGTGGAACAAAGGGCTCAACCTTTGGTTTAGGAGTCACAGAGACGAACACAGACGCGATTTTAAAAAGCCGAGTTCTGGCAGAAAATACCATCCGATCGACTTATTTAAGATAAGTAGACCGGTGGTATGTTAGAGATTAACGAGAAAAAGTATCAATCTCCAACAATGGGACGAATCCCATAGGGTTACATTCGGGGTCGAATATAACAAGTAGTTTCCACTGCCACCAGCCAAAACTCGACGAGGGGGAACGGGACAGTGCCCCCTCGAATAACAGACCCAGGAGTAATCGAATTACCCCTACTAGTACGTCCACAATACACGTACTAGTTCTGTTAGTAAATTTAGGTCTAGTAAAGCCAATGGTGACTTTACATGCCCGGGGAGACAGTAGTCAGTCCCCGGGTATGGAGTCTATGATGGATGTTACTCACCGGTGAGATGAGTGCGTGGAACCGGGGAGTATCCAAAACCCAGGAAGTTGCTTGAAGAGCTTGGGTAGGGCCTCTACCCAAGCCTCCTCTCTGTGAGGGAATAAGACCTTCAAAATGATATGACCACTTGCTGTATTTAACCAGACAAGGGGACTGATCACCCAGAAGGGCGGGGAGAAAGCGCACCGCCACGAACCAGGCTGTAAAGGAAGAATAACAAGTGAGTAACACGAAGGTAACAGTTGTCCCCTATAAGCCTTACTAACTGATGGAATACCTGGGCTTTTTCCCCCCGTAGAATAGAAGAGCAGCACTATTCGGGAATCACCTAGGAATATAACAAGACTTAGTATCTAACTGGCTTAAACTATGACACAATTCAAGAGGTGGACAAGATCTTACCAGTGGAGAATGAATGGAGGATTTGAGTAGCTTAGAACACAACGACAGGGATAAAATAAGAAAAAGGAAATGTTAGTAGTAGGATGCTAATACCCGGGCGGCACGAGAGTCGCACTGGATTCGGGATGCTGCACAGCTGCAGAGCGTCCTTAAGTGCACGGATTAACCAGGTGCTTTCCAAATGTTCCGTTTGTGAAGCAAAAAGTCTTACCACTGATGAACGAAGGATGATGACAGCAACCAGTCGGGATGGTAGTTCCAGGGAAGGGAAGTGGAAGGCAGGTAAGGTTTGGCACGATGCAGAACAACCAGTCGGGATGGCTATTCCTGAGATAGGAAGTCGAAGGCAGGCAAGGTCTGGTACACTAGCGGACAATAACAAAGACAACTTTTTCTAGCGGGGTCCGTGAAGCAAAAACAGGTTCGGTACACGGGAAGGCAGTTCGATAAGGGTATTCCAAAATAGAGTGTCCAGTAAACAGTCCGAGTCGAATCCGTAAGAACAAGGAGGTTTTTAGCAATTGAAGATGGAGCTTCTAAATGCCGGGAGTAGCTGTAAACAGAAGCGGCGCCCTGGCTGTCTCCATGGACTACCTCAGTGAGAGAGGTGGGGCAAGCCAATGCGAGGCTCTACCGGCAAACTACCGTACGGAGCCAGGTTTGCTGGGGAATGTAGTTTTCGATTCGCTAACTTCCACGGCAGCTGCCATCGTGCACGAAATGGGGCAGCATAATGCCGAATTCTTTTGGGGAGTGCCACAAATCTCCCCTTCACTCTGGTAGTTGCACTAGGAAGTCGAAGTGCTAGAGGTGCAGGTGGCTGGGTTTTGCGCACAGAGGGGGGTGAACGACGACCCATAACAGCATCCGCCCCCAAAGACGGCGGTAACCCCTTGCGGGCATGGAAACGCCGCAGGAGTACAGGCGAGTGGATGTTACACAAGGGTTCCCAAGACCTATCCTCAGGACCATACCCTTTCCAATCGACCAGATAAAAGGCACGACCCCTGCGGAGCTGGAAGTCCAATATATCAGCAACCTCATATTCATCTTCGCCATCCACGCGAATAGCGCAAGGTCGCGTAGGTAGGCGCGTGGAAGGAAGGCAAGGCTTGAGGAGACTGACGTGGAAAACAGGATGCAATTTCCATGAAGTTGGCAAAGAAAGACGCATCGCCACAGGATTCAAAACCTCCGTAATGGGAAAAGGACCCACAAACTTCGGGAGCAGCATACGTTTGCCAAGAATACGAAGATTACGCGTAGACAGCCAAACTTTCATGCCCACTTTGTATTCAGGAGCTGCAGTCCTATGCCGGTCAGCGTATCTTTTCGCTCTCTCCTGTGCAAGAAGAAGATGGGATCGAACCCCCTCGCGGACCGAGTCCAATTCTCTTACACAAGCCTGAGCGGCTGGGTTGTCAATGGGGAGTGCCGGATCCAAGGGCAAAGAACGTGGATGGAATCCATACAAGGCAAAAAACGGTGATACACCCGAGGCACAGTGTACCGAATTATTGTAGGCAAATTCGGCAGGGGCGAGCGTCTCTAACCAGGTAGACTGAAATTGGAGACACAGGCATCGGAGGAACTGTTCCAAAGTGGCGTTAGCCCTCTCAGTCTGTCCATCGGTTTGCGGATGGTATGCAGAGCTGAAACGATCGTCGATGTGCAATGAAGAAGTCAAAGCCCTCCAAAAGCGAGAAGTAAACTGAGGGCCACGGTCCGATACTATGATAGAGGGAAGTCCAAAGAAACGAAAGACATGTTTGAGAAACAAAGAAGCCAGGACGGGGGCCGAAGGTAACCCTGAGCAGGGAACAAACAGAGCCATCTTGGAGAAGTAGTCGATGACAACCCAGACGGTATCATAACCGCTTAGAGGAGGCAGATCCACGATGAAATCCTTGGAAACCATATACCATGGTTTATGTGGCACCGGAAGGAGTCGCAAAAGGCCCACAGACTTGGATCTTGAGACCTTGCATTGAGCACACACTGAGCAAGAGGCCACGTAATCGATGACATCCCGGGACATCGACGGCCACCAGGCCCAACGTCGCAGCGCCTCCAACGGCTTTTGCTGCCCCGGATGGGCCGCCATCAAGGAATCGTGTGACCAGGCTAAAGCTCGAAGACGTGCTTCTCCAGGAGGTATAAAGAGACGACCCTGAATATAAGGCAAGCCTTGTACGATGTCGAGATTCAAAGATTCACATTCCTCATCATTTGAGGTCACCCAAGATGATATAAGGGCACGGAGCGAAGGCTGAGGAGTGCAGGCACAAACCACCCTTTCAGGTAACAGCAGGGGACGATCAGCCTTAGAAACACAGGAACCGTGGGATAACCTTGAAAGAGCGTCAGCACAGGCATTGAGGCGAGCCGGTCTATATGTGATGACAAAGTTAAACTGGGAAAAGAATAGATGCCAACGAGCTTGTCGGGCCGTAAGGCACTTCATAGATTTGAAGGCAAGGAGGCTACGATGATCTGAATAAACGGTAACCTGATGACGGGCCCCCAACAGATGATGGCGCCATTCCGCAAAGGCATCTCTGATGGCTAATAACTCACGTTCTGTGATAGGATAATTGCGTTCATAAGGGGTCCATTTCCTGGAAAAATATGCCACTGGATGGATTTCTCCTGAATCGGGACATTCTTGTGACAGTACTGCCCCAACAGCTGAACCGGAGGCGTCTGCCTCCACTAGGAAGGGAAGGAGAGGGTCCGGGTGTTGCAAGACCGGTACTGTTGAAAAGGCGGTCTTCAGGATTTCAAAGGCCCGCTGTGCCTCCGGATTCCATGCATATGGTTTCTTGGAGCTGGTCAGTGCTGTTAAAGGAGAAGAGATCGACGAGAATGAATGGATGAAACGTCGATAAAAATTGGAGAACCCCAAGAAGGACTGCAGTGCTTTAACTGAGGCAGGAACGGGCCATTCCAGAATCGCTTTAACCTTAGAGTGACTCATACGAATGCCACGACTGGTCAAGTCATAACCAAGAAATTCCACCTCGGCGGAATTAAACACACACTTCTCTGCCTTGACGTACAGATGGTTCTCCCTCAACCTCTGTAACACAAGACGCACATGTACGCAGTGATCTTTCATAGAGGATGTGTAGATAAGGATGTCGTCTAGATAAACTACGACAAATTGATCCAGATAGTCATGGAAGATGTCATTCATGAAGGCCTGGAAGGTGGCCGGGGCATTACAAAGTCCAAACGTCATCACTAAGTATTCGAATAAGCCATACCGTGTCTTAAAGGCAGTCTTCCACTCGTCCCCTGCTCTAATCCGAACGAGATTATAGGCCCCCCTGAGGTCAAGTTTAGTAAACATCACTGACGAACCAAGTTGATCTAGAAGCACTGATATCAGCGGGAGAGGGTACTGATTTTTTACCGTAACATTATTCAATGCCCTGTAATCTATACAAGGGCACAGGTCCCCCTCCTTCTTAGGGACAAAGAATAATGGAGATGCCGCTGGGGATTTGGAAGGCCTAATAAAGCCCGTGGCCAAGGCTTTATCTATGTATTCTTTCAGAACCTTGTCTTCTGGTAAGGTAAGGGAATAGACTCTTCCGGCTGGTATCTTGGCCCCAGGTAACAGGTCTATTGGACAATCATAGGTCCTATGAGGCGGTAATCGATCTGCCCTGCCCTTATCGAACACATCCCGAAAGGATTCGTATTCAGAAGGGATGTCCTTACTAGCGTCACGAACGATGGCACCTATGACAGACAAGGAAGCCACCAGAGCTTGACAGGAAGACTCCGGGCATACATACGTATCCTGAAAGCAGTTTTCATTACACTCCAAAGAAGGGAATCGAACACTTTTCTTTACCCAATCAATAGCAGGGTTGTGGTGTTGCAACCATGGAATACCCAATATGACCTGGTATTGAGGAGCTTTGATTAGATCGAATGAAAGCGATTCCACATGTCCGTCTTCAGTCTTCATGCTGACAAGGGAAGTGTTCTGTGTAACCAAACCGGATACCAAAGTTGTACCATCCACAGTATGGACCCTCTCGGGTTGAGCCTTTGGTAGAATGGGCACTTTGTTTTTTACAGCGTAGTCAAAGTCCATATAGTTCCCCGTAGCTCCGGAGTCTATAATAGCCACGGAGGGGAACGTAGCGTCTTCGGCCGTGGTAAATAACACAGGAAGACTGACAGGAGCAGACAAAAAACCCTGTGAGTCCAATGAAGACACTCCCGGCGTAGGGACTCTATCTATCGCCGGGATTTGGCGTTTCCCGCCTTTTTGACCGGTCTTTTTGGACAGTCTTTCAACTGATGTTCTGAAGAACCACAATACATGCACAAATTATGTGAACGTCGATATTCACGTTGGGCCTAAGTCAAAGGACCCCTCACCGCCCCTATCTGCATGGGTTCTGGAATCGAAAGAGGAGGAGTAACTACATCTGCTGGAACGGGGGTAAGGATTGATGTTTTACGTTCTCCTCTTCTTTCAGACCTCCGGGCATCTATTTGCAACACCAAATCTAATAATTCACCGAAGGAGGTCGGAAAGACCGGTACTTTGGCTAGGATGTCTTTTAATTCTTCGGACAACCCCTGGTAGAATACGGCTGATTTCTTCTCTTCAGGCCAGTCTGTCTCAGCAGCTAGCTGATTGAATCTGGTGAGATAAGAAAAAAGAGAAGAAGAGCCTTGTCGTAGACTCAACAACTCCAGGTCCGATGCTTGAGATTTGTAACGGTTATCAAAAACCTTATTCATGGCCAATATAAGTTCGTCACAGTCATAGAGGACGTAGCTGTTGGACTCAAGTAAAGGGTTGGCCCACGCAGCCGCTGTACCCCCGAGATGGGAAAGAATAAAGGCTGCCTTGGTGGTGGAGTTTGGAAAGGCGGTGGGCCGACACAAAAAATGCAATTTGCATTGATTCATGAAGGTCCGATATTGTTTTGGATCTCCCGTAAAGCGTTCCGGAGGGGCCAACGGGAATTGAGTGGCCATCAAAACCGGGGTCGCAGAGAACCCAGAGGCGGAAGCCGAAGGTAGACCGGAACCTGAAGCGGCCGCACCCGCCATGTCTACCCCGAGTGTCGGGGGGTTTTGAATACTCCGTAAGTGTCCATCCTTTGATGCATGGCGTCATGAGCTAATGTCATGTCAGATCGTAACTCAGACACCAAACGAAACAAAGCAGCCAAAGGATCAGCTTCATCCATGGCTTATGTTTTTGTTACTCACCGGTGAGATGAGTGCGTGGAACCGGGGAGTATCCAAAATCCAGGAAGTTGCTTGAAGAGCTTTGGGTAGGGCCTCTACCCAAGCCTCCTCTCTGTGAGGGAATAAGACCTTCAAAATGATATGACCACTTGCTGTATTTAACCAGACAAGGGGACTGATCACCCAGAAGGGCGGGGAGAAAGCGCACCGCCACGAACCAGGCTGTAAAGGAAGAATAACAAGTGAGTAACACGAAGGTAACAGTTGTCCCCTATAAGCCTTACTAACTGATGGAATACCTGGGCTTTTTCCCCCCGTAGGATAGAAGAGCAGCACTATTCGGGAATCACCTAGGAATATAACAAGACTTAGTATCTAACTGGCTTAAACTATGACACAATTCAAGAGGTGGACAAGATCTTACCAGTGGAGAATGAATGGAGGATTTGAGTAGCTTAGAACACAACGACAGGGATAAAATAAGAAAAAGGAAATGTTAGTAGTAGGATGCTAATACCCGGGCGGCACGAGAGTCGCACTGGATTCGGGATGGTGCACAGCTGCAGAGCGTCCTTAAGTGCACGGATTAACCAGGTGCTTTCCAAATGTTCCGTTTGTGAAGCAAAAAGTCTTACCACTGATGAACGAAGGATGATGACAGCAACCAGTCGGGATGGTAGTTCCAGGGAAGGGAAGTGGAAGGCAGGTAAGGTTTGGCACGATGCAGAACAACCAGTCGGGATGGCTATTCCTGAGATAGGAAGTCGAAGGCAGGCAAGGTCTGGTACACTAGCGGACAATAACAAAGACAACTTTTTCTAGCGGGGTCCGTGAAGCAAAAACAGGTTCGGTACACGGGAAGGCAGTTCGATAAGGGTATTCCAAAATAGAGGGTCCAGTAAACAGTCCGAGTCGAATCCGTAAGAACAAGGAGGTTTTTAGCAATTGAAGATGGAGCTTCTAAATGCCGGGAGTAGCTGTAAACAGAAGCGGCGCCCTGGCTGTCTCCATGGACTACATCAGTGAGAGAGTTGGGGCAAGCCAATGCGAGGCTCTACCGGCAAACTACCGTACGGAGCCAGGTTTGCTGGGGAATGTAGTTTTCGATTCGCTAACTTCCACGGCAGCTGCCATCGTGCACGAAATGGGGCAGCATAATGCCGAATTCTTTTGGGGAGTGCCACAAATCTCCCCTTCATTCTGGTAGTTGCACTAGGAAGTCGAAGTGCTAGAGGTGCAGGTGGCTGGGTTTTGCGCACAGAGGGGGGTGAACGACGACCCATAACAATGGAGGTCCGCTAGGACACCCCAGTGTTACGGCACGGAGGGTGCGGTGTAACACACATAGCAAAACATATGAGACCCTATGGAGTAAAAGACCCCATAGCCCATAGAACACATAGACATTCGAAGGAATTACACACATTCATGTCCAAGAGTGGGAGAAAAAAGAGTCTCACTCTTGGCAGGATGAAAAAAACAAACTCCAGAAATCCAGCAAAGCTGCTGGGGGACTCACTAGGTTAGGAAATTCAGCCTAAACAGAGAATTCTCCCTAACACCTGTGCCTGTGATGATCTCTCCCAAGGACCAGGGCAGCACTAGAGGTCAAGGTTATGTAATGCTATGCTATGTTAAGGCCACATGGGGCCCTCTGTAGATGTGGCCACAGCCTGTGCCTGTGATGATCTCTCCCAAGGACCAGGGCAGCACTAGAAGGCAAGGTTATGTTATGCTATGCTATGTTAAGGCCACATGGGGCCCTCTGTAGATGTGGCCACAGCCTGTGCCTGTGATGATCTCTCCCAAGGACCAGGGCAGCACTAGAAGGCAAGGTTATGTTATGCTATGCTATGTTAAGGTCACATGGGGCCCTCTGTAGATGTGGCCACAACCTGTGCCTGTGATGATCTCTCCCAAGGACCAGGGCAGCACTAGAAGGCAAGGTTATGTTATGCTATGCTATGTTAAGGCCACATGGGGCCCTCTGTAGATGTGGCCGCAGATTGTGCCTGTGATGATCTCTCCCAAGGACCAGGGCAGCACTAGAAGGGAAGGTTATGTTATGCTATGCTATGTTAAGGTCACATAGGGGCCCTCTGTAGATGTGGCCACAGCCTGTGCCTGTGATGATCTCTCCCAAGGACCAGGGCAGCACTAGAAGGCAAGGGTATGTTATGCTATGCTATGATAAGGTCACATAGGTGCCCTCTGTAGATGTGGCCACAGCCTGTGCCTGTGATGATCTCTCCCAAGGACCAGGGCAGCACTAGAAGGCAAGGGTATGTTATGCTATGCTATGTTAAGGTCACATGGGACCCTCTGTAGATGTGGCCACAGCCTGTGCCTGTGATGATCTCTCCCAAGGACCAGGGCAGCACTAGAAGGCAAGGGTATGTTATGCTATGCTATGTTAAGGTCACATGGGACCCTCTGTAGATGTGGCCACAGCCTGTGCCTGTGATGATCTCTCCCAAGGACCAGGGCAGCACTAGAAGGCAAGGATATGT
The DNA here is from genome assembly GCF_040938575.1 of Ambystoma mexicanum. Lineage (NCBI taxonomy): Eukaryota > Metazoa > Chordata > Amphibia > Caudata > Ambystomatidae > Ambystoma > Ambystoma mexicanum. The sequence goes on from NC_090931.1 coordinate 1,546,812,896, forward strand.
TATGCTATGCTATGTTAAGGTCACATAGGGGCCCTCTGTAGATGTGGCCACAGCCTGTGCCTGTGATGATCTCTCCCAAGGACCAGGGCAGCACTAGAAGGCAAGGTTATGCTATGCTATGTTACGGCCACATGGGGCCCTCTGTAGATGTGGCCACAGCCTGTGCCTGTGATGATCTCTCCCAAGGACCAGGGCAGCACTAGAAGGCAAGGTTATGTTATGCTATGCTATGCTATGCTATGCTATGCTATGTTAAGGCCACATGGGGCCCTCTGTAGATGTGGCCACAGCCTGTGCCTGTGATGATCTCTCCCAAGGACCAGGGCAGCACTAGAAGGCAAGGTTATGTTATGCTATGCTATGTTAAGGTCACATGGGGCCCTCTGTAGATGTGGCCACAACCTGTGCCTGTGATGATCTCTCCCAAGGACCAGGGCAGCACTAGAAGGCAAGGTTATGTTATGCTATGCTATGTTAAGGCCACATGGGGCCCTCTGTAGATGTGGCCGCAGATTGTGCCTGTGATGATCTCTCCCAAGGACCAGGGCAGCACTAGAAGGGAAGGTTATGTTATGCTATGCTATGTTAAGGTCACATAGGGGCCCTCTGTAGATGTGGCCACAGCCTGTGCCTGTGATGATCTCTCCCAAGGACCAGGGCAGCACTAGAAGGCAAGGGTATGTTATGCTATGCTATGATAAGGTCACATAGGTGCCCTCTGTAGATGTGGCCACAGCCTGTGCCTGTGATGATCTCTCCCAAGGACCAGGGCAGCACTAGAAGGCAAGGGTATGTTATGCTATGCTATGTTAAGGTCACATGGGACCCTCTGTAGATGTGGCCACAGCCTGTGCCTGTGATGATCTCTCCCAAGGACCAGGGCAGCACTAGAAGGCAAGGGTATGTTATGCTATGCTATGTTAAGGTCACATGGGACCCTCTGTAGATGTGGCCACAGCCTGTGCCTGTGATGATCTCTCCCAAGGACCAGGGCAGCACTAGAAGGCAAGGATATGTTATGCTATGCTATGTTAAGGTCACATAGGGGCCCTCTGTAGATGTGGCCACAGCCTGTGCCTGTGATGATCTCTCCCAAGGACCAGGGCAGCACTAGAAGGCAAGGTTATGCTATGCTATGTTACGGCCACATGGGGCCCTCTGTAGATGTGGCCACAGCCTGTGCCTGTGATGATCTCTCCCAAGGACCAGGGCAGCACTAGAAGGCAAGGTTATGTTATGCTATGCTATGCTATGCTATGCTATGTTAAGGCCACATGGGGCCCTCTGTAGATGTGGCCACAGCCTGTGCCTGTGATGATCTCTCCCAAGGACCAGGGCAGCACTAGAAGGCAAGGGTATGTTATGCTATGCTATGTTAAGGCCACATGGGGCCCTCTGTAGATGTGGCCACAGCCTGTGCCTGTGATGATCTCTCCCAAGGACCAGGGCAGCACTAGAAGGCACGGTTATGTTATGCTATGCTATGTTAAGGTCACATGGGGCCCTCTGTAGATGTGGCCACAGCCTGTGCCTGTGATGATCTCTCCCAAGGACCAGGGCAGCACTAGAAGGCAAGGTTATGTTATGCTATGCTATGTTAAGGCCACATGGGGCCCTCTGTAGATGTGGCCACAGCCTGTTTCTGTGATGATCTCTCCCAAGGACAAGGGCAGCACTAGAAGGCAAGGTTATGTTATGCTATGCTATGTTAAGGTCACATGGGGCCCTCTGTAGATGTGGCCACAGCCTGTGCCTGCGATGATCTCTCCCAAGGACCAGGGTAGCACTAGAAGGCAAGGTTATGTTATGCTATGCTATGTTAAGGCCACATGGGGCCCTCTGTAGATGTGGCCACAGCCTGTGTCTGCGATGATCTCTCCCAAGGACCAGGGCAGCACTAGAAGGCAAGGGTATGTTAAGTTCACATAGGGGCCCTCTGTAGATGTGGCCACAGCCTGTGCCTGTGATGACCTCTCCCAAGGACCAGGGCAGCACTAGAAGGCAAGGTTATGTTATGCTATGCTATGTTAAGGCCACATGGGGCCCTCTGTAGATGTGGCCACAGCCTGTGCCTGTGATGATCTCTCCCAGGGACCAGGGCAGCACTAGAAGGCAAGGTTATGTTATGCTATGCTATGTTAAGGCCACATGGGGCCCTCTGTAGATGTGGCCACAGCCTGTGCCTGTGATGATCTCTCCCAGGGACCAGGGCAGCACTAGAAGGCAAGGTTATGTTATGCTATGCTATGTTAAGGCCACCTAGCTGCCCTCTGTAGATGTGGCCACAGCCTGTTCCTGTGATGATCTCTCCTAAGGACCAGGGCGCACTAGAAGGCAAGGTTATGTTGTGCTATGCTATGTTAAGGTCACATAGCTGCCCTCTGTAGGTAGATGTGGCCACAGCCTGTGCCTCTGATGATCTCTCCCAAGGACCAGGGCAGCACTAGAAGGCAAGGTTATGTTGTGCTATGCTATGTTAAGGCCACATGGGGCCATCTGTATATGTGGCCACAGCCTGTGCCTGTGATGATCTCTCCCAAGGACCAGGGCAGCACTAGAAGGCACGGTTATGTCGTGCTATGCTATGTTAAGGCCACATGGGGCCCTCTGTAGCTGTGGCCACTGCCTGTGATGATCTCTCCCAAGGACCAGGGCAGCACTAGATTGCAAGGTTATGTCGTGCTATGCTATGTTAAGGCCACATGGGGCCCTCTGTAGCTGTGACCACAGCCTGTGCCTGTGATGATCTCTCCCAAGGACCAGGGCAGCACCTTCACGTTTTAAGCACTACATCCGCCCCAAAGGCATCTTAGTGCTCATGCCCAACAGGCTACAACTGCCACGGATCCAATTTACAAAAAAGAAGAGTCTTCAAAGATCGTCGGAAGGAAAGGTGTTTTTCAGTGGAGCAAAGTGATAGAGGATCAAGTGCCTGACTTTGCCTGACCCAATTAGTGGGACATGTCCAATGAAATGTGTAAGAGTTAGCATTCTTACTCTCAGTCACCCTCTTCCTCGGCCCAGTGTTTGTGTGGAAAAGGAGGGGGGTTGGAGCATCAGAGAATCCTATGAAATAGGAGGGATCATAGGTACGTGAAAGGGAAGAATACTGAGTCTCACCATCGGCTGTTCCACCCCCACCCCCTGAAGACCCCTCACCTAGGTGAACATCCCGCACTGGTCCACCCCCAGGGTCTGAATCCAAAGGCAATGGCCATGCCCTGGCCACCTGAGAGAGAGATCCCTGTGGACTAGCAGGTGAGACACCCTTTTGTTTCTCACACTATAGTGCTTGGCTAAAGGGGAGGGAGATGGACTAACGCAGCTCTCCAAGCCAGTCGAGCGTTCCTTTTACAGCATCTGATGTTACCTAGAAGCTAGATGGACCATCGACTATAGAGCTTGGCTAACGGGGAGGGAGAGGGACTAACGCAGCTCTCTAAGCCAGTCGAGCATTCCTTTTACAGCATCTGATGTTAACTAGAGGCTAGACGGACCATTGACTATAGAGCTTGGCTAAAGTGGACGGAGACTGACTAAGGCCGCTGTGAGGGGTCAGCAATGTGAGGCAGACAACTTTTTGATGATTGTTCAAAATATGCCATTTCATTAAGGTATGAATGATATTAAATGCCTCACTGTCCCTACTCTGCTGAGGATTTCCCTGCCTAAGAACAACTAACAGGAAACACTCTGGCCCTCACACTAAACATCCAATATGCAAAAGAAAATATATATGTCAATTCAGATAACATAAATGGGTACATTCACAGTTCCTGCGTAGCCTTTTAGTAACCTGGGTGAACTCCCTTCCCCAGTATTCAAGATGTACTCAGTTCCAATGTTCATCAAAAGAAACAAGGACATTCACGTAGGTTGCAAAGTCTCAATTCAATTCTTGACATTTCAGTATTAAGATAAAGTTTTGTTAACCAAATTTCCAACAACAACAAAGGTCTTCTTCTTAGTGAAATAAAGACTTTCCACTTTCTCAGAATAGCATCAATGTTATTCCCAGACACAATGCTTTTCACCACTTTCAGTTTTTCCAAAAGACTTGACACTGGTCGAAGAAATACAGCTTCGAGGGGATTGGGTCCTCCGACGTATTCCATATCTATGACAGTAATCACCACAGCTGTGCTGCTTCGGAAACTTTTTTCGGCGTCTGTGTCCTGCGTCGATGACATCGATACGCCGCCGTCAAGGACCTCCTCCGACGTCCGACGTCATCCGATGTGATAAGTAGGACGCACGACGCCCGTAGCCTCAGTTCCGTTTTTGCCGCGAACGTGTTGCTTTGTGAATCTCGGTTACGCCTCAACTCTTTGGAGTTCTGTTCTTCTCGGTTCTTCGAACCTGTTCGTTTTGTGAAATCCTTCGTAGAAGATGTCTACTACTTCGTCTTCAACCCCGCGTCCGGGCTTTAAGAAGTGCGGGGAGTGTGGGTCCAAGATGTCGGTGACGGACTCGCACAACACCTGCCTCTGGTGCCTCGGGGAGGCCCACGACACGGATGACTGTGTCGACTGCCAGTCGCTCACGTCCAAAGCCTTACGGGAACGTAAGAAGAAGTTGACGGCAGGTAGGGTGTCCAAGCCCCGGAAGTCGAGGTCTGCGGGGCTTTCGACGGATGACTCGAGAGGTGACTCTCCGCGTCGTCATCGGAAGTCTTGTGGGTCTCCTTCTAGGAGTCGGTCTCGCCACTCCTCTGCCTCTTCGAGGCATTATCGGAAGCGCCAACACCAGTTGCCTTCCAGGTCCTCTTCTGAGGACTATGCCCGTCGGCAGGTCGCTTATCCCACCAAGCGGGCGACGCCAGAGGAATGGGCTTCCTTCGAGACACAGATGTTGGCGATTCTCGAATCGCAGGGTACCATGCCGTCCCCGCCTCCGGGTGAGGTCGGTCGTGACGGGTCGAGAGACCCCGCTCGCAAGAGTGGTCGGCACGAGTCACGGGAGAGGTCCCGTTCGGACAAGGGGACTCGTTCTCGACGTACCCGTTCCAGGTCCCGGTCCTCGACGTGCTCGAGACCGTGTGCACCTGTGATGTCTTCGGAGAAGACATCGACGCCTGTGGCGTCGAGGGCGTCGACAGGCTTTCTCGAGGCTCCGGCTCCGAGGAAGTCGTCGACGCTCGGGTTGTCGAAGGACACGCTCAGAGCTCCGGCTTCGAGGACTGTGTCAACGCCGTCGATGCTGGCGGCGCTGCATCTGACGTCGACGCCGATTCGTTCGACGTCGGCCCGATCCTCTCGGCACCATTGCCGAATCCCTCGACGACGGCACCGATTCGTTCGATGCCCTCGACGCCTTTCGAGGCCGTGGGGTCGGAGGTACCCCGTAGTACGGGGGAGCCCCCTAGAAAGGCTCTGGCTAAGAGTAAGCACTCCCGAGTGCCTTCTTACTCCTACGTTCCGTCCCCTTTCCTCCATACTTATGGGACATCTCTCCGTCCTGTGGGACGGGACCGGAGCACTTTGCAAAAAGCATCCAAAAATGTTTTTTTTCAAAAATGTGTCCTTCCTCTCTTTGTACGCGGGCCCGGCACGCGGCCGTAACCCCGCCCACCTTGGCTCCGCCCCGCGCATCGCCCCTCAGTCCTTTTCTCCGCTCGATCGGGGCCGGACGCACTTGCATCCTCAGAGGTTTCTTCCCTGTTTTCCTCTCTGGCTCTCGCTAGCGTTCGTCTTCCATTCTGTCTATGGGGGTCATTCCGAGGTTGGCGGTAAGGGATTACCGGCGCCTGTAAGGGCACCGATGGCGGTAATCCCTTACCTCCGTATTCCGAGTTCCCTTTGCGGGTCCCTCTTTACCTCCTGCTTTTAGCAGGAGTAAATTACGGGACCAGCAAAGTGACCTTGGAGTAAATTACGGCACCGTAATTTACGGTGCCGTAATTACCTCCTTCCCCATTCCCATTGAGCCCTATGGGGGCAGAAATGGGGATGGGGAAGGGCTATGGTGAATGGGGAATTACCGGTCCATCCAACTTTGGAATGGACCGGAAATTACTCCATTCACCATGCCGGTATTCCATGGAGTAAATAGCTCCATGGTTGCCAACCATGGAGCTATTTACTCCATGGTGTAGTCCTAACTCGGAATGAGGGCCTATGTCTTTTAAGTTAGACTTTCCAGACTGCTCATCCTGTCATCGTCGCTTCGCGAGGGCGGATCCCCATCCTCTCTGTTTAGAGTGTTTGGGTCCAGATCACCGTTGGGACTCCTGTTTTTATTGTGATTCCCTTTCGGTCTGGGCTCTTCAGCGTCGGTTGGAACGATGGGAGAAGGTGTTCCGACGCGCTCCTCCTTCTCATTTTCAGGCGTTCATCAACGAGAAGAAAAAACGCCCGGTAAGTTCTTTACTTTTCAGAGCACCCCGGCCGGGGGATACCTTCCCGGGTTCCGCTCGGACCGGGAGGAGCGTTGATCGCTCTGTCACCGGGGTTCGCCCTGAGGTGCCCGTCGGGCCTAATAATTCTACCGGAGTTTTCTCCGAGGGTCTGCGTAGGGGGCCTGTGTTCACCGGCGTAACGTCCGAGGCCCCTCCTGTGGGGGCTGTGTGTAGACCCAGTCTTGCTGAGTCACAGGGTACCAGAGCTTGCTCTGAGGCCTCTCTTTCGGCTTCCCTTAAAAACAAAACCGGGGTGCGCCCCGAGGCCTTGGCCGGGCTTGTGCTTACCGAACGGATGTTCGAGGCCCGCGCTGATAAGGCTGTTACCGGGCCTAGGTCCGAGGTCCCTCGTACAGAGGCTAAAGCTACCAACAGTTCTGAGGGGCCTGGTAAGGCCCTGTCGGTGAAAGTGCTTTCTCACCGTTCCCGCTCTTGTGGTGACACCAGATCTTTTGAGGGGGCAAAGAAGCAGAGTTCTTCTTTTACCGGCAGTGCAGAGGCCCTTCCTTTGAAGGCTTCAGGGGCGGTTGGTATGTCGCAGAAACATTCCAGGCCTCATAGTACCGGCTCGGCCGAGGTTCCTTACGTGAAGGCTAAGATCAAGACCCCTGATCCATCGACGGGGACCCCTGCCTCACTTCCTCACGTGCCGCAGTTCCCCTCAGATGAGGACAAAATGGCAGCTGTTCCCGCCACGACCACGGCGGCCATTTTGGGTACTACCCCTACAACTACGCCATCGGCCCCTGGTGTAGGGCTCGGTCCCTTGGGTGAACCTAAGGTCAATTGTGCGTTCCCTTACCGGCCAGTTTATGACTGGAATGCCCGGATGCCTCTTCCGCACAATGTCTCTTTGCCCGCAGGGGCGGCTCCTTTGATTTATGTGGATACGTCAGCGAAGGGCCCAGTGTGGCATCCTTCTCCGCTACGTCTCTGGGTTTGTCCACCTCATGAGAGGCCTCCTCAGGTTCCGAAACAATCCCCTGAGGATGCTTTTTTCGTTAAATTTCAAGCGCTTCTGCGCACCGACCCCATGAGGGAATATTTCAAAGGGCTCTTTAAGGAAATTTGTCCGCCTGCGCCCCAGGCTCCACCCGTTCCTCCGGTGGTTCCGACGGCGCCGCCTCTGCCCGTGGCCCCTGCCCCTGTTCTTCCGCCTTTGCCTCCATTGTCCCCTGTGGACAAGGCAGCGCCTGACACGGCTCAGCAGGATCCTGACCTGTCAGATGACCCTCAAGGCGAGCAGGACAACGAGGACCTTCCCCGTTCTGTTAGAGCCTTTCATGACCGGGTACTGGACATGATGAGATGTCCCAGTTCCCGAGGCACCGGCTCCTCAGGAGGGCGTGCCTGAGGCGTTCACCCTGTCTCCTTTGGAGCGCACCGGCCTTTTCCTGCAAAAGGATGTTTTGGCTGAGGTCCGACGAGTTTGGGAAAAGCCACACTCAGGACTTTTGTCAATAAAAAGATTGACGCGAGGTACAGGCTGCACTCTTCGGAAGTTGCTTTGTCATCTTGCCTGCCTCCCTCCTCCACAGTGGTGGCTGCGGCCGCGTTACAGTCCAGACCTGCAGCATCCTCTTCCACGACGGCTACTCAGGTCTTGGGAAAGGAGGACAAGCTCCTGTACTCCCTAGGGAGAAAAATCTTTGCTAATTCGGCCTTGCAGCTTAGGCAAGCCAATGCCGAATTGATTTTGGCGGGAGCTAACATGCGCATGTGTAAAGGTCTGGCGGAATTTGAGGAGCACATCCCGGTCGAGAAGTTAGATGACTTCAGAGATCACCTTTCTGACGCCAGGGTCTTGGCCCAGGATCTCCTGGAGGCTGCGGCTCACCATGTTGACACCTCGGCTCGGGGCATGATGCTCGGGGTTGATACCTCGAGGCAGGCGTGGTTGCATGCTACTAAGTTTTCGAAGGAAGTGCAAGACAAAGTTCTGGATCTTCCATTCGACGGTAAAGAGCTTTTTCATTCTACGGATGTAGCGCTCACCAAGACCAAGGATAGCACCCAGACGGCTAAGTCATTGTCGGTTCTGGTCAAACCTCCATTCAAGCCTCAGAGAACCATATCTCAGAGTCGACCATCCTCTGGTTTTAGGGGCTTCCTCGACCGCAAGTCGCGCAGAGTGGATACTCCGGCAGGAAATAACTGCCGCAGACAGCAGCGTACGCAGTTTTTCTCCCGCTCCTCAGCCTCTTCCTCAGGTTCCGGTGGTCCTACCACCGATAAACCTGCCAAATGAGGGTTTTGCGCGCTCGCACGAGACCCCGGTGGGAGGGCGCATTGCGTCTCATTGGGAGGCGTGGCAGACCATCACAGAAGACAGATGGGTCTTGTCAGTCGCTCGGGCAGGCTTCCGCCTACCCTTACCCCCTACCCCACCCCTCAACCCTCCTTTTCAGCAGTCGGGATCACCCTCCCTCAACGCCGAGGTTCAGAAACTCCTGGACCTCAGGGCTGTGGAACCCGTTCCCCTTGGGGAGCGAGGGGAGGGATTCTACTCCCGGCTGTTTACGGTGCCCAAACCCAACCAGGCTGGCCTGCGCACCATCCTAGACCTTTCCCAGTTCAACCTTTTTCTACCCCAAGAGAAATTCAAGATGATCACGCCCAGCCAGATACGCTCCTCTTTGCAGATGGGCGACTGGCTCAGTGTTGTGGATCTTCAGGACGCGTACATGCATATCCTGATTTGGGCTCCACACAGGAGGTACCTTCGTTCCTCTTTGGGAGAGGAGCACTTCCAGTTTCGGGTGCTTCCTTTTGGCCTCAGTTCGGCGCTGCATGTCTTCACGAAGAGGATGTCGGTGATCGCGGCCTATTTTCGTCTTCAGGGTATCCATGTGTATCCTTACTTGGACGATTGGCTTTTACGCAGCCCTTGTCCGCTGGCGGCCGCGGGCAACCTCCAGTCTCTCCTTCAGCTCCTGTTCCATCTTGGGCTGTCGGTGAACTGGCGGAAATCCTCCATGACGGTCTCAGGACCTGATTTTTCTGGGTTTTCGTTGGAACACGATAGACTGCAGAGTATACCTGACCGAGGACAGAATGGCGGATCTGTTGGCCACGTGTCAGATGTTTGCGCAGTCGGAGAGCATGTCGGCTTGGTGGTTCCAGAGGCTTCTGGGCCTCATGGCCTCATGTGTACTGGCTCTTCCTCTTGCTCGTCTCAAAATGAGACGGACCCAGATGGCCCTTCGGAGTTCTTGGCGTCAGGCGATAGACCCAGACTCCATGCGGATAATGATTACGGATTCCATGATAGTGGACCTGGACTGGTTGTCATCTCTCAGCAATCTGTCTGCGGGCGCGGGGTTTCAGGACCCGGTCCCTATGGTGACGATCACGACGGACTCCTCCCTCCTCGGGTGGGGCGTGACGTTGGATCTCCTTCAGGTCTCGGACCTTTGGTCTCCTCAGGACAAGCTCCTGCACATAAATCATTTGGAGCTTCTAGCGATCTTTCTAGCGCTCAGAGCGTTCAGACCACTCATCGCCAACAAAGTGGTCCGCATAAAAATGGACAATGTGGTGTCAATGTATCACATCAACAAGCAGGGGGCACGAAGTCTCCCCCTCTTGTGGACCTGTCCATTCAGATCTGGGAGTGGGGTGTGCTTCATGGTGTCTGGCTGCTTGCAGTGCACATCCCGGGCCAGCTGAATGTCACAGCGGATGCCCTTAGCCGGCGGACTGTGGTCAGCTACGAGTGGGAATTGAAGGCGGAGGTCCTTTCATGGATTTTCTTGCGTTGGGGCACACCGGAAGTGGACCTCTTTGCGACGGCGGCGAACAAGAAGCTTCCTCTGTATGCCTCCAGAGGGGGGTGGGGAGCCTCCTCTCTGGGGGATGCTCTAGAGATTCCATGGCACGACATGAGAGCTTATGCCTTCCCGCCTCTGCCTCTAGTTCACCTGGTAATTTGGAAATTGAAGAACTCAGCGAACTGTTCTCTTCTACTGATAGCCCCATGGTGGCCGGCCAGGTTCTGGTTCTCAGAACTCCAACACCTGTCGATGTATCCACCGATCAGGTTGCCAGTAACTCCCGATCTTCTTCACCAGGGGGAGCAGCAGCTGTGGCACCCCTCCCCACAATCGCTCAGCTTGGCGGCATGGTGCCTGAGTTCAAGTCTTTAGAGCATCTGAATTTGTCTGCGGATAACATGCGTATTATCCGGGCAGCCAGGAAACCCTCGACCAGATCTCAGTACAAGAGTAAATGGCTCAGGTTCTGTCATTGGTGTCTACAGAAGAATTTGGATCCAAGGGGGGCCACGGTTGACACAGTGTTGTCCTTCGTGTCCTCCCTAGCAGAGTCAGGGGTTCATGTTCTGTCATGCAGGACTTACCTTTCAGCGGTTTCCGCTTATCTTTCTACAGATCAGTGTTCTTATTCCCTGACTAATCCAGTGGTAAAGAGGCATTTTGCTGGCTTGACTCGCCTTTACCCTCCAGTTCGTAATCCGCACCCGCCATGGGACCTGAATGTGGTCCTGACGGCACTGTGCCATAAACCCTTTGAACCAATGGCTACTGTGGACCTCAAGTATTTGTCTTGGAAAGTGTCCTTTCTGGTCGCCGTCACATCGGCGAGGAGAGTGAGTGAGCTCCAAGCGTTGTCGGTGGAGCATCCCTTCTTGGTCTTCCACAAGGACAAGGTAGTCCTTTGAACTTATCTGGCTTTTCTGCCGAAGGTAGTGACCGATTTCCATCTAAATCAATCGATCTCCCTACCAGTCTTTTTTCCACCCGGCCTCCGAGGCTGAGAGGGTTCTACACTGTCTTGATGTCCGAAGAGCTCTTAAGTTCTACCTGGATAGGACTTCTGAGCTTAGAAATTCTTCTCAACTCTTTGTAACTTTCGGCAACCCTCAAGGCAAGCAGGCGTCTAAGGCAACTATTTCTAGGTGGATTGCCGCCTGTATCACGGAGTCTTTCACTGTCCAAAAGCTGAAACCTCCTAAAGGTATTCATGCACACCTGGTGCGGGGCAAGGCAGCCGCGGTTGCTTTTCAGAAGTATGTTCCCTGGGAGTCCATCGCTAGGGCAGCTACTTGGGCCTCCCCGTCGGCTTTCTGTAAGCATTACTGCCTCGATATGAGCTCTAGAGCCGACGCGCAATTTGGTCGGGCTGTGCTGAAGAACCTTTTCCAGTAAGGGGTATTTCCATCCACCCATAGTTCCTGTAAGGAGTGCTTGGGAATCTCCCATAAGTATGGAGGAAAGGGGACGGAACGTAGGAGTATTACCAGGTTACTCACCGTAGTGACCACCTTACTCCTAGTCCATAGTCCCCTTTCCTCCATACGCCCGCCCGCCGTCCCCTCTAATAAGGTTCCTCTGTTATGACTAATGGGTCTCTTACCTGGCAAAGAAAAGGCCTGAGGGGCGATGCGCGGGGCGGAGCCAAGGTGGGCAGGGTTACGCGTAGAAAGAGAGGAAGGACACATTTAAAAAAAAAAATGTATTGCTTTTTGCAAACTGCTCCGGTCCCGTCCCACAGGAGGGAGAGATGTCCCATAAGCATGGAGGAAAGGGGACTATGGACTAGGAGTAAGGTGGTCACTACGGTGAGTAACCTGGTATTTTCACCACCTGGACTATATTTCGGAGGTGGATGAGGACTCTGATGGCCTGGTTCCTAGTCAGGTTCCAGATGAGATGGCCTCGGGCCATAGCCAATTTGAGGATTTGAGACAGTCATGCATGATGCCAGCGGACTGGACACCTCTCCGGAGGTGGAGTTTTGTAGGCCTGAGCCCGGCTCTCATGCCGATTCCTCGTACCGGCGCCTTATGTCTCGGGTCACCGAGTACATGGGTTGGTCGGCTCCCCCAGGGGAGTTTGTACAGGATGACATGACGGATATCCTTGATATTGGTCCTCCAACTGACCCGGTTCTGCCATTTCATATGGCTCTGCAGAGAAGGGTGGCAGCGGCTTGAACTGCTCCGGAGAGTCTTCCGGCAGTGGGCAAGTCTGTGTCGCAGAAATACCGTCCAGCCTGTAGCGACCCTGGCTACTTGTCCAAGCACCCCACTCCGGAGAGTTTGGTGGTGCAGGCGGCTACGGCCCCGACAAAGCAGGCGTTGTATCCTAGAATCCCTCCGGATAGGGATGACAAACGTTTTGATGGCTGGGCGAAGAAAGTGTTTTCTTCAGGGGGTATGGCGCTTCAGGCGGCCAACTCCGTATGTGCCTTGTCTCGTTTCACACACACTCTGTGGAACTGCGTTGCATTGGCGGCTGAACATATTCCCGAAGGGGACGAACGGGATGGTTTTCTTGCTATGGTACAGGATGGCAAGGACGCCATGTGTGAGTCCGTTCAGTCAGGTTTGTACATGGCAGATTGCATCAGCCGGTCCATGGCGGCGAGCACCGTGATACGCAGGTTTGCGTGGTTGCGGAAGTCAGGGTTTGCTCCTGATGTGCAGTCCCGGCTCCTCAACATGCCCTTTGACGGTGAACACCTTTTTGGCAGCAAGGCTGACGAGAGCCTTGAGAGGTTGCAGACCTCAAAAGCTGCAGCGAAGTCGTTGAGCGCTTCAGTTCGCCAACCTCCGCCTTTTCGTCCTAGGGGACAGCAATGGAGGGGAGATTCCTTTCGTTACTACTCATCCTTTAGTAGAGCGAGGGGAGCTGTCAGTCAAAGGGGCCACCGTAGGAGTGCCAGAGGCGGAAAACAAAGCACTCGAGGTGCCAAGGCCGCTCGGGCAGTTGCCTCTTTGCCCTCAGGCAACGCCGCAGCCGCTACCACTCAGTCATGAGGCCATGTCCCATGGTTTGCCGGTTGGGGGAAGGCTGGCGCAGCATTTTGTAGAGTGGCGCACCATTACTTCAGATGTGTGGGTTCTGGAGATCATAACCCACGGCTACTGTCTTCCCTTTCGGCAGCGGCCTCACGACAATCCGCCAGGGAACCTCTCTTTGAAGAGTCCGGATCCGCTCCTTGCGCAGGAAATTCAAGCCCTGCTGGAGAAAGGCGCCATAGAACTGGTGCCTGTAGCGTAGAGGAACAAGGGATGGTATTCCCCTTATTTTTTGATTTCGAAGAAAGACAGGGGATTGAGACCCATCATGGACTTGCGCGGTTTGAACAAACTCCTCAGGAAGGACAAGTTCAAGATGGTTACTCTCTCTCAAGTCCTCCAGGCCCTTCAGCTTCAGGATTGGTTGGTGTCTCTCGACCTCAAGGATGCTTACTTCCATGTGCCGATCCATCCCAAGCACAAGAAGTACCTGAGGTTCGCGGTTGGCGACTCGCACTTTCAGTTTCGGGTCCTGCCGTTCGGATTGACCTCCGCCCGGAGGGTTTTCACCGAGCTAATGGTGGTGGTGGCAGCGTATCTCAGGAAAGGGGGGATTCACGTCTACCCCTACCTGGACGACTGGTTGATCAGGGGGAGCTCTCCCGAGCAAGTCCTGGATCATCTGTCCGTCACCTGTCACTCCCTTCACAAGCTGGGCTTCTCCCTCAATTTAAAGAAGTCCCATTTGACGCCAACACAGCAGCTCCAGTACATCGGAGCAGTGCTAGACACATCTCTGGGGCAGTGTTTTCCTCCCCAGGTGAGGGCTCTTCACATTCAGCAGATGGTGCACAAGTTTCAAATTGCCCAGACGCTCCCGGCGTTCGAGTTCTTGAGGTTGCTCGGCCTCATGGCATCCTGCATTCTTCTGGTGCCAGAGGCTCGTCTGCGGATGAGATCTTTGCAGTGGGCACTCAAGCTCCAATGGTCTCAGTCCTCCGGCAGGTTGTCGGACCCTGTTCAGGTGCCGCCCTCGGTCGCCCAGGACCTTCTGTGGTGGGCCTTGGAAGGCAATTTGATGAAGGGGGCTCCGTTTTGGCTACCATGGCCGGAGGTGACGATCGTGATGGACGCATCCCTCACGGGATGGGGAGCTCATGCTAACGAGTTGACAGTCAGCGGTCGTTGGTCTCCGTCGGAGTCCAGACTCCATATCAATCTGTTGGAGCTGAGGGCCATCAGGCTAGCCCTGAAGGCTTTTCTGCCGACTGTGCGAGGAAAGAGTGTCCTGGTTCTGACGGACAACACGGTGGCCATGCACTACCTCAACAAAAAGGGGGGGGCAGGGTCACTTCCTCTGTGCAGGGAGGCAATGCAGCTCGAGTTCTGGGCCATCCAGCAGGAAGTTTCGATCTCGGCTGTTCATCTGGCCGGAGATGAAAACGAGACGGCGGATGCTCTGAGCAGGCAGAGCGCAATCTCTCACGAGTGGGAGCTGGCTCAGGAGATTCTCCTGGAGATCTTCGCCCTTTGGGGGACCCCTCAAGTGGATCTCTTCGCCTCCAGTGTCAACCGGAAGTGCGAGAGGTTCTGCTCGCGGGAATTTCCTCCAAAAGGAGCCTTGAGAGACGCGTTTGTGGTGGAGTGGTCATTCCCAATACTGTACGCGTTTCCTCCAGTCCCCGTCATCCCGCAAGTGTTGCAGAGGTTGCGGAAGTTCGGTTCCCGGATGATCCTCATTGCTCCGACGTGTGCTCGGAGGACGTGGTATCCGGACCTTCTAGACTTGTCCATCTGCCCTCCACGTCGTCTTCCCTACGAGACGATCTGCTCTCACGGGAGGGGGGGTCAGGGGTCAGGTTCTCCATCCAGAGGTCAGGTCCCTCAACCTTCACGCTTGGCTTCGGAAAGGTTGAGGTACAAGGATTGGGACCTCCCTGAAGACGTGATGGAGGTGTTGCTCTCGGCCCGACGGCCAGCAACAAAGTCTCTGTACCGTTGCCGTTGGCGTAAGTTCTGCGTCTGGTGCAGAGTTAAGAATGTGGATCCTTTTGCATGTGACATCCCCATGGTTCTGTCTTTTTTGCTTTCTTTGGCCCACAGGGGCTTGCAAGTGGGTACCATTAAAGGTTACCTGGCGGCGCTGTCCATCTTTAAGCGCTCGTCTGAAGAGTGTTCCTACTTTAAAATTCCTTTAATTTCTCAGTTTTTGAAAGGGCTCACTAATGTGTTTCCCCCGTCACCTTTCCTGGTGCCCGGTTGGGATTTGAACCTTGTCCTCCGGTTTCTAACGGGTGCTCCCTTTGAGCCTTTGCACTCTTGTCCTTTGAGACCGTTAACTCTTAAAACTGTATTTTTAGTTGTGGTCACTTCCGCTCGCAGAGTGAGTGAGTTACAGGCACTTTCTGTTAAGCCACCCTTCACTGTATTTCATAAGGACAGGGTTGTCCTTGGGGTTCGTCCTTCCTTTCTTCCGAAGGTGGTGACGGAATTTCATTTGACCCAGAAGGTTGTTCTTCCGGCATTCTATCCTCCTCCACATCCTGGTAAGGAAGAGGAGAGGCTCCATAGGCTTGATCCTAGGAGAGCTTTAAGCTTTTATGTTTCACGCATGTCCCGGGTCAGAGTGGACGATCAACTCTTCATTGGTTACGCTGGAAAGCGTTTGGGACAAGCTGTGACGAAACAGACTTTGTCTCGCTGGATTATTTTGGCCATCTCGGAGTGTTACCGCTTGGCGGGTAAGGATCCACCGGCTGGCTTGCGGGCCCATTCTACCAGGGGTATGGCTACATCTACTGCCCTGCAGAGGGGTGTTCCTATTCGCAACATCTGTGATGCAGCCACCTGGGCTTCAGTACATACATTTGTACGTCACTATTCCCTCGATTCCATCCGAGGACAGGATCTGGCCTTTGGCAAGGCAGTCCTTTACTCCGCTATTTGATTGGGCAATTCTAAATTATATTTCTAAATTCTTTCCCTCCTCCTTGCTTTGGTACTGCTTTGGGAGTCTGTCATAGATATGGAATACGTCGGAGGACCCAATCCCCTCGAAGAACAAGTTACTCTCTTACCTGGTAACGTTCTTTCGATGGGATGGTCCGACGACGTATTCCATATCGCTCCCTCCCTACCTTCCCCGCTGCAGAATTTCTTATGCGATTGCAGCTTACGTTCCGCAAGGCTTTGTGTCTGACTGGAAGAAGACTAATGTCACACGTTCTGGGGGAAAAAACTATAACTGAGGCTACGGGCGTCGTGCGTCCTACTTATCACATCGGATGACGTCGGACGTTGGAGGAGGTCCTCGACGGCGGCGTCTCAACATCATCAACGCAGGATGCAGACGCCGAAAAAAAGTTTCCGAAGCAGCACAGCTGTGGTGATTACTGTCATAGATATGGAATACGTCGTCGGACCATCCCATCGAAAGAACGTTACCAGGTCAGAGAGTAACTTGTTCTTCTAGAAATGTTAGTGAAACACCAGTCTTGTGAGGAAGGCATGGTATCAACAGTTAGACAGACACCAGTGTTGTAAGTTTTAAAAACCTGTATTAATATCTTCAGCAAGGGTGTTGTAAAAAAACGTAGGGTGGGTGAGGCGTGCTCTCTAGTTCCCAGTGTTAGATACCTGCTGGATTTCAAGTTGCTGTTCTCCTCCAAGCGCTTTCATGTCTCTAACAATCATCAGGGAGGCTGTCTTTTCAGGTGTTACAAATTTGTCTTAATAGGGCTCAAGGAATTGTGGTAGCTGTAGTCTGTTTAAGGTAAACCAGGAACCAACTCCCCTCCAAAAGCACAATTTTTTCCTGGTGGAGGGAGGGTGAAAAACCAATGATATGGCTCTCCTAGGTAGGGCATGTTGACCCCGGTGCCGCTGGCTATAACCGCTGCCTCTAAGCAACGGTGGGAGACTTCCTGTGTGGCCCTATAGCTAAAATGGGAGTAATCTCGACTATCAACTAAAAGAAAAGAGTCCTAGTCAGTCTTGTCAATACAAAAAGGGGCCTATACTAAAGAAACCTAACCTTGCCCTCACTCTCAATATACAAATGTGAAAATGGACGTTTGCAAAGGAAAATAGTACTCCAAAAATAAATGTCAGAATGGCTTCTATGAACTGGCTACATCTCCCTTCCCCACGTCCAAAGGATAGGGTCTCGGGATTTGTGGTAAGGATAGGTGTGCGACACAGTTCTTTCAGGGTGCCACACATTGGCTTGCAGGTACCTCTTAAGAGTGTGTGCCAGGTCTTTCAACAGCTTACAGTTCAATTAGATCCCTCATGTTTATTTCACCCAAGTCTGTGTTTCCTCCTTATTTCACAATCAACACAGTCTGTAGGTCCTTCTCATGTATCACAGTTTACAATGAAAGTGTGCTCGAGCCTCCTCTTTCTTGGGGTTTCCTTCCCCAAGTTTTTACACACATTAGGTATACAGTTCAATTCCAGGCTTCCCTCTGCCGGGCTCAAACCTGTCCTTTCTCTTGGGGTTCCCATCCCGAAGCTTTTACACAAAATACACTATCAGACTTCCCTCAGTGGGGCTCGAGTCGATTCACCATCAGACTTCCCTCAGTCCAGCTCGAGTCTATTAAGTTAAAGTCGAAGACTTTCGAAACTGCAGAGGATTTTGCTAGACCTCTGCATGACCACTTTGCCCTACTCAGTTCCACTGTAGTCATCCCTCTGCCCGGCTCAAGCCTGTCTCGTGAAATGCTTTTCAGGTATTGTAGTTTCCCTTTCTGGCAACCTTCCTCTTGGCTTTGCTTTTCTCACAAGCAAATAAAAGTTCAGAAAAACTTAACAAGCTTTTCAGGATCCCGGTTCACTTTCTTGCAACCTCCCGCTTTGATTTACTTTAATTGCGTTCATTTTAAAGTTCATAAACATTTCTCTTCACCAGGAGATACTTTATATGATTCACAGAGACTTTCTGCATTGCACTTCGTTTCGCAGGACCACTCTGCAAACTTTCATCGCATCAGAACAATCGTCTCTTTCTCTTCTTGCTTTTACCTAAAATGCGTAACCTTTCTTGTTACTATTATGACATGCGCCTTTCATAAACCAGCCTCTCCCTACATTCAAGAACTCACCGGCTGTGTTCGGCTTTCGCGTCTTTCCTTCTGTTCCTTTCAAGATCGGGCCTCGACCATCGGCCCTTCGGTTCCTCCCCAAAACTCCTGTTGCCACGGGTGGGAAGCTGCCAAATTTCAAGCACATCAAAGTAATATTCCCTTCAGCTCTTCAGCTTTTTACGGCAAACCTGCTCTCTCTTGCAGTCGAACAGGCCCTTGGCTTTCCGCTCTCCATAACCTGGTTCCCCACAGTCCTGGTTAAGCTGCTTCTTCTCGTACCTCACCTTGCTCAAAGTGTTCCAAATGTTCAAATGTTCCCCTTGAGTCCATCTGCAAAGCGGCTACCTGGAGTTCTGTGCACACCTTTACAAAACACTACTGTCTAGATGCACACTCTATATCTGACTCCCAGGTGGGACAGGCAGTATTAAGACATCTTTTCTCTACTGTTCCTTCTCATAACCCACCGCCAACTCCGGGTACTGCTCGCTAGTCTATGCACAGCATGTGATTCTAAGCAGATTAACAAACATCAGAAGACAATGCATTACTTACCGTAAAAGCATTTCTGATGGTTGTATCTGCTTAGATTCACATGCGCCCACCCTTCCTCCCCGCTCGGATGGAAGGAACATAGACATCTTTCTACATCTCTCTCTTTTCTGTACTCACTCACGTATAGAAGGCTCCCTCAGGGCAGAAAAAATACAAACGGAGGGACCTCGACGCGTGAGGGATTGTGGGTACAACGCACGTCACTATAGGGATAGTGTTACAGATACGCCTTGTTGACGTCCCCTTTTCGACTACGAAAAACAAAATGCAATACCCCGCAGTGACCACTGGATGTCGGACCTATGCACAGCATGTGAATCTAAGCAGATACAACCATCAGAAATGCTTTTACTGTAAGTAATGCATTGTCATATTCCACACCGCACTTTAGCAGAGATGGACCCAGAAAAAGAAAGGCTTTTCCAGTGTGTTTTAGCTGAAAAGCAATTGATTTACAGAGGTGAATCAAAGAAAGGCGAGGCTGGACCAGTACCAAGAAGTCAAGGCCGCTTTGGGCCTGAATGATCAGACAGTAGCTACAAACGTGTGAAAAGAAAAATGAAGACGTCAGAGGTTCATTAAATAATTGTATTTTAAATGCTGCAGAACTCTAAAACATGGTCTTCAGTCACGTGGATGAGTGAAAATAGATAATCATGTTGTGCTACGCCAACTCCAGAAGTCAGAGTATGCTATACTCCCTCGTATTCTCCAGAGCAAGGAACATTTCCAAGGCCAAGTTCAAAGCCTTAATTGACGAGTAGACTACAAAGTTGATGATAGATGACATGCTAATTGGTGGGAAGCTATGGTCAAGAACAACCCACCAGCACCTGGATGCCAGCCTGTTTGCTGCTGGCATATGTGGAAAAGTACTGACGTATACAAGGGTGCAAACCAATTATAGAGGGCCACGTAGTAGAGAGCCCTATCGTTTGTGTAACCAATGGGACGTTGTGTATTTGATGACGTTCATAGTGACCTGTATGAATGGAGGGCTTAGTTGCCCCACCTGATGTTAGAGACCCAATCACCTTCCCAGAAAAGTATGGAACGTATACCTAGATGTTCCTTTTAACCAATCACTTTCCTAAATAGGTTTTTGTAGTTTGCAACGTAGGATGACGTCAATGCTGACAAGATTTTAGTACATAACCTGCATTTTTCATATGATGCATCGAGTGAGCAGATCAAGAGATCTCGATGTTCGTTGTAATTCCCTGTTTTAGACAATTGCTAATAAAACAGATGTGATTTGCCAACTTCCTGAGTTAGTTTGATTATTGATGTTTGAGTGTCTTCTGCATCTCCATCCATCTCAAAGTATTGTTACCTCGTCTTAAAGGATTGGGTCGGCAAACCCCAGTACACGTGGTAGCTGAGAGGATGGTTAATATCCGTCGACCTAGTAAGCTTTGGGGTCCCGGAAATATCAGACCTCCTCCGCCATTTAGCTGGAGAAACGTGAAGCTCCCTGTAGATAGCGGCAGCTAGTTTAAAAATCTTGCAAGTGCAGGTGGGATGGGCCCCTCGTTTTCAAGCAGAAATTCCCTTCTCGACATCTACAGGAAGCTGAGCGGACTGAAGATTGAAGCGGCTGGTTGAGGCGGCGATTATCCCGAGAGTCGGAAGTCCAAAACGCGAATGGTGAGTAGACTGAGTGAGGAGGCAAAACATGAATGGGTACTGGGTGACGAAAGTGATAAGGGGAAATACGTAACAGACGGTTGGTTGTGGTAAATAACTTGAGACGATGAGCGTGAAGATTATTAAATAAAAAACTCGAGACGATGAGCATCAAGTTATTAAGTAAATTGACTTGAGACGAGGAGCGTCAAGCAATTAAGCTATATAGACAAGGAAGGATCGATATGATAAGACCAAGATTCTACATCAATGGATGCTTAGAAGGAGCTGTTCCAGAGTCCCAAGGTGGATGACGTAGGCTACAAACAGATTGTTCTGTTAAAGGGAACAGTTCACACTCCGTAGGAGTCATTTTAGGGGCAAGAATAGTCACAAGGAGCATGGACTGAGCTATACGTGGGCAGTCCAAGTCTGTTAGTTTGTCTGTCTGTTTGTATGTTATACAATATATATGTGGTGAAGAAATAGTGGAAATTGAAGAAACGAGAAAGCGCAGAGATTTGAAATGTAATTATTTATTTATTTAGTTAACTGACAATGTTTACTGAATAAAATTGATTGAATAAGAACGTGATATAGAAGGCTTGGAGCTGCAGCGATTGGTGCATGCTCATATTGTATTATTTTTCTGAAAAGTATTTGTAAGGTGTAAAAACAACGGTGAGTATTGACAGTCAAGTGTGACCACTTAAAATGGAGGATATTACTCTGCTTATACATTTGTGCAAACAGTTCCCGAGACACGCACCCAAGCTTAAACAGTACAGTGCGGAATGGGTGAAGGGCATGGCACATAAGATGTTCATGCCATGGCCACAAGGGGGATCACTAGCAAAAGCAGTTTTGCAACACATCACGACGTACCTGCACGCAGCATACACAGGAAAAAAGTTAGAAAAGAGGTTAGAGAGCTTTGAGCTCTGGTAAATGTATCAGGAGGAAAGGGAAGACCCACCTCCTGAAGACTGGATGCTTAACCAGTGCAAAGAGGGGGGTGAGGAGCCTTCTGCTTCCCCCGCTGTGCCTGAAATAAATGGCGATAGTACGAAGTATGACAGAGTGTACCCATTAAGAGAGCTTAAGGTGGCAATAGGGTACAGTAATCCGACATATGAGTCGCCTGCGCATAGCAGCAATGAAAGTTCAGAAAAGACTGCAGAAAGGGACGTCATCTCTAAAGTCTTACGGCACAAGGAGAGAAGTGAGCGACCAAGTACGTCCCTAGACATAGGATGGGAGATAAAGAGATTGGAAGGAGAGCAAGACAAGGCTGATGAGGTGGCGCTCATACAGAACAAATGGATGGGCGGTTAGATTTGCTCAAACTTGATGGGAAGAGCATTGAGGAAGTAAGGCAAAGAGAAGATCAGGACGAGCAAGATAAAAAAGACAGGGAACGAGAGGAACGATTGCAAGAAGACGAGGCTAAAAGAAAGAATAGACAAAGGCGGGAACAGCTGTATCAATATGAGCAGCTGAAAAAACAAGAAAGAGCAGAGGAGCAAAGGAAGTATGATAACAGGCAGAGAGCAATTGAAGAACAGGATAAGCTAGAAAGGGAGAGGAAGAAGAACAGGAATTAAGAGATAAAAGAATGCAAAGATGAATGGATGAAGAAATATGTAGGTCAAATTGGAGAAGAGAGGTAAAAAGACAGAAGAGGAAAGAGTAAGGGAGGAAGCAAGGAAACAAAGAGAGGTTGATGAGGAAATAGAACTCAAAAGGAGGCAAAGGGCATGCGACATTGATCGCATAGAGAAAGAGTTAAATGAACCTAATACAGTAGTACAATGGAAAGACATAGAAGAATTCTTCCCGACACATGAACCAATGCCAGGTCCGTCTCTAGCAAAGGATAATTTGGACATAAGAAGCATTTGGGACAAAATCGATAAAGTGTATCATGATATGAGGACCAAAAGAGAATCAAAAGGAAATCTTGAACATAGAGCTTTGTCTTTGGACAGTCTAACACTGGACAGAGACGAGAAAGAGGGAAGTCACAAAAGTTGGGGACAGGATATGTCAGATGAGGACAGAGAATTCTTCTGTGGGTAGGAGGGAGTTAATGCATGTGGTCCTGAGGAGTGTTCTCCAACAGACAGAGAAGTAAGATGGTCAGATCTAGACCTACCTAAATCTCAGGCGTCAGAACCTCTGGCGCGGCTAGGTCAACCTAAAGGGCGATCCCTTAGTGAGAGGGGAGACTTGCCACCTTATGTGATGAGGCTAAGGTCACTACCGGGAAGAAAGCAGTGCAGAACCATTGTCCCTGCTATGGATTGGCAAACGATGGGGGATGAATACGATTTTAGGATCTTGCAATTCCCATTGTTAGAGAAAGGAGGGGCCAGACCGCAGTATATACCATGGCCACAGATGGATAAGGATAATTTAAGGTGTAAACTCTCTAGTTTAACTTCTGGCGCTGGGAAATGGATACATGAATTAGAGAAAATGACAGGAGAAAACACGTTAGCTATAGGAGTCATTAAAGGTCTTCTAGCTGCTATCGTTGGGGAGAGAGCTGACGACATTTGGTCGAGAGCCGGTTACGCAAGTGTCACTGCGCGGAACACTGCTCACGATGGAGCACCGTTTAATAATTGTAGAGTGGCAGTCTGGAAAGCGCTCAGAGTGCAATATCCAGATACGTCAGATATGGGAGCTATAATGACACGAAAGATGCAGGAAGGGGAGGATCCTCTTGTGTACATTCAGGATTTTCAGGAGGAATGGAGTTTGGAAACGCAGAAACCGTGGGGGAAATCTATAACTGTATTCTATCATACATTATGTCAAGGGCTGCCAGAGCCAGTACAGAGATATCTCAAGAAATTGGTGGGTATGGAGACAAAACCATGCTCCAAAATACAGCTGACCATTGCACATTATTGCTGATTGTTGCAGGGTAAAAATTGAAAAAAAGATGATGTTAGGAAAGTTGAAGAAGCAAGGTTAGTGCAGAAGAAATTGTCAAACTTTGCCATAGAAGGGGCGATGTTGACTAATGGAGAATGGCCAGGATCACAGCAACCAGCAGGCATGTCACAGGGAAATAACCAAAGGCAGTTTGGTCAAGGAAATAATGGATTTGTACCAAGGGGTAGGGGAGGTTTCTGAGGAAGAGGCTTCCAGAATAATCAAGGAGGCTTCCAGAATAATCAGGGGAATTTTCAGAATAACCCAGGTGGGTTTCAGAATACGCAGAATGTCAATCGAGGCATGCAGGGAGGGCAAATACAGAGACTCCCTACTATATGTTGGACATGTGGAATGACAGGGCACATACCGCGAACATGTGGGAGCCAAGGGTTTGTGCAGAATGGGCAGTTCTCAAGAGGGGGGACCGCTTATCCACCTGCATATAGCCAACAAAGTAGGAACGGGTTTGCCCAAAATCAGACAGTGCAACAGGCACAAGCGCTGACAATACAAGAGGCTCATGTGTACGGGCGGGGAAATGTACGTTATCAGGAAATGCCATGAATGCTCAAGGTTTCACAGGAGCTACAAGTAGAGTTCTTTTTACTGAAAGATTGCCAGTCTCTATAAGAGAATGTGATATGTCTGTGCCATTATTGTATTATTGTATTCAAGGCAGACACCAGTTAGTATACCAGGCCGAGATTTAAGTTAAGTTAAACATGACAATGTCTTTTACTGATGAAGGCATACTGTGTTCAACACCAGGAATTTATTATTTAAACCTAAGTGAATTCATCATGGCATTTACAGGACAAATGGCAATACGAGGGGTACCGTTAGAGCCAGAGATCTTTTACTATGGGGTATGCATTTTGTTAACATGGCTACCTGGTTTAGTAGGCAAGACTGTCAAAATTCCTGATGAATTTTTATTCAGGCTGAGGATACCTATGGATGAAGAGGGGGGACGAGTCTTTCCCTTAGAATTACAAGTAGCTACAGTGCGAGGAGAATTAGCTATGCTTGGAGGAGTTGATATTGATGGCAGGAAATGGAGCATAGTGATTGCCATTGGAGAGGGTTACAGATTGACTGACTTCACTGACGAAGATATGTTTAGAGACCACCCGTCAGATGATGAAGTAGTATTTGAAATTAGTATCACTTATTGGATTAGGACAATAAGACATGAGGTTCTCCAGAAAATGATGATAGTTCGGCAACGTCCCTCATTCTTTAATGAAGATATGGCGAAAGTGCCAGTTTCATTATGGACTACAGGCCCTTATGACGTAGGCCTATTAAAATGGGTTGGAGAAGTTAAGATTAAACTGAAGCCAGGAGCAATTTTGCCTCAAGCACGACAGTATCCCATGTCTCGAGAGGCAGATGAGGGTATTTTTAAGACGATATCCGCCATGATGGATCAAGGCATCTTAGTGACATCAGAGTCAGCATGCAATACCGCATTGTATCCTGTGAAAAAATCGAAGGGGGGGGTCGTGGTGTCTAATTCAGGACATGCTCCCAATTAATCAGATTGTAGAGGCCGAGTTCCCTCTAATTCCTAATCCAGCGACGATCTTGTGGAGTATCCCTGTTGAGGCGCGATATTTCACTGTGATTGACAAAATGTGTTTTTCTCAATCCCATTGCATAAAGATTCTCAAGATCTGACGTCATTTACGTTCAGACAGACTACATTAAAAGGCACAAGATTACCTCAGGGGTATTGTGAGTCCCCATCGATTTTCAATAGAGCCTTGCAGATAGACTTGAGCAACATTGATTTGCAAAGTGTTGTGCTATAATACGTGGGTGACATTTTAGTCTGCAGCACATCAGAGGAAGAGTGCAGACATGACACAGTTCAGCTAATGATTATTTTAGCAGAGAAAGGATATAAAGTGGACACGGAGAAATTGCAGTATTGCCAGGAAGAAGTGCTATATATAGGGCAATTAATCTCGCATGAAGGAAAGAAATTTACACCTGAAAGGGCTGAGGCAATTTTGAAAATGGCGAAGCCAGACACGATAAATCATATGCAACGGTTTTTGGGACTATGCAATTATGTTAGAGTATGGATGGGTATTTGATTATAGTACATATATAAGACCTTTGTTACGGGCTCTGAAAAAGGCACCGTCAACTCAGGAAAAGATTGTCTGGACTGAGGAGATGGAGGAAGGGTTTGACGAGTTGAAAAAGGCAATTTGCAGGGATTCCCAATTATGCTGAGGAATTCTTTTTGTTTTCGCAACACAAATGGCACAGTCGTAACAGCAGTCCTCACGCACAGAACCACGTTGGGGTACAAGCCTTTAGCATATTACAGTGGGATTCTGGACCCAGTAATGAGGGGTCACTTCCCTTGCGAACAATCTTTGGCAGCCGCCGCGTTCGCCATTGAGAAGGCTGCCAGTATAGTAATGGGATGTTCTATGATGCTATTTGTTGAGCATGCTTTATTTGCTATTATGGAAAAACCTAAAGGTACTTTGACGTCTCAAAGGGCTTCTGCCTAGGAGGTGGTCATATCGAATCCAGCGATTAAAATAGTCAGATGTAAAATAGGGATCCCTGCCATGTTTGTAGCGAAACCACCGGCAGAAGGCGAGCATGTGCATGATTGCTCGAATTATGAGGACCTCTATGATGAGATTCCGAGGGTGAAGGAAAATGCTTTAGCAGCTGGGGAAATTGTCTTTATTGACGGCTCTTCAAAAAGCGATCAAAATGATGGGCAGAGATATTGTTAAGCTCACCTGGTCTCTGCGGAGGCGTTGGGGCACGGTTGCAGCCCTCCCTGAACTTGAATCACCCCCTTCAGGCCTCCCCCTCAGTAGAAAAGCTGTGAGCGGTGGTACGTGGTGATACTGCTCCTGCGCAGAGATAACAGTGTGCGAGTGTGCCAATCTGTGGTTGTTGTACCTCTCGAACCATTCATCCCAAAGTACGGTTTCTGTGAGCATATGCCGGCCCATAAAGCTCACCTGTGAATTATGGAAGTTAAGCTCTCTGTCCTGCTACTTCTGTTTAATGTCTGTGGGCCTCCTTACACGTTCTTCGGTAAGGGTTTACCGGTACAGGTAAGGGCACCGGTACCGGTAAACCCTTACCGCCTTACTACGAGGTCCCTTTGCGGGACCCGACCTTAACGGCTGGTCTGCAGGTGAGTGCATTCCCCCCCAGGACCTTCCTGGGCCCTGGGGGGCAACATCTCGGCCTTTGGCTGCCCCTCCTATCCCCGATCGCCATCCCTGCCTGCCTTTTCCCGCGTCTTCTCTCCCTCCTCCCGCCTCCCAGCCCACCCTCTTCCCTGATTGGTGGAGCTTAACTCCATGTTGGGCCTAGTGGCTGCACTGCACCCTGCTTACCTCGTGTAGATCCCGAGGTGCAGGTGAGTGCATTCCCCCCAGGACCCTCCTGGGCCCTGGGGGGCAACAACTCTGCCTTTGGCTGCCTCCCTACCCCCGATTACCATCCTTGCTTGATGTGCCTTTTCCCACGTCCCTTTCTCCCTCCTCCCGGCCTACCGGCCTATCCCCCTCCCCCTCTCCCGATTGTCTGGTTCCCTGTTCATAACCCACCTCCCAGGGGCAGCCCTCTGGCCGGCAGCCCCCGCGGCTGAGGGCCCCAAGGCAAAGGCGGCTCCTACATGGTCTGCTCCAGGACGTGTCTGCAGGTGTCCGAAGGTGAAGCCTATTGAAGCCAACAGACACCAACAAAACTGTAAGTGTGGCATGGGTGGGGTGTAAAGCAATCACTCTACTCCAGAAAGCCCTTGCCACTCTTCCTTATCTCAATAACGTAGACTGCCATAGACGTTTACCATGCATACTCCGAGAGATTTGTGCCAGCCCAAATCTATTCATGGCTGCACTGCAAATGTTGCATTGAATAACGCACTTACTTGCCCACGTTGACTAGTGCCGCACCTAGAGACAACTGTGAAGTCTGGCCGGTATCGCACCCAGATAGAAATGTTAATGTTAGCATGTGCCACACTTAGATGAACTTGAAGGAATGCTCAACTCTAGCCTATGTCACACCTAGATAAAATGTGAATATTAGCATGCGCCACACTTAGATTGAATGCTCTACTTTAGCATGCGTCACACCTAGATAGGATCGTGAATGTAAGCATGCGCCACCCTTACATGGAATACTCCGCTTTAGCCGCCTTGCACCCTGATAGAAATGTTATTTTTTAGCATGTGCCACACCTAGATGGACTTAAATTGAATGCTTAACTTTAGCCCGCGTTCGCACCTAGATAGAAATGTCAATGTTAGAATGTGCCACACCTAGTAGGGATTAGATGGAATGCTCAAATGTAGCCTGCGTCACACCTAGATAGTAATGTGAATGTTAGCATGAGCCACACCTAGTAGGGATTAGATGGAATGCTCAAATGTAGCCCGCGTCACACCTAGATAGTAATGTGAATGTTAGCATGAGCCACACCTAGTAGGGATTAGATGGAATGCTCAAATGTAGCCTGCGTCACACCTAGATAGCAATGTGAATGTTAGCATGAGCCACACCTAGTAGGGATTAGATGGAATGCTCAAATGTAGCCTGCGTCACACCTAGATAGTAATGTGAATGTTAGCAAGAGCCACACCTAGTAGGGATTAGATGGAATGCTCAAATGTAGCCTGCGTCACACCTAGATAGTAATGTGAATGTTAGCATGAGCCACACCTAGTAGGGATTAGATGGAATGCTCAAATGTAGCCTGCGTCACACCTAGATAGTAATGTGAATGTTAGCATGAGCCACACCTAGTAGGGATTAGATGGAATGCTCAAATGTAGCCTGCGTCACACCTAGATAGTAATGTGAATGTTAGCATGTGCCACACTTAGATGGAATAATTAACTTAAGCCTGCGTCACACCTAGATAAGATATTGAAGATTAACAATTGCCACACTCAGATTGAAGGGTGAATGATAGCTAGCACCACACCTAGTCTTAACTGCAAGGACAGCAATGCCAATTAACCAATCCACTAACAACTTCACCTCTCTGCATACACCTCTCAAACTGTAGCCAAACACAACCACAAACCTACAGCACAGCAACCCGCACAAACTTCACTACAACGCAACAACAAGACAAACCACACATAGACTCGCACAGCAGTACACGATGACTACCGACCGAAAAACACCCCAAGCCCACCCAACGGCCCCACCGGGCTGAGGCTGCCAACAGCACATCACTGTTCTCTTGCACTTTTCCACCTTACTCCCACTAACTCATCCCCGACCTACCCTTTTTTTTCAGAGCCGCCAGAGCGCCAGGGGACCACTCCGGTGGTGATAGTGTGCGGTATAAATATCCTTTAACATTAACGACTAATATGGTGTTGTATCCATTGCGGGGTGGAAGATCCGTGATGAAGTCCATCGACAGGGTATGCCAAGGTGCTGGATGTTAGGGGATGTAGTAAGCCAGCAGGGTTCTGTTTCTGAGACTTGTGTTGTGCACAGACACTGCAGGTTTCAATAAATTGGGCAATGTCTTTTCGCCACGTTGGCCACCAGTAGTTTTGTTTTACCTTAGCCTGACTTTTGGCTATTCCTGGGTGTCCTTCCAGTAATGAATCATGGTAATTTGTGATGATTTGCTTTTGCAGTTCTTGGTCTTGGACATATAATCGTCCTTGGAAATACGGTAGATTATCTTCGATGGTGTACTGGTCACCTTTTAACAACCATTCCTGTTGTGTTGATTGATCCATCAGGGATTGCAAACTCGTTCTTTGGTCATCCACACACATGGTGGCAGCTATTCTGGTTTGAATCCTTTCCTCAGGAATTATGGCCACAGGGACGGATGCTGTAAAAGCCTCTTTTTCTTCACTCATGCATGATAGAACGTCTGCTTTCCCATTGCGTACTTGTTAGAACACCTACTTGTGCGGGGCGACGAGGCTCTAGGGGGCGTGCTGGTTCCTGGCAGTTGTACCCACGTCTCAGGCTGTGGAGACGTCGCACCGCTCTGGGCACATTTCCCCGGCGGAGTTACTCTGTCCTGACCCGTGTAGGGCACGGGTGCCGTTCGTGTAACTGTTCGAGCGAGTTTGCGTTCCAAGACTCGTTCGCGCAGCGGCATCCATTCGCGCATGCGCATTGCAGCGCGGTCCAAGCCTCGGTTTCACACAGGACCGCTATTTAAGCGATCCGATTCAGTTCTTCATCGCGTCTCAACGCGGTTGGTTCCCTTCCGCTTCGCTTCCTGATTCTGGGGTTCTGGGTCTTGATCCTGGTCCTGGGTTGGGTCCTTTCCTTTTCCTCCTCTGATCAGGCTGCCTTCTTCCCCTTCCCATTCCTGTTCTCCTGTGTTCTCTGGTCCCTTCCTCCTGGTTCCCCTCCTGCTCCTTCTATTGCCTGAGTTGCCCGCCTATGCTGGGGCTCCTGTGGTCCTGGCCCGCTTCTCCGGCTTCTGTGGATCCCTGTTCTTCCTCCTACATTGGTACTGTGGACTTGCTGCTAATCGCATTTTGGTACCTTGAACATTCTGCTTACCTGTACTGGCTACCTCGAACCTACACCATCCTGGAAAGCTGCTTGGGATCCTTTGCCAGTATTTGCCAGTAAGATCTACGACCTTCCCGATCAGTGCTTGCACTGTTCTGGCGCCACGTTAATATTGGGAAGTGTCATTCGTGGCGTCAGGAGCTGGCCCCAGTTCAATCCTGTATTACAGGACGGGTCCGGGGTCGGTTCTTTGCGTCACTTAACTTCATCAGCTACTTGTCTACATCTACCACGACCTGGCTACCTCGGCACGCAAGACTCCTGGAGATACAGGTACGCCTCGTCCTCGGGACACACAACTTAACAGATTGAGACGCCTTACCCCCAGTTCTGAGACTGAGATGGAGGAATCCCAGGATATCCATGACGAGGTCAGAGCCTTAAGAGCTGAAATGGCGGCATTATGTCAGGAGAATCTCAATCTCTGCCAGATGGTCATGCAAGGCACCCCTGCTAATCCACAAGTGGAGACACCAATGGCTACTACTGCACCCATGAAGTTCGATGGTGATCCTAGGCGTGTGGCAGAATTCTGCAACCGTTGCAGGATACATTTTTTGTTCCGGGCATCACATTTCACACAAGAAAGGGCTAAGATTGGCTACATCTTGGGAAATCTAACGGGAAGTGCCTTGGCGTGGGCTTCTCCCTTGGTGTCTGCTAACAGCCCCATTCTTAATGATTTTGTGGCATTTGAGAAAGCATTTTTGGAGGTTTTTCAGTCCCCCAATTTGCCGGCTACGGCACAGAACCAGTTGATGGATTTAAGACAAGGATCCAGCGATATGATCACTTATATAAGCCGGTTCCGCCAATTGGCTACGGACTCTCAATGGCCCGAAGTAACGCAAAAGACTCTGTTCAGACGTGGTCTAAGAGAAGAATACAAGGACGAGTTACTTCACATACCCGAACCTGAGACTCTGCAGTTACTCCAGGAGCAGGTCCTACGAATTGACCATCGCCTGGCTGAACGAAGAGGTGATATGATATGATATGATATGGTATTTGTAACGCGCCTATACACAGGTGTTTCAAGGCGCGACGAGGCAGGGAGGGGAGGAACAAGGGGAGACAAAACAAACAATCCTACTAGGCCAGGTGTCATTCAGGTCGCGCAAGTGCAGGGGTGGGGGAGGGGGGAAAAGTGCAAGGGGAAGGGGAGGGGGGGAAGTGCAGTAAAGGTAAGTGGCGTAAGTAATAAATAAAAAAGGGCCAGCTAGTGGCAAGTGCAAGGTAAGTGCAGAGCAAGTGCTGGGGAAGGGGGGCGGCTGTAGGGATACAGAGACAGTCCCGTAGTGCAGAGGGGTTCCAGGGGATCAGTGACTGGGACCAGGACCGAAGGCAGTTTAGAGTGGTCAAGTTGCAGGATCAGTGCAGTTTAGTGAAGAATTTAATTAGCTGTTCAGCAGGGGAGAGGGAGAGAGAAAGCAGAAGCAAAGAGGAAGGTTTTGAGGTGCTTCCGGAACCGGAGGTGGTTCTCCTCAAGTTTCAGGGAGGCAGGAAGGCTGTTCCAGAGGGAGGCCCCTGCCGCGGAGAGAGATCTACCCCCAGCTCGTTGCTTCGAGAAGCGGCTGACCATGAGGGAGTCGGAGGCGGATGAGCGAAGGGCTCGGGGAGGAAGATATTTGGGAAGAGAGAGTTGAAGGTATTTAGGACCCAGGCCCCAGAAGGCCTTGTGGACAATGCAGAGGGTTTTGAACTTTATCCTCGCAGCCACTGGGAGCCAGTGTAGAGATTTCAGTCCTGGAGAGATACGGTCCCTGGGCTTGAGGCCAAGGACAAGTCTCGCAGTTCTGTTCTGGATGAGTTGCAGAGGGCGGAGAGTGGAGGCAGGCAGATTAAGATAGAGGCTGTTACAGTAATCCAGCTTCGAGAGAACCAGGGCTCGGGAGACAGTGAGCTTCTGGGGGAAGGAGAGGAAGGGAAGAATACCTCTGAGGAGGTGCAGCTGGTAGTGTGACCTCTTGGCGACGTCAGAAATATGAGGAGAGAAGGAGAGTGTGGAGTCGAAGATGACCCCAAGGTTTTTTGCCTTGCAGGTAGGAGCAGGGAGGGGGCCAAGGGAGGCAGGCCAGAGAGCTGCAGGGAAGGAGGGATTGGGAGTACCGATGAGTAGAATCTCAGTCTTACTGGCATTAAGGCAGAGGTCATTGGCGGCACACCATTCTTGGATAGCAGACAGACAGTCAGAGATGAGGGAAGGAGAGGGGGAGGCTGAGGGTAGCCTGAAAATGAGCTGGGTATCGTCCGCATAGCACTGGAAATTAGGGCAGAGAGCGGCGATGCGGTGGGCAAGGAGAGCCAGATACTGGTTGAACAGCCAGGGAGAGAGATTAGATCCCTGGGGGACACCACAGGTGGAGAAAAAGATGTCGGAGAGGAAGGACCCCAGTTGGACCTGGGAGGGTCGATTTGAAAGGAAAGAGGTCAGCCACGCCAGAGCCTGACCAGTGATACCCAGGTTTTCCCGGAGACGGTTGAGCAGGATGGCATGGTTGACAGTGTCAAAGGCAGAGGAGAGATCGAGCAGAATGAGAACACACGGAGTGTTGGAATAGAGGTTCAGGAGCAGGTCTTCACGGATGTTCAGAAGAGCAGTTTCCGTGCTTCTGGCAGCTCTGAAGCCAGATTGATGGTCATGAAGACTACCAACAGATTCAGCATGGAGGTTAAGCTGGGAGATGGCCAGGTGAGAGACGTCGGCTAGAGAGGTTCCTTCCCAGACCTCTTCCTCAGGCTGGAGGCATACCTGCCAGTCCGGAGATGGGTCTAGAACCAATGCAGCTAGGGGTACTAAGAGGACCATTATCGGAGGCCGAGAAGAAACGCAGGAGAGATCTCCGTCTTTGTTTGTATTGTGGGACTGCCGGACATTTTCTCAGTACTTGTTCATTACGACCAATCAAGAAGTCGGAAAACTAATAGGCCTGTCGCGATGGAGGAAGGCAGTGACAGGCCCTTCGATCTCTTCAGTCCTTCCTATTCCTGTGATGACCCATCCACCCATGACTCCGGTGCCCCTTATGGCTCTTCAGATCAGGGTTACTTGGCACAGTAAATCAGTGACAGTATTGGGTCTTCTGGATTGCGGAGCCTCAGGTAATTATGTGGACTTTGAATTTTCCAAGAAGAACGGGATTCCCCTGCTTGATAAGGGTTGTGCTACTCTGGTGGAGGTAATTGATGGAACCCCTTTGGCCTCCGGTCCGGTTCGCCAACATACCGGAATTCTACAGCTACAGATTGCTGAACACCGTGAATTGATTTCTCTTGATGTGATTAAGTCACCCTCATACCCGATAATTCTGGGGTTACCGTGGCTATTACATCATAACCCATTATTGATTGGGCTTCCCGTACCTTGACCTTCGCTTCCAATCGATGTGGTCGGGAGTGTTGTACCTTCGGACCTAGTACCAGATCTTCCACCATTGCCACTCAGACGGAAGGATCAGGACCGCTCCAAGTGTGTACTTTGTCTTCGGTACCTTCCGACTACAATGAGTACCATGAGGTCTTTTCTGAACCCGGTACCATTCCTTTGCCACCTCACAGAGTCTTTGATTGTGCCATAGAACTACTGCCCAATGCAGTAATTCCCCATGGCAAATTGTATTCCTTATCACCCCACGAAAAAGAGGTTCTGCAAGAATACTTGGATGACTGCCTTCAGAAGGGTTATATAACACCTTCTAAGTCACCTGCGGGATTCCCTTTGTTCTTTGTGAAAAAGAAGGAGGGCACTTTATGGCCTTGTGTGGATTATAGGCAGTTAAATGACATCACACGAAAGGATTGATATCCGTTGCCTTTGATACGCAACATTATGGAATCTTTACGGAATGCCCGAATATTTTCCAAACTTGATCTCCGAGGGGCATACCATTTAGTACGTATCAAACCCGGCGATGAATGGAAGACGGCCTTTAAGACCCCAGCAGGGCATTTTGAGTATCGTGCAATGCCGTTTGGTTTGTGCAACGCTCCGGCCGTTTTTCAACGCCTTATGGATGACATATTCTCGGATTTGATTGGAGTATCTGTATGGGTATATCTCGATGATATATTGATATTCTCCAAAGAGAAAGAGGAACATCTACGTCATGTGAAGGAGGTCCTTGGTCGGTTACACCAGAATCACTTATATGCCAAAGCCGAGAAATGTCACTTTCATCAGAGTAGTATCGAATTTCTTGGATATGTCATTAGTGAAACTGGAATACACATGGATCCTGCTAAGGTACGGGCGATTCAGGAATGGAGACAGCCTTATGATTTGAAATCTCTTCAGCGTTTCTTAGGATTCGCCAACTTCTACCGGTGCTTCATACCTGCCTATTCTGAAGTAACCGCTCCCTTGTCAGATTTGACTAGCAACAAGACTCCGTTCATATGGAATTCAGTAGCGA
This sequence comes from Ambystoma mexicanum, assembly GCF_040938575.1. Taxonomy (NCBI): domain Eukaryota; kingdom Metazoa; phylum Chordata; class Amphibia; order Caudata; family Ambystomatidae; genus Ambystoma; species Ambystoma mexicanum. The sequence goes on from NC_090931.1 coordinate 1,546,847,234, forward strand.
CCAGTGCTTTCAAGAAACTTAAGGAGGCATACAGTACTTCCCCGATTTTACATCATCCTGATGAGAACAGGCCATTCATTGTGGAGGCAGATGCTTCCGATTTTGCTGTTGGGGCTGTCCTACTTCAAGACGATCCACAGACAGGGTTGGAGGTTCCTGTTGCCTATTATTCCCGGAAGTTAACATCCAGTGAACGAAATTATGCAATCATTGAAAAGGAGCTTTTGGCCATAAAGGTTGCATTTGAGGAATTGCGTCACCATCTTCTGGGGGGAAGATTCTCAGTAGAAGTACGCACTGATCACCGGAACCTACAGTATCTACGCTCCTTACAGTGTCGTACTTCTCGTTTGGCTCATTGGGCCTTGTTCTTTTCCCAATTTGATTTCACGATTTCTTACATTCCTCAGTCACGCAACCTGAAGGCTGACGCCCTCTCTCGCTCTCTAGAGAACGACGTTGAACTGGATCATCGAGCTCAACAATTACTTCCTTCTAAACACTTCTTGTTGGTTACATCTCAATGCTTGGATACCATCCTACAGGACACTTTAAAGGATCCCAAGTATTCCTCACTTCTACAACACCCTCTCGTGAGGGAGAACGGTGGCCTACTCTTCTTTCACAATCGGTTATATCTCCCCACTGAGGTACTTCGGACTGCCGTCCTGCAAGCTTTACACGATTCTAGGATTGGGGGGCATCGCGGCATTCGATCCACTCAGGAACTGATTTCTCGTCAATTTTGGTGGCCAGGATGGGCTAGGCAGACAAGAGAGTATGTGGAATGTTGCCCAGTGTGTGCCCAGGTCAAGATTCCACGAAAGAAACCTATTGGACTTCTACAACCCACGAGAGAGCACCATATCCTTGGCATACTATTGCCACCGATTTTATTGTGGACCTCCCTCCCTCGGAAGGATATACTTGCATCATGGTGGTCATCGATTGTTTTTCTAAGTTAGCCCATTTCATTCCATTCCAGAAGGTGCCTTCAGCCGGTAGTATGGCCCAGGCCTTTTTTCATTCCATTTATCGCTTGCATGGACTTCCAGAGAAGATTATTTCAGATTGTGGATCTCAGTTCATTTCTGCCTTTTGGAAGCAACTTTGTTGTCACTTGGGAATCCAGCGTGCTCTCAGTTCCGGCTATCATCCACAATCCAATGGCCTGACGGAGCGAACTAATCAGACTTTGGAGCAATACTTACGCTGTTTTTCCAATGCTTCTCAATCCAACTGGGCAAAACATCTGGACCTAGCAGAGGTGGCTTATAACAACTCTAAACACTCTGCCACTGGAATGAGTCCTTTTTATTGTTCCTCAGGTCTTCATCCCAAGTTGATTCCATTTCATCCTGTTCCTTCCAGTACGGTTCCTTCTGCGGATGAGATGGTTGCAGACATACAGAAGAATCAGATCCAGGTCACGGGAGCCCTCGCTAAGGCATGTGAGAGTATGAAGGCACAGGCGGACAGGAGAAGGAGTTGTGAGCCAGCATTCCAGGTTGGAGACATGGTGTGGCTCTCTTCTAAGAATTTACCAGTACACAATCTCCCGACTAAATTAGCACCCCGTTTTCTGGGACCCTTCCGGGTGATCAGACGAATTTCCTCTCTGGCATTCAAATTGGATCTGCCGCAGTCTTGGCGGATTCACCCCGTCTTTCATGTGTCCCTCTTTAAGCTATTCCGGTCTGATCCGTACGGTCGTTCACATCCCCGACCTGCGGCTATAGATGTTGGGGGCACTCAGGAATTTGAGGTGCAGGAAATTTGTGACTCCCGTTTCTTCCGGGGAAGGCTTCAATTTTTGGTGGACTGGAAGGGTTACCCTGCTTGTGATCGTACTTGGGAGCCTTGTGATAACGTCGATGCCCCCCGATTACTGTGGGAATTTTTTCGTAGGAATCCCTGGAAACCGTGTGCTCCAGGTCTTTCTGGTGGGGAGCATAGTGTTAGAACACCTACTTGTGCGGGGCGACGAGGCTCTAGGGGGCGTGCTGGTTCCTGGCAGTTGTACCCACGTCTCAGGCTGTGGAGACGTCGCACCGCTCTGGGCACATTTCCCCGGCGGAGTTACTCTGTCCTGACCCGTGTAGGGCACGGGTGCCGTTCGCATATCTGTTCGAGCGAGTTTGCGTTCCAAGACTCGTTCGTGCAGCGGCATCCATTCGCGCATGCGCATTGCAGCGCGGTCCAAGCCTCGGTTTCACACAGGACCGCTATTTAAGCGATCCGATTCAGTTCTTCATCGCATCTCAACGCGTTTGTTTCCCTTCCGCTTCGCTTCCTGATTCTGGGGTTCTGGGTCTTGATCCTGGTCCTGGCTTGGGTCCTTTCCTTTTCCTCCTCTGATCAGGCTGCCTTCTTCCCCTTCCCATTCCTGTTCTCCTGTGTTCTCTGGTCCCTTCCTCCTGGTTCCCCTCCTGCTCCTTCTATTGCCTGAGTTGCCCGCCTATGCTGGGGTTCCTGTGGTCCTGGCCCGCTTCTCCGGCTTCTGTGGATCCCTGTTCTTCCGCCTACATTGGTACCATGGACTTGCTGCTAATCGCATTTTGGTACCTTGAACATTCTGCTTACCTGTACTGGCTACCTCGAACCTACACCATCCTGGAAAGCTGCTTGGGATCCTTTGCCAGTATTTGCCAGTAAGATCTACGACCTTCCCGATCAGTGCTTGCACTGTTCTGGCGCCACGTTAATATTGGGAAGTGTCATTCGTGGCGTCAGGAGCTGGCCCCAGTTCAATCCTGTATTACAGGACGGGTCCGGGGTCGGTTCTTTGCGTCACTTAACTTCATCAGCTACTTGTCTACATCTACCACGACCTGGCTACCTCGGCACGCAAGACTCCTGGAGATACAGGTACGCCTCGTCCTCGGGACACACAACTTAACAGTACTCCAGGTCTATAAGTGATAGTAAAATCGTATTCTGTGAAAAACAGAGCCCAACGAAGTTGACGCGAGGATTGTGCTTTGGCGGTTTTCAAGTATTGCATGTTACGGTGGTCAGTGATGACAGTGACCTTATGTCTCGCCCCAAGAAGGTAATTTCTCCAGGCCTTGAATGCTGCTTTAATCTCCAGTAATTCCTTATCTGTGATTGCGTAGTTCAACTCGGGGGCTGAACATTTGCAGGACCAGAATGCGACTTGGTGTAGTTGTCCTGTTTCAGGGTCTCGTTGTGACAATACTGCTCCTATGGCTATTTTTGAAGCATCTGTCTCAACTATGTAAAGTAGGTCTGGTCGTGGGTGTCGAAGGACTGGTGCGGTAGTGAATGCTAGTTTCAACTTCTGGAAGGCTTCTTCAGCTTCTGTCGACCAATGGAACTTTTGATTTTTCTTTAACAAGGAGGTAATTGGATGTAAAATTTGTGAAAACCCAGCTATAAACCGATGGTAAAAGTTGGCGAATCCGTGCACGCTTTGCACTCCTTTCGTGGATGTTGGTGAGGGCCATTGGAGGATTGCATCCACCTTTCGTGTATCCATATGTACGCCTTGTGGTGTGAGCATAAAACCGAGAAACCCGACCTCGGTTACATGGAAAAAACATTTTTCCAACTTGGCATACAATTGGTGTTGTCGAAGCTTCTCTAAGACTGCCCAGACATGGCCTACATGTTCTTCCATGGAATTTGAGTAGATAAGAATGCAATCAATGTAAACAAGAGCGCAAACGTCCAGTAGTTCACCGAGTACATCATTGATAAAGAATGAGAACGCCGTAGGGGCATTGCATAGCCTGAAGGGCATGATCTGGTATTCAAAGAGCCCGTACTTCGTGCGGAAGACCGTTTTCCACTCGTCTCCCTCTTTTACCCTTACAAAATGGTATGCTCCTCTTAAATCCAGTTTTGTGTAGATTTGAGCATGTTTCGCTTGGTCCAGGAGCTCTGGTATAAGTGGTAAATGATATCGATTTTTTACTGTGATCCGATTGATGGCTCTATAGTCGATGCAAGTTCTTAAGTCCCCCTCCTTTTTAGGCTCGAAGAATAAGGGCGAGGAGGCAGGTGACTTGGACGGGCGAATGAAACCGTTCCCTAGGTACTGATCCAGGTAAGTTCTAAGATGCTGATTTTCCTGTTCTGTCAAAGCGTAAATTCGGCTGCAAGGGATCTGGGTACAAGATCTATTTGACAATCGTAGGGTCTGTGTGGGGGCAGAACGTGGGCTTGCTCTTTTTTTAAAGACATCCTGGTAATCTTGGTATTCAAGCGGCAAGGAGCTGATGAGGCCCAACCCAATTCCTTTCTTCGGTTTCAGATTGGTGTCATCTTTTTTGTAACATGCGTCGGCACAATCATGAGGAAATGTCAGAACTCGTTTTCGCCAGTCGATCCTAGGATTGTGGGTCTCCAGCCAGGGCATTCCCATAGTCATCTGGAACTGAGGAGCACCGATGAGATCGAAAGAAATGTCCTCTTGATGCCCGTCCTGATACAGAAGCTTGACTTTCTCGGTGTATTGTGTCACCGGGCTGGATGATAGCTGAGAACCATCCACAGCAGTGATGTTTTCTGATTTCTGCTTCTGTCGGAGAGGAAGGCCTATTCGGAGAGCCAAATCTTGGTCAATGTAGTTACCCTAAACTCCACAATCAATATATGCCTCCAAGGCATGTATTTTTGATGGTTGCTTGTGATTCACCAAAAGCACTGGAAGGACTAGATGTGAGGTCTGTACGGATTCCTTTTTCATGCTTGACAAGTGGACCCCTACACTTGCCGGGCATTGGCGTTTCCCGAGTTCTGTTCTTCTTCTTCATCAGTTTTGTCTTTTGCCCCAACCGTTTTCTTGGGTGGTTTTACTGGGCAGTCACGGAGGAAGTGTCCTCCTTGTCTGCAATATAAGCAAAGCTGTGGTCTTCTTTTTTCCCTTTCTGCTTTGGTAAGGGAACTTCGTAATCCACCAATTTGCATTGACTAAGACTGTTCATGTGGTTTAGTCTGATTCTCATGAGGTTGTACGTAAACTGACCGTCCCTCTGATCCAGCTTGATCCATTTTACGATTCTGCAACCTATGATCGAATTGCACTGTCGGGTCTATGTAGTCCGCACACCTCTCAGGGGGATTCACCACTTGCGCCAACACACCCTTAAGTTCTCCACGTAACCCTCAGTAAAAGAGTGTAGTCTTCTTCTCTTCTGGCCAGTTGGTCGGGCGATGAGACGATTGAAGGTTGCAATATAGGCTAATAGATCTTGACTCCCCTGTATGAGTGACAACAACTCGTTGTCCAGAGCTTGTCCTTGAGTATGACGGGCAAACAATTTCTCCATCTCATGTTGGAAATTCCCAAAGTTCCGGAGTAAAGGGTCATCTTGATTTACCAAAGGTATAGACCAGTCTACCGCACTACCTCCTAAATGCGAGAATACAAATGCCACTTTGGCTTGGTCATTAGGAAAGGCTCCTGGTCTGCACAAGAAATGAAGGTGACATTGGTTCATAAATACAGCGAACTTGTTTGGGTCGCCGGTGAAGCATTCGGGAGGGGCTAAAGGCACTGCTCCTGAAAGAACCAACTGAACCGGTGGTGATTGTTGTGGTGTGGAAGAATGAGAAGAATGGGTCACTTCAGGCAGTGGAATCTGTCCTGCTTGTGCTTGTAGTATTCGTCTTGCCAATTCGTTAGTTCTTTCTCGAGTTACAATAAGATCCCTCTATAATGCATTGGTTTCCTGTCTTGAAGCATGTACTTCACTGTGTAATTCCCCTAGTAAGAGGGCTAATTGATCTGTTTCTGAAGTTTCCATAACGGCCAGGCAGAGAGTATTAGAGGCTTTGCGTTCTGTTACGCTCACCTGGTCTCTGCAAAGGCGTTGGGACACGGTTGCAGCCCTCCCTGAACTTGAATCACCCCCTTCAGGCCTCTCCCTCAGTAGAAAAGCTGTGAGCGGTGGTACGTGGTGATACTGCTGCGTGGAGATAACAGTGTGTGAGTGCGCCAATCTGTGATTGTTGTACCTCTCGAACCCTTCACCCCAAAGTACGGTTTCCGTGAGCATACGCCAGCCCATAAAGCTCACCTGTGAATTATGGAAGATAAGCTCTCCGTCCTGCTACTTCTGGCAGCGGCGGGTCCAATGGGATCTAGTTCATTCACTGATCCCTGATAAGGATTAGTGCAGTCCAGCTGCGACTATGCTTCTCCTTATAAGTGATGGTTTAAGGAAAAGCGCGAAGTATGGTGAAGTTTTTTTGATGTCTAACCTTTTCTTCTGTTTTTCCTTGCAGGTGCTGCTGTCAACGATGGAGCGTGTCGTGCTGCGGTGCCAAGATGAAGATTTTGGCACTCCGGAAAGTGTAAAGATGAATACTTGGTTCGCCGAAGAGATGTACAGGTAAGAACAGCTTCCCCCAGTTGGTAAGTATGCTGGCAGGAAGCAGGATGTACAGGAATCAGGATCTTCAAAGGTAAGTCTGACCTCAGGCGACTGTGAGCGTTACGCTGCTTGCAAGTGCAGAATAACGCGAAGCGTCTGTCTTGAGGATCGGGCCAGCTTGTATAGCTGAGATCGTGGGCACGCCCATTAGGGCTAGCTTACCAGCAATACCCTGCCATTCCTAGAGAGTGAGCATGTGTGAAGACAATCCATTGGCAGCCACACCCAAGAATACACTTGGGGCTGCTTAATGGATGGAATGTTCAAGGTTAATGCATCCTGCTTAATGGATGGAATGTTCAAGGTTAATGCATCTGACGTGCCATGTCCATAATAAAAGCTTTTTGGTGTTAAATGGATGTTCTTGTTTACTTTTGTTTATGAGCCTGGCGCCAAAGGCACCAGGACAGTGTCCACCCCAGTCTCCTGTGCATGCGACCCCTGCATGCCTGTGCCCCAGACTTCATGACCATGACAGATATACAGGTGTGGCTCTGGTAAAACAAAGGGCTAATGGGGAATGTGAAGTAATGATAAGTGCATGACAACCATCTCACTTTTCAGTACAGGCTGCAGAATTCGTGGCGCTGATTGTCGCGCTGGAGTTACACGCAGACCAGGAAGTAAAAGTGTAAAGTGACTCCGCCTATGTGACGTCGACAGTGCACGCAGAGCTAGCACATTGGAAAAGTAGGGGCTATTTCCGAGCAGACGGCACTCCAGTGCAACACGCTGCATTATTGACAGACTTATTAGAGCACTACAGCTCCCAGTAAGCATCGCGGTCGTCATGTGCACAGCGCACACTAAAGGAGCAGACTTTATCTCGCATGGAAACCAAGCCGCAGACGAAGAGGCAAAAAGAGTTCCATATTTGTTAGAAATAATGAGCTTTGATACAGCTGATGTGAATGAGAGAATGGTGGTGATGATGAGTGTAAATGAAAGTTTCAATAACCTGTCGAAGACTCAATTAATGGAAGTTCAAGGTGAAGCACCACAGCATGAAAAAGATCTGTGAACAGGGAGGGGAGGGGGTGTTCTTTGGTGACAGGAAAGCACTAGTAAACCGGTGATGGATGTTGCCTTGTTAAGGGTGGCTTTGGAACAGCTACACTACCCTGCGCATGTCACTAGAGAAAGCCTTTCAGCTACTATTGCAAAGGACTGGTTCATACTGAATTTGCTAGTACACGTTGCATTTTATGAAGTAAATTGCATCGTATGTCAAATATTTACTGCTGTGCACTCACTGCGACTAGTCACGGGAGTTATCCCGCGACCTAATGGTCCTTTTCAGCATTTACATATCGACTATGTGGATATGCTGCAGATCTGTAATGGATATAGATATATGATGGTTGTGGTATGTTCCTTTTCAAGGTGGATTGAAGCTGGTCCTTGTACACATCCAGTTTCCACCTGCGCTGCAACATTTTTAGTACGAGAAGTATTTCCTAGATGGGGAATATGTAAAGTATGAAGATCAGATAATGGCCCACATTGTGTAACTGAAGTATTTGAGCAAATCAGCGTGCTGCTTTGTATAAAACACAAGTTCTCTTTGGCTTATCACCCGCAAGCCAAAGGGATATGCGAGAGGCTCAACAGCCTGTTTAAGGAAAGGATAGCTAAACTAAAGCTTACATTGAAAAAAGGATGGTTACATTATCTGCCTCTTGCATTATATGCCTTGAGGAATCAGCCAGGCTCTGACCATCATCTTACGCCACATAAGATAGTCACTGGGAGGCGAATGAGGACGCCCCTCACTCCTCCATCGAGAACTGGAAGTGATGCCCAGACGACAGCAGAATTGTTAGGAAATTAGTTACATGCCTACTTAACATGTCTGACTACAAGTGTCTCTGTCATTTCAGAACAGCTCAAGCAGACGGGTGTCGGGCTCAGAACACAGATGAAGGCCATACAGCAACCAGAGGGACCACTCCGGTGGTGATAGTGTGCGGTATAAATATCCTTTAACATTAACGACTAATATGGTGTTGTATCCATTGCGGGGTGGAAGATCCGTGATGAAGTCCATCGACAGGGTATACCAAGGTGCTGGATGTTAGGGGATGTAGTAAGCCAGCATAATTTTTACTGCCAAATATTTTTCCAGGAAATCGGGTGGTGATCAGTAACTTTGTCCCCAAGTGGCAAGAGCCATGGTTTAATGGTCCTTTTGTTGTGGAGGACGTCACGCCATCAGCAGTAAAAGTCTTGGGAAGACAAGCTTGGATATTCCTCAGCGACGTGAAAGTCTACACCGGAGAGTCCCGCTTATCCCACCCCAGTCGAAAGCAAGCAATGGAGAACAAGTTCAGCACGTGCAGACTAGATCGATGATGAGGAAGAAGGATGCAGAGACTGTCCAATAGACAGATAAAGAGTTAATTGGACTGTGGTTCATTTGAGACACTCTTTGTAGCTGCTAAACAGGGAGTGAAAGAAAAAGATATTGTTCTTAAACCACAGGAGTCTTTTAACATTGGACTGAGACATACTGAAGTCTTGAAAAGAAAAGTAAATGCCAGACCTAGATTTCCTCTCTGACGATTGGAAGAGGGAACAGTTCACTGATTCCTTCATCACAGAGTTTCTTTTTGGAAGCACCCATGGTAGTTCCTGATGGCAACGTTCACCAGATCGTTCTCACTGTTTTTCTTTTCATTCTTCGTGCATATCTTGCGCTTGTGGGGAGAACTGTTAGCGTTCATCTGTCCCTGCAAGATCCTAAAAATGGTCCAATCGTGAGGAGATTGCTTACAGCCATACTAGAGCAAATCCTCCAGCTTCCTGAGTACAGTGTGGAAAACACAAATTCCTCTATCTGATGACAATGCGAATAGACTAGTTGGAATGGTCTTTTATTTTTTGATTGAAGAACGTCCTCATCTTGTTGGAAGACAAACTGACGTTTGTACTTTCCTGAGAGATCCTAGTGATCTAGTGGCAATCAATCAATTGCTACGTGACATCATTGAGAAAGTTTGTCTATATTCTGAGGCAACACGAAGAGTATCCTAAATGAGGCGTTCAAGTGAAGACATTCAGAATTTACTGTCTGTGGTCTTCTATTATTTGCTAGAAACACATCCTCATTTAGTTTGGCGAAACAGCGACTCTTTTGTGTTAATCAGGAATCCTGTTAATCGCCCTGTGATCAGCCAGCTGCTTGTGGAGCAAATTCAGCAATTGCCGGAATATTTTATGATGTTGTCCGATTAAAATTTGTTTTTTCTTCCTTAAAAAAGATAGAAAATGGGCAACATCGATAGCAACAACAACGTAGCTAACAACGAGAGACCACCACGTCGTGCAAGAAGCTATTGCTGTGTGAAGTGGGCCTATTGGTACATTATTTACACATCTATCCTATTCATTGTGATTCTTCTCTCACTCACAGTAAGTACTGTCTATTATGTGAACCCAAATAAAGCAGGGGTCCCTGTGTATCTTCCTATGCAGCAGGAGGGTACAGCTGTGGCAACTACAAGACAACCAAGACCTTATGTAATTGTCCCTACTCCAGAGGTACACTTAAAGGCACCTAATCCTGTGATAGATAAATCTGGACTTCCTTTTGAGGGAGATCAGCTATGGAGGTTTTTCAGGATTCTATGTTACCTTCATATTATGTTAATAGGATGAAGCATCTGGAGCTTGCTCCTACACAAGTAGCACTTGTAAAGACATCGAGTTCACTGGCAAATGATCCTATGATTCCCCTAGTGAAAGGAAATAATGCTGATATACTTCATGAGATGAATAAAAAAGCTTGTGAGACAAAAAGGAGACCTAACAGAGAAGTTCTAGGGAGGATGATCTTAACCTGAATGATTATTTGGATAGTACAGTGCTTTTGGGAAACACCATGTGGTATCAGCACATGAAAGAAGTAGGGAGGAGACCTCAGAGGAGTAATGGTATGTATGTGCACTCCGTGTCTTATAGTATGGGGTAGTCTTTTCATAGCTATCGAAATAGATGTCAAGAAGGCACATTGTCTATCGCACATTGCACTCTGCCGACCAAGAGGTCAGTTCATGGGCCGAACAGACTATCTAAAATGGGCAACAGAATGGACGGATCCAGATGAAGACAACTATGTTCAAGACACAAAGACAAGATTAATCGCTCACACTATAAATCACGTGATAAGATACAAACAGCCTGGAGTGAAAGGAGCTGAAATCAGATGGGAAGTAAACAGAATACTTGAAAGTCCAGGAAAATCTGCAGAAGAAATTAGAAGATGGAAGAATAGAGGCCCGATGCAGTTTGGGAATCAGTGCTTTCACCAGATAGATGGGAGGAAGGTGTGGTCATCTGCAGAGCGTGGGTAGTCATTGGTTTCTGCAAACCAACCATTGACATTGTAGAGAATGGATGCACAACTCTATGGCTGAAACTTGCTAAACTATTGACCAGGTTTAAAGACAAAGGGGGGCATTTGCAGATAGTGCCTCTGGAAAGTGCAAAGCTGTGTTTCAGAAACAATGGCACAGGAAAAGTTGGAGAGAACCAGAATTGTGGTTGAATCTTTGATATGCCAGGAATGAGCATTGGAACAGCAGTGATAATGGATCACTACTGGGCTTGTGGATCCAGAGCTTATATGAAGCTGCCCAAAGATTGGGGAGGACTATGTTCCATAGTGAACTTCATGTTCCAGTATTGGTGATTCCTAAAAGTGACTTAAACATTGGTGAGTTCCCAAAAGCAGATGCTCATGTGAGGAAGAAGAGATCTGTGGAGCTGATAAATCGAATGAAGAGACAAAACTATTTATTAGCCAAGGTAATAGAAGCTTTTGACTCCATTACATATGAACACAGATTATTCAGTCAGTCCTCAGCGATTTTTCACAATAATCTTCATGCCCAGGATCCAGACATATGCAAATACTAAGGGGTTACAGGTAACCAGATGGGAGTTGCTGCAAACAATCAACACTACCATAAAGGGGTTTAATGCTATAAGGAAGAGCTGAGAGCCATACGACTGATGACTCTTCAGAATAGATACGTCTTGGACATGATCACAGCCATGGATGGAGGTGTCTGTGCCAAAATTGGAGAATCATGTTGCACGTTCATCCCAGCTCATGATGACGAGAATGGCACCTTGACAGAGGCCATAGGGATGCTAATGAGGCTATACGTCCAGATGGTAGACGAAGTGGAAGACATTGCTGATGACAGTTGGTTTGGATCACTCTTTTCGTGGGTTCCACAATGGATGGCAGATATGTTCAAGTTCCTTGGAGCCCTGATAGTGATGGTTTTGCTTGGATTCTGTGTAATCAGACTAGCCATCTTACAATGCAAGAAGACTGCAAAGAAAGCAATAGGAATGAAGATCATGATAGATGTTGAATCAGGATGGAAAACTAAGGAGCTTACAGATGAAGAAATTAGAGACACTGTGAAGGTCAGCATCCATGCACCAGAGGGAACGAAGTTCCTGTACCCAAAGAACCATAAGAAGTATGTGGGGAAGTGGATCTACTGCAGTCCACATGGACAGTGCATGCTTATGACTTGGACCAAGGATGAGCATGTGAAATCAGCCGGATGCCTGAAAGGGGTCATAAAGATATGGGTGCCAAAGAAGCATTTCTTCAAACTAGGATGTCTAGATATGAAGGATGATGGGAGAGTGGTCGATGAATCGCCCAGAGGGGGGAGTGTAGAGAAGGAGCCAAGTACCCCCACCTTAAGCACCGTTCCCATGTTGCCTATATGCTGGCAACCAGAGTGTGAAACTTGTGCAGTACCAGTGAAGATACCAATTGCAAGGAGAATCCTGGAAGCAAGGTTCCCATTGAGAAAACCATGCCTTCATACACGAAAATATGATGGCCATTTGAATGAAATTCCAGAAGAAGTGTGAAAAATTAGCAAAAGGGAAGATTGGTGATGTCACACAAAGTATGGCTGACGCACCCAGAAGAGATATAGAGGCAAGAGAACTTAGACATTCTATAGGTGTTAACAAAGTGTCGAAGATGCGCAACATTTTGGGTTTGAGATCAAGATGCTTATGCTACAGAAACAATGAAGATATTAAGTCATTTTACACATGTACAGATGCAAGAAACGCAAGCAGACAAAGTATTCTTAAAGGCTGGCTATGTAGTGAATAGTTTGCGGCATGTGCCAAACATATATATATATATATAGGAGACAATGAACTAATGACAATTCCACAACGCACTTTAGCAGAGCTGGACCCAGAAAAAGAAAGGCTTTTCCAGTGCAATTGATTTACAGAGGTGAATCAAATAAAGACGAGACTGGACCAGTACCAAGAAGCCAAGGCCGCTCTGGGCCTGAATGATCAGACAGTAGCTACAAACGTGTGAAAAGAACAAACTCCTGTTCAGAGGAGAGGCACAGGAACAATGATGATGTCAGAGGTTCATTAAATAATAGTATTTTAAATGCAGCAGAACTCTAAAACATGGTCTTCAGGCACATGGATGAGTGAAAATAGATCATCATGACATGCTACGCCAACTCCAGAAGTCAGAGTATGCTATGCTCCGTCGTATTCTCCAGAGAAAGTAACATTCCTAAGGCCAAGTTCAAAGCCTTAATTGACGAGTAGACTGCAAGGGTGATGATAGATGACATGCTAATTGGTGGGAAGCTATGGTCAAGAACAACCCACCAGCACCTGGATGCCAGCCTGTTTGCTGCTGGCATATGTGGAAAAGTACTGACGCATACAAGGATGCCAACCAATTATAGAGGGCCACGTAGTAGAGAGCCCTATAATTTGTGTAACCAATGGGACATTGTGTATTTGATGACGTTCATAGTGGCCTGTTTGAGGGGAGGGCTTAGTTGCCCCACCTGATGTTGGAGACCCAATGATATGATATGATATGGCATTTATAACGCGCCTATACACAAGTGTTTCAAGGTGCGACGTGGCAAGGGAGGGGGAAGAGAGGGAAGACAGAGACCGCAATCCTACTAGGCCAAGTGTCATTCAGTGCGGAGTGGGAGGGGAGGTGGGGACAGTGCAGTATAAGGGTAATAGAATAAATAAAACAAACAATAAGAGAAGTAGTGCCCGCTGGTGGCAAGTGCAAGGGTAAGTGCAGACATCAGGTGTCAAGTTCTGGTGGGGGACTGTAGGGATACAGAAAACAGTCCCCCAAGTGCAGGGTTTTCCCGGGAGGCAGTGCAATTATGTAGCTGGTGGGGGAAGGGACGTGGGAACGAGATCAGAGGGTGGCCAGGTAACCAGTACAGATTCAGCCAGGAATTCAGCAGGGGAGAGGAGGAGAGAAAGCAGAAGCAAAGAGGAAGGTTTTGAGGTGCTTCCAGAACCGGAGATGGTTCTCCTCAAGTTTCAGGGAGGCAGGGAGACTGTTCCAGAGGGATCCCCCAGCCAAAGAAAGAGATCTACCACCAACTCATTGTTTGGAGAAGCGACTGACCCTGTGGGAGTTGGAAGCGAATGAGCAAAGACAATCACCTTCCCAGACAAGAATGGAACCTCTACCTAGATGTTCCTTTTAACCAATCACTTTCCCGAATAGGTTTTTGTAGTTTGCAATGTAGGATGACGTCAATGCTGATGAGATTTTAGTACATAACCTGCTTTTTTCATATGATGCATAGAGTGAGAAGATCGAGAGAATCGTTGTAACTCCCTGTTTTAGTCCATTGCTAATAAAACAGATGTGATTTGCCAACTTCCTGAGTTAGTTTGATTATTGATGTTTTAGTATCTTCTGCCTCCCTATCCATCTCAAAGTATTGTTACCTCATCTTAAAGGGCTGGGTTGGCAAACCCCAATACACGTGTAGTGGAGCGGATGGTTAAATATCCGTCAACCTAGTAATGTTTGGGGTCCCGGAAATATCAGATGTCGTCTGCCATTTAGCTGGAGAAAAGTGAAGCTCCCTGTAGATAGCGGCAGCTAGTTTAAGAATCTTGCAAGTGCAGGTGGGACGGGCCCCTCGTTTTCAAGCAGAAATTCTCTTCCCGACATCTACAGGAAGCCACTCTCACCACGGGCGCATCTCTGTCGGGGTGGGGAGCACACCTCCTACAGCAGACAGCGCATGCAGTCTCCATCAGTAGTATCCAAACATATCAACCTGTTGGAACTACTTGCAGTGTTCAAAGCCCTAAAAGCTTTCCTAGCACACCTACAAGGGAAGACAGTTCTTGTCCTTACAGACCGCACCACAAACAGGAGGGGCACTCATTCTCCAGGGCTTTCCAAACTGTCCCAGAACATTTGGAAATGGGCACTCAAACACAGCATGTTCCTACTATCACAACATGTTTCAGGGAAACACATTCTTCTAGCAGACGTGCTCAGCAGAGACTTGCACCTACCCGTAGAGCACGAGTGGTGATTGCAAGAGCACATTCTATTCGACGTCTTTGCAGAATGGGGTTTTCCAGACATCGGGCCTCATTATAATAGTGGCGGGAATGGTATGAACAGTGCCGGTAAGGCACCGGCACCGTTCATACCGTCCCGCCGCATTACGAGTTCTGCTCACAGGTTCCTCACAGCCCGCCAGGTCTTACCTGGTGGGCTGTGCGGCACCCGCGAGCAGAACTCGTGATTGCACTGGCACCGCTATCAACGCTGCCAGTGCAACCATGTTCCCCACCCCCAATCTGCCCATGGAGCAGAAAGGGGATCGGGAGCCCGACAATACCGCCACCCGTGAATGGGCAATTACCGGCCCATTCATCTCGTAGTGGCCCGATTATTGCCCAATCCCGGCTGGCGGGGCCGGTAGTGAGCATGGCGGTAGCCGTGCCTGCCATACAGGCATGGCTACCGCCATGCTCGTAATGAGGCCCATCGACTAGTTCGCGACTATAGAAAACGCCCAATGCCCAGATTACTCCTCCAGGTATCCACAGAGGCGGTCCAAAGGGGGAACGGTCTCTGAATAACATGGTCTGGGAGATTTGCTTACGCTTTTCCCCCGATTCCCCTTCTCAATAGAATAGTGCACAAGATGCACCAGGAGCAAGTCACGCTGATCCTGGTAGCACCAATGTTGGCTTGACAGCCATGGTTATCTCATCTCATGAGAATGTCAGTCTCCCCTCCCAGAAAGTCCCCTGCCCATAGAACATGCTGTCACATGACCTAGGGAAAACACTGCACCTATGCCCCAAATACTCAACTTAGCAGCTTGGCTCCTTAAGCCATAGAGTTTGGGCTCAAAGATGTATGGACATACTTAAAGAGGCACGTAAGCCTAACACCAGACACTGTTACTCCAATAAGTGGAAACATTTTGTCATTTGGTGCAACTCTAAAAACATCAACCCTATTGACTATTCACCTAAAGATATAGGGCCTCATCCCGAGTGTGGCGATCTGAAAACAACGGTGCCGGTAAGCTTACGGGCACCCTGGTTTCCAGACCGCCACACTACGAGTCTGCCTGCAGGGGCCGTAGCGCCTGGCAGGTCTGACCCTGCCGGGCGCTTTGGCCCTGGTAGGCAGAGTCGTCACGGAAGCACCGGTAGCAACGGTGCTTCCATCTCCCCACTCCCATGGAGTCCTATGGGACTCCACGGGAATGGGGAGTTACCAAATCCGCCGCCTGACTTGTAATGTCCTGTGGAACCGGGAAGTCAGGTGGCAGGATTAACGCTGACCTTGGAATGAGACCCATAGTCCTTTATCTAACACACATATTAGACTCAGGACTTGTTTTCAACTCTCACAGTCCACCTCCCTGCCCTCTCTGCGTATACAACATCTCAGAGCAAGGTTTCATGGTGGAAAATTCCAGTAATCAAGGCTTTCTTGGAAGAGGTAAAAAGACTTCACCTATTTCCACCCAACTCCTGGATGGGACTTGAATGGGACCTCCTTTGGAGCCAATGCACAAGGCTATTCTTAAGGCCCTCACCTATAATACTAGTGGCCATTAACTCTAGAAGGAGAGTTAGTGAACTGCAGGCTCTCTCAGTTCTGGACCCATTTGTGGCTATTCACAAAGATATGGTGGTATTGCGCACACACCCACATTTTGCGCCCAAATTCATATCTAAGTTCCACGTGAATCAGTCAATCCAACTTCCTACTTCTTTCAGAACCCAACTAAATAAGCTGAAAGAAGCCTCCATACCCTAGATGTTAGTCGAGCAGTGGTAAACTACCTTGAAAAGACTAAACCACTAAGGAAGGCAAACCAATTCTTTGACTCTGTGGCAGCTGGTAGAGAAGGGGACCCTGGGCCTCATTACGACCTTGGCGGTAGCCATGCCGCTATTGGTGGCATGGCTGCAGCCGAAATCGCGTCAGGGTTCCCAGAATGAGGAATTACTGGGCCATTCAGAGTTCGGAGGGCCCGGTAATTCCTCCTTCTAGGAACCCGGACCCGGACCTTCCCCATTCCAGCCCCGATAGGGCTGAATGGGAATGGGCGAGGGAGCAAACAATGGGCCAATTACAAGCGGCCCGTTGTTTGCTCCCTCCTCCCCTCGCGGGACCCGCTCTGCACGTCTGGTGAAACCAGACGTGCAGACCGGGTCCTGCGAGGGGATGTCGTAATCAGGCGGGACGGGGTTGACGGCGCCGGCACCTTTACCGGCGCCGTTAACCCCGTCCCGCCTGGATTCACAATGAGGCCCCCTGTCTCTAAATCAGCTATTTCCAAATGGATTGTAAATTGCGTCACACTGTGTCACTCTCTTGCCAAGAGAAACTTAATCTTTACACCTAGATCTCACTCTACTCTGGGCACAGGGGCTAATCTAGCCTTTATTGCAAATGTTCCTCTAGATTCTATTTGCAAATCAGCAACCTGGAGTTTGTTTGTTTATTACTTGTATTGCGCTCCAGACCCGAGGGTATTCAGGCACAAGGCATAAGGATATTCGCAGCTTGGTTACAACATGTACATTAAAGGTAAGTGTGCAGGTGCCAGTTGGTTACATGTAGGTACAATGAAAACAAGATATATACAAGCAGGCGCATTGAAAACTGAAAATATATATAAGCATAATTTGCCTTATAGGACAGATCATGCAGTGTGAAGTATGTGCTGGGCGCAGTCAGTACAATGACTAGTGGTTGACTATATGCTGATGAATCAGTAGGATTCGTGACCATATGGCTGAGAGGTTATAAAAGTCTAGATGTCAGCGTCTTTGAGCCAGCTTGTAATGCTCTGGCGGAACTTTTGGTAGGTTTGATCTGTTCTTAAAGGGGATGGTAACGAGTTCCACAAGAGGGCTGCCTTGACCTGGAAGCTGCTGCCTCCAGTTTTAGCAAGCTTATATCTAGGGACCCAGAGGTAATTAGTATTGGAGAGTCTAGTTATTCTTGTGGCCGGCTTCACAATGAATCTGTCAGAAAGGTAGCGGGGTGCTATGTTATTCAAGCATTTATGGGTAAGGGAGGCAACTTTTAGTTTTATTTTGTCATGTGTGGAGAGCCAAATTTTAGCTCTTGTGTTAGAGATGTGTTCTCTCTTAGAGATTCCTAAGGCTGCTCTCAGAGCATTATTTTGTAGAAGTTGGATTTTTTTGATAGTTTTTTGTTGGCCCCTACGTACAACCCATTGCAGTAGTCAAGCCTGGATAAGATGAGGCCTCTGGCCAAGGTAATGCAGCTGGAGTGTGACAGGAAGGCTTTGCCTGCTCTAATCAGCTTGCATGTGTATGCCATTGCCGAGGCCAAGGCAGTGACCTGTTTGTTGAAGGAAATAGTAGAATCCAAATAGAAGCCCAGAGTTTTGACCTCTTTGGCGACAGTGATAATATTGTTATCTATGTTGAAGGCAGAGTATTCAGGGCTGAGTTTTTTAAGAGTCGAGGGGGACCCAGGATGATTATCTCAGTTTTGTCATCATTCAGGCATAGACCGTGGGTGGCCATTCATGCCTGGATGATGAGATATATCCTGTTTATCAAGGCCAAGGTTCTGTTCATACTTTCACACAACACTACTGCTTAGACACACGCTCTAAGTCTGATTCTCAGGTGGGACAAGTGGTGCTAAGGCATCTCTTTGCTACTGTTACTTCAGACATCCCACCACCATATCCTGGTACTGTTCATTAGTCTATGCACAGCATGTGATTCTAAGCCGATTCTCAAGCATCAGAAGACATGCATTACTCACTGTAATTGTATTTCTGATGATTGTATCTGCTTAGATTCACATGCGCCCGCCCTTCCTCCCCTCTTGGAGTAAAAGGAATATAGACATATTACACCTTCTTTTCTGCTGTGCTAACTCATGCATTCTCTGAGGCTTCCACACGGCAGAACAAAAACAACCAGTGGGACCTCAGCGCGTGAAGGATTTTGGGTACACTACATGTCACGTTAGGGATAGCGTTACACTCGCGCCCATGTCGACATCCCTTTTTCGATCTTCAAAAGAAAGATGCAATACTCTGTGATTACCACTGGATGTCAGACTACATGCACAGCATGTGAATCTAAACAGATACAATCATCAGAAATATGATTACGGTGAGTAATATATGTCTTATTCGGCTGGCACCATTTACAAAGAAATAAAAAATAGGTATGTCACATATACATAGGCAACATGTAAAAGAAACTAAAATACATACAAATCTGCACAACAGTTAAAAATGCACTCGTTGCCAAATTTAGATACATAAAAACTGCTGAGTGAGACTATGTTAAAATTGTCTTCCTAAACGTGTAAAAGAGGCATTTACGTATTCACAGAGATCAGATATAAAACAACTGTCAGCACAAGAAAAGACAAGATGAACAACATTGCCTCTGAAACTGATCTAACGTTGTGACAATGTAACCACTGCCTCCTTAGATCCAATAGTATATTACAAATTATCTGAAAATGAGGCTAGTCATCAATAGCCCCACTACCACAGGAAGAGTGCTTATTCTTAAAAAGCCAGGACATACGATCCTTTAACGTAAGAGTAAAAATCCTGACCATTGCCACAATGTGCCATTTGCAAGGGGGATCATATTTTGTTCATTGGGGTGTTTACTGAGGTTGAGCTATGCGCATCAGCTCGCTATCTAAACCCCACTTTGTAATACCCTCCATGGCCTGTTTAAATTTCCAATTTCCCAGCTTTCTTCTTTAGCTGCTGTTTATTCATAGCACCCGCCTTAATCTGAGCAATATCTAAACCCCACTTCTTGCACAAGAGGGCGCACTTCATACACCAAGGGTAGTTAACATGGGAGCCCTTTGACACCATTTCCCCTGTGGCATTCCTGACATTTGGGTTTTCTGAGGTGGTTGAGAATAGCTTCTTAAAGAATTCCAGAAATGTCAATTCAACCCACACACTGATACTGGGAATACCAACTTCCAAGTGCAGAGCCACCGTTGGGGCGCTGGGGACCAGGCCCAAAGTAAAAGCTAGATGAGTCCCGTGATAAACAATTCACGTTGCCCCAGATTTCACTACTATACCAAACAGCTGAGTGGTCCGTGGCCTCCATAACCTGGATGCATTTATCAAGCCGGTGGCCACTTAATCTGTGGTAAAATGTAGTTGGGCCGCCCAGGCCTGCTCGTAGCCTTTTTTTCACCTGCTCTAAATGCGGAGTCCAGGAGCAATTGCCTGAAAAAACAACACCTAGGGAGCAATAGGTGCTCACCACTTTGATCTTAACGTTATAATTTACCAAGAATGTTCAGGATTATTTCTACCAAAGACCACTATCTTTGTCTTGGAAATATTTAAATGTAAACCATTTAGCTTGAGGTAGCTAGCTGCGTAACTTAGGCTTCGTCCTATTGCCTTTGATGTAAAATCAAGTAGAATGGTGTTATCAGCGTATAAAAGAGTAGAGTCGCCATTTAAAACTGGCGGTTTTGTACCTTCCTGTTGGGGGTGAGGCTTGAAATCTGAAAGAAAAATTATAAAAAGCAAGGGGGCATTGGACAGCCCTGTCACACCCCTTTGTTGGTGGCAAACTCGAAGACCCTCACTAAGTCTAAGAAGCCTTCATATACTCGAACTCCTCTTAATAAGACATATTTTCCGATGATGGTTTTATGGATGGAGGCATGACCTTTTCTAAAGCCTGTTTGGAAAGTAGGTAGAATCCCATTGTCTACTGCCCATTTGGAAAGCCTGCCTGCCAAACACCTGGCAAAGATCTTAGAAGCGCTATCTAACAGGGATATAGCAGGGGGGTCGGGTTGTGAGCCCTTTTTCAAAACAGGTATAATAATGCTCTTGCTCCAAGTAGATTGAAGAACCAAAGAGCGTGCAATCACGTTAAATCATTCCAGCAAGATTGGGGTCCACCAACCCGAGAACCATTTATAGAGGTGTGACCTAATACTGTCCGAGTCTTGGGCTTTTCCGTGCTTGCTATCATTAATAGCACGCATAACCTTGTGAATTGAGAACGTAACCCTACTTTCCAAGCGTAGAGGGGAACTGCAACATTCACGTTCAATAGGATATCCTTGTAATGAGAGACCCACACAGATGACAAAATGAAACTTCCATCCGCTTGAGCACTGTTCCAGTACCCCGTTGCATCATCTTCCCTAATCGCCTTGTCCAAAAGGTTCCACTGGGTCTCGGTGAATACTTTTTTCTTAGCCTTTAAAAGCTTTTAATAGACTTTTTAAAGATTATATACATTGGGCCTCATTACGACCCTGGCGGAAATCGAAAAAATGATGGCGGAAATGCAATACCGCCATCGAATAGCGCTCGGTGCGATCATGACCCGTCACCGCAAAGTACGATGCCATTAGCGACACCGTAGTGAACGCCAACGCTAACTGCACCAAGTACGCGCGCGCGCCATGCCAAACCGTAATTACCACCATGGCGCAACGGTACGCGAATTCTGACCCTAGTGGACATGCACCTAACGCCATCAAGCACGGCGGAAAGTACCATTCCGCCATGGTGAGAAGTACGGCATCGCGAACCAACCGTAAACGGCCCTACTGAGTGCCTGTACACCGCTCCCTGGCCACATTGTACAACTCCCCGTAGGTGCAATGAAGTCACACAATGCAACCAGTGAAATGTACTAGTCATCCATGCCTGCCAACGAACAAATGAATCTCAAGAGGGGCCAATGGGAGCTGCAGGGCACAGATGGCACGAATACAGAAGCTATACAAATGGACATGACCTCAGTCTCCCACCAAGAAACGCACGCAAACACAGGCACCTGTGACCAGCAATATTCCGATAATCACATCATTCCACCAATCCAACTGGCTGACCGGCATCTGTTACACAAAAGCTAATCCCCCGCCCCTGAGCATGACATCATCAAAACAGTCATATTGGCAGCCCTTATCCCTGACCTCACTGGGCTTCGTAGGCAAACGCGCCCAGCACAGTACCACGCAACTATACTCCGAAGCTGGAACCCAATGCAGATCTCCTCACAATACATCGCTCCCCAAATAGGAATATGCCACATCACTTGCAAAGAAGAACGCTTACCGGTTCATATCAGAATAGAAATTTAATGCACAACAAATTCACCAAGCCCATACAGCCATTAGGCCATGAACTCCAAAATACATTTCACCATTGTGGGCTGCATCCGCAATAAATGACCAGCTACTTCTTGTGTGACGCCCTGTTCCTTCATGGTACACAGGGGCTACATTCTCATACGAAAAGGCAACATGGAAGCGCCTAGAACCGCAGGGCCGTCCCAATAGGGAGGCACTAGTCCAGCTGAAAGGCCGAAATGTTGCTCCTAGCCACTAGTACTGCGTAAGGGCATGTGGCCCATTGGCGATCGTCCCATAAGATCGTAATGCTGCTCCACTGATTAACACGAAGCAGCAGGTGTCGGGAGTAAAATCCATCTGCAGGAGTGGCATACAGATGGCAGTGGCAAAAGGGGAGGAGATACCTGTCAACCAAATGAAATGAAAAAGAATAGTATGGCCATCAGAACTACATTTGAATTACTCACTTCAATGATCACACCAAATCCACAGCCATATGCATGCTAGCCCACTCCAAAGGATCATCACCACCCAAAAACCACTTTCGAATCATAACTATCTATATCGAGGTGAAAACACTATCACAAACGAGTGTACCTGTGCATGCGTCTGTTAAAACAGAATCCATCAGATGGGATTGGTAACGTGCATAGACACAAGTGTCTGAAGGCGCGTCGAGACAGGGAGGGCTCAACAAGGCCAGATAGACGATGGTCCCACTATGGCAGCCCTGCATCACATAGCGCAGGGGAGGCGGATAGATTCCAAGAAGCCCTGTACATGGCAAACTCTGTATCAAATCATCTGTCCATGCATCCATACATCATTCCCTCATCCCGTAATGAAAACGCCTGTTTCCATACTCACATAACATGTGAAATTTCCATTGAGTCTGTGCGTTATGCAGCCTGCAAAATCCACTGTGCCCCAGCCCGTAATTCCAGTGTTGTGAAGTAACATGTATTTGGGAACGTCCGGCCTCATCGCCCACTTCGCTATTGCGCATCCCAAACTATTCATATCAATCATTGCATCCTCGCCATGGCCCCTGTCCCAAGGACATTGAACAATAGAACGTTATATTTGCAGTCAGACCTGTGGGCATCTCCTCGTCGCTAGCTGAAAACCGAAAGCGCCGCCCTTCGAATTCCTCATTTGCAACATCACGTCGAAAAGGCATCTGTGGCCGCTTGAAATCACAAATTAATCCATCCAGTGCGGCTGTGTGTGAAAATGGCAACTGCCTTCACTCACAAATGGGACGCCCCGCCCGTCGGTGAACCTCGGTACAGTGTTGCATGAGGGTCCACCGTTACTCGAGTACTACGTTCCACTGACCCTTCACAAGTCTGTTCGCGACTGCAAAGATAGTATGTGAAACAATGGGACCATAGCCGAATGAACATATCAACCAATGTTACACTGCCATCGGGTACAAATACATGATTGTAATAGCAAGATGCCATTCGTCGAATTGCAGCGTTGTGTGCGGGACGTGCTCGCCCAAAGGGGAGAGCAGCTTGCACAGGTGGAATGAATCACCACAGGTGGAGGCCATACAGCCTGAAAACACATAAATTGCACACCCAGTCTCCACCCACAACCACACCCACTCCGAAATGCTACCGGCAGGACTAGCTATGTTGGCCCTGGGGGACCTGATAGCACTGCAAGTACTCCAACTTCAAGAAGAAGACGAACACCAACTACAACCGGCCGCACGGAAGAGACGCAGGAGGAGGAGGAGGGCAAGGCAGGGCCAGCAAGGGCCGCCAGCACAGCCACTACCACCACGCAGGCAGCCCGCAATCCCACGCCTCCGAGCACATCCGTTCAACCTCACTGATGAGCAGATCCACACCCTCTACCGTTTGGACCGGGACACCATAACCGCCATTGTGGACATGACACAGGCTGACCTTGTCAGCATGATAGATAGCCCAACCGCCATCCCACCCCTACTGAAGGTGGTGTCTGTACTCCACTTCCTGGCCACAGGCACCTACCAGCACACAGTCGGACAGTTGCATGGCATATCACAGCCACTGTTCTCACGGACACTATTGCAAGTGCTCGATGCCCTCCTGCAGCACGCAGACGACTACATCTCTCTACCACGCTCGGAGCAGGAAATTACCAACACAAAAGTGGGATTCCATGCACTTGCCGGCATACCGGGTTGCATTGGTGCCATCGACTGCACCCATGTGGAATTGGTCGTCCCACATGCCATGGAGGCCCAGTACCGCAACCGAAAACAATTTCATTCTCTGAATGTACAAATGGTGTGTGACTCCAACAGGATCATTACACATTGTTGTGCCCGATTCCCTGGATCAACCCATGATTCTATGGTCTTGAGGAACTCTACAATACCACGCTACATGGAGCGACACGCAGGGAACAGATCCTGGCTACTCGGTGAGTCTCATTTCATGCATGATGATGTGGGGTATGTGATGCGGCAATGACCTGGCAGGAAGGGGGGGGGTGCGTACGTAGCAATGGCATTCCTCAAAATTCCTTTATTGTCCACATACAGGTGATGCCGGGTATCCACTGAAGAGATGGCTCCTCACACCAGTCCGGAACCCACGGGACCAGCATGAGGAGGACTACAACCATGCCCACTCACGTACCCGTGTAGTCATAGAACAGGCATTCGGCCTACTGAAGACTCGTTTCCGCTGCCTCAGCAGGTCTGGCGGGGCACTCCTCTACCGCCATGTGAAGGTTGCAAAGATGGTCATGGCATGTGTCATGCTCCACAACATGTGCGTACGTAGAAATGTGCCCATGCCCCCTGACGTAGAACTGCAAGCACCTGATGATGGTCATGATGAGGGTGGGGATGTGGCAGCACCTCAAGGAGTCTGCGAGGCACAGGAGGGCCGTGACATTCGTCAGCATCTCATAGATGCATGCTTCTAGCACTCACGCCTGGTGGCTGATACATGGACACGGGACTCGTGGCACTGTGTGTGTCTGGAACATGCACAATATGGACTGTACGCCTATAATGGCCTCGTACACAAAGATCAATGTCCACACATCTCATTGGATGATCGTGCATTGTTTATGGCATATGTGATATCATGTTAAACACCCTATCGACCCACCACCCAAGTGAGCCCAACACACCCCCTCCACCCTCCTACCTCCCCCCGAACACCAGTGTCCAAAGATGCTCATTGTCAGTGGGCAGTCGCTATTGCAAGCCCCCTCTGCGGGTATCAGGGGCACCCCTGCCTGTGGAGCGCAGGTTCCTCCCAGATCTACGTTGGGGGCTGCCCTGGACGGAACTTGCAACGGATGATGTCTCTGCCTGCTCACGTCCATGCATGTCCCTAAGGGTTTGTGAGAGCTCAGTGAGCACACGGCGCACTGCGGCAAGTTCGGCACATACGTCTTTGGACGTCGCATGCAGTTCCCCCCTCAGGCTCTCGGTGCTTCTCTCCATTTGTACTCTCAGGCTCTCGGTGCTTCTCTCCATTTCTACTCTCAGGCTCTCGGTGCTACTCTCCATTTGTGCCCTTAGTGTCTCTGTACTTCTCTCCATTTCTGCCCTAAGTGTCTCAGTTGATGTTTCTTTGTCTGCCTTAGTGCCCCCACATTCATCGGCATGGTACTTGAGGAGCGTGGCCAGTTGCTGCTGTTGCACGATTACCTGGTCGAGGGACTGTTGCCTCTGCTGGGCCATGGCCATTTGCGGTGGTGTCACAGAGTGGCTGATCACCTCATGTTGCCTTGCCACAGGGCTTGTGGGGGATGGCCAGTCGTCGTCTTGTGGGTGCCCCTGCGTGGTATCCTCATGGTGTACGGGATGGAACAGACAGGGGGATTGAGACAGGTCATGGATGGATCTAACTTCGACATCCCCGTTTTCTGTGTCGGAGCATGCTGCCATTAATGCAGTGTCACCTATGGTGCTGCTGCCACCAGAAGCAGTGCCTACTGTGGCATCCATTGGGGGGACCTGTGGTGGTGTTGTTGTGGGCATGCTGGCTGCTGGGGTGCCTGTTGGAGTTCCCTCCTCTGTGCTGCCACTTGATTTGTGCTGCTTCCGTGTCTTGACGCGTGCAGCTGAGGTGGAGGGTCTTTGGCCGTTGGTCTTGGCCCTCTTTGCAGGTGTGCTGGTAGGGGTGTCCTGGAGCTCGTCGTTTGGATCGGACCCTGTGGTGGAGTAAAGGAGGGCGAGCGTTATTAATGGGTCTGTGGGAATTGGAATGGCAATGTATCACATGCATTGGGGTGGTACCTGAGGGTGATTTGGGTCGGGGCCTTGGAGGTGGTTTCATTTGTGTGTGGAGTGAGGGTGCAGTTGTTTGGCAGCCTGCAGTTAGGGTGTGCCTGCTGCACGTGTAGAGGGTGTTTTTAGGATTTTTAATTATTTATGTATTTGATGTGAGTTTTAAAGTGTGCTATCAGGCCTATGTATGTGGACGTTCTCCTGGACATGTGTTACTGTTGCACTATGTGGGCACGTGGTACTTCACATGATTGGACATTGTGGTTTTGGCATTGTTTTATTTGGGACACCTACCTGATTCTTCGGATGTCTGCACTCCTTTCTCCATCCCTCCGACTCCCTCTATGCTCTCCATTCCAATGGTGGAGGCACAGATTTCTTCCCAGGGGGTCAACTTGATGGGTGATTCCGATCCTCCCCCGGTAGCTGTGGCAATGTTGCGGTTGGCAGAAAGTATGCTACGGACGCGTATCCGCAGGTCGTCCCATCGCTTTCTGCATTGCTGTGGGTTGCGGGGTGCGGTCCCCACCGCACTTACCCGCTGTGCCACCAGGGCCCATATGGCCTTCTTGTTCGCAAGTGCCGTCCTGGTCATTTGCGTGGAGAAGACGGCGGCAGCATTCTCCTGGAGGGTCTCTGTGAGCACGGTGAGTTCCTCACGGGAGAAGTGGACCTGCCGCTTGCGGTCGCACGCTTTCTTCGCTACTTTTCCCATTTTTCTTGGTTTCACTAGGGTGGATGACGGGTTGGGATGTGTCTCAGGGTAGTATTTTTAATGGTTGTGTGGAATTTGTGGTTTTATAGGTGTACGGCGTGATGTTTCCCGTTCCGGGACCATGCTTTTACTTCCGTTTCCGTATATTTACGGTCACCGTACTTTCCGGTTTGCGTTCACTGCGGTGTCCGCTGAGATGGGTGGCGGTATTGCACCTAGGGCTCCGTACGGCGGCGGTGTGGGCCGTTTTGGGGTCATTTCCGCCATCGCGGACTTTGCACTTCCGCCATGGCGTGGTGCTCGTGCCCGATGGGTCGGAATGAGCCGCACTTTGCTCCATCGTGCAATGGCGGAAACGCTATTTACGCTATGGCGGTCCGGTCGGTTGATTTCCGCCAGGGTCGTAATGAGGGCCATTGCCTGCAGTCATATTGTTATTCTTTGATGCAACACACATTTCAAATGTTGCCCTGCGACACTCCCCATCAAACCAGAATGCATTGTTACGCTCTTTCTCCTGTCGGCAAGAAAGAGTACTGGGTGTCTGATGTTATTTGCTAGCAACAGGATCTTTAACAGAGCCTGAGTGGAAATCCCTGCCCGACAGGTCTGCCTCAGCCAGCACGGAAGCTATCTTATCCTTGGTCAATGTCATCACATGGGAAACTTTAACAGACTCTTCAGAACAAAAGGATACTTTAAAATTAGGGTTTGGTCGTTACGGAATCCACGAGAGAACTAACGGATTATGATCACTTTTCAGGTGCTTGTGGACCACAAAATCATTCACCATCTGGTAAGAGCAACAATCTGCCAAACCTAAAAGGAAGGCAATCACCCCAACTTCCCCAGATGGGACAAGTAGAAAAGCAGCTAACCTGATGGCCCCAATAGCATATGCAAACCTGCTGATTCATGAAATAAACCTTCTTTCAGGTGATCTGGATAATGATGAAATAGATAAATATCCTTTATCCAGAACTAATAATAAAGATTGTAAACAAAATCCCACCTCTAAATATTAATCCTACTGTGGTAATTCCGATAAAGACAAGTCTACTGGCATCGCGACTACTTCATCATTTAAATCATAAAAGCCACAGACCCTGTTATACCACCACCAATGCCGAGTTATGTGAGATTCCCCGACCACCAAAACAAGAGGGTGGGGAATGCTACGCTGTAGTGGCCGCTTGTCGTGGGCTAAAAAGAGATAATTCCTTGCCCATTCTGCTCTCCCAACCAGACCAACCATTAGATAATGACGAGGCCCAAACACAGCCCGAGGCCATGGTAGACAGTTCCTCCTTGCCCTTCCTGCTGTCCCAACCAGACCAACCATTAGATCATAACAAGGCCCAAACACAGCCAGTGGCCAGGGTAGTCAGTTCCTCGGACCAAGACCAGGTAACTAGAGGAAAGGATGTAATTTATGTTCCATCCATTCCTTGCCCTTCCTGCTGTCCTGACTAGACCAACCATTCAATCAAGACGAGGCCCAAACACAATCTGACAACAGGGTAGTCAGTTCCTTGGACCAATGCCAGTTAACTAGAGGAGAGGATGTCATTTATGTTTCATCCATTCCTATCCCTTTCTGCAGTCCCGACTAGACCAACCATTAGATAATGACGAGGCCCAAACACAGCCCGAGGCCAGGGTAGTCAGTTCCTCCTTGACCTTCCTGCTGTCCTGACTAGACCAACCATTAGATAATGACGAGGCCCAAACACAGCCAGTGGCCAGGGTAGTCAGTTCCTCGGACCAAGACCAGGTAACTAGAGGAGAGGATGTCATGTATGTTCCATCCATTCCTTGCCCTTCCTGCTGTCCTGACTAGACCAACCATTCAATCAAGACGAGGCCCAAACACAATCTGACAACAGGGTAGTCAGTTCCATGGACGAAGGCCAGTTAACTAGAGGAGAGGATGTCATTTATGTTCTCCAGCATGGGGTCTGGCATGGATTCACATGCTCATGAATATTCCCCGTCGTCAGGCTGGGAATCCTCGGTAAAGAAAAAACCAGTATCAGTTTCGTTTCTGATCTGTCTTTCGTAGCAATAACCAATCACTGGTCTCTGCGTCATACTGACCACAGCCAATGACTGCCCTCTACCTAAGCACCGCCTCTGGCAGCCATCTTCAGATTTTTACCGCACGTTCATGTGTTGGGATCCTCGTGCTATTGCTCTCGAGCGTTAGTTGCTATTTTTTCGCGCTTTTCACAAAAAACTTCGATTCTTCGGTCAAAAGAGCCTCAAGCTCCACCGATCCTACATCCGATCAACGGGGACCCGTGTCGGATTCGTCTGTGCCCCTCAAGGGTGAAGATTTCGTCGAGCTACACTTCGGAGGACTCCAGAAGCTTCTCAGGCCCGGTCTCGGAGATGGCCCAGGAGAAGGGAAGCTCGACGCCCGGAAAGCTGTTCAGGGTCTGCCCTGGATGCCAGCTGCAGAACGTCTTTAAGGAGGACGAACACTCTTTCTGCCTTTACTGCCTTCATGAGGACAAAACGCACGTGGAAAAGGACTGTGCGTTTTGCGGCAACATGTCGGAACGGACCATGAAGGACCGTCATCAACGTCTCGCCAACTGGCTGGAGGGTAAGAGCCCGTCTGGCGAGAAGAAGAAGAAATCCGAGCGGTCTTCTAAGACCTTTGAGGGCGCCCCGGCGACGGGGGCCCAACATAAGGCCAAGCACCGCGAGTCCGCTGGCACCCGGAGCGCCGAACGGTCGGGCTCTACGGGCGCCAGGCAGGGCGCACCCTCCCCGGCGCCATCAACCACGAGCCAACGCTCTGGGTCGGGTAAGAGGAAGGCCGAGCACCCGGCGAAGCTCCTGGAGAGGCCCCGGTCGAGCTCTAAGGCAGAGGAGGAGCGTGGCAGTGCCCCCTCCCTCAAGGATAAGGCGGTGAGCGCACCTAAGGTGGTGAAGGCCTTGATCCATCCGACCAAGCCCTCTATCGAAACGGTCGCGGCGGCCCTGGCCCAGCCTGTGGAGGCTGCACCAGTGGTGGCGACCTCAGGGCCCAGAATCTCCCTGCCTCCTCGGAGGGAGTCTTCTTTTGTGCCCATCGATAGGACCCCCGTGAAACCCTCCGTGGGGAAGAAGGGGGGGCAGGGCGTCGTCGTAGATTCGGCCTCAACCTCAGAAGAGGAGCTGATCGAGGTCTTAAGCCACGGCCTAGGCGTGGAACAAGACCAGCCCGTCGGAATGGGCCCCGATGCAGGTGACGACGACGACATCGTCGAGGATACCGACGGGGCCCCTGCTCGCCCGTCGGATTCCCCTCTGCCAACGCCGCGAGACAACTCGGCGGCCATTTTGTTGGCCATACAGTCCTTATGCACTGAGATAAGGACGAGGCTACCGTTACCGACGGAGGAACCTCTCCCGTCGGGGGATCCAGAACCGGGACCTTCTGGTGTTCCCCCTACCAAGAAAAGAAGGATCCATCCTCCACCTCCTTTTCAACCGTCGCGCCCCGTCCAGCCCTCCTCCCCATCCACCCGAGGGGATGATACGGGGACTGACACGGCAGCGACGGGTACGGACGACGAGGCATACGACGAGGATTTTCCGTCGTCGCCTCCCACCAGGGCTTCTCCGCCCGACGAGATCGGATCTTTCCACTCCATGATCTCCAGGGCTTCCGAGCTTTTCCAACTCTGCCCTGAGGAGAAGAAAAAGGAAGGCTTCCTTTATCAGCGGCGCGAGGCCAAGAGGAAGACGGTCCTCGCAGTGCCTCTGTTGGACGACATTTGGGATGAGGGCCTTTCCCTCCTCAAGAACCCTTCCACGACGCCAGCTAGAAGAGACCGGTACGAGAAGAAGTACCGGGTCCCAGACACGGCCCCCCTATGCCTCCGGGCGCAGCCTACCCCGGACTCCGTCGTCTCCGCGGCAGCCAGGAAGAAAGCGGGGGGGGGTGCGGCCTCCACATCGACTTCCCCGCCGGACGGCGAGGGAAAGAAATTGGATACTATGGGACGTAGAGTCATCTCGTCGGCAGCGACGACGATTAAAGCGGCCAACGCCTTGGCTATCGTGGCCCGCTACGACAGGGAGCTCTGGTACAAGATGGCTCCCCTGCTGGATTTTCTGCCGGACGACAAGAGGGCGGAGGCCCTTGAGATCCTCCAGGAAGGTGAAGTGGCTTCGGACCACGCCATCACCGTGGCGACGGACATCGCCGACGCGGGGTTCCGCCAGCTGGGCAACGGCGTTTGCCTTCGACGTCGTGGATGGCTCAAAGCTACGGACTTTCGGCAGGACGTCCAGACCAGAGTCCTGGACATGCCCTTCGACGGGAACAACCTGTTTGGGAAGACGGTGGACGATTCCCTCCAGGCCATCAAGGCGGATACTGAGACGGCCCGGGCCCTTGGAGTCCTGCAGCAACGACGGACGCCCTTTCGGAGCGGCGGAGGCAAGGGCGCCTCCAAAGGTTCCGGCGGCGGTTTCTCTTCCTACCGTCAAGCGACCCGCTCGTCGTCGCAAGAGGCCTACAGAGGACGAGGCAAGTCTAGCGGACCCCGCCGTCGTCGCCAAGGAGGTCAAGGCGGCAAGGCCGCGTCCAAGCGGGATTGAACCGGCCGTGGGGTCGGGCCCCCACCGAAGCACCGCGGTGGGAGGCCGGCTGGCGGGCTTCGTCAGCGTGTCGGAGTCCATCTCCACCGACCGTTGGGTGCTGGACGCCCTGGCCCGGGGCCACGCGCTCGAGTTTCAAAGAAGGTGCCCGCGCGTCCCCCCCGTGGCCAGGAAAGAACTTCACGTCCCTCAACTTCTCCTGGAGGTAAAGGCGATGCTCAGGAAGGGCGCCATCGAACTCGTCCCAAAGAGGCTTCGGGGCTCCAGAGTCTACTCGCGATACTTCCTCGTGAAGAAGAAGACGGGAGGATGGCGCCCCATCCTGGACCTGCGATGGCTGAACAAGTTCATCAAGGCGCAGAAGTTCCGGATGGTCACCCTACAGCACGTCCTGGGTCAACTGGAGGAAGGAGACTTCCTATCGTCGTTGGATTTGGAGGATGCCTACTTCCACATTCCAATCCTAAAGGGGCACCGAAAATTCCTCAGGTTCGTGGTCCAAGGGCGTCATTACTACGCCAAATCCCACCTGGTGCCCGCGCAAGTCGCACTGTTTCTGGGAGCGAGGCTCGACACAGTGTCCCTTCTGGCCTCCCCGTCGGAGGAGAGGACCAGGACCATCTTGGGCAAAGTGCAACGGATGTTGGTGGCCGACGCGGCCAAAGTGAGATCCATCAAGTCCCTCCTCGGGATGATGTCTTCCTGCATCTACCTCATTCCCATGTGCAGGCTCCGGATGCGCCCGTTGCAAGAATTCCTGGATGCGCGCTGGATCCAGACGACGGGCAGCTTCGAAGAAAGGATCAAGCTCGACGAGAGTTTCCGACGAGCGATACGGTGGTGGGGCACCCGCGCGCATCTGACGGCGGGCATGGACTTCCAGACCCCAGCCCACCAGGAGACTGTGACCACGGATGCCTCCCTGGAAGGGTGGGGAGCGCACACCGAAAATCTGCACGCGAGGGGACTCTGGCTCCCGACGGAGAAGTCCCTGCATATCAACGTCCTGGAGCTCCGTGCAGTGTTTTGGGCCCTCAGGTCCTTCCTTCCGTCCCTGAAGGGCAAGGTGGTGAGGATCTTCACCGACAACACCACCACCATGTTTTACATCAGGAAACAGGGCGGAACCAGGTCCCCAGCGCTGTCCAAGGAGGCGCAGGACCTGTGGCATTGGGCCGTCGCCCAAGGGATTTTTCTGGTGCCGTTTCATCTGGCAGGGATAAAAAACACCATCGCCGACTCACTCAGCAGGGAGCTGCGCTCGTGCCACGAGTGGGAACTACGGCAGGATCTGGTGGATCGCCTCTTCCGACGGTGGGGCACACCCCAGATCGACCTGTTCGCGACGGCTACGAACACCAAGTGCCGGAGGTTCGCCAGCAGGTTTCCCCAGACGAGGAGCATGGGCGATGCTTTCTCGTTCCCCTGGGAGGGCCTGTTCCTCTACGCGTTCCCTCCCTTGCCTCTGCTAATCCGGCTCGTCAACCAGCTCAAGAGGTCACGGTGCAGGATGATCCTCGTCGCACCTGCGTGGCCGAGGCAGATATGGTTCCCGGACCTTCTGGACTTGTCAGCGTCCCCGCCGATCAAGCTGCCGGCGGACGCGGATCTACTCTCCAGGGAAGGAGGCGCCATCCTCCACCACGACCCGAAGTCGCTGAACTTGCAGGCCTGGCTCCTGCAGCGCTAGAGTTTGGAGGATACGACATACCGGCCGATTGCAGAGAGGTTCTTGCAAAGGCCAGGGCGTCCTCGACTCTTAAATGCTACGGACACAAATGGAAGAGGTTCTCTGTCTGGTGCCACGCACAGAAGATTAACCCTCTACGGATTACGGCTCCCCAAGTACTGCCGTACCTGCTGACGCTGGCCAAAGCTGGACTGGCACACGCGTCCATCAAGATTCATCTTGCTGCGATCTCCCGATACACCAGAACCACGGGGCGGACGTCCTTGTGGTCTCATCGTCTGGTGAAAGAGTTCATGAAGGGACTATTCAGATCGTTCCCGCCGGTGAAGGCTCCGGCCCCGGCGTGGGAGCTCAACGTGGTGCTGACCAAGCTCATGGGACCTCCGTTCGAGCCTCTGCACTCGGCACCGTTGAAGAATCGATCGTGAAAAACAGCTTTTCTTGTGGCCATCACCTCCGCACGACGAGTGGGAGAGATACAGGCCCTTTCCTGCAAGGCCCCGTACTTGACTTTCCACGACACGAGGGTAGTGCTCAGGACGCACCCCTCCTTCATGCCCAAGGTACCGTCGGACTTCCATCTCAACGAACCCTTGGTGTTACCTGTGTTCTTCCCGTCGCCTTCGTCGCCGGCTGAGAGGACTTTGCACTCGCTGGATGTAGCTAGAGCGCTGAAGTTCTACGTGGACCGCACGAAGGGTTTTCGGAAGACGTCACAACTCTTTGTGAACTTTGGACCTGTCAATCAGGGGAAGGCTCTCTCGAAGGCTTCCATCTCCAGATGGCTCTCCGGCTGTATCATGTACTGTCACCGGTTGGCAAACCGACCGCTGCCTGGCCGTCCGAGAGCCCATTCCACCAGAGCGATCGCAGCTACCACGGCGTTCCTATCTGGTGTGCCCCTGCTGGACATATGCAGGGCTGCTACGTGGAGGTCGACGCACACCTTCACGAAATTCTACTGCGTCGACCGGGATTCCAGGGAGGAGTCCAGGGTCGGCCAAGCAGTGCTGCGCAACCTGTTCGCCTGAGGTGGGCCTGGTGAGGAGGTAAGATGCTTAATGTTGAGTTGATGTGATGCTTAATGTTGAGCCTTTGCCACCTCCCGTGGTTGTGCATGTGTGTACTGCTATGTATTCTTTATTCATGAGCATGTGAATCCATGCCAGACCCCATGCTGGAGAAGGAACAAGTTACTTACCTGTAACTGTTGTTCTCCAGCATGGGTCTGGCATGGATTCACATGCGAACCCTCCCGCCTACCCCTCTGCGGCTTTTCACTTGGTCATACTGCCACTTCACGTGCTTCCAAATCTGAAGATGGCTGCCAGAGGCGGTGCTTAGGTAGAGGGCAGTCATTGGCTGTGGTCAGTATGACGCAGAGACCAGTGATTGGTTATTGCTACGAAAGACAGATCAGAAACGAAACTGATACTGGTTTTTTCTTTACCGAGGATTCCCAGCCTGACGACGGGGAATATTCATGAGCATGTGAATCCATGCCAGACCCATGCTGGAGAACAACAGTTACAGGTAAGTAACTTGTTCCTTTCATCCATTCCTTGCCCTTCCTGCTGTCCTGACTAGACCAACCATTCAATCAAGACGAGGCCCAAACACAGCCCGAGGCCACGGTAGACAGTTCCTCCTTGACCTTCTTGCTGTCCCGACTAGACCAACCATTAGATAATGACGAGGCCCAAACACAGCCCGAGGCCACGGTAGACAGTTCCTCCTTGACCTTCTTGCTGTCCCGACTAGACCAACCATTAGATAATGACGAGGCCCAAACGCAGCCCGAGGCCACGGTAGACAGTTCCTCGGACCAAGACAAGTTTACTAATAAATGTGAAACCTTGTAATTTCGGGCAGTTTGTTGAGGAGCCCACCTCTCAACCTCCCCATACGCACAAATAATCCTCAGGTCCCAAACCATCCTTGACTTTGAACGATCCAACGGCTAGTGCATCTTTGCTCAGATCCTGTATCATCCTTAACTCTTGTAGGAGCTGTTCTGGTTGCGTCCTTTTGCAGAAGGATATTTGTGAAATCATGGAGGGTCTCCTCTCCTTGAAGGAGGTGATACTTGATCTAAGTAGGGAACTGGGCTCTATATGTGAGCGAAATAAACAGAGCTCTTATTGCTGACGCAGGCCACAAAGGTCTCAATAGTACACTACAGTCTTCTCCTCAGAATAGGAGACCCACTTTCAACCAAGGGTCAACGTTGTTAATACCCATAACCCAGCATTAAGAGTAACCAAATGTACGGTAATACTACAGGAAGGAGCATCAAACCCCTGTCGACTGCGCTACTATCAATGCAACGAACTGAGGAAAAATCTGTCTGTGCGTGCAAAGTGTCAGTCATTTTGCCTTGGAGGTAGCAGTGGTCTGATTTCTAATATAGTTCTCCTAGTGTAAACTAAATGAAAAAGATGGCGTTTACAGAGACACAAAAGGGAGTTCAGACTACATGCCTCATCATGAGGTTTATTTATTTATACAGAAGATGGGAGATGCAAATTTATACGGAAGGGACGGAGATGGCTCCCCCCTTAGCTCACACAACATTCACTTGGTGGGGGAATGGGGCAGGGGGGCGGGATATACCACCTCTCCCGCAACAAGGCTATGCCCCTTTACATGGCATTTATCGGCATAAAAGCTGCCGGCGACAATGTCGAACGCAACCTTTATGGGATATCTTGCACGAGTCTAGACTTCCATTCCAGTTAGTGACCTGCATCGAGGCACTTTACACTTCTGATATAGCTAGAGTTAGACAGGGACAGCGGGGTCAACAAGCAGAAACACCCCTGTCACAAAAGGGGTGACAGAGGGATGCGTAATGGCCCCTTAATTATTTACACTTGCTATTGATGTCATTGCAAGATCTTTATTGGGGTCTAGAACTGATGCCCCTTTGACAGGAAATGAACGTATTAACATTCTCTTATTCGCGGATGAGGCTGTTTTACCGTCTACTTCCTCCCCAGGATCTAAAGAAGACTTTTAATGATTGTGTATTTTTGTGCAGCAGAATACTGTTGGCCACACCTCTTTAAGGCTTGGAAATGCCGCCAATACACTGTCATTCATGTGCCCTTTGCATGAAGATTGTACTCTTATACATTCTGTAATATTTTATTCTGAATTTGGCTTTTGTTGTTCAATGTCACAGGAATAAAGCATATTTACTATTTACTGCTATTACACTTTGGAAACATCATGTTGGTGTAAAGGGCATTTTCACATGACGTTGTAACTTGTTCTTTGTTGTTTCTTTGAGGACAGATGAAGCCTCAGGTTCAGTGTTTGCTTCTCATCTTAGAGAGGAAGTGGGAGGAAGGAGTCCAGGCCAAGAGTTGGGTGAGTGTCACACATGCTCCTGGGAGCCTCCAGTACTTGCATTGAATGTAAGTGGTATATGATCCTGGCATGAGACAATGTAGGGCTCGCTCGGTTACCCATCTCTTCCCATCTTGTTACAGAATATCCTGGTTTGTTGCATGTCTTGGGTTGGACAATTGGTGGTCCCTCTTCTCCCTGTGTTCCTACAAGTTCCCTTTTTGCTGATGGCAAATGTTAGCATACAGGATTTCTGCACCTCTTTTCATTAGACTGTTCTCTTCATGGGATTACAGGACATGCAAGTATTACAGCCATCGACACGATGCGTGTTGAAGACACGACGGATGCCTGTTCCATGGAGACCCTTGAATCGGAGACCGGGAGTCCTACAGGTGGGTAGAACGATGATGAGCATGAACAGGAACCTTTGGGGGGCTTTTAGGGAGTTTTGCAAAAGTCCAACTTTGGTAGGACTTTAGAAGACTCACACACGTGGGCCACAGGGCTGCAACGTCTAGTATAGGCCTGAACCACACGAGCATGTTGGTAGCAATGGCCGAGCAGCCAGGCTTATCTTAGGAGGGAGGGGGGCTGTGGGCAGGTAGAAACACACATAGTCCCAAGAAACACTGACACACGAAAAAAAGATATATACAAAATAATGGTTTATTCTATATACACACCAAGGCAAAGATACGTCTTCAGTAAGATAAGCACTATCCATTCAGTAGACACGATGCAAAACCAATACATTGTATACAGTAAGTAAATTACTTTTGTAGTGACTTCAGAATAGCAATCAGCAATTCACAGGTAAGTAAAATCCACATTTGTAATAAACTTGTAATACTTTGTTTCAGGAAAGAAGATATGAAACATCACCAACACTAGGTAAGTGATTTCATTGCAATTCTTTTACAGAGGATGAGGCTTTTGAAGTCCATCCCTATCTAGTTCTGAATGTTTTTCAGGGTCAGATTGGAGATAAAAACAGATAAAGCACGAGCTGTAGAAAGTCAAGAGTTCCAGAGGAAATCTTCAGCAGCAAGGAAGTAACACTTTTGCGTTGAAAAAGGACTAAAGGACTTCGGAGAAGGCTCCCTGAAGGCACACAAGTGTTAGGCCTGGGTGAACGTGTATGGGCGAATTCCCAAGCACACAAATCACCACTCCAGCAACACAGGAGCACCAAGGCATCTTTAGGTAAGTTCTACCTTGAGTCTTACAGAACCTTTGGAGCAATACACGGATGCAGCAGGATGCCCTCGTGTTGCAGCAGCAGCATACCCAGTTACATGGATTCTTGGTCATGGAGACGAAAGAAGGGACACTGAAGTGGATCTTGTAGAAGCAGTCGAGAGGAGGGGCGTCCAACGAAGGATTGATCGCGGCACTGAGGTTTTGTTGCCCTTTTCTAAGCACCATTGAAGAACGGTTAATCCTGGTCGATTCATCTCACTTTCTCGGTCCAGCACTCTGATGAGGGGACTTCAAGGAGTGAAAGCTAGCCTCTAGAGGTCTGGAAGGTGTCCATCAAAACATTTTGTGAGGATTCGATCTTCGGAAGATGATGTACTGCATAGAGGTCTCAGGTCCCAGGGCATTGGCAAATTGCAGCGATAGAAGGTCACAGCTCATCGTGGGATGGCTCGAAATGCAGGATGTCTTGAGACTGATTCAACCCACCAGTGTAAGGTTGAGAGTCGTCCTCTTTGCGGTTCCCCTGACACTTGGAAGAAGGGGTCGAACAGCAGCGGTTACACAGAAGCATCTCCGGTCACCCGGAAGTGGTTGCGGACATCTCTGCTTCTTCTTCCTCGTTGGTTCTTCAGTTCCAGTGGTCAGCTCTGCTTCAGCCTCAGGAAACTCGACTTTTATGGCGGAACCCAGCCATTCAGGATACAGGCACACCCAGCCTCCCAGTCTAAACTGGTTCCAGGCAAGCACAGCAGAAGGCAAAGTCCAGCAGAGTTTCGGAATCCTCCCCTGCTTCCTGTCCTCACAGACTAACCAGCGCCTTGACAGGCTTTTCAAAGGATTCCCGCTGAAGACAAAAATCAAACAAGGACCTCGCCCACCCTGAATGACAGAAGATGGACCAGGAAAGGACAGACCACCATTTTGGGTCAATTGTGATCCTTCTGTGCATTACCGCGGCAGTGAGTACAGCCTGGGGGTAAAAATTGCTCAAATGTCGGTAGGATAGAACCACGGCAACCAGCTATTCAGATTAGCTTGGCACTGTAACTGAAAAGTTACAGGAGCAGTGAGAAAGGGTACACATTGTAACCCCTCAGCACTCCACATAAGGTGGGGTGTGCTGATCTCACAAAAGAAAAGAGAGGTAGGATCAAAAAAAATCCCCCTGCCCTGTGTTCTCTCAAGGAAAGTAACAGCTCAATGAAAAAGGTATAAAAAGATTCCCATAGACCGAGTAAAAGAATGAGATACTGGGGAAAGAGGTTGCCACTCACTCAGGAGAACTGACATAAATGCCAGTAGTCCAGCAAAAAGTACTCGGGTAATCACTTGTGGAGGAGATATCACAAAAAATGTAAATCAAACTAAGACCCCCCCCCCCCTGCCCCCAGACTGAGGGACAGGAGGATTTCATCTACTCCTGGATGTATCTGGTCTAACCTACTGTAGAGTCCATCAGCATTCTTTTTATGACTACCCTGGCCTATACTTTCTAGTTTCAGTCTAAGCCTGTGCAAGCTATAGGACCTACAGCTATTTCTAGGGAAGTGTTTCTTTTTATAAGAGGGACTCTGAGCCAACAGACCCTCTGGAGGTGTTTCTTCTCCTGAACCTAATTTAGACTTTTTGACAGGGCTCTCTGTAGAAAGCCTTAATGATCCAGAGGGGTGTCCAGAGTGGGAGTCCCTAGGCCTAAAATGATTCCTAGCCACCGCTCCAGCAGGAGCAGGCTGGGTCTCAGGTTTCATTATTAGCGGGCTACTGGAAAGGCATGGCTTAGGCTCCCTTTTCCTCGTGGCTCTTGGTTTGGTTTGTCTAAGGGTTGCCACTTTGATAATGGGATTTTTAGAAGAAGAGAAGTCTATGTTTCCTTCAGGGACAATAAGGACAGGAAGATCTAACTCCTTGTCACCCTGCTGAACCTCCTCCACTGGTTTACGTGGGTCTTCTGTGGATTCAGTCACCTCAGCATGTGCTGGACGTGAGATCACTGGAGTGACCTGAAGCTTGGACCCTAGTGGAAGCTATAAGTTTAAGATCCTACTGCACTCTAAGATAGGCAGAGTTCACTCTTAGTCTCTTAAGGTGGCCTCTCTAGCTTCCTTTGAAAGAGCCTTATCCTATGACTAACAGGCTCAGCTGTGTGGGAGACAACAGCTAGGGTTTTAAGGTCATTGCCTAATACCGCAGCACTAGACACTTCTGCCTGGACAGTGACAGGTATTTTGACAGCCGTGCTTTTACACTGGATAATAACATGCATGATAGGGAGCATCTGGACAGGGCCTCCAGCAACCTTAATGGGGCCCAGAGGTGCCTTAGCATTATCATCTTGGTTGAGGAAAGACTCATCTACCATTGAGATGCTGGCCCCAGTGTCTCTAATGGCAGGGGTCTCCTTGCCGTTACACCTAGACTTGATGTACTCACTACTGCTTTCTGGGATGGAGTGGTGGGGTCCCTGGTTCTAGGAACATAAGGATACTAAGGCTACTCTGCCTTGAACTCCAGAAGGTTCTTGGGCCAGATGGTGAAGGAGGGCCTCCGTCCTGGTATCCTCCAAATCTGGTGGATATGCTGAGGAAACAGAGGTGATTCCTAAGGGTTCCCCCTACACTTGGAATGTCCGGTCACATGGTCTGCAGACCCACAATCCTCTGTCCTGGCATCCTCCACATCTTGTGGATATGCTTAGGAAAACGAGGGGATTCCTAAGTGTTTATTCCTACACTTGGGATCTCCTGTCACATGGTCTCCAAACCCACAATCCTCTGTCCTGGCATCCTCCACATCTGGTGGATATGCTTAGGAAAC
Source organism: Ambystoma mexicanum (assembly GCF_040938575.1). Taxonomy (NCBI): domain Eukaryota; kingdom Metazoa; phylum Chordata; class Amphibia; order Caudata; family Ambystomatidae; genus Ambystoma; species Ambystoma mexicanum. Next base: position 1,546,887,728 of record NC_090931.1, read on the forward strand.
AGAGGTGGTTCCTAAGGGTTTACCACTACACTTGGAATCTCCTGTCACATGGTCTCCAGACCCACAAACCTCTGTCCCGGCATCCTCCACATCTGGTGGATATGCTTAGGAAACCGAGGGGATTCCTAAGTGTTTATCCCTACACTTGGAATCTCCTGTCACATGGTCTCCAGACCCACAAACCTCTGTCCTGGCATCCTCCACATCTGGTGGATATGCTTAGGAAACAGATATGATACCTAAGGGTTTACCCCTACACTTGGAATCTCCTTTCAAGTTGTCATGAATCGCCGATTCCGCCCCTTCTGGACAACATGGTCCCTCAAACGCTGTAGTATTGCATCCATTGTTCTCCCAACATGGCCAACGCCGCAGGGAAACACGCGGTCTAGTCTCCCAGTAATGCACGTTGCTTCCTTGAAAACAGACACGGCCCTCGGCTCGGCGTGTCTCAACGCTAAGCTTGTTCGTGCTGTTTTTACCGGCAAGTTGCTACTCTGATTCCTTTCATTGTCCGCTTCCCTAATCTTTTGGCTTCCTTGCGGTTAGCCTTCCCTTCCTTCCCGGTGTATTGATCTGTCCCGCTCCTCGCTATCTCCACTTCTCGGAGTCGTGCGAGTATCCTTCACAACTTCCTGGATTGTTGCCTTCCCTCTGGGATTGTTACCTGGTCTTTCCTGGAACTCTGAATGCTCCGGACCATCGTATCCTTCCTCGGCAGGAGCCCAAACCTTCATCAACACATTACCTGCCTGCATACTGGCGACGGAGGAGACACGCCCCTTCTTGTACAAATCCCGAACTTCTAGAAAGAAGGAGAAATCTGTGAACCCAAGAAAGAAAACGTCAAGAAGGAAATAGGTGAGCTAAGAGTCTGAGGACTCGGAGTCTGACAGTTTGAGATGCCAACAAGCTAACATTGGGCCTCATCACGACCTCAGCGGTAACCCTTAAATCCGGCGGTAGCGCTATTACCGCCGGATTTAAGGGTCCGCCGAATCAGGGCCTTGGCGGATTTCGCCCCAGCTCTGAGCTGGTGTGAAATCCGCAGAGAATTCGCGCTATTACCGCCGGCGGGAAATCCGCCGGCGGTAAGAGCGCGAAAATTCTCCATTGAGCCCAATGGGGAATGGGGCATTCCCGAATGGGCTCAATGGGGAATGGGGACTTCCAAGTCTGCCCAACTCGTGATCATGCGCTATTAGCGCCGGGGGCTATGGCGGTCGCGCTAATAGCCCCCGCGCTAACAGCGTTACCGTTACCGCCCAAGTCGTGATGAGGCCCATTGAATCCAACATGGAGACTGCTATACAGGACCTCATGAGGGGAATGCAGGAGTTATCAACAGAAGTCTAGAACCTCAAGCCTGTGAATGCAGCATTAAAACAACTCGTTCTGTCAGGAGAGTGCTTCAGTAGGAGGCATTGTGGATAAATATGATGGAACCTCTAAGACATTGCGCCCTTTCCTTGATTCATGGCTGGTACACTTTACATTTAAACCTTAATTTTTTTCCACGCCCAGGGCTAAGGTGGGCTTTGTAATCTCCCACCTTTCCGGGAATGCATTAGCCTGGGCAACACCCTTGGTATCTGCAGGGGACCCATTACTTGACAACTATGTCGGTTTCATAGATGCCTCTAAGGCCATGTTTGACCGTCCTGAACAGGTGTATTGTGCCCAAGAAAAACTATTGGAATTCCAGCAAGGAAATCAAGATATGCTGTCCTACGTAACTTGTTTTAAACAATTGGCTAAGGAAGCTGATTGGACCCCTAAAGCATGCTTTACCTTGTTTCGGCGTGGGTTAAATTAGGAAATCAAAGATGAATTGGCAAGAGTGGCCCGTCCAGGATCCTTCCAGGCCCTTTTAGACTTGTCCTTGCAAATCGATTTTAGGATTCAAGAAAGAAAAGCAGAGAAAAGAAAGACACATACTCCTCTACAGAAACTCTCTACAGAATATCCTATCCCCAAAGAGCCAGCTACCTCTAACTCTTCGGAACCTGAACCCATGCAGCTGGGTTCCTTACGGGGACCTATCACTTCTCAGGAAAAGACTCTGCGGTTCAACAGTGGACTCTGTATGTATTGTGCCTCTGACAATCACCTGGTAAGAAACTGCCCAATAGCCCCTCCAAGGTGTTCGGGAAACGCCAGTTCCCGATCCTGAACGAAGCCCAGCTTCGGGAGACAAGTCCTTGCTCCGACTCTTCTCTTTCCTTTGACTCACGTCCAAAGAACTCCCTGGTGATACTCCAGGTTTTCCTGTCAACAGCTGACAAGGAAAACCATTCCGTCCTGGCTCTGGTGGATTGTGGTGCCATGGGCATCTTCCTGGATCACGAATGGGCCTTGAAGCATGAAATCCCAATAGAATCCAAAGGCGTCATCCAGGCAGTAGAAGGAATAGATGGGAAACCACTATCATCAGGACCCATAACCCAACAAACCACATAACTTTTGCTTTCTATACACAATCACCAGGAGTTGCTGCAATTTGATATAATAAAAGCAGCTCATTACCCAATGGTTCTGGGCATACCCTGGCTTCAGAGACATAACCCGTACATCAATTGGGCTGCTGGATCTCTATTCCTAGGATCTGAATTTTGCCTTTCACATTCTTTCCCGGAAAAGTCTGCATACCATATCCACAGAAAACAAGACCCCGGAACAGCAACTAATCACCGTTTCTAACATCACTCAGGTACCTGAAAATGATCATAAATTCTCAGACGTGTTTTCAACAGCCATTGTTCAGTCCCTACCTCCTCATCGACCTGAGGATTGTGCTATCGACACCGAAGAGGATGCAGTCATTCCCTTTGGAAGAATGTTCATTCTTTCTGAACCTGAGAAAATAGCCTTACGAGAATACTTGGATACCAATCTAACCAACTGAACCATTCGTCTTTCCAAGTCCCCTGCTGGGGCATCTCTATTTTTTGTGCCCAAAAAGGACACTAAGGAGCTCCGACCATGCTTGGATTACCGAGGTCTCAATCAGTGTACCCTCAAGGACCGTTATCCTCTACCACTCATTTCAGACATTCTAGAAGCCGTACGTGGTGCTGTGATTTTCACCAAGCTCGACTTGCGGGGTGCTTACCATTTGATCCGTATAAAAGAGAGTTATGAATGGAAGACTGCCTTCAGAACACCTTTTGGACATTTTGAATATCTAGCCATTCCATTTGGTCTCGCTTATGTCCCAGCGGTGTTCCAGCGCTTTATGGATCAAGTCTTCTCGGACATCGTATTCCTTTTTGTAATCGTCTATTTGGATGACATATTGATTTATTCAAACAACCCAGTCTTGTATCAGGAACATGTTTCCTTGGTCTTACAACGTTTACGGGAACATAATCTGCTGGCCAAACCTGAAAAATGCATATTTCATGTGTGTACAGTCTGTTATCTGGGTTTCGTGCTAAGTCCCCAAGGAGTAGCTATGGATTCAGCCCAGGTTGAATCTATTCTTTCCTGGCCTGCTCCTAACTCAGTTAAACAAGTCCAGTCATTTCTGGGACTTGCTAACTTCTATAGGAAGTTTATTCCCACATTCTCATCCATTGTACAACCTTTTGTTTCCTTGCTAAAGAAAGACACTCCCTTTCATTGGTCAACAGATCAAGAAAACGCCTTCTAGGAGTTAAAACACAAGTTCACTCAAGGACACATCCTGCCTCAACCAGACACAACCAAACCCTTCTTGGTAGAAACAGATGCCTCGGAGTATACAGTCGGGGCAGTGTTAAAACAAGAATCCGAAGATAATCAAGAACACCCCATTGCTTATTTGTCTCGGACATTTACCCCTAGTGAGACACACTATTCAGTCCGGGAGAAAGAACTACTTGCCATTCGACAAGCCTTTATGGAATGGCGCCATCTCCTCTTGGGTGCCAAGTACCCAGTACTGGTACGAACTGATCATCGGAACCTACAGGTCCTACAGTCAATGAAGTGTAGAAACAGTTGTCAAGCCCGGTGGACCTTTTTCTTCGCCCAATATCAGTTTCACATTCAGCACGTACCCGAAATATCCAATATAATTGCTGATGCACTATCCAGACGACCAGATTATATACCAGAAGAAGCACGCTCTTTTCCCAGGATGTTTCCAGACACGGTGTTCATAGCCCAGGCCAACATGCTATTGGACAACATACTGGCTGAGAGCCCGACCTCGGACCTCTGGAAGGAATACTCTGAAACCAATCAATGGTCCCTGTTTGCCAAGGATGGCTACCTCTTTAAGGACAAGAAATTGGTTGTTCCTACTCAGATCACAAGAATCAAGATAATGAATCTTTGCCACGACACATTCCATTCCGGGCATTGTGGTATAAAGGCTACCCTCCAAACCATCCAGAGAAAACTTTGGTGGCCTAGAATGACCAATGATGTAAGATCATACATACCGGCATGTGCAGTCTGCAATCAGAACAAGTCTGATAATACTTAATTAACCTACTCTGCCAGACCGACCCTGGGAGGTGATAGCCACTGATTTTATCGTGGATCTTCCCCCTTCCAAGGGTTATACCACCATTATGGTTACCATCGACCTGTTTTCTCACATGGCCCATTTCACTCCTCTGATCAAACTACCTTCGGCACAAGAAATGGCAGGAATTGTCGTGAACCACATCTTTCGGCTACATGGTCTTCCTTCCAAAATCATCTCAGATCGTGGACCCCAATATATCTCCAGGTTCTGGAAACACCTATGCCAGCTATTGGATATTCAACGTGCCTTATCATCAGGATACCATTCTCAGACCAATGACATTACGGAAAGGGTAAACCAAACCCTTGAACAATATCTGCGATGTTTTGCTTCAAAGGTCCAGGACGATTGGTCAGTATTGATTCCAGTAGCCGAATTTCCCTACAACAACTCCGACCACTCTGCAATCAAGTCAAGTCCCTTCTTTTGCAATCAAGGATTCCATCCATCTGTTCTACCCACGCTCTTGCCTCACCCCACCATGGTTCCTTCAGTCGATTCCTGGATAGCTCGATTAGTCACAATACACAAGGATGTAATGGGACATCTAGAAAAGGCCAGGATAGACATTAAGAAGCATGCAGATGCCAAACGGCGACCTGGCCCTATCTATGCCATCAATGACAAGGTCTGGCTTTCTTCAAGACTTTTACCCAGACACCTAAGACCCAACAAATTAGCACCTCACTTCTACAGACCATTCACAGTGAAGGAAATCACCAACCCTGTGGCCTTTTCGACTTCAATTACCAGAATCCTGGAAGAGAATTCATCCTATTTTCCACACTTCCTTACTTAAACCATACCATCAGTCAAGCAGGACAGATCTTCAACCTTCCCCTGTTCTCGTCAATGATCAGATCGAATTCGAGGTCTCCAAGATATGCGACTCAAGATATAGGAGAGGTTGTCTTCAATATCTGGTGGAGTGGAAGGGTTATCCACCCAGTGAACGGACATGGGAACCTGTGTCCAACCTGAACGCACCTCGCCTGGCTCGAAGATTCCATCTGACCCATCCAGGCAAACCTGGGGGATCGGAGTTTAGAAGGGGGCATACTGTCATGAATCACCGATTCCGCCCCTTCTGGACAACATGGTCACTCAAACACCGTAATATTGCAACCATTGTACTCCCAACATGGCCGACGCCACGTGGAAACACACGGTCTAGTTTCCCAGTAATGTCTGTTGCTTCCTTGAAAACAGACACGCCCCTGCGGTTCGGCGCGTCTCAACGCTAAGCTTGTTCGTGCTGTTCGTACCAGCAAGTTGCTACTCTTGATTCCTTCCATTGTCCACTTCCCTAATCCTTTGGCTTCCTTGCAGTTATCCTTCCCTTCCTTCCCGGTGTATTGATCTGTCCCGCTCCTCGCTATCTCCGCTTCTCGTAGTCGTGCGAGTATCCTTCACAACTTCCTGGATTGTTGCCTTCCCTCCGGGATTGTTACCTGATCTTTCCTGGAATCCTTCCTGGAACTCTGAACGCTCTGGACCATCGTATCCTTCCTCAGCAGGACCCCAAACCTTCATCAACACATTACCTGCCTGCATACTGGCGACGGAGGAGACACGCACCTTCTTGTACAAATCCCAAATTTCTAGAAAGAAGGAGAAATCTGCGAACCCATAAAGAAAACGTCAAGAAACAAACAGGTAAGCCAAGAGTCCGAGGACTCAGAGTGTGACCCACGTGGTCTCCAGACCTAAAAACCTCTGTCCTGGTATCCTCCACATTGGGTGATATGCTTAGGAAACAGATGTGATTCCTAAGGGTTTACCCCTACACTTAGAATCTCCTGTCAAAAGCTTTTTGGTATGGGGGGTTCTGGAAACCTTCCTCTGTTTTGGCTCCAGAGGGGGCACTATCCCTATTGTGCTTCCCATGTTACCATTATTACTATTGTGGTCCACAGTGGATTGCGGGTCAGTTGAGGTTTCCTCTTCTTTTTTATGCTTCCTCCTGTGATTAATCCAATGGTGTCATCACTTGATTCCCAGTGGTGACCTTCCCCCATGTGGCCAGGGGATGGCAGCCGCTACCTAATCCTGACACTGGGGTTGCTACATGAGTAAGGATCGCATGGGGGGAGAAAGCCTCTAGGTGAGTGTCATGGCATCATCGGATGAGACATAATCCCCCTTATTCTTCTCAGGAAATCCCACCCATACCTAATGCCTTAATGGCGTATTGTTACAGCACCGCTCATCCACCTAGGAAGAGTGTTGGATACTTGTTGCCCAAACTACATATGCAAGTCGCCAAGAATGGACTTCCATTTCCATAAACACGAGAATACTGGGACAAGGAAGAGTGATTGAGTAATGCAGATCGCCCATGCCCAAGAGCACAAGCCACGCTCTAGTTGTCACAAGCGCCGACCCACAGCAGGGAACAGCTGAAGTAGCTGACCAAGGTGAGTTGCTGGCGGGAGAAGAGTGCATCTCTCGGAAGCAACTGAGAGACTGAGGGACGAGAAGGCATTCCTTGGAGCCAACCGGCCCACCAAATAGGAGACGGGAAGCGGGCCGTGAAGAGGAACACGCTGCAGGGATGCCAGAAGACTTCTGGTGGTTTGCAGGTGTTAAGAGGCTCCTTCCAGCTTACCGTAGCCCGGGAAAATGCTAGAGAGCTCAGCAGGAACCGCAAGGAGCAGAGAAGCCACAAACGAACTGCCTCTGATTTTCCTTCTTCACTTTTCTTCAAAGATGGCCACTCTTCGCGCATCCATCGTCCCTTCCTCTACTGTTTGCTTTTCTTCCCCAATCTCCTCGTACACCTTCGGTTACCTCGTTTTTCTCTCAGATCTCTAATTCTGAGACTTCTTCTTTCTTTGCTTGAGCCCACCCTACTGCTTCACCCTCCGATCCAATTATTTCTCTACTTATTCCTAAGGTCTATCCCTCCCTGAATTCTTATTTTATGGTCTCTTAAATATTTCTCTTCTTACCTCAACCTTCCCTTCTTCATTTCAACATGCTTCTATTGTTCCCATTCTAAAGACATCTTCCCTTGCCCCTCCCTTTCTGATAATTTCTGACTCATTTCTCTTCTTCCCTATCTCTCTAGGCTTCTCAAGCATCTTGTCTATTGTCCTTCTTCCTTGTTTGCCGTCTGGCTTTCATCCTCTCCACTCCCCTGAAACTGCTCTCCTTTCTGTTTTTGATTCCCTACTTTCTGCTTGTTACTCTAAACACTCTTTTTTGATTCTATTGGGTTTATCAGCGGCCTTCAACACTGTCGTTCATACTCTTCTCCTATCTTCTCTTTATTTTTTTGGATTCTGTGGTTCTGCTTTTTTTTATAAACGTTGTCTTTATTCGCGTTTTATAAGGTGAAACAACACAATAAGCACCACCACAACAACCCACATCCTCCCTTATCACCAACACCCCGCCTCGCCTGCCCCCCACCCCCCCTCCCATTGGCAATTGGTAGGGTCATGAATAATACTTCCCATACACAAGGAGAGGTTGTACATAGCGTTTTGATGCCTACCCTATCACCTTAACAATCCCATAATTCAACATTATAACACCGATCACCCCTTACACCCTCCCTCCCGTCCCGCCCCCACTGCCCTAAACCTGCTCATTGGTGAAAACCTCCCTATCACTTCCTAAAAATGGGCTAAATCCTTCTGGATCAAAAGGGCGCCTTATCAGCCCGGATAATAACATACCGAGGTGTTAAACAGGGGTGTCCCTTAAGAGCAACTCTGTTTAACCTGTTCATGGCCGATGTGGCATCTGCGTTTGGAGATGTTCAATTCTTCCCTCCTAAAATTAATTTAGAATAACGTTTGCTGGTACTTTATGCTGATGACATTGTGCTGTTGGATGCAACTCCAATTGGACTGCAGAGCAAACTGTCAGCTTTAAAAAGATATACTGACAATAACAGTCTTGAAATAAACTCTGCAAAAATGGAGATCCTGGTTATAAAAAATCTTAAAGGATCCAAAAGGAACAATATGTTGGACGTTAGGTCAAGAACAGATAAAATGTGTAAATCAGTCACAATATCTAGGAGTACTAATAAACTCGAACATCAAAGATGAGCCCATGGTCCGAAAAAATCGAATCAAAATGTAAAGCATTAGCGCCCAAGGCGCTGCTATACATAGGAAGTTTGGCAAATTTACAATGACACCCATTATCAGTTTCTACAAAGCCAAAGTAATCCCGGCATTGATCCGTGGTGCTGAAGCAATTTTGGATTGCCAATATGTGACATGGTCACAGTGCGAAAATATCTTCTGGAAAGAAATCCTTCAACTCCCCAAGGGCACTCCGACAGCCTGCATACGATATGAGTTAGGATTAACATCAATCAACGCAAGAGTCACCTGCAACACATTATCTTTACATAAGAAAGTGACAAACGAGAAGTGTCTTCCTCTGTTCAAAATCTTGAACACATCAAACAGAGACAAAAACGAACCAATATTGGACACTTGGAAGCACGCTTGCGAAATGAACCTCACACAACTGAACAGAAACAAAGAAGTCCTGCTTAACAATCCGAATGCTGTCAAAAAGAAAGTATGGGAGCAGGACTGGATTGAAACTTCAGAACAAAGGGCACAGCATAGATTTATGCAGTAGAGCGCACCAGAATCTAGGGCCTTTAATAAGTTGCCCAAATACATGTAAAGGTTTCTGTGCAAACGATTGAGAACACTATTCTTGAAGTTCCACCTAAATCTCTACCATACTAAAGAAGTGTTGAATTTGAGAAAAGAAAAAGCCACATTGACGGACACCAGATGTCGTTTTTGTAACGATGGCAAAGAAACACTAAAACATCTAGTGTTATTTTGTACAGAACTAAGAACTATGAAAACTAAACATCTAGGGTCGTAATTTGCAAAAAGACCATCCTTTAGCGGCGAAGACTGGTTGTCGGCGATGGCGGAAGGAGTCTACAACAAACTCATTTTTGCTTTGATATTTTACATAGATGAACTAAATAATGAATTGACAACGTAACGATATCTAATGTGATAAATCACGATAAATTAGCATTTTAGCTGATCTATTTGAATTGTAGCTGAATACCAATTTTGTGTTTGGAAAAAAATAATGTATCTTTATGTTCTTTTAAAAAGGTTTGTAATAAACTATTAAAATAAATAAAAAATAAAAAAATGGGCTAGATAATCTCCTCCTCTCGAGCATTCTCGCATACCCCCTCCTAATCATCTCCTCCTGGCCCTTCCCATTTGGCTATCAAAGGTTCCAATTCCTCCCTGAAGAGACTCAAATTGTCCTTTACCACCGCTGTCAATTTTTCCATATGCATCATATCCCGTAAATTCTGCTCCCATTCCCTCTTCGAAGGTAGCCTCCTATCCTTCCAGCGCTGCTCTATGGCCACTCGCCCCACTCTACGCAGCGCTTCCTGCAACCTACGGAGCCTATGTTCCTCACTACCTTTTGCCGGTATGTCCAAGAGCAGCTCGAGCGGCTCTAGACTCATCTGCACCCATGTGATGTCTTTGATCCAATTTAACACCTCGTCCCAGTAAATACAGACCTTATGGCAGTGCCACCACATGAGTGAGAGTGAACCCACCTGTCCACAATCCCGGGAGCACAACGGGGAGACTTCAGAAAACATTCTTGAAAGCTTTAATGGGTCTCCATGCCACCCCTGCAATACATTGTAATTATGCTCCATCGTGGAGGTGAATAGATTCCCATGGAAGGTGACTTGAAAAATATTTGCCTATTCCTTCTCAGTGACCTCCTTGCCTGCAACCTCCACCCGCAATCTCTTAAAGGTCTGTCTCCCAGACAAGCATGATGTATTCAGGACCATATATATTTTTGACAGGATGCCCTTACTCAATGTCGAGGAGTCCAGCACCTTCTGCAATGGTGTCAGGTCCCTGGACAGAGCCACCCACCACTTTGGGTCAGAGACCATACCCTTCACTCGCAGGAAGTCAAAAATGGAGACCCTGTCCTCTCCCAAGACATCTCGGAACTCCTCGAATGCCAGGAAGCTCCCTTCTTGGAATAGTTGGCCAGCCCTTTTCGAGACCCCCGTCTGACCACTGTTGTGCAAACTTCAGCCCCTGGCGTGAGAGATGAAAGGGGGGGGGCACACACTGACGACAAGGGTGAAGGCCACTCTTATGCCCAGATATCTGGTCCTAGTGTCAAACTCTTAGTCCCCTACCCTTATAGGCATTACACACAATTTCTCTACATTAATTTTAAGACCCGATAGTTGGCCATACAACGAGATTTGGTCTATCAACGCCAGGAGGGACGTATGCACCTTAGTTATATATCCCAAAATATCATCAGCAAACAAGGATAACTTAAACTCAACTTCACTGCATTGAATGCCAGAGATTAGCCTATTCTCACGTATCGAAGCTGTCAACGGCTCCATGGTCAGCGCATACAACAATGGTGAGAGGGGACAACCCTGTCGCGTTCCCCTCGTCAGTCCAAAGGAGACTGTTCGTATACCATTAACCTGCACCCTCACCCATGGCTCACAATACAGGGCAATAATCCACCTAAGGAAATTAGTTCCAAACCCCATTTTCTCTAGGACCCTCATCACAAATGGCCACTCCACTCTATTAAATGCTTTTTCTGAGTCCAAGGACACCAAACAAGCGTCGGAGTCAAACAATTGGGCCTGTTGCATTAGATCTATTGTTTTTCTAACATTATCCAAGCCCTGCCTTCCCAGACAAAACCTACTTGGTCGCCATGCACCAGCGTCAGAAGCCATCTCTCCAGCCTACGCCCCAGGACCTTCACCAGGATTTTCACATCATTGTTCAAGAGTGAAATCAGCCGATATGATGAGCACTGCATCGGGTCTTTACCCTCTTTATATATGGTCACTATTGTCCCCATCATCATAGTAGCTACTATAGATTCTCCCTCCAAACATGCATTAAAGGCCCTCACCAAACAGGGGGCCAATAGTGAACAAAACATCTTATAGAATTTAATGGAGAAGCCATCCTCCCCCAGGGCTGTCCCAGACGTCATATTCTGGATAGCTAATGAGACCTCCTCCTCTGCAATTGGCAGGTCTAAAATCTCAGCTGTAGCTCGTAAAAGACTTGGGAGGTTCAGAAGTTCCAGAAAAGTAGAAACCAGGGATTCTTCTCCCTCCAACTCAGATGCGTACACAGTCTTGTAGTAATTAACTAATTACTGTACTGTGGTTCCCCTCACTGATCTTAATAGCGGCCACCACCTTTTTGTTCCTTTCCTCCCTCAACCTCCATGTGAGAATCTCATCTACCCTATCTCCCTTTTCATGGTATCTTTGCTTCAGGAACAAGAGTTTTTTCTCTGTGTCCTGAATCAGGAGCTCCTTCAACTTTGCCCTATACACACGCAGCTTCCCCAACTCTGCCGGGGATAGATGTGCATCTTGAGCCCCACCCGGCTGTAGCTTACTTATATTTCCCCTAAGAGGCTCTTTCTGTCTCCTTCTCCCCTTCTGCCTATGGGAACCCATGCACATCAAGAACCCACGCATCGTTGCCTTGAATCCCTCCCAGAGTATCCGTACCGTCACCTGCCCATAATCATTCAAGGAAAAATATTCCTTGATCTCGGTGACCGTGCCAGCTTTCTATCTTTAAGCTGGAAATCATTACATCTCAACCATCCCGTGCCCCCCACATATCTGTGCCGCTTCGCCATTCCCATCGAAACCCTCACCAAATCATGGTCTGACCAAGGGATTACAATCACCTCAGAGTCACAGACCTGCGCCTTCAATTCAGAATCCACCAAGATAAGATCTATTCTTGAAAACAAGTTGTGCACCTCTGAGTAGTAAGTGAATGGCCTATCCCCTTTTAGGGGTGGAATCAATGAGTCTACCAGCCCCAGTTCCCTGTTCACCTTTTGAAATCGCTGTGACTCCCTGCCGTTGGGCTGTGGAGCCACCATCTCCCTCATTACTTTCCGATCCCGCACCGGATTAAGCACCATGTTAAAATTGCCCCAGTCACCAACTGCTCCTCCCCAAACAGAACCACCCTGTCCTTGATCCATTCCCAGAATTCACATTGGCCCGTATTTGGAGGATAGACCGAACCCACCGTAATCAGAGATCTGTTCAACTTCCCCCTCACAAATGGAAAACGACCCTCCTGATCTTCCAGGACCTCAACCACCAACATCCCCAAGTGGCCCGAAACAAGGATTGCTACTCCCCTCTTTTTACCTGCCCTGGTGAAAACGCCATGAAAACGTCACCCAGCCCCTTAGTGCAAGACAGGGGTTGTTTAACCTTTTGTCAGTGAGTCTCTTGGAGCAACAGGAGATCCAGTTTGGCTCTCTTAAATTCTCTTAAGACCATGGACCGTTTGTTTGGCAGTTCAAACCCTTAGTGTTGAGGAGGTCGATAACAATTTCTTTACCCAGGGTCATTACTCTGTATCATGCACAACCACGTGACGCCACAAACCCATGTGCCCAAGGAATCCTTGACCCAAGCCCTAGGAAGATGGTTCAAAGAACATTTAAACTCCTCTTGGAACATTTGAACCAACCCAGTAAAGTACTCCAACCCTTTCCCTCCCCCCTCCCCCACCCCAGGCATCCAATCCCACCCGGAATCATTACCTGAGTTGAAATCAGATCACCAGTGGCCCTCCCTACCGGAGGAACCATTTTTTCAAACCTCTCCAACTTCTGAGCCCCTTCTCTCGCCCCCTCAAATCCCACCCCCTCTTCTCCATCATCTCAACCTCCTCCCTGTCCCCATATTAGGGTCAACGCATAGAGGCCACTGACAGTCTCCCCTAATGCAGGCACCCAAAACTGAACACCCGCCTAATTGGGGACCCCCAGGCTAAAACATCAAACATTCTCCCTCCCACCCCCTTTGGGGGGACGAGGGGTATTACGTTTCTTAAATGTCCTCAGTTCAGATATCTTCCGTCTGTCTCCTGACAATCCTGGCCCTGACACCTCGTTCACTGGCCCTTGTGGGCCTCTCAGTGTCTCCTGAGAGCTCTCCATGAGTTCCTCACTGACTCTCCTTATATCTTCTTCCGTCACCAGTCTATATCTGTACCTCTGATTTTCAAAAGAGATCGAAAACGGGAAGCCCCAGAGGTATCGTATCCCCTTATCATTCAACCATCTGGTGAGGGGAGCACACTGCTTTCTCCTTGCCAGTGTGAATGCAGAGAAATCCTGGTAGATAGTTATTCTGGCTGACCCGTACTCAATTGGATCTGACCTCCTTGCCCTCCCCAGAATTTTCATTTTCTCTGCAAAGTAATGGAATCTGACAAGAACCGTTCTCGGGCCCCTTGGATCACCACCCGCACGGTGTGCTTGATCTATAGTGGGTTCATCCAACGTGTCCGTTCCAAAGAGGAGTTGCAACACTTCCATAATGTTTTTTTTATGTCACTTTCAGTTTCCCTCTCTTTCTCCGGGAAGCCAAAGAACAGGAGGTTATTCCGTCGCTCTCCATTTTCAAAATCGTCCATCTTGGGCTTGATCCTGGATACCCTCATCTCAAGTTCAGCTAATCGCATGCCAATTTGGGTGTCCATGGTGTCCATTGAGGACTGATTCGCCTCCGGGCTTTGGACCCTGTCATCTAGGGTGTCAATTCTATCTTCCATTTTATCCAATCTTTGTCCCCGGGCTGTCCTCATGCCCCTAATCTCCACCATGAGCGCAGCAATGTCCTTTTGTGTTGTTACAGTCTTCCCCCATTGTTGTGCCTGGGGCAGATTCTGCTGGGTCTTCTCGTGCACCCGAGTCCCGATACTGGAACCGTGACAGTGAGTTCTTCCAGGACATCTAGCTCTCGGGGTCTGACTGAGTTCCTGCCTACGCTTGCTGCATGGCTATTTTCACTCTCCTCTTTTTGACCTATGCCGTCATTCTTTAGGTCTCCCGTGAGCTTCAGAGTCTTGGGACATCCCCGGCATCTCCTCTCCCTCAAGTGTCCAGCCTTCGATATGTGCGGGGCGCCCGACGGGAGTCGGTGCCGGGGATGGGGGCACCGACTCCCGAGCTGTCGCACTCCAGCACAGGGCCCTCTGCTTAGGGTCTCTCGCACTCCTCACTGGGACCCAATCACCAGAGACTGCAGCTCAAAAAGCATCCTTGCCTGTTATAGCACTTTAACCACCAGTCCCTTGTGCCATATGGTCGTATCCCCTCACTGCCACTGACTCCTCCCTGACGCCCCAAAGGCCCCTTATCCCTCACCAAGGTGCAGGCCTGAGGAGCAACTCAGCGTGCCCCACTGAAGTCTAACCCAGCCCAATCAGGGCAGGCCTTGGGCCAAGTCGCCACCCTGAGTGCTTACCAGGGTACAATATGGTGTTTTCCACCCGGGGCACCCGACTAGGCGGCCCGCGTCCAAACTTGAGATCCAATTCACCTGAAACAGCTTCGGCTCTCTGTACTGGTTATGGACCATTTAATATCCCTTATCTTCAGTCCGACATGGGGGAGTCTTTTCAAAATCTGGGGTTCTCTGATGGAAACCACTCCCCGGGGCTCCTCACCTCTGTTTTCTCTCCTCCGGTCCACTGTGGTGGCACAGTTCAGGGGGAAAAGTCCTTGCCACCTTCACTTGCACCCGAGGGCCTCTCCTTCACTGCATGCTCCTCAACCCACTCCTCAGCCACCACTACCTTGGGGGGGGGTTCCGGGTGGGGGACCCTTCACTGCCGTAGGGAGCCAGAGGACACCAGCTGCACTTGTCCTCTGTGTACAACACCACTTCACCAGTGAGGAAGCCTCCCAGCAAACGCACAACCACAATGGGGGGGACTCAAACCCCCTTGTCGATCACCTCAGCATGGATTATCCCGCACTAGAGCCATCCTCCACCCACCTCCCCCCGACAGCTCTAACTTCCTCTCTTTGTGCCACAGTCTGCAACTCATGTGCCAGGACCCGGTGGGATTCGCCGGCTTGGTTGCCAGCTGTGTGGTCTCCTTCTTCTGGGCCCCCAAAGAGCAGTGTCTCTGGTACCCTCATAATCTTGTACTCACCCCAGGGTCTCTCAGTAGCTGCACAGAGCTGCAATGTGGGGCGCTCCAGTGGGCCCGGCCCGGCCCTCTGTATCGAAGCCTCTGGTTGTCCCTCTCCACACTGTCATTGGAGCACACTGGCTGGGCCGTTCTATATAAGCTGTCACCCGCCACAGCCTGTTAGACCACAGGGCTGTGGGAGGACTGGATCCCTCGCGGACCCTGGCGGTTCAGCCCTCAAAGCTGCAATGTCTCGTAGATCACCCTGGAGCTCCGTCCTCGACCAGGACCGATCCAGTAGCCAGGCCAGCTGTACACATGGTTAACTCGGGAACCAGAGCACTATGAAGCACCAGACTTGGGCTGCCTCTTCTCAGAACTTCCCCCTAGGGGGGCAAGCATCGACATTAGGATCGGGAGTTGAAAGGGGGGGCTTAGCACCCTTTTACATCCTCCGGTCTGGGAGCCTGAGGATTAGGCATCCATCCTCTGTGCGCCCCCTGGTGACCTCTGGCTCTTGTTCTGTTTAATTCATATTTATCTAACTAAACATATTTTGTATCTTGGGCTGGGTTCTCTTCTGACACACTACCTCCTCTTCCTGGCGTTCCTCAAGGTTCTGTTCTAGGACCTTTTCTTTTTTCTTTCTACACATCTCCTCTTGCTGCTATCATCACGTCTTTTGGAATATCCCATCATTTCTATGGTGATGATACCCAGATTTTTCTGTCCTTTTATTCCTTTTCATCTTCTATTCCTAATAATCCTACCTCTTGCCTTCTAGCTATTAAATCCTGGATGTTGGATCATTTTCTCGTCTTAAATGCTACCAAAAGGAACAAGTTACTTACCTGTAACTGTTGTTCTCCAGCATGGGTCTGGCATGGATTCACATGCTCATGAATATTCCCCGTCGTCAGGCTGGGAATCCTCGGTAAAGAAAAAATCAGTATCAGTTTCGTTTCTGATCTGTCTTTCGTAGTAGTAACCAATCACTGATCTCTGCGTCATACTGACCACAGCCAATGACTGCCCTCTACCTAAGCCCCGCCTCTGGCAGCCATCTTCAGATTTGGTAGCACGTAAAGTGGCAGTATGACCAAGTGAAGAGCCGTAGAGGGGTAGGCGGGAGGGTTCGCATGTGAATCCATGACAGACCCATGCTGGAGAACAACAGTTACAGGTAAGTAACTTGTTCCTTCTCCAGCATGGGGTCTGGCATGGATTCACATGCTCATGAATATAAGAATAAATAGCAGTACACACATGCACAACCACGGGGGGTGACAAAAGGCTCAACATTAAGCAATACAAAGAACTCAACATTAAGCATCTCTTACCTCCTCACCAGGCTCACCTTAAGCGAACAGGTTGCGCAGCACTGCTTGGCCGACCCTGGACTCCTCCCTGGAATCCCGATCGACGCAGTAGAATCTCGTGAAGGTGTGCGTCGACCTCCACGTAGCAGCCCTGCAGATGTCCAGCAGGGGCACACCAGATAAGAACGCCGTAGTAGCAGCGATCGCTCTGGTCGAATGGGCTCTCGTACGGCCTGGCAGCGGTCGGTTAGCCAACCGGTGGCAGTGCATGATGCAGCCGGAGAGCCATCTGGAAATAGAAGACTTCGAGAGAGCCTTCCCTTGATTCACAGGTCCAAAGTTCACGAACAGCTTTGATGTCCTCCGGAAACTCTTTGTGCGGTCCACGTAGAACTTCAGCGCTCTAGCCACATCCAGCGAGTGCAAAGTCCTCTCGGCCGGCGACGAAGGAGACGGGAAGAAAACAGGTAACACCAAGGGCTCGTTAAGATGGAAGTCCGACGGCACCTTGGGCATAAAGGAGGGGTGCGTCCTAAGCACCACCCTCGAGGCATGGAAAGTCATGTACGGTGCTTTGCAGGATAGGGCCTGGATCTCTCCCACTCGTCGTGTGGAGGTAATGGCCACCAGGAACGCAGTCTTCCACGACACAAACTTCATCGGTGCGGAGTGCATCGGCTCGAATGGGGGGCCCATGAGCCTGGTCAGCACCACGTTAAGTTCCCACGCCGGGGCCTGGGCCTTCACCGGCGGGAACGAACGGAACAGTCCTTTCATAAACTCTTTCACCAGTCGATGGGACCACAGGGACGTCCGTCCTGTGGTTCTGGTATATCTGGAGATCGCCGCCAGATGAATCTTAATGGAGGCGTGGGCTAGCCCAGCCTTTGCCAGCGATAGCAGGTACGGCAGCACTTGAGGGTCCGTAATCCGTAGGGGGTTGATCTTCTGTGCTCGGCACCAGATTGAGAACCTCTTCCACTTATGACCGTAGCATTTGAGAGTCGAGGACGCCCTGGCCTTTGCAAGAAACACCATCGCCGACTCGCTCAGCAGGGAGCTGCGCGCGTGTCACGAGTGGGAACTGCGCCAGGATCAGGTGGATCAACTCTTCCGACGATGGGCCAAACCCCAAATCGACCTGTTCGCAACAGCGCCGAACTCGAAGTGCAAGAGGTTCGCCAGCAGGTTTCCCCAGCCGAGAAGCATGGGCGATGCGTTCTCGTTCCCCTGGGACGGCCTATACCTGTATGCGTTCCCTCCGTTGCCGTTGCTGCTTCGACTCATCAGCCAGCTCAAGAGGTCCCGGTGCAGGATGATCCCCGTTGCACCGGCGTGGCCGAGGCAGATCTGGTTCCCGGACCTTCTGGACTTGTCAACGTCCCCTCCCATCAAGCTGTCGGCAGACGCGGACCTTCTCTCCAGAGAGGGAGGCGCCATCTTCCACCACGACCCGGCGTCGCTGAACCTGCAGGCTTGGCTCCTGCAGCGCTAGAGTTTGGAGGCTACGATATACCGGCCGATTGCAGAGAGGTTCTTGCAAACCTCTTGCACTTCGAGTTCGGCGCTGTTGCGAACAGGTCGATTTGGGGTTTGGCCCATCGTCGGAAGAGTTGATCCACCTGATCCTGGCGCAGTTCCCACTCGTGACACGCGCGCAGCTCCCTGCTGAGCGAGTCGGCGATGGTGTTTCTTTCTCCTGCCAGGTGGAAGGGAACCAGGAACATCCCCTGGGCGACCGCCCAGTGCCACAGATCCTCTGCCTCCTTGGATAGGGCTGGGGATCTGGTGCCTCCCTGCTTCCGTATGTAAAACATTGTCGTGGTGTTGTCCGTGAAGATCGGCACCACCTTGCCCTTGAGCGACGGGAGGAACGATTTGAGAGCCCAGAACACGGCTCGGAGTTCCAGGACGTTGATGTGCAGGAGCCTCTCCTCCGGGAGCCAGAGGCCTCTTGCATGGAGATCTCCGGTGTGGGCGCCCCAACCTTCCAGGGAAGGGTCCGTCGTCACCGTCTCCTGGTACGCCGGTGTCTGAAAGTCCTTGCCCGCCGTGAGGTGCGCTCGAACACCCCACCACTGAATCGCCCGCCGGAACACCTCGTTGAGGGGGACCCTGTCTTCGAAGGTGCCCCTCGCCTGCCTCCAACGGGCGTCGAGAAATTCCCGAAGAGGGCACATCCGTAGTCTGCAGAGGCGCACCAGGTAGATGCAAGAGGACATCATCCCCAGGAGGGACTTGATGGACCTCACCCAGGCCACGTCCGTGGCAAGCAGGCGCTGCACTTTGCCTAGAATGGTCTTTGTCCGTTCTTCCGACGGGGCCGCCAGGCGCCTCACTGTATCGAGCTTCGCTCCCAGAAACAGGGCCACCTGCGACGGCACCAGGTGGGACTTTGGGTAGTTTATGGCGAATCCCAGGTCTGTGAGTAGCTGGACGGTCCTCGCAGTGTGTTCGACGGTGAGTTCCCTCGTCCTTGAGCGGATGAGCCAGTCATCCAGGTAGGGGTAGACGTGAATCCCCTGCAGGCGCAGCCGCGCCGCCACTGGTGCTAGGCACTTGGTAAAGACCTTGGGGGCCGACTTCAATCCGAACGGTAGTGCTCTGAATTGGTAGTGACGTCCCTGGATGACGAACCTGAGGAACTTTCGGTGACTTTTGAGGATGGGAACGTGGAAGTATGCATCCTCCAGGTCCAATGACGATAGAAAGTCGCCTTCCTCCAGCTGTCCCAGTACGTGCTGGAGGGTGACCATCCTGAACTTTTGTGATCTGATGTATTTGTTCAACGACGAAGAAGGTCCAGGATGGGGCGCCAGCCGCCTGTCTTCTTCCTGACGAGGAAGTACCTTGAATATACCCCGGAGCCCCGGAGCCTCTTCGGGACAAGCTCGATGTCGCCTTTCCTGAGCATCGCCCGTACTTCCAACAGCAGTTGCGGGACGTGATTTTCCTTCCTGGCCACAGGTGGAACGTGAGGGCACTTCATCATGAATTCGATAGAGTGTCCTCTTGCCAGGGTATCCAGCACCCAACGGTCGGTGGAGATGGACTTCCACACGCCGACGAAGCTCGTCAGCCGGCCTCCCACTGGGGTGCTTCGGTGGGGGCCTGAGACCACGGCCGGTTCAGTCCTGCTTGGAGGTGGTGGCCTTGCCGCCCTGGCCACCTTGCCGACGGCGGTGAGGCGCTCCCTGCTTACCGCGACCCCTGTAGGCCACTGAGACGAGGAGCGTGCCGCCTGGCGGTAGGACGACGAGCCACCGCTGGCTCCCTTGGAGGCACCCTGTCTGCCTCCGGAGCTCCGAAAGGGCCGTCGTTGCTGAAGGGCTCCTACGGCGCGGGCTGTCTCTGTGTCCGTTTTTATGGCTTGGAGGGATTCGTCCACCGCCTTCCCGAACAAGTTGCTGCCATCGAACGGCATGTCCAACACCCTGGTCTGGACGTCCTGACGGAAGTCGGTCGCCCGGAGCCAACCTCGTCGTCGTAGGCAAACACCGTTACCCAGCTGGCAGAACCCGGTATCAGAAATATCAGTTGCCACCGTTATGGCGTGGTCCGACGCCACCTCGCCCTACTGCAGTATTTCCAGGGCCTCGGACCTCTTGTCGTCCGGCAGGAAGTCCAATATGGGGGCCAGCTTAAACCAGAGCTCCCTGTCGTAACGGGCCACGATCGCCAGGGCGTTGGCCGCTTTGATCGTCGTCGCCGCCGACGAAATGACCCGCCGCCCCATGGCGTCAAACTTCTTTCCCTCGCCGTCCGGCGGGGAATTCGACGTCGAGACTCCTGACCCCGCCGCTTTCTTCTTCGCCGCCGCCGAGACGACCAAGTCTGGCGTTGGCTGGGCCCTGAGGCACAGGGGGCGGTTTCGGGGACCCTTCTTCTCGTACCGGTCCCGTTTGGCTGGTGCCGTGGAGGGGTTTTTGAGAACCGACAGGCCCTCCTCCCAGATGTCATCGATTAGGGGCACCGCGATGACCGTCTTCCTCTTGGCCTCCCGGCGCTGATAAAGGAAACCTTCCTTTTTCTGCTCCTCCGGGCAGAGCTGGAACAATTCGGACGCCCTGGCGATCATGGCATGGAATGAGCCAATCTCGTCGGGCGGCGAGGCCCGTGCGACGGGAGAGGGGAGACCCTTTCCGTCGTCGTCGCCGTCGCCCTCAGAACCCGTCGTCGAGCCCAATGCACCGTCATCTCCCGACTCGTGGGAGAATGAGGAGGGAACTGTAAGCCTTACGGGGGCGAGCGGAGGAGAGGGCTGGGTCCTCCGTCGTTTGTTCTGAGGACTTCCCGACGGGCCAGGTTGCGGGTCCTCCGGCCTGGGCTGTGGGAATGTCGTCCTTATCTCAGAGCATAAGGACTGGATGGCAGACAAAATGGCCGCCGAGCCATCCTGAGGCCTAGGATCCGGCTGCGCCGGAAGGGAAGGACGCTCTTCCTCACCATCGTCGTCTTCCTCGGTTATCTCCCGAGGATCTTCTCGACGGGATCGAACCTTCTCATATTGGACTTCGAGGTTCCTCACGGCTCGGTCAGTTCCTCCTCCGAGGCTGACTCCGAGCTCAAGGAGGGCACCGTGCCCCCCCTCGCTTCTTCCATCATGGCGGCCACGACGATGGGCTGAAAAGAGGATTCCCTCCTTGGTGGCAGGGAAACTCTAGTACCGGAGGCGGTCTCCGCTGGCGTTGTCTCTGCCGGCTTGGCCAGAGTCGCCGCGATAGCCTCGATAGAGGCCTTCGCCTGCTGGGTAGGGGCCTTCACCACCTTAGGTGCGTCCTGGGCCCTCTGCTTCGGGGGAGGGGCGACGCCTCGCTCCCCCTCTTCCGAGATCGGACGGGGCTTCTCCCAAAGCTTACCGGGGTCTCGGACTTTCTCTTCCCCGAACTGGAGCGTTGGCTCGTGATTGACGGTGCCGGGGAAGGTGCGCCCTGCCTGGCGACCGATGAGCCCGACCTTTCGGCGCTCCCGGAGCCAGCGGACTCGCAGCGCTTGGCCTGGTGTTGGGCCCCCGTCGCTGGGGCACCCGCACAGGACTTAGAAGCCCGCTCGGACACTTTCTTCTTCTTCTCACCCGTCGAGCCCTTCTCCAACCAGCTTGCGAGACGGGATCGACGGTCCCTCATGGTCCGCTCTGACAAGTTCTTGCAGAACTGGCAGTCCTTCTCTACATGAGTCTTGTCCCCATGAAGACAGTAGAGGCATCGCAAATGTTCGTCTTCCTTAAACACATTCTGCAGCCCGCATCCAGGGCAGCTGCGAAACAGCTTGGGTCCGGGCGACGAACTTGCATCCTGGGCCATCTCGAAGTAGGCCGCGAATCTTCTGGAATCCTCCAAGAAGTTGATTCGACGACATCTTCACCCTTGAGGGGCGTAGGAAAAATCCCGCAACGGGTAGCCGTTAACGGGAGTAGAAACGGTGGAGCTTGAGGCTCGATTAACTGAAAAAATGTGAAAATTCACCTGAAAAAAGCACGAAACACGCAGTAAAAGCTCGAAAGCTAAGCACGAGGACTCCCAACACTTGAACGTGTGGTAAAAATCTGAAGATGGCTGCCAGAGGCGGGGCTTAGGTAGAGGGCAGTCATTGGCTTTTTTCAGCATGACGCAGAGATCAGTGATTGGTTACTACTACGAAAGACAGATCAGAAACCAAACTGATACTGATTTTTTCTTTACCGAGGATTCGCAGCCTGACGACGGGGAATGTTCATGAGCATGTGAATCCATGCCAGACCCCATGCTGGCAAACTGGAGCTCTCTTTTTTTCATGGTAATACTATTCATTCTCCATCTCCTCCCTTTTCTGTCTCATTTCCTCTTTCACAACTGCCTATATCATCTTCTGCTCATAATCTTGGTCCTTATCTTGATATTGATTTATTCTTTTCTCATCACATCTTTATTTCTTCACATGCTTGTTGCTAGCATCTGTTTAACATTTGCAAATCCTGTCCTTTTTGGACATTTGATGCCACTAAGCTTTTGATTTTTTCACTTATCTTGTCACATTTATTTTATTGCTCTGCCAGGTCTGACCCTGCCGGGTGCAATGGCACCTGCACGAAGGCTCGTAGTCTGGCGGTCCTGAAAAAAGGGTGCCGGTAAGCACCAGCACCCTTGTTCCTGGACCGCCACACATGTAATGAGGCTGTATCAATATTGGAAGTATGCGAACAGCCTACTTAGGGAAGTCTTGTAGAAGAGAATATCAGACAGTTGCAAGTGGGTTTAAAGATGTCCTGGCAGAGGAAAATACCCAGGAATTACAAGTGAACTTAAGGAAGCCCTGGCAGAAGAAAATACCAGGTAATTGTAAGTGGGTTTAAAGAAGTCGTGGCATAAGTAAAACCCAGGCAATTACTCACCTCTATCTTGCTTGCTTACTTCCTAATCTGCCTCATTACCACATTTCCGACCAAGATGGCTCCACACCTACCCAACATGCCAGCCCTACCTAGGCTTAACAACCAAGTACCATACCTAGATTTAAACGACTTTCAGGTACTGCTACCTTCCAGTCACCCTTGCACCACTACAGAAAGGAACTTAGGACTTAGAGCTAGACTAGCCAAAATCCATGAACCCCCTGCCCGCTCACTGCCCACTACACAAAACTCTAGAACGTTGCCACCGCGACCAATTACCTCCACACAAACTAGTAACCCACTACAAACCCTTCAGAACCCCCGCAACCAGGGTACCCCTAAACCTACACAAGACAAACGCCATACTACTACTTCAAAAAAAATAGCCACTACTTCTAAAAACATAGTTAGCCCTAATATCAAGGGAGCCTTGATCAATGCCAGGTCGTTAGTAGCTCATGCTACAGAAATTGCAGACTTAATCCTCACTGAAGACCTTGACTTCCTCGCCATCACTGAGACTTGGCTACACCCAGCAGCAGACCCTATGCTTATGTTGGCAGTCCCAGATAAATATTCTATCCTGAGACAAGACCGCCCTAATTCTAGAGGAGGTGGTGTCGCCTTTATCCATAAGCGCAGTCTTACCATGAGACTAGCTACTTCGACTGATGCCCTCTCTTGCGAATCACTAGCAGTCAAAATACCACTCACTAACTCCCAAACTCTTAACATCTACTTGATCTACCGCCCGCCAGGCCCCATTGGCACTTTCGATGAAGACCTTAACTCCATCCTATCCAGCAACCTCAAAAGCTCCACTCAAGCTCTCACCTTAGGAGACTTTAACTTGGGCTACAATGACCCAGAAGACCATCCCGCTAGCACCATAGCTAATACTCTTACTGAATTAGGCTTTGTGCAAAGATGTATGACACCCACGCATACGAAAGGCAGAACACTTGACTGGGTGGCCGACCACAACTGCCTAGTGAACATCACAAGTATCTCACCTCAAGCCTGGACTGACCACCACTTGGTATCATTCATGCTCTCCACCGACAGACCTCCACCCCTGCCCACCATTAAGGCCCCACCCACTCTCACTAGAAACAAGAAGAACATGACAGTAGAAAGACTTATCCCTAACCTACTCCCCACACTCAACTCACTTCCTGATAACCTGGACCCTGAGTCCTTGGTTGAAGAATATAACAAGATTATGGCCACCTCACTGGACCGCATCGCCCCCCTTAAACTGAGATCCAGTAAACCGAAAACGCACCTTAACAAATGGTACACACCATTCCTCAAAAAACTAAGACAACAAAAAAGAAACTGCGAGGCCATCTGGAAAAAATCCCCCTCAGTCTCTAACAAACTAAAACTCTCCAAAGTAGCTGCACTCTACAAAAAAGAAATCTACTTGGCCAAACGAGCCACCTTTGACTCTCGTATATCCCAAGCTAAATCTAACATGAAAGAACTCTTCTCCATCCTTAAAGAAATAGAAACCCCCATAGCACCACTTGACACGTGCACCAAAGATAAAAACTGGTGTTCAGAAATTCAAAGTGCCCTAGCAAACAAGATTGCAACTCTTCAAAGTAAAATCTCCAGCAAAAGAACATCCCTGATGACACCCTCAACTCAAAAATTCCGGACAAACCCATGCCCACCGACCTAGCCCGCTTCCAATTCGCCAAAGTCAACATACTGGAAGTCGAAAAAATTATCCTGTCCCTGAAACCGTCTAATTGCCAGGGAGATCTATGCCCTGCACAGCTCATTAAAGATGCTGCCCGCGACCTCTCCCCTTTCATTACAAAACTGATCAATGCTTCCTTCGCCACTGGCTCCATCCCTACCAACCTAAAACAATCCTGGGTACTACCTCTACTGAAAAAACCCACACTTGACCCAGTCATACCCACAAACTACCGACCCATAACTACTGTTCCCTTTCTACTAAAAATTCTGGACAAGGTTGCCTATGTACAAATACAGAAGCACCTGGAAGAACACAACCTCTTAGGCTCTAGACAATCTGGATTCCGCCCCCAACACGGGACCGAAACCGCCCTTATTGACCTGAAAGCGCTGATCGACTCGCTCAGAGATAACGGGCAAGCCGCCCTACTCCTCCTCCTCGACCTATCTGCAGCCTTCGATCTGGTCGATCACTCTGTCCTCTGCTCACACCTCCACACATCAGCTCACTTCTCCAGTGAGGCCATCACCTGGATCACATCCTTCCTTAACGGCAGGACTATGAGGGTCTTCTCTCCCACGGCGGCAGCAGACCCTATACCCATCACATGCGGTGTTCCTCAGGGCTCCTGTGTCTCCCCCACATTATACAACATATTTACCAAGCCCCTTTTCGATGATTTGGATCATCTCGGTATCACCTACACTAACTATGCAGATGATACTCAGATCCTCCTTCCGCTTTCAGGAGATTATGGAAAGGATTTGGCCTTGCTAAATAGGGTGTATATCATCATCCAGGCATGGATGGCTACTCATGGACTATGCCTGAATGATGATAAAACAGAACTAATCATCTTAGGCACCACAATCAGTATAAAGAAACTTGGCCCGGCTTATAACTCCTTCATGATTGACGGGAACAACATCAAAGTCGGACAGGAGGTGAAAACATTGGGATTTTATCTAGACTCCAATTTTTCCCTCAAAAGACAAGTGAGCTCCCTTGCATCCTCCACGGCTTACACGTGCAAATTAATCCGTGCAGCCAAACCTTTCCTGTCGGATACTAGCTGTCTGACACTCGCCAGAGCCCTCATACTGTCTCGCCTCGACTATTGTAATGCCCTCTACCTAGAATCCACCAAGGCCACCACCAATAAACTGCAAACCCTTCAGAACAACGCTCTCAGAGCAGCTCTGGGCATCTCCAGAAGAGAACACATCACAGGATTCAGCCAACAGTACAATTGGCTCTCCACCAGAGATAAAATTCTCTTAAAAACGGCATCTCTCACCCACAAGTCTCTTAACAACGCAGCCCCAACCTACCTGATCAACAGGTTCCACAAACAATCCTCCTCAAGACCCGTCAGAACCGCATACAAAGATTGTTTATCTGTTCCCCACTACAAACGGGCCACCATAGGAGGCAACAGCTTCCCGGTAAAAGCTGCCAAGCTTTGGAACTCCTTGCCTCCAAACCTTAGAGTAGACCTGCCTTATCAGAACTTCCGCTCCAAGTTAGTCTCCTGGCTGAAACTGGAGACCCACTAAGACTAGGTAGTGTCCAGCGTTACACGCACACATTGTAACCACGTGTGCCTCTTGCTTACCTGTATACTACATTACGGCCTGTTGTCCTTACTGCTGATTTGTATATATTGTATATAACATTTGTGTACATATTTCTGTATTATGTATATTCCTCGTGTATTGTAACCAAGCTTCGAAAATTCTTGTAAAGGCTGCGCCCTGATACCCCCGGGTACGCTCGCGCATTATAAATAATAAAACAAACAAACAAACAAACAAACAAACAAGTGAATTTAAGGAAGTCCTGGCAGAAGAGAATACCAGGCAGTTACAAGTTTGTTTTAGAATGTCCTGGCAGGGGAGTATACCAGGCAATGTGATGGTGTGTTTGAAGGTGCAAGAAAATTGTGAACGTGTGTGTTTATGAGAAAGCCCTGATAGGAAAGCATATCAGGCATTAAGATGAACAAAGTGTAAAATAGAACTGATTCAAGAAATCCTGATCAGAGCCAATCAGGACAAGGCAGAGGAAATATATTAAAGGTGAAAAGAAACTTGGCAGGAGAGTACACCAGGTATCCTAACAGGACAAAGTCCAAGAGTCAGGTTGTTTTGTGCGTCAGTCGTGTTGATGCTCGTGAAATTGATAATCCTGAACAGAAACGAGAGTGAAGAGAAATCCAGGGGAAGGGACTCACCCCCTGGAATAAGGAACTCTATCCTTAGGAACCTTTTGTGTTGGAGTTACGCATTCTTTTTTGAACATTTATGCTTCACTCAAGGACAAAGATATTTTCCCTTTACACTCTAGAATTGTTTTGTTAGAATGTGAGGGTCAGAATAGAACTTTGGACACAGGACATTTTGTTTTGGACGTTCTGACAGCTGACAGATCCTTAGTTTTGGTTTTAGGTAGGGAAACACCTCTAGCAGAGGGACAGAGGGGCATTTTCCCCAACCCCTTTTATTTGAATACAAGTCTTTGACCAGAACTATGAACCCCGTGTGTCCGAGTTTCATTCCCGACTCCTCACACTCCCCTCCCCCTTCCTGTGAGGAGCCCCAAAATCCTTGTCAGTGCCTTAAATTCTGCCAGTAGGTCCTTTGTGGCCTGTCGCCACTTGGGTTTCATTACACAAAGTACGCTGAGACCATAAGGGAGTTGCATGCAGGTCTTTATTTATTTCTTAACTGTTGCCCATAGGTTGTCCAACATTCTGGTAGCTGAGCAGTGGTTACCTCACCCCTGCCCTGTGTCCCAGTTCCCCTAAAGTAGTCCTCTACTTTGAAAAGATCTGTTATCGACTGTCCTGGTTGCAAACAAATCCCACGGTGGCGGCGTTCCACTTAAGAGTTCACCCCTTTCCCAGGCCACAACCACCCTTTACTCTTCTGCAGACTCACCTGCTCCCTTGCCGGCGGTGTTCCATGTGGTAATTTCCCCCTGGCTGTCCAACTTCCCCTATAATCTTCGGCATGTTCCCCTGCTCACTCAGCGGCGTTCCGTGTGGTAATCCCTTGTTTCTCTTTTGCCTCTCTCAGCCGCTAATAAGCCCAAATGAACGCCTCCTCTGCCCTGCTACCGGCAGGCTTCTCGGTCCCTCGTGGCACAACCTCTCCCTCCTGGCGGGCCTCTTCCTCCTTTTTCAAGAAACACAGAACAAACCCATTAACCCAACTACGCCTCTCTCCGGCCCTCCTCTCATACCTGTCAGTCCTTCACTCTCGTAACCGTTCGCACACTCTGATTAACCTCTTCCCTTCCCTACGTGCCGGAGGCTGGGCTCCCTCGGTTTTCACCATCACTTCTCACATGGACTCTGTAAGATTTTTCTTTTTACACAATCTACAATACATTTCGGACTTCGGGATCTGGCCCCGGGCACCTAGCACCTCTCTGGTCGGGAGAAGATTTAGCCATAATCGCAAGAATACAGCTTGAAGGTCACGTGAAGGACACTATCAGATATTTTGGCAGACCCCCATGGGTCTTCTTTCATGAGAAAGGGTGTGAGAAACCTGAAGGTGTCTCACCCGCCAGTTCCCGGGGATCTGTCATCCAGGTGGGCAGGACACGGCCATCGTTTTTGGATCCAGTTCCTGGGGGTGGACCAGTGCGGGAGGATCACCTGGATAAGGGGTCCTCGGGGAGTGGAAGTGTGACACCGGAGGGTGAGATGCGGTATCCCCTTCTTTGTAACACCCTTTCCCCCTAGGAACTCAACTCCCCCACCCCCCATTTTCCCGACACAAAAACTTTTTCCTAGGCAGATCACTGTGAGAGAAAACAGACTAACACCTGAGCTATATACCTGACATGTCCCAACATAAGGGTCAGGCAGAGACAGGCAATTACTGATAATTACACACACCTGACTTCCATCACACTTCCCCACACGTATAAAAGGTGTAGCACGAAAGCACACTCTGAGCAAGGCAAAACACACAAGGAAGCAGCAGTTCAGAGATGGCAGTTTAATACGAGGAGAAAGTCCAGAAAGGTTTGCAAGGTGGGAATTGTCCTTGGCCTTTTCAGAGGAAGAAAACCGCTACTTTCACGAGCACTCGAGGATAAGAAACATAAGACTGAGAATTAAAGCTTGAGAAAGGTGCATTGTGTGTCGAAGGTACCCGGGGCTCTCCCGCATCGATAGCCGAGGCGGGGAGGAGTGGTTGCCTCTGTGGTACTGTCCTTGGCTCCAACAACAAAGCCACTGCAGTAAATTCAGCACAGCCGGTGAGTCAGGGAGACTGATAGCAGACCTGTTTTGTGTTAGAATCAAGGTTGCAAGCAGCAACATTGTATGAAGAAATCTGTATAGTAATAAGGTGAATGTGATGAGCGACAAGAAAATAATTGAATATCAAAGGAGGGACATTTTGAAACAAGGTAGATGCCATATACAGAGTGGTCTGGCACCACGTGAGTGCTCATTCGAAAGGTCGGTATTGTTAGGCAGTAACCTGTGCAGTTCCCTCTGGGACTACTGCAAAAGATTTAAGACCACAGGTGGTTGGCAGTAAACCCAATTGGTAGCAGTCTGTACCACCCAGATTCACCTGGTAGCTGTGACTGAGCAGTCAGACTTCTCTCAGAAGAGTTCGGCAGTATACAGGGCATACACAGTAGGTCAAAAGAACACAGTAGTACAAGCAAACACTGACCAGAGCTTGGTGTATAGAGATATAATTATTTATTTAAAAACAGATCTATTTAAACACAGTGGCACTATTTTCAAGTAGTTCAAAAACACAGTCACTAATGTATATACATTCCCTTAAATGGTTATTAGACAAGTCTTAAGTAAAGGCAACACTTATTTCCATACAGTGG
Source organism: Ambystoma mexicanum (assembly GCF_040938575.1). Lineage (NCBI taxonomy): Eukaryota > Metazoa > Chordata > Amphibia > Caudata > Ambystomatidae > Ambystoma > Ambystoma mexicanum. The sequence goes on from NC_090931.1 coordinate 1,546,917,516, forward strand.
TGAGCGATTATCGAAGATGGCACTCTAATAATGTGGTTAAAAAGGGAGAGAAAGGCAGAGCAAAGATAGGAACAGATCCCAACACTTTCAACAGAACACAATAGGAGAAAAAGGTAGGTTAAAACCGTAAAGTCAATGTTCAGACGGCCGGACCACTTTAATAGGCCCCGGTCGGAAATGTGTCCAAGGTCACACGGTTGAACCGCACAAAGAGTCTCGCAAAAGGTTCAGAAAGAGTTGGACCAAAAGAAAGGGACCAGTTAGATGGTCAAGGCGGCCAGCCCAGTCCAGAAGGTTAAGGGATTATTATTACCTTGTAGCAATCTTTAGAAAGCGAGGCCTGGCGGACACAGTACCTTAATGGAGAGAACGCTCCGTCGGAGGCAGTTGTTCCTGGCAGCGGGTGCAAGAGGGTGCTTTGTCCGGAGGAAGAGCAGATCTCGTCGAGGAGGAAAGCAGGAGTCCGTTGCACTGCCAGGGAAGAAACCAGCCGCGGAGTTCTCAATTAAAAGGAGCGGTCCTTTTATTCACGTTGCAGGGGTAAGTGGCTATCCGGTTGCCGGGGTGCTTGGCACGAGCAATTCGACCACTTGGACGTCCTGGGAGCGAAGAAAGAAGGTAAACTGGTTGTTCCCACCAGTCAAGGGAAGAAGACTCTCCAGCCGGGAGATCTCCTCTGTCATTGGGAAGTGGTGAGTCGGTTCAGCAGGGCTCCACCGGTGGTGTCGTCGTAGCAGGTCGGCTCAGCTTCTCCCTCTTCGATTTTCAGGTCCTGTGGCGACTTCTGAAGTTCCAGTCCCAAAAGCCCTGCTTTTATGCAAGAAAGCCCCATTCATTCAGCCTAGCTGTCAATCAAACATGCTAAGTGGTGAGCCTTCCGGCTCACCACTTGGGCCAATTACACAAGAGTGCGACTTGAGTTGCCTAGGCAACTCAGTCCAGGGTGCCTAAACCCCCCTCCCACACATCCTGCTAACCCAGACAGAGTGGCACCACTTTGGAGGGCTTCTGTGGAGAAGCCCACCAAAAGTGGAACAAAGGGCTCGACCTTTAGTTTGGAGTTAGAGGCGAACACAAACGCCATTTTAAAACCGAGTTCTGGCAAAAAATACCAACCAGAGAATTAATATTAAATAAATAAACCGGCGGTATGTTCGAGGCTATAATAATTAAATAATTAAAGTTATAGCCTCGAACAATGGGAAAATCCCATAGAGATATATTCACGGTTGAATATAAAAAGTAGTATCCACTGCCACCAGCCAAAACTCGATCAGGGGGGACGGAGACATGCCCCCTCGACTAACAGACCCCGGGGCAATCGAATTGCCCCGGCCAGTACGTCCACAATATGATGGTTTGTACTGGTTCTTTTCAGAATTTAAGACTAGTAAAGTCAATGGTGACTTTACATGCCCTGGGAGACAGTAGTCAGTCCCAGGGTATGGAGTCTATGTTTGGGGGTCACTATGACACCCCTGTGTTACTGCACTGAGGGTGCTGTGTAACACACATTATCAAAACACATGAAGCCCTATGGAGTAAAAGACCCCATAGCCCATAAAACACATCTAGAGTCAAAGAAACACACTCAAATCATGTCCAAGAGTGAGGGTAAAAGAGTCTCACTCTTGGCAGGAAAAAAACAAAAAACTCCAGAAATCCAGCAAAGCTGCTGGGGGACTCACTAGGTTAGGAAATTCAGCCTAAACAGAGAATTCTCCCTAACACTCGCCCCCCCCCACCCCCAGACTAAGGAACAGGAGGATTTAATCCACTCCTGGATGAATCTCATACATCTAGTCGATGACATACATCCTAAAGAGACCATCAGCATTTTGGTGGTGACACCCTGACCTGTGCTCAATGGTGAAATCAAACCCTTGCAGGCAGATTGACCATCTCAGTAGTTTGGGGTTTTCCCCCTTCATTTGCATTAACCATCTCAAGGGATGGTGGTCAGTCTGAATAACAAAAGTAGAACCATACAAGTATGGCCTAAACTTCTTCAGAGCCCATACAATAGCAAAACACTCTCGTTCAATGGTTGACCACCTTGTTTCCGGGTCCTTCAGTTTTCTACTGATGAAGCAAATGGGGTGCTCCCTACCTTTCCCATCCAGTTGACTGAGGACTGCACCTATTCCTACATTTGAAGCATCTGTCTGCACAATGAAAGTTTGGTGGTAGTCAAGAGCTCTGAGTACTGGGGCTTGGCAAAGAGCCTTTTTCAGGTTTTCAAAGGCCTGATTGCACTCCTCATTCCATCTAACCTTTTTAGGGAATTTCGGAGAGGAGATGACATTCAGTGGAGAAGCTATGGTCCCATAGTTCTCAATGAAATTCCTGTAATACCCAGTGAGACCTAAGAAGGCCCTCACCTGGGTCTGAGTAGTAGGTGTTGTCCAATTTTGCACAGCTTCAATCTTACTGAGCAAAGACCTTATTTCTCCACCTCCTACCTCATGTCCAAGGTAGACCACTTTACTCTGCCCAATCTGGCATTTACTTGCCTTTATGGTCAGATTGGCCTTCTCAAGAGCCTGCAAAACATAACTCAGGTGGTCCACATGTTCTTCCCAGGTCTGGCTGAAGACTGCAATGTCATCCAAGTATGCCATGTAGAAGTCCTCCATCCCTGTCAGAACCTGGTTTACCATCCTTAGAAATGTAGCAGGTGCATTTTTTTATCCACAAGGCATAACCTTAAACTGGTATAAGCCAACTAGGGTAGAAAATGCAGTTTTCTCCTTGGCATGGTCTGTCAGGGCTATTTGCCAATAGCCTGACGTAAGATCAAATGTGCTGAGGTACTTGGCTGAGCCAAGTCTATCCACCAACTCATCTGTCCTTGGCAAAGGGTGGGCATCAGTCTTGGTGACTGCATTAGGAGCTCTATAGTCCACACAGAATCTAAGTTCTTTAGATCCTGCCTTTGGTACCAACACCACTGGGCTAGACCATGGACTAGTAGAGGGCTCTATTACCCCGAGATCAAGCATCTTGCTGACCTCGCCTTTGATGTGGGTTCTTACATTTTCGGACATTCTGTATCCTCTGCTTTTTACTGGCAGACAGTCACCAGTGAGTATGTCATGCTGTCCCCAAGGGGTCAAGCCTGGTGGAAGTGAGAACAGAGAGGCAAACTGATTCAACATAGATTTGCACTCTGCTTGTTGCTCAGGTGTCAGATTTGAAGAGAGATTTACGCCTTCAATTATTTCGTCTAGAGGTAAGCCTCTGAGGAGATCAGGAAGAGCTTCACTCTCTTCTTCTTCCTCTGATGATGCTAGAAGCAAGGCTCCTACATCAGGTCTAGAGACATACGCTTTTAGTCTGTTGGTGTGGAAGACTGTTGGAGCCTCCTTGGGATTGCCCAAGTCCACCAGATAGTTGACCTCTCCAAGTTTACCCACAACTCTGATGGGTCCCATCCATTTGTCTTGCAAGGCCCTCTGCCTTGTTGGAATCATAACTAGAACCAGCTGGTCTTGAGTAAACTCAACCATGTTAGCCTTTTGATCATGCCAGTGCTTGACCAATGCTTGACCAGCTTTCAAGTTGTCACTTGCTTCTGCCATCATGTGTGACATTCTCCTCCGGAGACCTATCACATAGTCAGTCACTCTGACTGGCTTGGGGAAGGAGCACTCTCCAACCCATCCTTGATCAGGGCTAAGGGGCCTCTGACCGGATGACCATAAAGAAGTTCGAAGGGAGAGTAACCTACTCCCTCCTGAGGGACTTCTCTATAAGCAAAGAAAAGGCATGGCAGTAGAAGGTCCCACTTTTGTTTAAGGGGTTCCTCTAAAACACCTATCATGCTCTTCATGGTTCTGTTGAACCTTTCAACCAATCCATTTGTCTGAGGGTGGTATGCTGTTGAGAACTTGTAAGTAACTCTGCAGGTTTTCCACATGACCTTCATGTAGTGGGACATAAAATTTGACCCCCTGTCAGAGATTACTTCCTTAGGAAACCCAACCCTGGTAAAAATACCAAGGAGGGCCTTAGCCACAGCCGGGGCTTTAACAGTCCTCATAGGAATTACCTCAGGATACCTAGTAGCATGGTCTACTACAACAAGGATAAACCTGTTGCCTGAGGAGGTTGGAGGATCAAGGGGACCAACAATGTCAATCATTACTCTCTCAAATGGGACTCCCACAACTGGGAGAGGCACTAAAGGTGCCACATTCTTGGAGCCAACCTTACCAGAAGTTTGGCAGGTGTGGCAGCTCCTGCAGTATTTGTCTACTTCAGCCCCCATCTTTGGCCAATAAAAGTAGAGTGAGAGCCTTTCCTTAGTCTTCTTGAAACTCAAGTGACCAGCCAAAGGAATCTCATGGGCTAACTGCAAGAACTGTTGTCTGTTCTCTTGAGGTACTACAATTCGTTTGTAGTCCCCAGGTGCAGACTCTGTTGGTTCACTGTAGAAGAGGCCATCTTCCCAGTGTAACCTATATTTCCCAGGCTCTTGCCCTTCAGCCTAAGCATCTGCCTGGTGGCGAAGACCTTCCAGAGTTGGACATTCTCTCTGTCCCTTACTGAAGTCTGCCCTGTTGGGTCCACCTTCTGCCAGTAAAGACTGCAGCTCAGGATGGTCAACAGGATCCAGATCTCCAACGAGTTCCTGGACTTCCACTAGCTCTTCTTCAGAGTCTAGTTCAACCACACAGGGTTGTACCACCCTCTCAGCCTCAGCTGGAGGGGGAGTTACGGGTGTAACTTTGGACAACCTAGGGGAAGTCCTTGTTGGCTGCACTGGAGTGCTGACTGCTGATTTCTTGTTAGAAGTCTTAGGTTTCCCCTTTGCTTCTTGTTGCTTGGATACAGCAGCTGACATCTCCAGTGGAGTAGGAGTGATCTCTGTCTTCATCATCTCCTTGAGAGTACCCCTCATGGTTCTCTCTCTTGCAGGTCTGGTGAGCTCCTGTAACCTTTTACTAGGAGGTCTGGGGGTATGTGACTCAACTCCAAGAGTCTTCAAGTCATTACTCAGCAGAACCCTTCCTGGCACCTCACTTTGTATGCTGACAGGTATCTTCACAGTCATGTAATTACACTGGATGATAACTGGTAATTGGGGAAGCATCTGCACAGGCCCTCCAGCTAACTTGGTGAGGCGTGTGGGTGCCTTAGCAACATCATCAGCCTGAAAAAACGATTTGTCCACCACAGTTATGCTGGCCCCAGTGTCCCTAATGGCAGGAGTCTCCTGACCATTCACCTGGACACTGTCCTTATAATACTCTTTAGTATTATCGGGGATAGAATTATAGACATCTAAATTCTGTTGTTCCCACAACCCGAGAGACACTAAAGAAACACTGGCTGAGACTCCAATGGGTTCATCAGCCAGTAGTAGAAAGTTTCCACTGGCCATCTGTACTTCCTTCTCTGGAGCGAAGGCTAAGGAGACAGTGTGGACCCCTGGAGGGTTACCCTTACATCTGGGATCCCCTTTCATATGGTCAGTAGCCTTACAAACAAAGCATGATCCGAATGCTTTCTGGAATGGATTCTTGTTCTGACCTCCTTCTGGTTTGGCACCAGAAGGTACACCAGCCTGATTTGGTTTCCCTTGTGGCTTACCCTTATGGTTTTGTTTGGGGCCCTCTTTGGAATTGGAATTATTTGAATTCTCTTTGGAGTCCTTTTTTGGCTGCTTCCCCTCATCCTTCTTCTGAGTTACCCCAGAATCCTTGTGAGTGGCCCGGTTGGCAACCCACAAGTCAGCAGCCTTAGCTAGTCTCCTGGAATCTAATTCCTGTGAATCAGCCAAGTGCTGTCTGAGCTCAGGAGAGCAGGCATCATAAATTGACTCCAACATAAAAAGATTTCTCATTCCTTCATAAGTGTTCACCTTGTAACCCTTAATCCATCCCTCTAAGTTTTTCAACCCCTCACTCACCCAGGTAGCCCAAGGGGTACCATCATGCTTTTTGAGGTTTCTAAACCTCTTAAGATACTGGGAAGGGGTCTTCCCAAATCTAGCTATCAAAGCTAGTTTCACACATTCATAGTCCTTCTTATCCACCTCCCCCAACTCCATTACCACATCAGTTGCAACAGGGGGAAGCCTAGAGAACAGCCAGGGAAGTAACTTATTCCCTGTGATGTCCTGGAGCCCATGGTTATACTCAAACATTTTCAACCAATCCAACACATCCAATTTAGGTTCATACATACCCACTAATTCCTTAGGCATCCGGGGTCTTTTGGGACTGGAGCTCCTAGAGGGACCAGAGGAGAGAGAAGCAGATTCCACAGACAACTTTTTCATTTTAAGTTCATGATTAAGCTCTATTTCTTTGAGCTTCAACTCAGCTTGCTTCTGCTCAGCTTGGGCATTGATTCTCCTGAACTCTAGCTCTTGGTTTCGTTCAGATTGAGCAATAAAAAGTTTGTACTCTAATTCAAGCTTTATTTTTTCTAGTTCAAAGTATGCAGGATTACATGTGGGACCTGGTATAGGCCCAATAGGTACAGTAGGTAAGGCAGATAGAGGCTCAGAGTGGCTAACTTCTGACTCATTATCAATACTTTGATTCAGATCAATACCATCACTGTTAACTACATTTGCTGGGGGGGTAAATTCCTTTGTACCTCCCAGACTTTGGTTTTCTAACAATCTTTCAATAAGTTCCATTTTCTTGCCCTTCTCAGAGAGGTTCTTATGTCTGCACAATATTTTTAAGCAATCAGCAGTTTTGGTAGACAATGATTCTAGGGTATAACTTTCCATAGTAGACATGGTTAGAAAAGCAGCTTTTTAGTGCTAAGCTTTGTGGTTAGTTGTCCTAAATTATTCAAAAGCACACTAAAGTGTATACTCAATACAAATCCCACCGCTGTACACCAGTGTTAGGCAGAAACCTGTGCTGTTCCCTCTGGGACGACTGCAAAAGATTTAAGACCACAGGTGGTTGGCAGTAAACCCAATTGGTAGCAGTCTGTACCACCCAGATTTACCTGGTAGCTGTGGCTGAGCAGTCAGACTTCTCTCAAGAAGAGTTTGGCAGTATACAGGGCATACACAGTAGGTCAAAAGAACACAGTAGTAGAAGCAAACACTGACCAGAGCTTGGTGTATAGAGATATAATTATTTATTTAAAAACACATCTATTTAAACACACCGGCACTATTTTCAAGTAGTTCACAAACAGTCACTAATGTATATACACTCCCTTAAACGGTTATTAGACAAGTCTTAAGTAAAGGCAACACTTATTTCCAGACAGCGGTGAGCGCTTAACGAAGATGGCACTCTAATTACGTGGTTAAAAAGGGAGAGAAAGGCAGAGCAAAGATAGGAACAGATCCCAACACTTTCAACAGAACACAATAGGAGAAAAAGGTAGGTTAAAACTGTAAAGTCAATGTTCAGACGGCCAGACCACTTTAAGAGGCCCCGGTCGGAAATGTGTCCAAGGTCACACGGTTGAAACGCACAAAGAGTCTTGCAAAAGGTTCAGAAAGAGTTGGACCAAAAGAAAGGGACCAGTTAGATGGTCAAGGCGGCCAGCCCAGTCCAGAAGGTTAAGGGATTATTATTACTTTGTAGCAATCTTTAGAAAGGGAGGCCTGGCGGACACTGTACCTTAATGGAGAGAACGCTCCGGCGGAGGCAGTTGTTCCTGACAGCGGGTGCAAGAGGGTGCTTCGTCCGGAGGAAGAGCAGATCTCGTCGAGGAGGAGAGCAGGAGTCCGTTGCACTGCCAGGGAAGAAACCAGCCGCAGAGTTTTCAATTAAAAGGAGCGGTCCTTTATTCGCGTTGCAGGGGTAAGTGGCTATCCGGTTGCCGGGGTGCTTGGCACGAGCAATTCGACCACTTGGACGTCCTGGGAGCGAAGAAAGAAGGTAAACTGGTTGTTCCCACCAGTCAAGGGAAGAAGACTCTCCAGCCGGGAGATCTCCTCTGTCGTTGGGAAGTGGTGAGTCGGTTCAGCAGGGCTCCAACGGTAGTGTCGTCGTAGCAGGTCCGCTCAGCTTTTCCCTCTTTGGATTTTCAGGTCCTGTGGCGACTTCTGAAGTTCCAGTCCCAAAAGCCCTGCTTTTATGCAAGAAATCCCCATTCATTCAGCCTAGCTGTCAATCAAACATGCTAAGTGGTGAGCCGTCCGGCTCACCACTTGGGCCAATTACACAAGAGTGCGACTTGAGTTGCCTAGGCAACTCAGTCCAGGGTGCCTAAACCCTCCTCCCACACATCCTGCTAAACCAGACAGAGTGGCACCACATTGGAGGGCTTCTGTGGAGAAGCCCGCCAAAAGTGGAACAAAGGGCTCGACCTTTGGTTTGGAGTTACAGAGGCGAACACAAACGCCATTTTAAAACCGAGTCTGGCAAAAAATACCAACCGGAGAATTAATATTAAATAAATAAACCGGCGGTATGTTCGAGGCTATAAGAATTAAATAATTAAAGTTGGTAGCCTCGAACAATGGGAAAATCCCACAGAGATATATTCGCGGTTGAATATAAAAAGTAGTATCCACTGCCACCAGCCAAAACTCGATCAGGGGGAACGGAGACGTGCCCCCTCGACTAACAGACCCCGGGGCAATCGAATTGCCCCGGCCAGTACGTCTACAATGATGGTTTGTACTGGTTCTGTTCAGAATTTAAGACTAGTAAAGTCAATGGTAACTTTACATGCCCTGGGAGACAGTAGTCAGTCCCAGGGTATGGAGTCTATATTTGGGGGCCACTATGACACCCCTGTGTTACTGCACTGAGGGTGCTGTGTAACACACATTACCAAAACACATGAAGCCATATGGAGTAAAAGACCCCATAGCCCATAAAACACATCTAGAGTCAAAGAAACACACTCAAATCATGTCCAAGAGTGAGGGTAAAAGAGTCTCACTCTTGGCAGGAGAAAAAAACAAACTCCAGAAATCCAGCAAAGCTGCTGGGGGACTCACTAGGTTAGGAAATTCAGCCTAAACAGAGAATTCTCCCTAACAGGTATCCAACTGAGAGTGTAAATTGTGAACTGTGAAATCGAAGTGGTCTTGCAACGTGTCAAGCCAAACCCTGTGCACATTTGAAAGTCTTCAATAGCTAATACAAACTGTAATTGGTCCAAGCCCGGATAAGGGAGACTAATTGTGGAAAAGGGATCTGAACCCGGCTGAGGGGGTTCCGGGGTGAACTGTGAGTCAACCGAGAAAAAATATTCTATAAGCATTGGAGAAAAGGATCTGAGCTCGGAAAAGGGGGATCCAAACTAAAGATTGCGGTAGAAAAGGGATCTGAGCCTGGCTGAGGGGTATCCAGGGTGAAGAGTGAAACGCCCAACGTGAATATTTGTAAAGGAACTTTTTGTTGTTTTTGTACATCAGGCGCTCTGAATCAAGAGACTTTGATATCTTAAGAGACTTGGGCACAGAAGGCCCCGATGTTGGTTATGAAACTGTGTCCTTGTGCCGAATAAGCCCAAGAGTGTGCTATGCTTGAGTGAACCGCCTTGTCCAGTGCTGAAAACGTGGGGAAGGGAGGCCAATGGCCTGAGAATCCTGACTTATTATTTTGTGTACACTTCTTTGTTTTTCATGAACATTTCCCCACACTATTTGTAAATTAGCGGTAATGATTGGCAATAGGTTTTTTAGTATAGGCCCTTTTATTTTCATGAGACGGCACTAGGACTGTGTTATTATTATTTGCTGTTCAATTTTACAGATGTAAGATTCAGTGTGACAGTCTTTTGCCCTTGTCGTGCAATTGTGGTTTTAAGTTCTGCTATGTCACGCGCATGCCAAGCGGCCAAGGCTGAGGATTCGGTAGACTGAGGAGTCAGGATCATACCATCATATTCAGGTCCTGTGGAGTACTTGTCTGTTCCCTTTTCCATAATTATTGTATCGTTCATAGTCAGGGGAGTCAGGACGATGACTAGTTCATCTATAAATGTGCAGTCCTCATCCGTGTATAAAGAGTGATTCTCTGTAGGTGATGTCAGCACCAAGCCTGTCTCTCTCTGCACTAGTCGCAGGGGTGACAACCGCTTAGATTACAGTCTCTGACCCGTCCCTCAAGTCTCACCCACTCGCCAGGGGCTAGTCCTTAGTCCAGCCTCTTTAGGGTCTTTTGGGTCTTTAAGGTCCATGAGATCTTCCAGAGTACTCAATTCCCTATCAATTTGATGGTTTAAGGACAAGACAAGTGATTCAGCCACCCCTTCCCGCCCCATGAACGAGAAGAGTCTCCGCGTATCTTGTATTTCCAAGTTATTGGGGACACGTCCCTTATCAGATTCAGGCATAATATGAATGGTTTTAGGGCCAATGTGCTCACCGGCCCCTCTCAAACTTTTCCTTGACGACGCGTACAATGGACGTTTGCCGCTATGAATTCCTTTCAGTACATTTTGTTGGGTCGATGACACTCTCGGTCGGAGAGATTCAAATAGAATCAGTGCCTCGACACTCAATGGTCCAATCACCAAGGCTCCGATATTGATATCGCCTGGTGCCGCTCAGCTGCCTCAGACTGCTGCAGACTGCATGACTCCACTGGACTTCTCTGTGCTCAGCGCCAGCAAGGAGTTTAAGAAGAGACACACCTCTTCACTCCACCAACAGTGTAGACAGACTGCAAAACACCAAACGACTACCGCAGACTGCAGGACTCGGCTGGACTCTGCTGCTCACCTAATGGCCCTCAGTCTAAGATTTTCAGGCATTCACACACCCAGGTGGTCTACAACACACCATCTTTCTTCTTATGTTTTCCAAAGGTTTTTAGATATTGGGAAGGAGTCTTCCCATATCTAACTATCGGAGCTGGCTTTATCAAGCTGTAGTCCCTTCTATCAGCAGCATCCATCATCAGAAGCACATCACAGCGATTCTGGGGAAGCCTAGAGATAACCCATGGGACACACTCACTCTCACACACATCTTGCATCTGACCTGCAAACTCAAAGGTTTTCAACCAGTCAATTATGTCATTCTTAACATCATAAGCACTCACCAAACCCTTTGGCATCTTAGTCACGGAGTCCCTGGAGGCATCAGCTGGAGAAGACCCTGAAGAGGAAGAGGAGTTACCAAGAGACAATCGTCTCATTTCAAGCTCATGTTGCATCTCTGTTCTCTAAGGCCTTGACTCAGTTCTTTTTCTCTGAGCTCTAACTTTCTATGCTCCAGATGCAATCTCATTTCAAGAATGTTTGCTTTTTGTGCTTCCAGATCCAAAAGTACTTTAGGAGGTAAGTTAGAGGGGGAAGTGGGCCAGGAGGGACCAGCAGAGGGGGACCGTGGGATTGGCACAGGATCACCCTCCAACACAATGGTCCTCATTACAAGTTTGTCAGTCTGGAAATAGTGGTGCCGGTCGGATCGTACCAGCACCCGATTCCTGACCAGCACACTACGAGTCATAATGCCGTAAACACCGTCACCGCATTGACACCCATGGTGCTACCGTAGCCGGCAGCACCATGAATGTAAACATCTGATTGCCCCGTCAGCGGTAGCATGGGCATATTCCGAGTTCTGATTTCACTGAAAAACTGCCATAAAAATGGCATTGGCACCGTGATGACTGAGCCGGAAACACTGACATTGCGGACCAGGCGTTAAACAGTGTCAGATGTGCAGCAACAGGCCACATGTGGCCAAAATCAGCCCAGCTGCACGCCATGAGCACTGTGAATGTACAAAAGGACCATTCCCACACCCCTTCCAACACAACCATGCTTGCAGCAGCAGTAGCAGTAATGGAGCAGGAGGCCTGCATGCAGGGATACAACTGGAAGAGGCAGAGGAGGCATTGGAGGCACAGGATGAGGAGGAACATGATCGCCATGCACAACAACAATGGCCAGCAGGTAGCACCCCGCAGGTAACCACCCATACCCCGCTTAAGGGCCACACCCTGAAACCTCACCCAGATACAGATCCACACCCTCTACCGGCTGGACAGGGAGACCATTACCTCCATAGTCAACCTGACCCACGACGACATTGCTAGCCTCATTAACATCCGGACTGCCATTCCCCCTTGCTCAAGGTAGTGTCGGTGCTGCAGTTCTTGGCTACCGGCACCTACCAAAACACTGTGGGTGAGCTGCATGGGTTATCCAAACCCTGTTTTTCCAACGTCCTGGATGCCCTCCTGCGGCATGTGTCAGACCACATTGCCCTACCCAGAATACCTGCCCAGGTGAATGACACCAAAGTTGTGTTCCATGCACAATGTGATTGGTACGTTGGACTGCACGCCTGTGGAACTGGTGGCCAGACATGCCATTGAGGCAGTCTACAGGAATAGGAAACTGAATCACTCCCTCAGCATTGTGTTTTGGCACTATATAAATAAACTATCATATCATATGTGCAGATGGTGTGTGATGCATACCACCTCATCAACCACTGCTGCGTAAGATTTCTGCGGTCGACACACATTTCCATGGTGCTGAGGAACTCCACGCTGCCAGGGTACATGGCACGTCATAGCGGAGAGCGGACCTGGCTGTTGGGTGAGCTGTTTCACCATTGCATGTGAACTGTGGAATGGGGGTGTTAACACACTGCCACTAGTGCATGTGCATAATGCAATGTTATACACACACATTGCATGGATGATTGGAAGGGGTGACTTGCGTGTGGTACATGGGCAGACGCAGAACACCCCATCACAAATAGTGCACAGCTACACAGGCACATCAAATATACCAGAATGCATCTCACCAATGCCATATACCCCTACAATAACACACTGAACACAACCCGCACCGCCTGCGTCACAGCCAAGTACCCCACAGCATGTAGCCAGTTCACCTGCCTGTCAGAAGTGCACATACCCATATGCATGTGACATGAATGGAAACAAATATGTAGCACACATGAATGAATGGGTGAGATGACCATTGTATGATATGCAAACGTAACCAGAATTGGCACATGCAATGGGCAAAGTAGATAATGGCGTAGGCATAGGGGTAATGGGCAAGGTGGGTGTGAATATGCAACAGAAACGTGCTTGCAAACCACCCACCCACCTTGCATAGCAACCAAGGCTATTGATTGCATGCCATTAAGTTACCTGCCATCTCCATCACAATTCAACCAAATCCAAGAATGTTCCTTTACTGCGTATACATCCACATAAACCAATTTCACTGAATCAGAGATTACTTGAAACCACTCTTATGCTGCATTTCCCAAAATCAAAAATGCAAGTATCATTGCATGAATGCAGACATTTCATAATTAAATGGTAGCTAAAATGTTTGCATGTCAACATACAAGGGCTTCTGTGACTCTGCTGCCCTAAGAAACACGTCAGCAATCACAAGTACTTGAATGCCATTCCTATGCAAATATTACACTCACCATGGGCCTCATTACGAGGCTGACGGTAACCCTTAGGTGCGACCAGCGGGTTGCCGCAACCCTGTTATAACGTTTCCGGCACCTGGGTTCCCGGTGCCACCGGGACATTACAAGTCCCGGCAGCCCAGGTAGTCAGGCGTGCAAAGTGTAAGTCCCCATTCCCATAGAGTCCTTTTGGACTCTTTGGGAATGGGGACTCGAAAGAACTGGCACCTTCGCTGACGGTGCTCCCATAGCAACTCTGCTTACCAGGGCCGTGCGGCACAACAGGGTCAGACCTATTGGGCGTTGCGGTTCCGGCAGACAGACTCGTAGTTTGCCGTTCCAGAAACAAGGGTGCCGGTAACCTTACCAGCACCCTTGTTTCCGGACCGGCAAACTTGGAATGAGGCCCAAATGTGTAAATCTCTGTAGTAATTGGAAACTGCAGTTACCATTGACAATGCACCAGATACTAGAGACAGCTGTGCCATTAGCTACATCTTGTGCCAATCCCATGTGACACTGACTAACATACAGGCTTTGCTAACATGACACTGCCAACACAAGGAATTTGCCCCCCTTGATGCCATGGCTGATGAGCCCCGTCAGGCAACCACAGGACCAGCCCGAGCAAAACTACAACCGTTCTCACATCAGGACACGGTGCACAATAGAACAGACATTTGGGTTGTTGAAGGCAAGGTTCTGCAGCCTCCGCAGATCGTGGGGTGCACTCGTGTACAGCCCCCGTGTAGGTGGGCAAGATAGTCCTGGGCTGTGCCATGTTGCACAACATGTGCATTAGGCACAACATACCACTTCCCCCAGTCATGAACATGCACCCGGCAGAGGTGGAGGAGGAGAATGGAGACAGTGAGGATGCAACGGATGGGCGTGATGCACGCTATGCACTAATCAACCGCTACTTCTGAGCACATCACACATGCACATTACCTAGGCCATCAACCACAATCTGCACTGTACATGAAATCAATCTCACTCTCACACTAAAAATAAACGTCCAGTCATGATTTCTATGCAACACCAAGTGTAATGAAAAGAATGAAATGCAATAACAGGTTGACCAACACCCCCCTCCCCTACTATCACTCCCCACTCCCCCTCCCCAACTATCCCTCCCCACTCGTCCCTCCCCAACTATCTCTCCCCACTCCCCCTCCCCAACTTGTGTCACACTGTCCATGAAGTCTAAGCCCTCCATTGCACATGTTGGTCCTTCGCCTGTTTATGGACCCGCTTTCCACCTGGCATGCCACTGTTTTGTGTGGCTGACAGGAAAATCAACCTCCGCCTTGGGCTGCCATGGATGCAACTGGCAGGCGTGGAACTCGTGGATGCCGTGTCTGCCGGGTCAATGGCTTGTCTATCCAGGGCCACCTGAAGGGACATTGCCATGGACTCTACCATGGAGGACATAATGCTGTTCCCCTCACAGACCATGCTGGCCATCAGTACAATGGCGGATGTAGCACGTCCAAGGGCACATGCAGTGCGATGCCCAGTGGCCTGCACACTTTCCCTCATCATCTGGGCCTCTGTGCGTGCCTCTTCAAGGGGCTGTTGCACCAGGGAAGTTAAGGCCTCCTGCCGTTTCTCCATGCAGCACAGACGGCCGTCCATGTCCCTAACACTGGGGAAGGGTGGGCGTTGTGGGCTGGAGAGGCTCATCGGGCTGAAATCAGGCCACTCATAGCTGGTGTGGTCAGTGGTGTCCCCTGCGGTGTCTCCAGCATTGACGGCAGCCTCCTCTTCACTGGATTCATGGCCATGTGCATGTGGCTGCTGTGGTGGGGCTAGTGTCCTTCCTCCTGCTGCTTGCCTTGCAGGCGATTGTGGCACTGCAGGTGGTGCAGCCTGGGTGCTTGGGCCAGCGGTAGTTACCACTGCAGGTGGTGCAGCCCGGATGCATGGGGCAGCGGTAGTTACCACTGCAGGTGGTGCTGCCTGGGTGCATGGGGCAGCAGAGGTTACCACTGCAGGTGGTGCTGCCTGGATTGTGGGGCAGTTGTGTCAGTGGCAGTTGTCGCTGCAGTGTCCTGAGTGGTGGTGGTGGCGGCCCGTGCAGTATGGCACTGTCATCGTCTCGTGCCCCTTGAGGTGCCTGTTGGCCTTCATCGCTGTCAGATGATGTGCCTGGGGGTGGTAGAAAGGCATGATGTTAGGGACACGTGTGGATTCAAGATGCACTGATACATGCAAGATGTTGGTTGTGCGCGTGCTGTGGTGGGGACATGGCGTGGTGTCCTGGCACTTGCTGGATACGGTGAAAAGGGGACTCGCGGAATGTGGAGGGTTGTGGTGGGGGAGAAGGGATTTGGATTGGGCAAGGCTGGGCTTGATGGCTGACCTGTTGGGGAGAAATCTCAAGAATGTGCTAATTTCCCTTACCTTTTGAGACCCCCAGCAGCTTTGCTGGATTTCTAGGATTACATTTTTTACCTGGGAAGAGTGTGAGCCTTTTTTCCCCACTCTTCCATGTATTTTGTGTGTGTTTTACTTTTGTGTTCTTTGGTTATGGAGTTTTAAAACAACTCCAGTGGCATCATCCTTTTCTGTGTGTCACACAGCACCTTCAGTGCAGTGGCACAGGGGTGTCGTTCAGACTCCCCAAGGTTTAAATACCTTCTCTGGGACTGACTACTGTCTCCCAGAGCATGTAAAGCTAAGTTGGCTTTACTAGTCTTTATAAATGTACTGACCCAGCACACCCTATCTTCCAATAGCGTGCTGGAGGGGTTGCTTAGCTTCCCCCGAGTCAAAACACTCATATAACAGTAAAATGTTACCTTTTCCTATTTTAAATGGCTGGTGGCAGTGGTTTAGATCAACTACCGTGATTTTTCGTGACCACTAACAACGGTAACTAAAAATCAGGACAGCCATGTTTTCCAATATGGCGCCCCAGACCTATCTGTGAAAACAGACTCCGGTCAACTTTTTTCGCCATTTCTTTTAGGAAAAGTCCTTCTTGTGTTTAACTCTGCGTGCCAAACCAGGTTTGTTCCCTTTGTTCGTGCACTTTGGCGGGCTTCAGTGCTGAAGCCCTCCTCTGGTGCCAGGGTGTCTGGGGTGGACAGGATGTGAGGGAAGTGCCCGAAACTCCCTGTGCTTAGTCTCCTAGGAGACCTGAATGCACTCTGGTGTGATTGGCTGGCTGACTGTCCAGCAAGGACAGCCACCCTGCTGGGTAAATGACAGCCAGGCTGAATGAAAGGGGGGAAAACTGTTTAAAAGCCGGTCTCTGGGACTTGGAAAGCAGAGTCCACAGACCACTGGAACAAAAGAACTGAAGACAAGCTGAAGGAAGAGGACTGCTGCAACTCCTGGACGACCGGTGAAGCCCTGCTGCAGGTCCGAATTGCCTGAAACTCCAATCGACAGAGAAGCCCTTCAAGGTTAACTTCTTCCCTTGAGTTTGGTGTGAACAACAAACTCGTAAGCCACCTGGACACCGTCCCTGACTGGTCAAATTTTCAGCAGAGTGCTGCTTGAAAACTGGATAGCCAGTGGGAAGGAAACCAACTCGTGGACTTTAAGGCACTCACACCTTAAACTGACGACTTGCTACAGCTTTTGGCCTCATCCCTGGGCGTGCAGAGACCTTCCAACGTCCTCCTTCTTGTCCCCGCGACTGAAGCTCAGGAACTGCGAGAACAGCTCGGACCTGCCAGGAACTGCCTCAGCTACAGCTTTCTTCGTTAAAAAAGGTACTGTGCAAACACGGTCCGGAAATATTTTCGGCCATCGAGAAAGTGCGTGAATCTTTCCTCAACTTCGAAGGTTTGTCCTTCTCTAACCATTTGTCAAACTTTTCACCTAGCCAAATCCTTTAAAAATCTGTGGCAAAGACTTAACCGTTATATATCAGAACTGTGCTATCCTATAAAAAAGACTCTGAACCATTGACTTTGGCCCATGCCTGTTGAGAAGAATTGCTGGTTGTATTTAACTGAAACCCTTTGCCCTGCCTATGAATGTATTTGGGCTGTCTATTCTTATAACCTTGTCTTTTCCTCCCTTTTATAAGTATCTGAAGTGCCATTTTGCTCCCACTTCATTTTGGAGCTAAACTCTTGTTCATTTACTTTCATGTTGGATTTTTGTGGTTCATTAGTGTGTGATATTGAGCTGCTTGTGCTAGTGTAATGTTTTCTAAGTAAATGTGTAAATAAATGTATATTATTTTACCAAGAAACCTTGAGTAAGTGTATATTTGAATCTCTGTATTGTTGGTCCTTTGTGTAACTTGTTCTACTGCTCACTTGAACTCTTGAGATAAGTCTGGCTGCTCAGCCATCGCAACCACTT
Organism: Ambystoma mexicanum; assembly: GCF_040938575.1. NCBI lineage: Eukaryota > Metazoa > Chordata > Amphibia > Caudata > Ambystomatidae > Ambystoma > Ambystoma mexicanum. The sequence continues at coordinate 1,546,935,181 of NC_090931.1, forward strand.
ACTGTGTAGTACAGGCTTGTACCAAAGGTGAAATTGTGCTTACACTTGTAGTCCTAATTGCCTGTGGTGTTCCCAAAGAGTACTACAGGTGATTCTGCCTAACATGATCAAGTTGCAGGTCCAGCATGTGCATTTGGGGTCTTTGGTAGGCCTGGCAGGGACGTGGGGGACACGGTAGAACGTCCTTTCATCGCGGGATGTTTTTTCACAGGTTTTTTACCGCAAATTTTTTCCGTAAAAAAAATCACATTTTTTTTAAAATGGGGGGGGGAGGGAGTTGGGATTGGGAACTACCCCAAAAAGAGAAAAAAGAAAATCGATGGGTTTTTTCGAGAAAACAAAATCGGGGTAAAATAACCAGCGAAAAAACATCCCGCGATGAAATGACATGGAACCGGGAGGCACATGTCATTGCCATTGCATAGGAGGGTGGTCATGTGTGGGTGGAGCTGAGGGGCGGCATTGCTGGGTTCTGGCGGAAGTGGCAGCATGGCAGCATGGCAGGCACACATGCAGTACACAGTGGAAGTGTGATGTGTTTCTGTGTGGGGCGGATGCTTGTACACTTGACAGTACAGGGTGCCGGTGCAGTGTTCAACATGCATTTCTGGCATGGGTCATTGTTAGGGGGCCAGGCTGTATGTCCCCGACTGCGGCCTGGGTGTTGGTTCAGGTGGGGGGGGGGGTTCTGCAGGCTGCTTTCTGGGGGATGTGGATGGTGCAATTCCCATTTCTGTGATGTGTTGATGCAGTGCTGGGAGCAGGGTGGCCAGGGCTGATGTACATTACATTGGGGTTACTTGTACTTACCGGCCTCTTCAGGTGTCCCGGCTCTGGCCTCTGCAGCACCAACCCCTTCAATCGAATCCATGTGCAACACACTGCTGCACTTCTCCTCCTAGGGCATTAGACGTATTTGCGAGGAGGGACCACCACCTGTGGCCATGCTCTGTCTCTGGTGTGCTGAGAGGAGGTTCCGGAACCTCAGGTGGCGTTTGTCTCGGCGCTTGTGTCAATCTCGGACCGTGCGTGGTATTGTCTCCATTGCCAACACCTTCTGTGCCACTTCTTCCCATATGGACATCTTGCACATCTGGGTTTGGCGACGCTGGTCAGTGGAGAACAACTACCCTGCATGCAGGACAATGCTGCCTGCAAGCATGTGCAGCTCTGCCTCCTAGAAGCGTGGCTTGTGCTGCCGGGTCTCACGGACGCGAGATTTCATGGTCAGGAAGGATGGATGTCACCTGGGAGTTGCAGATTGCAATGGATTGTGTTTTTGTAATGGCCACCGGCCTGTTTCCTGTTCCGGCGATCACTTTGTTTCCGGTCATGGTATTTGCAGCGCCGCTTTTTCCATTGCCGCTGTTTCAGGTGCCGATGGGTCTGGCATTGTGATGCCGAATCCAGGGGCACCGGCACCAAGGGCAACAGTGTTGGCAGTTTTTGGGCACTTTAAACAGTGTTTCTGTGATGCCGGTGCCACCATTTTCGGCATGCCGTAATGCGCACGACGATAACACGTAATGTTCTGTTGTTTCCGGAACCACGGGTTGCCGGAAACGGTGGGACCGGCATCACAGAATCTACGGAATCTTGCCGCCAAACTCGTAATGAGGCCCAATATCTTATCCTAGATTTGAACTCATATCACAGTCCACTTCATTCTCAGCTTCTAAATTAATATTAGGAGTGGGAGTGACAGGTCTACTTAATGAGGTTTGGTAATTCAACAATGTTTGAATTAAATCATTTTTGTTTCCATTACAGCCAAGGTTCTTTGCTTTGCATGTTCTTTAGGTTTGTCTACTTTCAGAGCTATAAAAGCCTTGTGCTTATAGTTTTCCATGTTACAGCTGATTGTTTAAGGTTACACAGGCTTATTGGACCAGCCTTAGTGGATGGTTTCTCTGGACACAGGTATCCCCGAGAATCAGTATAGCCAACACTACACAAATCCCACCACTTTAACACCAATTGTTAGGGAGTTTTGCAAATGGTCACGTGTGGTAGGACTTTAGAAGACTCACACACTTGGGCCACAGGGCTCCAACGTCTAGTATTTGGCTGAACCACACGCATATGTTGGTAGCAATGGCCGAGCAGCCAGGCTTATCTTAGGAGGGAGGGGGCCGTAGGTGGTACAAAGAACGTACAACATACACATAGTCACAAGAAACACTGACACACGAAAAGGTTATATACAAAATAATGGTTTTTTTCTATATACACACCAAGGCAAAGATACATCTTCTGTAAGGTAAGCACTATACTTTCAGTAGACACGATGCAAAACCAATAGATTGTATACAGTAAGTACATGACTTTTGCATAGACCTTTCAGAATAGCAATCAGCAATTCACAGGTAAGTAAAACCACATTTGTAATACACTTGTAATACATTGGGCCTCATTACGAGTTCGGCAGTAACTCGCCGGGTGCTACTGGCGGGTTACTGCTGAACGCATAACACTGTTCCGCCGCCTGAGATCCTGGTGCCACCGGGACATTATAAGTCCCAGTGGCCCAGGATGTCAGGCGGTGGCAAGTGTAGTCCCCAGTCCCCTGGAGGCCCAAAAGACTCCACAGGAAGGGGTCACGGAAGCACCAGCACTGTTGCTAACGTTGCCAGTGCTTCCGTGAAAACCAAGCCTGCAGGGGCCAGTGCCCCGGCAGGTCAGATCCGGTCAGCAACGGCCCCTGCAGGCATAGTTGTAGTCTGGTGGTCCGGAAAGGGTGCCGGTACGTTGCTACCAGCACTCTTATTTCTGGACAGCCAGACTCAGAATAAGGCCCTTTGTTTCAGGAAAGAAGATATGAAACAACACCAACACAAGGTAAGTCATTTCATTGCAATTCTTTTACAGAGGATGAGGCTTTAGTAGTCCATCCCTAACTAGTTCTGAATGTCTTTCAGGGTCAGATTGAAGGTCAAAACAGGTAAGGCACAAGCTGTAGAAAGTCAAGAGTTCCATAGGAAAAAGTCAGCAACAACTTGTGCACCATGAGGCCTTTGGGCGATTTGGCGCGTTACTAAGAATTAAAATAAAATAATAAAATAAACAAGAAACTAACACTTTTGGTTGGAAAAGGGGTTCAGGGACTTAGGAGAAGGCTCCCTGAAGACGTCCAAGCATTAGGCCTGGGTGAATGTGTATGGGCGAACTCCCAAACACACGAATCAGCACTGCAGCAACACCATAGCGCCAAAGTAACTCTAGGGAAGTTCTACTTTGAGTCATACAGAACCTTTGGAGTGAAAACACGGATGCAGCAGGATGCCCTTGTGGTGCTGCAGCAGCAGACACGGTCAACTGAGTCTTGGTCATGGAGACGAACGAAGGGACACTGAAGTGGATCTCGTAGCAGCAGTCGAGTGGAGGGACGTCTAACAAAGGATTCATCGCAGCACTGAGGTTTTGGTGCCCTTTTCTAAGCACCAGTGAAGAACGGTTAAGCCCGGTCGATTCATCTCGCTTTCTCTGTCCAGTACTCTGGTGAGTGGAATCTTGCCTCTGGAGGTCCGGAAGGAGTCCACCAAAGTTTCAGGGGGATTTGATCTTCAGAAGATGATGCACTGCACAGAGATCACAGGTTCCAGGGCATTGGCAAATTGCACCCGAAGAAGGTCACAGCTTGTCGTGGGATGGCTCAAAATGCAGGTCATCTTGAGTCTGATTGGACCCACCAGTCTAAGGGAGGGAGTCCTCTTCAGGGTTACCCTGATGCCTGGAAGAAGGGGTTGGACAGCAGCGGTTACACAGAAGGCATCGCTAGACTTCTTCCTCATCGGTTCTTCAGTTCTAGTGGTCAGCTCTGCTTCATCCTCAGGATCCTTGCCTTTTATGCAGGAACCCAGCCATTCAGGATACAGTCACACCCATACTCTGGGGGAGGCTGGCCTCCCAACTGGTACTGGTTCCAGACAGGCACAGACAAAGACCAGGGGAGTTTCGGGATCCTCCCCTGCTTCCTGTCCTCACAGACACACTGATACTTTGGGATGCTTTTCAAAGGATTCACATCAAAGACAAAAATCACACAAGGAACTCCCCCAACCCTGAACAGCAGAAGAAGGACTAGGAAAGGACAAGCCATTGTGAATTGGCGGAAAGAAAAGACAGACACCATTTTTGGTCAATGTTGACCCTTCTGTGTATTACCGCAGTTGTGAGTACAGCCTAGGGGAAAAAACGGCACAAATGTCGGTAGGATAGAACCACAGCTACCACACATTCAGGTTAGCCTGTCACTGTAACTAAAAAGGGACAGGAGCAGTGAGAAAGGGATACATTGTAACCTCCTCAGCACTCCACATAAGGTGGGATGTGCTGATCTCACAAAAGAAAAGATAGGTACGATTCAATAAATCCCCCTGCCCTGTGTACTCTCAAGGAAAATAACAGAAAATAAAAAGGGAAGCCCAAAGGGCTCCCAGCAACACTGCACAGAGAGTGCTGTGTGCTGCAAAGGTAAATTACAGCTTTTGCTAAAAAACTTGGAGGAAGCACAACTCCAAGAAAAAGGTATAAAAAGATTCCCATAGACCGAGTAAAAGAATGAGTGAGTGGGGAAAAAGATTCCCACTCAGGGGAACTGACAAAATGTTCTGGGGGGTCTCAAATATGCAGGTGATTTCCCTTAAAAAATGAAAACCTACCTAACAGGGGCTTGAATTTAAGTCTTTGGCTTCATCATAGAGGGTCACTTGATACTGTCTGGACAGGCTTGTATCCTCTGCCGCTGTAGGTTTGGTGCTGCCATCACATTAAGGAGTGTTTAAATGTTCTATAAATACACGGCTCTCTGAGATGAGTAATTTGACAGGATTTAACATGTAGCCAGGCTTGGTTTGCCAGGAACTCTCAAAAGAGCAAGATCTGATATGCTCAGACGCCCCCTGCCATGGCCATCAGTAAATCCAAGACATATCTATTTTGCAGGGTCATGTGAAAAACCCAAGCGATTTTCACTGTACAGAACGTCGGGGAGCATGGTAGGGGTACCCGAGCATGAAATACGGTATCCCCTTCCCTTTCTGACCTCTTCCGCATCCTATTATACAGGAGTTACTGACTTCCCAACTCTCCGCCCCCCACTTTTTTCAGTTATACACTGAGACAAGGAGGAGAGCGATTGGGAGGATGAAGATTACCAACAGTGAACCACAGACACAGAAAATGCTTGTACGGTATGCAGTGATCTTATCGAATTATAAAACAAAGAATCAATTTTGAACCCACCCAAAACATCGAAAAAACCTAACTATAAAGAATTTTGGAAATATATATATATATATATATATATATTTCCAAAATTCTTTATAGATATGTTAATGGGAATGGTGGTTTTAGGGGTGGATGAAAGTAGTAAAACGAAATAAAGGGGACGGGGGTTGGAAGGGGTACCCCCCAAAAACAACAGTGTGTTCTTTTTTTTAGATGTTTTTTATTCGTTCAAAATTGATTCTTTGTTTGATAGTTCGATAAAATCACATGTAACCTGCTTGTACAACTCTGGGCTTAAGCAATGCGTATTTCACTCTTGGCTTGGGCAATGCTTGTTCCCTGAAACTTACAATCTAATGTTCAGTCACTTAATTTCATCTTCAACAACTTTACAGTTGACTCGTTCGTTCGCCTTCACCTCAGAATCACTTTTAAAGCCCACACAACCAGTCTTTCATCTGTTTTCAGAGGTTTCAAACTTCAATTAACAAGGTTTGAAATGTTTACTCTTACAAGAGAAAGTTCACTCATACGTAACTTCCCATTGTCCGGCAATCAATGGATGGTTTATTACGGCTTTCACTCAAACGCGAGTGATCCTGCTTGGCTACAGTTGCCTGCCTTTGTTCGCGAAAGGCTTCAGAGCGCTCGGTTCGACTCATCGACTTCTGTCTTGTTCCCTTCGTGTTGGGCAGGACTTGAATTGCCCCAGGCTTCAGTTTGGCACACACCCTTCCTCTGTGAAGGTGTCTTCGACCCCACCATGCAGTCACAGAGTTGCTCTCGCTTCTAGGAGCCTCAGCTGCACAAAACCTAAGCCACAGCCTCCGGCACGCTTTCTGCTGCGCAGTCTCTGCATTTAGGTACAATGTGGAACAGCTGTCTTCCTTCACGTCTTCCTACACTACAGAGGTAGGGGAACACAGGACCCTCTCAGGGCAGACAGCTGAAATCTGCTTGGTTATAGTCCTGGCGTCCGGTCTGTTCACTCTCTTCTGCCTGGATTGCCAACACTGTGCTCTACTTCTGCTGCTGCTATTGCTGCAACCTCTCCAGCTACAGCTCCATCTAATGGCCTGCACCTGAGGGGGTCTTTTAAGCCTCTCTGCTTCCCTCAGGTGTGGGTCATTAGGTTTAACAAGTTGACTTCTCCTGCAACATTGCTTTTCAGCCCACTTCCTCGTCCCAGTACTTAGGGGAGTATGGAACTTGTAGTCCCGATTAACAAAGTTAGGTTTTCTTGCTAACTTCCTATATTTAAATGCATATCTATTTTTCTTACATGCATTGAAAGTGGAATCATTACAGTTTACTGGAAAAGAGGAAGGCAGTTTGTTTAACTCATCATTTATAGATTTCATTTCACTGTACCTGTGGCACGAAGGGGAATTTTTAACCTTAGGAGTTACAAACAGTCTTTCCTTTCGTGGGGTATTTAAAGATGTCACACCAGCTTTACCCATATCAGCAGATTTAATATGGGGTTCAGAAAGATCCTGATGACGACGTTACATACTGCGTCTCATCCCACGGGATCTCCTCACCACCCTGGGCCTTGTCTCCTCCCATGTGATCCTTCCACAGTACACCACCCCCAAGGTCAAGATCAGGGAGCGTCTGCCTTTCCCTGGCTACCTGGGAGGAGACTTTAGGCAGGGGTTTAGCGTGGTATCTGCAGGATTCATCACAGCCCCCACACACTTTGCACCCGTGGTGATATCATGGACGGGACCTTGTCGCCGCCTGCTCCTCCTCTGTGTCCCACTCTTCCTCTACTGCAGCTAGATCAGCATCGGACCGATCCGATCAGTAATCCAAACTCCCTGCTCACGTTCTTCCTCTCCGCTGCCCCTCAATGTACAGTCCTTTACCTTCTGTTTCCACATGCACCTCCCTTATTGCCGTACTATCAATCCTGAATAACATGTCCCCTGCGCTCCATTAATCAGTGCCAACGTGGGCTCTCTGTCCATCTCCTCTGTGAAACTTAAACCTAGCTAACTCTTCTTCTGTCTTCCTTAAAGCCTCTTCTAAGTCCCTCTCTGGTTTCCGCTCAGGTTCCCTGCGCTCATGAGGTCGAGCAGCTGCCGATGCTGTGGGTTTCGGTATATTCTCATCATGGGCAGACGTAGGAGGAGGAAGGGCTGTGGCGGGAAATGGGACATATGAAGGGTTTGTGTGTCCTGTCTCTCTATGTGTGGCGGTAACACCCTGCTGGAGGAGGCTGTGCTGTGGACACACTAATGTGGCATCCCTGGTACGTTGGGATGATGGGTGTGGATGGGGCAATGGGTGTGGGTGGGGCCATGACACACATTACTGGTGCTGGTGCTCCGCTCACAGTTTTCATAAGGTCTGGGGGAACATCCTCCAAATCCTCCATCATTCTCCATAGTTTTAAAACCCCTTTTCTGTTCTTAAGTTTCTTCCCCTTATACTTAGCTGCTAAAAACGTGTGCATGTGGCCTGTAAGGAACTCACGGTGGCAACAGTAAAGACAGACACAAGTGATCCCAGTTCAAGGGTGGTTATTGAACTTTATAATGGGTGAGATAAACACCTAATCTAAACCTAAATCTAAGATGGAAGCAAGCTACGATCATCAAATAATAATAAGGCAGTCCTAGTGGAGCTTGTCAAATAAAAAGGGCCTATACTAAGAAAAACCTATTGCCAATCCTTAACACTAAGTTACAAAAAGAGTGTGGGATAATGTTCACCAGAAAAGAAAGAAGTGTTCACAAAATGGTAAGTCAGGATGTTATAGCCGGGGTCCCACTTCCCCACGTTTTTACCAGTTCAACAATATCAGAACCTTCAAGGGCCAAGTCTCTAAGTCTCTTCTCTGCAAAGTCTATTGCTTTAGAAGACCCGATGGATCAAGCGGTTCCATGTGATTCCATCGCCCATTTTTATTTCGCAGCATTTTTTGCCAGATTTTTTGCCACAAAAACTCATCGAATTTTTTTTTTAATGGGGGTTAACCCCCCCAAATCCCCCATTCCACCTATTTAGAATATACCACCCCAAACCCCAAGAAACATTATATCCCACTACCCACCCCCCATATTTTTCGATGTTTTTTTCGCGGCAAATAATCTGCAGCAAAAAATACCACGGAAAAAAAACGGCGATGAAAGGACGTCGTACCGGATCAAACAACAAACAAACAAAAGTTCCTTCCGTATTCTTGCACCTCTGGGCGACTGCTTCTTGCCCCTAGGACCTCCCTCTACCGGGCTCGGGTGCTCTTTACAACACTGGGCCTCCCTCCATCGGATTCACTACGGCCTCTCAAGTATCGCTCGTAACAAACAACTCAGTTGATAACTTTCAACTGGGTACACTCTTGTCAACGCAGTGTTCCCGGGTGTATTATTCTTCATCCCTACTCGTAGAAACAAAGAAACCTTGTACCTTGGGTGATTGCTCTTTGCCCCTTAGATCTCCCTCTGCCGAGCTGGGATCCTTCTTGCAAAATGGGCCTCCCTCTGTCAGGGTCACTCTTGCCAAATATACAGTTCACTTTATTTTCTCACGATGCAGGATTCACTTCCCTTAACTTTCTCTTGGTAATGGGTTAGAGACTTTTGAGTGTACAAGGGATTTGACGTGACCCTTGTAGGACCACTCCGACACCTCACGCTGCCCTTTCCTAGGGCCTTCTGGTACTTGCAGTCTCAACGCAAAAAGGGCCAGGGAGAGTCCTTCGAATGAGCACTCCTGTGGCGCCTGACCACTCTGCAGCTGGCCCTTCTCCGGGCTTCCCCCAAAAGATCAAACACACACAAGTTCCTTGTTCTAACGTTCTTGCTTTCATCTAATGTTGCTGCTTGCAACCTTGGGCTCAATATTATTCGAGTCACTCTAAGCTCCCTCCGACTCAACGATTGTGTCGGGTCCGCTGGCTTGGTTTGCTTCTTGAGACAAAGATGGTACCATGCTAGCCAGCGTGCCTCACTGTCAGCGTTATGAATGCGGGAGGCCCCTGTGCACCATTGACATCGGTTCACCACATGCCAGGTCTTGATGTCTGGGTTGAGGGGGGCGAAGTGGCCATTGGAGACAGCTTTGGGGATTTGAGCAAGGATTGCTTGAGGTCGATTTTTCTGTGATGGGTGTCAATTTTGGGAAGCATGGTGTTTTGAATGTTGGTGCAACATTATTTATCTTTGGTGATCGTGGCGGGGGAGTTAGAAGGGGTTTCAAGTTCACTGAGGATGGTGAAGATCTCACGTGTGTTGGACTTTGTGTTGGCAATGCGGGCTTTGTATGTGGTAGATTTGGCAAGAAGGGTGGCTTGTTTGTAGTATTTGGCGGCTGCAGTGAACACCAGCTCCTTAGCTTCTGTGGGTGATTTTTTCCAATTCTCTTCTGCTAGCAGTTTTGTTGCATGGAGCACTTGGAGGTCTGGAGTGAACCATGAGTTTCTGGGTGCCGACGGTTTGGATTTGCGTGGCATTAACGGAGCAATAGTATTGATGGCTACTGTCAGAGTTTTGGAATACCGGTCATCAAGTGTATTAGGGTCTGTGGAGTGAGGGGACTCTGATAAGAGTGTGCTGAGCAAGGGAGCAATACACTCCTTAGTAAAGTTACTAGAGCTGTGGGCCAGAGTAAGGGGCAGTGAGAGGGTTACGGGTGTGGAATGTCCAAAGGTCAAGATTGTGAAGTGCACTATGTGGTGGTCAGACAGCGACTTGGCAGTTGAGGTCTGCAATCCAGTCTAGGATGCGACCTTTGATATGAGTGGGGGCACTGACACACTTTAGGAATCCTAGAGCGCTGACGTGGCTGTAGGATCAGTTGGATCGTTATATCCCAGGTTAATGTCCCCTAAGAGAATAGATTTAAAGGTGGGCTTGATGTGGGCGACCAAGGTGTGTACGAGGTCCTCTTTGAAGCTATTAGGAGCCGGGCCTGGGGGCGAGTGATGGTGTCTGAATCTGAGAAGGTCCGTTTGACTGAAAGGATATTGCAATTGTCATTTAAGGTGGTATTGAATTCTCCAAAGGCATGGAGTCCCTTGCTATAGGAGCCACTCCTCTGTGCCTTATCATCGGAACATGGTAAAACCCAGGGGGACAGCTGTATAGAGGGCTGGGCCTGATGCTGCGTGTAGCCATGTCTCCGTGGCGGCTAGGGTATCAAGGTTTAGAGCAGTGATAAGATCATTAGTATCCAGGGCGTGACCAGGATACATTGTAGCGGTGGCGTAGGTAAATTCTGTTTATTTTACCTGGATGAGGCCTTTGTTTTTTTATCCTGGCTTTTTAGCGACTGGTCACTAGTAGGGCGGCTTATCGTCGCATTTTGCATGATAGAAGGTTTAAGGCTGTGCTGTGCGTGGTGCTCATTGCTGCTAAAAGGCTTAGGGAGGCAGGAGAAGGGTAGGCTTATGGACTTCATTGGTGTTCATTCCCTATGGAAGGTTGTCTGCTTTGTCCTAGGCCTGGGGGTGGGTGCAGTGCGTTGGGTAGAAGACATAGTGATTTCAATGATATGAGAAGGCTGAAAATGGTTTATTTTGTTAATATTTATTCCAGATTATTAACCAACAAACTGTATTCAGGTTTTACATTTTTTATTTTTTATGAAGAAATGTAATCTGGTGGGCAGGACTGAAATGGATTCCTTAGGATCCTGCAGTGTGTTAGTGGCAAACGGGGCAGGAAGTCACAGCTCTGCACTGGGTCTGTTGATTTTCAGGATTTCAAATAATAGCTAAAACCTCTGCTTTTTCCCATAGATAATAGAATCGTCATCATCAAACCCGAGAGCCCGGGAGAATGTCCGTACTGCGATCAAAGCATTTTGGAGCCTTCCGAACTCATGACACACATGGAGATCCACGTCATTGAGAACTCCTTTACCTGCAGGATCTGCAGCGAGCGTTTCACTGAGCGGCCTGCTCTAATCATGCACCAGAACTCGCACACAAGTGAGAAACGCAATAAATGTACAGAGTGTGATAAAAGCTTCACAAAGAACTCACATTTATGCCTGCATCAGAGAGTCCATACTGGGGGGCAACTGTACCAGTGTACAGAGTGTGGGAAAAACTTCCCTCAGAAGGTGCATTTGGCCACTCATATGAAGGTCCATACTGAGGAGAGACCGTACCGGTGTACAGAGTGTGGGAAAAGCTTTACTAAGGGCTCACATGTATGCCTGCATCAGAGAAACCATACAGAGAAGAAACCATTCCAGTGTAATGAGTGTGAGAAAAGCTTCCCCTGGAAGGCACATTTGGCCACTCATATGAAGGTCCATACTGGGGAACGACCGTACCAGTGTACAGAGTGTGGGAAAAGCTTCCCCTGGAAAGCACATTTGGCCAATCATATGAGGGTCCATACTGGTGGGAGACTGAACCAGTGTACAGAGTGTGGGAAAAGCTTTGCTAAGAGTTCAGATCTGTACAGGCATCACAGAATCCATACCGGGGAGCGACCATACCAGTGTACAGAGTGTGGGAAAAGCTTTGCTAAGAGTTCAGATCTGTACAGGCATCACAGAATCCATACCGGGGAGCGACCTTACCAGTGTACAGAGTGTGGAAAAAGCTTTGCTAAGAGTTCAGATCTGTACAGGCATCACAGAATACATACTGGCGAGCGACCCTACCACTGTATAGAGTGTGGGAAAAGCTTTGTTAAGAGTTCAGATCTGTACAGGCATCAGAGAATCCATACCAGCACTGCCAGTCTCCTCCACCACTTTCATCCCCCTTCCAAGCCCTGCCATTGATTCTCCCACCGACACAGCCCTCGTTAACCTTCACCCCTCTTTCTCCAACACCCTTGACATCCTTGCCCCTGTCATGAGGACCCGTATGAAGCCTACCTCCAAGCTCAACAGTTGGTATGACTCTGATCTAGGCAATACCGTCTCTGCATCCGCTCCAAGAAGAGGGCCCATATCCAAACTCGCATTGCTGGGTACACCAACAATACGGCTGAACTCTTCAAAATCTGTAAGGGACTTGCCAATCCTACTGCAGTTTCCCCCTCCCCTCTTCCATCGCAGGCCCTCTGTACCGCACTAGCCTTCCATTTCACAACCAAAACCCAGGACATCCTGATTTCACTCTCCTCTACCCCACTCCCTCCTCCCCCTCCTGCTCTCAGGCCTCCCTTAGCCCTCCTCTTTTTCTCCCCCACCATACTCTCCTCCTTCTCCCCATTGCACCGGATGAGGTCTCTAAAGCTGTCCGCTCTATGAAAGCCTCCTCCGAACAGGTGCTCCCCTGCTCCTCTAGAACCATCAAGAACAACATTTCCTCTCTCGCTCCTGTCTTGACTGATTTTTGTAACCCTTCCTTTGCTACTGGCTCCTTTCCACTTTCCCTCAAGCACTCCCTTGTGTACCCTCTTCTAAAAAAAAGCCGACAGCTGACCGCTCCTGCCCGGCTACCTACCTTCCTATCTCCATTAACCCCTTCCTGGGCAAACTCTTAGAGAAGTTGGTAATCTCCCAACTGACCACCACACTGAATCTGTTGGCTGTCTCCATGACCACCAGTCTGGCATCAGAGCACCCAGAGGCACGGAAACTGCTCTCCTGAACACTCCTGAAGACCTGCTCTCAAACCTTGATGCCAATTCTCCTTCTGTTCTCATCCTCCTAGATTTGTCCTCTGCCTTCCACACGGTCAATCATCCCACCCTCATAAAACGACTCAATGATATCCTTGGTGTCACGGACCTGGCACTGGACTGGTTGACCTCCTTCCTATCAAATCACACCTCCCAGGTGCAGTTGGGCCCTTCACTCTCCTCCATCTCACTCTCTACCAGCGTCGTCCCTCATGGCTCTATCCTCTCGCTGTGGCTCTTCAACATCTATCTTGCCCCCCTTGCCCACTTGATTTCCTATTTCTCTCCTCATGTCCAGTGTTATGCTGATTACACTCAACTCTCCTTCAAGCTTCACTACACTACCTCCTCAACCACCTCTCTCATTCTTGACTGTCTGATTGCCATTCAGGCATGGTGTACATCTAATGATCTCTGTCTTAATGCTAGTAAGGCTGAGATCCTTTTCATTGGGAAACCTGCTCCCTGCTTCCCTTCCACTCTCTGGCTGCCCTCCTTGCCCCTCCCACCATCTTGTGAGGCTAAAAACCTTGGTATCATCTTTGACTCCTCTCTCTCCTTCTCCCCTCACATTACGGACTTTGCCAAGAAGGCCCATTTTCAACTCCACCTCCTCAGAGGCATTCTGTCCTTCCATACCTTCCCCCAGAAACTCAATGTCTCCAGAGGTCTGGTGCTCTCTAGGCTGTACTACTGCAACAGCCTCTTCCTCAACCTGCCTCTTTTCTCTCTTTGCACTCTACAACTAATACAGACTAGGACTGCAAGACTTATCCTTAGCCTCAGGCCCAGGGACCACATCACTCCAGCCCTAAAATCTCTCCACTGGCTCCCGGTGGCTGTAACAATCATATTCAAGACCCTCTGCATCATCCACAAGGCTTTCTGGGGCCTGGGACCTTGCTACATCCAACTCTCTCCCCAAATGGCTTCCTGCTAGAGCCCTTTGATCCTCTAGCTCCAACTCTCTGCAGATCAGACTCGTTTCCAAGCAGAGAGTGGGGGGAGTATTTCTCTCTTCGGCAGGTGCCTCCCTTTGGAATGGCCTCCCTCCCCCTGTCAAACTTGAGCCGGACCTCCTTATGTTCTGGAAGCTTCTCAAGACCCTGCTCTTCTCTTCTTTCTTCCCTCTCGCCCTCACTTGCTGCTGCCCCCTTCTGCCGCTGCGACTGGTGGCCTGATCCCTTATAAGTCTTACAGGGCACCATGCCCTCCCTGACCAGTCTATACCAGCACCCCTCCAAACCAGAACTGCCCTTCTGGGCCCCTTTCCCTAACTAGCGTAGTGGATCGAGCATCCCTCCCGATTCTGGTTCACCCCCGTCCTTGCACTTACAATGTGGTCCTCCTCTGCCATCCCCTGCTACTTGCCCCTCTGGGCTCTACCCCAGCACTTGCCTAACCCCTGGGCCCTGCTTCCTTATTCTCACCCCCCCCTGTATTTTTATGCCCGTTCCCTGACCGTCACTATCCCCCTTGCACTTCTTGTTACTGCACTTTCGCAATCCGAATGTCACAAGGCCTAGTAGGACCGTTATTGTTATTAACCTCTCATGCCCCCCCCTTTGTCTTCTGGTGCCTCGAAACATCTTTTTGCTATATAGTGCACCTTACAAATAATCAATAAATACAAAAATACAGAGAAGCCCTATGAATGCACAGAATGCAAGAATAGTTTCAAGTACCCGTCAACCCTGAGCCACCATCAGAGAATCCATACAGGGGTGAAGCCCTATGAATGCACAGAATGCAAGAAAAGTTCCACTCACCCCTCAACCAGGAACAGGCATCAGATAAAACCTTTGAGTGCACACGGTAGAATACACAATCCAAATCCTTCCAAATGTGAGTCACAAAGATGAGAAGCAGCGATGAAGAAGTTTGCTGCAAGTAGGAGAAAGGGTTGAAGGACTAATGGTAACTTCACGAGCACGCTTAGTTCTGGGACGCACAAATAAGGCGTCAATATGAAATTCTCAAGGTGTTAGTATTAGGATCTTATGGGGTCTGGCAGCTGTGACGAGTGACAAAAGGGAACTCGTACATCTCTGAAATCTAGGAATAAACTTGAAGTCCTGATCTCACTGAAAGTTGACAAAGTATTTTTTAGAAGAGCAAAAAGGATGAAAGTTACAGGAATATTTGTTTGAGCTTCATTGAGTTCTATGGTACAGGCTACATATTATCAGGCAATAAAGCCGTCTGTCACCTTGTGTGTGTTCCTCAACTTGTCCTCTCACTGCCTCCACTGTACCCCCATCACTATGAATTAAAGAGCAATGCATAGAAAATGTTTTTGGACATAATTGATGATGATAAATGATGATCATGAAAGTATGGTAGCTTTTATTACCTGTGATTGGAAATTGTTTTCCATCTGCATGAAGCAAGTTGTGACTAAAATCCTAGAGGATACAATCAGGGAAGTAGCTCTGCCCTGATTGTGAGGAGGGCCTCCTCATGAGAGGTAGCAATCTCACCAGACCACAGCGGGGCAGAGCTTGAGCTGACTTACTGCTTCCTGCATTACTGACAGTGCCATGAGCACAGTGCCATGAGCTGCTAGGTCTAGGTGCTGTGCTCTCACCTACTTCTTCCATCCGCGAGTAGATGGACACCCACAGACCCCTGGGAGCAGATGACGCCGGCCCCCAGTGAACCCATCCCCAGATCCACAGGTTGCTTGGCCATTTGTGGGCCCCTAATAGCATAGCGGGCAGGAGGCCAGATGGCAGTTCTCTGCCAGGGGTTTGGGGGAGAGCTTCTTCTCACCATCACTGAGACACCAATGCCACTGCCTGTTCTAACCTCCTTTATTGATGTGTTTTAGGGGGGGGTATTTTATACAGCCACACAGTCCCCATGTCATCAAGCATTCCCACTCCAGGTCTTCATACAGAAATAGCACACACTTCCAGCGGACGCGCTGAGCATCTCCAGCTTTACGGGCCACTGTACAGAGCACTTGGCATCCCTGGGACTCTTTGCTGTGTCAGCAGATTAGGATTATCCTGCAAGATCCTCAGGACTGATTCTTGCCCTCGCCATCATAATGGGGTTATCGCCTCGCTTCCAAGTGCCCCTTTCATCTTTTTATCATAAGACATGTTGCTAAGAACTGAGCCTCGCCCACCCCCATCCCGTGATGCATCTGTGAGCGCTTCTATGCTGTTAATTATGACAAGTGCAAAATGTTATTGTTTATTTGTATAGCGCTCAAGGGAGGGTGGGAAAAAACAACAGTCATTCAGAGCCCTTGAATTTCTGAATGATGCAAGCCTGCACAGCGCAGGGTAAGTGCAGGCATAAGTGTGAATGGCACATATAACAGCGAAGATAACTCTGCCATGTCTGACGACAGTCCTTACTTTTTCCTAGTACCTTGCAGAAAAAGGGTGAAGGTGGGGGGCGGGGGGTTGAGAACAGACAAGCTACTATACAATGCTAAGTTGAAGGGCTCATATATTTGTATAGAGGTGCGACATAAATACAGTGTAGATGAGAGGGAGGGCACCAGGGGTGTAGGGAAGGTAGACTAATGGGCATTAAATGGGCAGGTAGAGTGAAGAGGAGATGAGGATGGGGTGGGTAATGGGTTGAAACAAGGGGGGGACAATTCACCAACAATACGATGAGGATAGAAGACGAAGAAGGGGAGGGAGGGTATCAAAGGGAGGGGAGGAGTAGAACAGGGGGAGGAGTAGAGGCTGCAAATGGCAGGACAGGGTGGAACACATAAAACAACTGGGCACAGCCAAATTCGATTCCTTTGGAACCCACACTATCGGGACACCAGAAGGCTGATAGTATCATGTGAGCATCTTCATGTGGATAGCTTCAAGCTTACGCCGTGCCCTGCAACCACTGACAGCGACCCGGCCTTGAGGCCGAAGAATGGCGTGCCATGTGCCATTTCAATTTCTGGAAAATGTCTGGCCTGCTCTCTTGTACAGTGTGGTTGCAGTCCACAATGTGAAATGTGGCCTGCCATTAAAACAGCTTTAGAATTCTATTGCCAAGAGCTAATTTTTTACTTTCAGAGCTGAGGAATGCACTAGAGTGACGTGGCAATGGTAACATTTCTAAAATTGCAAACCATACTTTGACTGATTGGCAATACAGTACTTTTTAACATTATAGAAACCTGGCGTAGTGAAAACATGCTGCATTTACTTGGATAAAATAACATGACACCATTATAATATTAAGCGAAAGTGTAATTCTGCTTTTGAATCTTTGCAAAGCCATTTGTAATGAAATCATGCACAAAATGTCACCCAATATTGTTTTCTTTGATCTCGTGCCAAATGGTCAACAATTATTGTTTATCCCTCAGACCAAGTAGCTAGCTTGCATCCCAGCAGTTATTGCTTAGCTCTCAG
The DNA here is from genome assembly GCF_040938575.1 of Ambystoma mexicanum. Taxonomy (NCBI): domain Eukaryota; kingdom Metazoa; phylum Chordata; class Amphibia; order Caudata; family Ambystomatidae; genus Ambystoma; species Ambystoma mexicanum. The sequence continues at coordinate 1,546,952,390 of NC_090931.1, forward strand.
ACAAAGTAGCTAGCTTGCATCCCAACAATTATTGCTTAGCTCTCAGACCAAGTAGCTAGCTTGCATCCCAACAATTATTGCTTAGCACTCAGACCAATTAGCTAGCTTGGATCCCAACAATTATTGCTTAGCACTGAGACCAAGTAGCTATTTTGCATCCCAGCAATTATTGCTTAGCGCTCAGCCAATTAGCTAGCTTGCATCCCAGCAGTTATTGCTTAGCTCTCAGACCAAGTAGCTAGCTTGCATCCCAACAATTATTGCTTAGCTCTCAGACCAAGTAGCTAGCTTGCATCCCAACAATTATTGCTTAGCACTCAGACCAATTAGCTAGCTTGGATCCCAACAGTTATTGCTTAGAACTGAGACCAAGTAGCTATTTTGCATCCCAGCAATTATTGCTTAGCGCTCAGACCAATTAGCTAGCTTGCATCCCAGCAATTATTGCTTAGGACTCAGACCAAGTAGATAGCTTGCATCCCAACAATTATTGCTTAGCTCTCAGACCATGTTGTCAAAACGCTTAGGAAGGAGGAGATCAATCCCCTCTCCCGAACCACAGAAGCCAAATAGATCGACCCTCCCACCGTGGTTGGCACGGGCGCCTGAGTTTACAAATACAGGAAGCCATGTGGCAGCCAATGGGGGGAAGACGGAGTTAGGGAAAGGGGATGGAATGACACGGGAAAGTGAGGGAAAACACACTAGGTATACATAAAACCCAGTTTTACCTAAACCAGCATTTCCTGACTTAATACTAGGAAATGCTACCACACACCCTGATCCTGACCTACTCTCTAGACATTGTGAGGCATACCTTAACGCATGCCTTAACTTCAGTGGACTCACTAACACCGTACAGAAACATGGAAGTTAGTAGTAGTTACTTGCATAACTTGCAACATCAATATTCCACTCTTGGACATATAACATAACATTGCATGAACATTTAGCACACATATTGGACAGTCATGACAATAAATGGACTGGCACACATCAATATTCCACTCTTGGACATAGTTAGCGCATATATAGGACAGTTATGACAATAAATGGACTGTCACTTGCCCTAGCAGAACCTCAGAAGCCACAATGCACGAAACATAACACAGAAGGAAAACGTAAACTTGTTGGAAGAACTTGTGCCAAGCCCTTCCTGAGTTTTTCCTAGTTGCAGGGAGTGAATGTGAACACCATAATTTGACTTATTACAGAAAGAGTTCTAAAGCATGCTGGTGACATAATAATGTTTATATAGCACTTAACTGTGTGCCCAGACGTCTCTTGAAAACGTCCGGACTCAAAAGAAATGCAGCATGAAGGATTTGATGGCCATCGTAAGGTTTTATGGCCCTCATAAATCACCGCCGCAACCCGGGAATGAACCAACCCACATCCTTTCCCCAAAGCAACTCAGAATAGCACTTAACTGACTGTCTGGGCGCCTCCTGCGGCTGCCCTGGCCCCAGAAAACACCCACACAGCAAAACTCCTCTTCCGTCTTCTCACCGCCGCGACCCGGTAATTTCAGCGTCCTCGCGTACCATCTCCGCAGCCACCGCCCGTGCTCTCCAAACAATAATCAGCAGCACCGGAGCACGGGCGGATGGTGTTTTTCAACACTTCCTTGATTACGGCCGGCTGATACTGGCGCGCGTACTTCCCTGATTACAGCCAGCTGGTACTGGCGCGCATATGAAATACACGAATTCCCCATGCCTGATGGGAATTGTAGTTCATTCTCATTTGTGCACCATACGCCTCCTTTTACACCACCCCTGACCCCTGACACAAGTAGCTAGATTGCATCCCAGCAATAATTGCTCAGCCTTCAGACCAAGTAGCTAGTTTGCGTCCCAGCAATTATTGCTTAGCTCTCAGACCAAGTAGCTAGCTTGCATCCCAGCAATTATTGCTCAGCCCTCAGACCAAGTAGCTAGCTTCCATCCCAACAATTATTGCTCAGCGCTCAGACCAAGTTGCTAGCAACGATCCCAACAATTATTGCTTAGCTCTCAGACCAAGTAGCTAGCTTGAATCCCAGCAATTATTGCTTAGCTCTCAGACCAAGTAGCTAGCTTGCATCCCAACAATTATTGCTTAGCTCTCAGACCAAGTAGCTAGCTTGCATCCCAACAATTATTGCTTAGCTCCCAGGCCAAGTAGCTATCTTGCATCCCAGCAATTATTGCTTAGCTCTCAGGCCAAGTAGCTAGCTTGCATCCCAGCAATTATTGCTTAGCTCTCAGACCAAGTAGCTAGCTTGCATCCCAGAAATTATTGCTTGGCTCTCAGGCCAAGTAGCTAGCTTGCATCCCAACAATTATTGCTTAGCTCTCAGACCACGTAGCTAGTTTGGATCCCAGAAATTATTGCTTAGCGCTCAGACCAAGTAGCTAGCTTGCATCCCAGCAATTATTGCTTAGCCCTCAGACCAAGTAGCTAACTTGGATCCCAACATTTATTGCTTACCTCTCAGACCAAGTAGCTAGCTTCGATCCCAACAAGTATTGCTTAGCTCTAAAACCAAGTAGCTAGCTTGAATCCCAGCATTTATTGCTTAGCTCTCAGGCCAAGTAGCTAGCTTGTATCCCAGCAATTATTGCTTAGCTCTCAGAACAAGTAGCTAGCTTGCATCCCAGCAATTATTTCTTAGCTCTCAGACCAAGTAGCTAGCTTGCATCCTAACAATTATTGCTTAGCTCTCAGACCAAGTAGCTAGCTTGCATCCCAACAATTCTTGCTTAGCTCTCAGACCAAGTAGCTAGCTTGCATCCCAGCAATTATTGCTTAGCTCTCAGGCCAAGTAGCTAGCTTGGATCCCAACAATTATTGCTTAGCTCTCAGGCCAATTAGCTATCATGCATCCCAGCAATTATTGCTTTGCTCTCAGGCCAAGTAGCTAGCTTGGATTCCAACAGTTATTGTTTCGTTTTCATCCCAAGTGGTTGGTTTTGGTCCATCAGTGGAGATTAAGATTACAGAATAACCCTACAGGCAAGGCTTGGCTGTAGAAGTCATGTGATATTTGATAGGCGTGATTCCACACTATACAATAGATGCCAAAAGGGGTGTGGTTTGATAGAGCTTCCTGAATCCCTGGTGAGCAGATTCCATGCAGGGCAGGGCTCAACAGGACTAGCGACTATTGTGAAGGGAGCAGATGAAGCCAGAGATATGATGATGGACTTTTTCATCTCCACCTTTTCTCTAGAAATTGCCATTTTGCCATGTTTTCCACATTCTATTTTAATTCCGGTTTCTATATTTTTGCTGCAGATAGTAGCACTGTACCTGATACAAGAGAATTGAAGCTTCCAAATTCTAATTTAATTCTTCTATATTTCTGCTGTAGATAGTAGCGCTATTCGTGATGCAAGAGAGTTGAAGCTTCCAAATTCTAATGTAATTCTTGATTGTATATTTTTGCTGCAGATAGTAGCGCTTTACCTGATGCAAGAGAGTTGGAGCTCTGTGCTTAAAGCTAGAGAAATCACTTTCCCTGATCACGTGACATGTTTACTATTGGGCAGTGATATAGGTGTGGGCCAGTCCCCAGAACATCCAGGAATCAATGCTCATTGCCCTTGTGTTGATGATTAGCAGTAGAGAAAAAACTCAAGACTTGACGTTTTGGATGAGGTTTGTTTGGTAAACTTTAACAGCAGTAAAGCAGAGGATTTACACAGTAACGCACTCATCAGACCAGCGTCCAAATCCCGGAGTCGCCTCCCCTCCCTCCAGGTCTCAGCTTATGTAGATGTTCTAGTGCATTGAATCTGATCTGTGACACAAGGAATGTTCAACTCAATTTAAGGAGGTTCCTCTGGCTTCACAATTATCTTCAAAGTGTCTCCACTTACAAGCTATCAATTCATGTTAGTCCAGATACTCTTATTTGTCTACACATAAGTATAGCTGGGTGCTCGTTATACATGTATTTACAGCCCTCGCTGGGCCTGCCTTTGAAGTGCAGCCATCTTCTGCTGAACTAAATTAAGCAGAGTGAGCACAGTTACATAAACTGTTGCACAACAACCAGTGAGTGGAAGACCAGATGCACATTTCTTTGTGCCAAAACAGAAATCCCTATAAACAGAAATACACATTTAAAATGGATCATTCTCACTAAACTAGGCCTGTGCAAGGTTATGTGGCCTAATCTTAGACTGATACAATATTTTCTTAATGTTTTTATCCCCTTCAGTTTACAAAATATGCCATCCTAACGTTCTTCTGGGTGGGAAGCAGATAGCGAACCTGTAACAGTTCACAACATTGATCATTGCTTCCTTACGGACTGTGCCTATCTGGCAAGATGAGGAAGAAGCAGTCTAGGTGCTACTTGGCAGCCATCCAGAGAGCACCATAAGAGGGTCAGACTATAAACCTGCAGTGCTTTCTGGACCACAGCTCCTTCTCAGACTGTAGTGCCCGATCTTGTAGCATAGCCAGACTTGAAAGAGATGCAATCGATGTCTCTTCCACTGAAACTCAGACCGGTGCCAGAGGGCCTTTTAGGGCTGCATTTCAGCAGATGTGTTAGCATAGTCATTGGCCAGAGCTTCAAAGGTTTGTGACATATCAAGCCCACGCCATATGACAATAGCCAAAGTTAAGGATAATTATGTAGGCACAGTTCAATGTACGGGTGCCAGAAGACACCACGTAACCCTTCTGCTTCCAAAGAATACCAAAATCATGGACAGCGCTACGTGCATATCTAGAATCCATATAGATTGTGACAATTTTAGGCAAAAAGCAAGTGCAGGAAATTGCAACCAGTTCAGCCAGATGGGTAGATTGTATATCAGGTAACTGATAGGCCTTCAGAACCTCATGGGGTCTACATACTATATAAACCGTCGAAGCGCCACCCTTATCATGTCAGGGTTATGCAGAGGAAAATCTTCTCTAAGACCAGCTCTAAGAATCATGAGTTTCCTGACCACCATCAGGCAGGGATGGTGCTCCCCATCTGAGGGAGTTACAAGCAGAGAGGCTGAGTCCAAAACTGACACCTGCTGAAGGTTATATGACCTGCCGAAATGAGCAATTGCTCAAACTTGGCTAATTGGGAATTTGAGATGTGCTGAGCTGTTCTGTTTAGAAGTAATGCCAAAACAGCTGTACTGCAACACTGACTGCGTGTCCCTGAACCAAAACATCCGTTTTTCAAACTTGCAATGCAGCACCGGCCAGAGCTCGGAAACAAGAATGTAATCCTGCGGCCACAAGATCTAATGCTGCACTCTAATAAGCAATTGGACAGTGTTTGTCACTGTGCATTTGAGTTACCACAACTTGGCCAAAACCTTCCCATTTATTACAAAACCGTGTAAAAGACTTCTGATAATCAGACAAATCCAGCAAGCATTTCTTGCTTGATTATTATTTTAATTATTTTTTATTTACTGTGTATATGGTTTACACATTTTTAAACCTTAACACCAAAGAAATATTGTATTTACAAAAATGTCACAATTAATTTACATCAATTGCTTATACATACATTAGATCCATTAAAACATATGTATACCAACAAAATTAGAATCTATGCGCATAAACACACCATTCTTGAGCCAATAATGTATATAAAAAAGAACCATCATCATGAAAGCATGCGTTATACGCTGCATTGTATATAGTAAGGGAGGCTCAAACAATAAGACAGACACAAGTGACCACAGTTCAAACTTCAATTGGGTGTGATAAACCCCTATCTAATCCTAAATCTACAGATGGGAGCAAGCTACGACCATCGAATAATAATAACGCAGTCCTAGTAGTCTTGTCAAAATAAAAACTACACTCAATATCCTCCTTCTATATAAGGCCCCGTCACCAGCACCTACTTTTTCATCACAGCTCTGTAATTACCTTTTAACCCTCCTTAATCCTAAAACGAAATTGGTCCTTCTTGGAGATTTTAATCTCTGGCTCGGCAGTGACATGGATGTTATGGCAGGGTCCCTGGAGAGTGCATTGGATGCTTTGGGCTTTTCCCAGTCCATAAAAGAGCCGACACACATAAAGGGACATACCCTGGATTGGGTTGCGACGCACAATCTTAGCATATCTGGTGTGGCAGTCATACCTTGTCCCTGGTCGGACCATTATTGTGTTTATTTTCAGATGTGTATAAACTACTTCTCAGAAAGATGGGTTGAGCCCAAAGTTCTCATCCCTGTAAGAAGTTTTAAGAAACTGACTTCAGAGAACCTTAGCACCTGGGCCGCGCGCTTGAATACAAATATCTCCAATGTAGCAGGGTTAGATGAGATTTCGGATACGCTCATGAAATAACTAAGGATAGAGACCGAGAAGCTAGCCCCGCTCAAGATGGCCTACCAGAGGAAACATCTAAGTAACCTAGAACTTAAGTCGAACAAAAATTAATCTTTTTGAATTCTGACGGCAGAGTAGAGATCGCTGCGGCTTGGATGCTTATAAAGAGGCAGCTAAGATTTATAAATTAACAACCATTCAAGCTAAAACAGACTCTGAATCTCAGAATAGCTAGCACAACCTCCAATAGTAAAGAGCTCTTCAAAATATTAAAAGAGCAAGAACTCCCTAAGGGCCCCATCCAAGATTTGTATTTGTGTTTATTGTGTTTTATATAGCGCCTTTGTCCAAAGTGCTTAACATAGGACAGTCAACAATATAATGAATCAGAATGCAAATCAGCGTTCATAAACCGTAACGTTCAAACTGTGTTCATAAGAGTAAATGAATCAGTGTTGAAAGCAGATTAAATCAATTAGAGGACTGTAACAGGTGGGTTTTTTAGAGAGGAACGGAACAGAAGATAGGAATTCATGGATCAGAGAGACAGGGGAAGCATGTTCCAGTGAAGAGGGGCTACGAGCTGGAACAAGCGAAAACGGGATTGGGCACAAGGGGGACGTGGGACATTGAGTCTAAAAAGATTAGTAGAGCGGAGGGGCAGGATGGAGAGTAAAAGGAAAGGAGAGATGCAAGGTAAACAGGAGCAAGGCCATAGAGACATTTGAACACAAGACAGAGAAAGTTATACTTAAGTTGAAAATAGAAGGGCAACCAGCCAATAGAGGCCAGGGAAGGAGAAATTTGGTCTTGGTAGGAGAGAAGACAGGTGAGCGAATTGAAGAATGATAGATAGATTTAAGAGGAGCTAGGCATGAGTAGGGAAGAGCAAAGAACAGAACGGAAACAATAGAATAGTCGGGAGAAGACTGGTGAGGAGATGAGTTGTGTAGCCTGGAAAGTGGGAAAAGGGTGGACTTTGCGAATGTTGTAGAGATGAAATCGACAGGCCGGGATGTAAGGGAGATGTGGTGGTCAAAGGAGAGATTAGAGTCAAAGTAAATGCCAAGATTGCAGGCGGAGGGAGAGATTGAGAGACAGGAGGGAGGAAAAGAGATGGAATAGGGAGGAGATTGCGAGATGAGAGTGTTAGCCGGAAAGAATAGGACCTCTGTTTTTTCGGCATTGAGCGCGAGGAAGTGAGAAGTCATCCAGGACTTGATGGCAGTGAGGCAGGATGAGAGAGTCTGATGAATGTCCGAGGAGAAGGACAAGAAGTTTAGAAAGAGCTGGGTGTCGTCAGCGTAGAAGTGGTGTGACACTCCAAAGGATGAGATAATGGGGGCAAGAAAGGAAATATATAAGGAAAATAGAAAGGGACCAAGGACTGAACCTTGAGGAATGCCATGAACCAGAGGAACGTGAGGAGAAGTGTTGCCGCCCCAAGAGACAGCAAAGGTATGGTTGGATAGGTAAAATGAAAACCATGATAGAACAGATCCGCGCAGACCAAGGGAGGAGAGAGAGTCCAGGATCAAAGAATGATCTACAGTGTCAAAGGCAGCGGACAAATCAAGTAAAATAAGAATAGATGAGTGTTTGGAGTAGCAAGCAGTGAGAAGAGAATTATGTATGTAGGTAAGGGCTGTTTCAGTTGAATAGTGGGGGCGAAAAACAGACTGAGTCGAAAGAAGGAGAGATAGGCTAGACACCAATTATGAGATTCGTGAATAAACAAGGCGCTCAAGGAGTTTGGATAAAAAAGGTAAGAGGGATATGGGATGGAAATTAGAAGCAAGAAGGGAGTTAGCTGTAGGTTTCCTTAGGATAGGTATGAGAATTGCATGTTTAAAGGCATTAGGAAAGGTAGAGGTGGTGAGACAAATGTTAAAGAAGGAGGTGAGAAAGGTTACCAGAGGTGGGAAGACTTTGGGGATAAGTGGAGAGGGGATGGGGTCAGTGGGGGCTGCTGTAGGGTGAGCTTTGGCCAGGAGGAGGGCCATCTCAGAGTCCGTTACGGGAGGAAAGGTACAGACAGTGCTGGAGGGGGTAAGGAAGGATAAGGGGGAGGAAGGTGAAGATAGAATGTCCTGGAGTAGGGAGTGCACTTTGGAAGAGAAGAAATTGGCAAGTTCAGATGCTGATAGGGATGAGTTGACGGACGGGTCAGGTGTAGAAGGAGAGAGAAGTCGGGTTAGGGTTTGGAAGAGACGGCGAGGATGAGAGGATTGATCTTGAAGAAGGTCAGAGAAGCAGGTAAGTTTGGCAGCCTTAATACAGTTGTCGTATAGGACGTGATAAGAGAAATAGGTTGCATGGTTAGTAGGAGAACATTGTTTGTGCCAGCGCCTTTCAATGCGGCGAAGGAGGCGGCGCATAAAAGAGAGATGAGGAGAGAGGCAGGGTTGGGCAGGTTCGCGAGTGGGCCGCAAGGAAGAAAGAGGGTAAAGTTGATCAAGGCTAGATGTGAGACATGAAAAGAGAGGGGACGCAGTTTCATCTGCAGAGAGGGAGGAGAAGTGTGTGAGAGATGGTAGAGAGTGTATGCAGGTATCATGGAAAAGCGAGGAGTTGAAATTGCGTATATCGCCCCTGTAGAAAGACTTAGTGGAGGAGAGGAAGAAGGTGCTAGAGGGAGTAGGCGGAGCAACGAAGTTGAGATAAGGGTGTGATATTAGAGGTAGACAGGGAGAGAAGAAATGGAGGAGGCACTAAACGATGAGGTGAAGATCATGTCGAGGGTAGAACCAGAGGTATGAGTAGGAGGAGTGGGAAGTGGGGAAAGTAGGTGAGAGTCAAGCATTGATAAGAAGGGGGATGTTAAATAAGTAGAGGAAAGATGACGATTAAAGTCTCCAAGCAAGACAAGAGGTGTAGGACTAGGTAGGATGTGACCAAGAAGGTGGTCAATGTCTTCGCAGAATGAACCAAGTGGTCCAGGTGGGTGGTAGATAATGAGAAGAGAAATGGCGTGAGCAGTAGTGAAGATTTAACATATAAATTAAAATTAGCAATATTCTGGTAAGGGTACAGGTGATGGAATAGATGAGCATTTAGGACTGTAGAGTAAGCCAACGCTGCCACCGTGTCTCTTGGCATGAGGGACGTGTGCAAAAGAGGATAGAGAAGTAGTTAGAGAAGCAGCAACAGTTGTGTTATGTGGGAGAATCCAAGTTTCCGTTATGAAGAGAAAATGAAGATGTAGGTATAGAAAAAGGTCCAGAACTGCCACCTTCTTATTGCAGAGGGATCTTGCATTCCATAGTCCGAGGTTGATGGTGGTGGAAGTGTCAGTAATTTGCAGGTAGATGAGATTTGGATTTCTGGGTGGAGTGGTGGTGCAGTAGTCGGTAGGAGGGATGGTGGGAAGGGACCGGGTAGGTAAGGAGATAGTCATGAGGATGATAAGCACTGCCTTGAGGCTTGACCAGAGCACAGTAGGTGGAACAAGTGATGATGGGAACAGGCGGGCAGGGTGTAGCATGCTCACAGGGTCTATAGCCATGGACACGCCACAGACAGCGGCTTTACCTGAAGGCGAGCGAGCGTGAGCGAGGCCTCTGCTTGAGTGGACTGTTGCTAGGCAACAAACAACAGTGTCCCTTCAGGTGATGCCGGCATGTGGTGGAAGGCAAACTGGTGAGGCCCAGAAAGATGGCAGGCAGCTGGATTAGATTCCATCGTAAAAGACTGTTCTGAATTGAGTGTCGTGTAGACCGTTGAAACCTCCGTCCTCAAGTGACGCACAGGGGAACTAAAAGAAACCCGCTGTGCGACCTTTGGGGCCACAGGTGGGAGATGTTACTTCCCGGATCCACGGAACCTCTGGAACACCGATGCTGCTGTCAAAAAGGAACGAGGTTAAGTACCAGGCAATTACAATATATCACATTAACCAATGGATCTGAATAGTCTTACCTATCTGGTGTTAGGAAAACCCAGGAGACCTAGAAGGGAGGTTCGAGACTCGGATGAGGCGGTCCCTAGAACAGTAGAACCGCAGAATAGCGTGGGTGCAGGATAGGCCACCTGTAGGACTGAAGGCGTGACTTGAATCCCAAGAGGGAAATGGCGTAGGAGTTCAACAAGGTACCAAGGGATAATCCAAAGGCAAGTCAGGGTCGTGTCCAAAATCCAGCAACAGGTAAACAGTTCCAAGCAAAGGTACAAAGGAGTATCCGAAGGAGTCCAAGATAGAGTTCCGAAGTCAAAATAACAGTAGTGCAAAACGTAACGCCAAACAGGGTCTGAAGACAGCTGAGAAGCAATGAGTGTTCCGTCTCTCAAGCCTTTTATACTGTGCGTTTCTGGGTCATGTGACGTCTCTGGGTCATGTGACGTCCACCAAGGTCACGTGAGGAACGCCACTCTGGATCACGTGATCGGCGTGGAGATGTAACGCCGCCCCTTCTGCTGTATGTTCTCCAAGGTAACTGCCAGTGCAGGAAGGGTTGCAATCGAGCCCGTACACAATAGCTGGTACGGAGCTTTCGGTCCTTTGGGTTAACCGAATCACATGAGCCTCGAACCCTGGAGGGAGGTGTTGGGGAAATGTGAGCAGTGTTCTGGTGTGCAGTGGATCGATGTGCAGAGGATCGCCTAACATAGCCCCCCCCAACGGCCCACGACCCCGTGGGCAGGACGGATGATCCCTATGGAAGCGAGCTACCAACCGAGGGGCGTCAAGATCCAGGGCGGAAACCCAAGAACGTTCCTCCGGTCCGTAACCCTTCCAATCCATTAAATACTGGAGCCTACCCCTAAACCAACGGGAACCCAAAATGGCTGAAACCTCAAAAACATCAGGAGAGGCCAGGGACACTGGAGCAACAGGGGCTCGGAGGCGGGAAGAATCAGGACAAGGCTTGAGGAGAGAGACATGAAATACAGGATGGATACGCCAAGAACTTGGGAGAACTAGACGAAAAGCCACCGGATTCACAACCTGAGAGATCACATACGGGCCAACGAAACAAGGCAGCAGTTTCCGTCAACCCACTAGGCGAAGGTGACGTGAAGACAACCACACCCTAGAACCCACCACCAGAGGAGGAGCAGCCAGACGCTTGCCATCAACACGGGCCTTCATAGAAGCCTTTGCTTCAGTGAGATGGACCACAGTACAAGCATGAACAGCAGACAGATCCCTAAAACAAGCCGTGGCCGCAGGATTCGAAGAAACAGAAGCAGCAGGGACAGGCAAGACCTTGGGGTGTTGACCGTAGAGGGCGTAGAATGGAGAAAAACCTGTAGCAGAAAGAGCCGCGTTATTGTATGCGAACTCAGCAAGCCGTACAACGGTCAACCAGGAGGTCTGTTGTTGCAATATAAGACAACAAAGATACTGCTCCATAGATTGATTTGTCCTTTCGGTCTGCCCATCGGTCTCAGGATGATAGGCCGAAGAATACCTGGTATCGATGCCCAGTAATTTAGTCAATGACCTCCAAAAACGAGAGGTGAACTGTGACCCTCGATCGGATACAATGACCGAAGGGAGTCCAAATAACACGAACACATGCTCAAAAAACAAGTCTGCCAAGACCGGAGCCGAAGGAATACCCTTACAAGAACAAAACGAGCCATTTTTGTGAACGTGTCCACCACCACCCAGATGGTGTCAAAACCTTGTACCTTGGGGAGATCTGTTACGAAATCCATTGTTAGTGTATGCCAAGGTCTGGGAGGCACTGGAAGCGGAAGCAGCAGCCCAACCGGTCGTCCTCTTCGATGTTTAGCCTGAGCACAAACAGCGCATGAATTGACATAGCATTCCACATCGCGCTTCATAGAGGGCCACCAACACCAGCGCTTTAGGAGGTCCAAAGTGCGCTCTTGACCGGGATGGGCGTTGAAGGGAGCATCATGAGACCACTCAAGGGCCAAGTTACGAGTGTCAGGTGTGGGAAGAAACAGACGTTCATGCACGAAAGGCAAACCATCAGAATAAACGGGGTCCCAATCCCGCAATTGGTCGGAATGATTGCTAGTCCAAGATCGTACAGAATCTAACAAAGACAAAGAGGGAGTGCAGAGACAAATCACATGACTCTTTCCGAGAACAGTGTCAGGGAAGGTTGGCAACTCAACCCCACCCGGGGAACGTGACAAGGCGTCCGCTTTTCCATGTGAGGTTCCAGGACGATGCATAATATGGAAATCAAAAGAGGAAAAGAAAAGATGCCACCGGACCTGTCTGCTATTGATGCACTTCAATGAGGCCAGATCCTGTAGATTTCGGTGATCTGAGTATACAGTGATCGGATGCTTAGCCCCCAGAAGATGATGACGCCAGACACGAAAGGCATCCATGACAGCCAGAAGTTCCTTCTCCGTTACTGTATAATGGGTCTCCGTATTGGAGAACTTACGGGAATGGTATGCCACCGGATGCAATTTGCCTGTTGTAGGACATGTCTGAGACAATACCGCACCAAGAGCAAAAGAAGAGGCATCCGCCTCAACTATGAACGGAATATCGGGATTGGGGTGCTGGAGAACCGGTGCGGTAGTGAAAGCAGTTTTCAAAGCGTCAAAAGATTCCTGATGTTCCCTCTGCTATCGATAGGGTACCTGAGGGCTGGTCAGAGCCGTGAGTGGGGCAACAATTGTGGAAAAGGAGGAAATGAAACGCCTATAAAAGTTGGCGAAGCCCAAAAAGGCCTGCAAGGACTTGAGTGTTTGAGGAACTGGCCAATCTAGGACTGCCTTAACCTTGGATTCGTTCATGGATAACGCCCCAGGGGTAATGTGGAATCCTAGAAATTCAACAGACGTTTTATGGAACTGACATTTCTCGGGTTTGGCAAATAATGAATGTTTCTTCAGACGGGATAATACTTCTCAGACATGCTTTACATGGTCATCAATATTTCGTGAAAAAATCAATATGCCGTCCAAATAAACAACCATGTATACATCCAGAATGTCCCTGAATATGTCATTCATAAAACGCTGGAATGTTGCCGGGGCGTTACATAGGCCGAAGGGGATGACCAGATATTCATACAGGACGTAACGGGTACAAAAAGCAGTTTTCCACTCATTGCCTTCGCGAACGCGCACTAGATTGTATACGCTGCGAAGATCCAGCTTGGTGAAAATAGAAGCATGAGATAGGTGGTCCAGAAGAGGTGTGATTAACGGAATTGGATATCTGTCCTTTTTCGTGATAGCATTAAGACGCCGATAATCCACACAAGGACGTAAATCCCCTTCTTTCTTAGGTACAAAAAATATAGGACTTGCAGCTGGTGAAGTAGAGGGGCGGATGTGTCCTAATCGTAGGGCGTTCTGTAAATACTGTTTCAATGCTTGTTCTTCCGAGGGGGACAAGGAATAAATCCTGCCCGAAGGAATGGTGGAATCAGGGATTAATTCAATTGGGCAGTCATAGGGTCTGTGTGGAGGAAGTACCTCGGAAGAACCGCGATCAAAGACTGATTCGAATGCTTTATACTCGGATGGAATCCCCGACACCACCCCCCCCAACAGTATGGGAATTCACAACCTCTGATCCATCATCATTCAGCGTGAGTTGAGCTAAGGCTCCCAAGGCCCGAGAAGGAGTATCGGTTTCTTGATGGGTTGGGAGACAATAGTTCTGACAAATCTCAGACTCGAAGAGTACCGTGCCTGATTGCCAATTAATCAGAGGATTGTGTTCACGTAACCATGGTATTCCTAATATAATACCGAATTGGGGTGTGGAAATCAAATCAAAACTTAACGTCTCTGTGTGGATCTCTTGTATGGTCAACAATAGAGGTGCAGTTTGGTGTCTAACAGGACCAGAGACTAATGCAGTGCCATCTACGGCCTGAACAGGTTCAGGTCGCGTTTTAACCACTAAAGGTAGATTGAGGGAATGGGCTAACGCAATGTCTATGTAGTTCCGAGTAGCACCTGAGTCAATGATGATCGTAACTGCGTGAGAAATACCTGTAGAAGGACAAAGAGTGGCCTTTACAAAGATGGGTTGAACATGAGCAAAGGCAAGAGGGGTATCCGGAGATGAAGACTGAACACTCGACCGGATCTCCGGATCTAAGGTCGAGCTGTCCGAAAAACCTGACTCTTCTTGGGACGTCGAGGACATTCCTTCACATAATGTCCCGTGGTGCCACAATAAAAGCATGCATTATCCCCCCTTCTACGTTGTCTCTCAGATGTTGTAATAGGGCTACGTAAACCTCCTACTTGCATAGGTTCTTCCGTACTAGAAGCAGGGGAACTGACGACTGTAGGGTGGGAAGAAACCCCCAACTCAGCTCTACGCTCTGATCGCTGTGCATCTACTTGCAGAGCAAGATCCACTAGTTCCTGATACTGAGTGGGCATGGAAGGTATCACCGCTAAAGCATCTTTCATTAGGTTACTCAACCCCCTATAAAAGATAACTGCCCGCTTGCTTTCTGGCCATGATGTCTCGGCAACCAATTGATTGAACCTGGTGATGTAATCTATCAAAATCCCTCTGCCCTGAGTTAGTTCTAACAACTCCAAATCCCTAGACTGTGCCTTGTGTCTGGTATCAAAGACTCGAGACATTTCTAGAACTAACAAGTCAAAATCATAAAGAACCGGGCTGTTATTCTCCAATAAAGGATTAGCCCAAGCGGCAGCAGTCCCGGCCAAATGGGAAAGGGCAAAGGCGGCTTTAGCAGTGGAATTAGGAAAGGCCAAAGGTCTGCACAAGAAATGTAATTTGCACTGATTGATGAAAGTCCTGAACTTCTTGGGGTCACCTTGATAACGTTCAGGGGCGGCCATGGGGGAAGGGGTTGGGAGGACCACCGGAGTTGGAGCTGGGGTATTTGCCAAGGGAGGAGGTGTGGTTGAAGTGCTAGCATCTCCGAATTCGGGGTCTGCAGGAAGAGAATGCTGAACACTCTGTATGGAATCTAATCTTTGGTGAATCACTGTATTCGCGGCGGCCATATCTGCCCTTAATACTGTAATCGCCTGGACTAAAGCAGCTATGGGTTCTTCCGTGGATCCCTGCATTGTCTAACACGACTATACGGCTTCTCAGTCTGTTCTGACTTGAGTGTCGTGTAGACCGTTGAAACCTCCGTCCTCAAGTGACGCACAGGGGAACTAAAAGAAACCCGCTGTGCGACCTTTGGGGCCACAGGTGGGAGATGTTACTTCCCGGATCCACGGAACCTCTGGAACACTGATGCTGCTGTCAAAAAGGAACGAGGTTAAGTACCAGGCAATTACAATATATCACATTAACCAATTGATCTGAATAGTCTTACCTATCTGGTGTTAGGAAAACCCAGGAGACCTAGAAGGGAGGTTCGAGACTCAGATGAGGCGGTCCCTAGAACAGTAGAACCGCAGAATAGCGTGGATGCAGGATAGGCCACCTGTAGGACTGAAGGCGTGACTTGAATCCCAAGAGGGACATGGCGTAGGAGTTCAACAAGGTACCAATGGATAATCCAAAGGCAAGTCAGGGTCGTGTCCAAAATCCAGCAACAGGTAAACAGTTCCAAGCAAAGGTACAAAGGAGTATCCGAAGGAGTCCAAGATAGAGTTCCGAAGTCAAAATAACAGTAGAGCAAAACGTAACGCCAAACAGGGTCTGAAGACAGCTGAGAAGCAATGAGTGTTCCGTCTCTCAAGCCTTTTATACTGTGCGTTTTTGGGTCATGTGACGTCTCTGGGTCATGTGACGTCCACCAAGGCCACGTGAGGAACGCCACTCTGGATCACGTGATCGGCGTGGAGATGTAACGCCGCCCCTTCTGCTGTATGTTCTCCAAGGTAACTGCCAGTGCAGGAAGGGTTGCAATCGAGCCCGTACACCATAGCTGGTACGGTGCTTTCGGTCCTTTGGGTTAACCGAATCACATGAGCCTCGAACCCTGGAGGGAGGTGTTGGGGAAATGTGAGCAGTGTTCTGGTGTGCAGTGGATCGATGTGCAGAGGATCGCCTAACAAAGACGAAATATGGTGTACAAGCATTCAGGATGCCCTGTGTAGCAAATTAGATAAGATAAAAATGTCTATCAAAGACAATAAATTGCTCATGAACATAAAGAACCCTGAAGACTCTCTCTCCTCGTCACCTACTAACGATAATAAGCCTGAGACCTTTAATTTTTCACGTATTTCAACTTAAAACTACAAGCTGCAATGGTGATCCATGTTCTGCAGTGATTATTAAGGAATGTTTGTTTGTTTGTTTGTTTATTTATTTATTTATTTATATTGCGCACCAGACCCAAAGGTATTCGGGCGCAGAAGAAAGGAAAAGAGGATTGTTCAGCTTAGGTTACATTACTGTGCATTCTGATACGAAAAGTGAGTAAACATTGAAAACTATATCATACAGATGAACAAGATAGTTAGGACATAAAGCAAACGTAATATACAATATACAGTATTTACAATTTATACAAATAGTAGGCAGTGTGATGGAGAGTTAAACATCATGCTCCTTAATCCATTGGATAAGGTTGGACCTGAAACGTGGGAAGGGCATGTCTTCTCTTAAAGAAGGTGGGAGTGAGTTCCAGTTTTGGGCAGCTTTGACCGGGAAGCTACTACCACCGGATTTAGTCCGTTTGAATCTGGGCACTTGAAGTAGGTTAGTATTAGCTAATCTAGAAGGGCGGATGTTAGATTGTCTCCGGAATCTTGAGGTAATGTATTGGGGGGCGGCCATATGCAAGCATTTGTGAATGAGGGAGGCTGATTTGAGGAGAATTTTATCTTTAATAGAGAGCCAATTATTAGCTCTTCTAAAGTCCGATATGTGGGCTTTCTTGGGAATGTTGAGGGATGCTCTTAAAGCATTGTTTTGTAGGATCTGGATCTTGTTAGAGATGTATTTATTGCAGCCTAAGTATAGGGCGTTGCAATAATCCAGTTTAGATAATACCAAGGCTCTTGCTAGAGTGAGGCAGTTGTTAGGTGTGAGGAACGGCTTAGCTGCTCTAATTAACTTGCATGTATAAGCGGTGACCGAGGCCATGGAGTTGACTTGTTTTCTGAACGTGAGGGTGGAGTCTAGGTAGAAGCCCAGAGTTTTCACTTCCTTGGCTACTGAGATGTTGTTATTATCTATGGTGAAGTTGGAATAAAGATGGCCTAATTTGTTGAGATTGGCCGTAGTGCCCAGAATGAGGAGTTCCGTTTTGTCATCATTCAGGCATAGTCCATGGGAGGCCATTCATGCCTGGATGATGAGATATACTCTGTTCACAAAGGCCAAATCCTTGTCAACGGGATGAGGATCTGTGTATCATCTGCGTAATTAGTGTAGGTGATACCCAGGCCGTCTAGATCATCGAAAAGGGGCTTCGTAAAGATTTTGTACAGAGTAGGCGAAACACATGAGCCCTGAGGCACACTACATGTGATGGGAATAGGGTCTGCAGCTGCTGAAGGTGTGAAGACCCGCATGGTTGTATTATGTAAGAAGGATTGGATCCATCCTATGGCTTCTTGTGAAAAGTGGGTGGCTGAGTCTAGGTGGTGGCAGAGGTTCTTATGATCCACCAAATCAAACGCTGCTGAGAGGTCAAGCAGCAAGAGTAGTGCTGTGTTTCCGTTGTCTCTCAGGGTGTCTATTTATGCTTTGAGGTCAATCCGTGCTGTTTCGGTTCTGTGTTGCAGTCTAAAGCCTGACTGACGTACACCTAGGAGGTGGTTGCATTCCAAGTATTGCTGAATTTGGAGGTATGCTACCTTGTCTAGAATTTTAAGCAAGAAAGGCACTGTCGTATTGGGACGATAGTTAGTGGGAACAGATGGGTCAAGTGATTGTTTTTTTAGTAGTGGGAGGACCCATGACTGTTTCAAAATGTTGGGAATAGTGCCGGTAGAAAATTAGGCATTTATAAGTTTGGTTATGAATGGTGAGAGGTCCCTTGCAGCATCCTTTATGAGTTGTGCCGGGCAAGGGTCGCAGTGGCAGTAGGAAGGTTTAACAGTTAGGATGACTTTTTCAACTTCTAGAGTGGATACTTTCTTGAAATTGAAAAGAGGTTTTGGTGGTTTGGGCATGGTGGAATGGGGGGTGTTCGGGGGAGCAGAGGCCGTGGTGTTGTTGGAGTTAGAGGCGAGGAGGAGGGATTCTTTTTTGTTGTTGATTTTAGCCTGTAAGGTTGTTATTTTATTAGCTAGGGCGCTCTGAATACTAGTGCACCAAGCTTTGTCCTTGAGGCAGGTGTCCGGGGCTTGGATAGGTGTTTCCAATTCTTTGAGGATAGTAAAAAGTTATTTTGTGTTAGAATTTGATTGAGTAATGCGCAACTTGTAGGACTCTTGATAGGCTAGGATTATTTTGTTCTTATATAAAGAGGCTAATTTTGTAAGGTTGTTTTTGTTAGTTTCAGAAGGGTTTAATCTCCAAACCTGTTCACATTTTCGTTTTTCAAATCTTATACTTTTTAAATGAGGAGAGAACCATGAATTGAGATGTTTTTTCTGTTTGCATTTTCGAATTTTCAAAGGTGCTATTGTATCCAGAGCGGATAACATTACCTTATTGTATTCACCATCCAAGGTAAGTGGGTCTGCCGAGTCAGGAAGAGAGTTCAGGGTAGGGATGATCAGAGGAATCAGTTTGTCAGCAGTAATGTTCTTTTTATTCCTTGTGGGAATGGCAGGAGCTATACTGATGGTATGGTTGGGGGGCTATAGTATCAAGTGAGAAGGAAATAAGGTAGTGGTCAGACCAAGGCAAGGGTTTTATGGTATTGATGGAGGTTGCGCACTGATGTTCCGCTATCCAATCAAGTGTTCTACCCTTATTGTGAGTAGCACTTGTTATCTTTTGGGCGAAGCCTAATTCCTTGATAGTGTCGTTGATCAGTATAGCATTAGGATCTGAAGGGTCATTATAATCCAAGAGTAAGATCTCCTAGGACAAGACTTGGTGATGTATTTTTGAGGTTGTCTGACAGGATATTGGTAAGATCTTCTTCGAAGGAACCCCCATACTTATAACGGTCATCACAAAATTTGTGAATGCCTCTTTTGAGGAGAACCAGGTAGCGAGCAATATCAAAAATGCTTGGATTACTACATTACTGAAAAAGCCAAATCTCTGACCCATGACTCCCACCAATTATAGAGCGATTACCAATACTCCTTTTCTGCTGAAGATACTGGACAGAGTGGTGTATAACCAGATCTCACAGCACCTCAATAACTCCCAGATTCTTCACAAATTTCAGTCAGGTTTTCGGCAGGCCCATGGCACCGAGACTGCTTTGGTATATATAAAATCGAAGCTGCTCCAAATAATGGATGGAGGCCAAATAACCCTATTGATAATATTAGATCTTTCGGCAGCATTTGACCTGGTGGATCATGCCATCTTGTCCACCAGGTTAAAGCATTACGACCATTTTTCAGCCCAAGCCACCCAATGGGTTAATTCATTCTTGATTGAAAGACAGATGAGAGTAGCAAGCGAGTCCGCAGAAGCCAATCCCACTCTTTTGCTATTTGGAGTCCCACAGGGAGCGTGTGTATCCCCTTGTTTTTATAATATCTTTATGATTCCGTTTTTTCACATGTTGACTCTAAATTGGACTATGGTTGCAGTCTTTTTGTAGGCATTGCTCAAGCTGACCTCCACCGGCTCCAGGTCATTCAGAATGGGGCGGTGAGAGTGGTGAAAGGACTTGGACGCAGGGACCAGATTTCAGATGCAAGACGAAGCCTACATTGGTTGCCAGTGCAAGCAAAAGTGTGCTTTAGGCCGATTCTTGTCACCCACAAGTGCCTCAAAGGCTAAGTGCCATTATATCTAATGGAAGCAATTGAAAAGAAACAACATATTAGATCATTAATATCTAATAACACGAACATTCTAAATATTCCCTGATACAAGCTAGCAAAAACTCGTAATGGAGCGTTCAATTTCGCAGCCCCGGCAACTTGGAATGCCTTGATGCCAGATATCAGAACTATCGAATCCACAGAGGTTTTTAAGAAAAAACTGAAGACCCTATTATTCCATTAGTCTTTTTTGCTTATTTCTTTTAATATTTTTGGCTATTGCATCAGCGCCATAGATTTTTTAGGCTTTGTTGCCTGTCCTGTTTGTCTGTTGGTCTCCGCCCTTAAGCCTTAGGGTACCGGGTGCGCATTATAAATCCATAAACATAAACATAAAAGAACCTATACTAACAAACCTATTGTCAATTCTTACTTCTGAATACAAATGGCGTGGGAAACAATGTTATGCAAAAGAAAAGTGTTCAAGAAATGATATGTCAGGATAGTTGAGCCGTTCGCTTCCCGTCCCCACGTTTTCAGCACGGGGCAAAGCGGCACACTCGAGCTGAGCACAGTCTCTGGATTTTCTAGCACGAGGATGCAGTTCAAAATCTCAGTATCAGGACCTTCTGTGCCAAAATCTCTTTGCCATTCAAAGTCTCTTACTTCAGAGGGCCTGATGCGACAAACAAATGTTCTGATGCGACAAACAAATGTTCAAAGTTCCTTTCTCATCACGATTCTCATATGTACACTTTCTCTTGTGATTCACTATTCACCCTGGGCCCCCATCTGCCAGGCTCAGACCCGCTTTAACACAAAACCTTCAATTAGTTTTCTGCCCCCAGGCTCGGACCAATTTATCTCGTTTTCCCAACTTTCTTTACTGTATCAATATCAAAGACTTTCGATTGTGCGCATGATTTTGCTTGACCCGTCGCAGGACAACTTCAATTGAAAATTCTTTACAACTCTTTCACTTTCACTTCTGCCACTCAGCTGGATCCTTACAGAGACCTTTGATTGAGCACACACGCGGTGCCAGACCACTCTGTCAAAAGTTGTCAGGATTAGTCAGGCGAGTACAAAGGCAGCGAATATGGCAAGGGAAATGTGCACTAAATCACACAGTGAATAGCTTCGAATTAAACTACGTGCACACAGGAACAACGACTCATGTATGCTAGAACCCAGGAGTGCAAATAGAGTGTGACAACAAAACCAATATATGAAAAGTGATGTGGGGTAAGCACCTGACCGCGAGGAAAGTCAGCAAGCGCCTTACCCCAATTGCTGTTACAGGTACTGACAGCGCTAAACCCACGTGGAGGGCAAGCAATCACAGGATCTGTGAACTAACACTCTTGATGGTATTAAATAAGGGAACTAAAGAACTGTACTCACGAGGACGAGATAAACCTGTTGAATGTCAGCTAGCCCACGAATCCTGTTGATGAAACTGGGACCCACAAAGGCTAGAACAGCAATGGGAGGAAAACTAAATACCTAAGTTGGAATAGTGATTACAAATTAGTGAGGAAAACTTAAGCATTCACACAGGAGCTAGCTACAACCGCACACCACACCTAATAATCAAATGGGAAATAAATGCAGAAGTGCAATGGAAAACATAGAATGGATCCCAATAGAAAGTAAGGATCAGGAGCAGGGAAAAACGAAATAACCAATGCAAACTTCTCCCTACCCCTCCAAGGAAAAGACAGGAAGCTAATCTAAGAGGAAGGCTAAGGCATACGGGTTTACAGCAGCAAAGGACAGAGTCAAAGAAATATAGAACACAGACAAACTGGGCTGCATCTAAAAGGGAAAAGCACTGAGAAATGCTGCCTGCAAACAGAGGAAGACAAAAAGGGAATCAAGGGAGCAGAAATCAATTAGCGCATGAATCCGAAATTCAGGGCGGAGGAACAAGAAAACAGGAACTAGGAACTAGGTACAAAAGCTAAGATCAAGGAAAAAAGGGACTAGTCACAACAGGAAACACTGCAAACGATGACCAGCGCTGGACTGAAGTAAGACTGAGGCTTTTAAAGCTGCTTAACGAGCACACGCCTCAGGTGTGCTGACTGCTGCACCTGCAGCCACAGGTGTTGCCTATCCTCCACCCAACCTTGTCCTGCAAGGGTGGAGGTGAAGCAGTGGGCCAGGCATTCTGGGAAGCATAGTCATTTGGTTAAAGAAGCATGCTGGCTGCCAAAAACCTGGAATGGATCCGGAAGGGAAGTAGCTTGGAAAATAGGGATTTAGCGCTCCCAATTCATCACAGCACTGTAGCATAAGGTTCGGAGGAAGAGTCCAGTAGGGAATAAACCCCAAATCATGCCCCCAAGTGGTGGGAACGGGAGCGAAGGGAGCGAGTCGTGACAAAAGTATTGTATTTTTACCTTTCAAAGTTCAAACACTCATTAGCAGTTCAACTTTACTTGTGTCTTTTATCTCACACATTTTAACAAAGTTCGTTCCAGCGCCCGCCATACAATGTTGCTGCTTGCAACCTTGGCTTCAACACAGACCGGTCTTGTATCGGTCTCCCAAACTCACCGCCTGTGTTGATTGCACTGATGCTGCTTTGTTCTTGGAACCAAGGACGGTGCCACGTGGCTGCTGCTTCTCCCCGCCTTGATTATTGATGCAGAAGGGCCCTGGGTATCTCCGACACACAATGCTGAATTCTTCAGCCTGGTTTCCTAGTCTTACACTTTCTAATCTCCAGGGCTCTTGAAAGTAACAGTTCCTTGTGGGAAAGGTCAAGGGAATTCCCCTCCTTGCGATCCCCTCATGTTTTGATGTCTTTCTTCTCTCGTTCAGGTGCTGTGTCGGAACTGCTGTTTCCTCATGTGCTTTGCCTTGCTCAGAGTGTGCTCTCGTGCTCCACCCTTTATCCGTGTGGGTAAGTGTAGTGGAAGTCAGGTGTGAGTCATTAATTGCCTGACTTCGCCTGACCAATGCATAGTGTAAGGAAGGCATGCTATCAAAGTAAGACAGACACAAGAGACCACAGTTCAAGGGTGTTTATTGAACTTTAACAAAGGTGTGATAAACGCCTATCTAATCCTACATCTACAGATGGGAGCAAGCTACGACCATCAAATAAAAATAATGCAGTCCTAGTGGAGTCTTGTCAAAATAAAAGGGCCTATACTAAAAAATCTATTGCCAATACTTACTGGTAAGTACAAATAGTGTGGGGTAATGTTCATGAAAAAGAAAGAAGTGTTCACAAAATGATAAATCAGGATGTGTAGGCCGTTGGCCTCCCTTCCTCACGTTTTCATCACGGGACAAGGGACAAGGCGGTTACTTGAGCATAGCACACTCTGGCTTCTTCGGCACCAAGATACAGTTCCGTTACCAACATCAGGGCCTTCTGTGCCCAAGTCTCTTAAGTTATCAAAAGTCTCTTGATTCAGATGGCCTGATGTACCAAACAAACGAAAAGTTCCTTTACAAGTACTCAAGTCAGGTGATTCACTCTTCACCCTGGATCCCCCTCAGCCAGACTCAGATCCCTTTTAAACCACAATCTTTACTTTGGAAGCCCTGTTTCGGGCTCAGATCCTCATCCCCAATGCCCAAAGAATATCTTTTCTCGGGTGACTCACGGTTGACCCTTGATCCCCCTCAGCGGGGCTCAGATCCCTTTTTCACAATTAGTCTCCCTCAGCTGGGATCAGACCAATTGCAGTTCCTATTAGCTATCGAAGACTTTCGAATGTGCATAGGGTTTTGCTTGACCCTTACAGGACCACTTCGATTTCACAGTTCACAATTTTATACTCACAGTTGGATACCTAACAGAGACCTTCAAATGAGCACCCGTGTGGTGCCGGACCACTCTGTATCTGGCTTCAAAAGTTCAGCCACTCCTTGGATGTTCAATTATATTTGCATCACTCATCACATATGCCTCACACTCTGTTCTTTGCAGATTTCTTCATACAATGTTGCCGCTTGAAACCTTGTTTCTAACACAGACTGGTCTGCTATCAGTCTGCCTGACTCACCAGCTGTGCTGACTTTGCTGGCACTGCTCTGTTGTAGGAGCCAAGTACTGTACCACAGTGACAATCGCTCCTTCCCGCATTTCTATCGATGCGGGAGGACCCCGGGTACCTTCGACACACAATGCACCTTTCTTCAGCGATAATTCCTGGTCTTATGTTTCCTATTCTTGAGGGCTCATGAAAGTAGCGGTTCTTCTCCGAAAAGGTCAAGGGTACTTCCCTCCTTGCAACCCTCTCTGGTCTTGCCGTCTTTCTCCTCATATTAAACTGCCATCTTGGAACTGCTGCTTCCTTGTGTGTTTTGTCTTGCTCAGAGTGTGCTTTCGTGCTCCGCCTCTTATCCATGTTGGGAAGTGTGATAGAAGCCAGGTGTGTGTAATTATCAGTAATTACCTGACTCTGCCTGACCCTTGTGTTGGGACATGTCAGCTATACGGCTTGGGTGTTAGTCTGTTTTCTCTCACAGTGAGCTGTCCGTGAGAATGTGTTTGTGTCAGGAAAGGGTAGAGGGATGAGTTCCTAGGTATCCTACCTGGCAAGATGGGGAAAAGGTGTTACAGGGAAGGGGATACTGCATCTCACCATCCGGCATCCTACTGCCGAAGACCCCTCGTCCAGGTGATCCTCCCACACTGGTCCACCTCCAGGAACTGGATCCAAAAGTGATGGCTGTATCCTGGCCACCTGGATGACAAATCCCCAGGGACTAGCGGGTAAGGCACCTTCTGGTTTCTCACAATTGGGACATGTCCGGTACACTGCTCGGGTGTTAGTCTGTTTTCTCCCATAGCGGGCTGTCCATGTAAAAGTGTTTGTGTTGGAAAAGGGACAAGGGGTAGAGTTCCTACGTATTCTACTTGGTAGGATGGAGTAAGGCTGTTACAGGGAAGGGGATACCGCGTCTCAGCATCCAGCTTTCCACTCCACGAAGACCCCTCACCCAGGTGATGCTCTCGCACTGGTCCACACCCAGGAACTGGATCCAAAAGTGTGTAGAGGAGGAGCCAAATACCCATACCAGAAGCTCTGCCCCCATGTTGCCTATATGTTGGGAACCAGAAATTGCGATACGTGCAGTACCAGTGAGGATGCCTATACCGCAAAGAATTCTTGAAACAAGGTATACATTGAGAAAGCCCTATATGCATTCACGAAGAATTGGTGGTCTTCTGGAAGGAGTTCCGGAAGAGCCAGAGAAAGAGGACGGGTGACGCCATGTGAAGCAGAACTGACACACCCTGAAAAGATACAAAAGACGAAAAAAACATAGACATTCTATAAGATCTAAAGAGGAGATGTCGAAGATGAGCAACTTTTCGGGATCAAAATGAATCGTGCAAAGAAACGCTGAAGAAAATGAAAAGTCATTTTACACTTGTAGAGTAAGTGATGCTGAGGCTGGCTACATAGTAAATAGATTGTGGCGATGCGCCAATGTATACATAAGAATGTATAGAACCTGGATGTTACACAATGCACTTGAACAAGACTTGTACCCCCTGAATGGAAAGGGCCCCCTGAATGGAAAGGGCTTGAGTGTGGCGCAGTTGGAAAATAGCTAATGGCGAAGGAGAATTCAAGAAAGGCTTGGCTGGGCCAGCACCAAGAGTCGAGGCCACTGTGAGCCTGGTTGTCTGTCAAGAAACTACATGAACGTGAGAAAGGAACAAACTTCTGTTTGCGGTGGAATGAAAAAACACTAAAGGAGTCAAGAGTTCATCATTTAATAGTATTCTATGCAACGAAGAGCTCTAAAACGTGGTCTCCAGTCACATGGTCAGATGAAAATAGACTTTGGGTTGAGCAACACCGAAACCCGAAGATAAGACCATGCCACACTCCCTTTTGTTCTCAGGCGCAGAGAGCTTCTGCAAGGCCAAGTTCAAAGCCTTAATTGAATGACAGACTGCAAAAGTGATGATAGATGTTGGGCTAATTGGGTGGGGAGGCATGACCAGGCCGACCCTCTCAACACCCGGGATAACCAGCTTGCGTGCTGCTAGCAAGTGGAAGATTCCAGTAGGGTACAAGTTTGCCAACCAATAGCCAATACTAGAGGGCCACGTATTAGGGAGCCCTATAGTTTGTGTAACCAATGAATTGTCATGTATTTTGTGACAATGAAGATGACTTGCACTAGAGGAGGGCTGAGGTGTCCACCTGAGTTTAGAGACCCAATCACTACCCCCCGTTAGTATGGATTGTATACTTAGATGTTCCCTGAAAGCGATCACATCCCCAAGTAGGTTTTTGTAGTTTGCCACGTAGTGTGACGTCAATGATGATACATTTTTGCTATAAAAGTAATGTTTTTTATGTGAATCGCTGAGATCTTTCTGTGCGATGTCCGGTGCTGTCCGTTTTAACTCCCTGTTTTAGATAATTGCAAATAAAACAGCACTGAGTTTTGCCAACTTCCTGAGTCTGTTTGATTATTGATGTATGAGTAAATTCTGCATCTCCATCCATCTCTAAGTATTGCTACCTCGTCTTAATGGACCCAGGTCTATGGGTTCAGGTGATGGCCGTGTCCTGGCCACCTGGATGACAGATCCACAGGGACCAGTGGGTGAGACACCTTCTGGTTTCTCACACTATACAGAAGAAGCCTAAAATTAATCATTATTTTACTAATTTCTCAAATTCCTTCCAAATGTAAAAAGCTGCTGCAACGACTACCAAAGGTTTACCAGCATAAATGGGTGCCCAGAATTGATCAGTGTCAATCTGGTGAGGTTACCACACATATTTCTTATATCCCCATGCTATGCCTCTACTTTAAGGCTTTAAAGTGATTTAAAATGTGTCTAGCCCTTTTAATATCGACGTAGCATAAGCTGCACGTTCTTAACTTGTAAGGAGTATTCCAGGCTCCTATATAATCTCTAGAATCTAGCAAATTAAGACAAAGTCTTATACTAAATGTACAAAGCTGCCTACAACCCTGACACTATAACTAAAAGAACTAGGGAAAGAGAAAGCCTGCCTAACGTACTCTTTATATTTACTTTTCTGAGCCAGATAACTCGGCAAACAGTTTCTATCCCACAGGAGGCCTTCTATTTCAATTCCTTGAGTGATGGACACAGATTAAGAGGTAAAACAAGTTTAAAATCAATAGACAAATGGAAACTTTCCACTTCCTCGACAGTCATTTGAACACTCCTCAATCATATTTTCTAAAAGACTTGGAAGAGAAGTAGGATTATCCCTTTCCGCTAGCATAGTAAAATAAAGTGTGCTGCCGGCAATGTTCCACAAAGTCAGAATAGAAGTCAGCCCCAATTCACAGCACACTGCTTCAACTGTGCAGAATCTGGAAGTCCCGGGCAAGAACACCACAACTTACCTTCCAGCTGTCTAATCCAGCTTCACTCCTTTTCAGTGAAAGCCTCTAGCCATAGAAAATTCTGCCGGGAACCAGGCTGGATGCCTACACCTTCAAAAGGTCTCCCTTTGAGGATCTAAAGGATTTAATTAAACAGAATATTCTCATAATGTATAGATTGTGTTAATGCCAACCTGCCAAGACAATTGGTAATAGGAACTCCTAGACACATACATTCTTTAACTACTTGCTGGGATGCGTGTACAGCTCCCATGTCCTTCCAAACAATTTAGGTTGAGGAAAATATATTAGTGCAAGTGGAAATGAACATGCGTGGCTGGAGGTGGGGTGAGACATGTCAAATGGGGGTAACACGTGTAGCGTTTTGCAGCAGTTGTGGAACTGTAGGTAGGCCCAGGTATAGGGTATGTGTGTGATATTACAGTACAGTAGCTGAAATGTAACGTTGAGTTGTAAACCTTTATTTGGTGTGAGGCAGCAGGTAACACAATTACAAAACATCAGAGTACAACAGGATAAAATAATACAATGCTGAAAACAAGATAATCCAGCAGTTTGTTACATTTAATCAAGCTTTATTGGCATTTGTCATGAATAACAGATAGAAAGTGCAAATGCATGTTTTACAAAACGGGTCGGACAAGCCTTTCCGATAAAAAACATCAGAAAATGAAGAAGTCCTGATAATCCACCAATTCATTGCAGTCAATCAGGTCTTATTGGCGTTGATTATAAAGGACTGTGCATTGGAAAGAAGGTCGAGCTTCAGCCTCTGTCCATCAATAATTTACTCCTTTTGTACCATGCCCGACGAATGTACATTGAGACGGAAAATACTACATTAAGATTGTCTGTTGACTTGCAAAGTTGCATAGCTTACCTGGTTGTTGAAATTCGAAGTAATTTTAACAACGGTTTGAGATATACCCTCCTAAGATCAACAAGTCTCTCGCACGTAAGCAAGTAAGCAAGAAATGAAGGGTGGTCTCTATTGCAGCACTGCAAATCAAACATCTTTTGCTCTGCGTCTGGTCCCAGTTAGCAGTGAGAGCCCTTAATGGAAGTCAACCCAAGCAAAACTTGATATACAAGGCGCAAGCATAATGAGGTGTTATCACATCCAGGTAGTCCTCATATCCCCAAGTCGTCTTGCATCTTAAATAATTCTGGCCCGCTAGCCAAGGCCAAGCACATTGCACTAGCTCTAGTTCTCCTGCGCCTTAAGTATGCCATCTTGAAGATTGATTTAGCGTCTGGGGGGAACAGTAATGGACTATCCCAGTTGTCGCTCAATCCCAGTGCAATGAGCCATCACTTAACATGCAGTAGACATGGAATTGAGAGCCTACCCCCTAAAGACATCACATAGAAGAGTCTGTCCCGATATGCTGCCAAACTGTGGTTACCCCATACCCATAGCCAATAAAATACTAGTCTCATTTGGACCTCTTCCCCAATACAGCCCATGTCACATTCAGCCCTTACTGCTATACTAAGAGTGCTTTGGGTCAGCAGTAAGACACTCTAGTACTGTGAGGGAAGCAGTGTGTATATAACCTGTGAGAAACCCAGGGGTATTCTCCCATTGTCTCCCTGTGGATCCTTTTTTCGGGTGGCCAGAGACCGGCCAACACTGCTGGATTCCAACCCTGAGGTTGGAGAAGCAAGGGAGTATCATCCAAGTGGAGGGTCTCAGGGGATGGGTCGGGGAGTGCCTTTGGGTGAGACACAGTATCCCTACTCAGTCCTCCTGTCCATCAGACTCCCCTCCTTCAGCCTTAATGGGCTATCTCCACTCACAACCCATGACTCCAAATCCCACCTGGAAATCTGGTAATCCAAGAAATCAGAGGCAAACATAAACCCTAGGGTCAGACAATCACTCCCACTATCTTGTCTTTCAGTAGTCCATCTAACTTTAAGATCTAACAGCTCCACCTTAACTGTACCACTGGGCATAAGTGAACACTTAAGGAAATAAGGTGTCCATCTGCCCCTAACACCCACCCCTCTGACTCTCCCGAAGACAAGAAAACAAAGGAGACTTCCTAAAGAGAACATTCATTACATAAAGGAGAATGCTAACACCCACATTTTCATTTTCCATCTCCCCCCCACCCCAAGTTGTCATGGGTTACTTACACTTGAAACCCCTCTTGTTCC
Organism: Ambystoma mexicanum; assembly: GCF_040938575.1. NCBI lineage: Eukaryota > Metazoa > Chordata > Amphibia > Caudata > Ambystomatidae > Ambystoma > Ambystoma mexicanum. The sequence continues at coordinate 1,546,981,961 of NC_090931.1, forward strand.
CCCAATCACTGGGACGAAGAAGAACACGCTGGGAGTAATGAGGATTACCCATATGAATCCATGGGCAATGGAGACCTACGGGCATTCTCCATTTTGTCCCTTTAACAAGGACAGGCAGAGTCACACAATTCAGGTTGATCATACACACGTGACTCCAATTACCTTTCAAGGCAAGTATAAAAGGTGTGGTTCAGTACAAAGGTTGCAGCAAGTTGGGAAGGAGCTCCACAGCAGAGAAGCCATGGTGCAGTGAGTTGCTGGAATGACCCCAGGGTGGATAAAATGCTGCAGCATCAATTTAGTGAGCTGAGGGAACCGCCGCTATCAGTTGGGGAAGCTGTGCGTCTCATGGACGGGACTCCAACAGCCAGGTCCCTGCTGGCACTTAAAGGAGCAATGCTCGTTCCCTTGGGGCCAGAATAGACCCCAGTGGTGTCTGAGGGACCGGTGGTGAGACCCTGACCTCGGCCTCTCGCTGTTGCCTCACAATGCCACAAGTGAGTTGTGTGAGAGCGAGAGAGAGGGAGAGAGAGAGAGACTCAGCGTGCGAGCAGCCGGAGCAGCGTCTGAGGAAGGCAAAGCAGAGTGTAACGCGAGAGTGGTGCTGCTGAAAGAGGAAACTCAAGAAAGAGTGAGAGATAAAATTGAAACGGGCAAGCGACCCAAAGATGAGAGAAACAGGAAAGTAAAAGTGAAGAAGCACAGCCGGTAAGTGGCCCGAGAACCAAGGGAAAAAAAGAACGTGGAAAGCCGGTCCGGCAAGTGTCCCGGTTAAGTGGAGAAAGGAGAACAAAGGTGTAGGAGTGCACAAACCAGTGAAAGCAGGCAAGTGGCCCGACAAAGAGTAAAAAAAGGGACTAGAGAGGTGAATACTCAGTGGCTGTAACACCCCTGACTTATACACAACTCCTTCCTAGCCATGGAAGCCAAATGTAGTGACCCCTCCCGCCTTGGTTGCCACGGGCTCCTGATTGTAACAGCACAGGTACCCCGAGGCAGCCAAAGGGGGGAAGAGGGTTAGGGAGAGGTTATGGGTAGGTGGGGGGGGGGGGGGGCTGTTAGGCTAACCGGAAAAGGGGAAGTGGAGAACAAACAACATAAAACAGAACATATCAGGCTTGCCTCAACGTAACTACTGTCAGTACCCTTCATAATTAGGATACCAGCTTACCACACTGTATTTGCAATTTCCTTAGGAAGCCACCAACATAAGCACATTAAGCATGAGATGACATAACACATGAAACTGTGACTTGTGTACTCTTAAGCATGAATACAGCACTGCTTTATAGTATGCCTCTCAAACATGAGCTACCATGCCTCCTGCACGCTACCTGAACTCTCAGAACACATAGAACACCACATTTAACACGAAGAATGATTCGACATAAATGAGACACAATGGCTGCCGCACAGAAACATAGCGTGAGTTCCTAATATGTCTGGCCCACTGCGTTCACCCTCCGTGTTGCCTTCGCACATGTTTGGGTAATTACTGACAAACAATAAATGTGCGTTTCTCAACCGCACCGTTGTGCAAGTTCTCATCAAATGTTCCCTAGCGTTCCATATGACTCCGCCTGAGAGCGCGGAACAAACAATATGTGCGTTTCAACCGCACCGCACGTGATGCAATGTTCATGACAAACCTAAGCAGGCGTTTCCAAAATAACTGCGCCTGCGAGCTTGGGTTCATTGAGACACTACTTCTTCCTCTTCTTAATTATCGAACGCGTGGGCGGACCCACGCAGGCGCTTCCCCATCCTATAGGATGATGTGCACCTACCCCACCAATCAACACAGAGCCCACACATCCACACAAACCTCCAGCTACCCAACCGCAAACACCCACACCCCCAACACAACACCACCAGCCACCCAACCGCAAACAACCACACCCCACCAATCTACACCAACAGCTACAACACCCCAAACTCACACCTCCCACCACTCAAAACACCACCCAGCGAGCCCCGGAGACCGGCGTGCAGACTCGCGAGACCCCGGTCCGTACGCCTACACATGCACTTCAGGCGAGGCACTGCGTGCCGCCGCCCATCCCCCGTGACCAACCCGAGCGACACCCACACTTCCACACAAACCTCCAGCCACCTAACCACAAACAACCACCACCCCCAATTCTACACCACCAGCCACCCTACCGCAAACATCCACACCCCACCAATCTACACCAACAGCTACCACACTACAAGAACCCCCTCCCAACACTCCAAACCAACAGCCACAACACTACAAACACACTCCCCCCACCACTCAAAACACCACCCAGCGAGCCACGGAGACCGGCGCGCAGACCCGCAGGACCCTGGCCCGTACGCCTACGCATGCGCTTCAGGCGAGGCTCCGCGCGCCGCCGCCTTCCCCTCGCGACCATCCCGAGCGCCACCCACACTTCCACACAAACCTCCAGCCACCCAACCACAAACATCCACTCCCTTCAATTCCACACCACCAGCCACCCTACCGCAAACAACCACATCCACCCAGTCTACACCAACAGCTACCAAACCACAAGCATCCCCTGCCCACGTGCCAGCCCCGCGCTCCTTCCTACAGCAATTCTGTCTGACCGTCTAAATCATTGAGACACTGAAATTCTATACAAGCACTTATCTGAAGCCTGGGGGGCTCGCCGGCACTACCCCTTGCAGCAAATATCCCACGTTGAACGGCTTCAATCCCGTGAGGAGCTACGCTCCTGCAGCCGTGCTGCCAAGGTGACCAACGGGCCCGGGGATAAAGGGAATAACCGTCGGCCCCGCTACGCCTTACATGACCAACTGCCAAGCAAAGGACCATGGGAAGTGTCATTGTTTCCCAAACCCCCTTCACACAAGCCCTATAAAAAACATTGTTTTGCATGCCACAGTCCCTTTTTCCTTCCAGTGGCAAGCTGTCAGAGTGGTCGCGCAGGAAAGAAAAGAAATGCCCTGCGTTCTCGAAAGTCTCTGACAAGACCGTTGCCTCCAGGAACTGTATGCTGTATGAATTTGAGTTGAATAAGCTGAGACTTGGGGAAGGGAACCCCTGAGTCAGTTTGAACTTGTGGCTAAGACCATTTCTTTGAACATGGTTGATTATTTTCTTTGGAAAGCGACCTAAACTGGGGGAAGGGAACCCTCAAAGGTCCAAAGATAGAACTTAAAAGAAGTGTGTGTTGTTTTGGGAACTTTGGACATATCGCAGCCCAGGTGGGGGAAAACCTGGGATACTTGCAGTGAACTGTTCTGGTGATATATTTTGGTCAAGAGCTGGAAAGGTAGGCAAAGGAAGAGACAACCCCTTGCTGAGACCAGGGGATCCTCAACTCAAAAGTAAGACATTTCAGAAGCGGACCTGGTACCTGCCTTGTTTTTACATCACTATTTTTCTTTTATCAGAGACCCCCTTCTTCACACTTGTGTTTATTTGTGAGGGCAAGCGTAGTTTGAGACACAGACAGGCTTTTCTTTGGGACTTAGTTACATCAGTTGAGGGACATCTCCCTTTAGAGTGGGGGCCACTTAGGAATTCTACCAACCCCAACATTTTGTTTAATAAAGGTTTTCAAACTTTACTTGATGAGTCTTAAATGGCTATGCCCGTATGGTCACGTCTCCCTTCAAATCTCTGTCCGTGACTGCTGCCCAAAATGTATTGGAGTCTCCTAGCATGACATACTCTAGCATGGTTGCCCATGTGCCGTTCATGTGTGCCTGCTTGGTATCCTTTGTTAGCTTTCTATAACCACTTTTCAACCCCCAAAGCTGTCCCCTATGCAGATGAACAGGACTTTTTAGATGGGCAAACAGTTGGTCATTTGCTATTCTATAGTCCCTGTTGGACATGGGTTTGACTTTCTTGGCACCCTCAAGGATTCGCGGTTTTGAAGTTGTGACACGAGGCAAATACAAGCAATAATTTCCCCAAATTCCCTCAGGACATAAAAGTCTACACAATCTCTGGAATATATTAATATATATATATATATATATATATATATATATATATATATATATTAATATAACGGAGCGTTAGTGGCCGAGGTTACATGTGATTTCATCGAATCCCAAAACAAGGAATGACATTTCATTGACTACAAAACAACTAACACCAAAACCCCTTCCCCAAAGCTCCCCCCTTTTTTTCCTATTACTTTTCCCCAAGTTAGTTATTTGCGTTGTCGTTGTTTTTGTATTCGTTGTGAATTCATTTGTTATTTTATATTCAGTATAATCACTGCGTACCGTGGCCCACTGTCAGTTTCCAGCCGTTCCACCACTTGGAAGCCTGCCACTCAATGCCAATCTCTTGCTAGGAGCAGGGCATGATCTATTCTCGAGCCTCCGTTTAGGTCGTGGTAAGTGGCCCCAGCAGGCTAATCTGTGGGGAAACGGACATTGCATGCCATTAGCTCAAGTTTATAAATAATGCGGGCAGTCTCTAGTGCAGTGGGTTATGTTCTTAGTGGGGGTCCAGCATCTATTTGGGGTATACCCTAAGCTTCATCCTGATTGTCCCACAAACCCTCTAGCTTTTTCAGCAGCTCCAGTTGTGTAGTGAATACTCCCATAACAACCATTTCACATCTGTTCGTACCACCTTATTCTCGTTCAGATATGCATTCTTCCAACCTGGCAATGGAGCTGGAGCGTATTCTTTCCGTGGGGCTGTTCTAGATGTTGTACAATAGCTTGTGCCGGTTTACCGGCACACCAATGAGCAACTCTTGTGAATCATGAGAGCTTGTGCTAGCCTGTCTAATCTTCCAGTTTAGGGCAGCCTTCACCCAGACTACAAGTCCCCCAAATGGCCTCCCCCTTAGGCCCTTTTTAGCTTTGATGTCAAATGACGCATAGCCCTGGATAGCGATTTCTTCCGTTGCCCACGTTTCCTGAAGGGCGATGACCTCAAAGCCCTCCAATGATTTCACCCACTCACTATGAACAAGATATTAAGCAGCTCCTGGACCCGCTTGCCACATCTCCCCATGACTCCTGAGTTTGCATACCCTTAGATGCATTACCCAGAATGCACGAGGGGCTCTGTATGTGCCTATATGTTGTTTGCGTTGCAGAAGATGGTTTGTTGGTTGTGCTGGGCAAGCTAATTCGAGAGGAAGCCCCTTTTTCTTCCTGTTTTCCGATCAGCCTCATAATCAGGGCTGCCCGCATAAGGCACTTTCCTAATTCACCTGAGTCTTTGCACTTGCCTCCGGGCCTCTGCACTATGCGCAACACTACTGCACTTTCAGCTTTCGTTCCATGAGAGGGGAAACCCCCTACTCCACTTCATCATATGTTCCATGAGAGAGGTAACATCTATGCACTTAAGCAAGGGCCCTGCTAGACTGGGCACATTTGTTTCCCCCTCCCCCTCCCTTGCACCTCTGTCCGTACACTTAATTTACAAGGCGTAGTAAGTTCTGTCTTGTCCCCCTTTGTCTCACCTCTCTGATCTGGTTGAGCCTGTTACCCTTCATGCATTTGCACTAGGAGAAAGGGCATCAGGCCTAGTTCGCTAGTTACTTTTGTTATATTATTTGGAAACTTCAAGGCCTAAGAATGACTACTGTTTTTCCCTTGCTCCCTTCCCGCCTTGAAGCGCTTTGAAGCACTTCACTTGTGTATAACCGCTGTACAAATAAGCAATTACAATGACCTGCACCTATGAAAGTTCTTACTACAGTTCAAGACTGGGGCCTCATTTGCAGTAGTCCGGGCATGCTCCCCTGCCTGCTTATTTTGCTCAAGCGGAATCCCTAGTCCCCTGCAGAGGAATCCCTTGTCCCCTGCAGAGGAATCCCTTGTCCCCTGCACAGGAATCCCTTGTCCCCTGCACAGGAATCCCTAGTCCCCTGCGGGGGAATCCATAGTGCCCTGCGCATGAATCCCTAGTCGCCTGTGTGGGAATCCCTAGTCCCCTGCACAGGAATCCCTAGTCCCCTGCGGAGGAATCCCTAGTCCCCTGCGGAGGAATCCCTAGTCCCCTGCGGAGGAATCCCTAGTCCTCTGCAGAGGAATCCCTAGTCTCCTGCACAGGAATCCCTAGTCCCCTGCAGAGGAATCCCTAGTCCCCTGTGGAGGAATTCCTAGAACCCTGCGGAGGAATCCCTAGTCCCCTGCGGAGGAATCCCTAGTCCCCTGCACAGGAATCCCTAGTCCCCTGCGGAGGAATCCCTAGTCCCCTGCATGGGAATCCCTAGTCCTCTGCAGAGGAATCCCTAGTCCCCTGCATGGGTATCCCTAGTCCTCTGCAGAGGAATCCCTAGTCTCCTGCACAGGAACCCCTAGTCCCCTGCAGAGGAATCCCTAGTCCCCTGTGGAGGAATTCCTAGAACCCTGCGCAGGAATACCTAGTCCCCTGTGGAGGGGCACCTGCCCAATGCCGCCAGGGCTAGTTACCTTCTGCTTTTTGCAATTCATTTTGAGCTCAGCCAGCTCTGGCAGGCTCTCAGCCGCCACCCGCTTAATGTTGACTATATCGGCCACTTCCTGCACAGGGCTGTATGGCCTGCATGTTGCCTTGCTACCAGCCCCCTTCTTTTTACACACCCCTCGTTTCATGCTGACTGTCTTCTACAGGTGGGACGTTGGGCTCTAGCACTAACTTCCGTTTCCTTCTTTTCACTTGGGGGTCACCTTCCTTGTCAGCTGTACTTTATGCATTGGAAATCTCCTGTCCTGCATGGGAGGCAAGATTTCCGTGATGGCCTTCCTTTCAGACACCTTGAATTGACTGGCCGACTACTACTGCGCCTGCTCGAAAAGGCATAGACTAAGGTTACTACTACCCATGGGGTGTCACACTAACTACTCAGAAAGTGCACCTCTATATATATATATGCTTTTTAAAATTGGTCAGAATGCAATCTATGCAGGCAATATAATACAAGAGAAAGACAGCTAAGACTTGGAGCATTTGCAATACTACAGGAGGACCCCCTGCTGCTGCCCTGAGCTCCAGCAGGCGTGTGCCAGAAAGATGCCATCCAGTCCCTTCCAAGCACTTGAGTTCTCAATGGCCCTTTCACTGTCGGGGGCTTCCGTTTGAAGCGCCTGAGCCACCCCTAGCAGGCTCATGGGCCCATTTAGCGTTCTTCTGGGATTAGGCCCCCATTACTCCTTGTGCAAATAATGCGAAGCAATGCACGGTGCTCAGGGGAACGATAAGTATCATAGGAAGAAGGGGAGGTGGCCCCACAATACACATTGGAACAGACAGGGCAAGTGCGAGTACTCCTTTCCAGTATACGCCCTCTAGCCTAGTCCAGTACGCTATTGATTGAGGGGCCCTGGTCTCTGCTCCATAGAGGAGAACCGGCGCAGCCTTTTGCTTGTAGAATTGAATAAGTGGTTGATATGAAAATGTACCATCTTTTCTATGTACAATCGTTGCTTGTGCAGCAGCCGTCTGTATTGCTTTGCGACATTGTTCGATGTAGGGGATGTCGCCATAGCTGTTGTTAGTATCAAGTCCAAAGTAGATATATTCATTCACTACTTCTCTTTTTTGCCATACATCTGCCAATTGTACCTATGTCTTTTAATCTGCTGTTTGGATGCACAGATGAAAATTTGTTTTTTTCCCAAATTTATGGTTAACGCATTTACATTAGTGTATTGTTCAAGGGCCGATATACGTTGTTGAACACCCATGGGTGTTTTGGAAAGCAAGACCAGGTCGTCTGCGTACAAAAGCCACGGAAGAGCTTGGTGAGCTGGTTTTGGAGGATCTGATTTGACTCATTTTAGATGGTGTCCAATATCTGCAATCTAGAAGTTAAATAGGGATGATGCTAGTGTCCATCCTTGCTTTAATCCACGGAAGGTGGGTATGACCTTCGATAAAGTACCATCCGGAGATAATCTCAGTTGTATTGTGCCTGTACGGAGTTGAGAGATCAGGGCTCGGATAAGATCCGGACATTTGGCTGCTACAAGTTTACCAATGAGTCTGGTTCTTGATACGGAATCAAAAGCAGCACGAAAGTCTACAAAGGCTATGTACAGAAGTTGTTTAGTACGGACACTCTCTGTTTTAAGGAACTACAGTGTAAGAAGATTAACAGAAGTACCCAGGCCGGGCATGAAACCTGTTTGGTAACTGTCAAAACGCTTGGCTACTGTGACCAATGCTGAGAATTCACTCAGTAGAATCTAGCAAAGATTTTGCCTGGAATGTCCAATAAAGCAATTGGTCGATAATTGCTTGGGCACTCTCGATTTCCATTCTTGAAGATGGGCACGATAATAGATCTCTTCCATGTCGGAGGGATCTGTCTTTGAGAATTTACCTTAGAGAAGATGATGTGAAGAACCCATGCCCATTCATTCAGATGTGTTTTAAGCATTTGATTGGTCAAGCCATCAGGGCCTGGGGCACGAGAGATGCCTAGTTTTTTAATTTGATTCAATATGTCATCCTGTCAAAATTGAAATTGTCTTCAGAGGACCAACATGATGCACTATAGGCGAATTATGGGTCGAAATCTGCGTAGAGATTTTGATAGTGTTGTACCCAATTCTCCTCTGAAACAGAACTCATTTAATAAGCTGTTTGTCCTGCTTGATAGGCTGTGTGAAGTAATGTCAGATTTGGGCACTGTTTTTAGATGTTATGCTGAGTAGCATGTGTTCTGATTGCATCTGGTGGATCTGACTGCTTTGGGATTTGACCCAGTTCTTGAATCTGGTTTTAAGAGCTCACGTGGCGCACTGTTTGTTAATAATAGCTGGCAAATATTGTAGTTGCCTCTTTTGCCTATGAAACTCCATTTTTTGTGTTTCATTTGGTGGTCAAAAGGATATTTATGTTGATAGACTGGCCTTGGATTTAGTGGTGGTGCCACTTTGAATATGTACTTGGCTGCCACGTAAAGGACCTCCTCTTTTATGAGAACCAAGTTCAGGTGTGACGGAGCCTGATTTAGACACTGTTCCAGATTTGCCTCTCGAGAGGCAGTCCACCGAAATCTTCTGACCACCAGAAATCTCAAGTTTAGGAGTATAAATACCCACAAGGGAGAAGACTTCAGTGTGCTGCCATTGCATAACAAAAAAGGTTGTGATCACTATTTCGCTGGGGAAGGGACTTAAAATCTGTTATGTTAAACGTACTGCGAGAAGCAAATATAATCAATAATGGCTGATTGGTTTCCACGTTGCCGCGTTGGTTTCGGCGGGATGTCATTTTTGACAGATCCGTTTAGCATGACACATTGTCTTTCCTCCATGGTTTTCAGCCATTGTTGATTTGGTGTGGTTGTGCTAGATGTATCATGATTAAAGCAGTGTATATTTAGATCTTCGGCTATAATCGTATGATGGATTGTGGGGTCAAGTATGATTAAATCCAATACTTGTTCCAGATTAGCAAGAAAAAGTGAATCCAATAAAGATTTATAATTGCTAGGGAGCTTGATGACAATTTTATTTTTAACAACTGGATGTATGCATTCGGAGCAGCCCATTGTTCCAACGAGAGGTGAGATTTCATACTGACGGCCGTCATCATGCCAGATGATGGTCACCACGAGCCTGTGTTAAGGCAGGTAATAAAGATATTGAGTGTTCGTTCCACACTGGTGCAACACTAAGCCATGTTTCCTGTAGTAAAATGATGTCAATGTCCGCCAAAAGATTATGTTCACCAGAGAGTAGGTGTTTGAAACCTCTCGTGTTCCATGAAGCTAAGGTTATCGTGCCTGAATAGTGTCGTGGATCATATTGAATATTCGAGAGCCCAGAGGTAACCTCTCGCCTAGTCTCAAATGCACATTTTGCACATGTTATTTTTAACATTGAGTCAATGTCAAGATTAGTGTAGATGTCATTGTCTTGAATGGCAAGAGTTTTATCCCTGTGATCTTGTGTCAGATGAAAGCCCATATGGAACAGTTCCATTTTCGCTTTCCATAAACTGTTTAACACAATGCCTAATGGTATCCAAATTCTCGCTTGTGTTAGGTCTGAATCTTGAGGGAACTTGACCAATGAGATGTCTGAGGAACAGAGGTCATCTAGTAAGTCAATGTCGCAAAAAAATAGCAAGAACACTAGTTTTGTTTAGTGTAAAAATAGGGATGTCCCCACCCCTACATTGTAAAATGAGAGAATGATCATTTGGAGAGGTCTGGCAGTCGTTTTTGACGACTGCCAGACAAACTCGTATGTGTTTCCGGGATAATATTTACTATTATCGCGCTCTGAAACACTTTTGTACGAGTGCGATAGAAATAAAATAGCAATATCAATAGATGGCACTGTTTGAGTATTAGTTAGGAGATTTCTAGGTAGGTGTCCGTTGGGAGGTTGCCTTATGAAGTCTTTTGCATGAATTGTGGTCCTGGGGTGTGTAAGATTAGAATGAGGAGGCGCCCCATTTGCGAGTTGGAGAATTTGGAAAGATGCTCCACGGGAGGCCGAATTAGCTCGTCGTGTAGATGAGGTAGGGGTAATGAGGATGGTTTATTCAGAGCCGGACCATCCAGAGCATTAGTATTGTTATTGATCAGGACCATACAGAGCATTAGTATTGTTATTGATCAGGATCATCCAGAGCATTAGTATTGTTATTGATCAGGACCATCCAGAGCATTAGTATTCTTATTGATCAGGACCATCCAGAGCATTAGTATTGTTATTGATCAGGATCATCCAGAGCATTAGTATTGTTATTGATCAGGACCATCCAGAGCATTAGTATTGTTATTGATCAGGACCATCCAGAGCATTAGTATTGTTATTGATCAGGACCATCCAGAGCATTAGTATTGTTATTGATCAGGACCATCCAGAGCATTAGTATTGTTATTGATCAGTTCAGCCTCGGAGTCCAGCTTATTTAATGTTCATAGTTTGAAACTGGAGTGGGTATGGGGGAAGAGATGTCATTTACATTGACTGTATCTGGTGTTTTCCGATTTATATTTCCTAGAAATTGTTTTGGATGTTTTCTGGGTGTGTTTATTGGGTAAATTGAGAGATTGTATGAATTTCCGGCATCTCATTTGGGCGTCTTTGGGCAAGGGCTTTTGATTTTTAGGCTTTTTCTTGTTGGTTATTGTGGCTAACTGGTGATGTTGGAGCCAGTAAAGATCTTGTGATGTGCACGTGGAGGCCTGGCTGGCTTAGAATTCTCCTCAAGGACCTGTAGGTGCGTAATCGCAGGTTAGATGAAATGCCATGTTTACCGTTCGATGACTGACCCCTCTGATTCTGAGTAGGAATTTGGCTGGTTGCACCAGCAGGAACGTCTACCACATCTTGAAGGTGAGGACTGGTGAAGATTTGGTATTCAAAGCTCCTTGTGGGGGCTCATTGGAATCAATATTTGGAAGGATCTGTTCCGCTAGTCCTAAAGTTGTTGTGATTTGACTCGATGCTCTTTCATGAGCGAATGTATCCACCATATTGATGCATGAGTTCCATTGACCAATTTGGTAAGCATGTTGTTATTTTTTGTAATTTGGTCATGTATGTTTCATACAGCTTTGTGAGGGATGTCAGCGTAGCATTCATCGCACCTAGAGTGACCTCAAGAAGTGAGTGGGCTGAGTAGTTAGGAAGCTATAGGCGCTGCAGGGTTGGATTCGCAAAAGAGAGGGGTGAGGATGAAGATGACGAAGGGGAGGGGAACAGCACGGGTGATTGCGACAAAGTAGTCTGTCGCCGCAGGTTTAAGCAAGGCTGCAGAACAATCCACAACACAAGATATAACAATAGGAGATTGTGATTGTGTCTGATGAGTTGATTTAATAGAGGCGTCATGAGGGTTAGCACCACCTGAATGCGGGAGCACTCAAGTGATAGGTCCCGCGATTCTACTGCCTCAGATGGTTGCTTGATAAGTTCTGTCATGACATATCCATACTGCATTTCACTGCATTGTATTCCTATTTGACCTGAGTCAATTGCTGAATTGTGTCTGCTGGGATTTATTTGCTATAACCTTTTTAATTTAAGGATATGCTACTCAGCGCTCTGCACGTTAGAGTCATTTGCAAGACTCACATGAAGGACTGCACTAGGCCATATGATATTTGCACATTATTACACTTTGCACAATGAACAATGCTTTTAATACATAACGCTGGTATATCACATGGCATGTTGTTTTGCACAGTATTATTTGCACGGCACATTGCACTTTTAATATAATTTTCCGCTTGGTTTTCGGCCTGGCAGAGGCACTGAATCCGTTCTGAATTCAGTAATGGATGACCTTCTTCGCCTGGTCGACCAGGGTGGTGTCTGAGCAGTCCTGCTATTAGATCTGTCAGCTGCTTTCGACACCGTCGATCATTCTCTTCTTATTGCCCGACTAGTGGAAGCCGGTATCTCTAGCCAAGTTCTTGAATGCTCCAGAGCTTTTCTGACTGATCGCTCACAGTCAGTCTCTCTCCCGCCTTTCTTTTCGGCACCTGCTCCTCTTTGTTGTGGAGTCCCTCAGGGCTCAGCACTGTCTCCGATCTTATTCAATGTCTACATAAGATATCTCTTGTTCCTTATTCAATCGCATGGGTTTCGTTTTTATTCTTATGCTGATGATACCCAGATTCTGGTCCGCTTGGACCTGACTAAATCTGAAATAGCCAGTAGGTTGAAAAAATTCTTGCAGGATCTTGGAACGTGGATGACACTGAACTGTCTCATGCTGAATGGCAGTAAAATTGAGGTCCTAGTTGTAGGGACCTCCACTTCTCAGCTGTACTGGACGTCTGATTTCTGGCCTTCGCCACTGGGTCCTTTCCCCATACCTGTCCCTTCAGTTAGGAATCTTGGAGTGCGATTCTCTGCCACCCTTACTATGGATGAGCAGGTTAACGCAGTATGTAAATCTGGTCATTTTAAACTCCGGGTTCTCTGGAGGGTCCTGCCATTTATTCCTGTAGCTAGTCAGGCACCGGTGGTGGGAGCACTAGTCCTCAGTGTGCTGGACTACTGTAATTCATTATATCTGGCACAACCAGGCTACCTTACTGGACGTCTGCAGCTGCTTCAGAATGCTGCGGCTAGATCCATCATTCGCCCACCATTTGGATCCCATATGACTCCCTTGTTGAGACAACTGCACTGGCTTCCCGTCACCCAGCGGATTTTGTATAAATCCATGTGCATTGTACACCAGCCCTTTTATGGTGTGGGAGCAGATTACCTGCAAGACAAGTTTACTCCCGGTTTACAGTCAAAGTATTGAAATCAAAAGGCTCAAATGCCTTTTTTTGACAGTCAAAGGGTCGAAAAAAAGGTTTGATTTTCTTTTTTTTATGTGGGGATTCCCCCCGACCCCTGTTTTCTTTATTAAAAAAACTTTTTTTACCAATCCAAACTAAAAAATAAAATAAATAAAAATTCAAACCTTTTTTTTTGACCCTTTGACTTTCGAATAAAAGGTTGTTCAATCCTTTATTTTTCGAAGCTTTAACCGGACATCGTTTACTCCCTACCAACCTACTCGTACCCAAGTTCTCAAACTAACCGGTGGATCGTTGTACCTCGCTTCAAGCTAGCTCGCAAGGGAGGCTGTGCACTTATGGTTGCTGCCGCTAAGGCCTGGAATAATTTACCTTTCTCTCTGTGTGAGACTATTGATCACCTTGCTTTTCGGGGAAAATTAAAAAGCTTGCTTTTGTAACTACTTTGCGGTAGCTTACCTTGCCTGCTCAGCGCCAAGATGCCTTTGGGCGAACGTGCGCTTACACAAGTGTCCTTAACATAACATTGCAATTAGGAGCGCAGATCACACGTTGGAGCAATACAGAACCTCTCATCATTTGATCGCGACACATTAAGCATGGATGATAGTACCTAATCAACATCTGGTACTACACGCTTGCTCAGTGATCCTTCATGGTACATTGATGCTGTGTAATGTACTGATATCATCTATGACACACTATGTGGTGCTATGACCTCTACACTGATAGAGCCATGCTCAGATTAACCCATTGAGTGTGTTCTGCACAGCACCTGTTCCATTGGAATGAAATGCGCCTCATCGATTTTACGATGGGATGCAAGGACATAGGAAATCACAGATACAACCTATGACAGCAACAATGTGAGATAGACTCTAGGCCAGACGGCAAAGACCATACTGCGTCACGTTCTATGAACGCAGCCAACGTATAGATCCATTCCCAGTTTACCTTAGAATAGAGCTTTCTAAGAGTGCTGTCCTTACGCAACAGGGGCACCACTAGGTGGGCAGCGTCATTTGGGATTCCCATTGTGATTAACATCAAGCTCATTGCACCGATTCACAAAGGTGTTTGAACCATGTTCAATATGTAATATGGTTCACATCGGAAGTGCCTGAACATATCTGATGTTTCCATATGCCTTCAGTCAATTATTTGGTGTCCATTCATCATGTATGCTATTTTTCTCATTTCTATTTTCTTACACTTATTTATATGTAGTTACACATAAGGTTTTCAATTCAGCAAATTTGACTGCAAGGATTACAAATGTGACTGACATAATGTAAGAATTGCATTGCATATGGGACATTCCAAGATGGCAACCACCCCTGATACATTGTGATTGAGCAGTATCAGAAGCTGTACATTTCTTTCCGTGTTGTGTAAGGTGTAACCTAGAGATTAGAAAAGGACTATCTAAGTTTAATCATCGGCAAATGCATTCCTTTCTCTCTTCCCCGAATGTTAGTTCATTGTGGGTATGTAGATGGGCAAACCAAGTGACCAAGCAGCGAGTTGTTCCGAAACACGTCTGTTTTTGACACCGCTTTCCCTGGTGCTTTTAGGGGGCTTCATAAGAAACGTTTATGAAAATTCAAAATAAAGAAATATTTTCATTCTTGGATTCCAGACTCTGGTGTCAAGTCAATACTGTCAAGGATTTCGCTAACTGGGAGTGCACCTCTGTTGTGCCTGGGTAACGGCACTGGCTGGAACAAGATATATACATATATATATATTCAGTAAAAAAACTTTGTTAAAGGGATGTTACGGTTAAGTTGTGCTACTAAAAACCTATGAAATTCAGTAAAAAAACTTTGTTAAAGGGACGTTATGGTTCCAAGTAAAACCGAAAAACCCCTGAAATTCCCCAGTTATGGTAAGCTAAGCAACCATAACTCGCGCCACCACCGGTCTTACTTTGAACCATAACGTCCTTTTAATGTTTTTTTACTGAATTTCATAGGTTTTTAGTAGCTCAGACGCGAACTCAGTCTGTCATCTTTGGAAACAACAGTTGATTGTAACAATGTTCTATTATACAGGAAATGTATTCAGAAAGACGCGCCATTGCCTGATAAACAAAGAAATCCGGCTAGGATCGTGTAAAGTGTTGCTGAGATGGGAAACTAAGAACCTGAACCTCCTACATTCTGTAGAAAGCAACAAGGACAAGCTCACAACAAACCCAGTCAAAGTTACCAAAAAGATCAAAGAGCTTGACTGGATAAAGACCATTGAAACAGCGAACAAATACAAACTTGCTAGCCGCCATCCTCCATTTTTCAAGAAATTGGACATTTTACAAATATACCTGAACCTCTTCCCAAGTAGGATGGCACAGAACTATTTTCTGAAAATCCGTTTGAACCTACTGGAAATAAACAAAGTTTTGACTATTAGACACTTATCTCCAACTGATTGTTGTCGTATTTGCAAATCCACCACAAAAACGAAAACCATTCGCCATCTCCTACTGAATTGTCCAGCGACGCGAGACATTCGCTCTACATATTTGAAAGATACTACCTCTAACTTCACTCTCCAAGACGAGGAAAACTGTTGGGATAAATTGATTGCAGGCGACAAACAGAAATGGTTGTTAACTACAGTGAACATCATGCAACACATTCTTAATGTGATGCTCCCTGCACAGAATTTAAACAACATGGTTGCAACCAAAGCAGAGACTTAACTCCTAACTTCTTCTTTTTTTTTAAACACAGCTTTCCTTTAGTTTTTCTGTCTACCTACTGCAACTTGTCTTTTCTTTGTTAAAAAATCCCTTGAGATTAAAAACAAAACATAAAAAAATATACATGTAACATGGAACATACTGAACCTCCCTGCTAATGTTTTTGATGTCCGCGGACTGTGCGTATGTCCGCGAATGGACGCTGACAACATCAAAACTACCCAAACACTCAGGGGGTATCTTAAATTGTTCTATCATGCCATATAAACACTGCACAAGTTCAAAAAGCAGCACATAAACACATTATATGTAATAATAAATAAGAAGTGGAACCTATATATGTAACACATCAACCATCCATTTAAATACAATATGTACTAAAATGGAATATACCAAAACAAAAAAGATATGCCTCCAACATAATTACCTCACAGAAACTGCACAGCTAGGAGCAACAGCAGACCTACACAACAGTAAGAACACAACTTACCAGAAACTAGAAACTTAAAAAGTAAACTTAATTTTTCTTATATATTTCTAAACTTGTTGTATTAGGTACACTAAAAGTAATATATTTTTGTTTTTTACGCAGAAATGTCCAATGGCTTGAGGAAAATTTCCCACATGAGGAAATGTCTGAAGACAGTAATACTAATGGTAGACACTTCTCTTTATAAACAAATTAATAATCATTACTTTATGTGCACTTAACATATATATTTTTTTTAACAGACCATACAAACATTGAAAATAATACACCAAAAGACACATTGGAAGATACTCTGCAGCGCATGGAACAAAAAATGGACATGCTCATGGAAAATTTCAATCTTTTGAAACATTTTGTGGAGGACCACTTAAAAGACAAAAATTAAATACCATTGTCCCACATGTACCTGTTGCCCCTCTCTGTGTCCCAATCAACTATCCCCAAACCCTCACCACCAAGAACAACGTTATGATGAGACTTCTATCCCTTCATCTCCTCCCATCCATCCTCTCCAAACCCCTAATTCCCCTGTATTTGTGTCAGTTTCTGCTTCCCCCTCTCTTTCATAAATTTTGAATCTGTATATAATAAAAAAAAATATTATGTGTCTTTTAATTCAATCCTTTGTGTCTTATGTTTTTTAAAAAGTCAGTTGGGGTGTCTGCGGACAGCGCGCCTATCCGGAATGTCCATAATTAGCAAACTGGGGGTGTCCTAAGGACACTATACCTGTCCGTACCGTTCGCAAGCAAGATGGAACTGTTCTTGGAACACACTCGGTGTGCGGGATGTCCGTAAGTGAACAAAATGGAGATGTCCTAAGGACACTATACCTGTCCGTACAGTCTGTAGAACATCTACGCACATGCGCACCACACCCATAAATCCTGCGAACATCGCACCTGTCTGTAAATGTCTGTCTCACTTGTGCTGCACTTTTAATTTGTTTGAGGACCAGAACACTGTTCGTAGAACACCCGCGCGCATGCGCATGACCGTTCCCGTGCATTTGCGGACATGTTCCTGATGTCATCATGTGACCGCACCCACGCTGAGCGTGTATCCTGATTTGCGGACACTGTCCGGTTCCCGAACATTTTAAAAGAACTTTTTCAGACAATCCAAATTATTTTACAGTAAATATTCACCATTGCACATGTCCCAGACAATGACCCTGGCTTTCCAGATACTTTTTTGAACTTTTTTAACCTTTTTGGGGTGTTCGATCTGGCCGTAAATCAAAACCCCTCCACCCCTATAAAAGGCCACACCCCAGAGCTGATCTTCATTGTGCTTCTGGCTATTGCAGATTAACTTTTGCTGCCTCTGCTGCTCTTGCTGAGATTATCTCATCAACCCTGATGGCATCCATGGCTGCTGTTGCTACATCTGCCTCAGCACCACCCCCAACCCCTCCACCACCGCCCCCTCGTCAAGGGCCTGCAGAGGGGAACAGGCGTGAGGATGTAGAGGACGAGGATGAAGAGGATGAGGTAGAGGAAGTCCCTACTACCAGCACTCGCCGGGAGTCTTGGGTGTGGCGGTTGTTTACCATTCATGGTAACATACCAAAAGCATGTGCGAACAAGGTCACCTGCAACCAATGCAAAATGGTGCAGAGTCATGGGAGGCGTGGTTCATACAGCTTTGGTACGACATCCATGAAGCAACACCTGAAGTCGTTCCACGGTGGGGCCGTTCGCAAGGTTGTACCTTGTGATGAACGTAGTAGGTTGAGTTCCTCTACCACATGCTCTGTTTCCGCACCACTCACCACAAGAGACACTCCTGTGGGAGAGCGCATCCCTCCAGCTGCCTCACAGGCCATTCACGATGCTGTTGACCCTTACCTTTCGAGGGTCACAATATTGTGTTTGTACTGCGACGCAGTACTCTGCAGGGGGGAGAGTCTTCAAAGTGCTTTCGAGACTGCGGTCACGGTGCACCAGAAGACCTGCTACCTACCTAACTAAGGCCCACCCTACATCTTCCTCTCTCCACCTGCACTTTCTTATCCCAGTGGTTGGTGTCCCTTCAATACCCTCCTTTCCCCTCCTCTCCTAGTGTGTCATGTGTAAAAAAAACAAAAAAAATATAAAAGAACAAAAATAAAAAAGGGCTCTTTTCAGAGCCGCCTTTCGCAGTTTAAAAATAGAAGTGGCAAATAAACAGTGCAGGGCAGGGCCCTGTGCATTTTTTAGAAGTCCACGGATAGTTCTAGAACATATAAAGTTTTAGGGTGCTGCCCTAGCAAAACCAGTGCACTTTTCTCTGGGAGGAAGTGGTGGTTCTGAAAAGAGCCTTTTGGTGGTGTTTTTGTGTGTTTCAAAAACTTGAAATCGTCAACATCTACTGCAAAATAGATTACTGTAATTCCAAAAAAGGGTTGCAATGCATTTAGTACATTTCTCAGAAAAATCTGATTGCCAGTATAAGATGGACTCATCTCTGTGAAAAATGTATGTGCTACGAAACATAATATTTTCATTGTGAAAAGAGGACATGCCATCTCTTAGAAAGGCACAAACAGCCTCATTGACATTGCGCCTAGCTTTCTCCATTTGTGGACCAAATGAAGAAGAACGCAGCCACATTTGTCTTTGCACAATACAAGAAAAAATTACTTGGGAATTTGTAAACATGTCCATGACCTTCCCAAGTCCTTCTTTCATTGCAAATTGCAATGACATTCCAGACACATGTCCTAAACTGTTCCCTCCACAATGAATTATAATTATGTCTGGATGATGCTCTGTCTCTGAAGTAGCACAGAGAGGTACCAAGTCCAGCCACTTCATTCCACGCACTCCATGCCAGTGCACTTCCACATGAGAGAATCCAAGATCTGCAGCTACTCCACAGCATTCTGCATGCACCTCCAACCAATGTATCCATGAGTCTCCCAAAATCCAGATAATCTATTTTCGGAAACACACATCCATAGCTATCTGTTTTTCTCTCAGGAAAAAGACTTTCTGACAAACTCTCTCCTTACACAACACACCCAGTAAACTTTACTGACCAATACCTTGCTCTGCTCGTTCTCATTTGCATGCCTCGCCACCCCAAAATCCCTGTATGTAATACACGTTGTCCGCGGACACCCGCCATGTCCGCGGACATATCGAAAATCTGAGCATGGTGAATGTAAATTTAAATAATGTGCCCCATTTCCCCTTTGAGGTTGGCTCTGAAAAGAGCCGTTTTTTGTTTTTTTTTGCAGATGCTTGCAAGATACCTGTTATTTTGTTTTTTCTGGGTTTTTTTTCTTCTTACTTTACTACTAAAATCTTCACATAACCTTCTCCAAAGCAACCCTTATATTCCAAAACAGCATAGCATTTCCCCAAAAAGATAAGGAAATGCCATCTTCTTTAAAATAAACAGCATTACTGGAATCAATATTCTCATTATTACAGAAAAACATACCAGCTCTAAGCATGAAAGCACACATGCCTCGGTTGATTGCACACCTACCAATGTTTTGCTGAGGACAAAAACAGAACTATTGACCCATATTGCCCAAGGTAGTAATCCAGAAAAAATTACTTTGGCATTTGGAAGGATGTTCATTACTGCTTGAACCAAGTGTTCCTAATCTGCCAACAAAGTAGGGGCACTGACATAGCCCAAATGGAAAGCACCATAGTGCAATACTACCACATGGGGACTGTTCATCCTGCCCATATCTTCACAAACTTGTACAATTCCCTGTACATTGTAATCAGGCACAGTGTTCCACACCACCTCCACTCCTTTAACATCAAAATTGTTTGCCACATGCCTGCATTGAGCATACTGCTGTAAAGCATGCACAAACATATCTCCAAGCACCAACACCCTGACTTTCTCCACCTCTGCCATCTTCACTACACACAGTCTCTTTCAACACAAATCCACAACCTCAACATCTGATTGGCTGATCCCTACAGTCCGCTTTCCATGCTGGATTTGCTGGAAAACCCTGGATGTCGCAAGCCCTATCCGCGGTCCGCTGCGCTGTACGCAGAGCGCGTAACTCTTAGACAGCCCTTCTACCATTTCCACTTCACTCTCCGTGCCATTCCCTCATTGGATACAGCTAAGCAGTCACACAACAATCCACCACTCACATCCAAGACCTCTACATCTAACTCCATCATCAGAGTTCAGCACTTCAAATGTACTGTTGATCACTCTGAGTACAAGTCTCATATCATTGGAAAGCACCTACTACAAAAACTACTTTACAAGTCTCCAAGATTTCTTCTTACAGCTGCATGCATATCCACATGCATGAATACAAACTACAGGTATGCATATTTTATTCACAGTACATGTACAACTCTTATGAATGCATATAAACAGAGTAATGCCACTAAACCTGTATAACCTATAAAATGAACTTATTGCAATTTTTCCCATCTGCTATAATCAACTGTCACTTCCAAACCTGTCTGCTATCTACAACACAGCTTTAAAAAACCAAGTGAATTTCATACACTTAATATTCTACTCATTTGCAAACCATGTTGAAGTAACATATTGTAAATAAAATATAAAGGCTGCACATAGTCAAATGAAATGCATGCATACACTATGTTCAGATATCAAACAAGAATACTACTACAAAAACATAAAAATCAACATCTAAATTAACATCAGTGCTATAAACACACAAAATTACTAACTTCTTTCTTTTACAATTGCAGTGAAGACCACTCTCCTGAAAATCAGCAGCATCTGAACTACAAACAACATATCCGAAGAAACCTGCTCATTCCACAAAAAAAGAGTAAGTACAATACTACCTTAATATTCTTACTGTTACTCAAACACACTGTGTGGTTAATTCATGTAATTTGTGCACCAAAAGAACTGAGATTTCGGAACCATTCTGCCCACAAATCCCCATTTATTAAACAGGGAATAGCAGACAGAATGGCACACAAATCCCCATTTTTTGGAACACAAATAACATAACTCATCCCCTAGAATGTTCGTATTGCAAAACAAAGAACTGTTTTAATGTTATACGATTAGATTTACTATTAGTGCTTCTCCTCAGCACTAGCTCACTTTCTACTGTCATCTGAACCGCAGTGTAGTAACATACAAATAGAAGAATAGCCTTCCCAACTAATTGTAGCTGCCCAATGTACAATCACACACCACCACAAACATCTTTACCATCATACTCAGACACTCATGCTCACAGCACACATACATTGCAGAATGGCCAAGCCCATACCTTCTTTTTTTTCAGCAGACCCCAAAGAATGCCTACCAAAAAGCAAGTCCATAGAAAGCAACGCAGAAATAGAGCAAATGAAAATAAGTGACCAAAATAAGCATCCATCTCTAGCAGAGTTTGTACAAAAAGTTCAAACAAAACAGTTAATACAATCATTTAGCGAAACAAAACAAGCTTCCAGTACAGAAACTTTGCCTCCTCTATCAAAATGTAAAACAAAACAGAAAATGATTAACAAGAATTCAGCCACCACTACTGCTAAAACTGCTCCTATAAATCTTGATGCACTAGCAAGTAACCATACCAACAAAAAGTATTTTAGCAAAAATGTTCCGACACAGAGTCCTTCAGAATCTTATAAAAAAAGGAGACTAATCATGCACAACCCTTAAAACATACCATAGAATATTTATCTTAGAAGCTTTGATAGACAGTGCAATCCTTCTCAAAAGAAAGTTATTTATTTTAGTGTTAAACAGAATGAAACCACTAACACAACGAACTACTAAATTACAAAAAAGACTTCTCAATAAACGGAATGTCAACAAAAATAACTTCTTAAATATCTGTGTAGGTGAATGGAGTCACACCACTAGCACAGATCCATATTTTAATGAAGAAGCATACAAACGAAACAAAACAAACACAATTACCATACATAGCAGTGCACAAGGTTATGAAAAACGTAATAATACCATAATGCAACAAGAAATACTGCTTACAAAAATCTCCCCAGAAAACTCTGTATTACCTCTCCATTCGACTGAACCAGAACGCCCAGTATACAAATGGCCATGCACGTCAATGTGTAACATTCCCAAAAAATCTTTCAAATCTTTACGCCAGTTCCTCAATCAGTATGTGAAAAGCAAAGACAAAATCAAAATAAAACTGCTGCAAAATATGGAAACCTGTCCAGTGCACAAATACACAGGACTACAAGGTGTCAATACACAATACTGGAGGAAGGTGTGTCGACACTCTCCCCCGAACCACACAAGCCGAATGAAGTCGACCCTCCACCCGTGGTTGGCACAGATACCTGATATACAAAATACAAGATACCACGTGGCAGCCAATGGGGGAAGAGGGTTAGGGAGAGGTTGTGGATGGGGAGGGGGATGTAGGAAAACCGGACAGATGGTTAGGAAAAAACCTAAGGTGGACAGGACAGGGGAAGCACCGGGAAAAACCTACACTGCCTAATATTAGATCACGTATCATAGAACATACATAAACACAGATCACCAATAATGTCCCCTTAGTACAGGACACTAGAGCCCCTTTGTAGTGTGGTTGCACTCCCTAGTAACCCCTGGATACACTTACATGGACTACATAAATGCAAGCATAGATGAAACAAACACATGGGAGGTTATCCCAACATGAATAACGTGACACATGGCCCTATGGGCAAGCATTAGCACATTTAAACACACATAGAACAGGAATGCCCCATATGTCTGAGTTCAACCCGAACATAGTACTGTGTTCCAAAATCCGCACACTGAGTAGATTAGTAAATTACCTACTACTCCAATGCAGACTGTACTTCCTGCTAGAATTAATGCCCCTCAATATCACAGGCACCAAGTGTTCTCTTCAGACACTAATAAGTATAATCAGAGTTCTGCCCAATTGCAATGCACAGTGAAAAAATGTCTTTTCTATGTTTGCCTTTCCATAGAAAAGATTACGAACATGGCCCAAAATATGATCCCCTGAAAACAGACAGAACCAAACTAGCACTTATCTGGGTGTCCGGGGGGCTCGCAAGCCTTCCCGGACGGGAACTGATGACACTGTGATAGTTGCGCGATGTGCGAGTAAGAATTCCTTCACCTTGCGTTCGCCGGATTCGTTCCAACTGGAATGCAGAGCGGCATGGAAACTGCACGAGTTCCTGGCGTGCTGCTGTTCTTAACGTTTCAATGCCTGCTGGGATAATGCTGCTGTACGAGACTCCTCGCGATCCTCCGGCATGGCTTCGCCCTGACCCAACTGAATAAGCCACAACCGCCGTGCGCCGTTGGCCCCTAATAAGCTGCACTAATGATAGTCAGCTGGCCAGACGTGCGCACGGCATGAACTACGAAATGGCCCAGAGGCTATTGGGAAATGTAGTTTGTCGACCAAATAATGTTTCTTCAAATGTTCTGACGCCCCTGACACCTCTTTTGCCTCCACCACCCCAAATTCCTGACATTACCTCCTCTCCCAGGGCTCTTCCCAGGGTCTGGTTTATCCGGATGTTGCCGATGAAATTGTCTAACCAACCTTGGAGCATGTACCTCATCCGCAGGTTCCCAAGAACAGTCTTCGGGTTCATAACCTTTCCACTTAATCAAGTACCAGATTTTGCGATTCCTCTTCTTTACATCCAGAATACGCTGAACTTCATATTCTTCATGGCCGGTCTTCATGATAGCGGGAGGGCGCTTTGTAGTCATGCCTGGAGCGGCAGGTTTAAGTAAAGAGACATGGAACACTGGGTGTACATGCAAAGATGTAGGCAAACGTAATTTCATAGCAGTAGCAGAGATACATTTACTGATCTCATAGGGTCCAATGAACCGAGGCAGAAACCTTTGTGACCCAATTAAAGACAAATTTCGAGTTAACAACCAAACTCTGTCTCCCACTTTATATTGAGGGCCTGGCTGTCGGTGTTTGTCAGCTTGCCTTTGTACTGCTTCTTGGCTCTCTCCAGATTTTCTCGTGCCTTCCGTCTTACCTCAAGAAGCAACTGTTTACGCTCCTGTAACACCGGCATATTTCTCGTTTCCGGTAAATGCTCCGGTATCATATTCTGTTCATGACCATATAAACATTCATTAGGTGCCACCAACAAGAAAGTGTGATAGGTGTTGTTATAGGTAAATTCCGCCAACCATAAAGCTTGCACCCAGGAATCTCTACCATCACTCAGATAGCCCTGTAAATATTGCTCAAGTGTTTGTTTACTCTTTCTGTCTGTCCATCTGTCTGAGGGTGATAGCTGGTGGAAAGAGCACAGTTTATTCCCAACATTCGACAAAAGGCACGCCAAAATCTGGAGATGAATTGCGAACCTCTATCTGAGACAATACTTTTGGGCAACCCATGCAGCCTTACCACATGTTGTAAAAATAACTCAGCCAATTTACCTGCACCAGGTATTCCCTCACAAGGAATGATGTGAGCTTGTTTTGACAGAAAATCTACCACTACCCATATGGTATCATATTGCTTATCGTGCGGCAGGTCAGTGATAAAGTCCTTTGAAATGTGTGTCCATGGTTGCTCAGGAGTGAGTAATGGCTGTAGTAAGGCCCTTTTCTTAACATGCTCTGCTTTATTTTGTGCACAATTCTCACATAATTCCACATATCTTTCCATGTCCTGTCTTAAAGAGGGCCACCAAAAGTATTTTTCCAACATGATCTGCATTTTTCGCAACCCTGCTAAGGGGGACTGATGGCACCAGAATAAGGCCTTGTCTTGTAGCTCCTTCGTTGGTAAATATAATCGCCTCTGCTGATAGGGCATCCCCTCCCATATAGTACGTGCCGCATGACTGTTCCGCCACTCTAACATTTGCCGTGATATTAACGCTCTCCTGACTAAATCAATGACTTGTGTGTTAATGCCCCCAACAATTTTATCTGGCGAGATAATAGTCTTTACTTCGCCTACTGGATGGTCCAAATTTTGTTGTCTAGAAAGCGCATCCGACTTTCCATTTTTGCTACCTGGCCTAAAAGTAACCACAAAATCAAACTCATTAAAGCACTGAGACCATCTCAATTGTCTAGGAGTAAGTGTGTGCGCTGTTGTCATTCGCCGTCCTGTTTGGCGTTTGTATCCGCGTTGGCGGTTACGCGCTGGAAGGGCGTGCGGAGGTTCCGCTACGTGATTTCTCTGTTACGCACCCTACGGTCTAGTGGTTTTCCAACATGGCGCCGCTGGTAGTATTTCTTTCCTCCTCTCCCAGCGATCGCCGCGTTGCAACCCCCTTTACTGCGCTAGCTCGCTCCTTTGGATTTACACGCTAGTTTTCCAGCCTTGACCACCTCGGTCACTTATCTGTACTTTCGGTCCGCCTTCCCCGGACTACCTCTCTCTCTCTTCCTTCCCTCGCCTCGCCTCTTTTCTCAGCTCTACGGTGCGCTGTTCTCCACGGCCGCCTTCTCTGCCTTACCTTTCGGCT
Organism: Ambystoma mexicanum; assembly: GCF_040938575.1. Taxonomy (NCBI): domain Eukaryota; kingdom Metazoa; phylum Chordata; class Amphibia; order Caudata; family Ambystomatidae; genus Ambystoma; species Ambystoma mexicanum. The sequence continues at coordinate 1,547,007,776 of NC_090931.1, forward strand.
GCGCTGTCATTCAGCCGCCCTGGTTCCTGTTGCTCCGGAGTTGTTTTCTCTGTTGGTACCCTTTCCGGTGGCTCTCTTTCTCTCCGGATCCTTCTTGCTTTGGATGTCCGGCTTCGCCTGCTCCCATCAGCTACCTGCCTCAAGAACTCCACTACAACTCCACTACAACTGCTTGCTCCAGATCCTCTCAAACCGCTGCACTCCTCAGAGGGTTTTTTCTGCCTGAACAGGCTTTTTCCCTTCGCACTGTCTGGTCTCGGGAAGGGGGCCCCAGGTTTGCTATACTATAGCACTCACTGTGACTTCCTCTCGAGACAGATACTTTCAACACAAAAAGGAGAAGGACTATCTCTCTCACAGACAACTGCAACCAGAGGACTTTGAATCAGGTGAGGAGAGTGGGGAGGAACGTGAGTTAGCGGAATCGGCCAAACAGGACAGCTGTTTAGAAATATTGCAAATTTTTGTGGTCCGTTACCACCACCACCTGATGCCTTGCTCTCAGTAAATAATGTCACCACTCAAGGAATGCAGACCGAATCGCCAACAACTCTTTATCAGTTATAGAATAATTTTGCTCACACCCTGACAATTTTCTGGAAAGAAATGCTACAGGGTGCCATACTTCTTTCTCATCTTTCTGCGACAGAATGGCTCCTATCGCCACATTGCTAGCATCAGTTTCAACTTGAAATACTCTCTCGGTATCAGGATGTTTTAACACTGGAGCAGTAGTAAAAGCTACCTTCAACTCCTGAAAGGCGTTTTCCGCTTCAACACTCCAAGTAAATTTCACAGCTTTTTTCAACAAATGCGTAATTGGAGTGACAATTTTAGAAAAATTGTTAATAAAACGCCTATAAAAGTTGGCAAACCCTAGGAAAGATTGTATGTCCTTGATGCATTGTGGCGAGGGCCAGTCTCTAACTGCCTGCACTTTCTTAGGATCCATCACAATTCCTGTATTAGTCAAAATAAATCCCCAAAATTCCACCTGTGTTACATGAAATGCACATTTCTCCAATTTAACACACCGGTGACAATCCTGTAATTGTTTCAACACTGTCCTTACATGTCCTACATGCTGCTCTGGTGCTTCAGAGTAAATCAAGATATCGTCAATATAAACAATAAGAAAAACATAAATGTCTTCCTGCAAAACTTCTTGCATAAAGAATTGAAAAGTGGCAGGAGCATTGCATAAACCAAAAGGCATTACAAGATAGTCAAACAAACCAAACTTAGTTCTGAACGCTGTTTTCCACTCATCTCCCTCTTTGACCCGTATCAAATGATAAGCCCCTCTTAAATCCAATTTGGTGAACACCTTGGCGGACCTCACTTGGTCTAGCAAAACTGAAATCAATGGCAACGGAAATCTATTCTTGATAGTTACCTTATTTAAGGCCCTATAATCAATACATGTGCGTAAAGTACCTTCTTTCTTGGGAACAAAAAATAACGGTGAGGAGACTGGGGACGTGGAATGTCTAATAAAACCTCTAGTCAACATCTCATCTAAGTATTCCCGCAAATACTGATTTTCTTTTTCAGTAGGGGCATAAATCCTGCTGCACAGCAATTTTGCTCTTTCCTCCAAATCAATAACACAATCATAGGGTCTATGCGCAGGTAGTTGTTCCGCCATTTTTTTGTCGAATACTTCATTAAACTCTCTGTACTGTGTAGGAATTCCCTCTGTCACTGCTCCCACCATCTGATCTTCTGATCTCTTTTCAACTAACCATGTCGCTGTTCCTTCTTCCACAAAAATATGCTCTTGACATCTCTGCTCCTCAAACCATACTGTCTGCTTTTCCTAATCAATCCTGGGATTATGAAGCACCAACCAGGGCATTCCCAATATTAAACCAAATTGGGGGGCTGCTATTAAATCAAATGTAATTTCCTCTGTATGCCCAGGCCCACAAATCATTTCCAATTTTGTTGTCTGCTTTCTTATAGGCCCTGATACCAGCGGTGAACCATCCACTGATTGTACTCCTTCCGCCTTGATTTTGTCACACACCGGCAATCCTAACTGTTCTGCCAAAGTAATATCCACAAAATTACAAGTAGCCCCTGAATCCACCATAGCCAGGACGTCCTGTTTAGTCAAAGCAAAACATAACGTCACCAAAATATATAAATGAGAAGTCTTGCCCCCCACTGTGTTTACAACCCATCTGGGGAACCTAATCTCCATCGGGCCTGTCACCTGAGTTCCCCTTAAGGCCGGCCCATCTCTTTTCCCGCTTCCTTCATATTTCTCTTACTTCCTCCACTTTTCTGCAGCGTATTGGGACATGTACGTATAAAATAGCCTGCTTGTCCACAATAGAGACACAATTTATTAGTCTTACGATGTTCCTTCTCTGATGCTGACAAAGGTCCTCTTATACTACCAATTTGCATTGGTTCCACTTCACTTGTCCGTCCTCTACTTCTGTCTAACTGCACAAAAGGCCCTGTTTCCGGTCTCTTCTTATCTCCTTTCCTTAAATTAATGCGATGATCCAACCTTAAAGCTAAATCAATCATGGCTGTGCAAGTGCTTGGTTGCGGCTCCACTTGAGCAATGGCATCCTTCAGTTCCTCACGTAATCCCTGATAGAATAACACAGTTTGTTTAGCCATTGGCCACTCGATCTCGATCACCAACCTGTTGAACTGGGTAACATATGTGACTAAATCCCGACCCCCCTGTCTCAATCCCAACAACTCCTTATCTTGAGCTGATGAAACCTCTCGGCGATCAAATAACCTGCCAAACTCTCCTAGAAAGCCATCCCAATTGTATAGTAAAGGATCGTCTTTCTGCACCAATGGCATAGCCCATGCCGCTGCATCTCCTGTCAAATATGAAATTACAAATGCAGTTCTAGCCTGAATAGATTCGAACGCAGCAGGTTTACACAAGAAATGAAGTCAGCACCGGGTCAGGAATGTCATATACTTCCTAGGGTCACCTGAAAAACGCTCTGGCACTGCCAAGGGTACACTACTAGGCGATTGGACAATGATCGTGGGATTCTGACTGGGAACCTCTCGCAGCACTAGCCCCTTCCAATGGGGTGCACTGAGCTACCAAACTCTGTACTTGGGTCTTTAAGGTATCAGACTCCTGTCTAGCTTGTACTAACTCTACCTGAATATCCTGAAGCGCATTGAGCACATCGGCCAAGGCCGTAGTGGTCGTCTCCATTTGGCTCGGGTGGTTGTAAGTATCCCAATTTGGGGGTGGCTTATTATGTCAATACACAATACTGGAGGAAGGTGTGTCGACACTCTCCCCCGTCCCACAGAAGCCGAATGAAGTTGACCCTCCACCAGTGGTTGGCACAGATACCTGATATACAAAATACAGGATACCACGTGGCAGCCAATGGGGGGAAGAGGGTTAGGGAGAGGTTGTGGACGGGGAGGGGGATGTAGGAAAACCGGACAGAGGGTTAGGAAAAACCCTAAGGTGGACAGGGCAGGGGAAGCACCGGGAAAAAACCCTACACTGCCTAATATTATATCACGTATCATAGAACATACATAAACACAGATCACCAATAATGTCCCCTTAGTACAGGACACTAGAGCCCCTTTGTAGTGTGGTTGCACTCCCTAGTAACCCCTTGATACAGGCACAGGTAGTAATACACTTACATGGACTACATAAATGCAAGCATAGATAAAACGAACACATGGGAGGTTATCCCAACATGAATAACGTGACACATGGCCCTATGGGCAAGCATTAGCACATTTACACACACATAGAACAGGAATGCCCCATATGTCTCAGTTCAACCCGAATATAGTACTGTGTTCCAAAATCCACACACTGAGTAGATTAGTAAATGACCTACTACTCCAATGCAGACTGTACTTCCTGCTAGAATTAATGCCCCTCAATATCACAGGCACAAAGTGTTCTCTTCAGACACTAATAAGTATAATCAGAGTTCTGCCCAATTGCAATGCACAGTGAAAACATTTCTTTTTCTATGTTTGCCTTTCCATAGAAAAGATAACGAACATGGCCCAAAACATGATCCCCTGAAAACAGACAAAACCAAACTAGCACTTATCTGGGCGTCCGGGAGGCTCGCAAGCCTTCCCGGACGGGAACTGATGACGCTGTGATAGTTGCGCGATGTGCGAGTAAGAATTCCTTTGCCTCGCGTTCGCAGGATTCGTTCCAACTGGAATGCAGAGCGGCATGGAAACCGCACGAGTTCCTGGCGTGCTGCTGTTCTCAATGTTTCAGTGCCTGCTGGGATAATGCTGCTGTACTCGACTCCTCGCGATCCTCCTGCATGGCTTCGCCCTGACCCAACTGAATAAGCCACACCTGCCGTGCGCCGTTGGCCCCTAATAAGCTGCATTAATGATCACTAATGATAGTCAGCTGGCCAGACGCGCGCACGGCATGAACTACGAAATGCCCAGAGTCTATTGGGAAATGTAGTTTGTCGACCAAATAACGTTTCTTCAAATGTTCTGATGCCCCTGACACCTCTTTTGCCTCCACGACCCCAAATTCCTGACACAAGGACATTCATTAGCCTGTATTTCAGGACCTATTTGCAAAAGCACCTTCCATCATATCAAAATGATATCAACACATCGTTCAACTATAAGAAATCTAGTCTATAAACTGTACTATGCTAAAAGTCCTGATTTAGCACTAGCCAATTTAAATAACAATCTTCTACATGGTACAGCCAAAGACCTACTCGAAGAAATCGAGCATATCCAGAAAAAATATTTTGGAAGTGAAAGCTACTTATAAAATGCAATAGCTTTACAATAGACTAGCAACAATTGTACACGTGGCAAATTTCTACTACACACATACAAAAAAGAAATACTAAAATTTAATAACATACAAACTAGAAGACAATGAAGATTCCAAATGGTTTGAATTAGCTCTCTACCTTATAGCAGAAAACAAATACGAAATAACTGACCCCTTAATAATTTGCAGTTACTGCACTACAAAACTTGACAACAACCAAACTCCTTCACGTGCTATCACAAAAAGCTTGGAATTATTCCCACTACCAAAACCCCTGCAACAACTCAATTTATATTAGAGCATCATAATTCAAACAGTGCACCCATTTCAAGCAATAATACACCTTCAACCAAAAACAGCAAAATTACCTCCCTCTGAATTGGTGAAAGGCATTCATGGCAAAGTAGTTTATTTACCATTAGATCTAAAAGAAAATGTGCACACTCTGGGAGTGCAACGTCCAATAGAGCAATCTTTAATTGTCTTAGTAAATGGTGTACCTATAAAAGACAAAAGAAATTGGCAACAACTCGTAGACTTACATAAAGTTACCCAAGCCTTGCAATATCTAAAAGACAATAATGAATACTACAAAGAAATAAATATTGAAGAAAACTTAAGGGAAACAACTGAAATAATTCAAGAGTCACCAGAAACGGGTCAATTTGAACTTCTAGATCCTGCTACAGTATCCAATATTTTAGACCATTATACAATTCATCCATTACATTCTAATGACACCATAGATGATGGACTAGAAATGTACCAAATGCGACAAACCAAAGGATCACCAATCAGCATATGGGAGAAAGTATAGAAGCACGTGCTTTTCCTCTACTCTTTCCTACTGGCAAAGGAGGAAGGTACAATGATCCACCTATTCAGATAACAGCATCAGAATACCGCTCATTACGAATGTATTCTGAAAATCCCAGATTTAAACAAAATGTGTAATACATATTCCACCTACTCTTTGAAAGTGAACTAGCAACTCTATGTTACGGAGTTGCACACACATTGAAATCAGGAACCCACTTTCAAAATATGTCAGCTAGGCAATTAATACAAAACGTACAAGAAAAAGATGAGGTTTTACAATCAAGCATTACAAATCTGTTAGCAAACATGCGTGGTACGAAAGAGTACTGGTTCCGACGTCACGGAGATGTACGTTGTAGGACAAGAAACCTTGGCCCACCTACTTGGTTTGTTACATTAAGTTGTGCAGAATATGCGTGGGAAGATTTACATGATTTCCTACGCATATCAAACAAAAACAAAACTAACATAGATGTACTAACACCTGGAGAACTTTGCTCTCTAGATCCTGTTAATGTTTCAAGATATTTCCATCATCGTTTCATTGCTATGCTACACTTTGTTTGTAATAAAACTGTTCCTCCCCTCAGAGAAGTACAACACTTCTTTTGGAGAACAGAATACCAAGCCAGAGGAGCACCACATGTCCACATGCTTTTATGGCTTAAAGATGCTCCTAAATTTGGTCAAGACAGTGATGCCACTGATTTACAGTTTATCGAAAAAAAGATGTCACTTGTGAAATTCCATCGGAAGCAACAAATAGTGATCTTCATGCACAAATTGTACAATTTCAAAGATACAAATGTGGCAAATATTGTCATCGCAAATACAAAAACAAAGGGAAATACTACACCAAATGCCGCTTTGGTTTCCCTAGACCAGTTACAGAAACAGGTGAAGTGAACAACTTCATGTCTTCAGTTAGACATAGTGTTAAAGGTAAATCACCTAAGAACACATATTACATAAAAAGAACAGAAGAAGCTAAATATATCAATGATTATAATGCAATCATTGCCCTCTTATGGAATGCAAACATAGATGTGCAGTACATTGCAGAAAATTCCAATGCAGTTGCACAATATGTTACAGCCTACTTAACAAAAGCAGAAAAAACAGAGCTTCAAGACCTCTGGAATGACCTATCATTGGACAAAACACTATCTCAGAAATTGTACAGCTTAGGCATAAAAATGCTATCTCATAGAGAATGTGGCTCCTATGAAGCAGCAGATCGTTTAACCGGTACTGCTTTGTATGGAAAATCTGAAAATATAGTGTGGCTAAGTCTTGGTCCTGCTAAATCTAGAAAAAGAGTTCTCAAATCATACAACGACATAGAAACAATAGCCAAAAATGATCCCAACAGCCAAGACATTTTGAAAAACAATTTACTAGACAAATACTGCCCAAACAGGAGTACGACTTTGGAAACCATGTGTCTATACCACATAGCCCAAAACTTCACATACAAAAATAATATAAAACCTGATGAAAAAAAAGTTAGATATAGAGTGACAAATTGTGAAGGCAGTGTCATGCGCCGTCTTCGTAATTGGCGCCTGTGGCCCCGTGTGTGTTTACACCCTTCCTGATTCCCACTACGTTTGGGACTCTCCGTACATCCAGCTGTCTAGTTCTTTCCCGCTCGGATGTACGTAGCTCTACTTTAGCCACGCCCATCCTTCCGTTCCTTGCGTTGCAACCATTGCGGTCAGCAGTTTCCTCGATGCCCCAGTTGCGCTACGCTGTTCTTTCTCTGCTTCACCTCTATGAATTTTTCTTACCTCTTCTATTATTCCTTGTGTCCTACCTTCCTCTCACTCTGCCTTTCACAGTTCGAATTTTGGTCCATTCGGTGCCCCTTTTTCCTCCTCTTCTGTGCTCGCGTTCTTGGCTCCTCCTCTTTTCCTTCGCGCTAGTTTTGCTGGCGACTCTTTTGAATACTTGGTACTCGCTTCCTTTCTACTGTTGTGTACATATTGGAGTCCTCATTTTCACAGATTATGTTTTGTCTTCATTGCACTTTGATAATCCGTCACAAGCCCAATTTCTGCAAAGGGTCCTGCCGTGACCTTACCATCATAGGGGTTTTTTCTGCCACATTTGGCTTTTTCCCCTTCTTTTGGTCCCTCCCGGGAAAGGGGTCACAGGGGGTGTTTTTCCATAGCTTTCACTCTGGCTTCCTCCCGTGTGAGACACAAGCTGCAAATAAAAAAGGAAAAGGACTACAGAGCCTGTCGATCCTCAGCCCAGTGGAAGAAGATACTGACAACACAGATGAAGAGGAGGAGGGGAGTTGGGACATTCCAAGCAAACAGGACAAGGAGGTTGACAGGCAGCTTAGTGAAACTTACCAAACCAAGCTTAATTAATCATATCAAATTGTCATTAAAAACTCCTCAACATAAAGAACTATATTACATGTCCCTGCTACAACTTTTGAAACCATGGAGAAAAGAAGAAGAGATACTAGAAAACTATGACTCCTATGAAGACGCTTTCAAAGCAAATGAAAGCACTATCACTGATGTAAACTTTACACAGTACAAAACAATGTTGCACAATGAACAGCAACACGAAGAAGAACTCCTGGCCCAACTAGATAAGGACACTCCCGGCAGTAGTCAACCTTCTGTAACAGGAAGCCAAGAACCACTGGGACAGCCTTTAATAGCAAATGAGGCAGAATTAGCTATGACAGAAGTAGAGAACACCATGTGTCACTATGAAGAAGATACAGAAGACTTAACTGTTCTACAATCAAAATTTAACAAAAAGCAGCGTACCATTTTTCAAGAAGTAAAAAAAAACAAATTGCACATGGTGTACAACATGAAAATAAAGAATGTACCTGCCAAAATTACAAACCTATACTACTATGTCAGTGGTGAAGCTGGTTCAGGCAAAACATTCTTAATCAAAATCATCATCAAGTTCCTTCAACAATTGACAAACAACAAACTGTCAGCTGTTGTAACTGCCCCCACAGGTTTAGCTGCCTACAACATAAGCAGTGTCACGTTACACTGATTGCTACTCCTACCAGTAGAACACCAAAACAAATTAGAATATTACAAACTTTCTACAGAAGCTGCAATGTAACTATGCAGAGTGTTAAAACAAATGAAAATGCTACTAATAGATGAAGTGAGCATGGTCTCCAACCAAAGAATTCCTAGATGCCTGCAGGGTGTACTTTACATTTAGAACCGCATCTACTCCTCGGATCATGCCAAGATAGGTTTTCTAATCTCAAACATGTCAGGTAATGCCCTAGCTTGGGCCACTCCTTTAGTTACAGGTACTGATCCCGTGCTCCAGGATTTTGGCGCTTTGTGGATCTCCTAAAGCGCACTTTTGAGAGACCCAAGATTTCCATGGCAGCAGGGGAAGATCTGTTAGATGTCCGGCAGGGTCAAGCTGATGTGTTGTCATACATCTCGTCGTTTAAAAGACTGGCTATGGAGACTGGATGGTCCGAACAATCTCAATTCATTTTGTTCTGCCGTGGCCTCCGAGAAGAACTAAAAGACGAACTGGCACACTTTCCCCGACCTGCCTCCTTACCGTAATTGATGACTGCTGGACTCCAAATGGAATTTAGAATGCAAGAAAGGCGTCATGAGAAACGTAAGACACGTACTTCCTTCACAAGAACCCCCTCTCCTCCCTCATCTACCGTCAAACGATTTGATGAACCCATGCAGATTGGTGCAACTCGTCGATCTCTGACTCCAGAAGAAAGGAAGAGAAGGAGGGAACAAGGATTATGCGCTTATTGTGGTTCGGATCAACACACAGTCTGAAATTGCACTGAACTGCCCAACAAGCCGGCGGAAAATGAAAACCCTCGATCCTAGAAGGGACGGGTTATCGAGAGCCATCCTGTAGTCCCTATGTATCAATGTCTATTGATTCCTCTGACACCTCAGAGGACTCTCACCTCATGGTATTAACAGTAAAGGTTACTGTCAATGGCAACCAAGTGGAGACTCTGGCATTGCTTTATTGCAGAGCCGCAGGCAATTTTGCAGACACTCTCTGGGTGGACAAGGTTGGAGTAAAGCATATTGACCGTAGGCATGGGCAAAAAGTAGAGGGTGTGGACGGAAAACTGGCCAATTAGCCAGACTACAGAACCTTTGCCACTCACCATTCACCTTTGACATCATTTGTGCTACACACTTCCCGCTCATCCTAGGAATCACTTGGTTATGTCAACACAATCCAAGTGTAGACTGGAAGTCGAATTGTCTGAATTTCAATTCAACCTATTGCCATACAAATTGTTTTCAGGAAGTACACTACCAAAATGTAAGGACCATTCCCAGCACCCTTCACACAACTGTTGGTATTCATTATCTTTCTCAGGTGTTAGACGAATACAACACAGTGTTTGCTGATACTACTCCTTTGGAATTTCCTCCCCATAGACTGGAGGATTCTGCTATAGATCTGGTACCAAATGCTTTAGTACCCTTTGGCAGAATGTTCGAATTGTCAAAGATGGAAAAGGAAATGCTCCAGAAATACCTCGACGAGAATCTATACAACGGTCTCATTAGGCCCTCAAAATCCCCTGCTGGTGCTCCATTGTTCTTTATACCCAAACGGGACTCTAGAGACCTTCGGCCATGCATTGACCACAGAGGACTTAACAAAGTAATTGAAAAGGACAGGTACCCTATGCCACACATCCCCGACATTTTAGAAGCCGTCCAGAGTGCCTCTGTCTTCACCAAACTGGATCTGCGTAGTGCCTATCATCTGCTCAGAATACACTCCGGAGATGAATGGAATACCGCGTTCAGGACACCCTTCGGTCTATACAAATACCACGTGATGCCATTTGGACTGGTGAACGCTCCTGCCATATTCTAGAGATTTATGGACAGGATTTTTTCTGATCTCCTGTTTGTTTCGGTTGTCATATACCTTGAAGACATTTTGGTTTTCTCTCAGAACATGTAAGAACATCTAATGCATCTCACGGAAGTGTTGAAGCGTCTCAAAGAACATCATCTTCTGGCCAAGAGAGAGAAGTGCATTTTTGGAGCTACTTCAGTACCCTATTTGGGCTTTATCCTTTCGCCTCAAGGTATTCAGATGGACAAAAAGAAGATAGATGCCATTCTCCAATGGCCTGCTCCTTCTTCTGTTAAAGAGGTACAAAGATTTCTGGGCATGGCGAACTTCTACAGGTGTTTTATATCAGGTTTTTCAATATCGTCCTGCCAATCACAAATCTACTCAGGAAAAGATCTATGCCATTCGCCTGGAGTGCCCAGGCCGAAGACAGCTTTCAACTTTTGAAGAAACAGTTTTGTAGTGCTCCCATACTACGACAGCCAGATCAAAGCAAACGTTTCATCCTTGAGACAGATGCCTCAGCAGCAGCTATATGGGCAGTTTTGCTATAAGAATATGATAACGAAGAACACCCCGTGGCATATTTGTCGCAGACCCTCAAGATGAGCCAACAAAACTATCTGGTCATCGAAAGAGAGCTTCTAGCCATGAAAAAGGCATGTGAGGTATGGAGACACTTGCTACAGGGGAGCAGTCATCCCTTCATCATCAGGACGGATCATAAAAACTTGCAAGTCCTACAGTCCATGGATTGTATACATTCTAGACAAGCACGATGGGCACATTTTTTTTCCCAGTATGATTTCCGTATCACCTACATCCCTGGAAGTCAGAACACCTTGGCCGATGCTCTTTCCAGAAAGACGTATGCCTCAAGTGCTGCTTCCAGTACACCAGAAAGACTGTTCCTTAGGAACCAGATTATCGCTACCATCTCCACCTTTTTGCAGCAAATCAGGGAGGCAGTCGCAATTCAACCGGAACCAAGAGGTTTGACAAAGACTTATGGCCTATTGTGCAGGAGGAAGAGGCAATTATGGGTGCCATCCAAAGCTCTCCAAAAAAATATCCTGTCATGGTGTCACGCCCATAAAACAGCCGGACATAGAGGGCAAGCCAGTACGTTGGGTTTGGTTAAGAGGGCATTCTATTGGCCAGGATTTTCCAAGGATGTTAAACAATATGTTAAGACCTGTGGCGTGTGCAATAAGAGCAAGTACAGCACAAAAAGGCCTATAGGTTTGTTACAACAAGATGCAATCCCTGATCGTCCATGGAGCCACGTCACTACCGATTCCATCGTGGATCTGCCATTTTCACAAGGTTGTTCCTGTATCATGGTGTCCATGGATTCTCTCACTAAGATGGCTGATTTCTCCCCCCTTCCTGGTCTGCCCACTGCGGATGGTATGGCAGTGACTTTCATCAGGGATGTCTTTAGACTCCATGGTCTCCCAGACAAGATTGTCTCAGATCGTTATAGTCAATATGTGTCCAAGTTTTCGAAATCACTCTGTACAGCTCTGGGTATCGGAAGAGCGTTATCGTCTGGTTACCACCCCCAAACGAATGGACAGACTGAGCGATTAAATGCTATGTTAGAACAGTTATTTGCGGAGTTATACCAATTTGGAAGAAGACAATTGGGTGGACTTGTTACCCACAGCGGAATTTGCTTATAACAACGCCAGTCATTCGGCAAGCGGGATGTCCTCATTCTACTGCTCGTATGGGTTCCATCCCCGTTCCATTATTCCTCTCTCTCCCGTTCATTCTTGCATTCCTGTGGTGGAAGAGGTGTTGTCCCGTCTTAAAGACACCCAAGAAAAGGCTAAACTCAATTTGACAGAAATTCTCAAAACATACAAAAAGCAGGCTGATAGGCATCGGCAGGATGTCCCTGATTGGAAAGCGGGCTCCAAAATATGGATTTCTACTAAATATCTACCACGGTGATCTCCGTCTAAACTATCGCCACTGCTCATTGGGCCCTATCCTATCACCGCCAAGATTAATTCTGTGGCGTTCCGCCTAAAACTGCCTTCTGCCTTAAGACGTGTGCACCCTGTTTTTCATGCCTCCCTTTTGAGAAGTGGTGATCAGTCCCACAGTTTTTGACCTTTCTCTGTTGCATCTCCTCCTCTTGGCAAGCCTGAATACGAGGTCTCGCAATTGAGAGATTCCAGATACCGTAAGGTCGGTTGGAATATCTTGTACATTGGAAAGGGTTCTCTCATGCGGAGGATTCCTGGGAACCCATTTCGTATATTCATGCCCCTGTCCTTCTTAGGAAATTTCACAGGGCACATCCTGGCAAGCCGGGGGGTTTGGAACTGGGGGGCGGCATACTTTCATGCGCCATCTTCATAATTGGCGCCTGTGGCCCTGTGTGTATTTACACCCTTCCTGATTCCCACTACGCTTGGGACTCTACGTACATCCAGCGGTCTAGTTCTTTCCCGCTCCCAGCAATCATAATTATTTACAAGGTTCAGCTCAAGCTCCCAAAAGGTGAGTGTTCTATTGGCCCTTAAGAGGCTAAAGAGAGCTAGGGCAGCTGACCTATTTTGGCTAGTATTGGTTAAATAGCCAGGTTTTAGGGATTTTATGATATTTAGTGGGAGGGTGTTCCAGTGTTTGGGGGCAAGGACTTGGAAACTACTCCCTCCTGCTCTAGAACATTTGTAACTGGGGATCTCAAGGAGTGAGTTGTTATTAGGTCTGAGCTTCCTACTGGACATGTTTCTCTTAATGGCATTGTTCATATAAGTAGGGGCTTTGTTAACAAGGCTTTTGTAGGTGACAAATAGTATTTTGAAAATGATTCTGGCCTTGATGGGAAGCCAGTGAGTCTCCCTCCTAATGTTGGAAATATGATCAGATTTATTTCTTCATAGTGCTGCTCGTAATGCTTTATTCTGCATTAATTGCAGTTTATTCAGGTTGGTGTTGGATGTTCCTAGGAATAGAGCATTACAATAGTCTAATTTTGAATTAGCGCTCTGGCCGAGCTAATGCAGTTTGTGGGTGTAAGGAACTGGCGGCTTAAAGCGATTAATTTAGATGTGTATGATGTGGAGGACGAGAGTGCCGAGATATGTTTAGCCATGGTGAGGTTGGGATCTAGATAAACTCCTAATGTTTGGACTTGTTTAAGTACTGGAATCAATGTACCAATGTATGATTGCCGAGTAATCTGAGTGAAGGGTGCCTATTTTGGATTGGGAGCCCACAATGTGAATCTCTGTCTTCTCATCGTTAAGGCAGAGACTATTCAAAGCCATCCAGTTTTGGATAACAGCATAGACTTTATTAATGGTCAATGTGTCCTGGTCGTAGTTCCCCAGAAATAGGAATGAGGATCTGGGTGTCATCTGCAAAGTTGGTGTCGATGACACCCATATCGTCTAATGCCGAGAAGATGAGCTTTGTGTATGCATTATATAGGGTTGGTGAAAGGCATGAGCCTTGCGGTACCCCAATGAGGACTGCTATAGGGTCAGCAGCATCTTTGCCAATGGGGACTCTGGACGTACGCTCGGCTAGAAAGGATTTTACCCAAAGAGTAGCATTTTTAGAAAAACTGAAATCTTTGGCTAAAGTGGTACATAGTTTATTGTGATCTACAAGATCAAAAGCTGAGGAGAAGTCTAACAGCAATAGTATACATAGTTTCCCTGAGTCTCTAATGGTGTCCATTTGGGTTTTCAGATCAATGAGGGCCGTTTCAGTACTATGGTTCGGCCTAAATCCAGATTGTCGAGCTTCCAGGAGCTGGTTTTGTTCAATGTGTGTATGAATTTGTAAGTAAGCTATTTTATCTATGATTTTAAGTAAAAATGGGACCGTAGTTATTGGGCAGTAGTTGTTGGGCACAGCAGGGTCAAGGGTGTTTTTTTTTAGAAGCTGGGTGACCCAGGCTTCTTTGATGCTGGCTGGGACTAATGTTAAGGATTTCAATCAGGCGACCCACACCTTGGTCTCAGCCTAGCATGTAGCGCACAACTGAGATGCTTTTCTCCTTATTTTATGCAGATTCAATTTGAGATGGTACACAACTCGTATCACTCCCCCTTTTCAAATACCCCGGGTCACTCTGGACCATGAACCAGGCTGGTTGGTAAAATGCAATATTTATTTATTTATTTTGAAATTCAAAAGAAATCATACAATTTTTAATCTGCGGCAGCAATCACCAATGGGGTGATAATTACAATGCAGATGTAAGCAATACACTTGGTTTAAGCTTCCAGTGGAACATATACAAAACACCAGGGAATAGGAGCAATTTTTGATTTAGGAAAGATAGCACCCATGTTAGGATTTCCCCCTGCAATGTTCCCTCAACCCACACATAATTGAATTCTGAATGGATAGAAGGACCCAGCAGGTAATCAGGAATAAGAGGCGGAAAACGGAATCCAAATCCGACCTTCCTTCACCAAATAAGAGTGGAAAACAGATTTTAAACCCCTTGCAATGTTATGAAATGACACTCGGAAATTGACAAATAATTAATTAATGTGGGGTTAAAACTCTAAGGTAAATACAATTTCTCACTAAAGCAACCATGCATAGACACTAACAATCACAAGCAATGGATTACCAAGAGCATATCATTTGAAAATGAGTGGAAAGTTTAAAACATGTTGCAGCAAAATGACACGTGTAAAAGTTGCATTTCCTTTCGATTTCCGTGTAAATTTACTCAAACGGTTTTTAATAAAAATGGGTGAAATACTCTGATTTGGAGTACGGGCTTTGGGCTGTGGGATAGAGGTATATCATAGGTACAACATAGAGGTGAAAATAGGTCTCTAGCTGGTGAACTGAGAGAGATTTGGAAGGTAGAGTGAGGTTCGTTCTTAGGAAAATATAGCAGTGAAAAAGAGAAATCGGTTTTTAAAAGTGAAAGGCAAATTTGACTTAAACTAGATTTAATGGCTACGAAAAGAGGATGCCACCCGTGAATCTAAAAGTTACGCTGCAGTTGTAACCCTCCATGCAGTGTACCCCTTTTCTTTAGGGAAAATTTATTTATTTAAACACAATATCGCTAATGATTTATGATCTATGCAAGACAGGAATGAAGAGAAAAATGGTGCTAACGCTTGGAGATCAAGGGCAAGAACACAGAGAATTCTGACAGTTTTAACAAGTTACCAGGATAAGGATACGATGGCTTAGAGATTGGAATAATGACAAATGCAAGACAAGGTAGACTATGGATTTCAATGAGGTAGGGATTATACCTACAGTCCACTTTTAGTTTGGGATTTTTGGACCGTCAATGGTTCTGGTCACTACACGGCAGCACGCCTGGCAAAGGACAGCTGGACAAAAGACAGCTGGCAGGTCGATCAACGGATGGTAATTCTGGTCACTGGATGGCACAGGTACCTTTGGATGCAGTTAGTGGGCAGCAATTAGTGGGCGACAAGCCAGTCTGGTTCAGGATGCAAAAGGTACCGCAGCTTTCCCCTTTATAATGGGAGATTAGTGGGTTGATTCTGGATCAATGGCCTTGCTGGGAATAGGATCAGCACTGCTTGGGTCTTGCAGTGGGCCCTGGAGTAGGGTCATGGTACGCTCACCTGGACCCCACAGGGGTGTCGATCAGACCCGGACAGCTGCGGTCTCCTTCAACGTGATGCGTAGTGCAGAGATGACTGTCTGGACTGGCCCGCCTAATCTTGTCTGCTGGACCCGAAGAAGTATTTTCCTGCAAGTGGAGACAGGGATTAACCACCTGTGGGTTTTAGTGATGGCCTCCCAACAGCTCTCGCTCTCCCCCACTAATCACCTCCGATATCCCCTTAGTAACCTCACCTTACGTTTGTAAAAGATGAGCTCTCCATCCTGCGTGTCTTGCAGGGGCGCGTAGATACCAGTTACTTCTATGGTGTGAAGGTGTTGGGAGAGTTCCGGTAAGTATTGACTCTGAAGTCCCTGGCGGGATCGGAAAGTATCAAGTTCAAAGAGTTCAATGTGCCCGATGTTCACTCTTGTCCCCTTCCTTCCTTAAGTTGCAACTGAGTTTGTGAGAAGAAGGTCTCGTAGCTGCTGCTGGCGTTTAGGTAAGAGTCTGTGTTACCCAACGCTGTCCGGTAACTATTGCATGCGTTAACGTGTTGTTTTTCTCCCTCTTTACAGATGCGCCATATGAAAATGTGGAGAGTTATGGAATAATACCGCCGGTGGTAAATCAGGTAAGTCTATGGTGGTAAGAGGTTGTATTTGTTGATTCCCTTGGCTCACCTTGTTTTGTTCTTGTGTCCCTTAGGTGCCGGATTACGGCGAAGAAATGATAGAGACAGTGCCGGATCGAAAGATGCTGTGAGAACTGGTGAGTATGGCGCCGTGCTGGAGCTGGCGAAGCGAAGTGTGCAGGACTGATGTACTTTCCAGGTCGGAGATGAAATGGTTCTGGAATTAGGTGAGGAATTCGAAATACGTTTGTTTTCTAACCTTGTCCTTTTCTTCTTCTTTATTCTAGGAGCTCCGGGTTCGAGGCGGGCATGGAAGAAGACTAGATGCTGGCTGCGGGCACAAGGGCGTGGCAGAGACTGGAGGCTGGCTGCAGGCATGGTGAGCGTCACGCTGCTGGATGCAGAATAACGCAAAGCATGTGCTGCTGTTTGGGTGTGGTTTAAATAGCCTCCAAAGTAGTTCCAGGTAAGAAGTTTCCTAGAGCCACGCCCGAGTAAAAAATAGTCCCTGTAACAAAATAGTCCCATCCAGGCCTCATGTAGGCTTGGTCTCTTTTGCAGCATGGTCTGCATCAGGTAAGTAAAGCCTATGAGCCTGGCGCCTATGGTGCCAGGACTGATTTCTATGATGAGCCTGGCGCCTAAGGCGCCAGGACTGAACCCAGACAGCCCCTAGCCGGGGCTGCTGAGGTTTAAACAAATGTCTGGATGCCTGCTCCCAGAGCTGAGGGCCTTGGTCCTGATGCCCGGGGGTAGGCATCATGACAGGTCAGTAATGCTTTGGCCTTGTAGTTGGAATCTGGACTCAGCAGGATGAATAAAACAGGAACGCCGGTGCCGGAAAATCAGGAAGAGTGTGTGTAGAGTCTTGTCAGGGACTCTTATTTATAATGCACAGTGACATCATCAAAGTATATGGCTGGGCAGGCTTAGCTAAGCACACCTCTAACTGATGGGATTGGCCAGGGGTGCTAATCTCTGCCTCGCCCTCAACTGGTTGGATTTCAAAGCAGGAGGGCAGATTTGTGATATGAGTTTACAATGTTCCAAAACCTCCCACAGTTATTTTAGCCAAAATCCGATTTTGCCACAAACGGTACATTTATACAGTTGTGATCTCTTAGCAGATTATATACACAGGTTACATATTTTATGTAGAGCATAGCACTCCAACTCTGCAATCTGTGAGACATTGTTTCGCCCTTCTAATACTTTTTGGTAATTTTAAGTGTGAACGATTCGGCCTAAGATTCCATAACTTTATACACATGTGTGGATTATCATAAGGGATGTAAGTATAAAAATGTGCATTGGCATCATGAATACTTTCCTTGTAATCCCTGATTCTTTGCCATTTTCATTCCCAAAGGGTCAGTGAATTCTACCATGTCTTAAATGTAAGCCCAAAAAAATCACTTCTAAACTGCGAAATATTTACATTTTTACAAAGTCTTGCTGCAGGGATAAAAGTCTTTACATTTTTATTAATAAATAGTCTTTGGAAGCAAATGGCAGTCCTTTCTCTGTCACTGAGCCATTTTTTTTCTTTCTTCAGCTGACACCAACTGTCATTTCCTCCGGAGCAAGGTGGGGGTTTGCCATCTGGATTGAAGGTTTACTGCCCCTTCCCCACTTCACACTTCCTTGTCCTTGAAATTCCATTGTCAGTGGGTTCAGCCTAGACTAGATTCTGTCCAACCTAATAATTATCACTCAGGTGTTAGTATCTGCCGAGAGAGGCCCTCCTGTTTGGTAGCATCCCCCCCAAGCAGAAACCTATTTTTCTTTTAGAACTTGCAAAATCCAGCCAATATGGTTTAACAGTTTTACTTTCTTATATTTGGTCCTGACTTTATTCCAAGCCAGTTGAAGAAAATAACCCATGTGTGTATTTCTCCCCAGCAACAAACCCCTTCACATTGCTAGACAATGGCAGGCTTTTATTCAACAGTTTACTTTTAAAACGGGCCTTTCTCTCCTTGAGTTTTCAAAGCCCATTTTACATGTGTGGTGAAAATCTGGCATTTCTTTTTTTTTATTAGGTTTTGCATCTCCCTCTGTATTCCCACACTGTCTTGCAGCTATAGTTGTTTCCTTGTAAGGAGGAGTTTTGTTAGAAGCACAGATGTATTGAAATTGACATGGCTCAGATAGCTGGAGTTTCTTTAAACTACTGAGCTTTGATACATTGCAAAGAAAATGAACGTGTTTTCCGGTGTGGGAAAAGTGAAGCTCTTTGTTTATTTTCTCAGAGTTGATTTGACAGGGCCTGCCATTGAGAATTCATGCCCGGTGTTGCTGAAGCACAATGAGAGATACTGGGCATGGCAGGGCCTTATTAATCACAGTGGTTTAAGGAAAAACAGATGGAAATAGTATCAGAGCAGCATTTTTAAAGGTGAAAAAGTTTCCTTTATAAGGGGGATTTTGGGCTTTCAGCAAAGCAGTGGTGCCTTTTCACTTTATTCCATCTGTATTTGTCAGAACACACTGGCACGCTCCCTCAGTGTGTCCCCTTGTTCCATCCTGCCCAATGTATGCTTCGCAAGATGGTGCAGGCATCTTTTTGTTGCTGCAAAACGCAGTTTTGAGGCCATGGTGCTCACAGGAGCCAGCACAACCATGTTGCTGTTTCTGCGCAAATGCAGCTTGGTTTTGGCGAAATTCTGTTCAGTGGGTCGATGTATCCCACACTAAATTAGTGCTGAATGAGGCATTGACAAAGTTGGTGATAATCGGGTGAGGGCAGATGCACAAGATTTGACTAGGTGAGCTGGGAAGTTGTCCCCTTTGCAATTCGAGGCTTTCAACTTGGCAATAGTATTATTCACTAGTTCTTGGGTCACTGGAGTGAAGTGGACTAATGGGGTATTATGATCATTGGAGATTGTGGGAGTGTTAAGAGGGGCATTTTTTTCAGCTAGTATTTTTCTTTTAGTAGTTATTTTCTTTAGCAGCGATAGGATTTTGGAGGCTCGTGCAGCTTGGATAGTGGTGCACCATTCTTTACTAGTGTTGGTTGGGGTGGATGCTTGGATGGTGTTTTGCAGCTCTCTGAGGATGGAAAACAGTTCTTTTGAGTCCGAGGAGGCGTTGCTAATGTGGAGGTTGTGTGCGTCAGCTTCATGAGAAATGATTGCTGCTTTGTAAGTTTTGTTTGCAGCATTGAAGGCATTGGCAGATTATATGGTTAGAGTTTTTTTGTGGAGATGTTCAAGTGAGCGCTTAGCTCGCCTTAGCGATACTAACTCGTCATTGAACCAGAAGGATGTTTTTTTGTCAGCACTTTGCGTTTTATTTGTGAGAGGTGCTAAAGAGTCTATCGTAGTGGTGGTATGACGTTCTTTCATCGTCAGGCATTTCAAAGCCTGCAGTTTAAACGTGTTGACAGTTCATCTAATTTTTTAGGGGGGTGGGAAAGGGCAGGTAAGTGGTTGGGGGGTTGGGTATAGGTAAAAATAGGTGCAGGAGGAGGGAATTGGCGGGGGGGCACCACCCGCTCCAAACAAAAAAAGAAATTAGATGAACTGTCAAACACATTTAAATTGCATGCTTTGAAATGCCGAACTATGAAATGACATAGAACCATAGCGGTAAGACATTTGTGGTAGGTATCTGCCAGAAGGCATGGATTGTCACTCGTAACCGCGTTGGTTGTAAGGGTTTCCTTAAGATTGTGCTTAGGTTCTCAGCTGTAAGCTTACAACTGTTTCTCGTTTCGTATGCGTCCATTATCTTAGTCTTAGGAGTGCATATTTTATTACAGGTGAGGGTAAAGTTCACACTACGATGGTCTGTCCAGACTAGTGGTATGGTTTTTTTTTACATTTTTGTTTTTTTAAATTTTTTATTTTATTATTTTATTCACACCACACAACAAAACATAATCAACACATTTCACAACTTAAACACTGCACTCCCCTTCCCCCCCCTTATGAGCCTGTCTGTTCTTCACATTCAGTATCCTCCTCATGTTTCAGGGTATCACTGCCCTCAGATTCAACTGGAGCCGATCCCGCCCCAAACATTTCCGCTATCAATGATTTCCATGCCATGAGGGAGCCCATTTCCTCTTCCCCACTCGTGTTACTGGCCTCTTGCCACACCACTGTTTCAGCCTCCGCCCATTTTTGTAGGTCCTTCCACCAGACCTCCACTCGAGTCTTATGGCCCTCCTTCAACCCCATGGCAATCCGTCGTTTCGCAAGCACATACGCCAAATCCTTCAATTTCGCTACATGTTTACGCGCTCTAGGGTATCCTCCCAGCAAGCAGGCCCAGGCCGAGTCTATTACGAGCGTGACCCCCTTCCCTGCCAGTTTTTGTGCCACTTCACCCCAGTAGCATTCAATAACCGGGCACGCCCAGAACATATGTATCATGTCAACATTCTCCTCATCACACTTAGGGCACGCCTGGCGCCCAACATTTCGGAACTTCGATAACTAGTGTATGGTTGACTCAATAACTAGGGTAGCGTTAAGTGAGAGTATCCAGTCCAATGTCCTGCCCTTTCTATGGGTAGGGGCATTCACAAGTTGTATGATATTCAGATCTTTGAGGGCAGTGTGAAGGGCTTCAGCTTTATGGTCTAGAGGATGATTAAGCCTAGATTGAGGTCGCCAAGAATAATACATTTGGCTTTTGGTTTAGTAAAAGGGGCTAATAATAAGCGTATGTCTACCTCTGGCTGGGAGTTAGAATTGGGCGATCTATAAATCACCACGAGGTTGATAGTTGTTTTATAATTGTTACGGTCGTCATGGAGACCAGATCACAACAGTTAAGGTCACCATTTTTTCGGCTCGCTTGCCGAACGCGGACAGATTTGTACAGAGACCGTGCTTGAACTATAGAGGTAAGAGGTTAGCAGCAGTAACCTGCACCCTTACTCCGCTTAACACGCGGAACACTTAATGAGTTTAAACTTGCCACTTCACTCTTAACAGTGCAATTAGGATTTATTAGCACGCTGGAAAAAGACAGTAACATTACCTTTTTCGCGCAGCTTTCTGATCATCTAAATGGTAGCAAAACAGACTTACGGTCTATTCTACATATAGACTTAGCTAAAATAACCAAGGTTTACATAAACATTTATAACTTGAACATAATTTAGTTAAATGGACAACTAATTTCCTAAAGTTTACTTGGTAGGCTGGGATTGAGCCCATGACTATTTTTGAGTGGCTGAAAAGCACCCTTCTGAACATTCAATCAATACGATTAGGTAAGATGCAATTTTTCCGTTCAGTTGAAGATGTTTAGATTTTGCTTTTACACTTGCAAACCGATACCTAAAAACATATGTACTCATGAGAATTGTGTTTTTCTCTTTTTCCCCCTTTCCTTTTTCTCCCATTGTTATTGTTTCCTTTGACATTTATACATTGTACCAATATGACACTGTTTACCCATTTCAATCCTCCCCCAATCCCCCTCCTTTGATGTCTGTGTTACACATGACACATTTCGTTTTATATATATCTTATATATTTACTCAATGAATGATAATGTCTATGATTGAAATAGATGATGTTTCGCTAAACTAGCCCTGATTTGAGAAAGACGACTGAGTTCGTTGAAACACGTGTCATCATAAAGGGCACTTTTTGTATTCATAAAGTTAAAATTGCTTAAAAACAACCCTTGACTAAGTGGAATCAGCTTTATTTCGTACTGGCGCATGAGTGATACTAAGTAACTACTTTTCCAATACTTGTTTTATAATTGGTTGCAAGTTTAGCTAGTAAGATTTAATAGCCTTCTAGGTTTTCGATAGGACAATATCTTAATTGTAGGTTGGTTTTAGCTATGGTGGCTACACCCCCTCCAATAGTTTTGGATCTATCAGTCCTTATGATGGTGTAGTCTGGTGGTATGGCAATGGCGAGCAGGGGTCCAGACGCTTGGTGAAGCCAGGATTCTGTGACTATTAGTATGTCCTATTGTTGTTCAGTGATAAGGTCATGTATCTCGCTGGTGTGGGCTCCTATTGATCGGGCATTGATGTGTGTGTCTTTGAGATTGACAAGAGGCTTGATTTTGGGTGCAGTAGTGGTGGTCGGAGTTTGGGCGTCTATGGGACTGGCAGGTTGTTTAGTGATATCGGTTACTGGTGTCTTAAAAGATTTTGTTTGGCGATCAGGGATGTATTTGGTCTGTAATGGGGTGGTAGTTGTGGTAAGATTAGGGTGGGGGGTGCTTACTTTAGTACGTCACCTAATGTGAAGAAGTCTGGTGATGCCCTTCGTCGGGATCGACTTAGCCTGTGCGGCCATGGTAATGACCGAGTTGTGGTGGAGCGTAGTCACTTGAGTATGTGATCTGAGTCGATAAAGTCTGGTGTTACCCTGAGTGGGGTAAGACAAAGATTCATCAGTGGTCTTTTGCATGTAAGTATGATCAGACCTGTATGGAAAGGTAGTGGGTTCTACCTTGTTGAGATTTTTGGTGGCATTGAGAGTGTGGGCATAATTCTGGATAGGTTGGAATGGTGCGATGGGAGGTAGGAAAGGGGTTGGGCAGGGGATGGGATAATGCCGGGGGCAACCTAGTCTGGTGAGGCCATTTCAATAGTTAATGGATGGGCTTCCTGTACACGGTGTGCAGTGGAGTACAATGCAAAATGGGAACATAGTAGAAATTAAACATCCTGACACGGCTAACATCTCTATATGAAAGTACCAGGTATAGTAAAGCGATATGTGTAGCAGCTAAAGGTAACTCAAGTGCGTGATCGCCTACACAATACTAAGATTTCAGTATAGACTTCATCAGGCTACTAGCATTTCATTTATGCTAGAAGTAATGTCAACATACAAAACATTATTCATTGGTGAAAGGCATGGTATCCATTAGGGACGCAGACGACCTAGTAGGTATAGTTAAAAAGTATACGGTTAGCAATGAGGTAGAGGGATATTTAGATTAAATGTATTTAGGGTTAACAAGCGTGTTGCAGTGCCGCACATAACATATTAGCATAAATGATATAACAGAGAGCATTACCAAATATTATGGATAGTACCTTGTATGTGGCGATCTAGGGCCCGGGAACAATAATACAATCGCTATTTGAGGGAGCCGCCTATTGTATAACCACAGTTATGACAATAGATACGGTGGATTCCAGAGGATTCAAAATCAATGCTTAGGAGAGTGCACATTAAGCTAAGGAGACAATATTCATCAAACTTGGCACAAACAGTGGTTTAGTTTAGTTTAGTTTCTTTATTTGTACCGCGCACCGAACCCTCAGGTAACTGGGTGCATAAAGCTTATACAGAGGTTACCGAATCATGAACACACAGATCAGCAATTAATACAGGCATTTTTGCAGGAAATACAGGTGATTTTCGAAAAAGAAATATACATAAAGTACAATAATAGAGATAAGTGCAGGATGACCAGCGGTTACAGAATGTGGTCGAGGAGGGGCGCAGCAGGATGCAGTGTTGGTCAGGGGCTTACATTGGGCCGGGTAGAGTCAATCCGGCTGGGCCAGGAACTGAGCAAACAGGGAGTTTCCCGAAGAGCCAGCTTTTAACTTTAGCTCTAAAGGTCCAGAATGTGGATTCTGTCCTGAGGCTAAGGGGAAGGGCATGCCACTATTTGGCAGCTAGAACTGGGAAGCTTGCTCCCTATGCTCTTTTAAGGAGGAATCTTGAAACGGTTAGACAGTGCGAGTAGATGGTCCTAGTTGGTCTGGAGGGCTGGCGTATGTTGAATTTATCAGCTAGGTATTTGGGGGTGGTGTTGGATAGGCACTTGTGGCTGATGACAAGAGTGCAAATGGCGATTCTGTCCCGAACCGGGAGCCAGTGGGCATCCTGCCTGAAACTAGTGATGTGCAATGATCTTGGTATGCTTAGAGCTGCTCTTAGGGTGTTATTTTGAAGGACCTGGAGTTTGTTGAGGTTCCCTTTGGAGGTGCCTAGATAGAGAGTGTTGCAGTAGTCGATCTTGGGTAACACTAGAGCCCTGGCTAGTGTGATGCAGCTACTGGGCAAGAGGAATTGCTTGCAGGCATTAATTAGTTTGTTAGTGTAGGCCGTAGAAGATGCAGTTGAGTTCACCTGCTTCTTGAGAGACAGTGTGGAGTCTACGTAAACTCCCAAAGTTTTGATCTCTTTGGCCACTTTGATTAGGTTTCCATCGATGTTGATGGATACATAGCGGGGGTCTAGTTTGTTCCGGCGGGTTTGGGAGCTGACGATCAAGAGCTCTGTTTTTTCGTTGTTGAGGCAGAGGCAATGATCTGCCATCCATGCCTGGATTTACAGGTAAATCTCGTTGATTCTTTTACAATCATCTTCATAGCACCCCAAGACGGTGATGAGAACCTGGGTGTCATCCGCATAGTTGGTGTATGTGACACCCAGGTTGTCAAGGCGGTCAAAGAGGAGCTTGGTGAAGATGTTGTAAAGCGATGGAGAAACGCAGAAGCCTTGTGGTATGCCGCAATGGATAGGAATCGGGTCTGCAGAGGGTGCAAAGACCCTGGTGGTGCGGTTGGACAGGAAAGATTGAATCCAGGTAGAGGCTTTGCTGCAGAAGGCAGCTGCTGTAGATAGGTGGTCCGTGAGGATTTGATGGTCGACAAGATCAAAGGCCGCCGACAGGTCTAACAGCAGGAGCATGGCAATCTTACCGTTGTCCTTAGCCTCGTCCATTTGGATTTTGAGATCCAGGAGGGCTGTTTCCATTCCATGTCTGGGCCTGAAGCCAGATTGTCTAAGACCTAGAAGGTTGTGATCCTCCAGGTGTTTCTGGAGGTAGGCCACTCTGTCTAGGATCTTAAGGATGTAGGGGATGGTGGTGATGGGCCTATAGTTTGTGGGAATGTTAGGATCTAGTTTTTTTTTTAAAAAGGGGCATGACCCAGGCTTCCTTGAGGTTGTTGGGTACTGTGTTGGTCTCGAAGGAGGAGTTGAGTAGCGCTGAGATGAAAGGGACCAGCTCCTTTGCGCCTTCTTGAATTATTGTAGCTGGGCAGAGATCACCTTGCCATTTGGACGGTTTGAGACTTGTGATGTTTTTTTCCAGTTCTTTAGCCGAGACAGGCGAGAAGGAAAAAGGAGGGCGATCTGGGGTGTTAAGCAGTGGGATGGCGGGGGAGGGAGTGGAGATCTTGGCCAGGCTGCTCTTTTTTTGCTAAATTTTGGATTGGAGTAGAGCAATTTTGTCTGCAAGGGCTTTCTGAATGTTAGCTCACCAGATTGTGTCTTTAGTGCAGGATTCCGCAGGTGGTGCAGGGGACTCTAATTCTTTGAGCATACCAAAGAGCTCTTTGGTCTTAGATTTGGCATTGAGGATGCGGTTGTCATAGTTTTCGTTTTTTGCACTGAGGATGGCAGATTTGTATGATACGGCTGCTGCGGTGAAGAGGGCCTTAATGGTTGGGTTGGGTGATATTCTCCAGAGGGTTTCTGCTGCTCTTTTGGCATTCCGAATGTTTTTGAGATCGGGCATAAACCATTTGTTGAGGTGGGCAGTTGGTTTGGCTTTGGCTAGTTTGATGGGGGGTCAGAAAAGGTGCAATAGTCCAATTGCAAGCAGTGGATAATGTTTGCAGGAGTCAAAACGGTGGGTGCAGTGGGCTTAGGAGCTATGATCAAAAGCTCTGACAGAGTGGCCTGGTGCCGTAGTTCTGTGTGCTAAATGCAATAAGTTATGATCGGGACACAGTAGAACGTGTTGCTATAGTCAGAGGGATGGGAACAGACACGTCGGGCTCGAGGCACAATATACTATGGAGTATTGTGGTCGGTCATGTCGGCATGGGCTACAACGTGCAGCAAAGAGAAGATCTGGTACAATTGGGTTGCAAAGGTAGACAGATTTGCGACACAATAGCGTACGTGGGTACATTGCTTACCGGCTGATTCGAGTGCACTATGATGAGGCGACGCTCAGATCTAGGAACGAGGACTTGATTGAATCATTTAGGCTGGATGAGAGGCGAAATGTGCAGGGATCCTGTAGACCCTGTGTAGAAGTGTCCACACTCACCCTAGCAGCACGGTCAATAACGAGCCGGCCTAGCCCCTGCCACCATTTTTAGCCACCTCAGGAAAAACACCAGTGAAGTGGGGAGTGTGGATTAGGGCGTTTGAAACCTATTTAGCGGCCAGAGATGGAGCAAAGTACGAACCGGAAAAGAAAGCTGTGCTGTAAGTAAATGCCCTGGGTTGGAAGGACAGAATGTGTTTCACCATTTGCCATTTGCCAGTGGTACGTGTAATGGAGTCGGAAGTTGATGAATACACAGAAGCAAAGCTGCGCATAAAGAAGCACTATGATTTACAATGTAATGTTATTTTGGAAAGGCACCATTTGTATACACCTCGTTGGCGTGTATACACGCCAACGAGGTACAGATGAATCTGTGGAAAAGTATCTAGCGGCACTTAGAATATTGGCAGTCGATTGCGAGTTTGGGCACCTCGCTGATCAGCATCTGAGAGAGCAAATGGTGGTGCATTGTAGTCATAAAAAAAAGTCCATGAAAGGTAGCTAAGTTGCAGGAATATTACTTTAGACATGGCGGTGGACATTGGAAAAAGCATGGAGGTGTCCACTAGTCGAATGAGAGCTTTGGATAAGAATGTTGATCAAAATCCTTCATGTTCCTATGTCAATGAGAAGCCAATGAGGATGTTGACCAGAGCTGGTGGAGCAAATCCCAAAAGAGGTGGAAGAGGAGGCATGCGTGATACTAAAGAATGTTTCTGCTGTGGCAATGTTGGGCACATTGCAACCAATAAGTCATGTCCCGAGTGTTGCACCTGTAGACATGTGGGACATTTTGCTAAGATATGTCGATAGGGAAGAGCAAGTTGGTGAACTTTGAAGCAGGAAGTGAAAATGAAGATGACAAAAATGTTGAAAACATTGTGGTGATGGTCGACATGCACAGAAAAGTCACCAAGGGCAATAGATTACCACGTTGGAAGTTGACGATCAATGGCCAGTGTGTCGAATTGGTGGCTGACTCAGGAGCAACTGTCAGCATATCATCTCAGGAAACTTACATGTTGATATTTACCCAAGTGAATTTGATGAAAGCGTGTATTTGCCCCGAGCAATATGAAGTAGAAAGAATTACCCTGCCAGGTTATTTTCATGCGCAGTTGGTATATAAAGGATGCCTTGCGGAGGATAAAATCTATGTAGCAAAGAGGAATAAATGTGCTTGGATGGGAAAACAAGCTCGACTGAAGATTGTCCTCGATCCGTGCAGTGTGGAGAAAGTTTTGACTATACCATATGAATCCAGTTTGGAGAAAATTCTGCAAGATTACAGTGACGTTTTTGGGGACAGAATTTGCAGTCTTAAGGGCTTTATGCATCTGATTAAGCTTAAGAAGAATGCAGAACCTGTTAGACAGAGTGTTAGAGCTGTGCCTTTCAGTGTGTGAAAGGAACTTGCTAAACATTTTGAAAATGGAGACTTACAACTGTACATAGACTTGATAGGACTCAATTCGGCAATCTGTTTGGATTGTAATCCTTTGCTCAAGTTTGAAGATCCTACTGCAAATATTGGCGGGTACCAAGTGTTTTTCCACCCTAGACTTAAAAGCTGCATGCCACCAGCTTGAACTACATCCGGATTCCAGACATTTGACAGCTTTTATAATGCCAGAAGGATAAGATCAGTTTAAACGGATGCCTTTCGGATTGGCATCTGCCTCTTCTGTTTTCATGGAATGTCTTGAGGTTTTGGATGGTGTGGTGGCATTTCAGGATGGCTTACTGGTTTTTAGACACAATGAGGTGGAACACAATAGAATTTTGGCAGAGGTGTTGAAACTTTATTATGAATCTCTACATATTTCAACTCTAATCTAAGGGGACACTTAGTAAATGCCAAAAAATTCTAAAGTCTTTGATTAACTCATTTAGGCAGTTTGCCTTTCAGAAAGTGTGCAGGGGACGCAGTTCTCCATAAATTGAATTTCTTTGTGTTCTCTATTGTATTCCGGCCTAGATACCTTTTCCCCTGCACCTAAAATTTTATTACCTTACCTTAAGTAGGTTTATTGTTCATGTTTTTTATAATTTCCACTAAAAATTGGTGTGCAAGTGTAATTCTGTGTTTTGGTCTAAATAAGTGTCTGCCTGGGTTGGTCGTTTGTTATGTGATGGTTGTTCTTCTGTCGATGCAGAGTACACCGCAGGGTGTTGGAAACCCAGTACAAGTGCAATGCAAAGTTGGTTTTGATAACCGGATGGGTGTTAAGCAGAATGACATTGTGGTGGGTGATGTTGTTCAGGTTATAAAAACATTGAAGGTAACTAAGGGAGAGTCACAGTATTTTGGGCCTGAGATTGTCACTGATACTAGTCGTAATGCTTTCAAGTTGGGTAAAAGAGGATGGTGAACATAGAAAGGATTGTCAAGTTGGACAGGAAGAGTGGAGTGATGGGAAATGAGGTTTATAATGGTGAGGTTGCTTGTGATGAGAGAAGTGTTGAGAGTTCGCCAATGAGTGGGGGAATGTAAGGTGACGAGGTTATTAACGGCTCAGCTGGAAGGGAGTGCAAAAACCAAATTGATCATGATGTGTATGGCCAGCGAAGTTTGAATGTTTCCAGTGGATGATCCATATAACACTAGATACGATTCTAGAGACCATCTTAGGCGAAATGCAGGTTGCCCTGTAAAATGTAAAGACTATAATGTTTTCCGCAATTAAATTTTGCATGTAACCTTAAATATGATTCTACACTATATGAAGCCAAGTTCTGGTCGCACTGCCGTGTTCAATTGCTATGTTTACCTCTATGAAGCTATGAAGTTTTACTCGTTTTATTGCATTTGTTTTTCATTCTCTGTCGAAAGGGAGATGTGTTACGATCTGTGGTGCCTTGCGCCATGGAACCCAGGGATGGACCGTTAGTGCGGGACGTCCTGCGGGACTGTTGGGGATGGCAGTTGGTGCAGGAACGTCCTGCGTGATGGTTGGGGCGTGGCAGTTGGTGCAGTGACGTCCTGCATGACGGTTGGGGGGGTGGCAGTTGGTGCGTGGACGTCCTGCATGACGGTTGGGGGGTGGCAATTGGTGCGTGGACTTCCTGCGAGACGGTTGGGGGATGGCAGTTGGTGCGGGGATTTCCTGCGTGATGGTTGGGGATGGCAGTTGGTGCGGGGACGTCCTGTGTGACGGTTGGGGGATGACAGTTGGTGTGGGGACATCCTGCGTGACGGATGGGGGATGGCAGTTGGTGCGGGGACGTCCTGCGTGACGGTTGTGGATGGCAGTTGGTGCAGGGACGTCTTGCGTGACGGTTGGAGGATGGCAGTTGGTGTGGGGACGTCCTGCATGACAGTTGGGGAATGGCAGTTGGTGTGGAGACGTCCTGCGTGGCGGTTGGGGGATGGCAGTTGGTGCAGGGACTTCCTGTGTGACGGTTGGGGATGGCAGTTGGTGCGGCGACGTCCTGCGTGATGGTTGGAGGATGGCAGTTGGTGTGGGGCGTCCTGCGTGACGGTTGGGGGATGGCAGTTGGTGCGTGGACTTTCTGCGTGACGATTGGGGGATGGCAGTTGGTGTGGGGACGTCCTGCGTGACGGTTGGGGGTGGCAGTTGGTGCAGGGACTTCCTTTGTGACGGTTGGGGGATGGCAGTTGGTGTGGGGACGTCCTGCGTGACAGTTGGCAGTTGGTGCGGGGACTTCCTGCGTGACGGTTGGGGGATGGCAGTTGGTGCGGGGACGTCCTGCGTGACGGTTGGAGGATGGCAGTTGGTGTGGGGACGTCCTGCGTGACGGTTGGGGGATGGCAGTTGGTGCGGGGACTTCCTGCGTGACGGTTGGGGGATGGCAGTTGGTGAAGGGACTTCCTGCGTGGCGGTTGGGGGTGGCAGTTGGTGCGGGGACTTCTTGCGTGACGGTTGGGGGATGGCAGTTGGTGCGGGGACTTCCTGTGTGACGGTTGGGGGATGGCAGTTGGTGCGGGGACTTCCTGCGTAACGGTTGGGGGATGGCAGTTGGTTGGCTGGCGATTGTAGGTGGCTTGCTGTCCCTATTGCTGCGTGCTGGCCCTAAATAAATTCCTTCTTACATCTCAAGGTTTACCTTTTGAATATCCCCCAAGCTGCCCAATTTTTCCATGTCCTGCTTCATAAACACATCCACACCAAGTACACAAACCATTCAAATGCAAGTAATACAAAAAATGAACACCAAAAAGATGTCTGTGGTGTCACGTGCCCTGCCAATCGAGGGTCACGTGACACACAGGAAACAAAGGAACCACCGGAACTGGTGTCATAACGCCAGTCCGGGTTTATGCATCGATCAGAGTGGTCCGTGTGTTTCTTTGCTGCGCCCCTCTTCCCCGCGCTGCGCACCAGAGGCCTGCCCTCCCATGGTCCGACGCTGAGCCAGGGACCCCCGGGGGGGCCGATCATCACACTGGCGACGAGGCGGAAAGAAACCACGCCTCTGACACGCACAGCCGCTCATCATCCCTCCGCTTGCTGACGCGGATGAACAGACGCCGCTGCATCTACCCGGTGAGACCACGCAGCAGCCCTACAACACGCCGGTGCCTCTCCCACACTGACAGATGAGCCGTGCACCACACGGACAACCTCTCCTACAGGCCACGAGTCGGCTACAACACATGTGGCGCTAAAGAAAAAAAAAAAAAAATAAGAATTTTTTTAACAAGACTGGCAAGCGGCAAGCTTCTCCTCACACAACACCCCTCTCACATCACCCGGAAATAAGAGGAAGGGGAGTGTAGCAACAACGCAGGCACCCTCCACTTCGAGAGTCACCTCACCTCAGGAGTCATCACAAACCCCCACAGACTACGCCTCAAACCAAATTAGTTGTGCTCATACAAACAACAACCTAACCAGGAAGGGCAGTACCGTGAACCTTCTGGAACATGTCCAGCCCAAACACTAGCCCCACGAGGGCCAGCACAAGTTCATCATCTAGGAGCAGCCTCACCTTAGATCCTCCAGACCCAGCGCAGACAACCTTCATGCCGCTGTTTGATCCTTTTACCACCGGAGCCGCTATTAGGTGGGAGATCTGGCGACAGCAATTTGAAATGCATCTAGATGCGAGAGACATTACCATAGCGAAGAAGAAGCGCACGTTCCTCCTACTCAACATTGGAGCACCCTGTGCCTATTCAACGCGACCCCAAATCATGGCAACGACAACAACTACGACGCGGGCAAAGCTGCGCTTACTAATATGTTCAAGCCTGATCTCAACCCAGACTACGAACGTTTCCATTTCTGCATGGCGAGACAACGCGAGAAAGAGACAGTAGACAAATTCCACGCTCACCTTCGAGAAATGGCGGTAGGCTGCGAGTTCCCGGACGAAGAATTTGCCATCCGCCTCCAGATCATCAACGGGATATCCTCAGAAAAACTAAGAAGAGCCATCCTGTCTGAGAGAAACATAAGACTCACTCGCATCCTAGAAATGGCGCGCCTCCGTGAACAAACAGAAGATCAGGTGGCGATCATGGAGGCCGCGATCCAAAGATTGCCGCTAGACAGCCCTAAACCCACCGAAGACGTCGCTGCCATCTCTAGACATCAGAGCAATCGCATGAAACAAGGCCAAAGGTCCAACACGGCACAGGGACGGGACAGAAACTGCAAATGGTGCGGAGGCCCATGGCA
This sequence comes from Ambystoma mexicanum, assembly GCF_040938575.1. Lineage (NCBI taxonomy): Eukaryota > Metazoa > Chordata > Amphibia > Caudata > Ambystomatidae > Ambystoma > Ambystoma mexicanum. The sequence goes on from NC_090931.1 coordinate 1,547,040,133, forward strand.
CAAGGGTGAGTCTTGCCCGGCATGGGGATCCACGTGCAGAAAATGCAACCGCCTTAACCACTATGCCGCAGTCTGTTTAAACCCACCGAACAGAAATGACGCAGCACAGCAGCCTGCACAAGATTGCAGGAAAAAAGTTTGCACCCAGAGAATCATCCCGCCAACAAGAGCGAAAAGGAAAAGCTAGAGCCATTGACGACTCCCAAAAGTCCCCAGACACGAGCAGCAGCGACGACAGCTCGTCCCCAGAAGGGAGAGACAAAAGCAGACGGAAAAAGGGGAGTAGGCGGACACACCGAGTACACCTGATCTCGGCCGTCGAGCCACACCGATCACGACAGAGAAAGAGACCGTCATGCACAGTTCTTTCCAACGGAGCACCACTGAAAGTAGTCATCGACACCGGCGCAACCGTGAACGTCATGCCAGTGACAGCATAAAGCAAGCTCCGCCCGAAGCCTACTCTCCATGAGAAGAAAGTCCGGCTATACGCCTACGGAAGCAAGAAACCTTTGCCCCTACAAGGATCCTTCAAGTCGGATTTCACCTACAAGAACGCCAACCACAGAGCACGCATCTATGTAGTAGATGCCGGCTGCGAGACACTATTGAGCTGCAGAACAGCAGAAAAGCTGGAGTTGATCCACTTCGCTTTCAACCTTCAACATGACGAACTCAACAGCCTGCTAAAACGACACAAGAAATTGTTCCAAGGCATCGGATGCCTAAAAGGAAGAACCATCAAGCTCCACATAGACCCCACCATTGAACCTAAAGCAGTAAGACATCGACGGATTCCATTCCACTTAAGAGGAGCAGTGGAAAAGGAGCTGGCCAAGCTAGAAAAAGCGGGAATCATAGAAAAAACGTCAGGACCTACCCCGTGGGTCTCGCCCATGGTGGTTGCTCAAAAACCCAAACAACCAGATGCGGTAAGAATATGTATTGACATGAGGCTTCCCAACGCAGCCATTGGGAGAGAACGTCATGTAACACCTACGATAGACGAGCTTATTGTAGACCTCACAGGTGCAACAGTCTTCAGTAAACTTGACCTTAGATCAGGCTATCACCAACTGAGACTGTCCAGAGAGTCGAGATACATCACTACATTCTCCTCTCACCTCAGCCTGATGAGGTATAAACGACTCAACTTCGGAATATCATCTGCTGCGGAAGTGTTCCAGCACGAAATCCGCAAAGTCATCCCGGGGTTAGAAGGCACCACCAATATCAGCGACGATATTCTCGTATACGCATCAAACAAGAAGGATCACCACAAACGACTGGCAGCAGTCCTTACAAGGTTAGAAGAAGCAGACCTAACACTCAACGCAGAAAAGTGAGAGTTCAACAAAGATGAAATATGCTTCTTCGGGTATATCTTCAGCGCCAAGGGCGTGTCCCCAGACCCGTCCAAGGTACGAGACATAAAGGACACCAAAGCACCCCAATCAGCCTCCGAAGTGAGAAGCTTCATGGGAATGGCGACATATTGCCCACGCTTCATCCCCGATCTCGCCAGCACGGCAAGCCCACTCAGGGAACTAACGAAGAAAGACCAAAGGTGGGAATGGACCACTTCCCACCAACAAGCGTTTCAACAAATTAATGACACCCTATCCGCATCCACCACCATGGCGTCCACCACCATGGCGTCCACCACCACAGATAGGCAGACTGAACTCCTGGTCGACGCCAGCCCCGTCGGCCTTGGAGCAGTCCTAACCCAAAGTGACAACGAGGGAAACGTGGTCCCCATCGCGTTTGCCAGCCAAGCACTTACAAAACCTGAACAGAACTGCACGCACATAGAGAAAGAAGCACTAGCCATCTTATGGGGATGCCGTCACTTCAAAGTGTACCTTTTAGGCAAACAAGCAAAAGTCCTCACGGATCACAAACCCCTGATCCCAATTTTCCGTGGATCCGCTCCTCACCCACCGGCACGCATCGAGAAATGGATGCTGCAGCTACAACCGTACAACATCGAGGTTGAGTATCGCCCAGGAACAGACAACCCGGCAGACTACTTATCCCGCCACCCGCGGCCTGCCACTGACAGAGAACGGCGCCAAGCGAGGGAAACCGACGAACACGTCTGTCACATAGTCGCCTGCGCGAGGCCGCGGGCCCTGACCCTACATGAAGTGGCCAGTGAAACAGAAACAGACACCGTCCTGCAGCATACCACTGCCGCCGTCCGATCAGGCAATTGGAAGAACTATCTCACGTCGATGGGCCAGTGCACTGCGTCAGCCCAAGTCAAACTCAGAGCTCTGTTTGGGATCCGACATGAACTCTCGGTAGCCCCAGAAGGTATCTTACTCAAAGGACATAGAATCGTACTGCCCGAGTCCCTAGAGGATAGAGCTCTCCGCCTAGCGCACAGTGGACATCAAGGCATCGTCAAAACCACTGCATATCTCAAGTCCAGGATGTGGATGCCCAACATACAACAAAAGGTAGTACAGTTAGTCGAATCCTGCACAGCATGCCAAGCATCCAGAAGACCAGAAAACCCTGAACCGATTAGCAGCACCCCAAGAAGCTGCAAACGCTGGGACGCTGTCAGCATGGACCACTGCACAATTGCCGGCAAAGGGTATCTTCTCGTAGTGATCGACGAATTTAGCCGATACCCGGAAGTGGAACACGTAGCATCTACTAACGCAGAGACCACAATCCTCAAACTAGAAAAGATATTTGCCACACATGGAATACCGAGGAAAGTGAAGAGCGACAACGGACCATCATTCACTAGTCAAGAGGTGCGCGAGTATTTCAAAGAAGTAAATGTCAAACACCAGCGAATCACCCCAAGATGGCCCCAAGCGAACGGTGACGCTGAAAAATTCATGGGGTCACTCAACAAAGTCATCAGGATCGCCAAAGAACAGGGACGCCTGTGGCTGAAAACAGTGTACCGGTTCCTGAGAACACACAGGCAAACCCCGCACTCCTCTACGGGAATCAGCCCGGCAGCCCTCATGCTTGGCGTACCCATACAGGCGGAACTACCCATACACCGCCAGTGGATAGCTCCAGAACCAGACATCCCTGCCATAGACGCCATGCGGCTGAGGCGAAATGAGAAAGAAAGCATCGCCAGACGAACTTGCCACAGAGAGCTGACACCAGGGGACACCGTTATTGTCAAGAATCGAGCCCCGCCTAAGAAAATGTCCCTCAACTTCGAACTCCAGCCATGGACAGTTAGTACCACAAACCACAGCATGGCCACAGCCACCCGAGGGGGGGGAGACAGTGACGAGGAACGTGTCTCACTTCAGAAAGGTATCCCCAGAACTGTGGGAAGAACAACCGATGCCTTCTAGGGAAGAAGCGGAGGCGCCACCCTCAGCCCCCGGCCAAGTGGCACCGGGAAGTCCAGCTACTCCCGGAACATCAGACAGTCCACGCCAGCAAATAGAGAGAGGTAAAGCCGAGACTCCAAGGACGGACGCACCGGAGAAAAGGAACACCCGGTATCTTCTGAGGGAGAGGCCCAAACCGTCGTCCCGCCTCAAAGGATATGTCGTGGACAGAGTAGGCTGGCCGAAGCCTCGCTAAGGTGAACTCTAAGCTCAGTCAATAAGTTTTGTTTATCCAAGATGTATGCCAAGTTATGTAAAGACCAGTTAAAATGTATGTTTGTTGACAACCGTGCAAACACCTCCAATTTGGGGAGGAATGTGGTATCACGTGCCCCGCCAATCGAGGGTCACGTGACACACAGGAAATAAAGGAACCACCGGAACTGGCATCATAACGCCAGTGCGGGTTTATGCATCGATCAGAGTGGTCCGTGTGTTTCTTTGCTGCGCCCCTCTTCCCAGCGCTGCGCACCAGAGGCCTGCCCTCCCATGGTCCGACGCTGAGCCAGGGACCCCCGGGGGGCCGATCATCACAATGTCTATTAGGAAATAATTCGATCATCAGCTGGAAGGAAAGCTGAAGAAAAGGGTGGGCCATTTCTCGTGACGTCATCTTTACGCCCCTAAACTTATCAGGAAGGGTTCATGGCCCCTGGGGTAACTGCGAGGGGTCGGGGAATCACCCCTAAATCCAGGAAACGTGCGCTGCTGACAGGGTGGAGTGGGGGTCAGAGCATGGGGGTGCCTGCTCTGATAAGTGCAGTTTCTAGGCACTAGGACTGAGGTGCATGTTTATCTTCCCCTCCCCCTCTCCACGTGTTCAAGCGCTTAAGGATAAAGACCGCCTGTCCCTCAGTCACCTCAAGGCGCTGCCTCTGATTGATTGCGGGGAGACACGTGACGCAAGTGCGCCAGAGTACGGAATCCTGGCCACCCGCGGGCCATATTTCACTCTTCTACGCACGCGCTGGAACACTTACTCTAACTACACATGCGCACTTCTAAGAAGGTCACGTAAAATTATTGCGCATGCGCACTAGCTTTATTTCGTTTTAAGTATCACCACATACAACATAGGAACAGTTGTATTATTCCATTAAATACATATTAGTTGTGAAATTTAAAAATAGGCCACTGCTTCGGAGCGTTTCCTGGTGACCGGCGTCTCACACGCGGAGACTGGCGCTTCCTGTGCACGTGATTGTCTCGTGTCTTGGTGATTTCTACCTATCTCCAGCTCTGCGCATGCGCAGTGCTGCGCCGGAGGCCAGAGATCACCCAGTAACCGGTGCTACTGGAGGCTGCTTAATCCTGTTAGAGATCAGTAGGAAGCAGTCCAGCGAGGGAGGGTCACTGGAGAGAAATCCACCCAGGGTCACTGGGAAGAAATCCATCCAAGATCACTGGGGAGAAATCCACCCAAGATCACTAGGAAGAAATCCATCCAAGATCACTGGGGAGAACTCCATCCCACATCACTCGGGAGAACTGCATCCAAGATCACTGGGGAGAAATCCACCCAAAATCACTGGGGAGAAATCCACCCAAAATCACTGGGAAGAAATCTATCCAAGATCACTAGGAAGAACTGCATCCAAGATCACTGGGGAGAACTGCAGCCAAGATCACTGGGGAAAACTCCATCCAAGATCACTGGGAAGAACTCCATCCAAGATCACTGGGGAGAAATCCACCCAAGATCACTGGGGTGAACTACATCCAGGGTCACTGTGGAGAAGTCCATCCAACATCCCTGAGGAGACATGCCTGAGCAGGGTTCAGATGAGGTGAGTTGTCTCCCGTATTATTTTCTTGTGGACAGCAGTCACTGCTGCCAACTGGACCCATGTGGGGTCGTTCACCTCGAGCCTGCTGTATCGACCCTTGGGATGTCACTGAATATATACCATCTGTGTATCTCTAATTCAAGTGGGGGAGCTAGAGAATGAATGGGAAGAGCCAAGGCAGAGCTGAGCCAGCAAAAGACCCATGGCACATGGTGTCCTGCTTCCCCACCACCACGTGCAACACAGAACCCAGACCGGGTGTACCTCCTCCCCTGCCCCATAACACAAAACCCATCCCTGGCGAATTGCCTCCACACACAACACAAAACCCATCCCAGGTGAACTACCTCCACACAACACAACACAAACCCTCCCAGGCGCACAACTTCCATACAGCACAACCCAAAACCCAGGCCCAGTGGCCTTCCTCCCCAGCGTCAAAACACAGAACTGCTTCCACACACCACAACACAAAACGTCTAAGCTCCCCTCTTTTATGTGTGAGAAGCTCATCCAGACCTGATTTTTCCCATGACTTCTCGGACTTGTAGCTATGTCTTTCCCTACATTTAAAGAATAAACTGGACTTGATGACATTCTCATGCATGTCCTGGGAGATTTGGGAGTTCTATAACCCATACCTGGTGTCCTGCCTCTCCACCTCACACTGGCCCCGAGGCCTCTACTTTAGTTTCTCACACCTTCTTTCTTCTTAGGATCCTGGTGTTCTCCACCATTCGATTCTTGAGGATTTTACTTTTTGGGGAGACACCCCATCTAAGGCTGACAGTGCCACTTTTCTCGTCAGTATTTCACCTCATGTTCACGCTCTGTGGACCACTGGCCCCTTCTCATTCCAGACAGGCTGGTCTTCATTGTGTTGCTACCTCTTCCCTTCTCGTATGGCGGCGCATGTTCCTGTAGATAGTGAGTCTACCAGTCTCCTTTTGATCTTAATATCCGCCTCAACCCAACCACATTCTGCACTGCCTTCTGCAGAGCATTGCAAACAGTTTGGGCTGTAGCCATGTTCAAGGCGGCCCTATTTAAGATTCCCATCTTAATTCAAATGCAAATGCTTCACGTGGTTCATCTGTAAGAGACTCCTTAACTCCTCAAAGCCAAATGGAGGAAAATAGGGGATCAGTTGGTTCTGTTCCTATTGAAGGAGGCTCCTAAAACACATGAAAAGGATACGCCCATGGCTAAAACACTTTTCCATGAAAAAATAAATACGCCACCAGTGTCACAAAAACATTGTGTCAGGTAATCCAGGATTCTTTATCCCCCACCTACACTTGGGGTGACTAAACTCTATCTACCGAGGCACTGTGAGGCCAATTAGATCACACTTATTCTGAAAGAAGTCAAGAAGGATTTTGTTCAGACCTTCCCACAATGCCCTGCTTCTGTTCCAGCCCCAGGACCTCTTCTGCTACTATTGCAATGAGGGTCTGTCGGTACAGATGATGCTGAGACTGCAGTGTAGCTTAGGCAACTTCTTTACTAGGTATGACTCTAATACCGTTCACATCCAGGCAATACTGGAACATTAGGATATATTCAATAAGTTGCTATAGGAACATCCACCGGCACCCTCTCTCTCTTACAGACCAGCTCAAACTGTCACTCTTAGAACCCCCCCCCCCCCGACCGCAAGGCAAGAGATCAACACTTGTCCTAATAGCTGCCTCAATTTATGTGGCCTCTCTTGTCCAATTTTCACCACACTTCCAATGTGACTGATTCCTCCCCGGCCTTCCCTGAAAGAGAACATGCCGTGGCGCTGCCCCCGGGGTGTCCACATATGTTGATTTCTCCTTTTATTCTGGCTGGTGCAGGCTGAACTCAAACAATCTGTCCTGACCTCCCTCCTTAAAAATCCTGGTTTGGATCCAGCTGTTTTAACATCTGCCCTGTTGTAGGGCTTCCTTGGATCTCCAAAGTTTTCCAAAAGGTAGTTCTCAGGAACATTTTGAATGGTTTAGACCACGTCAGAATCCATGGGATAGAAAAAGCCCCCTCTTCTCCTACTTTTAGATCTTTCCACATCACTTGATATTATCACACTCTCCCAGTGTTCCAGCTCTCTCTGTTGGCTGGGGTAAACTGTCAGGCTTTGGATTGGTTTAGTTCAGTTCTTGCTGAACGCAAACAGGCTCTTTCCAGTCCTCACCTCTACCGGGTGCATATGGAGTGCTGCCATTTCCCCTGTCGTCAGCACTCCTTTTTAATTTTCATCTGGTTCCATGTCTTGAATTGCTGGTCTCCTTGGGGGATCAGTATTGCTTGTGTCCTTGGGGGATAAGTATTGCCTGTCTCCTTGGGGGATCAGTATTGCTTGTCTCTTTGGGGGATCAGTATCACTAGTCGGTAGATCTTTCTGCGGGTTGATGGCCCCTTGAAGGATTTTTTTCTCTGTTATCTGTTGGTCAGGATCTTGTGCAGGAGTGAATGATGAGAAGGGGCTGAAATTAAATTCAGATTTGATTCTGTTTGGACTAAATCACCTCTTGAACAACTGTGGAGCTCTCCCACCATATCCTTTCCTAGTAAGCCACCCGGTTATTTTAGCCCAAAAAGTTAGGAGCTTGAGGGTCTTTTGGCAAGTCAATGTGTACCTTAATGCAGAAAAAGGGGCTGTTTGCAAATCAGTTTTTCACAGTAACAATTTCTGCGGCTTACCCCCTAGGGAGACTCCAGATTGTGGTGGGATCTGGATGTACATGATTATTTTGTATCTGGATATTACGAATCCGAAAGATTTCGAATTCGAAATATCAAGCATGCTATAATCACGCACATCACCCTGTCCGCTATCCCCCCTCCCTTCACCCCCTAAACCTTAAGCTTTCCTCCGCCGCCAAACCTACCTTTTGTCCTTCCCCGCTGTGCTCTCCTTGCGACGTGAGTACCGCCTCCCCTTTGAGGGGCGTAACTTCCACAGCAGGGTCCTTATTTCTTCTTCTATATTTTAAAAACTTTATTTGTCCCCTGGTTTCCTTTGTATGGAAGCAGAGGACACCCCCGCAGCTCCAAATACCTATAATGTCACTCAGAGGGAGCAGGCGACATCCCCCGCTCCCCCTGCATCGCCATTATGGGTTTTCGTTATTTTATCCACTGCCGAATTCCTTATTTTTGTGCATTCGGTTTTTATTTTCTGAATTGTTCTCCTGTTACCGACCTGGAATGGTTTCATATTCAGCTGCGTGCCTTATCTAAGGTCTGAAAATATTTTACCCCATTTGGGTTCTTTGCCGGGGACTGCATTTTCTTAACCGTTCATAGGTTTTTATAAGCGGATGGAGTTCAAGTTCTGTGGCCTCATAGACAGATGTCTTCCAGGTACTCCCACATGTTCCTCAGCGGACCTTGCCTTCTTCAGTATAACATCCCCTGATTGCTCACGTCTCTAATTACAAGACCAAGGCAGACCTGGGCGAATTATAGGAATAAACTAATTGCTCTCTTTTTTGACCAAGCCATGATTATATGCTATTTCTTTTTTCTTTTTCTTCTTTTTTTCTTGGGTTTTCAAGTATACAAAATCAAATCAAAATAAACTCAACGATTTCTCCCCCAATTCTCCTAAAAAAAAAATCTTATTCCACCAAACCCGTTTCCCCCCTCCCTCCCATGTACACAGAATGAAAATAAACTGTTATACGTTCAAAGAATATCCAGTATTCGTAAGTTCCGCAGGCAATGTTGTTCCATGTAGTCTCCATGAAGAACGTTCCGGATTGATGACCATTCCGTTGACAAATTGGCCCGCTCCCCTTGAATCGTGGTACCAGTCTTTTATATGTGGAGGGTCTGCAGATTTCCACCAATGAGCCACTAACGGTAGCGCCACCAACTGAAGAATAGAAAATGCCTTCCTCTTGTATTTCGGCCAAAGTTTATTGTCCTGTTGTGCAAGGCCTAAAAGGCATTCCCCAAATACTCTTTCCGTCTTAAAAATCAAACATTACACTCATATCTTTCTGCACTTTCTTCCAGAATTGGGATAGTTTTGGGCACGACCACCAAACATGTAAACAATCTCCTCTCCCCCCACATTCCCTCCAACAAGAGTCTGGAATCGTTGGAGCAATTTTATGTAACCGTTCAGGGGTATAATGCCACTGAAACATTAATTTGAACCAAAATTCCCTGATCTGTATGGACGTAGTCATCATCGGGATATCTGACCATAAGCGGGATGACGATTCTTCTGTTGGCATAAACCCCAAGGTTTTCGTCCAGGCCAATTGATATGTAAGAATGGTTAGTGGGAAGGAATGGTTCGGGGAAGGCACTAATAAGAGTTGGAGGCAGGTGGAAATGGCTATAGAGGGTCCTAGAATGGGAGAGACACTGTGGTTGCCTAGAGCAGACAGACCTAGGGACATACACTATAGTAAGATCACTAGTTTGGTGGAGGATATATGGGATCAGGCCGTCATTCAGCATCAGTTTACTTCGTTTCCCTTCCCCTTTACCCCTTTATTTGCGAACCCACAGTTCACTCCAGGAGTACCTGCTAGCTCCTTCCCAGAATGGCAAAGGGAGGGATGTACAAAGTTTCGAGACGTGTTTTTGTGGCAGGATATTAAGTCCTTTTCAGTATGTAAAGAGGAACTGGCCCTCTAGGAGAGTCAGCATTTTCAATACTTTCAAGTTCGTCGCTGGTTGATGGCCCCATCCAATAAGGTTGGTGATTGTGAGGAGCATTTCGTCTGCATACGCCATCAACTTATGAGTGTCTCCCCCAAACGGTATGCCTTGTATTACATGCGATTTGCGATATTAATGGTTCTAAATGTATTGCATAAAGAAGAGGAGAAAGGGGGCACCCCTGCTTCGTACCTCTATGCAGGGAGACTTGCGGAGATAATTGACCGTTTATGAGCAATCTGGCCGAGAGATTCACATAATTAGCTTGTACCATTGCAAAGTATTTAGGGCCAAAACCCATAGCTCATAAGGTATTAAACAGGAAAGACCACTCCACATGGTCAAATGCTTTTTGGGCATTTAACTACACCAATATTGCGCATCCTCCTTTTTACCACTTTTTTAAAATTTGGTAGCAGATTCACCGAATATTATTGTGGGTCTGTCATTCTTTTATAAATCCCGTCTGGTCAAGATGGATAAGATCAGGCATAAGGCCGTTGAGTCGGTTTTCGAGAATTTTTGTGTATATTTTTGCGTCGATGTTCATAAGCGGAATTGGGTGATACAATCCGCATTTAACTAGATTGTTCCCTGGTTTCGTAATTCAGATTATTTTGGCCTCTTGCATAGAAGCTTTTATTTTACTGCTTGTAATAAAATGTGGAGGTCTGTTAAGTTTGGGGCTACGGTTGATCAGAACTTTTTATAAAAATATGCTGTATAACCATCTGGTCCCGGAGATTTATTTATTGGAAGGTTAGCTATCACAGATAACACTTCCTCCCGAGTAATAATGCTATCTAGATTTACTCTGTCTATTTCCAAAATGTTCTCCAACTGAGTAGATTGCAAGTAATTCTTATGTGATAACTGGTTTGGAGAGTCTGACTTATATAATGCAGAGTAAAAAGAACGAAACTTGGATATCGTTGCTTCCGTTGTTGTGACTCTCTTCCCTAGTGTGTCTTCTACCCCCTGTATTTTTTGGACGCTATTCTCTGTTTTAATTGCCTAGCAAGCATTCTATCTGCTTTATTTGCCTTAATGTATATCCTTTTCTTTAAATACAATAGACTTTTTTTATGCCTGTTTAGTTCGTATAAAGTCGAAGTCTACTGTTAGCATTTCGGTATTGCCTTTGGAGGCTCGGTGATGAGCCTGCCTCCATTTGTTTCAAGGTATCCTTTACCTTCACTTCCAGGTCTATTTCAGTTTTTCGCCTGAGTTTCCCCCTATATGACTGTATCGCAATAAGTTCCCCCCTGAAGGTCACTTTACATCCAAACCGCTTCCCCGCCAAAATTAGAGTTGAAGTATTCGGTAATCTTGCAATCTATTTCTTCGCAGAGAACCTGATCAGTCAGTAACTCTTTTGGAAATGTCAAGCTCCACAGAATAGGAACGACCCCAGGGAGGTTAAATTCAATAGTCAATGGGTCATGATATGAAATGGTGATTGTATGGGTAACGATTTGTGTTACTCTTCCTATCAGCCTAATCGAAGCCCATAAATAATCTATCCTTGAAAATGATTTGTGAACGTGGGAATAGTGAGTGTATGCCCTTTCATCTCCTTTCAGAGTAGGCCAAACATCTTTGAGTGTCAACTGCTAATTTCTGTCTAAGGGCTAAGGACGGCAAGCACATCTGGTAGTAGAACCTCTGTCTCGTACATGGTCCCACGCAATATTAAGATCCCCCATCAAAATCATTTCGCCCTGAGTAATCTGTTCTAAGTTGGATAATGCTGTCTTCAGAAAGCCCTCCTGACCAGTTTTTGGGGCATATAGAGAGGCCAAAGTGAGGATCTGCAATCCCATCTGCACTACTATATATAGGAAACAACCCTCTTTGTCTGCTTATACCTTCATCATGGAGACCTGCGTGCCCCTCTTAAAAGCAATAAGCACCTCCGCTTTCTTCCCTTTTGCATTAGCCTGCCTAATTATGGGGTATTGCTTTAGTTTTAACTTGTGTTGGTCCTGATATCTAATATGGGCTTCCTGTAAGGCGATAAGGTCGGACTGATGTGTATGTAATAGTCATTCCAATTTCCTCCTCTTTACGGGGGTATTAAGCCCCCTTATATTAAGTGTCAGACAGCGGAAGATAAGGCCGTTTTGCAAACTCGCTACCTTGGGAACAGATATCTCGGGACAACAATCTAACCCTCTGTCTTTGATTCCGTGTGATGCCCCTCCCCCCAAAACGGTTCCACTTAACTCCCAACCTATACCCTCCCGCTCCCCCTGCAACCTTTCCCCAACAACTTGCCCCTCTCCCTGGTGTAGACCATATTTGCTACTCTCTCCTTGGACTCCGTCCTCAGAGATGGCCTACCTCCTAACACAGGAGTACGTGCAGGGTATTCTAAATCCCTCTTTATTTGTCTTTAATGGGTTCCAAGATGAGCCTCTACAAAGCCCCAACTTTACAAAGTGTCAATCATGATCTGTGGAAATGTACCTTATTTCACCATGTCGACGATAGTCAGGCAAGCGCTTCCTCCTTCAGGATACTTGGGGTTTCTCTGCTGGAAAGGGGCCTCTTTGATTTCTTGTCCCGGTCCGTTGTATTGTTGTCCATTCCCAATAACGCAATGCCCGTGGAGTGTAAGCCTGGAGCCCCGTACTAGGGCCCGGATGATCTTCCTGGTATAGTCGCAAAATACATGCCCCCCCCTCCTCCTTTGTTGTGACTCAATATTATTTGCCTTCCTAACTAAACAAAAGGCCAAATGGGAAGGTCCATCTATATGGTATCTTTTGAGTTTGCAAATGCTGCAGGATTTCACGCATATCTTTTTTTTTGTAGGGTCAATGGAGAAAGATCCTGATACAGTTGGATTTAGTTCCTGTTAAGTGTAATTTGTGTTGCTTTTCTGGCTTCCCTTAGAATGTGTTCTTTCCGAGGGTAACATGCCAATGCCACTAAAGTGCCTCTACGTCAGGCGGCCGTGTCCTGGCGTTTCAGGCCGACCCTGTGAATTCTGTGGATAGGAATTATTACCTCTGCTTCTGCATTTAGTTGATCTTTGAAGACTCCTGTAACTTCCTCTCTTAAAGCTGAATCATTCACTGATTCCGGAATGTTCCATATACGAATATTGGACCTCCTCGACCTATTCTCCAAATGTTTGCATTGAAGCTCCACATTTTGTGTTGCCCTTGGCAGCTGTTCGAGGAGCTCCTCTGACTTTGTGGAATCCCGAGCCAGGTCTTGTAATGTCTTCTCATTAGTGTTCATTCTTTCCTCAAGAGAGGCGATGCCCTTCCGTATGTCTGACAGGGCGGATTTAAATTCAGTGGTGAAGGTGTCGAACTGTAGCTGTAAAGAGGCAGAACGTTTATCTTGAAAAACCTGAAAGCAGCGTTCTACTACTTCTTCGAGGCTGCCATGTTAGTATCAGTGTTGCCCCTTTGTAACTCTGCTGAATCGCTCATGTGCGCTGGGTCTTTTTGGGCCCCACTGACCTACGCCAACAGCTTCTGATTGGATTCTCTTTTGGTGTGAGTGGGACGGAGGAACTGCTCTCTTTTCTTTCCTTCCTGGGTCCTGGCATTGACCAAGTTCTTCCCTAGGACCTTTCTTGCTAGTAAGTTCTGGTCAGGTGTCACCCTTATTTACAGTTCCACTTTACTTTTCAGTTCTTCCAAAAAGTATCCAATATGAGTAATGTAGCTCTTTTTACTTCCCTATTTTCACTTATAGAGAGCTTCCCATTCACCCCCAGCTTGTCCGTCTGCGATTCGCTTCTCCACTTACTCCAAGGCTATTAGCATGGGCAAGTACCGCCTGTATATGTATTGAGATTGGCCCTGGTACCGTGCAATCGCCTCCTTAGCCCTCATTAGTTAAATGTGAGTGTTCTGAGTGCACAGTGGTGTTCCAAAGAGTTCCCGATGATGTATCCGACACACTGAGATTCCCCCCGGGAGTCCAAGGTCCTGTGAGACCCCCCTGCTTCGAGCCCTTGCCCTCCAGATTAATAGTTCAGTGTTCTGAAGAACTATGAGGTTATTCCTCTGATGCTGCCCCCAACTGCTAACTTCCCCAGGATCTCTGTCCTAGCACTTGTTGTTGTATCGATGCAGTTCAGTTTCAAGACATAGAGAGCTTGTCATCTGCGCCACCATAGCTCTCTCCGGGGGTCCACCGTCCCCCACTCCCACAGAGCCTGCTCCTGATGTATCTGACTGGGGTGCTGAAGGGAGCACTCACCGGTTATGCGATCTGGGCAGTATGTAACCTGCAATCCTCTCCGGAGGCTCACTATAATGCCGAACGGTGTCTTGGGCACCAGTCTTGCTGTGCAAGGGCACGCCTGGTCACAATGGGGCTCTCTGCCATTCTGGGCATTTTCTTGGGTGCGGCACCTTTTCTTCCTCATCGTCCACATAGCGGCTTCTCATTGCAAACTTGCGGGTGGGGCAGAGCCTTCAGCGTTCTCTTTTACCGCCTGTGAATTTGTGCCGGGCCCAACATTACTTCCCTCAGCAATTGTGAAGTACACGGCACTCGTCTACAGGACTCCACGCCAATCCCCTTCCGATATGTTCACAAAATTAGCCTTGCCTTGTATTGCTCTAACGCGTTAGGTATGAGTTCCATATATTGTGTAGTTGGAGCTTGCTGCGCAGATCACTGCTTCCAATGGGGCACGGAGCCATCATGAAAACCATCCTTGAGCACCTAGAAGCATTTTCATTTGCTTGGTTGCCTAGTGTCATCAGCACACTGCAAATCATTAAATCGATTCAACCCAAAACCAACGCCTGGAGTCCACTTCCCCACCCCGATAACAAACTCATACCCGTCTCCTACATTTTCACTCCCCTCAATACAAAATCAATAACTGCAGCCTGCCTCCCCCCTGCAACCACAAAAGCAACACCTGGTGTACTTCCTCCACACCACGCATTCTGCCTGCCTGCTCCCACATCACGAGACCACCTTGTGGTATCACTCCTCCTCACCCAGACCCCAGACCTGTCATCCTGTCTCCCCTTGTTTCTAACCCACATTGTCAGGTCAACGACATGCATTAAACATTCTAATAGTTGTTGTCGTAGCTTGCCATCAAGGATTGAAAGAGAAGATTTAGAGGCTAAATAATTAATAATGAACATCATTGGGTACACAGTGAATACATACACATGAAACATGGATGTTATATGTGTGTTGTCCTTATTTCACAACCTCCCCTCAGATTGCATTCCAGTTCACGGCATGTTATGCTGCGTTACATAATGTGACGATTCTTTAGGTCATTTTGCATACATGTTTAATGTCTAAGTGCCGTGAAGCACCCACAAGGAGGCAGGTTTCACTCCCCAAAAACCAAAATAATTTTAAAAAACAAAGTAGCGGCATGTGGTTTCTTTCTTTCTTTCTTTCTTTCTTTCTTTCTTTCTTTCTTTCTTTCTTTCTTTCTTTCTTTCTTTCTTTCTTTCTTTCTTTCTTGATCCTATACAAAACATATAAGATATTTACCACATATAATCACATACAATTCTGTGAATCATGTATATACATCTATGCTTCTAAAACATCACAATCGTAGCACAACTGAAAGCATTCAACACATAACATTTCATTATCTCAAGTTAGTTAGTGACCTTGCACTTTCTGTGGATCGCAGCCGCAACTAGGGATCTCTGTGTTAAATTCCTTATTTCATCTTCTTCATCAATATCTTTCTAAAAACAACTAAAATAACTAGCAACAAATATACACTGAGTATCATGAAGTAACATTTGCATGATTTTTAAGATATCAATTAAAATTAAAAATTCTGTTATTTCGTACCTTTTCGCCAAACATTTCCAAGCCTGATTGGATAGTGGAGGACAATAGCAGCACTTTTCCAGATGTGCGCTCTTATGATGTCCATGTTTTAGGTGCAGCAATCCAAGCGTGAAAAAACAGGCACACGCGTGTGATTCATGGAAGTCCCTGCGCGTGTTTTCCTCGGTATGTGCGCCAAACCCGTGCATGGCGCACACGTCACTTTAACAACCCGAACGGCGTGCGCGACGCGCACAGTGAAAGCGCACAACCTCGGAATGGAGAACAACGCGCGAAAATAAGGGCGTAACTGGGATGTACTGCTGGGAAGCAGACGGAACGCCCACACGCACGCGAACCACAGGTATTCATGGAATCTAATAGGGCAAAGCCGCGCACGGCCAAAGACACGCACAGGCCTAAACACGTCCGCCACACGAAGGCAGGCGGTAGCGTCCCTGCGCATCACAAAAGCGCCAATATACAGCAATGATGAATGTCCCATACTGCTATTGTGCCTGTGCGAGCGGGGTACGTGCATTTCAGGGGTTCGCGTGAAGTTTTTCACGCGATCGGGCCTGTGTGAGCGGGCTATGTGTATTTCAGGGGTTCGCTGGAAGTTTCACACGCGATCGGCCTGGGGGAGCGGGCTACCACTCACCGTCTGCCTTGCATGTAGAAGAACGCGTAGCCAACACCCGCTGTGAAGTAATACCGTGTGAACCCCAACGGCTGGAAAACACACGCACCCCACGAAAAGCACGTACAGAGCAATGTAAAGGCACGTGGGATCTACAAGCCCTGCCAGGGAAAAGCCTGTGCGTGAAACGTCACAGACGCGCTTACGCGCTAAGGGCCTTTGGTCCAATGAAATCGCGTATGCATGCTGACGCACTTACGCGCTAAGGGCCTTTCCTCGAATTACACGCAGACGTGCAAGATTTTCACGTGCCAAATCACTCCGTATCAAGCTGGCCACGCGAAAGCACACGGAAGACCACGCTCCTGCCCAAAAGGCCGAATTACTGCCCCCCCAGAGCCCCGAGCAGCCTCCCACGAGCCATCTGCTTCTGCCTGCCTGCCGCCACCGTGCCCTGCCATTTGGTGCCTGCACATCAGCCATCTGCAGGGGTCCATTTTCTGTGTCCACCCCTGCTGGAACAGAAGACTCCCGACTGGGATACCATCACTCCACAGCCCAGCCCCAGGACCCAGTTGCCCACCCACTCCTGCCTCTGGGGTTGCCATGTCAGGCACTGCAACATCTGGCACCACTGGCAACCCCCGGCCAGAGAGGCAGAGGGGCACCAGCTTCACTGCCACCGAAGTTGGTGTCCTGGTGGAGCAAGTCCTGGGGCAGTATGATGCCCTCTTCGGAAGTACGCGCGCCAACAAGGAAGGACGGACTCTGATCTGGACGGACATCGTGACTGCCATCAACGCGGAGGAGGTGGCAGTCCGCGACTACCAACATGTCAAGAAGCGCTGGCAGGACCCTCTTGAAGGCCCGGCGCCTCGTGGAGTGGGGCCGGGGCCGCATGAGTACCATCCAGCTGAGGGTCCTGGAACGCGTAGGCCCAGCGCTCCACGCCGAGATCCTTGAGAGGCAGACCCATCTGGAGTTGAGCGGTAAGTGGCCAAGCATTGCTGTGTGAGACAGGGCATGTCGCAGTGTGCTGGTTGTCTTGATACTTGCCTGTATGTGTGACATAGGCCATGTATGCATGTGTGTGTGCAGGGACGTCATGCATGTGAGACCAGTAATGTGTGAACCACACGGTTGGTGCATGTGTTCAAATGCAACATGGGGTGTCCTATGCGGAATGGCCACATGAGAGCATGCCAGTCTCTGTTCCTGGACATGGGAATGGGTGCTGATGCCATGTACATGTATGCTGTCCATGTCTGTGTGTCTGACCTGCGTGTCTGTGACTTGTGAATGCCAGGGATGCATGACACATGTCTGTCGCAATGTTCAGGTTCACTGATGCAGCCTAGTCATCCTTGTATCCACTGTGTCTGTGGTGTACGAGGCCAGATGGATGAAAGTACGTTGAAGTGGGTGCATGTGATAAGCATGACCCATGATGCATGTGAGTTCCAAAACAACATTGCATGTTTCAAGAATCCCTTGGACATGTATGCTGATGTCCATAGCATGCGCCATGCCTGTTACTGCATGTGTTTTACCTGCACTGACCCATGTGTTGTGGAGGGACATGATGGAAGGGATCTTTGACAGTGCCACTCATCTGCTATTGCTTCCTGTCTAGGGGACCATTGTACAGTACCCTGATGCTTGTGTTCTATGTCTCCCTCTACACAGTGCCAAGTGAAGAAGAGGGCAGAGACGGCGCTGTGGAGCAAAGCGGCGGGGATGCCCCCACGGCTGCAGCGGAAGGGGTGGGTGAGCCCCCACAGGGGTTTGCAACGGCGGAAGACGGTGTGGAGCCATCCAGGTTGGTGGTTTCCACAGAGGAGGAGGAGGCCGCTACTGAGGTGCACATGGGGCCTGGTGGGGGCATCCCTGCTGGTGCAAGTGTTGCAGTCCAGGGGCAGGAGGCAGCACAGGTCGCCGTGGAGGGGCCTGTGCATGTCACTGTCCCTGACACTGTGACTGCACCACCATGCACCAGCAGGGATGCCCCATCCCAGGCCCGTCCGCAGGTAGGGGGGAATGTCCATGTCATCTGACTCCCCTCCACCTGCGGACGAGGGGACCCCTGGCTGTATGGAGAAGGTCCTGATTGGTGTCGCGTTGCGCACAGGTGCAATTCATGATGAGGTGCGTGCTTCCCGGGAGGAGCATGCACGTCATCACGCAGAGCACTGTGCCGATGTGGCCCAGTTGGGATCGGCCATGGTCGGGGTTTCCTACGTGTGTCGGCCAATCTGGCGACCCTCTCCTCCTCTGTGGAGACTATGCACCAGTCGTTCCCCATGCCGTCTTCCGGCCCAGATGCCACCAGGGCCCCCTGTGGACCTGCCCTGACCAACGCAGCCAGCTCGGTGGGGATCCCATCCCTGCCACAGTCGGGAGTCGGAGGTCCAGCAGGTGTGGACACCACAGCAACTGGACCCCAGCAGATGGAGGATGTGCCGGCATCATTGGGCAGGGCACGTGCACGACGGCGTCGGTGGATTCCATCAGCCTGGATGCCGTTGTGCTGGCAGAGGCAGTTGCGTCAGAGGCTGCAGCGGAGTCAACGTGGGAGGCATCATGGCTCGGGGCCATCTACATTGGAGGGGCAGGCATCGGCCGGAGGGCAGGAGGACCCAGGACGGGAAGGGTCTTCCGTGTGGCAGCGGTTGGGCCAGCAGATAGGTGCGGAGCGGCGGCGGGCGGAAGAGGCGCGGCTCACGATGGTCAGGGTGGAGAACTCCATGCGGAGGGCCCTGAGGCGGGCTGAGTGCCTCGAGGCAATCCGCAGGGGGTTGGAGGAGGAGATGGCGTCGTCCCTGCGGACCCTCGGGGCCATGGAACGGGACCGCCTCCGGGACATCGAACGGGAGTTCGATGATGCCCTGGCCCGGGACACCACGGAGTGAGCCGCTGGACTTGCCCGCCGCCTTTTTATATAGTTATTTAGGTTTAGGTTTCATTTCTTTATTCTTATGATTTGGAGTCGACGGACACTGCTCCACTTTTTGTATATAGTTGTATTTTAGATAGGGTTTTTTGTAGGTTTCATTTCTTCAGTTGGGCTCATGGACCCTGGATACTTTGTAGATAGTTGGACATTGGATTTGGATTTGTTTTAGCTTTTATTTTTTCTCCATGGAGCAATGGTTTTCTATTTGGTTTTTCCCTTGATTTACTTTTTATGGAGTGTGACTTTGGACGACATTTCTTTGGATTATGATTTCTTGTTTTTGATTTAAAATGGGACAGGCAGATTATTTTTTTTTTTACCTCTGTTTGTTTCATTTTATTGCCATTCATGTTGTTTTTAAACATTTTTTTGAATCATACTTCAATGTGTGGTATCATCTCATTGGTTTCATGCATGTCATGATATGGGTTTTCAGGTTCGCTTGCAACCATTGTGTGTGTGTGTGTGTGTGAGACACATGTGTTCATTTACATTGTTTCCATTGGGGTTGTATCATGTAATTGCCTTCTCTATGTGGGCAGATGGGATGCTTGGTTGGGTCTTTGGGCTGGGGAGGCTGGCCATGAGGGCCATTATTGAGGATTGTCAGGACCTGTGGGCAGGGGGACATGAGTGGGACATGAGTGGGGGCCTGCTGGCAGGTGCCCCACAGTGCTGGGGGGTGGGGGTGCTGGGGAACATGAGTGGGGGCCTGGTGGAGGGTGCCCTGCACTGCGGGGGGTGGGGGTGCTGGGGAACATGAGTGGGGGCCTGCTGGCAGGTGCACCACAGTGCTGGGGGGTGGGGGTGCTGGCGAACATGAGTGGGGGCCTGGTAGAGGGTGCCCTGCACTGCTGGGGGGTGGGGGTGCTGGGGAACATGGGTGGTGGCCTGCTGGCAGGTGCCCCACAGTGCTGGGGGGATGGGGGTGCTGGGGAACATGAGTGGGGGCCTGCTGGCAGGTGCCCCACAGTGCTGGGGGGTGGGGATGCTGGGGGACATGAGTGGGGGCCTGCTGGCAGGTGCACCACAGTGCTGGGGGTGGGGGTGCTGGGGAACATGAGTGGGGGCCTGGTGGAGGGTGCCCTGCACTGCTGGGGGATCGGGGTGCTGGGGAACATGAGTGGGGGCCTGCTGGCAGGTGCACCACAGTGCTGGGGCGTGGGGGTGCTGGGGAACATGAGTGGGGGCCTGGCGGAGGGTGCCCTGCACTGCTGGGGGGTGGGGGTGCTGGGGAACATGAGTGGGGGCCTGCTGGCAGGTGCCCTGCACTGCTGGGGGATGGGGGTGCTGGAGAACATGAGTGGGGGCCTGGTGGAGGGTGCCCTGCACTGCTGGGGGGTGGGGGTGCTGGGGAACATGAGTGGGGGCCTGGTGGAGGGTGCCCTGCACTGCTGGGGGGTGGGGGTGCTGAGGGACATGACCAAGTGTGCAGGGTAGTCCCCTGTGGTGTGGGCTGCCTGCAGGGGCCGTGGAGGGTGTACAGGGAACACCTGGGAGGACCCACCCAGCCAATCGCGTGTGAAACTTCCCGCGCATCCCTGAAATACACGTACCCAGCCAAATCGCGTGTGAAACTTCCCGCGAACCCCTGAAATACACGTACCCAGCCAAATTGCGTGTGAAACTTCCCGCGAACCCCTGAAATACACGTACCCAGCCAAATCGCGTGTGACACTTCCCGCGAACCCCTGAAATACACATACCCAGCCAAATCGCGTGTGAAACTTCCCGCGAACCCCTGAAATACATGTACCCAGCCAAATTGCGTGTGAAACTTCCCGCGAACCCCTGAAATACACGGACCCAGCCAAATCGCGTGTGGAACCTCCCGCGAAACCCTGAAATACACATAATCCGCTCCCCCAGGCCCGATCGCGTGAAAAACTTCACGCGAACCCCTGAAATACACGTAGCGCGCTCCCCCAGGTCCGATCACGTGAAAAACTTCACACAAACCCCTGAAATACACGTAGCCCGCTCCCCCAGGCCCGATCACGTGAAAAACTTCACACGAACCCCTGAAATACACGTAGCCCGCTTGCCGTGATGGTACAGGGTTTGCGCAGCCCTTTGCGCTGGATTGGGGATTTTAATGGCTTTTCCCTGCGCGAGGGGCGTTCTTGGGGGCGTAACTGGCGCTGCTGCAGGGTCGCTGCGCCACTGTGCGCCATGGCTGCCTAGGGATGCTAAAATCCATGAATACGCTGTGCGGCGAAATGGGTTTTGGCGCACGCGGCTGGCGCAGACTGCCGCACGCGCACACTCTGCGCCAGCCGCGTGCGCCACTTGTGCGCTGGATTCTATGAATTACCCTTCAAATGTTGTACCTCGTGTGTAGTCTGAACTCCAACACATATCTTTAAAACATTCGTCATTTAGTTTTACAAAGCTGTTGAAGGGTTTCAGGTCATAGTTTACACCCATACGATGTAAAAATGAGCATTGAGGGGTGCAACGAGATTTGATGTACAAAGAACCTCTACGTTTTAAAACCTGACTTTTCAATGAAACCAAGCCTAATTTGAGCCGAAGATAAGCCATTGAGGTAGATGGGAGACAGACGTAACCATTGTCTCCAAAAAGCACCTCAACAATATTGAGCCATGTGAGATCTTTCATGGCTAAGGCTTCAAGACCATATAATATGGCTGGTGTAAAGCTTTGTTTACATAGTCTGTCTGGCCTGCAAATTTGCTGATCAAACAGGTCTCCACAATGCATTTCTAGTTTTTATCAGCACACAGTTCAATTCCTAGGTAAGGGTAACTGTCAACATACTCAACACGATGAGAATCTATTTGAACCTTCACTCTGGGAAGCTGATTACTTGCTACCAACATGATTTTGGTCGCATTCATGTTAATAACTAGGTCGTTTCGATCTGCGAACTCAGTAAGGGCCTTACATTTGTTTTTGCTCCTCTTATTTTTGTATCTAACAAGACTAGGTTGCCTGCATAGAGCAAACTCACAATATGTCTAGTACCAAGCTTTATAGAACATCCCTCAGCAGCCAACTGGAAGATCGGCTAAATATAGATTGAACAGAAGTGCAGCTACGATACCGCCTTGTCGGACCCCTCTGTTCACCTCAATAGGTGATGTCACTGTCCCGGCATTATCAAGTCGCACTCACACACTGTTACCAGAGTATAAGTATATAATAATATAAATATAAATAATATAATAATAGACAACCCCAAGACTGCAAATTCGTCCATAGAGTGACTCGATTGACAGAATCAAATGCCGCGCTGAAATCCACCCAAACAACATAGAGTGCTGGATTGCCTTTTTGTGCAGCTTCACACATGAATGCACCCAGCAACCTAATATTATGTGTGGTCGCAGACCCACATCGGAAACCTGTTTGGGTGTCATGCAGTATATTGTTCAACCCAGGATTGAAGGGCTTTCAACACAAAAGTAGTGAACAGTTTGCCTGTGACATCTAACAGAGAAGGGAGTCGATAATTTGTGGGACATAATCCATCACCTTTCTCGTGTATCGGCAAAAGAATTGTCCGCACGCACTTCCGAACCACTCAGTTACCTTGGAAAAGTGAAGGAATACCAACAGTTCCCATTGCTAGATTTTAGCACCAAGAGACAGGGTCATCACCTTCATTGTTCCTCTCCCTATTCTACTTCTGATCCCCGAAGGTGTTGCTCCCCGAAACAGGATCCTCCCCATTCCTTACATGGGTCTGATTTAAGGACAGCATTCGACAACCCGTTGGGTCCTGGTGCTCGAGGGTTCTTCAGGTTTACTATTGCCTTCTGGATTTCATTTAGTTTATGAAACTGATGCCATGAGGCCCAGAGTAGACCGGGAAATGCAAGGTAGGTGTACACTTTATCACAGAAAGTATCCATTAACACAAATCATAAACCGCACACATTGACTAAATAATCAAAATCGATATAAAAAACCTCAGAATGCTCTAGAAATTCTTCTAAAAGCTGCTATTACAAAAACATCACACATAAAATCTTTGTTATAATTCCTAAACAAGGACATGGCATCCATACATATCTTGGTATTATTTTCAATGAAATGTGGCGTAAGCCATCGCCTTCTAAAATCTATTTTAAAACGTACAAATGAATACAAAATGTCAAGATATCCACTTCTTTGCCGCAAGCACACATTTTGTCGAAACCCAACCAACTCGTTCTGCCATTAAGGGGAGCACAATGAATTGAATCATTAAGGTTGTTCTTCTGCACTCATGGGACTAAATTTTACTTATGAAATTAGATGATGCAATAATTTCCTCTAAACCCACGCGCGCTTTTCTATACAAATCTAATCACTGTACATTTTCGATTCTGGACAAAGTTCTTCAAGGCTCAACCTCTATGGCTCATTTTTTAAGAAGGGCCTTGTGTTGTGGCTTATATCCATTACTAAAAGCAGCGACCTACCCAAAACTGCACCTTGCCAAACACCACAATACAATTGTATTGGCACCCGCTCCTGAAAATGGTGCCACGAGGCCCAAAGTAGACCTGGAAATGCTAGACTTTTAAGCAGATTCTGCACCCCTGTTGTGATCTAAAATCCTTTAGGCTGCCCTCTAACGGCAGGACAAGGTAACTGCAGCCCAGGTCGAGAAGATTATACAAAGGCTGGATATGCAGATTAACTCCCATAAGAGCCCAGCCTCAGTCTAAGAGCTGTCCTGCCTCACAAGCCACTTGAACAGTCCAAATAAAGTTCCAAACAAGACTCAAGTACCTCCAGTAAATCCCAGTCCAAGGCTTTGCCCCCAGAGGAGACATTGTTGAAAACCACCCACCCTCATTCAAACGTACCCATATTTCCATCCAGCTTTCCAGTCTATAAATCCTGGCCATTTGTGACCGTTTGCAAAATGGCTTTGCCCGCCTTGTTTATTGGGCTTTGTACATGCGTAGACTTACAGTGGCACCCTGGCACTGCGGCAATCTTGACCAATGCTGAGCCAAAGACAGTGCTCAGTGTGCGTGAACATTTTGCACAAACAGACAAGCCTGAGCACTTTGAGACTACTGCCATTTAGGTTTGCCACAGTATAAAAACATACATGGCAAACGTACATTTCTTTTACTTTTTTTTACTTTAGTTTATTTATAGTGCGCAGCCATAAACCCTTAGGTGTGAGGGCGCGGACAAGACAGTACACATGACACAAAACACATAAGGACCGGGCAGAAGGGGAAAGCAACATCTACCCAGACAGAGAGAGGCAGGAGAGGACCCAAAGACTGATTATTTATCGAAACAACCAGGTTTTCAGCTTTTATTTAAACAAACACAAGGACCAATGGTTTCTCAATGTGGCAGGTAGTGCGTTCCATAAGGAGGGGGCAATGCCACAGAAGGCTCCTCCCTGCACCTTCTTAGTCTTACATCTGGGCAGAAATAAGAGATTTTGATTGCTAGATCTCAAGTTTCTGTAATTGGGTTTTTCCTTGATATGGTCTTGTAAATCGGTAGGCATCGTACCCATTCGGCACTTGAATGTAATTACCAGTAGCCTGAAAG
Organism: Ambystoma mexicanum; assembly: GCF_040938575.1. NCBI lineage: Eukaryota > Metazoa > Chordata > Amphibia > Caudata > Ambystomatidae > Ambystoma > Ambystoma mexicanum. The sequence goes on from NC_090931.1 coordinate 1,547,064,874, forward strand.
TGATACGAGCCTCCACAGGAAGCCAGTGCAGGGCACGGCGTGACTCCGTTACGTGGGCACGCGCGGATAGGCCTGACACCACTCTCACAGCCCCATTTTGAACAACTTGAAGCCAATTGATCGAAGCTTTGCTAGCTCCTGCCATAAGACTACAACAATAATCAATCTTTGCGCCTATTATTGCTCGCGCAATTGCTTTCGCATTATCTTGAGAGATATAAGGTCTCAAGTGGGCTAATAGTTTGGATTTTAACCTTGGGGAGAGTGATGATTTCTACATCTGCCAACAGAAAATGTTTATTCTCTGGGTCCAATTTGGACAGGGTGCCTACTGAACCGACAGCAATGAGTTCCGTCTTGCCTCGATTGAGTGCCAGATTGTTCTGCATCATCCAGCGCTCAATGATGGCAAATATTCTATTTAGTTCTATTTCGTCCTGGCAATGAGATCCTGAGAACGGGATGACACATTGCGTGTCATCCGCGTAGTTGGAAAAAAGAATCCCTTCATGCTCAAGATGCGCAAAGAAAGGAACCATGAAGATGTTATATAAATACGGCGAAGTGCAAGCACCCTGAGGTACTCTGAACAACACAGGGATGGGCGGCACCATTGCGTCCTCTGCACTAACTCTGCTAGTTCTATTAGATAGGAAGGATAACATCCATTGAGTAGCTTCTGCTGAAAAATGTGCTACTTCCTTAAGCCGCTCGGCCAAGATGGTATGATCAACAAGATCGAAAGCTGCGGATTGATCCAAGGTGATGAGCATGGAGGCAAGGCCTTTGCCCATTCTCTTAAGTAGTTTGGATTTAAGATCTAATAGAGATGTTTCAGTCCCAAAACCTTGTCTGAACCCTGATTGTAAGGGGTTTAGGATGGGATACAGGTTAAGATGTTGGGCAATCTGTGAATAGGCCACTCGATCAAAGATCGTAAGAAGGAAAGGAGTGTTGGTTATCGGCCTATAGTTAGCCGGGATGCTTTGGTCCAATCCTGTTTTTTTCAGTAATGGTGTAACCCAGGCTTGTTTTAATTCATTAGGGACCACCCCAGTTGTCAAGGAGGAGTTAATAAATGTACAAATGGACTGTACTAGCGCCGGCGGGCAGGTCTTAATGATGATAGAGTAGCAGGGATCACCCGTGCATTTTCGTAGCCTTAAGTTTGGAAATCACCAAAGCTAAGTCCTTGGTGGTGATGTGGCTAAAATAAAATATAGGGATATCCTCATCCCTCACAAAGGATGTATGAGCCCCACTGACCCCAATGTCGGCAATCAGGGCTTTTTTAGTAGAGATGCCTTCTCGGATCCCTCCAATTTCTGTGACATGGCATTCTGGATATCAAGGCACCATCTGTCGTCTCTAATAATGGTGGTGGCCTTTGGTTGGGGTATCAACTCCTGTTCTTTGAGATTCTTAAATAGTTCCCTCGAATGAGAAAGTCTTAAATCATGATATGATTTCTTGGCTGCCACTATGGCTGCCTTTATAATTCTTAGATGCAACTTTAAAGTTAGTTAGGGCTCCAGTCGTCTGATTAGCCTGCCAAATATAGAAGAGTTTAAGCGACTCGGCTTTAAGTGTTTGTAATTCAGGGGAGAACCATGGTTTACTTTTTTTGCTCTCAGTACATTTCTGTTTACGTTTAAGAGGAGCAAGAGTATTGGCCACTATATCCAATGTGGTCTTAAGTTTAAAGGCCATGGAATCTGTTGTCTCTGTGTCTACGATATCAGAAGAGAGCCTGAGCATGGGTTCAATTCTTTCATAAGTCAAAAACTTGACACTCCGTTCCAACAGTGAAACACTTGTGTATAGGCGCGTTACAAATGCCATATCATATCATAACACTGAGGATGCAAGCTTCAGCTTGATTTTAGTAGGGAACGGCGCTGAGACTGAGAAGTGCACAAAGGCATGATCAGACCAGGGACAGGGGGATACCCTCATACAAAAAACAGGAAATGCCAGGTGGAAAGGCTTGAGTGTGCATCCAAACGAATATCCACGGGAGAAGTGCTGATAACAGTTCTTTTTTTCCTTTTTCCTTTCATGTTTCTTGACATTTTCTTTTGCAAATACATACTGAATTAAAACTCAATAATTGCAAAACATCCTTGACCATATCCCACATCCCTCCCCCTAGCTCCCCCCAGTGTGTTACACACAATGACCATTCTACCAGTCAGGACAGTGGATCAGTTACATAAGGCAGAAGAAGGAAAATGAATGGCGGCACAGGTTCATTGCATACCTCGTTACTCCCCCTGCAAAATGTGCCTGACCTAGGATCAAGCCTTACACATGATAGAGAGTATCGTGTCAGAGGTCAATGTTTCAGTCTGTCACTTCCCCATTTTAAAATAAAAATTAACCAATGAACATGGAACCACACAATCGTTAACCACAGCCGACAATTTTTCATACGTGCATATATCCCAGAGTTTGTTCATCCAGTCATTTTGTGAAGGTGTGGCATAGCCTTTTCATTTCTGGGCTAAGGCTACTATTCACTAATATTTGGGAATCAGAATTTTACTATCTTCTTCTGGGATGCTCAACAATACTTGTAAGAGTTCTAGGTCGGGGGATATTCCAACTGTGTCTTTGATGCAACTAAGGACTTCGGACAAGTAAACATTTACCTTTGGGCACGACCACCACATGTGGTACCATGAACCAATCTGACCACAATGTTTGGGGCAGAGAGGGGAAGATCCCCCGAACATCCTGGAAAGTCTCAGGGGTGGTAGATGCCAGCAGTGCAATACTTTGAAGTTGTGCTCCATTGCAGAGCTATAAAGATTACTAGAGAACATTAGTTTATATATCTTACACCAGGTAACTTCTGGAATTTCCCGTCCTGTTTGTTCAGCCCAATATTTCCTAAAGTTCGGTCTCCCTTCTAGCTCCGTCATGACAATCACTTTGTATAGTTTAGAAAGTATTCCCTTTCTTGAGGTGGCTTCATTAATTACTTTCTCAAAGGGTGTAAGGGCTCGTGAAATCCTGAGTACCATCTTGGGTAGACATAATACCTTTGAGGTGCAGGTACTCACATTCACTCAATGACTCAGCTCCCAGAATCCCAGTCAGGGAATTGAATTCAATGAAATGGTCCTCTGAGAACAGTTGCCCGGCTATTTCTAGCACCTTGTTGGACCATTTCTGTGAGTGGCGAAAGCCCAGACCACCAACACCCAGCGGGGGCCCCCACACCAAACTTAGCAGAGATGGACAGGAACAGAGGAGGTTATTAAATGTACCCTTTTTCCATAGACTTCACATGACTGCAAGAGTTGGGTGTCTCCTAATATTGTTGGAATAGCTTTTATTGGTGACTTTCTTTGGGTGAGTATATAGGTCTTCGATGAAAGTCCAGTATGTACCTAACTCATCCCTAAGGTGTTCCAACATAACATGTAGTTGGGCCGCTTTATAATACAGCCAAAAGTCAGGGAGGCCGAAGCCGCCAAAATCTCTAGGAAGGGTTAAAGTAGCCAATTTAATTCTGGGCCTCTTCCCTTTCCATATACGTTTATTTATGTAAAGTTTGGTTTGGAAAAGAAGGATTCCAGGAGAGGAGTCGGAAGAGCAGTAAACAAGTACAGCACCTGGGCTAGTACATTCATCTTTACTGTCACCATTCGCCCAAACCATGAGAGTGTTAAAGGGGCCCATCGTACAGTGAAAGTTTAAAGTCAGTGACCCCACACTGAATTCCTGCATTCTCTTGGTTTTCCCTAATTGCAATTGCCAGAGACTCCATCGTAAGGGCATATATCAAGGGAGAAATGGGGCAGCCTTGCCTAGTTCCTCTGGACCAGTGGAAAGGGGCTGATATAGTGCTGTTCACTGCCACCCTAGCCATCGGGTCACTATAGAGGGCTGAGATCCATTGCCTGAAGTTACTACCAAACCCCATCTTTTGCAAGACCTTTCCCACGTAGCACCACTCCACTTGGTCAAAGGCTTTCTTGGAGTCTATTGAAACCAAGTAAGCTCTCATTCCCTGACTTTGTGCCTCATGTATTAAGTTGATTGTTTTTCTTATATTATCAGAACCTTGACGGTACAGGATAAACCCAACCTGGTCCCCATGGATCAAAGAGGTCATTAGGTGATGGAGTCTATTGGCCAATACTTTTGCCATGATCTTTCCATCCGTATTCAGTAAGGAGATGGGGCGATACGATTGGTATTGGGATGGGTCTTTTCCTTCCTTCGAGATACCTACTATTAGGGCATGGATCTCGGGAGCATGCCTGTTTCCAGCGCATGATTAAACAGTCATAAATGGGGATAGAGTGGAGCGGTACATTTTAAAGAATCAGACTTTGTACCCATCTTCCCCCGGCGCTGTGTCCCCCTCATTATTACTAATGGTATCAACTACTTCCTCCTCAGTAATAGGGGCTTCTAACGCAGCTACTTTATCCGGTGAAAGACACTGGATGGGAAGAGAGTTCAGGAACTGGTCAATAAGAGATGCCTCCTCTTAGTATTCGGACCTATAGAGGGTTTCATAACATTTATGAAATTACTCTGCTATCGAGAATCATTAAGGAGTTTTTCTCCTCTTACTGGTTGTATTGCAACTACCCTTCTGGCATTTCTTTGCTCCCTTAATCTCCAGTCTAGAATTGTATCCGCTCGTTTCCCCTTCTCCATGTGATTCTGTTTTAGAAACGCCAACTTTCATTCCGTTTGGTAAATCAAAAGGGCTTTCGATTTGGCTTTGCATTTCTGGAGTTTTTCCCGATCACCTGGCAGCATTTGGGATTTCAATTCCCCTCCCCCTAACCCCCCGGTTGCAGTTTTTCTATTTATCACCTAAGAGCCAACTGTTGCGCTGGTCTTTTTCTCTTCTTTTTGGCTCCCATTCCTATCAAGATACCTCGGATCATAGCCTTAAATCATCCCATATTCCCGGAATCCCCACTTCACCATTGTCATTAAAATGAAAGATTTCTCTGATCGGCTTCGAGAGTTTGTGCAAGCTCCTTATCTTTTAACAACAGGTCGTTACAGGAACATCTGCATCGTGTTTATCTGATGACCATTCTCCTATTCTGATTTTCACCAGGTCATGGTCTGACCACGGCATGGACTCTGTGGTTGATTCCAACACTGTTTTTTAATGGGCTTTCAATAACGAGGTAGTCTATTCTTGAGAATGTGTCGCACACTCTTGAGTAGTAGGTAAACAGGGGTCCCAACCACGCACATGGGTAAGAGAGTCCACAATCCCTAACTCTGCATTCGTCTGTTGAAAACGGAGAGCTTTCTTGTACTGCATTTGGGACGCTACATGTGGGTCTGTTCTTTTCCTGTCTTAGTCATGGTCCAGGACCGTATTAAAATCACCTCTTATAATCCAAGAACCTTCTACAAAGGATTGAATCTGCCAGTGTGTCTCCTGCAGAAACATGAGGTCTAACTTCAATCGGTTAAATTCACGTATTGTTAAAGATCTCTTATTCAGGGAGTTTAATCCTCTAGCATTCAGTGAACCCAGTGCCATAGTATTAACCACATTGGCCATTTAGGTCTGTGTCCGAATCATTGTTGTTTCTCTTTTTAGTGCTGTCTAGTATGAGAACTGATGCCTTAAACCTAACATTTATGAATGTTGGTATCCCAACCCTCTGTAGAATGGCCTTGATTGAATTATATAACGTGAAAGCCCCCTTGTGGACTCCTGGCGACATCTACGACATCATTGGGCCAGACCACCAAATGCTACCCCACCCTTGGGCTTTCTATTTTTACCCTGTCATCTCTGAGCCCCCTTCAGTAAGCCCCCTTCATTTACAATTAATATGCTACTTATTCACTATGAAATAGGAGAAACAATCTAATGTCCTGTATCATGAAGACAGATAGAAGAACAGATCTATCACGTGAGGCTTGAGAAGCCTCACAGCACTTCAAAGATGGTTACATACTTGCTCAGCTCCTAATGTTTGGAATGGTCACCATCTCCCTTCAGAGAGCAGCTGACGATCGCCTCGTCCCCTCAAGATTAAGGGGGAATACCGAATTTAGTTTCTTAAATTTACAAAGACCTCTGACTCTGCGTCTATCCACAGAGCCTTTACTTTTCGGGGTCTTACTCTGCGCCCCCTCTCGCCCTGCGAGGGCGGCCATCGGAGCGGCCTATGTGAGAATTTCCTGCATCACTCTGTTGATGTTGTCTACTGTTATAGGGCTATATTTAAATCCTTCAAACTCGAAGGCGAGTGAGAAAGGGAACCCCCATCTATATCGCACTCCTTTTGAGCTAAGCCATTTCGTCAAGTGGGTGCAGAGCCTTCTTCAAGTTAGATTAAATGCTGATAGGTCTTGGAATATGGTGAATTGCGAAGCTCCCCAATCTACCGGACCCTTCTTTCTCGCCATGTCCAAGATCTTAGCTTTCTCTTTGTAATATTGGAATTTAGCCAACACTGACCACGGTCCACAGCATCACCTTCCTGCTCTGTGTGCTCTATCGATGGTGGGCTCAGTGATGTTATCGTCATTGAAGACCTTTCTAATGACGTCATTTATGGATTTGATTATGTCACCTTGCGTTTCTCCATCTCGTTCTAGAAAGCCCAAAAATATTAGGTTAATCTGCCGTGCTCAGTTTTCAAAGTCGTCCATTTTCAAGGCACACTGCTCTTCCCTTCTTTCCAATTCCGAGATTCTCACATCCATTTGGGTCTCTAATATGCCAATCGAGGATTGATTTGCCTCAAGTCCCTGGATTCTGTCATACATATTGTCCACTTTCTTATGAAGCCCATCAGGCCTTTTGCCAATGTCTGCTCTGTCCACTTAGTCCAGGTTCGTTTGCACAGTGAGAGTACTGCGCCTATTTTAACCTTGTTTTTTAGAGTCTGTATCCTTATTTTTAAAGTGTCATTTTTCATGTGCCCTTCCCTATTGTGCTTAAAATCACCTCCTACCGTACTTCCTTAATGTAGTGTCTGCATATCTGCAGATACTTCAGTTTTTAAAGGTAGCACGCGCTTAGCAGCTTAAAGAACTACAATTCCCAAGAATTTGTAGTTCTAGTTCAGATAAATCAGCCCGACAGGCGCGTCAGCGACGGTCTGCAATTGTTAGAGCATTTAAAGTCAGCGAGACTTTACTTACTTCTTACGTCCACTTAGTCCAGGTTCGTTTGCACAGTGAGAGGAAAGTGTTTTAACTTATTTGTACTGCACCTATTTCAACCTTGTTTTTCAAAAGTCAGTATCCTTATTTTGAACGTGTAATTTTACGTGTGCCTTTCCCTATTGTGCTTAAAATCATCTCCTGCCGTGCTTCCATACTGTAGTGTCTGCATAACTGCAGATACTTCAGTTGTTAAAGGTTGCGCGCGCTTAGCAGCTTAAAGAACTACAATTCCCAAGAATTTGTAGTTCTTGCACAGATAAATCAACCCGACAGACCCGTCAGCGCCGGCGTGTCGGGGACAGTCTGTAATGGTCCGTATAAGTTACGCAAAGGTTTGGGGCTACAAGCTCGATCTCCCACCTCAATTATGGGCCTGTGAAAAGTTTTAGAGGCAATAAAAATTTCCCATCAAAAATGAGATGTAAGAAATAATAGCTTAGAGGCCCGTCTACTGGCCAATGCAACCAATATGATTTTCACACAGAAATTGGAAGAAACTATTTATAATAGTCTCCATGTTCCCACCCTTCGGACAATGTCTGCCTGCTCAGCTATTGTTCGGACGGCTGAGGCTGCTATTAAGGCCCATGGGGCCGTTCAATTAATGAACAAGACATTGGAAACCTGCTCTGAAAAGAAAATAGGTGGGGCTGATAGAAGGAAACAGCTCTCTGCCTCTGTTAATAACATACCTCCCCATACCACCTCGGCTCCCATAAATCCTAAGACCATTGATGATCTCCTAGCCCGCGAGGTAGCTTTTAAGGCCCATGGGATTGAAAAACTGAGGGCGCAAGACAAGGCTGATTGTATAATTCAAGACGATAAGATAAAAAACATTCAAACCCCTAATGGCAAACTTAAATGTTGTTTACTAAATACTTGATCTCTTATAAAACATGCCATGGACATTTCTGACATAATCTCTGAGCAAAATGTTTATATTTTATTCATTACAGAAACTTGGATGACCAAAACGACACATCATTTATTTATTTATTTATTTATTCATATTTGTTGAGCGCGCAACAGCCCGAAGGCATCGTGGCGCTTGTTACATTGAGTGAGAAAGCTTAGTTACATATAACAACATACAGGCATATATATATTTTTGTACAATTTGAATATCATAGTTAGTGTATCAGAGGATAGGTGGGTGCCTGTGCGGGGTGGGAAGGAAGGGAAGGGAAGAGGGTAGAGGAGGGGGGGAGGCTATTATTTTAAACAGCCTTTGAAACTTCATACCTCTTGTGTTCCGGATATTGAAATTTGTATAGCTATATTAGTGAAACTTAATGTCTATCCAGTTTTCTCTATCAGTCTGCTGCTATTATATCGCCCCCCAAGACCTACTCTTCTGTTCGAGGAACAGTTATTGGCCCTTATAGGTAATCCCTCTAAAGATTCTGCGGCATCCATTATCCTTGGAGACTTCAATCTATGGGAAAATAACCCATTAGACGAGGATGCCAAGGACTTGAAATTGTCACTTGAATCTATTGGTTTTAAGCAGCTGGTCTCAGATGCAACTCACAGTGGTGGTAACATCCTAGATTGGATAGTGGTAAAAAATGTGGAAACACTAATTACTTCAATCACAGACTGTGCCTGGTCTGATCATCGGCATGTACATTTTGACTGCATTTTACCATCTCCCCAGTCCTCACTACCAATCAGGAATAAGCCACTCGTGACCTGGCGAAATCTTAAAAATGTAACTACTGAGGCTTTTAAGGAGCAAGTTATACCGCTCTTGCCATCACTACAGGACTACACTTCCATTGATAACTTAACGCTCTCATTCAGAAAGGCCACCAATCAAGCTTTTGACTTGTTGGCCCCACTTAAACCTGCCAAAATCAATAAATCCACTGACCAAAATAAATGGTTCTCAGGGGAAATATTAGAAGCCAGGAGAATTAAGCGGAAAGCGGAGCGCTGCTAAAGAAAGGCTCCCTCAAGTTACTCAATATTGAGCTATAAACAGGCTGTTAAAGCCTACAAACAACCAATCTTTACAGCTAAAGCTAAAAAGTTCAATGAGAGAATCCAACAAGAAAAATCTCAGTCAAAAGAGAGATTCTCGATCTTACAGGAGCTAAAAAACACACCAGCTAGTTTTCAGGATCAAGAGAACAACGCTTGGTGCCAAGCGATACACAATGGGTTTATTGAAAAAAACTGAAAAACATCAACAGGCTATTAGAAATCAGATAAGCTTACTCTTCGGACATTGAAATAACATCTAAGCCTGTGGCTTCCCAGGAGCTAAACCATCTAGAAGCTTTTGCCTTTGAAAAGGTATCAGAGATGGAAGTGTTAGAGGTTATTCATAACCTCAAACCCTCTTCATGTAAGGGGGACATCTTCCCTGCGAGGCTTTTAAAAGATTTTGCGGATACATTAGCCCCATGGGTCAGCCAGTAGGTAAATTAGTCCTTCGATGAAGCATATGTCCCAGGAAACATAAACGAAGCTTGAATAACTCTGCTTATTAAAAAGGACAATTTAGACACCTCAGTCGCAGGAAAGTTTAGGACAATCACAAATGTGCCGTTCCTACTAAAAATAACTGAAAGGATTGCATATCTACAATACCAGAAATGTCTTGAGAATTGAAGCGTCAAGATCTGTTTCTTTTTTAACCGTGCTGCTGAAACTTGGGGAAGGGAATGCCAATGATTGGATGAACTGTGTTGCTGAAACTTGGGGAAGGGAACCCCGAGGATTTTGTGGAACTATGTTGCCTTGAACTGGAGAACGGTAATATTGAGACTTTTGGGGAACTGTCTTGAACTTGTGGAAGCAGAGCCGAAAGAAAGCTACGAGCTGGAAGAAGCTCAGAACTTTGAGTTGAACACTACTTTTTTAACTTGGACAACCCTACACATTGTTTAGCTTTAGTTGTGAAGACAAGGATAGGTTTCTGACACAGACAGACTTTTAAATTAAACTCTTTGACTCAGACTTCCCTTAGTTTCGTTCAGTTAGGGAAATCCTAGCATCGGGCAAGTTAGGCCTTCCACCATCCTGACATTTAAGTTAATAAATATCTTTGTTTGAACTTTAAGTCTGTTCTCTGTGTCTAACTTCATTATGCCTTCACAGTGATTAGTATAGAAATTGCCCCGGCTCCTGCACGCACACATTGTTTTGTTGTAGAGGCTGCTTGTATTTTGTCATCGCTGAATTTACGCGCCTGTAATGGGCGATGGGTAAGTGACCAAACAGCTAAAATAACTTTTTGCGGTCATGGTGATTCTCTGGTAGATTACGTGTTAATCTCGAGGAAAGACTGGATTAGGTTTGGAGATTTTAAGATTGGTGGCCGCTTGGAAAGTGATCACTGCCTAATTGAGTTTGTTGTTCTGGGGAAGAGGTGAGAGAGAGGTGTTCATAATCCTTATTGTCTTGTACAACCTTTGGAACTTACTGGGCATTCTAGAAAATCTGTTTAATAGAAATAAGTGCTAAACCGTGTTGATAAATCAGACATGTATGCATCTATTCTGGATAATTTAGTGGTTATATGTGATGAGAATTCATAGGACAAAGCTGTCTTATCTAAATATGTAAAGCTCAGTTCAAGCTTAATATTATATACATCGGACTGTTTAAGTGATATAAAAATCACATCACAAGCCAAATCACCCTGGCATGAGGGCCCATATATCTTTGGGCTGCCTGCTTAGATTTACACACTATTTCAAAAAAGGTAGCTGGCGCTTCTCTCCAGAAAGAACATGGCTTGATAACCTGTTCTGAGGTGAGAGTTTGCAGCACACGCTTTTTGCTCACTGTGCCTTTCACAGATGGGAAATATCCATTTGAATATCAGTCTTTGTCCCGCCCACATGGGCAGTCCAGCACCGAAATGCTATGGCAATTCCTCTCTGAACAAGAGTACCAAAAGCAACCCCATATACGTGTTTCAGCCTTGTTGGGCCTCATCAGTGAGGTGAAGCTTTGCCTCTCTGAGATTTACGCACTGCCTCTGACTCAGTCTCCAGAGATGTGTTGTGGCTGATTTTATTATCTCGCAATGCTCCTTCTGCAGCTGTCAATCATTTCCTTACTCTACTCTGATGATAAAGCTTGAGTCCGCGATGGCTTGGGCGGGGAGATGACTAAGGAATGTGATGTTTCCAGGGGTGTCAGACAGGGCTGTGTCCTGGCTCCTCTTTTGTTTAATATCCATGTTCAAGAAATTATTGACAAGCTTTTGGTAGGATACCAGGACCCTCCGAGGGTTGGCTCTGGACAATTTCCCAGCTTTATGTTATGCAGATGACACTGTTTTACTTGCCACCACTCCACAAGGTTTGAATATGGCCTTGTCCATCTTACAGTCTAAATGCAAATCTCTGTTTAAATTTGAATATTGACAATTCCATGGTGTTGATATTTAAACGTCCTTTTGCTAAGAGTAAATCTCTAGCTGTGAGAATCTGTGACACTCGATTGAGCAAGTCTCCCAGTTTGACTATTTGTCTATATGCTCTCAGAACAACGGTGGTTGGGGTTTGCAGATGTTCAAATCCACGATTACCTTGGATAAGTACAGTGGTGGCATCTTGTCCCTTCATCGCACCCATGCTTGGATAAATACAGTGATGGCATCTTGACCTTTTATCGAACCCATGCTAGCGGGGTTATTTCTCCAGCTTTAGATTTGTTTAACAAACAAGCAATTCCGGCAGCTTTATATGGTCTGAATGATGGTGTTAGTCTAACAGCAACAGAGTAAGCTGAAGTCAGGTTTATAGGCAAAACGATTATAAAAAACGATTGCTGCTCCCTGCTGGTGCTCCTGCGGCCCTCCTCTGTCTACCGCTAGCATTCCAATGATCTCTTAGGCCGCTTTTATATTGACTTTGTATCTGAAACTCCCCTGGTTTCGAATTTTATTGTGATGGGAAAAGTTTAAAATGGCTTAGCCATGTGAAAGCAACTCTTTTCAACTTGGACAGGCGCGGACTTTGGGATAATCCTCAAAGCTTGCATGCAATTGAAATCAAGGAATTAAAAGTCTGTATGCCCATGAGATGCTGCTAGCCTAAAATGAGGCCCTGAGTATTTGGAATTCAGATTGGAGCAGGGCTTTAAGTCCCACCTGGATATCATCCCAACATTTGTATTTGGATTTCAGATTGGAGCGGGGCTTTCAATCCCACCTGGATATCACCCCTTCGCTTGTATTTGGATTTCAGATTGGAGCAGGGCTTTAAGTCCCACCTGGATATCATCCCAACGCTTGTATGTGGATTAGAGATTGGAGCGGGGCTTTTAGTCCCACCTGGATATCACCCCATCCTTTGTATTTGGATTTCAGATTGGAGCGGGGCTTTCAGTCCCACCTGGATATCACCCCATCGCTTGTATTTGGATTTCAGATTGGAGCAGGGTTTCAAGCCCCATCTGGATATCACCCCATCGCTTGTATTTGGATTTCAGATTGGAGCAGGGCTTTAAGTTCCACCTGGATATCATCCCATCGCTTGTATTTGGATTTCAGATTGGAGCGGGGCCTTGAGTGCCACCTGGATATCACCCCATCGTTTGTATTTGGATTTCAGATTGGAGCGGGGCTTTAAGCCCCACCTGGATATCACCCCATCGCTTGTATTTGTAATTCAGATTGGAGCGGGGCTTTAAATCCCACCTGGATATCACCCCATCGCTTGTATTTGGATTTCAGATTGGAGCGGGGCTTTAAGCCCCACCTGGATATCACCCCATCGCTTGTATTTGGATTTCAGATTGGATCGGGGCTTTAAGTCCCACCTGGATATCATCCCATCGCTTGTATTTGGATTTCAGATTGTATTTGGAATTCAGCCTTGTAATGTTGACAGTGGCTGCCTTCACTTCTTCTTGGAGCTCTGTTGCATCTGCAGAATGAATGCCCTCTCTGTGCTTTTTATAAAGAGTACTTCATTTTGTTTAGATTTGTGTGAAAACAACACCTCTGAGACGTCTTAATTTACGTCCTATTTTACTTGACTAAGGCTCCCGACATGTAGCTGCAGCACTATTATTCTTGCGCCAGTGCCTGCAGCCCAGGGTAATCTTTGCTACAGCTCGTTATATTGTTAGAGCATGGTGGCAGAGGGAGATCAAGAGCACTGGAACAACCCACAACAATTTTGGGGTAATTCATTGTCTGTGACTAAGTTTACAATTTGAATAACTTTTTAAAATGTCATGATGATGTTCTTAACATATATGGTGGATGAATTCATGTTCTTGTTCTTTATTAATAATTTGTATGCATTGTTTTTATCTTGCTATCTATTTGGTTCTGTTCTTTAAAGCAATTGGTTTATGCTGAATAAAAGCTAATGAAATACAGAAACAAGGGCTGGTTGAGGGAGAAAAGGTTTCTTTTAAATTAATAGAAAATCATTAGATACTGTATTTCATAGCATTGAATTAGTAAATAATTCATGTCCTGTGTTCTGTTCCAGGCACAGGCGACCTTCCCAGAAGTTGCTGCCTGTTTCTCTGAAGAGGAGTGGGAGATTTTGCAGGAGTGGCAGAAGGAACTTTACAGGAATGTGATGAAGGAAGTTCACCAAGCGCTGCTCTCTCTGGGTAAAGTTACACCACTGATCTTGACCAAGTGGTTTTATAGTTTATGAACTAGATTCCTTGTTATTTCAGGCTCTGGGAATGGGTTCTGCTCCTCTGTCTCTGATGTATGCTCCTCAATATATAGCAATAGTAACCAGGTCCCCATTCTGAGAAACTCATGGTGACAACAAGTAAGGCAGACACAGTTCAAGGGTGTTTATAGAACAATGAATTCTGTATACGGGTTGAAAAAAACACCTAATCTAAACCTAATTCTAAGCACATGTCTTTTTCTTGGGTGATGGCTTCACCCCTGGATCTCCCTCGGTCGGGCATGGACCCCTCTTGATTTCCTTTTCACTTTATTCTCAAGTGTTACAAGATTCACTTCCCTTGTTTTCTCTCAATGTGGGATTCAATTCCCTTGCTTTGAAAGTGCTTGTAGATCAAAGTCTTTCGATTGTAGAGGCATTTTGCTCGACCCTTTGTATGACCACCTTCATCTATTTCTGTGGCCCTCCTACGGCCTTCTGGTACTTGTTTCTCTTGTGAACTTTGAACTGAAAAAGGTGTGTGGCTCGACCACAGTCTCTCCAATTAGCGCCCATGTGTTGCCGCTCTCCCTTTGCAGCTGGTCTCGCCTTCCACCTTTTTCAGTTCAAAGTTCATTAAACTTGGTTCAAACTTGCCACAATGCGCTTCTCATTCGACACAGCCCGGTTCTTACCTATTCTCCCCTCGACTTACCAGCTGTGATGAACCGCTGGGCTGTTGCCTCTTTGGAGTCAAGGTTGGGACCATGGGCGCGGGAGCTTCCCGCCCTCCTGCTTATCGGCATAGGTTTGCCCTGTGTACCGCTGACATCTGCTGCATTGAACCTTGTGTTATTGTTTGCTGTTTTAGGCTCTCTTCTACGAAGGCTTTGCGGGTCTGGGACGAAAAGGGCAAGGTCACTTCTCTCCTCGCCACCCTCTCGATTCCTGCCACCTTTCTCCTTCTCTTGAACTACAGCGTGTTAACCGTCTCATTGTGCTGTCTACCATGCTTGCCTTGCTCGTACTGCGTGTGCTTGCTCCACCTTTTATCCCTGTGGGGGAAAGGAAGGGCCGTCAGGTGTGTGTGGTTCAAATTAATCACCTGACTTTGCCTGACCCTCGGGTTGGGACATGTCAGGTACACAGGCTTAACCTTAGTCCATCATTTGTGGTGTGTACAAGTGTTTGTGTCGGAAAAGGGCAAAGTTTGAATGACAGAGCATCCTACAGAGTCGGAAGGGAAGGAGGTGTTGTATCGGATCATTCCCTTTGTGTTTGGGCTTGGACTGCTCTCGGAAAGGTAGGTTATGGAGGGTTTGTTAAATGGATGAGAATTACCGGGATGAAGAACAGAACATAGGGGATCGTGGGGACGGTATTGTTCTGTCACAGTAGATTGGGATTTTGGGAAATGACAATCAGGGGGACGGGATTGGTAGGGTTGCAGTGTAAGCGGGAATAGCTGGGGTCATGACATGAACAAAGGGGATTGTTAGAATCATAGTGTTTTGTCTGATCAGGTTGGGAATGCAGAAAATAATACTCAGAGGAATGGAAAGAAGAGGGATAGGGAGTATTCGAATGGAGACCAGTGAAACAAAAATTCTGGGAGTTCTACTTTTTGGGTGTAACCGGGTTTGGGACCTTAGAGGATTGATTACGTACGGAGGGTTTGTTGGATCTGGGCCGGAGAGATCTAACAGGAGGAAGGGAGGCATATGCAATACAGCCCATGAAAGCCTCAGATTTCCCGCCCTTCTCTCCTCTGGAACAATATCGCGTCTGACCTGGGGTATTCCCCTGAGCATAACCCCGGGTTCCCCTATACAGGTGATCCTCCCCCACTGGTCTACCCTCAGTAACTGGATCCAACAGCGATGGCCGTGTCCTGGCTACCTGAATAAGGGATTCCCAAGGTTTCACTGGGAGAACACCCTCATGTTTCTCACACCATGCTGTATCTTTTGGTAATGGCTTGGGGCCAAAGTTAATAGGTCTGAGTGTAGTGTAGGCCTCAAACGAAGGAACTAGAGACGTTACCAAACAACACAGCCCGGGGATCCGGTTATCATTGCTATTAACACCCAGGTTAACATCCCAGGGTGTGAGTAGCAATGCATCTGGTTGAATCAACTGGTGGTCGTGCGCTTGCCTTGTATCATTGTTTCAAGCATATACTCACCCCGTATGGATGCTATGGAAATGATAGTCTCACTTCCATTTCCATGGCGGACCGGAATCGAGAAGCAGTGTGTTGGCGCTGGTGCCGAAATGTAAAAGTATTTTCAAATAGGTATACACAGTCCCTATCTATATAATGACATCTTACTCCACCGATGGAGATATCAATTTGTATAATACAATAAAGAGCAAGATGATACGTATTCTCTACTTACATCCAACCCCCTCAAATAGGACCCTCTGTAAGATTTAGCAGCACCACTAGTCCTGAAAAAATGGACCGCGTGCTATGATTTGCAAACAAATATATAAAATGTATTCAAAATATTCCAACTGAATTTAAGCATTAAACACTACCCTCACCTAACACAGTGCAACTGACCCTAAAAAACAATTACTAAAACATAAACCACAATTTTTACTTATTTACACGACACAGAAGATATCACATAACAAAACACAAAACAATCTCAATGTGTCATTAAAACATCAACAATCCCAACATGTTTCTGTTCTTCACAGCCCCGTTCGGGCGAACATTCTTCAGGGGATAAATTTAAAACATCCACTGTTCTCCTCAACACTGTGTTGAATGGGCAGTTTCAGGCACCCTCAAAGGAAAAAAGACAATAGAAAACCTCCGGGCCTGTAAAAGTAAGGGAAAAAAACAGAGGAAACTAATGAGTTCCAAGGGGGAAAAAAAGGTACTACAGAATGTAGATGGAGGCATGGCTCGAAAAATGTGCCACACTCACAAAGGTCCCAATGGGCACCTACGATTTACCTTTTATTGGTGAACCTTAAATGCACGTCACAAAATGACAAATTTGCTAGTTTCTCGCCAAATGAGAGACCAATACTTCAGGGGGGGTCACAGTCCGCCAGGGTATCGCCACACCTAGATGAGACAAAACCAATACACAGAGACCACATGCTCTGTTACATCCAGAAATCACTCTGACAGGGGCCTCAAATAAAAATAGCGACTACAAATAAAAATATCACCACAACTATAGTCCTATTTACCTCCACAACTGTGGGGACCGGTATTGCAAAAAGCAATGCAGCAGTCAACGTATTGCAATGGAAAAATCCACACGATCAAACAGTTAATTACTGTGTCACTCTGTAAGACAAATGGGGACATAAAACGTATCAAAAATGCCTAGCACAACCAGATCATCGGCCATCATCATATCATGCACAGTCACAATCGAGATTGCCCCAAAAGGGTGTATCACCCGCGTGGTAGAAAAAGCCTTAGTGACAGTACAACGTATCATACAGATACGATTTCGAGTGTAAAGTACGGCCCAGGACCCATGCAGAAAACACTGCGGACAATCAGTCCTAAAGAGCGTGAAGGATCGAAAAAGTAAATGACCAGATAGGCACTACCGCATGTGTAAAAGGATCACAAAGCACATACCAATACAAAAATGTGTCGGCTACCGGTTAGTGTCACACACGGAATATCGAGCGAAGGCAAACTACAGCTGACACGCTCACCTGCACACCAAGGAGGATTTATTTACTCCGCCAGCAACTTCCACAAAACTTCCAAGGAACTCAGACGGCAATGTAGTCCGTTAGCCAACAATCCACTGCTATGTACACACGTGGTCAAAAACGCTATTGATACATCTATGGTTACAACGCGTGTAATCAACACTGAAAAGGGACTATACTCCTCAGTGTGATACCATGAAGCTGAAAAACGGGTGGCCATATTGGAAAGGACCCAGGAACAACCGGTGTTGAGGAGTTTAATGGACCCAGGTCATGGAAGGTGGACCCAGTGAGTTTTTGCAAACTAATCATAGCACGCGGTCCATTTTTTCAGGACTAGTGGTGCTGCTAAATCTTACAGAGGGTCCTATTTGAGGGGGTTGGATGTAAGTAAGTAGAGAATACGTATTGCTCTTTATTGCCGAAATGTAAAAGAACAGGTGAGTGGGAGCAGGGGGGAAGTGGGCAGGAGGCATGTGGCTGTAGGAAGCGCAGAGAAGGTCAGTTCTGGGAAGATGGAGAGGCGAGTGTGAGCAACTCACAGCTTGCTCCGAAGCCGGGATTGGATCGCGTGATTCAGCCGGGATTTGGAGCTACCTGATGGCTGCTGCAAACAAACCAGGTGCTAATAATTGTTAGGGTGCCCCATGCTTCTGATATAGCTCACGCGCAGGTGAGTTGCGAAGCTCCATGCTCCACCTAACAGCTGGGGATAATTGATCTTGCCAATTAAGAAACTGTGTGGTGTGTTTTATTTATTTATTTTATTTGTAGTGAGCCTCGACAAGGCCCTTAGACATAAGAGCGCAAGGACACACAAATAAGACAAAGCAGATTAGGACGGGAAGGCAGGGCAAATGTGGGCAGAGGTATCTAGCAGACAGGAGTGTCTTAAGTGCCCTCAGGTCAGGCGGGAGATCATTCCATAGCCTGCAGGTCAGGCGGGAGATCATTCCATAGCTTGCAGGTCAGGCGGGAGATCATTCCATAGCCTGGGGATCATGCGGGAGATCATTCCATAGCCTGGGGATCAGGCGGGAGATCATTCCATAGCCCTCAGGTCAGGCGGGAGATCTTTCCATAGCCTGCAGGTCAGGCGGGAGATCATTCCATAGCCTGCAGGTCAGGCGGGAGATCATTCCATAGCCTGCAGGTCAGGCAGGACATCATTCCATAGCCTGCAGGTCAGGCGGGAGATCATTCCATAGCCTGCAGGTCAGACGGGAGATCATTCCATAGCCTGCAGGTCAGGCAGGAGATCATTCTATAGCCCGGGGGCTGTGTGGGGAAAGGAGTTCTGGGCAGCTATGGCCAGTCTTGCCTTGGGGATTAGCAGAAGATTAGAGTTGTTTGATCGCAGGACCCTTCTCTCTGACAGCTGGACCACTTTCTGAGCAAGATATATAGGGACATTTCTGTGGAGGCATTGGTGTGTAATACAGCATGTCCGAAAGGCCACTCTCTTTTCCACTGGGAGCCAGTGGAGATTTTGTCTGGCAGCAGAGACTGATCGTTTGAGACCCTCCACCACTCTTGACCTGGAGTCTTGCCAGGTCCCCTCTTCCAACGCCCTGAAGAAGGCTGGAGCAGTAGTCAATGCGGGCCCCCGAGAATCGCTCTTGCGATCGCCGCACAGTTGGACCTACTAAGGAAAGGCCTAATCTGGGCCAACAATTTGAAGTAGTGGCCTGTACTACATACCAGGCCACTGATATGCGCTTTCATGGAAAGCTCCTGATCCAGTACCACCCCCAGGGTACAGGGTCTTTACTTTGTTGACTGTCTTAATTTCGCTGCCTGCGATGATAAAGGCTTGATATTCATCCCCCAGTTTCCTTGTCTGGCCAGCAGTGCCAGCAATCATCAGCTCAGTCTTCTTGGCATTTAATGCTAACCCACTATCCTTCCTCCAGGATTCCATGAGAGCAAACACATAGTTAAGAGAGGTGGTATCTTTGGTGTAGTCCCCAGTAAGGCGGATCAGACTCTGAGTGTCGTCAGCATAGTTGGCATACAGGGTGCCCTCCCTATCCAGCATTTTAAAGAGGGGAGCAGTAAAGATGTTAAACAGAGTGGGGGAAGATACATGTGGCACCCCGTATGTCACCAAATAACTCTCGGCCATGGCCTTGTTACAAAATACTTTAGCCATACGACCAGAGAGGAATGATCCATGCCTGTATAATAGACCCAGGTACATCGTCCTCTTGAAAGGTTATTATAGGCAATAACTGAGCTGCACAGTCTTTAACCGTCACTGCTGGGCAGATATCTCCCTTGCACGTAGTAGGCTTGAGACTAGACAGAATGGCCGCCATTTCTGTTTCTGTACCTCCTTAACACAGAAAGGTGCAGCAATATGTGGGGGGGAGATCGTAGGGTATAGAGTCCTGCAAAGAGTCTAAGATAGAATAGTTAATAGAGGTGTTTGCTCCCCTCATTGCCTCCTGAATACTAGTGCACCAGTTAGTATCTTTCACAAGATCTGTTGTGATGGGACATGGGGTCTCGAGTTCCTTAAGGATCCTTAGCAGTTCCCTAGTATTAGAGGGAGCTTCAGTAACTCTGTTGACATATAACTGTCTTTTAGTCTTGTAGATGGCAGTCTTGTACTATTTGGCCGCATTAGAGTAGTCCACTTTACTGGCCATGGATGGCTCATTCTTCCAGTGTTAGAAGGCTCTCTTCTTGAGGCACCTCAGCTTCTGAATCTCATTAGAGAACCAGGCTTTGGAGGTGTCGCTTTTATAGAGGTGCGTTTTTTCAGGTGCCAGCGCGTTGGTTGCCTTGGTCTGCATATTGCGATAGGCTTGGGACAGTACATTAGCCGCTGTAAGGTCAGGTAGCTCCTTACGCATAGCGGTAATGAATGGTGCTAGGGCAGTTGGTGTAAGCTAACAAGTGTTCCTACATTTCACCCTGGTCCTGGGGTCCTTGTCGCTTCTTTACCTAGAAATGCAGGAAAAGGAGAAATGCACAAAAAAGTGATCGGACCAGGGGCAAGGGGCTATGTTAATACCCTGTAGTTCTACGTTGTGTGCCGCCACCCAGTCAAGTGTCCTTCCCTTATCATGAGTAGCTGACTGCATCCAGTGGGTGAAGCCTAGTGCCGTCAGTGTGGTACCGGTGTGTTGAGCCATTTCATCAATGTGGTCCCCTAAACCCAGATTCAAATCACCCAGTAAAATCAGTTTAGCCGCTGGTTTAAGATGAGGCAGGATGGCATCACTCAGATGCATCAGGAAATCAGGCATTTTATTAGGTGGGTTAGTGCGTCTGTGTGTACAATTGAGGTGGCAAATGACATTTTATGGCTGGTTAGTAGTTTCCAACTTAAAATGTGTACCTGAATTCCCCAAAACCTCCCAGAGTCTGATGTCTGTTAGCCGTTTGTGGATAAAATGAGCAGTGCGTGGTTGTGTGTGCATGGAGGATGCCCCAGACTGCTTCCTGGAGGATGAGTGCACACTGGTTTGAGTACAGGTTCTCCTCTCTACTACGGGAGCAGCATTGCTAAATAAAGTGCTAACCCTGTGCTCAGGGGTGCACCGTCAGTGGCTAGGCAGCAAACTCATGAGTATCCCTGTCACATTTATTATGTACGTTTTGCATCCCTCACTTGAAGGACTGTAAAGACATGGGGCCTCATTACAAGTTCGCTGGTACAGTAACAACAGTACTGGTAAGCTTGCCCGTACCGTTGTTACCGTACCGGCAAACTATGAGTTCTGCTCGTGGGTGCCTTCTTGCCCGCAATTACCGGGTCGGGTAGGGCCGTAATGACCCGGTAATTGCCCATTCCTGTGCACTGGAAAAAATGTGCTTGTTCGGCATGACAGTAGACGGGTTTGTTTATGTTTGGTTCTTTCTCATAATGATGCAGCTGAGGAGGGTTTAACTCGCTGCGTTTGTGGCATCCCGTGACTTTGCTCAGGATGCCATGAAGTGGTTCCGGCGTCCGGTGGCGTCTTCTCTGGGGCTGCAGCGGGTCCTGTTGCAGCCTCGCCAATGCCTCTCTGCGTCATCCTCGGTGGGCCTGTACTGGTCCTGGATGTTTGTGGCGAGGGGCCACCGCCAGCGTCCCCAGGTAAGGAGGGAGAGGAAGGGGGCCTGCCCTCACATGCTCGGTCACTGCTGGTGGGATGGGGAGGGCTCCCTCCCTCCCCTGTCAGGGCCACAATGCTGGTGCTGTCACAATAGATTGTCCTGCCATCCATCTCCACCACTTTTGCAAGCCTAGGGTAGATGGAAGAGGCAGGCCACCTGTGGCTGGTGGGAACTTGCCAACAGGTGCTCACTTGGGATCAATAAGAGACTGTTGGCGTCACACCCGCATTCCTGGTTCCTGATACCTTTTGAAATTCTGATTCTGTTTGCTTTTATTCTTGTGCTTACAATGTGTAAGTTACTAGGTAAGAGGTTTCTTTTTGCAGCTTTGCCATCTCTTTCAATGGTCCTCCAGCCTATCTGCTGACTCCCTGTGTGATCCTGACCTATTTTTGAGGAGTGAGTCCTGTTTGAGCCTCACTGGGGGCACTGGTGAGTCTCTACAGAGACCCTTAAGTGGAGATCTTTTCTCACTCCCCTTTTCCTTTGTGTGCAGCAGTGCTACCTTCCTTGTGGATAGCATTGCAGGGAGATTGTGTCTCCCATTTCTTTTACATTTAAGTGTTACACTTAGTGTAAACTGTTGTATCTTCGAGTTCTTAGAGCTAATGAAATGCAAGATTGCTGGGGAATCAGAATGGACGGTTAACGGTGGTGGCCTGGACAGTGGTCAGAGGCAACTTTGGCTGCTGCGCTGTTTACATGCTAGCTTGTACATTCAATAAAGCACACTTACACACAGCTGGTCTCTGTGTGTGGATACATTATAAACCATGCAGGCTGTTGGCACTGTTACCTCTTTGTGTGTTTTTATAGGTGTAGTCCTATACACCATTACATACTACAGGATAGTCTTTTTGGCCAGAATGGTAGACAGAAGGGCTAATCCCTGTGGTTTAGGTCCTGCCTCTGTGGTTCACTGTGTTCTTTTGGTCATGGTCCTCGCAGGCTGAGAGGTAAATGTCCATATATGGGCATTCACTTTTGCAGGCTTCTTGCAAGGATCTCTGGAAATACAACCTGCCGCAGGACCCAGTAATTTTGTTAATCCCCATTCCCATAGTCATATGGGACTCTATGGGAATGGGGACACGGGAGCACAGGCATCGCTAACAACAGTGCCGGTGCTCCCGTGACAAGTCTGCCTACCGTGGCCGCTGCACCCGGCAGGGTCAGACCTGTCAGGCACTGCGGCTCCAGCAGGCAGACTTGTAGTTTGCCAGTTCGGAAACAAGGGTGCCGGTGAGCTTACCTGCACCCTTATTTCCGGACCGGCAAAGTTATAATGAGGCCCACAGTCTCTTAGATCTGTGTGGTAGCCCACAATGGAAACAAGAGGCCACATGAAGGTAAGTATTATCGTGGCTTCACCATCAACCAACAACCCATAGAATCTTCACCCCTAACATTCTCTCGATCTCACCCACCTCACATGCACATGCTCTCAGACCTGCACGCTCTTGCACTGCAGACCTGCACTGGAAAAGAAACACATTAATCACAAACATACTCATCCAACTTCCTTGGCAATCTTCTTATCCTGTTGGAGCAACGCAATCCACCGCCCACCGCCGCAGCCGCAGTGTCATTGCTGACTGTTTCACCTCTGCCGGGTGTCTGTGTGCTGTTGCTATCATGGTTAACCTGAACCCCCTCCATTCGCTCCTCCTCCAAGCTGCCCCCCCCTTCTGTCATGAAATCCATCATCCATCCAGCACGCACCTGACACATCTTGAGCAATGATCCTCCTCTTGCTCCACTCAGTGCCATCACTTAACCTAACATAACCATGGGAGACAGAAAAACGAGTAGCCCCTTCTTCGCAAAATGGGTACTCGCACCCGCACTACGTCACCTACATGTATAGCATACTCCTCACACCTCCAATTATGCTGGTCCGCTAATACGCTCTACCTTTCCCTTGCCAAATCTACAATAGCCCTCAGCGCTTAGTCCTCAGCGCTCCCACCTAGCCATCCGGGCTGGAGTTTGCCGCCCGTCTGCCTACTCCTCATAAGTTTGAAAGGTGCACACTTTGTGAACCTGTTTGGTGTGTCTCTGTGTGCCTTGACTGCATCCTCCAAAACAAACTTACAATCCAAAGCATTAGCTAGGGACAATTGGATAACTTCCTTGAGAAATCTGTTTGCGCATTCCACCAACCCATTTGCACTGGGGTTATATAATGTTGTCCTGTGATGCTGAATACCCCTTTCCTTCAAAAAGGCCATCATCTCTCTAGATACAAATTGTACGCCATTGTCAGTGACAATACCTTCCAGCATTCCCTCCCAATCAAACATCTCCCTAAGGAACTCCAGCATCCTTTCAGTTGTCACCCACTGTACCGGTGCAAACTTAATCCACCTTGACATGTAATCTATTAAAACAAGAATGTACCTATCACCATCACCCAAAACCTCGAATGGCCCCTTTATGTCCATCTCTACCTTGCTCCACAATTTGTCCGGGATAGGAACAGGGTGCACTGGTTGCGCCGTGACCACCTGGCTCTTATTACTTGTAGCACACAGTATGCCATCGCTAA
The DNA here is from genome assembly GCF_040938575.1 of Ambystoma mexicanum. Classification (NCBI taxonomy): domain Eukaryota; kingdom Metazoa; phylum Chordata; class Amphibia; order Caudata; family Ambystomatidae; genus Ambystoma; species Ambystoma mexicanum. The sequence goes on from NC_090931.1 coordinate 1,547,089,000, forward strand.
CCATATGCTCCACATCGCTGTCCATGGCGGGCCACCAATACAACTCCTTCCCCAGGTGCCTTTCATGGGCCAAAGCCACCAGCCTCCCACACACATTTGCTGGGGGTACCAATCTGTCACCCTTCGGTACTCCCCAGGGTCCCTCAGCTAACTCACCTCCAGATCCCTGACGGCAGCCCATCCTTTCAAACCCTTTTTTACCCATGTTAACTCTGGGTCCTTGTAATTCTCCTCCCATCGCTCCTTTTTGTCTATTGCCGGCATAACGCAGGTCATCTACACCCGTTTCTCCCCCGCTTGCCCGTCAGTTTCCCACACTCGCACTGGCAGCCGGGACAAAAAATCAGCAACCGCTTTCTTCGGACCAGGGACATATTCCACCACAAAATTGTAATCTTGAAGCTCCACCATCCAACGCGCTATCCTAGGTGACACTCATCCCAGACCTCTGGTGGTTAGAACCTGAACCAAAGGCTTGTGGTCTGTCCTGACCACACAGGGCAAACTCCATTTCAATGTTAAAAAATACATGCCCAGCACACCGCCAGCGTCTCCCTCTCGATCACAGAATACCTGGTCTCAGGATCACGCAACACCCTGGAAGCAAACGCAACCGGCCTGTACTCCCCTTCCTTCAACTGCGCCAGCACCGCCCCTACACCAATGTCAGTTTGATTTGTATATTAATGTGCTAATCAAATTGTGTACAAGTACTTAATGTACATTGACCATCAATTAGTACGTTTGTGCACTGGGATTGGCAGATTACTGCGCAGCCGATTTGATAGAAGGAGAATTGGTTGCAATCTTTGGATTGAATTTTGCCACATCTATATGTGGGGGTGGGTTTAGGGAAATCATTATTGTAAGGTGGTTAAGAGGAAGGGGTGAGGGGGATCTCCCCCGCCCCCCGCATATATATGCAGCAAAATCAACCTGTCAAAAACCAAAAAGATTCAACCAATTCTCCTTTGCCCAAATAGATGCGATGGAATAACGCGGAACCTTCTCCATTATGGCAGATACATTGCTATTGCTAAGCAGTACATTATGCAAAACACTTGTGTTGTGAAAGTCGCTCTCAAAGTCATTCTGTCACATATCTGCAAGGCGAGTGCCTTTTGTGTCAATAACAATTAATCCAAAGAGCCAAAAATGCAATGCACGAGATACGAGAAAAGCTAAAATATATTATAACTGCCAAGTTAGGGAAGCATCTAACAGACATTCGAATTCCAGTAGAGTAAATGGCTGGTTTTATAGTAATTACAGAAAGGAAAAGACAACAATTGTTTCAATCCTCTTCATTATTCATTGGCTGGCATCCTCTACAATATAGGTGCTTCTATACATTTTCAAACTTTATTGGCCTATTGTCATCACGTGATAGAAGTGACGTGCTTGCTAGTTAGCTCATGTGCGGAGAACTCATTTCCATTCTCGCGAGTTTCTATTGGACAGTGATTGTTGATACACGTATCAGTCAGAATTGGTTTACCATTGGCTGTTCCAGGAGGAGGAGATGTGGAGTGAACGATTACAGAAATCTGGACCAATCATTATTTGACAGTGTGACACTTAACATATTATCACTTTAAACCCCTTCCTATTGACCTTGGAGGTTGGCACCAGCGTACTGCCCCCATCATTGTGAACTGCTTTCTATCAGTTCATGTTGGGAATATTCCTTGCATGTCCTTCCTGTTCTCATGATTTCATGTGCCCTGTCTCTGACCTGATATGCTGGGGCTTAGCTGACATCGTTCTCTTACAATGTCAAAGAAATGCGTCTGTGTATATTGAAAAGGACCGGAGGGGGGTGTCTGTTCTCCTGCTCTCTATATGGTAGAGGAGAGGCACAGAGGACTCCAGCCAAGATTCTCTATAGTTGGTAGCAATGGACGAGCAATCAAGGCCTAGCTTCTCAGGAGGTGATGCGGGCTGGTTCTTAAGTACAGTGTAGTCCCCAAGCACCCATGAAGGAATGTCCGCACACTGTATTAGTGAAAACACAGTCTTTATATAATTAAGGTTCAAGGTTATATACACAATCACAATAACTCACTTTGTGTTCCGGTAATCTACAATGGCACATCTATACAGTTCTAAGTGGTGCCACAATTATTATCAGATTTCATTAAAGTGCATCAACTGTACTCTGGTCAAATGTCACACAAATCAATTAATAAAGGTAACCAACAATATACATATGAGGAAAGCAGTTTGTTTGGAACAATTGGCAGAATACTGGCCCCGTTACCTAAACACAGTTCTGTGTGGAGATCTCCCCACCTGGGCAACCTGAAAAAGAAAGATATACTACAAGCCCAGTCCATATATTGTGCAATTAGTCTTATTTCCTTCTAAAGTGTTTCTACCACCGCAATGTACCTGGAATAGCAGAGTTCCTCGAGGAGGCGTTGATGCATCCTTCTTGAGTGATTCCCTTTAAAGCAGGCGCCACGGATCGTCGATGGGCCTCGGTGAAGGTGAACTTGGCGTTGATGATCCTCGATGGAAAGTTTGGTGGCGTCGAGACAGCAGCTTCGGTCCTGGTGTTGCTTGTCGACGACTTGTCAAAGACGTCCTGCAAGGAAGAGGTGTGCGGGGCACCTCGATGTCTATAGTTCAGGACTGCAAAGAGTATGTGAAGAACTGTGGCCCAGCAAGGGCACTTTACTCCCAATCCTCAAAGACCCTCCACCCAGGTTATCCTCCCTTGCTTCTCCACCCCCAGGGTCAGGATCCAAAAGGAATGGCCTTTCCCTAGTCACCTGCGCAGAGATTCCAAGGGGAGTAGGAGTGAGAATACCCTCAGGTGTCTCACAATACCATGACCCGGCGTGCTGCTCTCTTGGCGCCTACATATTGTGTTCACCTTAGTTCATCCTCATCTGCGTGCGCCCAGGGCTTGGTGGTGGCACACCTGTGCACTGGCTGCTGGCGGGTCATCCTGACATTGGTGCCCGGTGGTGGCAATGGTGGGGAGCTGCATACATCAGCACCCACTGCCAGGGGTGCTGTCCGAGACCTTCTATTTACAGCGGCTGTATTGAGGTGGGACTACATTGCCTAAAGCTGCTGGTGTGTACTGCTGCTGCTCTCTGTGCAACATGGGGGAGTCGTCCCTGGTATTGAGCGTGCCCTGGATAGATGAAGGGGGCTGGTAACAAGAAAGGTGGGAGCATGGATCGGTTCACAAAATCCACCCATCTCCTAGTGCCACCGGCTTGATGCAATTGCCAGGGTATGCCCCAGCCACGGTGGCCACCGCTCCGCTCGATAATCAGCAGTTCCTAGAGACGATGCAGCATGGATATGTGTCAGCGAATGTAAAACTAGATGACATCAACACTAATGTTGCTACCCTTCGCACCCAGTTGGAGAGCGAAATGATCCAAATTACTGTGGCGGAAGGTCAGATTAGCTCAATTATGGATGATGTTGCGTCCCTGCAATCCACCGTTGCCACTTTGTCAAGTCATATGAAGATGATGAAGGTGAAATGCTATGACCTAGAGTCTAGGTCGCGCAGAAACAATATCCGTATAATAGGAATCCTGCAGGATGCTTTACTGGGAACTTAAGAGGGCGATTGAGGATCTGCTCCACAACCGGTTGGATATTCCACCACTTTTCCCGCACTTAGTTGTGGAATGCGTCCACAGAGTTCTCACAGCAAAACCAAAGCCTGGCGGTTATCCTAGGCCCATCATTGTGCGTGCCATGAACTATTGCGACCGCAATTGAATTCTTCGATGTGCCAGAGAGAAGAAGGAGCTGCGTCTGGACTCTCAGATGATCCATATTTGCCCAGACCTCACAGTGGCAGTCCAGCAGGAGCGGCACATGTTTCTGGGGACTAAGAAACTGCTTTGTGAGAGAGATATCCCCTGTGCGATCCTCTTCCCAGCACGACTAAAGTGTCAGTTTAATAACAAGACATATTTTTTCACAGTGGCAGAGGAGGCGGTTTCTTTTATTGAGTCTAGGATTCCTGTGGGGAGTGCTGGGGGTGAGGAAACATCTGGGAAGCGCTGATTCTTGCCTGTAAGCTCTCTGGCCCATAGTATCGCTATTATCTGTCATTGTACAAGTTCATTGCAATGTGTTGAATGTTGGGCCTGGGTCTTCAGACCCATCCTTGGTTAACTATCCGATGTTGACAGTTAGAGACTTGCACTGCGCAGCAACGGCTGTCCCCTTTTGTAAGTGCAAATATTTGTGGGTGTTGATGTGTTGGAGGGGGAGGCTCTGCACTGCTGTTGTTTGGGGCGGATGGGGTGGGGAGGGTAGGGTATGCGAACTGGGTGAATGGGGCAGTTGAAAACTCACTTGGTGCAAGATGGCGTATGACAGGTGCAAGGATTGCCAACTACAGTTTGTTTTGTTTTATAAATTTATAACGTGCCAGAACCCGCAGGCATCAGGCCGCACAAATAAACGAAATGGACAACAATATCACAGGACTATGGTGAGAACAGGGAGCGAGTAAAGGCAAGAGAGTCACTCGAAGAGGAAGGGCTTGAGTGATCTAAATTATCTGGTGTTGACTTCTTGCCTTAAGGGCAGTGGAAGAGTGTTCAAAATTTTGGCTGAACATATAGTAAAGGATTTGCCCAAGCCTTTGGTCCATTTGAAAGTTGGGTAGTTTACCTGCATCAGATTGGTTGAGCGCAGCCACCTACGTGGCTCGTAGTGGGTCATTAGTGTTTTCATATAGGCTGGAGTTTTCCCATGGAGATTTATGCACCGTGGTGGGTGCCTTCAATTGTACAGGGGCCTTTACAGGGAGCCAGTGCAGTGCCTGTCCACAGAGTGGTGTGTGATTTCTTCTTGGGATCTTTTTGATGATGCAAACTGTATCATTTTGGGCAATTTGAGGTTTCTGCAAGCTTTTTTTATCAGCACCAATAAGGAGGGTGTTGCAGTAGTCAATCCTAGACAAGATGACAGATCATGCTATGATGTAACGGTTCGCCTAGGTCAACATGTCGGTGCCCCCTAGGATGTCCCATCCAGTAACCCTTCTTAGCAACCCGGTTAAGGCCCGCAAAATTGGCTCCTTTGTGAATCGGAAGGGGGATAAGGTTTTATTCTTGCAGGAGACACATGCCCTGGGGCGGCAGGCTGTGGTCTTTGCACTGGACTGGTGACCCCAATGGTACTAGATTACTTATTTGTCCCACGCCAGGGGGGGTTATGACCCTTATTCATCGTTCTCTTCGGTTTACACATTTAGACACCAAGACCGGCGAGTGGGGGCGGTATGTACTGGTGCACGGTATATTGCAACAATGAGGGGTGCTGATGGTTAATGTATATGGCCCTAATGTAGATGACCCCGAGTTTTATGATGGGGTGTTTCAGTTATGCGCACCGTACCCCATGGCTGATATTCTGTGCAGGAGAGATTTTAACACTATCCTTTACCCCTCCCTTGATCGCACGGCACTGTTGCAAGGGAACCCAGTAGAACTGCCTTGTATATTGGCTCGCATATGGCCGCCTTGAATATCCTAGACGCCTGCCGTACACTTCATAGTGCCGGTCGGGAGTACTCACTTTATTTATTTATTTATTGTTTGCTTGTTAGGCGCTTATACAGCAAGAAAATACTGTTTCAAAGCGCCCACAGGGTGAGGGGAGGGAACAAGGTAGTGAAACACATTACAAACACAATATTTAAAGCACTGGAGGGAAAAAAGGACAAACCTACTATGCCTTGTGAGTGTTCAGAACGTGCAAGTGCAGCAAGGAAGAGGGTAGAGGAGCTAAGTGCATGACATGCACTCTCATATAGATTACTGGCTAGTGTCCAGCTCCCTTTTGAATAGGGTTGTTCGCTGCAAAATCCTACCACGCACTTTATGGGACCATGCTCCCATACAGCTAGATGTGGAGCTTATCCCTGGGGAACTGGATGCCTTTCATGAAGCCGCACAGAGAGCGGTGAGGTATTTTGGCAGGCCAGCGCTTGCTAGGCGGTATGGCGAAGCAGATAGGCCTTGCACGCTTCGTGAAAACTGAATGGGGTGGGGGACACATACCGTGTATTAAGTGCCAGGATGGCACGATGGTGCATATGGATAACAAGATTTTTCTTCCGGTTTTACTCCGGCCTCTGTCGGCCTCATGGCAGTGCTACGCCCAGTGAAACCGAGTTTTTTTAATGGGATACCAACCACTTTACTATCTGCTGAGATAACGGTGGAAGAGATGGTTATAGGTCAAATGTTCGAATGAAAAGGACCAAAAACCAAAGGGTCGAATTATTTTTTTTCTTTTTTTTTGGGGGGGGGGGAGGGTCCCACCCCAAACCCCTGTTTTTGGTGCAAACACCACTTTTTTTTTTTACTATACGAAAACCAAGAAAAAATAATCTATTCCTAGTACCTCGACCCTTTGATCACCAGACTCCAACAAAACTGTAAGTACTGGCATGATTGTTAGCTTATGCCACACTTAGATGGAATTTCCTGAGTTTAGTCTGCGCCAAATCTAGCCAGAAATGTGATTGTTAGCATATGCCACACTTTGATGGAACTGAGTTTAGTCTGCGCCAAATCTAGCCAGAAATGTGATTGTTAGCAGATGCCACACTTAGATGGAATTGAGTTTAGTTTGCGCCAAATCTAGCCAGAAATGTGATTGTTAGCATATGCCACACTTAGATGGAACTTCTTGAGTTTAGTCTGCGCCAAATCTAGCCAGAAATGTGATTGTTAGCATATGCCACACTTAGATGGAACTTCTTGAGTTTAGTCTGCGCCAAATCTAGCCAGAAATGTGATTGTTAGCAGATGCCACACTTGGATGGAATTGAGTTTAGTTTGCGCCAAATCTAGCCAGAAATATGATTGTTAGCATATGCCACACTTTGATGGAATTGAGTTTAGTCTGCGCCAAATCTAGCCAGAAATGTGATTGTTAGCTTATGCCACACTTAGATGGAATTTCCTGAGTTTAGTCTGCGCCAAATCTAGCCAGAAATGTGATTGTTAGCAGATGCCACACTTAGATGGAATTGAGTTTAGTTTGCGCCAAATCTAACCAGAAATGTGATTGTTAGCAGATGCCACACTTAGATGGAACTTCTTGAGTTTAGTCTGCGCCAAATCTAGCCAGAAATGTGATTGTTAGCAGATGCCACACTTAGATGGAATTGAATTTCGTTTGCGCCAAATCTAGCCAGAAATGTGATTGTTAGCAGATGCCACACTTAGATGGAATTGAGTTTAGTTTGCGCCAAATCTAACCAGAAATGTGATTGTTAGCATATGCCACACTTAGATGGAACTTCTTGAGTTTAGTCTGCGCCAAATCTAGCCAGAAATGTGATTGTTAGCAGATGCCACACTTAGATGGAATTGAATTTAGTTTGCGCCAAATCTAGCCAGAAATGTGATTGTTAGCATATGCCACACTTAGATGGAATTGAGTTTAGTTTGAGCCAAATATAGCCAGAAATGTGATTGTTAGCATATGCCACACTTAGATGGAATTTCTTGAGTTTAGTCTGCGCCAAATCTAGCCAGAAATGTGATTGTTAGCTTATGCCACACTTAGATGGAATTTCCTGAGTTTAGTCTGCGCCAAATCTAGCCAGAAATGTGATTGTTAGCAGATGCCACACTTGGATGGAATTGAGTTTAGTTTGCGCCAAATCTAGCCAGAAATGTGATTGTTAGCATATGCCACACTTAGATGGAACTTCTTGAGTTTAGTCTGCGCCAAATCTAGCCAGAAATGTGATTGTTAGCTTATGCCACACTTAGATGGAATTTCTTGAGTTTAGTCTGCGCCAAATCTAGCCAGAAATGTGATTGTTAGCAGATGCCACACTTAGATGGAATTGAGTTTAGTTTGCGCCAAATCTAGCCAGAAATGTGATTGTTAGCAGATGCCACACTTTGATGGAATTGAGTTTAGTCTGCGCCAAATCTAGCCAGAAATGTGATTGTTAGCTTATGCCACACTTAGATGGAACTTCTTGAGTTTAGTCTGCGCCAAATCTAGCCAGAAATGTGATTGTTAGCATATGCCACACTTAGACGGAATTTCTCAAGTTGAGTATGCGCCAAATCTAGCCAGAAATGTGATTGTTAGCATATGCCACACTTAGATGGAATTGAGTTTAGTTTGCGCCAAATATAGCCAGAAATGTGATTGTTAGCATATGCCACACTTAGATGGAACTTCTTGAGTTTAGTCTGCGCCAAATCTAGCCAGAAATGTGATTGTTAGCTTATGCCACACTTAGATGGAATTTCCTGAGTTTAGTCTGCGCCAAATCTAGCCAGAAATGTGATTGTTAGCAGATGCCACACTTGGATGGAATTGAGTTTAGTTTGCGCCAAATCTAGCCAGAAATGTGATTGTTAGCATATGCCACACTTAGATGGAACTTCTTGAGTTTAGTCTGCGCCAAATCTAGCCAGAAATGTGATTGTTAGCTTATGCCACACTTAGATGGAATTTCTTGAGTTTAGTCTGCGCCAAATCTAGCCAGAAATGTGATTGTTAGCTTATGCCACACTTAGATGGAATTTCTTGAGTTTAGTCTGCGCCAAATCTAGCCAGAAATGTGATTGTTAGCAGATGCCACACTTGGATGGAATTGAGTTTAGTTTGCGCCAAATCTAGCCAGAAATATGATTGTTAGCATATGCCACACTTTGATGGAATTGAGTTTAGTCTGCGCCAAATCTAGCCAGAAATGTGATTGTTAGCTTATGCCACACTTAGATGGAATTTCCTGAGTTTAGTCTGCGCCAAATCTAGCCAGAAATGTGATTGTTAGCAGATGCCACACTTAGATGGAATTGAGTTTAGTTTGCGCCAAATCTAACCAGAAATGTGATTGTTAGCATATGCCACACTTAGATGGAACTTCTTGAGTTTAGTCTGCGCCAAATCTAGCCAGAAATGTGATTGTTAGCAGATGCCACACTTAGATGGAACTTCTTGAGTTTAGTCTGCGCCAAATCTAGCCAGAAATGTGATTGTTAGCAGATGCCACACTTAGATGGAATTGAATTTAGTTTGCGCCAAATCTAGCCAGAAATGTGATTGTTAGCATATGCCACACTTAGATGGAATTGAGTTTAGTTTGCGCCAAATATAGCCAGAAATGTGATTGTTAGCATATGCCACACTTAGATGGAACTTCTTGAGTTTAGTCTGCGCCAAATCTAGCCAGAAATGTGATTGTTAGCTTATGCCACACTTAGATGGAATTTCCTGAGTTTAGTCTGCGCCAAATCTAGCCAGAAATGTGATTGTTAGCAGATGCCACACTTGGATGGAATTGAGTTTAGTTTGCGCCAAATCTAGCCAGAAATGTGATTGTTAGCATATGCCACACTTAGATGGAACTTCTTGAGTTTAGTCTGCGCCAAATCTAGCCAGAAATGTGATTGTTAGCTTATGCCACACTTAGACGGAATTTCTCAAGTTGAGTATGCGCCAAATCTAGCCAGAAATGTGATTGTTAGCATATATGATTCATAGCATACACCGCACATAGAATTCCGAACCTAGCCTGTGTTGCAACTAGATAGAAATGTGACTGTTAGCTTGTGCCACACTAGCACTTAAATCTGAACTGTAGCCCGCGTCGCATCGAAATGGAACTGTGACAGTTAGCATGCACCTCACTCAGGACTCTGAACCCTAGCTCGCGCCGCATCTAGACAGAAAGTTGACTGTTAACAGCCTCTCTGGGAAAAGCTGCATTTGAAGTGCACCTCTCTGTGAAAGTTGATTTGGAGTACACTTAGAAGTGAATTCAGAAGTGTACCCAATAGCCTCTCTGTGGGAAGTTGATTTTAGAAATGTGCCCAATAGCCACCCTGTGAAAGTTGAATTCAGAAGTACAACTAGAAAGTGGCATTTAGAAGTACACCCAATAGATTCTCTGTGAAAGCTAAATCTTAATATATGCCCAATTGCCTCCCTGTGGAAAGTTGGATTCAGAAGTGCAGTTAGAAGTTGAATTCAGAAGAGTGTGAAAGTAGAATTTAGAAGTACATTTAGAAGTTGCACGTAGAAGCGCTCCCAATAGCCTCCCTGCGAATGCCGATTTTAGAAGGACGCCCAATAGCCTCTCTGTGAGAGTTGAACTGAGAAATACATTTAGAAGATGCATTTTAGAAGTATACCCATTAACCTTGTGAAACTGAACTAAATGTATGCCCAATAGCCTCTCTGTGGAAAGTTGATTTTAGAAATATGCCCAATAAACCTCCCTGTGAAAGTTGAATTCAGAAGTACAAATAGAAAGTCGCATTTAGAAGTACACCCAATAGCTTCTTTGTGAAACTGAACTAAATGTATGCCCAATAGCCTCTCTGTGGAAAGTTGATTTTAGAAATATGCCCAATAAACCTCCCTGTGAAAGTTGAATTCAGAAGTACAAATAGAAAGTCGCATTTAGAAGTACACCCAATAGCTTCTTTGTGAAAGTTGAATCTAAATGTATGCCCAATAGCCTCTTCGTGGAAAGTTGAATTCAGAAGTGCACTTAGATGATGAATTTTGAAGAGTATGAAAGTTGAATTTAGAGGTACACTTAGAAGTTGCACTCAGAAATGTGCCCAAAAGCCTCCCTGTGAAAGTTGAATTCAGAAGTACAATTAGAAAGCTGCATTTAGAAGTGTGCCCAATAGCCTCTCTGTGGAAAGTTGCACTTAGATGTGCGCCCGAAAAGCCTCTCCATGAAAGCCGAGATTAGAAGTGTGCCCTATAACCTCTCTGTGGAAAGCTGAACTCAGAAATGTCCCCATTGGCCTCTCTGTTAAAGTTGAATTCAGAAATGTACCCTCTGTGAATTTTGGAAGCATGCCCAACAGCCTCTCTATGAATTAGAAGTCTCCGAAAGGGCATGTAACCCATCATATGTCACAAACACGCTTACTCTGTCCTTACATCACCATTCAACTAGAACACAGAGATACTATGACACCATTCGGTATATCTGTTCTCATATCAACATTCGCCGCTTACTCCACATCACTCTAAGTAATCACTGCTGGTTACACACCCCCCAGCGAGGCGTTCTCTTCAGGCCTAACGCAGCCACATCCGATCTGGATAAATTCGGCCAGAACGAACACATACTCCTGACCTCTCAACCACCACACCCACCGCTAGAAAGCAGCTATCACACCGATGCCGCACGAGCTGTACACATACCCAGTGCTGACGCGCACCTTTTGACTATCTCCTCTCTCTCTACTGATATGAACTTCGGTTCCCAAGGGCGTTCAACCTACCAGCGCCTTCAGACCATACCAATGGTATATAAGGCGCTATATAAGTGCAAAATAACAATAACAATAACAATTCAATCCTTTTGGTGTCGAACCTTTGACCGGTCACCGGAAGAGATTACGGAGGCCATAAGGGGGCCGCCGAATGGAAAGTTTCCTGGGATCCGATAGGTTTTTGTGCCGAATTATACCAGGAATTCCAAGATTCCCTCGACCCCCTATATGTTACAGCTGTGGGAGGAGGCATGGCGGAAGGGGGTACTGCCTGACACTATCCGGAAAGTGATCATTATTCTTTTGAAGCCTGACAAACAGATTGAGGACTGCGGTTCGTATAGGCCTTTGTCCCTTATTAACACTGATGCAAAGGTATTTGCGAAGGTCCTAGCATCCAGGCTATCTCCATTGATGCTCTACATGGTCCATCCTGACCAGTCGGGCTTTGTTCCCGGTCGCTCGACAGCCCTGAACATGCAGAGTCTATATGGCGTGATGGCGATGACCCTTTCGAATTCTAGCACCGTAGCAGTGTCATTGGATATGAGGAAGGGATTTGACACAGTGTCCTGGCTTTTTCTGTATCAGTTATTAGCCAACTATGGGTTTGACCCCAGTGTATATCATGGGCCTTGCTCCTGTACACCTCCCTTTATGCAAGGGTGCGTGCAAATGGGATGCTGTCTCCGGTGGTGTAACTGGAGGGTAGCACCAGGCAGGGCTACCCCCTGTCACTCCCCCCTGTTTGCCTTGATTATTGAACCTCTTGCTGATAGGATTAGAGATAAGTATGTTATGGCGGGCATATGGCTAGGAGGGAGGTCTGAAACGATATCACTCTATGCTGATGATATACTCTTTTATATTCAGGACCCGGAACTCGATCTGTCCACACTGATTACGGTAGTGACGGATTCCGGTAGATACTCTGGTCTTCATCTTAATGCCGACAAGTCGGAGATATTTCCTTTAACAAATGCAATACCTGTATTAGTGGACACTTGGGGTCTGAGATTGTCGGAACATGGTTTCCTCTATTTGGGGATATTGATAACCAGAGCAGATTGGCAGAGCAGATGCTGACTCTCAACTACGAGTTGTATTTGACTGCCGTGGTATCAAAATTTCTAAAATGCGGTCATATTCCCATTTTGCTGGCTGGACGGTTATCCCTGATCAAGATGATCATTTTGCCCAAGTTTTTGTATGTGTTTCGGAATATTCCGTTGTGACCTGGGCAGGCATTCTTTATTTGGCTATGGCGTGCTCTGCGTTTTTGTGGGCCAATTGGTAGGATCGGTTCAAATGAGATGGGCGCATCTCGCCAGACCGTATGTTGCGGTGGGGAGGGAGGTTGGCAGCGCCAGATTGGGAGCTTTACTACTTGATTGCGCAGGTTCACTTTGCGACCTATTGGGTGGGTGCGATGTCGGGCTCCCCACTTGTTTGCCTGGAGAGGCTGCTTGCCAGTGTTCCGTACCGGCCCTCCAACCATTTAGACTCATTGGGAGCCACGTGGGCAGCTTGGTGACGGTTTAACGCTAGACTGGGCATCTTTGGTCCCGATGATAAGCAGATGCCATTGTGGCGGCTGTCGGTGTTGACACCCATGATTGACAGAGACATTGCAGCAAGTGGATGCACCGTGCGTGTTTGTCCTTGTATATTTGTGTGTGGATGTACAGTTTGTGGATTGGAATACTATTAAGGATCATATGGGGGATGATCCCCTGCAATTGTTATACTATTATTGCATGAGGGTTGCTGTCATGGCACGCTGGCCAGTGTTCCCGGTAGAGCCTGCTTCACATCTGTGGTTGAAATATATATTATCTAACCCTGGTACCAAGAATGATGTCTCTACACTTTACACATTGGCACAGGCTAGGGATACTTCGGCTGATCTTCAAGTAGACTTTAGCGATCAGCAGTGGTAGCATACATGTCATTTGACTAAAGGGCTTTCACTCAATTTGAAATTTTGTTTAAAACAGTTTAAGACTCTTAACAGACTGTATTAATCCCAGAAGGTGGATAGTACATTTGGTGCTCAGAATGCTAAGAACTGCCACAGATATCACAAGGAGAAAGTGATGTTTATACACATGTGTTGGGGGTGTCCTAGGCTGAGTGGTTATTGGGCTTCGAATATGCCAGCCTTTGACTGACATATTGGGTCATCAGCACAATCTTGAGGTAGAGGATTGTTTGTTGGAGTTCACGAGTAAATAAGCAAAGAGAAAGCAGCGGTTTCTGAATTTGGGGTTGCTGCTTGCTAAGAGAGCCATAATTATGCCTTGGTCCTGGAGTGGGCTGCACACTCAAGAAGGTTGGCTACACAATGTCATGTGGGCGAATGATACGGAGGAACTGTTGCCACCAAAGAGCCGCCCTAAGAATGTTTGGCAGGACTTTTGTCACTTTCTTATGAGACACTAATGTTGGGGAGACCTGGGAAGATATGTTGTACGTAATGAGGGCAATGTGATGGTGCAATGCACCTCCGGTGTAACTGTCTGCTCTTTCACTGTTTGCCCTGTCGATGTCCTGCTGTCGGTTCACCAAGTGTTTGATAAATATAAGGTTACAAAAAAAGAAGAATTACGAGTCTGGGACTCGCGCCCTAATGAGGATATAAAATACAGTGACATTTACCGGAGAAGATACAGGGTCTTAGGGACCCAAAGAAAAGGAAAGTAGAACCAGAAGGAATCCAGAGAAAGGAGCAACCCCCTAGAAACCTGGGACGTTTACCTGGAAGAACACCCGAAACATTGGGAACTTTTCTGTTGGCAAGAGTTACTATGAACACTTTACTTTGAAAGAGACCAGCCCTGCACAGTTGATTCAGGTTACTAGCGTTAGGGACAGAAGTAGGGTTTTGGGACACAGTGGTAACAGACATTTTGTTTTGACATCCTGACGCATTCCTTAGTTTACTTTGAGGCAGGAAACCCCGCCTAGAATGTGGGGATAGAGAGGCATTTATCCAACCCTTTCATCGCCAAAAATATGCTTCTGCACCCTTACACCCCTCAGAACCCTGCACCAATGGTGCTTCTGGAAGCACTGCCCTGGATGTATAGGTAACCAACCCAGTGTGCAGTGCTATTGTGTTTGTGGGAGGCCCTCTCTCCAGTGCTATTGTGTTTGTGGGGAGCCCTCTCTCCAGTGCTATTGTGTTTGTGGGAGGCCCTCTCTCCAGTGCTATTGTGTTTGTGGGAGGCCCTCTCTCCAGTGCTATTGTGTTTGTGGGAGGCCCTCTCTCCAGCGCTATTGTGATTGTGGGAGGCCCTCTCTCCAGTGCTATTGTGTTTGTGGGAGGCCCTCTCTCCAGCGCTATTGTGTTTGTGGGAGGCCCTCTCTCCAGTGCTATTGTGTTTGTGGGAGGCCCTCTCTCCAGCGCTATTGTGTTTGTGGGAGGCCCTCTCTCCAGTGCTATTGTGTTTGTGGGGAGCCCTCTCTCCAGCGCTATTGTGTTTGTGGGGAGCCCTCTCTCCAGTGCTATTGTGATTGTGGGAGGCCCTCTCTCCAGTGCTATTGTGTTTGTGGGAGGCCCTCTCTCCAGTGCTATTGTGTTTGTGGGAGGACCTCTCTCCAGTGCTATTGTGGTTGTGGGGAGCCCTGTCTCCAGTGCTATTGTGTTTGTGGGAGGCCCTCTCTCCAGTGCTATTGTGTTTGTGGGGAGCCCTCTCTCCAGTGCTATTGTGTTTGTGGGAGGCCCTCTCTCCAGTGCTATTGTGTTTGTGAGGAGCCCTCTCTCCAGTGCTATTGTGTTTGTGGGAGGCCCTCTCTCCAGTGCTATTGTGTTTGTGGGAGGCCCTCTCTCCAGTGCTATTGTGTTTGTGGGGAGCCCTCTCTCCAGTGCTATTGTGTTTGTGGGAGGCCCTCTCTCCAGTGCTATTGTGTTTGTGGGAGGCCCTCTCTCCAGTGCTATTGTGTTTGTGGGAGGCCCTCTCTCCAGTGCTATTGTGTTTGTGGGGAGCCCTCTCTCCAGTGCTATTGTGTTTGTGGGAGGCCTTCTCTCCAGTGCTATTGTGTTTGTGGGGAGCCCTCTCTCCAGTGCTATTGTGTTTGTGGGAGGCCCTCTCTCCAGTGCTATTGTGTTTGTGGGGAGCCCTCTCTCCAGTGCTATTGTGTTTGTGGGAGGCCATCTCTCCAGTGCTATTGTGTTTGTGGGAGGCCCTCTCTCAAGTGCTATTGTGTTTGTGGGAGGCCCTCTCTCCAGTGCTATTGTGTTTGTGGGAGGCCCTCTCTCCAGTGCTATTGTGTTTGTGGGAGGCCCTCTCTCCAGTGCTATTGTGTTTGTGGGGAGCCCTCTCTCCAGTGCTATTGTGTATGTGGGGAGCCCTCTCTCCAGGGCTATTGTGTTTGTGGGAGGCCCTCTCTCCAGTGCTATTGTGTTTGTGGGAGGCCCTCTCTCCAGTGCTATTGTGGTTGTGGGGAGCCCTCTCTCCAGTGCTATTGTGTTTGTGGGAGGCCCTCTCTCCAGTGCTATTGTGTTTGTGGGGAGCCCTCTCTCCAGTGCTATTGTGTTTGTGGGAGGCCCTCTCTCCAGTGCTATTGTGTTTGTGGGAGGCCCTCTCTCCAGTGCTATTGGAGGCAAGTACATGCCTTTAAATCCAGACATGCCAGCCCTGCCCTCAATGCATTGTAAGTGGGAATGGGAAAGACTAACCACAGAAGGAGCTCTTTTCCTATTTCCATGGCTGCCTTGATGGGTGAGCGGGACACTGATTGGCTACTGGCAGATTCCGTCCTTGTTCCCAGCCATCTGATTGGATAGCAATTCTCTCCCGCATGCGATCATTGTATCTGGCATTTCTGGTGAAGCTGCTGATCTCAAGAGTGTAGTTCAAATGGAGCCCCCTTTTGATAATCATTAGCTGGATGAAACGTAGGAATTCGGGGACCCGTTTATTAATGTATAGTTACAAGAAATGGAAATTATCTATGAAACCCCATAACATGGACAGAAATGTAGTCAGTAAATTCTCTTCTGATTTCCACATATCGATCAAGGTGATGCAGGGAAACTGTAAGGACCCTCCACTGGTGAGGGAGAGCAACACAAACTGCAGGTTATAGAATCTAATCCTCCCGATATAGCTCAGATGGTTAACGTGCAACATGCTGGTTACAAGTATACATTCCAGAACGATTGCCCAGTGGGTTAATGTGCCTACAACAGAGGTGTATGCACAAACTGCATTTTCCTGTCACAGGTAGTCTCCAGTATAGCAGTGTCAGGATCTTTGTGGTGGTCCATGGCACTGGTGTATTGTGGTGGCCTTAGCGGTTAGAACCGTGGTTTCTGGGAGTCATGACAATAGTAGTATTCTGGCACCTTGGTGTTGTTGCACTCCTGTTCATAATTGGTCGCTAGGGACCCACGTGAGGATTGTAGTGGAGGAGGAGTTTCTGAAATTTAGTCCATTCTAAGATGTCCACCATGTTGGCTTTTTCTTCCCTTAGGTGCCTGTTTTGGAAGGATTCTCCCAATTCAAGATGGCCGTTGCTTAGATGCCCTCTTCCTTTCACAAGGCTTGCTAGAGTGATTATGTATTCAGTGACAGGATGGTGATGTGTAATAACTCTTTGAATCCTCCATATAGAGCTTTTCTTCCTTTAGGTGCCTGTTTTGGAAGGATTCTCCCAATTCAAGATGGCCGTTGCTTAGACGCCTCTTCCTCTCACAAGACTTGCTAGAGTATTTATGTAGCTGGTGACAGGATGGTGGTGTGCAACAACTCGGGTCCTACATGTTTTCTGCTGGACTCCTCATTACTTGATTACTTGCTTCTTGAAGCTCAATTCACCTCTCGTCCATGGTCCCACAGATTTCCCCCACAGGGGGTTGCCCTTTTGAGCAGTCTGCATCCTTCTGTTCTGCCACTGAGATTTGCTCCCCAAGCTGCATGCAGCTGCAGAGGTCTTACTCCTACTTTCTGTAACACATCGATGCTTGTGTTGCTTTTCACGCTCTTTAGCAACAGCGCCCCCTGCTGCTGGGGTTTCCTTTTTCTGGGAAAATAGTTGGCCAGCATTTTCATGGACAGGAGACCCTTTGTCAAATAATCATACTCTGGGGTAATTCGGCTCCTTCATCTAACATATGCCATGTGGTGAATAACAGATTATTCTCTTTATATTAGGGCAAGGAGTACCTTTAATAATGTGAGTTTTTTTTATTTTATGAACAGGTCCACTTATTGTCAGCACCGTCTTTTCATTAAGAACCAAAGGAAAGCAAGACCTGAGTCCCACGGACACGCTGGATGCGGTGAGAATTCACGGTAGGCATCGCGCATTAGCTGTGATCTGCAGTCGCACACATATATGTATTGTCAACACATGATAATGCAGACATTCCACTCTCCCACCACATCCACCCACGCGGATCTCAAGGAGAGAATGTGAGAAGTTTGTTGATTACAAGTGTTACCTGGTCAAATTCACAACATTTGAATGGTGACATGGGTGGTAGGAAGAAGAAGCCGAGAGGGAGGGAAAGGAATGATGCCAGAGAATAAGAGAGGACTGGAAGACAGAAAGGAATACAGGAAATAAGGGATGGATGTGTGAAGGAAGAGCGGAAAGCAGTAAGTGGAAAGGAGGGTGAGAGGGAGAGAAAGGCACAGGTGGAATGGTGCAGGGAGGAAGGCACAGGTGGAATGTGGCAGGGAGGAAGGCGGAGATGGAATGCGGCAGGGAGGAAGACGGAGATGGAATGCGGCAGGGAGGAAGGCGGAGATGGAATGTGGCAGGGAGGAAGGTGTAGATGGAAATCCGCAGGGAGGAAGGTGGAGATGGAATGCGTCAGGGAGGAAGGCAGAGATTGAATGCAGCAGGGAGGAAGACAGAGATGGAATGCGGCAGGGAGGAAGGCAGAGATGGAATGCAGCAGGAGGCAGAGATGGAATGCGGCAGGGAGGAAGGCAGAGATGGAATGCCACAGGGAGGAAGGCAGAGATGGAATGCCACAGGGAGGAAGGCCGAGATGGAATGCGGCAGGGAGGAAGGTGGAAATGGAAATCCACAGGGAGGAAGGTGGAGGTGGAATGCGGCAGGGAGGAAGGCAGAGATTGAATGCGTCAGGGAGGAAGACAGAGATGGAATGCGGCAGGGAGGAAGGCAGGGATGGAAATCCGCAGGGAGGAAGGCAGAGATGGAAATCCTCAGGGAGGAAGGCGGGGATGGAATGCGGCAGGGAGGAAGGCAGAGATGGAATGCCACAGAGAGGAAGGCAGAGATGGAATGCCACAGGGAGGAAGGCAGAGATGGAATGCGTCAGGGAGGAAGGCGGAGATGGAATGCGGCAGGGAGGAATGCAGAGATGTAATGCGGCAGGGAGGAATGCAGAGATGTAATGCGGCAGGGAGGAAGGCGGAGATGGAATGCGGCAGGGAGGAAGGTGGAGATGGAAATCCGCAAGGAGGAAGGTGGAGATGGAATGCGTCAGGGAGGAAGGCAGAGATTGAATGCAGCAGGGAGGAAGAAAGAGATGGAATGCGGCAGGGAGGAAGGCAGTGATGGAATGCAGCAGGAGGCAGAGATGGAATGCGGCAGGGAAGAAGGCAGAGATGGAATGCCGCAGGGAGGAAGGCAGAGATGGAATGCCACAGGGAGGAAGGCAGAGATGGAATGCGTCAGGGAGGAAGGCAGAGATGGAATGCGGCAGGGAGGAAGGCGGAGATGGAATGTGGCAGGGAGGAAGGTGGAGATGGAAATCCGCAGGGAGGAAGGTGGAGATGGAATGCGGCAGGGAGGAAGCCAGAGATTGAATGCGACAGGGAGGAAGACAGATGGAATGCAGCAGGAGGCAGAGATGGAATGCAGCAGGGAGGAAGGCAGGGATGGAAATCAGCAGGGAGGAAGGCGGGGATGGAATCCCACAGGGAGGAAGGCAGAGATGGAATCCCACAGGGAGGAAGGCAGAGATGGAATGCGTCAGGGAGGAAGACAGAGATGGAATGCGGCAGGGAGGAAGGCGGAGATGGATTGCCACAGGGAGGAAGGCAGAGATGGAATGCGACAGGGAGGAAGGTGGAGATGGAATGCGGCAGGGAGGAAGGCACAGATGGAATGCAGCAGGGAGGAAGGCGGAGATGGAATGCGGCAGGGAGGAAGGCGGAGATGGAATGCGGCAGGGAGGAAGGCAGAGATGGAATGCGGCAGGGTGGAAGGCAGAGATGGAATGCTGCAGGGTGGAAGGCAGAGATGGAATGCCATGGTGGAAGGTGGGGTTGTAATGTGGCAGGGAGGAAGGCGCAGATGGAATGCGGCAGGGAGGAAGGCGGGGATGGAATGCAACAGGGAGGAAGGTGCAGATGGAATGCGGCAGGGAGGAAGGCAGAGAGGGAATGCGGCAGGGAGGAAGGCAAAGATGGAATGCGTCAGGGAGGAAGGCAGAGATGGAATGCGGCATGGAGCAAGACAGAGATGGAATGCGGCAGGGAGGAATGTGGAGATGGATTGCCACAGGGAGGAAAGCAGAGATGGAATGCGGCAGGGAGGAAGGCACAGATGGAATGCAGCAGGGAGGAAGGCACAGATGGAATGCGGCAGGGAGGAAGGCACAGATGGAATGCAGCAGGGAGGAAGGCGGAGATGGAATGCGGCAGGGAGGAAGGCAGAGATGCAATGCGGCAGGGTGGAAGGCAGAGATGGAATGCTGCAGGGTGGAAGGCAGAGATAGAATCCAGCAGAGTGGAAGGCGGAAATGGAATGCCATGGTGGAAGGTGGGGTTGGAATGTGGCAGGGAGGAAGGCACATATGGAAATCCGCAGGGAGGAAGGCAGGGATGGAATGTGGCAGGGTGGAAGGCGGAGATGGAATGCCACAGGGTGGAAGAGAAAGATTAAGCACAGATTCTGTCAAAAAATTGACTCTTTGTTCAGCTTTTCAACTGCATCAAACTTATCACTGAGCAAAGCAAGAGCCAGGACCTCCTAATCACCATTGCAGTTGCTCTTTGAGTTACTAAAGAACTCACATGTTGGTAGCATGGGCTGAGTTAAAAAGCTTTCCATAGAGTAATTAATGCTTAAAGCAAACAGTAATGATGCAAAAAAGGTGAACCTAACACTTTAGATGCCAATAAACCAAGGGCCTGCAACCTGCTGCTCTCCAGAGGTTTTGATTATGACTCCCATGATCCCTCTCCATTGACCATTGATGGCAAGGGCTGATGGGAGCTGTAGTCATAAACATCTCGTGAGCCAAAGGTTGCAGACCCATGTGTTAAGCAGATATGTTCTTAAACACTTTTTGTTCTTTTACAAAGTGGGAGCAGTCAAAGAAGATGAAGCCAATAAAGAAAGGGACGGTAGGAAATAAATACAAGTTAAACATTAAAGAAGCGCTTGAGCCTTCTAAGGGGGAACTGGTGTATTTTGTAAAGCTGGAGAGAGTCTCATTTTAATCAAAATCGTAATTTAGCTGCAGTCAGCTGTTACATGTTGACATACACGTAGGTGGCACCTTGCCACCTAATGTTCATCATTAGCACGGTACAGTGTATACACCGCCTTTTGCCCTGCACTGTTGCATTCCACCATGAAAAGTGAGTAAACGCTGCCTGACAACCGCTTGCCATGCTCGCATGTCGGGCAGGGTTTAATTGAAACACATTGTGTATAGGCGCTATATAAATAAACTATCATATCATATCATAATTGCAATTGTGAACACTTCGTACCATGCATGCATGGCAGGCAGCACATACAATCTATCCCTAAGGGATCCGCCTGCTTTATGCTGTTGCATAAAGCTTGCAGACCCCATAGGGATGTCCAGCATTTGTGGCGGCATAAAATGCATGCCCGTGCAAATGCCAGAGCATTTGTATCGCGGAGAGGAAGGAAGACAGTGGAAACGCAGGTTGCGTTCTGCCCCTCCACCATACAAATGGACAAAAAGGGGAGTGGTATAAGAAACATGCATAAAAGCGTTAAGCAACCTTTTCCGCATTGTTGTTACTTTACACCCCCCATGAACATGAGCCCCTGAGTGTCCTGCTTGTTGGGGAGTAGAAAGACAGTTCCATGATTAAAGTGTCCTCGGGACAATTCTTGCAAATGAAATGAAAGAGAATATTGGGTTCTAATAATTATTTGTCTTAACTGTGGAAAAGCGGGATAAATCTGGTCCCTGGCAGTTGGAGCTAGTTTGAGTTTGTTCCAGCAAGCGTAGTGGTCTGCTGCCTTCTCATACAATTACTCTCTTAATTTGGTCCTCCTTATCCTCAGCATCATGTCAGTGGTGATTTCCCCTCCTTATCCTCAGCATCATGTCATTGGTGATTTCCCCCTCCTTATCCTCAACATCATGTCATTGGTGATTTCCCCCTCCTTATCCTCAACATCATGTTATTGGTGATTTCCCCCCCTTTATCCCCAGCATCATGTCATTGGTGATTTCCCCCTCCTTATCCTCAGTATCATGTCATTGGTGATTTACCCCTCCTTATCCTCAGCATCATTGTGTTGGTGATTTCCCCCTCCTTATCCTCAGTATCATGTCATTGGTGATTTCCCACTCCTTATCCTCAGTATCATGTCATTGGTGATTTTCCCCTCCTTATCCTCAGCATCATTGTGTTGGTGATTTCCCACTCCTTATCCTCAGTATCATGTCATTGGTGATTTTCCCCTCCTTATCCTCAGCATCATTGTGTTGGTGATTTCCCCTCCTTTATCCTCAGCATCATGTCATTGGTGATTTCCCCCTCCTTATCCTCAGTATCATGTCATTGGTGATTTCCCCCTCCTTATCCTCAGTATCATGTCATTGGTGATTTCCCACTCCTTATCCTCAGTATCATGTCATTGGTGATTTTCCCCTCCTTATCCTCAGCATCATTGTGTTGGTGATTTCCCCCTCCTTATCCTCAGTATCATGTCAGTGGTGATTTCCCACTCCTTATCCTCAGTATCATGTCATTGGTGATTTTCCCCTCCTTATCCTCAGCATCATTGTGTTGGTGATTTCCCCCTCCTTATCCTCAGTATCATGTCATTGGTGATTTCCCCCTCCTTATCCTCAGTATCATGTCATTGGTGATTTCCCCCTCCTTATCCTCAGCATCATGTCAGGGTTTATTTTCCCCTCCTTATCCCCAGCATCATGTCATTGGTGATTTCCCCCTCCTTATCCTCAGTATCATTGTGTTGGTGATTTCCCCCTCCTTATCCTCAGCATCATGTCTGTGGTCCTTGCCCCCTCCTTATCCTCAGCATCATGTCCGGGGTCATTTCCCCCTCCTTATCCTCAGCATCATGTCATTGGTGATTTCCCCCTCCTTATCCTCAACATCATGTCATTGGTGATTTCCCCCCCTTTATCCTCAGCATCATGTCATTGGTGATTTCCCCCTCCTTATCCTCAGTATCATGTCATTGGTGATTTCCCCCTCCTTATCCTCAACATCATGTCATTGGTGATTTCCCCCCCTTTATCCTCAGCATCATGTCATTGGTGATTTCCCCCTCCTTATCCTCAGTTTCATGTCATTGGCGATTTACCCCTCCTTATCCTCAGCATCATTGTGTTGGTGATTTCCCCCTCCTTATCCTCAGTATCATGTCATTGGTGATTTCCCCCTCCTTATCCTCAACATCATGTCATTGGTGATTTCCCCCCCTTTATCCTCAGCATCATGTCATTGGTGATTTCCCCCTCCTTATCCTCAGTATCATGTCATTGGCGATTTACCCCTCCTTATCCTCAGCATCATTGTGTTGGTGATTTCCCACTCCTTATCCTCAGTATCATGTCATTGGTGATTTTCCCCTCCTTATCCTCAGCATCATTGTGTTGGTGATTTCCCACTCCTTATCCTCAGTATCATGTCATTGGTGATTTTCCCCTCCTTATCCTCAGCATCATTGTGTTGGTGATTTCCCCTCCTTATCCTCAACATCATGTCATTGGTGATTTCCCCCCCCTTTATCCTCAGCATCATGTCATTGGTGATTTCCCCCTCCTTATCCTCAGTATCATGTCATTGGTGATTTCCCCCTCCTTATCCTCAGTATCATGTCATTGGTGATTTCCCACTCCTTATCCTCAGTATCATGTCATTGGTGATTTTCCCCTCCTTATCCTCAGCATCATTGTGTTGGTGATTTCCCCTCCTTATCCTCAACATCATGTCATTGGTGATTTCCCCCCCTTTATCCTCAGCATCATGTCATTGGTGATTTCCCCCTCCTTATCCTCAGTATCATGTCATTGGTGATTTCCCCCTCCTTATCCTCAGTATCATGTCATTGGTGATTTCCCACTCCTTATCCTCAGTATCATGTCATTGGTGATTTTCCCCTCCTTATCCTCAGCATCATTGTGTTGGTGATTTCCCCCTCCTTATCCTCAGCATGATGTCTGTGGTGATTTCCCCCTCCTTCTCCTCAGCATCATGTCATTGGTGATTTCCCCCTCCTTATCCTCAGCATCATTGTGTTGGTGATTTCCCCCTCCTTATCCTCAGTATCATGTCATTGGTGATTTCCCCCTCCTTATCCTCAGTATCATGTCATTGGTGATTTCCCACTCCTTATCCTCAGGATCATGTCAGGGTTTATTTTCCCCTCCTTATCCCCAGCATCATGTCATTGGTGATTTCCCACTCCTTATCCTCAGTATCATTGTGTTGGTGATTTCCCCCTCCTTATCCTCAGCATCATGTCAGTGGTCCTTTCCCCCTCCTTATCCTCAGCATCATGTCCGGGGTCATTTCCCCCTCCTTATCCTCAGCATCATGTCCGGGGTCATTTCCCCTCCTTATCCTCAGCATCATGACAGTGGTCATTTCCCCCTCCTTATCTTCAGCATCATGTCCGGGGTCATTTCCCCCTCCTTATCCCCAGCATCATGTCATTGGTGATTTCCCCCTCCTTATCCTCAGCATCATGTCACTTGTGATTTCCCCTCCTTATCCTCAGCATCATGTCATTGGTGATTTCCCCTCCCTATCCTCAGCATCATGTCAGGGGTCATTTCCCCCTCCTTATCCTTACCATCCTGTCATTGGTGATTTCCCCCTCCTTATCCTCAGCATCATGTCAGTGGTCATTTCCCCTCCTTATCCTCACCATCATGTCATTGGTGAGTTCCCCTCCTTATCATCAGCATGATGTCTGTGGTGATTTCCCCCTCCTTATCCTCAGCATCATGTCAGTGGTCATTTCCCCTCCTTATCCTCAGCATCATGTCATTGGTGATTTCCCCCTCCTTATCCCCAGCATCATGTCGGTGGTAATTTCCCCTCCTTATCCTCGGCATCATATCATTGGTGATTTACCCCTCCTTATCCCCAGCATCATGTCAGTGGTCATTTCCCCTCCTTATCCCCAGCATCATGTCAGTGGTAATTTCCCCTCCTTATCCTCAGCATCATATCATTGGTGATTTCCTACTCCTTATCCCCAGCATCATGTCAGTGGTCATTTGCCCTCCTTATCCTCAGCATCATGTCATTGGCGATTTACCCCTCCTTATCCCCACCATCATGTCAGTGGTCATTTCCCCTCCATATCCTCAGCATCATGTCTGTGGTGATTTCCCCCTCATTATCCCCAGAATCATGCCAGTGGTCATTTCACCCTCCTTATCCTCAGCATCATGCCAGTGGTCATTTCCCCCTCCTTATCCTTAGCATCATGCCAGTGGACATTTCCCCCTCCTTTTCTTCTGCATCATGTCATTGGTGATTTCCCCCTTCTTATCAGCATCATGTTATGTTATGTTATTTTGCATTTATATAGCGCCTTATATACCATTGGTATGGTCTGAAGGCGCTGGTAGGTTGAACGCCCTTGGGAACCAAAGTTCAGATCAGTAGAGAGAGTAGAGAGAGTCAAAAGGTGCGTGTGAGCACCGGGTATGTGTGCAGCTCGTGCGGTATTAGTGTAATAGCTGCTTCTTAGTGGTAGGTGTGGTGGTTGAGAGATCTGTTCATTCTGGCAGGATTTATCCAGACCGGATATGGCTGCGTTAGGCCTGAGGAGAACGCCTGGCTGGCGGGTGTGAAACCAGCAGTGTTTACTTAGAGTGATGTGGAGTGAGTGGCGGATGTTGGTATGAGGACAGTTATACCGAATGGTGTCATAGTATCTCTGTGTTCTAGATGAGTGCTGATGTAAAGGAGAGAGTAAGCGTGGTGGTGTGATATGATGGGTTATATGCTCTTTCAAACGTTCTCTGCATTCCAAACCATACTGTATACATCACGCAATTCTATGCGCTCCAGTCCGTTCCAGGCACTCCTATCCACTCCATGCACCCCAGTCTGCTCCATACACTCCAGTCCGCTCCACGCACTCATCCCTTCTACGCACTCATCCCTTCTACGCACTCATCCCTTCTACGCACTCATCCCTTCTACGCACTCATCCCCTCTACGCACTCATCCCCTCTACGCACTCATCCCCTCTACGCACTCATCCCTCTACTCACTCATCCCCTCCCCGCACTCATCCGCTTTAAGCACTCATGCTTTTCCGGCATTCAACAGCAATATCCTGTTCTATATATTCATCTCTACACTCATCTGTTCTATAGCTTCATCTGCTCTGTATACTCATCCTCTCTGTACACTCATCCGCTCCATATACTCGTCCGCTCCATATACTCGTCCGCTCTATCCACTCGTCCGCTCTATCCACTCGTCCGCTCTATCCACTCGTCCGCTCTATCCACTCGTCCGCTCTATCCACTCGTCCGCTCTATCCACTCGTCCGCTCTATCCACTCGTCCGCTCTATCCACTCGTCCGCTTT
This sequence comes from Ambystoma mexicanum, assembly GCF_040938575.1. Lineage (NCBI taxonomy): Eukaryota > Metazoa > Chordata > Amphibia > Caudata > Ambystomatidae > Ambystoma > Ambystoma mexicanum. The sequence continues at coordinate 1,547,115,050 of NC_090931.1, forward strand.
ATCCACTCGTCCGCTCGATCCACTCGTCCGCTTGATCCACTCGTCCGTTCTATACACTCATCCGTTCTATACACTCATACGCTCTATACATTCGCCAGGTCTGTAAATTCATCTGCTCCAGCGATCTACACACTCTCCGCACTTCCGTATTCATCCGCTATCTACACTCATGCGCTCCACATACTCATCTGTTTTACACACTCATCCGGTTTACGCTCATCCGTTCTGCACATTCATCTGTTTTACGCACTCCTGCGTTCTACTCGCTTCTCTGTATTTACGCACTCATCCGCGTTACACGCTCATCCGATCTACACACCCAGCGGCTCTACACACTCATCCGCTCAACATGTTCATCCATTCTATACACTCATCCGATCTACATATTCATTCGATTTCTACACTCATTCGAACTATATAGTTATCTGTTCTTCCATTCATGCATTCTTCTACTCGGCGCATTCATCTGTTCCACCTGCTTCATCCATTCTAACTGTTTCCTCCACGCCATTCACTTTGTTCACTCCTCATGCATTCTGTCCATTTCAGGAGTTACATCTCTTTACTGTTTTCGTATGATTTACTCTTATTAACCATTTCACTGCATTGATCTACTTTATTCGTTTAATTCTGTTTGTCCTTCTAGTTTATATTAGGGGTTATTCGCTGTCAATTTCTCGCATCAGGTAGTTAGTTGGATTGGTGTCGTTGAGTCAGGGGTAATGTCCCCCGCCTTATCCTCAACGTCATGTCAGGGGTCATTTCCCCCACCTTTTTCTCAACATCTTGCTCATAGCCTCACAGTGTTTCTTACGTCACTGGGATGGAATCTTTTAATATCTGCCCTTATGTTACGGTCCTTTTTGATTAGATCCTTGCAGCAGATCATTTCTTCCTGTAAGGGTGCAGAAGTAGACCCGCCAATGATCTCTGCCTGAATGCCAGATCCTTCTCATTGGGACGCCTGCTCCCCCCCCCACACACTCCCACTCACTGGCCTGACTCCTTTGGTCCCATGCCCTCACCCACCTATGAGGCAAAAAACCTTGGGATCGTCTTTGACTCCTCTCTCTCTTTCTCGCCACACATCATGGACCTTGCCAAGAAGTCCAACTTTCAGCTTCATCTCCTCAGGGGCATTCTATATTTCCTCACCTTACCCCAGAAGCTCAATGTCCTGGTTCTCTCTAGGTTTGACTACTGCAATAGCCTCTTCCTCAACCTGCCTCTTTCCTCCCTTCACCCCCTCCAACTAATCCAGAATCAGACTGCCAGACTTATACTTGCCCTTAAGCCCAGGGTCTGCATCTCTCCAGCCCTAAAACCTCTCCACTGGCTTCAGGTGACTGCAAGGATCAAAATCAAAACCCTTTGCATCATCCACAAGGCTGTCTGGGGCCGGGGACTTCTCTACATACAGTTTTCTCTCCCTCAAATACCTCCCAGCCAGACTCTGTTGGTCTTCTGGCTCCCACTCTCTGCAGGTGAAACGTTTCTCCAAGCAGAGCGTGGGAGGTAGATCCCACTCCTCGGCTGGTTCCTCCCTCTGGAACAGCCCCCCTACCCCCTCAGACTTGAGCCGGATCTGCTTAAGTTTCCGGAAACTTCTCAAGACCTTCCTTTTCTCCTCTTCCTTTCCTCTCCCCCTCACTTGCTGAACTTGCCACTGCAACTGGGGCTCGTTCCCTTCAGAGTCATACAGGGGCTAGACCACCTCTCCCCCACCAGTCCCCTCCAGCATCCTTTGCCAGCACTTGTCCTCGGGCTCCTTTCCCAGACTATCCCAGTATCCCAACTTAGTCCTCCCTGTCCACTGTACTCTTCCTCCCCTCCCCTCCCCCTCTTTCCCCTGGCACTTGCTGCCTTGGCCTGACCAGCACTTGCCCTCCCCACTTCCTGCACTTCTTCCTCTACCCACCACCCCCTTGCACTTATCACCTTGTCATGCACTTGCACGGTAGGATTGTCATAAGGCCAATATAACTGTTCTTTGTTGTTGTATCTTGTCTTGTTGCATCTGTTTCCCTGCCTCAAACAAATCTTAGGATAGTGTCAGAATATCCATCAAAAGAAAAACAGTCCCCGTCCTATGTCCCAAACCTATTTCCGTCAGTTACACTTGAACAGAAAACTATATATTTATTTCCACCCTGACTCCAGAAAGGTGGCTCCTTCCTTCTGGATGGTTTTAGGCTTTTTGTGACTGTTGAGGGAATATCCCTCTTCCCCTGGCCGTCACTAGGCCTTTCGATACACTTCCCCAGGCAACCCTTCTTTATAGTTGAGAGGGGAGGCCTCCCTTCCCCAGGCAACTCTTTACAGTTCCACGCAGATCGAGAGGGGAGGTCTCCCTTCCCCAGGCAACTCTTTACAGTTCCACACAGATTGAGAGGGGAGGTCTCCAGGCACCTCTTTACAGTTCCACACAGATTGAGAGGGCAGGTCTCCCTTCCCTAGGCAGCTCTTTACAGTTCCACACAGATTGAGAGGGTAGGTCTCCCTTCCCCGGGCACCTCTTTACAGTTACACGCAGATTGAGAGGGGAGGTCTCCCTTCCCCAGGCACCTCTTTACAGTTCCACACAGATTAAGAGGGGGGGTCTCCCTTCCTCAGGCAGCTCTTTACAGTTCCACACAGATTGAGAGGGGAGGCCTCCCTTCCCCTGGCACCTCTTTACAGTTCCACACAGATTGAGAGGGGAGGTCTCCCTTCCCCTGGCAACTCTTTACAGTTCCACACAGATCGAGAGGGGAGGTCTCCCTTCCCCAGGCACCTCTCTACAGTTAGACACAGATTGAGAGGGGAGGCCTCCCTGCCACAGGCAACTCTTTACAGTTCCACACAGATTGAGAGGGGAGGTCTCCCTTCCCCGGCAACTCTTTACAGTTCCACACAGATTGAGAGGGGAGGTCTCCCTTCCCTAGGCACCTCTTTACAGTTCCACACAGATGGAGAGGGAAGGTCTCCCTTCCCCAGGCAGCTCTTTACAGTTCCACACAGATTGAGAGGGGAGGTCTCCCTTCCCCAGGCAACTCTTTACAGTTCCACGCAGATGGAGAGGGGAGGTCTCCCTTCCACAGGCAGCTCTTTACAGTTCCACGCAGATCGAGAGGGGAGGTCTCCCTTCCCCAGGCACCTCTCTACAGTTAGACACAGATTGAGAGGGGAGGTCTCCCTTCCCCAGGCACCTCTCTACAGTTACACACAGATTGAGAGGGGAGGTCTCCCTTCCCCAGGCAACTCTTTACAGTTCCACGCAGATTGAGAGGGGAGGTCTCCCTTCCCCAGGCACCTCTTTACAGTTCCACGCAGATTGAGAGGGGAGGTCTCCCTTCCCCAGGCAGCTCTTTACAGTTAGACACAGATTGAGAGGGGAGGTCTCCCTTCCCTAGGCACCTCTTTATAGTTCCTCACAGATCGAGAGGGGAGGTCTCCCTGCCCCAGGCAACTCTTTACAGTTCCACACAGATTGAGAGGGGAGGTCTCCCTTCCCCGGGCAACTCTTTACAGTTCCACACAGATTGAGAGGGGAGGTCTCCCTTCCCTAGGCACCTCTTTACAGTTCCACGAAGATCGAGAGGAGAGGTCTCCCTGCCCCAGGCAACTCTTTACAGTTCCACACAGATTGAGAGGGGAGGTCTCCCTTCCCCGGCAACTCTTTACAGTTCCACACAGATTGAGAGGGGAGGTCTCCCTTCCCTAGGCACCTCTTTACAGTTCCACGCAGATTGAGAGGGGAGGTCTCCCTTCCACAGGCAGCTCTTTACAGTTAGACACAGATTGAGAGGGGAGGTCTCCCTTCCCCGGGCTCCTCTTTACAGTTCCACACAGATTGAGAGGGGAGGTCTCCCTTCCCCGGGCAGCTCTTTACAGTTACACACAGATTGAGAGGGGAGGTCTCCCTTCCCCAGGCACCTCTCTACAGTTCCACACAGATCGAGAGGGGAGGTCTCCCTGTCCCAGGCACCTCTTTACAGTCCCACACAGATGGAGAGGGGAGGTCTCCCTGTCCCAGGCACCTCTTTACAGTTCCACACAGATGGAGAGGGGAGGTCTCCCTTCCCCAGGCACCTCTTTACAGTTCCACACAGATTGAGAGGGAAGGTCTCCCTTCCCCAGGCAGCTCTTTACAGTTCCACACAGATCGAGAGGGGAGGTCTCCCTTCCCCAGGCAACTCTTTACAGTTCCACACAGATCGAGAGGGGAGGTCTCCCTTCCCCAGGCACTTCTTTACAGTTAGACACAGATCGAGAGGGGAGGTCTCCCTTCCCCAGGCAGCTCTTTACAGTTCCACACAGATCGAGAGGGGAGGCCTCCCTTCCCCGGGCACCTCTCTACAGTTCCACACAGATTGAGAGGGGAGGCCTCCCTTCCCCGGGCACCTCTTCACAGTTCCACGCAGATTGAGAGGGGAGGCCTCCCTTCCCCAGGCACCTCTTTACAGTTCCACGCAGATTGAGAGGGGAGGTCTCCCTTCCCCAGGCACCTCTTCACAGTTCCACGCAGATTGAGAGGGGAGGTCTCCCTTCCCCAGGCAGCTCTCTACAGTTCCACGCAGATTGAGAGGGGAGGCCTCCCTTCCCCAGGCACCTCTCTACAGTTCCACGCAGATTGAGAGGGGAGGCCTCCCTTCCCCAGGCACCTCTCTACAGTTCCACGCAGATTGAGAGGGGAGGCCTCCCTTCCCCAGGCACCTCTCTACAGTTCGACGCAGATTGAGAGGGGAGGCCTCCCTTCCCCAGGCACCTCTCTACAGTTCCACACAGATTGAGAGGGGAGGCCTCCCTTCCCCGGGCACCACTTTACAGTTCCACACAGATTGCGAGGGGAGGTCTCCCTTCCCCGGGCACCACTTTACAGTTCCACACAGATTGCGAGGGGAGTTCTCCCTTCCCCGGGCACCTCTTTACAGTTCCACACAGATCGAGAGGGGAGCTCTGCCTTCCCCGGGCACCTCTTTACAGTTCCACACAGATCAAGAGGGGAGCTCTCCCTTCCCGGGCACCTCTTTACAGTTCCACGCAGATCGAGAGGGGAGGTCTCCCTTCCCCGGGCACCTCTTTACAGTTCCACGCAGATCGAGAGGGGAGGTCTCCCTTCCCCGGGCACCTCTTTACAGTTCCACGCAGATTGAGAGGGGAGGTCTCCATTCCCCTGGCACCTCTTTACAGTTCCACGCAGATCGAGAGGAGAGGCCTCCCTGCCCCTGGCACCTCTTTACAGTTCCACGCAGATCGAGAGGGGAGGCCTCCCTTCCCCAGGCAACTCTTTACAGTTCCACGCAGATCGAGAGGGGAGGTCTCCCTTCCCCAGGCAACTCTTTACAGTGCCACGCAGATCGAGAGGGGAGGTCTCCCTCCCCAGGCACCTCTTTACAGTTCCACGCAGATCGAGAGGGGAGGTCTCCCTTCCCCGGGCACCTCTTTACAGTTCCACGCAGATCGAGAGGGGAGGTCTCCCTTCCCCGGGCACCTCTCTACAGTTCCACGCAGATCGAGAGGGGAGGTCTCCCTTCCCCGGGCAACTCTTTACAGTTCCACGCAGATGGAGAGGGGAGGTCTCCCTTCCCCGGGCACCTCTTCCCTGCCTCAAAAGAATCCAATGAAACATCAGGATGTCACATAGTCAGTCACTGTCAGTCACTCTCGTGTCTGACTCTTAACCTAGATCTAATGTACATGGACGTTCCCTCAACTGAAGAAATAGTGAAACGTTCCTTGCAAACAAAAAGTTCCAAATGTCTCTGGTTGTTAATAAATTAAAACAAATGTTCCCTTCGAAAGAAATAATGTTACAATATCCAAGCTCCTTTCCCCTGGATTCTTTCTTCTTCCACTTAACTACCAACGAGCCTGTTCCCTTAGTATCGGTACTGCTTTAGTTTTCACTTGTGCCAGGCGAAGTATTCCCATGTCCCTGGTTTCTTTCAGACTTTCACAGAGTTCAAAACAATAATCCGTTAGCCATGTTAGGCAGAATCACCTACAGTACCCTTTGGGAACAATACAGGTAATTAGGGTTACAAGGGTAAGCACAATGTCACCTTTGGTACAAGCCTGTATGTACTACACAGTTATAGTGGTAGTGATGGCTGAGCAGCCAGACTTATCTCAAGAGCAAGTGAGCAGTATCAAATAGTTACGGACAGCAATTACTATGATTCAGGCAAACACTGACTCAAGGTTTTCAAGTAAAAGAATATACATTTATTTCACTCTTCTGTTTTATAACATTTCACTATTATAAGCAGTCTAAAAATAACTTTCTTAATACACCACACCACTTCCCTTAAATTCCAGACAAGTTGAGCTCACAAAATGAAGTGGGAGCAAAATGGCACTCCAGCAATTTAAAAGGGGGGAAAGACAAAAGTTAACAGAAATGGATCCACCAACAGGTAAGTGCTCAGGGCAAGCGAACGAGAGACTACAATGATAAAATTCAATAGAAAAGGCTTAGGGCCAAAGTCAATGGGTCAAAAGTCTTTTGCTCAAGATCCCACAGTTCAGGGTAGTTCGCTGTAAAATTTGTGCACGGATTGCGGACAAGGTTGGTTGGCAGAAAAGTTAGTTCAAAGAGAAGAGAAGGACAAGCCCTCGGTTTGGAGAAACATTTCAAACACTTTCACCACGGTTGAACGAAACGAACAACCGGATTTGCACAGTACCTTAAAACGGAGAGGGAGATGTAGCTGAGGCGGATGTTTCTGGTAGTTCCTGCAGGCTCATGGTTCCTGAAGCGACTGTTGGACTGACAAGAAGTAGGAAGACTGGAGGGTCCTGCACTACCCAGGGAAGAAACCAGCAGCAGAGCAAAGCAACAAATAAAAGGTGCGCACCTTAAAACCCAAGCAGGGTCCGACCTTCCTGGCTATCCGGCCCACTGTAGCTCTGTACAGCGAATTCAACCAGAGGAGGGGTCCTGGCTTGAAGTTTGGGCGAACTGGTTGGTCCCACCAGCTGAAGGGAAGATGTTTCTGGGGTGTACTGGGTCTGTGGTTTAAAGTGACTAAAATAAAGTTAATGGCAACTATATCTTTTCTGGGCTACAGTAGTCAGCCCCAGAAAATGGAGTCAGTGGGAAGTCTCAAAGACAACCCTGTGTCACTGCGCTGAAGGTGCTGTGTAACACACATGAAAAATATGATGCCATGGAGTAGGTGAGGCTCCATTGCCCAAGATCACAACAAAAAGTAGAAACACACATAGCAAAACACATTTAAGAGTGGGAAAAAGGCTCACACTCTTACCAGGTGAAAAAAATAAACCCCAGAAATCCAGCAAAGCTGCTGAGGGACTCATTAGGTAAGGGAAATCAGCCATTAATGAGAATTCTCCCTAACAAGTAAAGGGAGTTGTCTTCCTTTCACTGGCCTTTTTAAACTTCCTCAATTATGTGCAACGAAACGTTCAGGCTTCCTGTGAACCCTTTTCTGATTCACTCCGGGGATAGCTCTGGTTTACTCTCCAGCCAAACACTAGCCAGGAACATATATTCAACAGTCTTTAAGGGCTCCTTTTCTTTATCTTGCTGGGTCCCAGATCCTGTATTTTCTCAGATAAAGTTGACCTTACACTTTGGCTCTCACATGGGCGCAGATCCCAGACTCGCAATGCAGTAGTGTGCCAGCTTGGTGTACTCTCCTGCCAAGCATATGAAGCTTCCTTGCCTGTCTCTGCTTTCAGAATCCCAGGCCCTCTTATTCTCTTGCTCTCATATTGGCGCGGGTCCCAGACGCGCAAACTCTTCTCATGGTCCCAGACCCCCTTATTCTGCTCTCTGTTCTCACTCCCTGTCTTCCGCGGACCTCTAGTCTCTCTTGGTCTGCCCGCGTACCTTTGTGCTTGGTTTGCATATTCCGAGCAGCTGGACGTCTGCTTGAGGGTCTAGGAGCGTTTGGGTGCTTCCTTTCATCTGTCTCAGCTTTGCAGCATTCTTCACCTCCACCATAGTGCCTTTCTTTCACCCGCATCTCCCTAGATCCTGGAACGCCCGGTGGGTTGTTCAGGTAATGATCTGCGTAGCCCCCGTGTCATGGGCTACACTCGGTCCTTATAACTTCTCCGTACACAGCGTTCTGTTCTCCGCTTCTGCTGTAAATGCTTTGGCGTACCTGGCAGGTCCTTTCAGGAGAGGGTTTCTATTTCACCTGGTTCCCCTCCTCTATTGGATTAGGCTGGCTTTATCTTCACGGCTGCACTAACACTCCTCTTTTAAATAATTGGTGTATTGTTTTCTCCCTTTCTCTTTCTTGTTATTGTATTTCAACAGGTCATTACCAGTTCAAAGCCCTTCCCTTCGGACTACGGTCGGCACCCAGGGTATTCACCAAGTGCCTCGCACCGGTGGCGGCGCAGCTGCGCCGCGAGGGGATTCACGTCTACCCCTACCTGGACGACTGGCTCATCCGCGCCAAGATGAGGGAGCTCGCCGTGGTCCACACGGCAAGGACCGTCCAACTCCTCACGGACCTGGGATTCTCCGTGAACTACGCCAAATCCCACCTGGTGCCCGCGCAAGTCGCACTGTTTCTGGGAGCGAGGCTCGACACAGTGTCCCTTCTGGCCTCCCCGTCGGAGGAGAGGACCAGGACCATCTTGGGCAAGGTACAACGGATGTTGGTGGCCGACGCGGCCAAAGTGAGGTCCATCAAGTCCCTCCTCGGGATGATGTCTTCCTGCATCTACCTCATTCCCATGTGCAGGCTCCGGATGCGCCCGTTGCAAGAATTCCTGGATGCGCGCTGGATCCAGACGACGGGCAGCTTCGAGGAAAGGATCAAGCTCGACGAGAGTTTCCGACGAGCGATACGGTGGTGGGGCACCCGCGCGCATCTGACGGCGGGCATGGACTTCCAGACCCTAGCCCACCAGGAGACTGTGACCACGGATGCCTCCCTGGAAGGGTGGGGAGCGCACACCGAAAATCTGCACGCAAGGGGACTCTGGCTCCCGACGGAGAAGTCCCTGCATATCAACGTCCTGGAGCTCCGTGCAGTGTTTTGGGCCCTCAGGTCCTTCCTTCCGTCCCTCAAGGGCAAGGTGGTGAGGATCTTCACCGACAACACCACCACCATGTTTTACATCAGGAAACAGGGCGGAACCAGGTCCCCAGCGCTGTCCAAGGAGGCGCAGGACCTGTGGCATTGGGCCGTCGCCCAAGGGATTTTTCTGGTGCCGTTTCATCTGGCAGGGATAAAAAACACCATCGCCGACTCACTCAGCAGGGAGCTGCGCTCGTGCCACGAGTGGGAACTACGGCAGGATCTGGTGGATCGCCTCTTCCGACGGTGGGGCACACCCCAGATCGACCTGTTCGCGACGGCGACGAACACCAAGTGCCGGAGGTTCGCCAGCAGGTTTCCCCAGACGAGGAGCATGGGCGATGCTTTCTCGTTCCCCTGGGAGGGCCTGTTCCTCTACGCGTTCCCTCCCTTGCCTCTGCTAATCCGGCTCGTCAACCAGCTCAAGAGGTCACGGTGCAGGATGATCCTCGTCGCACCTGCGTGGCCGAGGCAGATATGGTTCCCGGACCTTCTGGACTTGTCAGCGTCCCCGCCGATCAAGCTGCCGGCGGACGCGGATCTACTCTCCAGGGAAGGAGGCGCCATCCTCCACCACGACCCGAAGTCGCTGAACTTGCAGGCCTGGCTCCTGCAGCGCTAGAGTTTGGAGGATACGACATACCGGCCGATTGCAGAGAGGTTCTTGCAAAGGCCAGGGCGTCCTCGACTCTTAAATGCTACGGACACAAATGGAAGAGGTTCTCTGTCTGGTGCCACGCACAGAAGATTAACCCTCTACGGATTACGGCTCCCCAAGTACTGCCGTACCTGCTGACGCTGGCCAAAGCTGGTCTGGCACACGCGTCCATCAAGATTCATCTTGCTGCGATCTCCCGATACACCAAAACCACGGGGCGGACGTCCTTGTGGTCTCATCGTCTGGTGAAAGAGTTCATGAAGGGACTGTTCAGATCGTTCCCGCCGGTGAAGGCTCCGGCCCCGGCGTGGGAGCTCAACGTGGTGCTGACCAAGCTCATGGGACCTCCGTTCGAGCCTCTGCACTCGGCCCCGTTGAAGTTTCTATCGTGGAAAACAGCTTTTCTTGTGGCCATCACCTCCGCACGACGAGTGGGAGAGATCCAGGCCCTTTCCTGCAAGGCCCCGTACTTGACTTTCCACGACACGAGGGTAGTGCTCAGGACGCACCCCTCCTTCATGCCCAAGGTACCGTCGGACTTCCAGCTCAACGAACCCTTGGTGTTACCTGTGTTCTTCCCGTCGCCTTCATCGCCGGCTGAGAGGACTTTGCACTCGCTGGATGTAGCTAGAGCGCTGAAGTTCTACGTGGACCGCACGAAGGGTTTTCGGAAGACGTCACAACTCTTTGTGAACTTTGGACCTGTCAATCAGGGGAAGGCTCTCTCGAAGGCTTCCATCTCCAGATGGCTCTCCGGCTGTATCATGTGCTGTCACCGGTTGGCAAACCGACCGCTGCCTGGCCGTCCGAGAGCCCATTCCACCAGAGCGATCGCAGCTACCACGGCGTTCCTATCTGGTGTGCCCCTGCTGGACATATGCAGGGCTGCTACGTGGAGGTCGACGCACACCTTCACGAAATTCTACTGCGTCGACCGGGATTCCAGGGAGGAGTCCAGGGTCGGCCAAGCAGTGCTGCGCAACCTGTTCGCCTGAGGTGAGCCTGGTGAGGAGGTAAGATGCTTAATGTTGAGTTGATGTGATGCTTAATGTTGAGCCTTTGCCACCTCCCGTGGTTGTGCATGTGTGTACTGCTATGTATTCTTTATTCATGAGCATGTGAATCCATGCCAGACCCCATGCTGGAGAAGGAACAAGTTACTTACCTGTAACTGTTGTTCTCCAGCATGGGTCTGGCATGGATTCACATGCGAACCCTCCCGCCTACCCCTCTGCGGCTCTTCACTTGGTCATACTGCCACTTCACGTGCTTCCAAATCTGAAGATGGCTGCCAGAGGCGGTGCTTAGGTAGAGGGCAGTCATTGGCTGTGGTCAGTATGACGCAGAGACCAGTGATTGGTTATTACTGCGAAAGACAGATCAGAAACGAAACTGATACTGGTTTTTTCTTTACCGAGGATTCCCAGCCTGACGACGGGGAATATTCATGAGCATGTGAATCCATGCCAGACCCATGCTGGAGAACAACAGTTACAGGTAAGTAACTTGTTCCTTCTGTGAGGTGTATGATATGATAGGTTATTTATAACGCGATTAATACCCAGAGGTTTCTAAGCGCGGACCCAGGGATCGAACCTGTGATGCTCCGTGCCATCTTGCTTCCAAGGCGAGCATGTTGCCCCTGAGTTATCCTCCCGAGAGGTAATGCTCCCTTCCCAAACGATTATGGAAAGATGTGCACTTTAATACATATGTAAGGAAAAAATAAATAATTATGGGGAAAGGAAACTGGAGGAACAAAAAGGAAAAAGGGGGTAAGGTGGTAAGAAGGAAGAGGCAGAATGAGGGAAGGAGAGATGCTAAGAGATGGAGGAAAACTGGGATTAATGGAGGAACGGTAGTGTGGACAGAGACAGAGGAAACACCAGACAACCAGGGAGAGAATGCTATAGTGAGGGGGGTTGCATAGAAACACAGCGACAGGGCTTAATTTTGGGTCTGGCCTCGCAGGTCGAAACTCCAATTGCTAAACGATTCATAGCGTGATATGAACTAATATTTCTTGCTGCTATGCTATGAAGCCCCGATGATATGCTGTAGATTTGTAGTTTTTTCAGGAAAATGTGTGGTCCCAGATAAGCCCTCCCAGATCTCCTAGATGTTACCAAGGCAAGTTCCTGTCCCCTCCGGGCATCACTCGCCCAGAAGCAGTAATGCAAAGAAGACTGATTAGATTCAGTACACCCAAAGCCAAGCTAAATACATAGACTTGCACAACACGAGCAATTGTACTTGTGTCTGGGATTCCAAGACAACCTCCACCCCAGTGGAGAAAGGGATGGAATGTGAAGAGTTGAGCCCCAGAAGTACCATGAAAAGACTATTAGCCATTCTAGGGTACAAGTAGCAATTCTCCAAAAAAACCAACTACGCAAGGAGAGGAAGCCCCCCGACAGCACGCAGACAAAAAATACAAGTTCCTAGATTGTAGAGGGAATGAGGCCCAGGGAAATACAGAATCACAGAGTTCAATCTTGAAGGGCTTGCAATGAAAGGAGGCAGAAAATAAGTTCCAAAGCAATTCTAAACACAAATTCCGCAAAGAAAAAAATAACAGGTGCAAGTTTTATTACATTTGCACAATCCAAAACCCAAACTCCAATCTGAGGCTTTAAACAGGCAGTCCAGAACAAAAAAGTTCACCGTAGAGGGGCGAGGAGTGAAAAAACAAAAACAAAGGTGTGGCCGAGCCCTTTCATGCAGGTGATCCAGAGTGGAAGTGACCCCAACACTTTCTTATATGACCCATGTAGCGTGCGTGCATGCCCTTTTGGCGGTCAGGGCTGCCGGCAAGTATAGTTTGCAGTGGCATTCCCAGTGAGGTCAGATGGCCTTGGTACAGCCACGATCCCCTGCATCCTCTCATTGGAGAATGACCTCCGTAGGGAGTAATACGCCACATTAGCCGTGGTCTTGAATGCTGACCAGTCTGAACACCAGTTGTTCTTACAGCCATGGGAAGTTGGGTGAAGACCCAAATGCTAAGTGCGTCTGACAACTGTGATGAATCCTGCAGAGTCATCACTAAACCCCAGCCTAAAGTCTCCTCCCATGTGGCCAGAGAAAGGGGGTGGTAACATGAGGGAGGATCACATGCTAGGAGAAGGCTGTCTGGGAGAAGTGATGACTCCTGTAGGAGAGACGTGGTATCCAGCTTCCTCTGAAGATGAGATGTCCCTAATCCCCAAAGACATAAAGGCGTGTCTCTACTAAGAAACTACTCATAGACCTTGCCTTGAAAAGTCATCTAATCAGAAAAAGATGTGTACTTTGAGGGTTCAGGAATTTTAAAAAAAGCATCGTTTAACTGTCATGATTATATCTTAAATAGAGGTCTAAACCCCAAAGTTAAAACACAAACCTTTTTCACAAAATTCCCTAACTCTCACAATTCTCATTTCACCCAGCAATCCAAATTAATTAAACATCAAAACCCCAAAATCAATATGGATTTCAGGATCCATAATGCTCTTGGTACTGGGACGAGGAAGAGGGGCCCAGGGTTAGTGAGGATCAACAATGCCATTAACCAGAATGTGCAGTCTAGTTGTTATAGACCAAAACACCTGATCGGCACATTTAAATTCAGGAATGAGTTGCATATGAAGAGAGATGCTGAAGGAGTGGCAGAGGCAGACCAGAGTGCTGAGTCCGCAGCAGGAGTTGAAGGGAGAACACCAGCTGATGCCGACGCGAGATATGCAGGCCTGCCACATGGCAGAGTAAGCACAGCGGGAAGCAGTGTTGGGAAGAGAGACCTAGCTGAGAGGGAGATGCGCTCCCAAGTCGACGTGCAGATCTCTGGTGTTCAGGAAGCAGCTGAAGGGTCAACAGAGCTGGCAGAGCTCCAGGAAGCAACTGTGCCGGCTGCTGAAGACACGCGAGTGCTGACAGGAGACAGGAGACCTACCACAGCATCAGCAAGGGGAACAGAGACACCCGAGAAGACCGGTGAGTGTGCCTAAGGCTAAAGGTGACCCCAGGGTGCTCCGGGCAGGACGTTTTACAGAAACCCATAATTTTGAATATCGAACGAATAAAGCAGTACAAAGGCAACAAGAGGGCAACTCCCATTTTGTGGGACTCCAAGAGGCTGCTGTTAGGAAAGACTTCTCTTCACTGCACCTTTCCTTCCATCTTTATGGAACCCCCAAACTTTTTGCTTTTATTTTTGAATCTGACCTGTACTTTTCACACTGCAGTCAAGCTTTCTACTGCACTCCGCTGGGCCTTTGCTCAGATGTTATGGGGAAACTGAGAAGTCCTTCAGGCTGCCAGTACTGGGAAACCTTGTTTCCCTTAGTCGTGTTACTATGTTACTGCTTTTGGCTACTTTTGTATCACTTGTGGTAACTTTTCATCATTGTGCATAGCAGCTTACACTGCAGTGCAATGGGGTGCATTTTGTTTTGCCCTAGACTAACACTGAGAGGATTTTTGGTTACTCTAGGTGTGCTAAAAGGATGTGCTGGTGGCACCAGCACTTTTCCCCACTTTTTTTTTCCTTTCGTTTTAGCATGACTGTGTTTACCGCGTTTGTCTACTAACTGTGGCTACTGGTCAAACATGGCCGTGCCATGAGATTTTTAGCCTGTTCTTTTGCCATCTTGTCCTTTAGCCTTCTTCGTTGCTTGAGAGGCCAGGAAAATCCTTATAAGCACTTCCATTGCCCGGGAAAGCAGGAGATTTTGGCGGGCAACTGCAGGGCTGTGTGTGTTTGCTGGCAGGATGTGGGCTGGGTCTCTATGACTCCAATCCACAAACTGGTTTCAGTGTGTCTGAATGTTCCCGCCAGTGGTCCTGATTGGACTACTGCTGGGGTGTGTGTGTGTGGGCTAGTCCTGCTATTGGCTAGTGGGAGTTTCAGCTATTTCCTGGCTTTTAGGATAAGAGGACTCCTGCACCCATTCTTCAGAGATCCTGGAGAAACCTGAAGGAGCCAAGTATCCGGTCCAGCTGTGAGACCCGCGAGGAAACCTGAGACCTGGCTGAAGGAGGCCTGAAAAACCAACTTCTGCTGCTGTCCTGGAGGAGCCCTGCCTTGCTCTTGATTTAAAGTAGTTCTGTGAAGGAGCTATGACCCTTGGAGTGGAGGGACCACCAATTACAGATGTCTGCTCGGTGCCCTGCCAGAGGAAGCCTTCGGAAGTGCCCTGGAACCGTCCTGTGGCTGACCAGCTTTGTTTTTGGGCTACCGTGCTGCCGGCGTCACCATACCGAGTTTCAGCCTGAAACTTGGGGGATCCTCAGCTGGCCATACGAGGCAACCCTCTGCCGAATATCAGCACCCTAGCATTGAGCGGACCCGAGATAGGAGAGAAAGTCAACCCAAGGCTGCTGAGTCCTTTTGCGTTGCCCTGCTGTGGTGACCACCGTCCGAAATAGCTTACTTGACCCGAGTCCTGTCCTGCGAGGGTTGCTGCATCGAGTTTTTCTGCATTCTTCGACCGAGAGTCTTTGCAACAGTAAAAGACACCAACCGGAGATCAGCTCGAACCTACAAGCCCTGTGGTTTGAGGACTGCAACTTTCAGTGGGTAAAGCAACGTCAAACCCTCTTCCTTTGTTCTGCCAAGTCTGGGGAAGAATCGGAGTACGGGGAGTAAGTTACAGAGTTTCTAACCCACCCCTATACTCCCATTATAAGTCAATGGGCTTATAATAAACCTTATTTATAACAATATTGGCTTTGCCATTGCTTGCTTGAGCAAGACATCTGACTGTTGGGGTTACTTTTGGGCATTAGTCTAACTTGAACCCTAACCCTAAGAACCCTTCACTGAACCCCAGAGACCCTACATGCATTTGTTCCTGCCTTCTAACTTCTGCGGAACTTTAACCTGAACTATTGGGCAAGCAATGGCTGCGTACTCTCAAAGTGGGAAAAAAAACACAGAACAGCTTATCATGCCATGTTCTTTCTCAAGAGGGGCGCCTGCTACCTTTTTGTATTTTTGCAAGGAACTTGATCACCCTAAACTACCTTGGGGGAACCCAGACGTGGAACCCTTGCTCACTGTTCTTAGAGAGGCACAGCTCCACCTCACTGATGAGGCCCAACTAGGCTGAAACATGTGTATGGGGTTGCTGTTGGTAATCTTGTTGAAAGGAGGTTTGCTTGGCATTTCGGTGCTGGACTGCCCTTGTGGGCGGGACAGAGACTGATATGCAAATGGATATTCCTCCTTTGTGAAAAGTACAGTGAGCAAAAAGTGATGGCTGCAGACTCTCAAGTGGGTAAAAACCATTGAACAGGTTATCATGCCATGTTCTTTCTAGAGAGGGGCGCCTGCTACCTTTTTGTATTTTTGCAAGGAACTTGATCACCCTAAACTACCTTGGGGGAACCCAGACGTGGAACCCTTGCTCACTGTTCTTAGAGAGGCACAGCTCCACCTCACTGATGAGGCCCAACTAGGCTGAAACATGTGTATGGGGTTGCTGTTGGTAATCTTGTTGAAAGGAGGTTTGCTTGGCATTTCGGTGCTGGACTGCCCTTGTGGGCGGGACAGAGACTGATATGCAAATGGATATTCCTCCTTTGTGAAAAGTACAGTGAGCAAAAAGCGATGGCTGCGGACTCTGAAAGTGGGTAAAAACCACTGAACAGGTTATCATGCCATGTTCTTTCTAGAGAGGGGCGCCTGCTACCTTTTTGTACCGTAGGCAACTTAGGACTGGACAATTTTAGTTAGGGATCATCTCTGTGGACCATAAGTGCACATTACTACTCTAACCTTTCCTTTGCAGGAGTTTCTGATATGTATTATTCCCTATAACTAAGTGAATGTATATACGTATTTAGTTTGATAGTGTTGTTTGATAAGTCTACCTGCTAGTAGTAATTTTTCTATAGTGTGTTTTGGCCATGAATAAATAACTGTATTTGGATCCATCCGGTCTAAGTGTAATTTGTGATTCCCATTGTGTGACCTCATTGTGGACTCTTTACAAGCTCATCACCTCTGAAGAACTTAGCCTAGACCGCCTGTCACTTCTACCTAAACTGGTTTGGCTACAGTTTCCCAGAGTTGTTCCTGTCAGAATATAGGTTGGCCTTCTATACATCTGTCCACCAGGCCAGGGTATAGAAAATCAGTCCTAACAGCTGCCAAGGAAGAATACTAAGGCAACTAGGGGGCGCAACTGCCCTTCTTTGGGATACCAAGTAGGGGAAACCTGTAACCCGCATTGACAACAGCCAAGAGGCTGAAAAGGAGTAGTACATAGGCGACAGGGGCACCACTCCCCTTTTATGGGACACCAATTGGGGGAGACCTGTAACCCACATTGGCAAGTCGAGAGACTATAAACGGAAGCAGCCATTGTTTAACCCTCCTCACATAGGACACTGGTGTGGAGAATCTTAGAACAGATATTGCCACTAAGAACAATTGTAGTTGTTGGAGTTTTACATCCTGGTAGGCGAGTAAACCAGGAATGGGATCAATAGTAGTTTTTGAAAAAACAATTTTTATTGTTTTCTTTTTTTTTAAACCACTGCAATTTACAGACATTGCAGCACCAATCACATCAAAGTACATTCCAATTCATGTCCGTCTGTTCCCCCCCATAATCCTCCTTGCCCCGGCCTATATTGCACCTAATAGTTCTTACTCCTCCTCCGTTTGTTCCTCCTCCACCCCCCGGTATTTGTGCCCTCTAGCACAGGGGTATTCTCCGGGTCCTTAGTGCCCTGTGCTGAAGTGGCTAAATCCGCAATCAGCTGTCTCCAGGCATCCACCCCCTTCTTCTTGTTCTGTGTCCCGACCTATTGCTTCTTTCCACACCACTGTTTCTGCATTTGCCTATTCTATCAGGTCCCTCCATCACACCTGTACCATAGGCCTAGTCTGTGCTTTACATCCCATCAGTATCCTTCGTTTCACCAGTATATATGCCAGGTCCTTCAGCTTACTCACGTGTCTAGCCCTTTTAGGCCGTGCAAATCCTCCTAGCAGACAAGCCAGAGGGTATCCGACATCCAGGGTAACATCCGCCTTAGCTAACGCTTGGGCTACTTCTTCCCAGAATCTGCCAATCTCTGTGCAGGCCCAAAACATATGACCCAGATCTGCATTGACCTCCCCGCACTTCAGGCATGATTGCGCTACTGCTAGGCTGAACTTTGCTATTCTGTTCGGGGTTAGATATGCCCTGTGGGTCACATACAGTTGAAAGTGTTGAAGTCGTGCGTTCCTTTACACCTTTTTGTGGTATGCCATTGCTCTGATCCAAATAGCGTCTTACATGGGTGCTCGTAAATCTGCCTCCCAGTTCATCTTTGTCTGTCCTAACTCTCTTCCCACTTTGGACATCAGTAGCTCATATATCCGCAAGATTTTCTGTCCCCCTTCTGACACATCATAAAGTGTCTCTATCATCTCGTCTGGCTGTAGGGGTGTTTTGCTCTACGGCCATCTGCAAGTAAGGTACCTCTGGAGGCTGGAGTCTGTGAGGTGCTGCCCCCGGTGTACCCCCGTGGCATCCGACAAGTCCTCAAATTCCCTGGGCAACCCCTCCTTTATGACATCTTCCACCGTCGCTACCCCCATGGGTTCCCAGTACTTCCTTACATTTAGCCTCACTTGTTCATCTACTCCTTCTAACGCAACCAGTGGGATCTGCAGGGAATATGGTCTTGTGTACCCCATCAGTTGACATGTTCTGCGCCACATAACACATCCCAATCGCAGCAGCCAAGGCGAGCGAATTGTACGAGGGTCGGTTATCCATATTACTTCGTTCAGGAAGAACAGAGTATTCACTGTTCGCAATAGACGTTTCAGCTGTTTGTTCCTCCGACAGCCAGCTCGTTACAAATTGTAACTGGCTCACAACTAAATATGCTTAAAAATTGGGCAATTGTATCCCCCCTCTCTCATATAGATTCTGGAGTATCCACAATTCCACCCTGCACCTTGAATTATGCCACAGGAAGCTCCTGCATGTACCATGCAGTTTCTTAAAAAACGATTTCGGTATTGCGAACGGGATATTTGCAAAATAATGCAGAAGCCTCGGTAGGCACCACCATCTTTAGCAATGTTGCGCACCCTATTATGGACAACGACCGTCTGGCCAAAAAGACATGGAGTTTTCGATTCTGTTCACAGCTTCAACCGTGTTCTGTATGTGCTCTGTCTTAGGATCATGATAGATGTCCACCCCCAGGTACCGAAATGTGTGTGTCACCCATTTGATTGGTAGCACTGGTAGAGTACGCACAGTCTTCCCAACGTATCCTCCCAGAGGAAACAGACTCGACTTCTGTGGGTTGATTGTTATGGCCAATAAGGCAGTGTATCGTTCCATCACGTCTAGAATATATTGCAAGTTCGTCTCGGGATGTCGTAAGTACAGGAGCATGTCACCTGCGTACAATGAAATCAAATGCCTCCCACCCGGAGTGCCTATGCCTGCCTCCCCATAGTCTTCTCGCAAGTAGGCTGCTAGTGGCTCCACCGCTAGGATAAAGAGCATCAGGGATCGCGCGCATCCTTGCCTCGTGCCCTTACTTAACTGCCATTGTTCTGAGATAACCATGCCCATCTTGACCCTAGCTATCGGTTCCGTATACAGCAATCTCACCCACTTGATGTACGTGGGCCCAATGCCAAACCTCTCCAGCACTGATATCAGCCAGGGCCATCTGACTGAGTCAAACGCCTTGACTGCATCCAGTGATGCTACTACAAACTGCTGTGTATCTCCCCGCATGCAGTTTATTACATGGTGCAATCTTCTCAGGTTGTTGGTAATATTCCTATGTGGAACGTATCCTGTCTGGTCCGGATGTTTAAGCTTGGCTATAACTGGTTTGAGTCTTTGTGCATTACTGGAGGGGCCTATACGAGCCGCAGTCTGAATCCGGCTTATTGGGCTTAAGGAGGGGGACAATAATCGATTCCATCAAG
This sequence comes from Ambystoma mexicanum, assembly GCF_040938575.1. Taxonomy (NCBI): domain Eukaryota; kingdom Metazoa; phylum Chordata; class Amphibia; order Caudata; family Ambystomatidae; genus Ambystoma; species Ambystoma mexicanum. The sequence continues at coordinate 1,547,134,689 of NC_090931.1, forward strand.
GATGCAGGCAATCTGCCCGTGTCCAGTGCTTCATTGAGCATTGCTAGCAGTGGAGGTAGGAGTTCCGTTTTGTATTCTTTATAGAATTCACTGGGAAGTCCTTCCACTCCCGGGGCTTTGCCAGTTCGCAGTTTTTTGATCACATATTCTAGTTCTTCTATCGTGATGGGGACCTCAAGCTTATCCCTCTCCTCCCTATTTAGCTTGGGTAGGTTAATCTCTGTCAGTGCTTCCTGTACTTCCGATCTATCGCACTCTGAGGTCTCGTCGTACAGTTGCTTATAGTAATCATAAAAACATTTGTTCACCCCCTCCTGCGTCTCATTCAACTCCCTGTCTGTGCTCACAATCACTCCAACGGTTTCTCGTTTACTCTCTCTTTTATAAAGCCAGGCTAACAATCGCCCCGGTTTGTCTCCTTCTGCATGTTGCCTCTTCAACATATTTCCTGTAGCTTAGGTTGCTCAACCTGTCCCAGTGTTGTTGACGGCCTTGTAGTAGGGGGGGTCACGTCCTGTGCCTCCTCCAGGGACCCCCTCCTATCTGTGTCATGGCTTCCAATCTCCCTCCTGTTTTATGTAAATCCCGTACTATAACGACCTGCATCCCTTTTAACTTTGACATTGCTGCCCCTCTTACCACCACTTTAAAGGCCACCCATAGTGTACCTGCTGAGTTCACACTGCCTGTGTTATATTCAAAATAGTCTCTCACCTCCTCCCTTAGGTGTTCATGGAACCCTGTATCTCGGAGTGCCTCGACCATCAGTCTCCATGTTGGAATCCTGGCCTGGGGTGGCAACTGGGGGGGAATAGGGGGCGGAGGGGGGATTTGCCACCTTACTGCCAGAGGGGCATGGTCTGAGAGGACCCTTGCTTTATGTTCAGCCCTTATGAATTCTCCCAGATTCTCCTCCCCTACAAACATGTAATCTAGCCTCGTGTGGAGGTTCGTAGGAGCATTGTAGTGGGAGTATACTCTACTCTGCAGGTACAGTGTCCTCCATACATCCGCCAACTTGTATGTGTCTAACAACATGTTTAAAGCTTTCGCTGGAGCGGTTGGGTGTGTGAATTTATCATCTGATCTGTCCAACACTGGGTCCAACGTGCAATTAAAATCCCCCATATCAATGCACAATCTCTGTGCGGGCCTATCTTGGAATATAAGGATCTAAAGTAGGCTGCTGTGTCATGATTTGGGGCATACGTATTAACAACACATATTTCCTTGTTCTCCACCATTCCCCGCACTACTACCATCCTCCCGTCTGTGTCCAGAAAGGACTGAAGGATCTTAAATGGAACCGTTGGTGCCACCCATGTCAAGACCCCTCTAGCATATGCTGAATATGTCGAGCCTAAGGTCAACCCTCCCCATTTCCTTGCCAAGGTATCTTGTCTTTCTTTAGTCAGGTGTGTTTCTTGCAGGAGGGCTATATCTATTTTCTGGCGTCTTAAATACGTCATTACCCGGTTCCTTTTAATATAGCTATTCAAGCCTCTAACGTTCCAGGTCACTATTCTAAGTTCCCCCATCTTTCGTCTTGGTTCTCATGTCCGCATCCACCTTGTCATGTACATTATCCCGTCTCTGTGCATAACTGTAGGCCAACTCCCCGATAACTACCCCAACTCCCTTCCCTCCCCCTTTCCTAACACTCCCCAACTTTTGCCCAGCTCCCAATCTGAAGCTCAGACATCCCCGCATCCCACTCCTATCGCTGCTCAAATGCTGGTCTTCAGAGTGCAGCAGGAGAATACCGTACTACTAGTATCCACACCTATCTAAACTATTGTGGGATGTAGTGTGATTCCTTGGCACCTTTCCTCTCTGGGAGGTGCTGGCGGTTCCTGCATTTAGCATATATATTGTCAAGCCATTTGTCTTCCCCTCTATATCACTCCCCCGGTAAATTTTAAATTAGCAACTATGCATCTGAAGTATACATTGGCCCTCATTACGACCCTGGCGGTAAGTGAAAAACGATGCCGGTAAAGGATTACCGGCATCGCTTACCGCTAGGTCCGATTATGACCCGAGAAAGTGCTATCAGCGGCACCGTAATCAGCGGTGCCGCTAACAGCGCCAAGGGCGCGGGCACGCGACCTCCCATGCCATAAATACCGGCATGGCGCAAAGTGGGGAAGATCACGAGTCAAGCGGACATGCTCTTAACGCCCTTGCGAAGGCCGTAAAGTACCTTACCACCATGGTGCTAATACCGCCACGCCATCGCGGACCAACCGTAAACGCCCATGTGCAGTGTTCCAAAGTGACACAGGTGCACACAATCGGCACAGGTGGAGGCAATACAGACTGGCCAAGCACAAAAGGAGCACACCCCACCCCTTCCCACACCCAGTCACACTCCACAATGATTCCAATAGGACTAGCAATGTTGGGGCTGGAGGACCTGATTGCAATGGAAGTGCTACAACAACAACAGGCAGCACAGAGGAGACGCAGGTGGAGAAGGAGGGCAAGGCAGGGCCAGCATGCCCCACCAGCACAGCAAGTGGCACCACGCAGGCAGCCCCCAATCCCACGCATCAGAGCCAGTCCATTCAACGTCACCGCTGAGCAGATCCACACCCTGTACCGTTTGAACTGGGACACCATCACCAACATCGTTGACATGATACATGACGACATCGTCAGCATGATTGAAACACGCACCGCCACCCTCCACCCCCCTACTGAAGGTAGTGTCCGTGCTCCACTTCCTGGCCACAGGCACCTACCAGCACACAGTGGGGCACTTGCATGGCATTTCACAACCATTATTCTCACGTACGCTGAGCCAAGTGCTTGATGCCCTCCTCAAGCACACAGACAACCACATTACCTTACCACGGTCTGCCCAGGAGATCTCAAACTCCAAAGTGGGTTTCCATGCACTGGCCGGCATACCTGGTTGCATTGGTGCCATCGACTGCACCCATGTGGAATTGGTGGTCCCACATGCCACTGAGGTAGTGTACCGCAACCATAAGCTATACCACTCAATCAACGTGCAAATGGTATGTGACTCGAACAGGATCATCACACATTGTTGTGCCCGATTCCCCGGATCAACCCATGATTCAATGGTCCTGCGGAACTCCACAATACCACGCTACATGGAGCGACATGCAGGGCAGAGATCCTGGCTACTCGGTGAGTCTCATGTCATGGCCATGGAAATGTTAAGTGGGTAGGTGATTGAGGACCCGATGCATCATACTTTACCTGGCTGACATGGGGGGGGATGCATACTTTACCTGGCTGACATGGGGGGGGGAGAGATGCATACTTTACCTGGCTGACATGGGGGGGGGGGAGAGATGCATACTTTACCTGGCTGACATGGGGGGGGGGAGAGATGCATACTTTACCTGGCTGACATGGGGGGGGGGAGATGCATACTTTACCTGGCTGACATGGGGGGAGGGAGAGATGCATACTCCACCTGGCTGCGAGTGCCAGAGGTTATGGAGCAAGCTCATGCCCCAAAGCAGCCCAGACTTGAGCTGACACCTGACCACATAATGCTAGATGTAAGCAGCCCTACCATGTGAATGAAGCTTTGTCCCAACCATTCCACAGCCATCTGCATGTGCACTGTACCAAATCAGAACGCATCCAATTCAACGAAATGCTGCTACATGCAATGACTTCAGCCAATACACAGTACCAAACACCATCAACAGAAGGGCCAGTCCCCCATTACTGCGCACAAAGGAGTCACATGACGGTCATAAACATCAATACACCACTACACCGATACAGAGGCCCAACTAAAATGCATAACACCATTTGTAGTGCTCAGTGAGATCATCATGAGGCTGACAGCAATGGTGCCAGGATGAAAGCATTAATATCACTGGACATCTGCCAGATCACCAAAACAACTGCTGTGGACTAACACAGTGCATGGGCACTCACAAGGTATTGGACCCCCCTGCGTACACTAGTTGATGGCATGCAAAACAGTCCATAAGAGGAATACACCTATAGCTGTCACATCGTGTGACTCCATTTGCGCATGGAAATGGGGTTCAAAGTAAGAGATGAATGCATGCCATGGTGTCACGTCATGATTTGAAATCTGATGTCACAACTAACACATACATTGTTGCCCACATACAGGTGATGCAGGCTATCCCTTGAAGAGGTGGCTCCTTACCCCAGTCCGGAACCCACAGAACCGGCACGAGGAGGACTATAATCGTGCACATACACAAACCCGTGTGGTGATTGAGCAGATATTTGGCCTCTTGAAGGCACGGTTTCGGTGCCTCAGCAGGTCTGGTGGGGCACTCCTGTACTGCCATGAGAAGGTGGCAAAGATCGTCATGGCATGTGTAATGCTACACAATATGTGCATCAGATGGAATGTGCCTCTGCCCCCTGACGCTGAACTGCAACCACCTGACGAACAGGATGAGGAGGGTGGGGATGGGGCAGCACCTCAGGGAGGAAGCGATGCACAGGAGGGACGTGCCATTCGTCAGACTCTGATTAACCAATGCTTCTAGCACACATGGACGGGGGGGTCACATGGAGATGGCACTTGGGGCACTGGGTGTGTCTGGGACATGAACACTGTGGACTGTTCACCAATAAAGCACATGTACGCAATGAGCAATGTCCACACATGTGATTTGCGCATAACCGAAAAGTGTATTTAAATGGTGAATTTAAGTGAACACACCCACTCCCCCTCCCCCCTCAACTCCCCAACACACCCACTCCCCCCTCCCCACTCAACTCCCCAACACACCCACTCCCCCCACCCCCCTCAACTCCCCAACACACCCACTCCCCCATCAACTCCCCAACACACCCACTCCCCCCTCCCCCCTCAAATCCCCATAACATGGTGTGGATGTCTGTGCTCAAGTGCATCATGTGGGATCGTTCCACAGGGCGGCCTCTGTTGGCACTCCCGGCACCTGGTGCACCCCTGTCTGTACGCCGCAGGTTCCTGGACGATCTACGGACGGGGCTGGTTCGGCTAGAGCTGGCAGCCGAGGAGGAACTGGCCTGCTCACAAGGACGCATGTCCCTCATAGTTTGCACAAGCTCCGAAAGTATGTGCCGCACCGCAGACAGTTCAGCACAAATATCCTTGGAGGTCGACTCCATGGCAGCCTTCAGAGTTTCTGCGCATTCCCGCATTTCCCCCCTTGCGCTGGCGCATTCTGCGACATGCTGTGTCGAGAGGGAGGACAGCTGTTGTTGCCGCGTGATGATTTCATGCATCGACTCCTGGGTTTTCTGGCCTGTGGATGATGCTACTGGCGTGGCCATTGTGCTACTCCCCTCCTGCACATCTGACACTGGGCATGGAGTGGCGGGCCAAGAGTTATCAGGGGATTGCCCCTGTATGCCATTGTCGTGCTGGTTGCATGGGGACAGGTAGGGCGAATGAAGGGGGGCAGTGGAGGGACCCACGACAACATCAACATCCCCTTCATCATTGTCTGAGCTAGCTGCGGTGGCGGCCGTCTCGCCAATCGTGCTGCTTCCTGCAGACCCAGTGCCTTCAGTAGACACCACTGGGTGGATGGCTGTCGTTGGTGGTGCCGTAGTGCTTGGCTTGCTGCACATCAGTGCCGTGGCCTGTGATGTGCTTGTGGATTTTGGCTGCTGTGGGGGTTTGCTCTTCACACCAGAGGTGGAGGGACGGTGTTTTGGGTCTTCGGGCCTGGGCTTCTTGGCAGGTGTACTGCCAGTGTCTTCTTCGGCACTGTCCGAATGTGAGTCTGTGGTGGACCAAAGGATGGAAAGGGTTAGTGATGGGTCTGCGGACATTGAGCAGGCATTGTGATGGCTGCATTCATTTTGATTACTAGATGGTGCACATTGGAGGCAGTGACATACAGGTTGTCTCCCTCTTAGGTGGTAGAAGCATGGAGGCATGTGGGTGGCTACAGAAAGGGTGTGCATACTGCATGTGTACAAGGTGGAGGTCAACACTGCCTGTAGGCAGTCTTCTGCGAATGTGTCATGTTGACCCTGTTAGGCATCATTGCACTTCCCAAAAACCTGGACTTCAGTGAGTTTGGCATGGCTGGATTTAAGGCACCTACCTGCGTCGCCTGATGTTGGGGCTCCTCTCTCCATATATCTGACCCCCTCTATGCTCTCTGTGCCTATGGTTGCGGCACATATCTCCTCCCACGGCTGCAGTTTGATGGGCGACTCAGCTCCTCCGCCAGTCGCCATGCCCAGATTTCTATTAGCTGACAGTATACTCCTGACGCGGAGTCGTAGGTCGTCCCACCTTTTTCTACACTGTCTTGCATTGCGGGGTGTTGTGCCGACTGCACTGACCCTCTGGGCTACCATTTCCCATATGGCCTTCTTTCGTATAATGGCCGGTCTGGTCATCTCTGTTGAGAAGACTACATTGGCATGCTCTTGTAGGGTTTCTGCCAACATATTTAGCTCCTTCCTAGAAAAGCACTCCTGCCGCAGCCGATCTCTGTTTTTTTTTCAGAACTTTAGGCATTCTGATGGTTAATGGGTGTAGGAGAAGGTTTGTGGAGGTTGTGGGGGTCAGGTGTCCACTGGTTGAAGAGGATGGCAATGAATTGTGTTTTTAAAGATGGCCGCCGTGCTCTTTCCCATTCCTGTGCGGTGACGCAACTTCCGGATCCGCTTATTAGCGGTCACCACTAATTGCAATTCCCGCTATTAGCGGTGACCGCTAATATCGATAGCTAGGGTGGCGGAGGTGCTATTTGCACGGCATACGATGCCGGTAAGTGGCCTTTTAAGGCCTTTAGCGGCATGGCGGTGATTACATTACCGGCATGGCGCAATGCTCGTACCCGAGAAGTCGCAATGTGCCGCTTTTAGCGGTATGTGGCCAGCACGGACACGTTAATTACGCTATGCCGGTAATGACCGTTACTTACCGCCAGGGTCGTAATGAGGGCCATTGTCTCTATAATACAGGTTACTTGTTATTCCTGCCTCCCGCCTGGTCCTCTTTCTCTGCCGGCACATTCACTGTGTCCATCCATTTGTTCGCCTCTTCCGGAATCTCGAAGAAGACAGCTCGATCATTATATAACACCTTTGGTTTCGCACGGATTAAAACAGCATGCATTTAAAATTGGCTGCACGTAACCTCCTCTTGACTGCCACATAGTTCATCCGTTGTTTTTGAACAAGGAAAATATAATCCGGGTATACTGTGATGGTCGCTGATGCTCTGCTGATCGTACCTCCTTTGTGAAAATGTTCAAGGATCTTCGCTCTGTCTTTGTAGTTTAGAATCTTGGCTATTATTGGGCGTGGTGGGGCTCCAGGCAGTGGCTTCCTCGTTAGGACCCTATGTGCCCTCTCCACTGTGAAACCTTGGGTAAGTGTTCCCGCTCCTATGAAAACATGTTGCAGCAACATGTTTTCATGGAATTCCGTCGGGTTTGGACCCTCTTCTCTTTCTGGAAGCCTAAGGATTCTCACATTATTTCTCCTTGCATGTCCTTCAGCTTCCTCTGCCCTGCTTTCAAGATTCCGCACTTGTTGCTGCAGTATGGATACTTCGAGGGGATTGGGTCCTCCGACGTATTCCATATCTATGACAGTAATCACCACAGCTGTGCTGCTTCGGAAACTTTTTCGGCGTCTGCGTCCTGCGTCGATGACGTCGATGCGCCGCCGTCGAGGACCTCGTCCGACGTCATCCGATGTGATAAGTAGGACGCACGACGCCAGTAGCCTCAGTTCCGTTTTTTCCGCGAACGTGTTGCTTCGTGTTTCTCGGTTCTAGCCTCGACTCTTTGGAGTTCTGTTCTTTCTGGTTCTTCGAGCCTGTTCGTTTGTGAATATTCCTTCGCAGCGATGTCTTCCACTTCGTCTTCAACCCCGCGTCCGGGCTTACGCGAACGTAAGAAGAAATTGTCGGTAGGTCGGGTGTCCAAGCCCCGGATGTCGAAGTCGGCGGGGCTTTCGACGGATGATTCGAGGGGTGACTCTCCGCGTCATCGTCGGAAGTCTCGTCGGTCTTCTTCTAGGAGTCGGTCTCGCCACTCCTCTGCCTCTTCGAGGCGTTCTCGGAAGCGCCGTCACCGGTCGCCTTCCAGGTCCTCTTCTGAGGACTCTGCCCGGCACGTCGGTTATCCCACCAGCCGTGCGACGCCGGAGGAATGGGCTTCCTTCGGGAAGAAAATGTTGGCGATTCTTGAGTCGCAGGGTACTCAACCGTCCGCGCCCCCGAGTGGGGTCGGCCGTGTGAGGTCGAGAGACGCCGCTCGCAAGAGTGGTCGGCACGAGTCACGGGAGAGGTCCCGTTCGGACAAGGAGGCTCGTTCTCGCCGTACCCGTTCCAGGTCCCGGTCCTCGACGCGATCGAGACCGTGTGCACCTGTGATGTCTTCGAGGAAGACATCGACGTCTGAGGCGTCGAGGGCGTCGACAGGCTTTCTCGAAGCTCCGGCTCCGAGGAAGTCGTCGAAGCCGTCGACGTTCAGGTCGTCGAGGGACACGCTCGGGGCTCCGGCTTCGAGGGCTGTGTCGACGCCGCCGATATTGGAGGCGCTGCATCTGACGTCGACGCCGATTTCCTCGACGTCGACGCCGATCCTCTCGGCGCCGTTGCCGGTTTTCTCGACGGCGGCGCCGATTCGCTCGACGCCATCGACGCCTTTCGTGTCGGAGGTGCCCCGTGTCTCGGGTGTACCCCCTAGGAAGGCTCTGGCTAAGAGCAGGCACTCTCAGGTGCCTTTCCACCACTTGGATTATATTTCGGAGGCGGATGAGGATTCGGTTGGCCTGGTTCCTGATCAGGTGCCGGATGACATTGTCTCGGGCCATAGTCAATTTGACGATTTGAGGCAGTCGCTGCATGATGCTAGTGGTCTGGACACCTCTCCGGAGGTGGAATTTGGTCGGCCTGAGCCTGGCTCCCATGCCGATTCCTCATACCGGCGCCTTATGGCTAGGGTGTCTGAGTATCTGGGATGGTCTGCTCCCCCAGGGGAGTTTGTGCAGGATGATCTGACGGACATCCTTGATGTTGGTCCCCCAACTGACCCGGTACTGCCATTCCATATGGCTTTACAGCGTAGGGTGGCGGCGGCTTGGACTGCTCCGGAGAGTCTCCCGGCAGTGGGCAGATCCTTGTCGCGGAAATACCGTCCAGCCAGTGGCGACCCCTGCTACTTGACCAGGCACCCCACTCCGGAAAGTTTGGTGGTGCAGGCGGCCACGGCCCCGGCAAAGCAGGCGTCGTACCCTACCATCCCTCCTGATAGGGACGACAAACGTTTTGATGGCTGGGCGAAGAAGGTGTTTTCTTCTGGTGGTATGGCGCTTCAGGCGGCCAACTCCATTTGTGCCTTGTCACGTTTCACGCACACTCTGTGGAACTGTGTTGCGTTGGCGGCTGAACATATTCCCGAAGGGGACGAACGGGATGGTTTCCTTGCTTTGGTCCAGGATGGTAAGGATGCCATGTGTGAGTCCGTTCAGTCGGGTTTGGACTTAGCTGAATGCGTCAGTAGGTCCATGGCGGCGAGCACCGTGATGCGCAGGTTTGCGTGGTTGCGGAAGTCGGGGTTTGCTCCTGATGTGCAGTCCCGGCTCCTCAACATGCCCTTTGATGGTGAACATCTTTTTGGCAGCAAGGCTGACGAGAGCCTTGAGAGGTTGCAGACCTCAAAAGCTGCAGCGAAGTCGTTGGGCGCTGCAGTTCGCCAACCTCCGCCTTTTCGTCCTAGGGGACAGCAGTGGAGGGGTGGCTCCTTTCGCTATTACTCGTCCTTTGGTAGAGCGAGAGGAGCTGGCAGTCAAAGGGGCCAACGCAGGGGTACCAGAGGTGGACGACAAGGTACCCGTGGTGCCAAGGCCGCTCGGGCAGTTGCCTCTTTGCCCTCAGGTAACGCCGCAGCCGCTCCTGCTCAGTCATGAGGCCATGTCCCATGGTTCGCCGGTTGGGGGAAGGCTGGCGCAGCATCTTGTAGAGTGGCGTGCCATTACTTCAGATGTGTGGGTTCTGGAGATCATAACCCACGGCTACTGTCTTCCCTTTCGGCACAGGCCTCGCGACAATCCACCGGGGAACCTCTCTTTGAAGTGTCCGGATCCGCTCCTTGCGCAGGAAATTCAAGCCCTGCTGGAGAAAGGCGCCATAGAACTGGTGCCTGTAGCGGAGAGGAACAAGGGATGGTATTCCCCTTATTTTTTGATTTCCAAGAAAGACGGGGGATTGAGACCCATCATGGACTTGCGCGGTTTGAACAAACTCCTCAGGAAGGACAAGTTCAAGATGGTTACTCTCTCTCAAGTCCTCCAGGCCCTTCAGCTTCAGGACTGGTTGGTGTCACTCGACCTCAAGGATGCTTACTTCCATGTGCCGATCCATCCCAAGCACAAGAAGTACCTGAGGTTCGCGGTTGGCGACTCGCACTTTCAGTTTCGGGTCCTGCCGTTCGGTTTGACCTCCGCCCCGAGGGTTTTCACCAAGCTCATGGTGGTGGTGGCAGCGCATCTCCGGCAAGGGGGGATTCACGTCTACCCCTACCTGGACGATTGGTTGATCAGGGGGAGCTCTCCCGAGCAGGTCCTGGATCATCTGTCCGTCGCCTGCCACTCCCTTCACAGGCTGGGCTTCTCCCTCAATTTAAAGAAGTCCCATTTGACGCCAACGCAGAGGCTCCAGTACATAGGAGCAGTGCTCGACACTTCCCTGGGGCAGTGTTTTCCTCCCCAGGTGAGGGCTCTTCACATTCAGCAGATGGTGCGCAAGTTTCAGCATGCCCAGTCGCTCCCAGCGTTCGAGTTCTTGAGGTTGCTCGGCCTCATGGCATCCTGCATTCTTCTGGTGCCAGAGGCTCGCCTGCGAATGAGATCTTTGCAGTGGGCACTCAAGATGCAATGGTCGCAGTCCTCCGGCAGGATGTCGGACCCGATTCAGGTGCCGCCCTCGGTCGCCCGGGACCTTCTGTGGTGGGCCGTCGAAGGCAACTTGATGAAGGGGGCTCCGTTTTGGCTTCCCTGGCCGGAGGTGACGATCGTGTCGGATGCATCCCTCACGGGATGGGGAGCTCATGCCGACGGGCTGACAGTCAGCGGTCGTTGGTCTCCGTCGGAGTCCAGACTCCATATCAATCTGTTGGAGCTGAGGGCCGTCAGGCTAGCCCTGAGGGCTTTTCTGCCGACTGTGCGAGGAAAGAATGTCCTGATCCTGACGGACAACACAGTGGCCATGCACTACCTCAACAAAAAGGGGGGGGCAGGGTCACTTCCTCTGTGCAGGGAGGCGATGCAGCTCGAGTTCTGGGCCATCCAGCAGGAAGTTTCGATCTCGGCAGTTCATCTGGCCGGAGTCGAGAACGTGACGGCGGACGCTCTGAGCAGGCAGAGCACGATCTCTCACGAGTGGGAGTTGGCTCAGGAGATTCTCCTGGAGATCTTCGCCCTTTGGGGGACCCCTCAAGTGGATCTCTTTGCCTCCAGTGTCAACCGGAAGTGCGAAAGGTTTTGCTCGCGGGAATTTCCTCCAAAAGGAGCCTTAGGAGACGCGTTCGTGGTGGAGTGGTCGTTCCCGCTGCTGTACGCGTTTCCTCCAGTCCCCGTCATCCCGCAAGTGCTGCGGAGGTTACGGAAGTTCGGTTCCCGGATGATCCTCATTGCTCCGGCATGGGCTCGGAGGACGTGGTACCCGGACCTTCTCGACTTGTCCATCTGCCCTCCACGTCGTCTTCCCTACCGAGACGATCTGCTCTCACGGGAGGGGGGTCAGGTTCTCCATCCAGAGGTCGGATCCCTCAACCTTCACGCTTGGCTTCTGAAAGGTTGAGGTATAAGGATTGGGACCTCCCTGAAGACGTGATGGAGGTGTTGCTTTCGGCCCGAAGGCCCGCAACTAAGTCTCTGTACCGTTGCCGTTGGCGTAAGTTCTGCGACTGGTGCAGAGTTCAGAATGTGGATCCTTTTGCATGTGACATCCCCATGGTTCTGTCCTTTTTGCTTTCTTTGGCCCACAGGGGCTTGCAAGTGGGTACCGTTAAGGGTTACCTGGCGGCGCTGTCCATCTTTAAGCGCTCATCTGAAGAATGTTCTTACTTTAAAATCCCTTTAATTTCACAGTTTCTGAAAGGGCTCACTAATGTGTTCCCTCCGTCGCCTTTCCTGGTGCCCGGTTGGGATTTGAACCTTGTTCTTAGGTTTCTTATGGGTGCTCCGTTTGAGCCGTTACATTCTTGCCCTTTGAGGCTGTTGACTTTGAAAACTGTGTTTTTAGTTGCGGTTACTTCCGCTCGCAGAGTGAGTGAGTTACAGGCACTTTCTGTTAAGCCACCCTTCACTGTATTTCACAAGGACAGGGTTGTCCTTCGAGTTCGTCCTTCTTTTCTTCCAAAGGTAGTGACGGAATTTCATTTGGCCCAGAAGATTGTTCTTCCGGCATTCTATCCTCCTCCGCATCCTGGTAAGGAAGAGGAGAGGCTCCATAGGCTTGATCCTAGGAGAGCTTTGAGCTTTTATGTTTCTCGCATGTCCCGGGTCAGAGTGGACGATCAACTCTTTATTGGTTACGCTGGTAAGCGCTTGGGGCAAGCTGTGACGAAACAGACTTTGTCCCGCTGGATTATTTTGGCCATCTCGGAGTGTTACCGCTTGGCGGGCAAGGACCCTCCGGCTGGCTTGCGGGCCCATTCTACCAGGGGCTTGGCTGCATCTACTGCCCTGCAGAGGGGTGTTCCTATTCGCAACATCTGTGATGCTGCCACCTGGGCTTCAGTGCATACATTTGTGCGGCATTATTCCCTCGATTCCATCAGTGGGCAGGATCTGGCCTTTGGCAAGGCGGTCCTTTGCTCTGCTATTTGATTGGCTATTCTAAATTTTGTTTCTAAATTCTTTCCCTCCTCCTTGATTTGGTACTGCTTTGGGAGTCTGTCATAGATATGGAATACGTCGGAGGACCCAATCCCCTCGAAGAACAAGTTACTTTCTTACCTGGTAACGTTCTTTCGATGGGATGGTCCGACGACGTATTCCATATCGCTCCCGCCCTGCCTTCCCCGCTGCAGAATTTCTGTTGCGTTTGCAGCTTACGTTCCGCAAGGCTTTGTGTCGGACTGGCAGTTGACTATTGTCACACGTTCTGGGGGAAAAAACTACAACTGAGGCTACTGGCGTCGTGCGTCCTACTTATCACATCGGATGACGTCGGACGTCGGAGGAGGTCCTCGACGGCGGCGCATCGACGTCATCGACGCAGGACGCAGACGCCGAAAAAGTTTCCGAAGCAGCACAGCTGTGGTGATTACTGTCATAGATATGGAATACGTCGTCGGACCATCCCATCGAAAGAACGTTACCAGGTAAGAAAGTAACTTGTTCTTCCTGGGCATTTTCCTTGCAACTGCTCATGTTCACTTGCACCTCCTTTTCTAAAGCCCCAGTGCATTCTGCTAACGCCCTGACATCCTGCCTCAAAAGGTTCACAACAATGCAGATTGCGTCTATTTTAAATTCCAGTGTCGCTTTCTATTGATATGATTGGTTATTTATAACGCGCTTAATACCCAGAAGTTTATAAGCGCGGACCTGGGGATCGAACCTGTGTTGCTCTGTGTAGTCTTGCTTCCAAGGCGAGCATGTTGCCCCTGAGCTATCCTCCCAATTCCGCTATGGCCTCAAGTATCTGTTGATCACTTCTTCCTGGTGCCCCATTGCCATCACACTACCTGGTGTTTGTGCAGATTTGGCAAATGTATCTATTGAGGACTGTTTCCTTTTGCTCTTGTTGGGCTTGGATGCCATTGTCCTGCAAGCCTGCTGCGCGGTGTCTTCTTCTGTCGAGTCCGACTCAGTGCTAATCTTTGTCCGTGTTGGTCCTGCCTTTGGTTTGCTCTATTTACTTTGCCCTTCCCATGACTGGGTTGACCTCCTTCCCACAAAGGCTTTTGGTCGTGACGGAGCCCCCTGTTCCTTGGCACGCTCCCCACGCTCTATCCGTGTTGGGGTCTCCGGTGCTGCTCACAATGTCATCGCCCCCGGTGCTTCCTCTGCGTCTACGCACCCTTCTATAGGTGTATGTAGCAACATCCCCTTTTCCTCCTGGTGTCCTCACCAAGTTCTAATCGTATTTGGGGTCCTCCTGCCTGCTTATATTGTCAGCGCCCCGATGTTTCTTCCATGACTGCGATTACTACTATGGGCGTACTCTGATGTCTGGTGGCAGTGATCATGTCCTGTCAGTCCGCCAGTATTCCCTTTGTCACTCCTCACCCAGCATTTCCCGTCAGACTCTTCCTGGATTTTGCTACCAGTTCCTCCCTGTCCCGGGGAATACTTCTAGACTGTGTCCCCCAATTCCCGCGGTTAATACCTTGTGATCGGGTCCGAACAGGTGTGTTTATATCCCCCTTCTTGTCCAGAGTTACCTTTTTGTGAGTGAGATTCACCGCCACTAACAAGTGCTTGCCCCCGCTCTTGTCCTCATGTCCTCTGCACTGTCTAGGTCTTCCTCCCTCAGTCATCCATCACAGCTTTGCTCACCTTTGGCTAGGTGTTGTGAGCCTTCTTCTGGTTCCAGAAGACTAGTAATTACAAAATCCCTTCTGCTGCCCCATGCCCAGGGCGGTGTACCAACAAGGCTTGATGTCCGAGAACCGAGGCTGCAATACACTGCCCTGCCGACTTTCCAGTGATTTGGATATTTGGCCTCTGTTTTGTGCCAGCTTATACCGACCGAGATCCCTTGCTCTTCCTCTGCAGTGGACTGCACCTTTCTTCTTCATGAAGTCCTGTCTTCCCAACTGCTGGCTCTGCGAGGTCAGTGTTTGGAATTAGCCCGTTCTTGTACTCGTAGGGCCTCATCACAAGTTGGGCTGTAACCCTTAAATGCAGTTGTAACAGTATTACCGCTGCATTTAAGGGCTGGCCCTATCACGAGTTGGGCACTAAATCGGCTGTTTTACCTCCAGCTTTTTTCTGGAGGTGAAAATCCCTGCTTTCAGCGGTATTACAGCCGGCTGTATTAGCCTGCAGTATTAGCACCAAAAATTCCCCATTGGATCCAATGGACCCAATCAGGAATGGGGATTTATCGTTAAGGCCCAACCCGTGATCCGGTGGTAATATCACAGGGCCGGTCGGTGCTAGGGTTATTACAGTCGGCGGTATTACAGCCAGGAATACAGCCCAACTCGTGATGAGGCCCTTAGTGTCTGGGCCTTGTCATCTGCTGAGGCTGGGACACCATGCAAGCACAAGCTTACATCCGCAGCTCTCGTCAGTCACAGTGCCGCCCTGAGTCCGCTCGAGCTGGGCATTACTGTAAATGTAAGTATTTTTGGGCTGCATGCGTGGGCCGCTGTATCCAAGCTTCCCCTGCGATCAGCTGACGTTCAGTGCTTTTTCTTCCTTGTGTCCCTCTCCTGTCCACAGTTGCCTGGTATTGTATGTGTATACTTCTGCTTTGTTTCGGCAGGAATGGTCCGTTACTCCTCTCGGGAAGCTCAGCCCGTGTTCCACTTGTACTGGCCTTGGTCTCACCTACACAGTATTTCTTCTGATCCCTCTGTGTATCACTGAGGCTGTGTACAGTCTTTTCTTCATACGCCTTTCTGATATGCCTTCCCCAGCCTGCTTAACACAATGTTATACCATTTCTTGGATGTGCTGAAATGCCGGTGCCCGTGAATTTCGCAACAAATGCATCTTCTGGGATTTGCAACCCGGCGTTGCTTCAGGGCTTCCTCTCTCACTCCTTTATGTCATTTCACATGGGGGCTCGTTGACCCGCGGCGCCTGGAGCTCTGGCTCAAGCTGCTCCTGCCCATCGGATTCTGTCCTCCTTCTCCCTCTTATCTCCCAGTCCGCCCTTCAGTCTCTGTGGGGGCCTCGTCCTCACTATGCCGCCATGCAGATCCGCCTCCAGCCCCCTTAGAGGCACTCGTTTCTAGCCGGCTGGGCTCCGATCTCCGCTCATCTGTGCCACGTCACCCGTTCTTCCTTTCGTGTGCTTACAATGGCACGTTTGATAATGCTTTTGTTATGATCTGGCCGCCATCTTGTATTATTTTTGGATGAGACACTTTGTTCCTTCTCTGGCTCACATCTCACAGGCTGCACGGCAAATCACTGCGAAATAGTGCACACAGTGGTACTTATACCTTTGCCTTCCTGCATAGCCAATATAATACACAGGGTCTTTTCCTGATCACTGTATTCTTCCAGGATCTTTGAGGATCAGCAGGAGCGCCCGGAATCACGTCCTATCTCATGGCTCTTAAGCCACGACCCCAGGGATCAATCGTAGTTATTCCAGGCAGGCGAGTGGACCAGGAAAGAAGAGGTTGTTCTGAAGCAGTATGATTGTGGCGAAGAGGTGTAATAAAAATAACGTATTAACACTATTTTATATGAAGAACAAGGGTGGCATTACCAGAAGTAGTTGCTGTGCTCTCCTGACAAAAGTATTCCATTTGAAGAAGAAATGTGATATGCTGACAATTTCTTTACATCCTGTAAAAACCAATTACCTTAAATTATGAACTTGTGTTTTGAGAGAGAGACATTTTTGCTTTACCAAGAAGTATATTGGGAAAGAGTCCACTTACTTTGATTTGTAGAACAAGTGTTTATGAAGGATGCATTTACTTTAACAAGTGGAAAGTCACATTTGAAGGAAAGGATCTTCTGTGTTGAATTAGAAGATCTCCAAAGGCATTCCTGCCTTGATCCTGGGGAAGGGAATCCAACCAGTACCCAGTCAATTTACCAAAAATAATTCAGAGTGGTCCCATAATACCGGAAAACACTGAAAATAACAAATACATATATAAAGGTGGGGGGTTAAGGGATTAAAATGAGTCAGGATGGGGTTGGGGTGGTGTTATAAGGGTAGAAAATCAGGGGGCTGTGTGGGGGGAGGGGCAAATGTACAAAATCTAAGAAAATAGGTGTTTTTTCGGTATTTTGCTCACTATGAAATGTGCCACTCTGAATTTTCCATCGGTAAAATCAGATATAACCATCCAACCCTGGTCACAAGGAGTGCTTTCAAGAACATATAAGTTAGAACTTTTATTCTGTCGTATTGAATCGAAGACAGCCAAATATTCCTTATGTTATTTTGTTGTATGTATTAGTGTGAGGGTCAGAGACCTTGGGACACTAGATCATTTTTCTTTAGTTTAGTTTGCTGGGTAGTGACATCCTCATTAGGATAGGGAAAGATAGGTGTTTTATCTCACCCCTGCAAGGGTGAATTGCAAACATTGGCAAAACTTTACCTTTGTGTCTGTCTTGCATTTTTGACCTCTCACCCAACAGATTTATATTCATGTCCTGCCAGTGGAAATTATAGATATTTACTTTATATGACAGGTGGCACGATGACCAATCCTGAAGAGTCATTCAGCATAAAGACAGAGGAAAATCTCCACTTAATCCAACCTCCGAGTACAGAAGAGAGAGAGAGAAAGGAAGATGGTCTCAGCTCAGGTGAATGCGAAGGTACATTATCTATACTACTGACTTGCAAAAGAAATTACAAGTACCCCCCTTCCTCACTCCAGTCCCCAAAGGAGGATCACATGAATTTGAAGAGTGTTACTCACTGGGACATTCGTTCTTTATATGAGACACTCAACTATTCTATTTAGACAGGAATGTTTAAAACACTATTAACTAAACTACCAAGGATTATACCTGTAAAATTTGCAATTTAAATATGTGAGTGCTTTTAGAGGATGATATTGGTTTAAATGTTTCTTTTTAGTTGGTTAAAACACGCAATTCTTAATTTCTGACACTTGTTCTTCATGATTTATTTGAGTAAAGATGAAGACCCAGCTTCTATTATCGTTGGTCCTTGTGCTGAGGAAGCAGGAGGAAGGGCCTTGAATCCAGAGTCGGGTGAGTTAACAATGAACCTTTGAAATTCTTTGTGAGAAGGGGACTTTCATTTACACAAAGTTTAATCTGATCCTGAATGGATGACTTGCTGGTCTCGCTGGGTTGATACTTTCATATCTCCATGGTCTGAGGACTTCTGCTGTGTTTATTCCTCCTCTTGGGGTTGGTCATTTCTCCTCTCACCGTGGTAGAGGTGCTTTTGGTGTGCTGCGTCTCCTATGTTAGACTGGTGGTGGTCTCTTTTCTAACCTTGGTACAGGCACTCCTGATTGGTTGCATGTCTTGGGTTTGGCAGGTGGTCCTTTCTCCTCTCACTGTGGTAGAGGTGCTTTTGGTGTGCTGCATATCCTTTTAGACTGTTGGTGGTCTCTTTTCTTACCGTGGTACAGGCAATCCTGATTGGTTGCATGTCTTGGGTTCGACAGGTGGTCATTTCTCCTCTCACCGTGGTAGAGGTGCTTTCGGTGTGCTGCATTTCCGTATGTTAGACTGGTGGTGGTCTCTTTTCTTACCATGGTACAGGCACTCCTGATTGGTTGCATGTCTTGGGTTTGGCAGGTGGTCATTTCTCTTCTCACCGTGGAAGAGGTGCTTTCGGTGTGCTGCATTTCCTATGTTAGAATGGTGGTGGTCTCTTTTCTAACCTTGGTACAGGCACTCCTGATTGGTTGCATGTCTTGGGTTTGGCAGGTGGTCATTTCTCCTCTCACCGTGGTAGAGGTGCTTTCGGTTTGCTGCATTTCCTATGTTAGACTGGTGGTGGTCTCTTTTCTTACCATGGTACAGGCACTCCTGATTGGTTGCATGTCTTGGGTTCGACAGGTGGTCATTTCTCCTCTCACCGTGGTAGAGGTGCTTTCGGTGTGCTGCATTTCCTATGTTAGACTGGTGGTGGTCTCTTTTCTTACCATGGTACAGGCACTCCTGATTGGTTGCATGTCTTG
Organism: Ambystoma mexicanum; assembly: GCF_040938575.1. Classification (NCBI taxonomy): domain Eukaryota; kingdom Metazoa; phylum Chordata; class Amphibia; order Caudata; family Ambystomatidae; genus Ambystoma; species Ambystoma mexicanum. Next base: position 1,547,153,504 of record NC_090931.1, read on the forward strand.
GGTTTGGCAGGTGGTCATTTCTCTTCTCACCGTGGAAGAGGTGCTTTCGGTGTGCTGCATTTCCTATGTTAGAATGGTGGTGGTCTCTTTTCTTACCATGGTACAGGCACTCCTGATTGGTTGCATGTCTTGGGTTCGACAGGTGGTCATTTCTCCTCTCACCGTGGTAGAGGTGCTTTCGGTGTGCTGCATTTCCTATGTTAGACTGGTGGTGGTCTCTTTTCTTACCATGGTACAGGCACTCCTGATTGGTTGCATGTCTTGGGTTTGGCAGGTGGTCATTTCTCTTCTCACCGTGGAAGAGGTGCTTTCGGTGTACTGCATTTCCTATGTTAGACTGGTGGTGGTCTCTTTTCTAACCTTGGTACAGGCACTCCTGATTGGTTGCATGTCTTGGGTTTGGCAGGTGGTCATTTCTCCTCTCACCATGGTAGAGGTGCTTTTGGTGTGCTGCATTTCCTATGTTAGACTGGCGCGGGTCTCTTTTCTTACCATGGTACAGGCAACCTGATTGGTTGCATGTCTTGGGTTTGGCTGGTGGTCATTTCTCTTCTCCCCGTGGTAGAGGTGCTTTCTGTTTGCTGCATTTCCTATGTTGGACTGGTGGTGGTCTCTTTTCTTACCTTGGTGCAGGGACTCCTGATTGGTTGCATGTCTTGGGTTTGGCAGGTGGTCATTTCTCCTCTCACCGTGGTATCGGTGCTTTGGTTTGGTGCATTTCCTATGTTAGACTGGTGGTGGTCTCTTTTCTTACCATGGTACAGGCACTTCTGATTGGTTGCATGTCTTGGGTTTGGCAGGTGATCATTTCTCCTCTCACCGTGGTAGAGGTGCTTTCGGTGTGCTGCATTTCCTATGTTAGACTGGTGGTGGTCTCTTTGCTTACCTTGGTACAGGCACTCCTGATTGCTTGCATGTCTTGGGTTTGGCAGGTGGTCATTTCTCCTCTCACCGTGGTAGAGGTGCTTGCGGTGCTTTCGGTGTGCTGCGTCTCCTATGTTAGACTGGTGGTGGTCTCTTTGCTTACCTTGGTACAGGCACTCCTGATTGGTTGCATGTCTTGGGTTTGGCAGGTGGTCCTTTCTCCTCTCACTGTGGTAGAGGTGCTTTTGGTGTGCTGCATTTCCTATGTTGGACTGGTGGTGGTCTCTTTTCTTACCATGGAACAGGCACTCCTGATTGGTTGCATGTCTTGGGTTTGGCAGGTGGTCATTTCTCTTCTCACCGTGGTAGAGGTGCTTTGGTGTGCTGCATTTCCTATGTTGGACTGGTGGTGGTCTCTTTTCTTACCTTGGTACAGGCACTCCTCATTGGCTGCAAGTCTTGGGTTTGGCAGGTGGTCATTTCTCTTCTCACCGTGGTAGAGGTGCTTTCGGTGTGCTGCATTTCCTATGTTAGACTGGTGGTGGTCTCTTTCTTACCATGGTACAGGTATCCTGATTGGCTGCATGTCTTTGGTTGGCAGGTGGTAATTTCTCCTCTCACCGTGGTAGAGGTGCTTGTGGTGCTTTCGGTGTGCTGCCTCTCCTATGTTAGACTGGTGGTGGTCTCTTTGCTTACCTTGGTACAGGCACTCCTGATTGGTTGCATGTCTTGGGTTCGACAGGTGGGCCTTTCTCCTCTCACCGTGGTAGAGGTGCTTCCGGTGTGCTGCATTTCCTATGTTAAACTGGTGGTGGTCTCTTTTCTTACCATTGTACAGGCACTCCTGATTGGATGCATGTCTTGGGTTTGGCAGGTGGTCCTTTCTCCTCTCACCGTGGTAGAGCTGCTTCCGGTGTCCTGCATTTCCTATGTTAGACTGGTGGTGGTCTCTTTTCTTACCATGGTACAGGCATCCTGATTGGTTGCATGTCTTGGGTTTGGCAGGTGGTCATTTCTCCGTCACCGTGGTAGAGGTGCTTGCGGTGCTTTCGGTGTGCTGCGTCTCCTATGTTAGACTGGTGGTGGTCTCTTTGCTTACCTTGGTACAGGCACTCCTGATTGGTTGCATGTCTTGGGTTTGGCAGGTGGTCCTTTCTCCTCTCACCGTGGTAGAGGTGCTTTCGGCGTGCTGCATTTCCTATGTTAGACTGGTGGTGGTCTCTTTTCTTACCATGGTACAGGCATCCTGATTGGTTGCATGTCATTGTTTTGGCAGGTGGTCATTTCTCTTCTCACCGTGGTAGAGGTGCTTTCGGTGTGCTGCATTTCCTATGTTAGACTGGTGGTGGTCTCTTTTCTTACCATGGTACAGGTATCCTGATTGGTTGCATGTCTTGGGTTTGGCAGGTGGTCATTTCTCCTCTCACTGTGGTAGAGGTGCTTGCGGTGCTATCGGTGTGCTGCGTCTCCTATGTTAGACTGGTGGTGGTCTCTTTGCTTACCTTGGTACAGGCACTCCTGATTGGTTGCATGTCTTGGGTTTGGTAGTTCGTCATTTCTCCTCTCACCGTGGTAGAGGTGCTTTCGGTGTGCTGCATTTCCTATGTTAGACTGATGGTGGTCTCTTTTCTTACCACGGTACAGGCACTCCTGATTGGTTGCATGTCTTGGGTTTGGACGTTCGTCATTTCTCCTCTCACCGTGGTAGAGGTGCTTTTGTTTTGCTGCATTTCCTATGTTGGACTGGGGGTGGTCTCTTTTCTTTCCATGGTACAGGCAGTCCTGATTGGTTGCATGTCTTGGGTTTGGCAGGTGGTCATTTGTCCTCTCACCGTGGTAGAGGTGCTTTCGGTGTGCTGCATTTCCTATGTTAGACTGGTGCTGGTCTCTTCTCTTACCATGGTACAGGCACTCCTGATTGGTTGCATGTCTTGGGTTTGGCAGGTGGTCATTTCTCTTCTCACCGTGGTAGAGGTGCTTTGGTGGGCTGCATTTCCTATGTTAGACTGGTGGTGGTCTCTTTTCTTACCATGCTACAGGCATCCTGATTGGCTGCATGTTTTGGGTTTGGCAGGTGGTCATTTCTCTTCTCCCTGTGGTAGAGGTGCTTTTGGTGTGCTGCATTTCCTATGTTAGAGGGGAGGTGGTCTCTTTTCTTACCATCGTACAGACATCCTGATTGGCTGCATGTCTTGGGTTTGGCAGGTGGTCTTTTCTCCTCTCACCGTGGTAGAGGTGCTTTCGGTGTGCTGCGTCTCCTATGTTAGACTGGTGGTGGTATCTTTTCTTACCATGGTACAGGCATCCTGATTGGTTGCATGTCTTGGGTTTGGCAGGTGGTCATTTCTCTTGTCACTGTGGTAGAGGTGCTTTTGGTTTGCTGCATTTCCTATGTTACACTGGTGGTGGTCTCTTTTCTTACCATGGTACAGGCATCCTGATTGCTTGCATGTCTTGGGTTTGGCAGGTGGTCATTTCTCCTCTCACCGTTGTAGCGGTTCTTTCGGTTTGCTGCATTTCCTATGTTGGACTGGTGGTGGTCTCTTTTCTTACCATGGAACAGGCACTCCTGATTGGTTGCATGTCTTGGGTTTGGCAGGTGGTCCTTTCTCCTCTCACCGTGGTAGAGGTGATTTTGGTTTGCTGCGTCTCTTATGTTACACTGGTGGTGGTCTCTTTTCTTACCATGGTACAAGCACTCCTGATTGGTTGCATGTCATGGGTTTGGCAGGTGGTCCTTTCTCCTCTCACCGTGGTAGAGGTGCTTCCGGTGTGCTGCATTTCCTATGTTAGACTGGAGGTGGTCTCTTTTGTTCCCTTGGTATAGGCATCCTGATTGGTTGCATGTCATGTGTGGGCAGGTGGTCCTCACGCCGCTCACCGTGGTAGCAGTGCTTCCGGTGTCCTGCATTTCCTATGTTAGACTGGTGGTGGTCTCTTTTCTTACCATGGTACAGGCATCCTGATTGGTTGCATGCCTTGGGTTTGGCAGGTGGTCATTTCTCTTCTCACCGTGGTAGAGGTGCTTTGCTTGCTGAATTTCCTATGTTGGACTGGTTGTGGTCTCTTTTCTTTCCATGGTACAGGCACTCCTGATTGGTTGCATGTCTTGGGTTTGGCAGTTCGTCATTTCTCCTCTCACCGTGGTAGAGGTGCTTTCGGTGTGCTGCATTTCCTATGTTGGACTGGTGGTGGTCTCTTTTCTTTCCATGGTACAGGCACTCCTGATTGGTTGCATGTCTTGGGTTTGGCAGTTCGTCATTTCTCCTCTCACCGTGGTAAGGGTGCTTTCGGTGTGTGCTGCATCTCCTATGTTAGACTGGTGGTGGTCTCTTTTCTTACCATGGTACAGGCACTCCTGAGTGGTTGCATGTCTTGGGTTTGGCAGGTGGTCATTTGTCCTCTCACCGTGGTAGAGGTGCTTTCGGTGTGTTGCATTTCCTATGTTAGACTGGTGCTGGTCTCTTCTCTTACCATGGTACAGGCACTCCTGATTGGTTGCATGTCTTGGGTTTGGCAGGTGGTCATTTCTCTTCTCACTGTGGTAGAGGTGCTTTGGTGGGCTGCATTTCCTATGTTAGACTGGTGGTGGTCTCTTTTCTTGCCATGCTACAGGCATCCTGATTGGCTGCATGTTTTGGGTTTGGCAGGTGGTCATTTCTCTTCTCCCCGTGGTAGAGGTGCTTTTGGTGTGCTGCATTTCCTATGTTAGACTGGAGGTGGTCTCTTTTCTTACCATAGTACAGGCATCCTGATTGGCTGCATGTCTTGGGTTTGGCAGGTAGTCATTTCTCCTCTCACCGTGGTAGAGGTGCTTTCGGTGTGCTGCGTCTCCTATGTTAGACTGGTGGTGGTATCTTTTCTTACCATGCTACAGGCATCCTGATTGGCTGCATGTTTTGGGTTTGGCAGGTGGTCATTTCTCTTCTCCCCGTGATAGAGGTGCTTTTGGTGTGCTGCGTCTCCTATGTTAGACTGGTGGTGGTATCTTTTCTTACCATGGTACAGGCATCCTGATTGGTTGCATGTCTTGGGTTTGGCAGGTGGTCATTTCTCTTGTCACTGTGGTAGAGGTGCTTTTGGTTTGCTGCATTTCCTATGTTACACTGGTGGTGGTCTCTTTTCTTACCATGGTACAGGCATCCTGATTGCTTGCATGTCTTGGGTTTGGCAGGTGGTCATTTCTCCTCTCACCGTTGTAGCGGTTCTTTCGGTTTGCTGCATTTCCTATGTTGGACTGGTGGTGGTCTCTTTTCTTACCATGGAACAGGCACTCCTGATTGGTTGCATGTCTTGGGTTTGGCAGGTGGTCCTTTCTCCTCTCACCGTGGTAGAAGTGATTTTGGTTTGCTGCGTCTCTTAGGTTACACTGGTGGTGGTCTCTTTTCTTCCCTTGGTAAAGGCATCCTGATTGGTTGCATGTCGTGGGTGGGCAGGTGGTCCTCACTCCTCTCACTGTGGTAGCAGTGCTTTTGGTGTGCTGCATTTCCTATGGTAGACTGGTGGTGGTCTCTTTTCTTACGCTGGCACCGGCACTCCTGATTGGTTGCATGTCTTGGGTTTGGCAGGTGGTCATTTCTCCTCTCACCGTGGTAGAGGTGCTTTTGGTGAGCTGCATTTCATATGGTAGACTGGTGGTGGTCTCTTTTCTTACCATGGTACAGGCCTCTTGATTGGTTGCATGTCTTGGGTTTGGCAGGTGGTCATTTCTCTTCTCACCGTGGTAGCGGTGCTTTCGTTGAGCTGCTGTTACATTTCAACTCTTTACTCTCTGGAGAATCCCCACATGCAAACTCGCCGGCAAGAACAACACAACAAGGCCTACCTTGTCTTCGTTCCGAAATGTAGAATAGATAGATCTACCTGGAACCAGCTTCCGACATCTTCCAACTCAGGTATCGAACGGAGACTCCCGGGAAACCCTCGTGGGGAAGAAAACCCGGTGGCCGGTAGAGAGCGCTGGGTGTAGAGCTGGTTTCAGACTCTCAAAGATCTTGCGGGATGATGTCTTCTAACGGTAGGTAAGTGGTTCTTCTATGAAGTATCAGGCTCAGGAAAAACTGGGAATAAACGTATAGAAGTTAGCGAAGGTGATGAGAGCGGATTTCCTCTGAGTGTTGGATGAAAGTAGTAATACCTGGTTGAGAGCCACTGGGAGCGAGTGGTAGGAACTGGGTATCAGCAGAGGATTTCCAATCGCTGTTTGTATGTGTGTGTGCCTTTAGAGATGGATTCCAAACGGGGTTCCGAGAAGGAGCGGGATGGCACGCTGAAAAGCTGGGTTTCTTTGGGAGGAATAAGGAAAGAGAAATTTATAGGGGGAGAGGCCTGACCTATAAGTCCGGTTACCGGGTACAAAACGGAAAGGAGCTTACAAGAGTGGAGGTTGAGACACACCGCTCTTGGTGGCCGAATGGAGTCGGTAACGCAAGCGTGGAGGTTGAGACACACCGCTCTCGGTGGCCGAATGGAGTCGGTAACGCGAGCGTGGGTGACAGAGGAGGCGGGGCTTCCCTGCTCGAAAATGAAAGGAGAGAAATCAAGGGTTAGTAGATACAAAGGTTCTAAGGAAATAGTAATGTAAGATTTCTAACGGCAACTCACGGAGCGAAGCCTCTGATAGCAGTAGCAACGCGTTGTTGTCCAGGAGACGTGGATTCTTGTAACGTTTCCGGGATGGGAGGCGGAGCTTCGCTTCCGTCTCCCGTCCTAACAACTAGACCATTGACTCCGAGCACAGGCGCCATGTTGGATGAACAAAGTCGCAACTTTGGTTGAAGCCGCCAGCGGTTCCATAACAAACCGCGTCGGAGACCCATCGTAACAGTATGCCCCCTTCCAAGGGAGGAAAACCCGGCTTACCCGGGTGGAAGCAATAAAAAGCACGAACCAACCGCGGAGCATGAACCGCGGATGCAGGTTCCCAGGAGCGGTCGGACGGGGAATAACCCTTCCAGTCCACCAGGTATTGAAGAACCCCTCTATGGTAACAGGAGTCACAGATCCCCGAAATCTCATACTCCGGACCCGAGTCCGTCATCACAGGAGGGGGAGAACCGCATGTAGAACGGTGGAATTGGTTACGAACATCTGGTTTTAGCTGTGAGACGTGAAAGGTGGGATGAATGCGACTCCAAGACCTAGGGAGCCTGAGTTTGAAGGCCACAGGTCCGAATCTGGCAATGATGGGAAAAGGACCGAAATATTTGGGTGACAGCTTAGAGGGAATGAGTCGCCTGGGGAGAAACTTGCTGGCCAGCCACACATGATCCCCGATGTCGAATTGTGGGGTAGGAGTCCGATGTCTGTCGGCTTGTTTCTTGCTCCTGGTCTGAGCTTCTTGTAGGGCCAGACCTGCTTTGATATGGCCTTGTTGAATGGTATCGATCAAAGCGTCTATATCCGGGAATTTGGTAAGGGCGGAGGTCACATGAGGAAAGACTGTAGGATGAAATCCATATGTGCAAAAGAAGGGACTGGCTTTGATGGAAGAATGCGCCGTATTGTTATAGGCGAATTCTGCTAAGGGTAGCAGATCCTTCCAGTTGTCTTGGGCTGAAGAGACATAACAACGAAGGTATCCTTCCAGGGTCTGATTCAGCCGCTCCGTCTGCCCGTTGGTTTGCGGGTGAAAGCCGGAGCTTAATGCTCCCGAAATTCCCAAAGCCTGACAGATTTGTTTCCAATACCTCAAAGTATACTGCGGTCCTCTATCAGAAATTATAGTTTCTGGGAGGCCGTGAAGAGAGAAGATGCGTTCCAAAAAAACCTGTGCCATAATGGCTGCTGAGGGAATAGTAGGCAAAGGGATAAAATGAGCCATTTTAGTTAAACTGTCCACGGTGACCATGATGGTGTTACACCCCTTAGAAAGGGGTAAGTCCACTATGAAATCAGTAGAGATTATCTGCCAGGGTTTGACCGGTAGTAGAGGGGTTACTAATTCACCTAAAGGGGAACACCGAGGTGTCTTGGTCTGCAGACAGACAGTGCAGGAAGCAATATAGTCTTGCACATCAGTGCATACCGAAGGCCACCAAAAATGTCTCTGAATGAGTTCCAGGGTATTAGTAAGCCCTCGATGTCCTGCCGCCTGAGAATCATGGCATAATCGTAACACTTCTTTTTGGAGTTCGGGATCAGGAACGTAGACTTTTTCCCCTTTGAACAGAAGACCTTGGCTTCTCGTTAATCCATGAGTCGATAGTAGGGTAGAGTCTAGGATCTCGAGGTCTTTGGACTTGTCTTCCAATTTTTGCAGAAAGAGATGAACTACAGGTACGGACATTGTCCTTGGAAACATAGGTTTAGGTTTAAAAGGGACCTTTTCTTGAGGAGTCTTTCTGGATAAAGCATCTGCCTTCAAATTGGTGTTTCCTGGAACAAAAGTGAATTTGATTCGATATGGAGAAAAGAAATGGGCCCATCGGGCCTGCCGACTATTGCAGGTTTGTGTGTACTGTAAAGTTCGGAGGTTATGATGGTCAGTTCTGACCTCTATAGGGTGTTGGGCCCCTAGAAGAAGGTGACGCCATTCTTCAAAAGCCCATTTGATGGCTAGGAGTTCTTTCTCCAACACTGTGTAGTGAAGTTCAGCCGGTGAGAGAGTCTTGGATAAATAAGCCACTGGTCTTTCTATGTTCTGCTCGTCTGGTTGAAGCAAGACGGCCCCTAAGGCATACTGGGATGCGTCAGACTCCACAATGAATCGTCGTCGTTGATCTGGTACCGTTAAAATAGGAGCCTGAGTAAAGAGAATCTTGAGTTGTTCAAATGATCTCTGTGTCTCAGCGGCCCAAACAAATGGGATGTCTTTTTTCAGCAGATACGTTAGGGGTTTGGTCAGCAAGGAGAAATGTGGGATGAATCTTCTATAAAAGTTAGCGAAACCTAGGAATCGTTGAATGTCTTTAATAGATCGGGGAGAGGGCCATTCCGTGATTGCTGATATCTTACCAGGATCCATAGCAATACCTTGTTGAGAAAGAACGTAGCCTAAGTAGGAAATGGTGGTTTTGTGAAATTCACACTTCTCCAGTTTACAGAACAGATGATTCTGTTGTAGCCGCGTTAACACTTCCTTTACATGTAAAACATGTTCTTTCCAGGTAGAAGAAAAAATCAAGATGTCATCCAGATAAATGATAACATAATGTAAGCTGATGTCTGCAAAAATGTGATCCATAAATCTTTGATATACTGCTGGGGCATTCATAAGTCCAAACGGCATGACTCGATACTGGTAATGACCAAACGGTGTGCGAAAAGCCGTCTTCCATTCGTCTCCAGCCTTTATTCGAATCAGGTGGTAGGCTCCTCTTAGGTCAAGCTTGGTGTAAACTTTGGCTCCTTGCACTGCTTCTAATATATCGGGGATGAGAGGCATGGGATATTTGTCCGGGATGGTGATCTTGTTTAAACCCCTAAAGTCGATGCAAGGACGGAGCTCGGTGGTGTCTTTTTTTGGTATAAAAAATAATGAAGCTGCTGCGGGGGAAGTGGACTCAGAAATCAGACCGTTCTTGATATGTGTGTGTAGATATTCTTGTAGAACTTCCTTTTCTTTGGCTGATAGGATGTACATTCTCCCGAAAGGAAGTGGACGATCTGGGATGAGGTCTATCGCACAATCGTCCCTCCGGTGAGGGGGAAGTTCTGAAAACTCAGACTGAGAAAAGATAGAACGGAATGAGTGGTATTCTGCCGGTAGGGAAGAGACTTTGTTTACTATGGTATTGGCAATCCCTGCTTCCTGCTCAGGATTTGGTGAAGGGGGTTTAGCTGAAAGGTGACCGTGAACACACTGTTCGGAACCTAAGAAAAGAGTACCCGCCGCCCAGTTGATATAGGGGTTATGGACCCTTAACCATGGGATTCCTAAAATTACCGGATAATGAGCGGTCTTAATGATGTCTAGCTCAATGTTCTTATGATGGGAGACCACCGTCCTTTTTAAGGCTCTTGTGTGATCCTTAATGGGCCCAGATATAAGAGGGCTACCGTCCACGCTTTCCACAGGGATGGCCATGGTCTTGGTAGTACGTGGGATACCATGTTTTCTTGCCCAAACATCATCGATAAAGTTGCCCACGGCTCCGCTGTCTGTTAAGGCGGGAACGTTAACAAGACACATGTTATCCCAAGCCAATGAAACACCTAAAGTAATCATGGTGTTTCCATCTGCTAGGGTAGGAGGACTGAAGGGGACTAATAGTAGTTGAAGAACCCGAAGCCGTTGTCCCCTTTACGGTCGGGCATTGGCGTTTCCCGGTTTCCTCGGGGGTGCAACCGTACATTCTTTAACAGTATGGCTGCTTGATCCACAATACATACACAATCCTTGTGTTTTTCTCCGTGCACGTTCTGCAGGGGAGAGAGGACCCCTTGTGTTACCTAATTGCATGGGCTCCTCACTAGTATTCGGTTTATGAGGAGAAGAAAAGGATTCCATATGGTATCTAGGGTTCTTTCCTTTTCGTTTTTCTCTGTTCCTTTCCTGGAGCCTATAATCTAACTGCATCACTAGGGCAATAAATTCAGTCAGATTGGAAAGTCTCGGGACTCGAGACACCTCGTCTTTTAGTTCTTCCGATAACCCTCTTCTAAAGAGGGTTATCAATGCATCGTCCGCCCAAGAGGTGTCGGCGGCCATCCTTTTGAAGGTAGTTATATAGGCTAGGATATCCAGGTTCCCTTGTTTTAAATCAAGGAGCCTTTCCTGAGAGGCGACAACCACCTCTTGTCTGCTGAACATACTGCGGATACTGTTACAGAATGCCGGATAGGAGTCCAAAATGGGGTTGTTATTGGTGACTAAAGGAGTGGCCCATGCTAAGGCTGCTCCTGTCATTTGTGCAATCATATGGCCCACTTTGTCTCTGTCCGTGGGAAAAAAGGCTGCCTTAAAGGCAAACTGCACTGTGCAAGATTCAAGGAATTCTTTCACGGCCTGGGGATTGCCATCAAATCGACCGCCTGGTAAAGGCCCGGGAGGGACTTCTGAGTTCCGGGCTGCCTGTCCCCCTTGTTGTCGCAATGCAGTATTTTCTAATTTTAACTGTTGGACCTCTGCAGAAAGGGTCTGCATGGGGGCCATCATTTGTTGTAGTTGTTGTTCCATTGTTAATGCCCGTTGAGCTTCCCCTGTGAGTCCTCCAGAGCTTTTATTTTCCGGGCGTTGCTAACTGTTACATTTCAACTCTTTACTCTCTGGAGAATCCCCACATGCAAACTCGCCGGCAAGAACAACACAACAAGGCCTACCTTGTCTTCGTTCCGAAATGTAGAATAGATAGATCTACCTGGAACCAGCTTCCGACACGTTCCAACTCAGGTATCGAAAGGAGACTCCCGGGAAACCCTCGTGGGGAAGAAAACCCGGTGGCCGGTAGAGAGCGCTGGGTGTAGAGCTGGTTTCAGACTCTCAAAGATCTTGCGGGATGATGTCTTCTAACGGTAGGTAAGTGGTTCTTCTATGAAGTATCAGGCTCAGGAAAAACTGGGAATAAACGTATAGAAGTTAGCGAAGGTGATGATAGCGGATTTCCTGTGAGTGTTGGATGAAAGTAGTAATACCTGGTTGAGAGCCACTGGGAGCGAGTGGTAGGAACTGGGTATCGGCAGAGGATTTCCAATCGCTGTTTGTATGTGTGTGTGCCTTTAGAGATGGATTCCAAACGGGGTTCCGAGAAGGAGCGGGATGGCACGCTGAAAAGCTGGGTTTCTTTGGGAGGAATAAGGAAAGAGAAATTTAGAGGGGGAGAGGCCTGACCTATAAGTCCGGTTACCGGGTACAAAACGGAAAGGAGCTTACAAGAGTGGAGGTTGAGACACACCGCTCTCGGTGGCCGAATGGAGTCGGTAACGCAAGCGTGGAGGTTGAGACACACCGCTCTCGGTGGCCGAATGGAGTCGGTAACGCAAGCGTGGGTGACAGAGGAGGCGGGGCTTCCCTGCTCGAAAATGAAAGGAGAGAAATCAAGGGTTAGTAGATACAAAGGTTCTAAGGAAATAGAAATGTAAGGTTTCTAACGGCAACTCACGGAGCGAAGCCTCTGATAGCAGTAGCAACGCGTTGTTGTCCAGGAGACGTGGATTCTTGTAGCGTTTCCGGGATGGGAGGCAGAGCTTCGCTTCCGTCTCCCGTCCTGACAACTAGACCATTGACTCCGAGCACAGGCGCCATGTTGGATGAACAAAGCCGCAACTTTGGTTGAAGCCGCCAGCGGTTCCATAACAAACCGCGTCGGAGACCCATCGAAACAGCTGCATTTCTTATGCTAGACTGGTGGTGGTCTCTTCTCTTACCATGGTACAGGCACTCCTGATTGGTTGCATGTCTTGGGTTTGGCAGGTGGTCTTTTCTCCTCTCACCGTGGTAGAGTTGCTTTTGGTTTGCTGCATTTCCTATGTTAGACTGGAGGTGGTCTCTTTCTTACCATGGTACAGGCCTCTTGATTGGTTGCATGTATTGTATTTGGCAGGTGGTCCTTTCTCCTCTCAGCGTGGTAGAAGTGCTTTCGGTGTGCTGCATTTCCTATTTTGGACTGGTGGTGGTTTCTTTTCTTACCATGGAACAGGCACTCCTGATTGGTTGCATGTCTTGGGTTTGGCAGGTGGTCATTTCTCTTCACACCGTGGTAGAGGTGCTTTTGGTTTGCTGCATTTCCTATGCTAGACTGGTGGTGGTCTCTTATGTTACAATGATACAGGCACTCCTGATTGGCTGCATGTCTGATTATGTTGCAGAACCTCGCGCCACTTCGGCTAGTCCTATGATTATACAAAACTGACGCCACTGGATAAGAACACACTACAAGGTTAGCTAATGTACTGGGGCAGTCAACGGAGATGAACAGTGAGTGACGGACAGGTTACAACAATGCTTTGAGACCATCATGCATGGGAGATGCTCACTGAGTGACAGCTTGGGCAGAAGGATGCTTTTAGGCAGTCCTTGGGCAAAGCACGGTAGGTGACAGCCGAGTTTAGTGTATGCATTCAGACTGTCATGGGAGATGCACAGTAAGTGACAGCCAGGCTAGAACAATGCATTGAGACCATCATGCATGGGAGACGCAGAGTGAGTGACTGCTAGGGCAGAAGGATGCTTTAGACAGTCCTGGGGCGAATCACAGTAGGTGACAGCCAAGTTTAGTGTATGCCTTGGGACCATCATGGGTGATGCACACTGAGTGACAGCTGGGGTTGAAAGAAATTGAACCAGTAAGGTAAAGGGCAAATAGCACATACTGTGACAGGGTCAGGGTCATGACTCTGTCAGGGGGTGAAAAGGGGCACCTCCTAACCTAGGGCAGGGGACCTAGCTGGCTGTGAAGCCACAGCCAGCCATTTCCCAGAGGCGGAGTGAGAGAGTTGGGAGGACTCAGTACATGAAACCCCTCACCTGCCTTGAATGTTAATGTGGGTACCACCCTCTGTCACACAATACCTCCCAGTACTTTTTCTGGCCAGAGTTTCCAGGACACAATGTCCCAGAATGCAGCTGGGTGCAGCCAAGAAAACCAGGACCAGAGCCAGAGGGAATTAATTGAGAACAGAAATGGAATGGAGTGGGATTCTACCCAAAGATAAGACCCCCAACACCCAACCTACCAACCTCAGACACACCGCAAGCAAATGGTGGAGCAATAGAAAACAGTGCAAAGAGACTGCAGGGGAGCAGGAGTGAAAAAGAAATCGTCCCCAAACCAAATTGGAAGCAAAGATCACAGCACATGAAGAAAGCCACAAGGAACGCGAGCAGCCCGAGAAGCTGGCTGCTACCTGGAAATGGAGATTGAAAAGGGGGCGGGCCAGGAGGAGTTGTTAAAGCTTTGTGCCTGTGTAACCCAACCCCCCTGAGTAAAGAATAGCTACAGATTCACCAAAAGAGTCAGGTGAGCGCTGGAACGATTGGAAAGAGGGGGATAGAACCAGGAGGAGAAGGGTATAAAAGGAGAGTGAACGAGAGATAGAGTGTGCGCTTTAGGAGTGAAGTCATGAGGTACGGAGGTGAGCCAAGAGAGCGCTGGACAGAAGAGTTGGTGGCACAGTTGGAGCAGAGTGCAGGTGGAGAATTGCTTGTGAGACCGATTGGTGCCAGCTGTTTGTAGTGCACTTTGAGAGAGGGAGTAAAAGGTGTGTGAAAGAGAGATGGAGGCTACGTGTAGGGGGATTTACAGAGGGTGTGAGAGTGAAAGTAAGTGACAGAGGGTGTTTGACAGGAGAGTGGAAGGGAGAGTGACAGGTGGTAGTAGGACTAGTGGGGAGGACGGAGAGAGAACACATGGAGACGTACTGGGGAGAGACAGGCATAGAAAGTGTCAGATCATGAGGCAGCGGAGTAGAGAGGGAAGAGGAAGGAGACTGGTGACAGGGGAGTGAAGCGTGAAGAGACCTGGGAGAATTGAGAGAGATAGTAGAAGGGAGGAGAGCAGAGAGTGTGTGAACTTCAGAGACAGACGAGGAGAGTGGCTGGAGATACGGAACGAGAAGTAGAGCAGGGGTAGAATAGAGTGAAAAGTAGCTGAAGGGGATAGAGAGTAAATGAGAGGAAGGAAAGACGCTAACTGGCTGTGGAGGCACAATATGGACAATCCTTTACAACGTGATCAGGGGAGCAGTCTGATTGGCAAATTCTTGGCGGGCCACGTGACTTTATTTCTTCCCTGCGCCTTTGGTGACACACGTACCACCTGATGTGACTTTAGGCTGTGTGAATCCAGTGCCTCTGCTGTGCGGCTGAAACCTTGCCACTGCTGCTCCTCTGGTCTCCGGGCAGGTCTGTGGCTCAACCCTCTCCACCCCCCCCTTCCATCAGTCAGTGTCCCTTTGCCTATTGTTAATGTCAGAGTTGAGCCTCTGGCACCCGAGCGTCTGCTTCTTTCTAAGAGCAGATGTTCTAAGGGCGCTGCCATTCCCTGTTGGCACCTGTTCGCGCCAGCGCGCGTCCGCCCTCCTTTCTTGCTGCAGCCACTTGGTTATGTTACCATTGTTAATTGCTCACTATGAAACTCTGTCTTTATCTCCTCACTTCTTATCTTATTACATGATTCTGCTCCATGAATATTCATCCCGTACTTTTCTCTAGACCGAGGCGTATCCCACTATTCAGGTTTCTCTCCCTGTTTCTATGAACTTAGGGCTTTGGAATGCTCGCTCCATCGTCTCCAAAACAGATTTGGTTTTGGACCTCTCTTTTTTTCCTTTACATTTGATTTCCTCTGTATTGCTGAAACTTGGTTCTGCCATTTCGACACTGCTACTCCGGGTGCTTTAACCTCTTCCTGCTCCTCACCTTGACTGTCGGGGTCTGGTGGCGAGACTGGTGTGCTCTTCCACCTGCATTGGACTTCTTCCCCTCTTTCATTTCCCATACCTTCTTTTTCTTCTTTTGAAACTCATGCCCTCTGTTTTTCTGCCCCTACTGGTAATCTATCTTGGGGATATTTATGACCACTTTGATTCCTTTCTATCTCTATTCTCCTCCCGTGCCTCTCCTGTCATCGTCCTTGTAGATTTTAATATTCAGCTTGCTCTATCTGATCCTGCCTCTTGCCCTTGATCTTTCTACTCGCTCTGATAATCTTAATTTCTGATGTTTGTTAATCTGCTTAGAATCACATGCTGTGCATAGGTCCAACATCCAGTGGTCACTGCGGAGTATTGCATTTTGTTTTTCGTAGTCGAAAAGGGGACGTCGACAAGGCGTGTCTGTAACACTATCCCTATAGTGATGTGCGTTGTACCCATAATCCCTCACGCGTCGAGGTCCCTCCGATTGTTTTTTTCCGCCCAGCTTCTGGTCGCCTTACGCGGAGCTCCTAGAGAGACATTGCTAATACTTACTACGGACCTCGGTCCTTAAATATACTTATTATATTGTTAAAGATCCCTCCCCTCGACGTTAGCTGTGAAGCTGTTTCTCCGCCGAGCAAGTTTTCGACGGAGGGGAAGAGACGGAGGAGATCCTTCGGCGCTGCCGAACACGTGGCCTGGCCCCGCCGGCCAACATACAGTAGGGAGAGTGGGGGTTCAAACTTTTATCTTCTCTTTGAGAATGTCTTTCTTTCTCCCCCATCTTTCCCTTGGGGTTGTTATCACCAGTTATTATTGCCTCAGCTATGGAGAGGACACCTTTTAAGTTTTGCCCACGCTGTAGGGCCAAATACACTTGGAAGGACAAACACAAGCTCTGTAATTGTTGCTTGCCCCTCGATCATAAGGAAGACAGCTGCGCGGCCTGTAAGCTCTTGAAACCAAGAACTCTTAAAGAACGCAAAGTTAAGAGGTGGGCGGACTACGCTATGTCGAAGTCAGTTTCCTCACCCGCCGCCGCTGTTACAGAAAGTGACGAGGAGGGTGATAACTCGACGTCCGTTACGGAAGTCATTAACCCCCAAAAGGAGCGCTCGCGCTCCTCGACGTCCGTCCCCGGCCCCGACGGGCTCGGCTCACGCCCTGCTTATGGGGATGAACACCCCGGCGACAAGGACGCACACAGACCCCTAGGCCTAAGCACACAACCCACGGCTCTTCTTCGTCGAAGACGAAGGATCCATCAGCGCCGAAGGGGATGCAGGGCACTCTGGCGTCTACCTCAGACTGTAAGGGTCTCAAGCCCCACCCGCAAACGCAGCCGCGACCAGCGATTGGGCTTTCATCAAACACAGGCGCTACCCCAAAATCATCTGATGTAACGCTCCATAGAGCGGCCGTCGAGGAACAACGCGTAACGCAGGCAACGTCGACACCAGAGTCCTCTACTGACAAACTCGTTGTCGAGAGCCTGGCGAGAATTGTTTCCGAAGACAAACGTAAGCGGACGACGAAACAAACGTCGAATACCGCACAAAAAGCTATGGAAACGCCGAAAAAGCACAGGAGTAGCCAGGAACTGCCCCCTTCATCTAAGGGCACTTCTGAACTACCGGAGGGCTTTTCAGAGGGCGACGGAAACCTTTCTTCGATGTTGTGGGAGTGTTCTAAGTGTTTTGAAGGTGAAAACACTGATTTCCCCCCTCTAGACTATTCAGGGGTCCCCCATGAGACCCTTGAAAGACTCCATTCTTGTATGGAGAAAATGGAAAGGTTTTTGGGAAACCAAAACCCACCCACACCCAAAAGACCAAGAGAATGGCCCCAGGATGACCCTAGGGTCAAGATTCCTAGGCTGTTTCCCCCTTCTACAGACGTATATGACCTCACGGAAGAGGAGCAATACCTCCAGGAAGATGAGGAGTGTTTGGGTGGAGAGGAAGAACATGAGGAAGAGGGGTTTGAAGAAGATCCTTACACTAGTGCAGGAGCCTTTGAAGAAGATACAGCTACCTCGCAGCCCTGGCAATCCCCATCAGTGCAGCATTGGCAATCCCCATCAGTGCACTCAGACCCTGATGTCTTTCACCCTTCTCCTCCCAAGGATTCACCTATTGGAAACACCTCTCCCATAGATGACCAACTTTCACTTAATGCACTATTGCGCAAGGCAGCAGCGCATTTTGAAATAGACACAGGGGAGACTCTTCCTGACATAGACTTTGTAGAGAAAGTTATTAAAGAAAAAGCCCCTGTTAGTCAGTCTATTCCGCTCCTGGCTTCTATAAAGAGAAGAATAACTCCTTCCCTTTCCAATCCTGCCTTAGTCAGAGGGGTCAACCCTCGGATAGAAAAGCTCTTCAGCCCTTCGTCCTCTGACCCTTTGTACATCAGAGGCCATTCTATTCCGGACTCCCTCGTAGTTACTAATACAAGGAAAAGAGCAGGGGTACCACTATCCACTAGTGAGGCACAACCTGACAAAGAGGGCAAAAAGCTCTATGCACTGGGGAAGAGAATCACGACGTCCGCCGCCTTTTCAACTAGGATTGCAAATAACAATTCCCTACTAGCTAGCTACGCAGATGCACAGTGGAGCAAGCTGCGCAGCGAAGCAGAGGACGCACCAGAACCCCTGCGCTCACGCCTGTTAGCTACAATCTCAGAGGGAACTCTTGTAAACCAGGGCATCGTAAAGAACTCCTTAGATGCCGCTGAGACGGCTGGCCGTTCCCTGGTTCAGGGAATACTTCTCAAACGCCATGTCTGGCTGCGCAATTCGGGATTTAAGCCGGAAACACAGGCTTCCCTGATAAATAAGCCCATAGAACAAACACATCTGTTTGGGAAAGCAGTTGATGAGGCCCTAGAACACGCGAAGAAAGAGTTTGATACCATCAAGACTCTTGACCAAATTTCTAGGCCCCTTAACAGACGCGGCTATGGCAATAGACGCTCCTTTCGTGGCCAACGCCAGCAGCAAAACCAACAGCAATTTTACTCTGCTACCAACTGGCCCTCTAACCAGGGTAACAACACCCAGTTCAGTCAAAGAGGCCAATGCCGTGGCAGAGGAAGAGGTCGCGGCTCCAGCCCCAAAGGTTCCACGCCCAATACCAACAAATGACCCGAAGATTCGGGTCCCCTCCCATGCATCACCGGTCGGGGGCCGGCTAACATCGTTCCTTTCAGCATGGGAGGGAATATCGTCAGACCGCTGGGTATTATCCACCATAGCCCACGGATACTGCATCGAATTCAACGGTTCCCCGAAGTACAGACCCCCACGGAACCGACGCATGACACCGGAACACCTCACCATTCTTCTTCAAGAAGTAGAAGAGCTACTGAAAAAAGGAGCTATAGAGGCTGTCCCCCTATCTCAGGTAACAGAAGGTATTTATTCAGTGTACTTCCTTGTACCCAAAAAGGACTTAACCATGCGCCCTGTATTAGATCTGTGCCCAGCGAACAAGTTTGTCAAACCCCAAAAGTTTTGTATGGTGACCTTGCAGGAAGTAATCCCACTGTTATCACAAGGGGATTACATGACAACACTAGACATGAAAGATGCATACTTTCATATTTTAATGTTGCCAGCGCACAGAAAATACCTCAGGTTCAAGATAGAGAACAAACACTACCAGTTCAGAGTACTACCCTTCGGGATAGCATCTGCACCAAGGGTATTCACAAAAGTACTGGCAGTGGCAGCGGCCCACCTGCGCAGGTTATCCATCCCGGTATACCCTTACCTCGACGACTGGCTCATAACAGGGGATTCTTACGAAACATGCTTCTCCAATACCCAAAAGACTGTAGACCTTTTGTTCCAACTGGGCTTCTCCATCAACGAAAAGAAGTCCAGCTTAGACCCCAGCCAAATCAAACAATTCCTAGGGGCTCTAATTCGAACAAAGGACGGCCTCGTCTTCCCCTCCAACGAGAGGGTCCAAAACATGCTGTTTCAGATCCCCCATTATGTGGCAGGTCGAGAGGTGACGGTACGCAAAGCAATGCGCTTGCTAGGGATGATGGCGTCATGTATTTATTTGGTACCTCACGCGCACCTGCGCATGCGCCCAATGCAAGAGTGGCTCAACAGCCAGTGGTGTCAGGCCAGCGGACAATGGGACGATCTAGTGGTGGTCTCGCAGGCCTTGGTTCTCTCGCTACGGTGGTGGACAAAAGAAAACCTGTTATTAGGGAAAACTTTTGCCACACCCGCAGTGGAAGCCACTCTAACCACAGACGCATCCCTTACAGGATGGGGGGCTCACCTATCCCATCAGACTGCTCACGGAGCGTGGACTCCGAGCTTAGCATCCAAGCAAATAAACCTGCTGGAACTACTAGCGGTGTTCAAAGCACTGAAAGCCTTTCAAGAACACCTACAAGGAAAGATAGTGATGGTCCTCACAGACAGCACCACAGCCATGTACTACCTCAACAAGCAAGGGGGCACTCACTCTCCAGGACTGTCCAAGCTGTCCCAGAACATCTGGAAGTGGGCTCTCAAACACATGTTCCTATTATCACAACATGTACCAGGGGAACTCAATCTGCTAGCAGACAAACTCAGCAGAGACTTCCCCCTACCCAAAGAGTACGAATGGCAATTACACGAAAACATCGTCTTAGACGTCTTCACGCAATGGGGTTTCCCGGAAATAGACCTGTTCGCAACTCTGGAAAACTCTCAATGCCAAGATTACGCCTCCAGGTACCCCCAGAACCAGTCCAAGGGGAACAGTCTATCGATTCCATGGTCAGGGAAATTTGTTTACGCTTTTCCCCCGACTCCCCTTCTCAACAAGATAGTGCACAAGATGCACCAGGAACAGGTTACCATGATACTAGTGGCCCCAATGTGGGCCCGGCAGCCATGGTTCGCTCACTTGATGGAGATGTCCCTATCTCCCCCAGTGAAACTCCCCTGCCCGTACAACATGCTGTCACAAGACAAGGGCAGGACTCTGCATCCATGCCCCCAGAACATGAACTTGGCAGCCTGGCTCCTGAGATCATAGAATTTGGACATCTACAACTCCCGCAGAGATGTATGTACATCCTCAGGGAAGCCAGAAAACCTAATACTCGCCACTGCTATTCTAGCAAGTGGAAAAGATTTGTCATCTGGTGTATAGGTAATAGCATCAACCCGGTTGATTGCTCTCCCACGAACATTGTTCTGTACTTGACCCATTTACTGGATTCAGGTCTAGTGTTCAATTCCATTAAAGTCCACCTAGCGGCACTTTCTGCATACACCACTTCCCAACTTAAAGTGTCGTGGTGGAAGATACCAGTTATCAAGGCCTTCATGGAAGGGGTAAAGAGAATACACCCTCCGATAGCTAACCCCGCTCCCGGATGGGACTTAAATGTGGTACTTTCTAGACTCATGGGCCCTCCCTTTGAACCCATGCACAAGGCAACTCTTAAGGACCTCACTCTTAAGACTGCTTTCCTAATAGCTATCACCTCCATTAGGAGAGTAACAGTTCACAAGGATAAGGTGGTTCTACGCACACACCCAAGGTTTGCACCAAAATTCATCTCTAAATTTCATGTAAACCAGTCAATAGAACTACCAACGTTCTTTCAAAACCCTTCCAGCTTGGGAGAAAAAAGTCTGCATACACTAGATGTACGCAGAGCTGTCATGTTCTACATGGAAAGAACCAGACCACTGAGAAAGACTAACCAGTTCTTTGTCTCGGTGGCAGCAGGAAGAGAAGGAGATTCAGTCTCAAAGTCCACTATATCTAGATGGATTGTTCAATGCATCACTCTCTGTTACACTCTTGCTAAGAGAGAACTACCCTTCAAGCCAAGAGCACACTCTACTCGAGGCACTGGGGCATCCATAGCATTCATTGCAAATGTTCCCCTTGAGTCCATCTGCAAAGCGGCAACCTGGAGTTCTGTACACACCTTTACAAAACACTACTGTCTAGATGCCCACTCTAGATCTGATTCCCAGGTGGGACAAGCAGTATTAAGACATCTTTTCTCTACTGTTCCTTCTCACAACCCACCTCCAACTCCGGGTACTGCTCGCTAGTGGTTTATAGTCATAATGTCGACAACAAAAATGTCGACAGTCAAAAAGTCGAAAAAAAAATGTCGAAAAAAAAAATGTCTACTTTTTTTTTCTATGCATTTTTTTTTCGAAATGGGGGGGTTCCCCCCAGCCCCCCTTTTTTAATTTTTTTTTTAATTTTTCCCTATTTTTTACACCCGAACCCCTAAAATAAAAATATAATTAAAAAAAACGAAAGTCGACATTTTTTTTTTCGACATTTTTTTGTCGACATTTTTGTCTGTCGACATTTTTTTTTCGACATTATGACTGTCCACCCTCGCTAGTCTATGCACAGCATGTGATTCTAAGCAGATTAACAAACATCAGAAGACAATGCATTACTTACCGTAAAAGCATTTCTGATGGTTGTATTTGCTTAGATTCACATGCGCCCACCCTTCCTCCCCGCTCGGATGGAAGGAACATAGACATCCTTCTCTATATCTCTCTCTTTTCTGTACTCACTCACGTCTAGAAGGCTCCCTCAGGGCAGAAAAATACAAACAGAGGGACCTCGACGCGTGAGGGATTATGGGTACAACGCACGTCACTATAGGGATAGTGTTACAGACAAGCCTTGTCGACGTCCCCTTTTCGACTACGAAAAACAAAATGCAATACTCCGCAGTGACCACTGGATGTCGGACCTATGCACAGCATGTGAATCTAAGCAGATACAACCATCAGAAATGCTTTTACGGTAAGTAATGCATTGTCTTACTGCCTTCCGCTGCTACTCACATATGTGGGGTCGTAGGTTGGTCGTCACTTCACGTGACTGCTCCGTTCTTGATGCTATTCAGTCCCATGACCTTCCACCCGCTGACCGTTTTCTGATGTCTCTCTTTTTCCTTTCCTCCTCCACCTCCTACTATTAGTTATTTCTCTATGTCTTCTTTTCTATGTCGTAATACTCGGAGTCGTGATCCTTGTGCTCTAATTACGTCCTTTTCTTCCTTTTTAACAGATCTCGCAGACTTCTCTTCCTCTGATATGGATTCTGCAGTTCATAAACTCCATAATGCTATGTCCTCATCTTTACATTTACACCTGGGGGGAAACCTCCGCGCCCGTGGCTCTCAGATTCTCTTAAACAACTACGAATGCAGTTAAATAGACCGGGACCATACGTCCATGCACCGACGCACAGTCTGCAAGGGGCCAGAGATCCTCCTGCTGAGTACCACCCAAGGGGGACTATCGGGTACCGGCCTCACCTCCCTGGCCTCATGGGAAGGGGTTCCCTCTCGGGGAGAAGTGACAACATCTCAGGATTCGTCACACTATGTTCATGAAGAGGTTTGCAGAGGATAGCTCAGGGGCAACGCACTGGTCTAGGAAGCAAGAAAATGCTGAGCAGCACAGGCGTGAAACCTGTCCCTCGCTTAGAGGCTGATCTCAGGTGTGAAGTGCAATATAAGAACGCTGCTCTGTACCTGGTCAGGCACAATGCTCGGCCCCTGGAATGCACAGTGGATCCTAAATGTGACTTCTGGACCTCTCTGCTCTGCTTATCGTCACCCTGGGAAGGGCCTTGCTGGAGCCGGATTTGTTTGCAGTTTGTAGGTGTACAGGTGCAGAAGGAGGAGACTGACACACAGGTGGCATGATTGATTGCTACAAAAATGTATGTATCCAAAAAGAAAGGAAAATCTATCTGTCACTACTTCTTTGAGGGGATCCCTGCCTCAATTAAAATACTAAGGAGGTGTCAAAATGTCCATGTAAATGAAAGAATCCACCAACCTGTGTCAAAGGCTCTACTTCTGTCCCTCACACATATAACTAAACTAGGAAATTGCATCAATATTCTTGGTCCTGGAGAATAACTCCCTTCTCCTGGACTGAGGAGCACAGTTCTTGGTTGCAAGTTCTTAACCAGAAGGAATGACTCCCTTTCCCTGGCTTCTTGGTTTGCAGCTCTGGTTACCTGGAGAATGACTCCCTTCTGCAGGTATCTTGATTCTTCAGGATCACACACCAGGGGGAATGACTACCTTCCCCTGGCCTCTCTTATGGCTTTTGATTTCACAGTTCAACTTCTCTTATGGGTCTCCGACCCGTATTTCTCAGTTACTTCGGTTGAGCAGACCTTGTTCGCTCTTCTACCAGGTAGTGCCACGAAGAAGATGACTTAAGTTCCTCTCCTCTTGTGTGTGTTTGTGGGTATCCAGACCCATATTTCTTCATGGCTTTGTTTTTGGCAGACCTGGTTCACTCTTCTACCAGGTACTGAGACGAAGAAGATGACTTGCATTCCTCTCCTCGTGTGTGTGTTTCTGGGTATCCAGACCCATCTTTCTTTATGGCTTTGTTTTGGCAGACCTGGTTCACTCTTCTACCAGGTAGTGCCAGGAAGAAGATGACTTGCATTCCTCTCCTCTTGTTTGTGTTTGTGGGTATCCAGACCCATCTTTCTTTATGGCTTTGTTTTGGCAGACCTGGTTCACGCTCCTTTACGGGACTGACTTGTAGTCCTCTTTTGTTGCGTTTGTGGCTCCCAGACCTGGATAGTTTTAATGCTTTGTTTTGGCAGACTTATGTATGGGTGCAGAAGGAGGAAACTGACACACAGGTGTCATGATGGTTGCTAAAAAGTTTATTTTAGGTGAAAATTAAAGAGAAAACTCTATCTGGCCCTTATTTCTAAGAGGGGATTCCCTGCTTCTACTAAATACTAAGGAGTGTTTCAGGATGTCCGTCTAAAGCAAAAGAGTCCATCATCCTGTGTCAACAACCTATTTCCAACCCATACATCACAAAGTAAGGAACGTGATGATCTTCTTGGACTCCCTTCTTCTCGAGGGTTGATCAAAGTTCTTTTCCAAGTGATGAAATAAAGTGCTCTCCACAAGAAAGGGTAAGTCGTAAGTCTCCGGGATTGCTCTTGCTCCTGTGCTCCACCAACGTGCAATGGAAAACAAAGGGCCTCATTGCGAGCCCGGCAGTAGCCGTGCCAGTAAACCCGGCAGGCTGCCGCCGGAACCTTTCGGATTTACCGGCTCCGGACTTGCCGGAATTACCAGGGCATTACAGCCCCAGTGATCCGGTAATTCCAGGGCCGGCATTCTGTAAATCCATAGGACTCCATGGGAATAGGGAAGTGGAAACACTGGCACCATGTGGTAATGGTCCCAGTGTGTCCGCGTCGTCTGTGGCCGTGTGGCATTACGCCCGCCAGGTCATACCTGGCAGGTGTAACACCACACGGCCACAGAACTCGTAGTTAGCTGGTCCGGAAATGGTGCCGGTGCGGTTTTTCCGGCCCCGTTATATCTAGACCGGCTAACTTGTAATGAGGCTCAAAGTCTCTTATGTTCACCAATGTCAAGTTCTCCAGTGTTAGAGAGATGACTCCCTCCCCCTAACCTTTCACGAGTACTTCAACTTGTTTTACAATGTCAGGGGGAATGACTTCCATCAATTGTATTGATAATTAGATATTCATGGTCAGTTTGATGCATTATTTTAAAATTCACCTCGCAAACTTAATGTAAAAAACAACCAAATCGCAGCATCAAGAGTGATTAGGGAGAGGAAGGAGCTCCTTTCTAAAGCACATGCCGGACGCAAAGGCTGTGATAGAGAAAAGTTTGCAAAAGTGAAAGCCCATCTTGAAAGTGCGCATCATGGCCAAAGGAGCAGCAGCCATTGGGATTACAAGAAACAAGTGTGTATGGTGTAACCAGGGCCAGGGAAAGGTGTGACTGATGAAAATAAAATGACCAACCCACAGTAGTAGGCGCTGGTACAGCAAAATAGCACATAGCAATTTTGTAGACTGGTCTAGTGGTGCAATAAAAATAAAGGAATTTCCTTCCATACACTTGCAGAAGAAAATCGGAACACAAAAGTTAATTGGGTACATGAGGAGGAAAAATTAGAAGGTGCTAAGGGCCAAGGGATGTGGTCGTAGTGGTCCATGTTTCAAACCACGTGTGCTGTAACTTGGTGCAGTCAACATTGATAGCTTGTTTTTTTCATTTACATCTTTCTGATTTTTGTTAATCTGCTTAGAATCACATGCTGTGCATAGACCGACATCCAGTGGTCACTGCGGAGTATTGCATATTGTTTTTCGTAGTCGAAAAGGGGACGTCGACAAGGCGTGTCTGTAACACTATCCCTATAGTGACGTGCGTTGTACCCACAATCCCTCACGCGTCGATGTCCCTCAGATTGTTTTTTTCCGCCCAGATACTGGTCGCCTTTACGCGGAGATCGTCGAGAGAAATTGCAAAAACATTTACTCGACCCTTTGGTCGTTATTTAAGATTATTCATTACATTACATCCCTCCTTCGACGTAGCTGCGAATAAGAACTTCGACGGCGGTGACTTAGATGCAGGAGATCCTTCGGCGCTGCCGAACACGTGGCCTGGCCTCACCGGCCTAAGACAGTAGGGAGAGTGGGGTCGTGGGACATTTCTTGTTCTTTCTGAGAATGCCTTTCTCTTTCCCCTCCCTTTCCTTCGGGGTCGTTATCACACTTTACTGTTTCCTCAGCTATGGAGAGGACTCCCTTTAGATTCTGCCCGTGCTGCAAGGGCAAATTTACTTGGAAGGATAAGCACAAACGGTGTAACCGTTGCTTACCGCTCGACCACAAAGAGGACGGCTGTGCGGCCTGTAAGCTTCTTAAGCCAAAGACTTTAAAGGACCGCAGGGTCAAGAGGTGGGCAGCCTATGCTATGTCTAGGTCTGATTCCTCACCAGCCGCCGCCACCGCCGAGTGTGACGAGGATAGTGATAACCCGACCTCCGCTTCGAAGGTTGTAGACCTCTCTAGGGAGCGTTCCTGCTTCTCGTCGTCTGTCCCCGGCCCCGCCAAGCTCGGCTCACGCCCTGCTTATGGGGATGAACACCCCGGCGACACTGACGAACACAGAAAACACAAACATAAGCACACGACCCATGGCACGTCTTTGTCGAAGACGAAGGCAGCCATAGCACCAACGGAGATGTCGGGCCTACCGGCAACCTCCACCGACCGTAAGGATCGCAAACCCTCCCCACGACCGCAGCCGCGACCGGCGACTGGGCTACCTACAGACAAGGGCGCTACCACCAAAACTTCAGGCGAAGCGCCTCGTAAGAGTGCTACCGTCGCTGAAAAAGACCCGGCCCCGCCCAGCACGACGCCAGGCAAACCCTCAACGGAGAAAGTAATCGCCGAGAGCTTGGCGCGTATAGTGTCCAAGGACGGCCAGAAACGGACGGCGATTGACACACCGAAAACCGCTCACAAGGCCAGGGAAACGCTGAGGATGCCGGAAGGAAGGCAGGGACCGCTCCCGCTGTCGAAAGAAGGCCCTAGCCTGCGAGAAGGTTTCTCAGAGGGCGAAGGGACCTTATCCCCCACTTTATGGGACAGACCTGGACGGCTACAGGCAGAGGAACCTCCTTTTTCGCCTCCAGACCGTTCTGGTTTACCATACTGGACTGTGGAGAGATTCCAGTCATGCATGGACAAGCTGGACAGGTTCATGTCCATCCCTGAAGATAAAACACCCAAGAGACCTAGGGAGGCACTTCAGGAGGACCCCAGGGCTCTAGATATCCTAGATTATTTAACACCCTTCAAGAGGACATGGATACTTACGACCTCACTGAAGAAGAATCTCACTTCCAGGAAGATGAGGAGTTCTTAAATAATGAAGACCAACAAGAAGAGGGTTTTCATGAAGACACTGACATAGGTGGGGGGGGCTTCGAGGAAGACCCAGATGAAGGTGGCTCACAGCCCTGGCAGTCACCAACAGAGTCTACAGACCCTGACATCATTACCCTTACCTCTCCTCAGACCACACCGGTCAGGAATACATCGCCAATAGATGATCAACTCACCTTCAACGCGCTACTTCGGAAGGCAGCAGCGCATTTTGAGATTGAAACGGGTGAAATTGCCCCCGATACTGATTTTGTAGAAAGAATCATTAAAGAAAAACCTCCCACTAGTCAAACCATTCCCCTCCTAGCCTCTGTTAGGAGACATATTACTCCATCGCTGTCCACACCTGCTCTGGTAAGAGGGGTGAATCCCAGAATTGAAAAGTTGTTTACTCCCTCGCATTCAGACCCATTGTACATTAGGGGTCACTCAGTTCCGGACTCCTTGGTGGTAAACTACCACAAGGAAAAGAGCAGGGGTTCCGCTGTCAACCAGCGAAGCACCCCCAGACAAAGAGGGAAAGAAGCTCTATGCCCTGGGTAAAAGAATTATAACCTCTGCAGCATTTTCTACAAGAATTGCCAATAATAATACACTACTGGCAAGTTATGCTGATGCCGGTTAGGGAGAATTCTCTCTAAAGGCTAATTTCCCAAACCTAGTGAGTCCCCCAGCAGCTTTGCTGGATTTTTGGGGTTTATTTATTTCTCCTGCTAAGAGTGAGACTCTTTTACGCCCACTCTTAGGCATGATTTGAGTGTATTCCATTGATTTTGGATGTGTTTAATGGGCTATGGGGTCTTTTACTCCATAGGGTTTCATGTGTTTTTGGTATGTGTTACACAGCACCCTCAGTGCAGTAACACCGGGGTGTCATAGTGACCCCCAAACATAGACTCCATACCCTGGGACTGACTACTGTCTCCCAGGGCATGTAAAGTCACCATTGACTTTACTAGTCTTAAATTCTGAACAGAACCAGTACAAACCATCATATTGTGGACGTACTGGTCGGGCAATTCGATTGCCCCGGGGTCTGATGTTCGAGGGGGCATGTCTCCGTCCTCCCTGATCGAGTTGTGGCTGGTGGCAGTGGAAACTACTTTTTATATTCGACCGCGAATATATCCCTATGGGATTTTCCCATTGTTCGAGGCTACCAACTTTAATAATTAATTAATATAGCCTCGAACATACCGCCAGTTTATTTATTTAATAATAATTCACCGGTTGGTATTTTTTGCCAGAACTCAGTTCTAAAATGGCATTTGTGTTCGCTTCTGTGACTCCAACCCAAGTTGAGCCCTTTGTTCCACTTTTTGGCTGGCTTCTCCACAGAAACCCTCCAAAGTTGTGCCACTCTGTCTGGGTTAGCAGGATGTGTGGGAGGGGGGTTTAGGCACCCTGGACTGAGTTGACTAGGCAACTCAAGTCGCACTCTTGTGTGATTGGCCCAACTTAGCATGTTTGAGTGACAGCTAGGCTGAGTGAATGGGGGTTTTCTGCATAAAAGCAGGGCTTTGGGGACTGGAACTTCAGAAGTCGCCACAAGACCAAAGAATCCAAAGAGGGAGAAGCTGAGCCGACCTGCAACGACGACACCACCGGTGGAGCCCTGCTGAACCGTCTCACCACTTCCCAACGACAGAGGAGATCTCCAGTCCGGAGAGTCTTCTTCCTTCGACTGGTGGGGATAACCAGTCTGCCTTCTTTTTCGCCTTCCTGGAGCATCTCGTGGTCGCCTTGCCTGTGCCAAGCACCCCGACACCCGGTATACCACGGTTTACCACCACCGCGAATAAAAGGGTAGTACCTTTTAACCGGAGAACTCCGCGGCTGGTTTCTTCCCTGGCAGTGCAACGACCTTCATCTTTCCTCCACGTCGAGATCTTCTCTTCCTCTGGACGACGCCGCGACTTGCACCTGCTGCCAGGAACAACTGCCCCCGCTGGAGGATCCTCTCCACTTAAGGTACTGTGTTCCGCCTGGCTTCCCTTGCAACCGATTGTACGGGGTACGTTAAATCCTCGAATCTCGAACCTGGGTCAGCCTGGGACACCTTAGCTAACTTATTCTTAACTGATCCTATCCTTTTCTGAACTATCTTCAAAGACTTCTTGGGCATAACCCCACTGTGTGATCCTGGACACTTGCGCCTGTCTCTCTCTCTCAGAGTGGGCCTGGCAATTGAACTTCCTTGCTATCCAGTAGACTCTGCCTAACCGGACTTACTGTGGTTCTTTTGAAAAGTACTGAGATTGTTTGCTTCATAAATTCTGTCTTTTTCCCTCCCTTTTTATATAAGTATTTAGAGTGCCATTTTAGGTTAAGCGCTCACCTCTGTCTGAAAATAAGTGGTGTTTCTCACTAAGAATTGTCTAAATGCTTAATCAGGGTTGTATATTTATAATAGTGACTGTCTGTTGAAGTTACTGACTTTCTACTGCTAGTGTGATTTTCAAGTGTGTCTTTTTAAATAAATAAGTATATACTTTTCACATCAAAGCTCTGGTCAGTGTTTGCTTGTGCTACTGTAAATTACGGCAAGACCTCGAGGAAGTCCCTGAGCCCTTAAAAACGTGCTTATTGGCCACAGTAACAGAAGGAACTCTGGTTAACCAGAGTATCATTAAGAACACTCTCGATGCTGCAGAGACGGCTGGCCGTTCTTTAGTGCAGGGAATTCTTCTGAAGCGTCACGTCTGGCTCCGCAATTCCGGCTTCAAGCCAGAAACCCAGGCGTCGCTCATTAATAAACCAATAGAGGAGTCTAACCTCTTTGGGAAGGCAGTGGACGACGCACTGGAGACTGCGAAGAAGGAGTTCGACACTCTTAAAACCTTAGACCAAATCTCAAGGCCTCCCAATAAGCGAGGATTCGGCAACAAACGCTTTTTTCGAGGCCAACAGCGGTACACTGCAGGCAACTGGTCCTCTACTCAGTGAACCAGTGGCCAGTACACACAAAGAGGACAGCGCTGTGGCAAGGGCAGAGGTCGGGGCCCCACTCCCAGAGGTTCCCCGGCTAATAACACCATATGACCCGAAGATTCGGGTCCCCTCCCATGCATCACCGGTCGGGGGCCGGTTAACATCATTCCTACCAGCATGGGAGTGAATAACATCAGACTGATGGGTATTGTCAACTATAGCCCACGGGTACTGTATAGAATTCAGTCGGTCCCCCACGTACAGACCCCCAAGGGGACGACGCCTGTCACCGGAACACCTCGCCATTCTTCTTCAAGAAGTGGAACTACTGCTACTAAAAGGAGCAATAGAGGTCGTGCCTCTATCACAGGTAACGGAAGGTATTTATTCAGTGTACTTCCTTGTACCCAAAAAGGACTTAATCATGCGCCTTGTACTAGATCTGCGCCCAGCGAACAAATTTGTCAAACCTCAAAAATTTCGCATGGTGACCCTACAGGAAGTAATCCCCCTGCTCTCGCAGGGAGTTTACATGACAACACTGGACATGAAAGATGCATACTTTCATATTTTAATGTTGCCAGCGCACAGAAAATACCTCAGGTTCATGATAGAGGGCAAACACTACCAGTTCAGAGTGCTACCCTTCGGCATAGCGTCAGCGCCAAGGGTATTCACGAAGGTACTGGCAGTGGCAGCAGCCCAACTGCGCAGGTTGTCCATCCCAGTATACCCTTACCTCGACGATTGGCTCATAACAGGGGATTCTTACGAACCATGCTTCTCAAATACCCAAAAGACTGTAGACCTTTTGTTCCAACTATGCTTCTCCATCAACGAGAAGACGTCCAGCCTAGACCCCAGCCAGATCAAACAATTCCTAGCAGCTCTAATTCGAACAAAGGGCGGCCTCGTCTTCCCCTCCAACGAGAGGGTCCAAAACATGCTGTTTCAGATCCCTCAATATGTGGCCGGTTGAGAGGTGACGATGCGCAAACCAATGCGTTTGCTAGGAATGATGGCATCATGTATATATTTGGTTCCTCACGCGTGCCTGCACATGCGCCCAATGCAAGAGTGGCTCAGGCCAGCGGACAATGGGACGATCTAGTGGTGGTCTCGCAGGCCCTGGTTCTCTCGCTACGGTGGTGGTCGAAGGAAAACCTGGTAATCGGGAAACCATTCGCCACCCCCGCAGTTGAAGCCACTCTAACCACAGACGCATCCCTCACAGGATGGGGGTCTCACCTATCCCATCAGACTGCACACGGAGTTTGGACTCCGAGTGTAGCGTCCAAACACATAAACTTGCTGGAACTGCTAGCGGTCTTCAAGGCGCTGAAGGCCTTCCAGGCACACCTGCAAGGGAAGACAGTGATGGTCCTCACAGACAGCACCACAACCATGTACTATCTGAACAGGCAAGGGGGCACTCACTCTCCAGGACTTTCCAAGCTGTGCCAGAACATCTGGAAGTGGGCTCTCAAGCACAACATGTTCCTGTTGTCGCAACATGTACAAGGGGAACTCAATCTACTGGCGGACAACTCAGCAGAGACTTCCCTCTGCCCGCATAGTACGAATGGCGGTTACAAGAAGACATCGTCTTCGACGTCTTCACTCAATGGGGATTCCCAGAAATAGATTTGTTCGCAACTCTGGAGAACTCCCAATGCCAAGATTACGCTTCCAGGTACCCCCAATCCAAGGGGAACGGTTTCTGGATAACATGGTCAGGGAAATTTGTTTACGCTTTTCCCCCGACTCCACTTCTCAACAAGATAGTACACAAGATGCACCAGGAACCAGTTACCATGATACTAGTGGCCCCTATGTGGGTCCGGCAGCCATGGTTGGCTCACTTGATGGAAATTTCTCTATCTCCTCCAGTGAAACTTCCCTGCCCGTACAACATGCTGTCCCAGGACAAGGGCAGAACACTACACCCATGCCCACAGACCCTGAACTTAGCAGCCTTGCTCCTGAGGTCATAGAATTTGGACATCTACAACTCCCTCAAAGATGCATGGACATTCTTAGGGAGGCTAGAAAGCCTAACACTTGTTATTGCTATTCCAGCAAATGGAAAAGATTTGTCATCTGGTGCAGAGATAAGAGCATCAGCCCTGTTGATTGCTCTCCCACACAGATTGTTCTTTACCTGACCCACTTATTAGACTCAGGTTTGGTCTTTAATTCCATTAAAGTCCATCTAGCTGCACTTTCCGCATACACCACTTCTCAACACAAAGTTTCATGGTGGAAAGTCCCAGTTATTAAGGCCTTCATGGAGGGAGTAAAGAGAATACACCCTCCTATAGCTAACCCAGCTCCCGGATGGGACCTAAATGTGGTACTTACCAGGCTTATGGGCTCACCCTTTGAACCCATGCACAAAGCATCCCTTAAGAACCTCACTCTTAAAACTGCTTTCTTAATAGCTATCACCTCCATTAGGAGGGTGAGTGAACTACAAGCACTCTCTGTTCTAGACCCCTTTGTAACAGTTCACAAGATAAGGTGGTTCTACGCACACACCCGAGGTTTGCACCGAAATTCATTTCTAAATTTCATGTAAACCAGTCAATAGAACTACCAACGTTCTTTCAAAATCCTTCAAATTTAGGAGAAAATAGCCTGCATACACTAGATGTGCGCAGGGCTGTCATGTTTTATATGGAAAGAACTAGACCTCTGAGAGAGACTAATCAGTTCTTTGGCTCAGAGGCAGCAGGAAGAGAAGGAGATGCAGTTTCAAAATCCACTATATCTAGATGGATTGTCCAATGCATCACTCTCTGTTACACTCTTGCTAAGAGAGAACTACCCTTCAAGCTAAGAGCACATTCTACTCGAGGCACTGGGGCTTCCATAGCATTCATTGCAAATGTCCCTCTGGAGTCCATTTGCAAAGCGGCAACCTGGAGTTCTGTACACACCTTTACAAAACACTACTGTCTAGATGCCCACTCTAGATCTGATTCCGAGGTGGGGCAAGCAGTGTTAAGACATCTTTTTTCTACTGTTCCTTCTCACAACCCACCTCCAACTCCGGGTACTGCTCGCTAGTCTATGCACAGCACGTGATTCTAAGCAGATTAACAAACATCAGAAGACATGCATTACTTACCGTAAAAGCATTTCTGATGGTTGTATCTGCTTAGATTCACATGCGCCCACCCTTCCTCCCCGCTCGGATGGAAGGAACATAGACATCCTTACCTTTCTCTCTTTTCTGTACTTACTCACGTCTACTACGCTCCCTCAGGGCAGAAAAAATACAAACAGAGGGACCTCGACGCGTGAGGGATTGTGGGTACAACGCACGTCACTATAGGGATAGTGTTACAGACGCGCCTTGTCGACGTCCCCTTTTCGACTACGAAAAACAAATGCAATACTCTGCAGTGACCACTGGATGTTGGACTATGCACAGCATGTGAATCTAAGCAGATACAACTATCAGAAATGCTTTTACGGTAAGTAATGCATTGTCATATTGTGCATGCTACCAAAGATGTGTTAAGTTGTTAATAGTGCATGGTGCTAATGCCGACCCATTTGTACTTATTGCATCATTAGAACTTAAAGAGAGAAACACTGGAGCACAACACACATTTCTTAAGAGACTCAGTTATTGAAGTCTTCTCAGGCTGGACCCCTTTGCTAATATTTGAGGATAGGAAAGGTGCCGTCTCTAAAACATTCTGGCAGCGCTTGAGATGACTACACCCAGAGGGTCAGTCACCATCAAGCAACTCCCTCTCAAAAGGACCGTCCTCAAAAAATCTCTTTAAATACCCAGAGCATAGCAGTGATACCAAGAGCGGGGGAGGGGTCAAAGCTTGCAAAGAATGGTTTGCAGACCACCACCCCAACAATTACCTTTGAACATCTACACATCCGGAATCTGTGGTGCCACATGCCAGGATGCACCATGTTTTTGCTCTGTCTTTGTGGTACATGTCTACCCCATATCTGTGTTGTGCATCGAACAGATATGACATACATCCCCAAGATCTCACAACAGCGCCCAAGTTAAGTGTTCTCCTCTCACATGAGGCCAGCACACACTTCATGTTCGAGTCTCCAGCAGGGCCAACTCAGTATTTCATTCCTTCGAGGTTGATAAATGGAGCACTATTAAGTGGGGTAATAACACCTGTCAGTACATCACAAGCAGGAATAATTCAGCACAAAGTGCTTTGTAACAACTTTCATTGTTATTAAGGGTAAATGACAGATCTAACAACTATGCAACTGGCACTTTACATGGTGGTTGTCTTCGCGCATTGTCAGTATTTTTGTCTATAAAAAGGTTTCATGAGAGACCATGTTTTTCCAGTAAAAAATAAAATGTGCTGGTTATTTTTGATATTAAACAATCTAAGCGGCATTAGTCCTCACGGCTATTAAAATGCAAGTAGACAGCACCAGCAAGGTTTCTTAAGGTGGGCACCATGTTTTTTCAGCAAAATGAAAAGTGCCATCCAGTTTGTGGGTCGAGTGTATTTCTCCAAGGGCTAGTAGATATCAACTTGCAGGTCTAGCAGGTTTTTAAAGATTCGAGGCCTGCCTGGGCCCTAGTTAGGTTGGAATTAACAATCTCTCTCACTATGTGCATGTGTTCTTTAATCCGCTGGGTGGTTTGAGATCGTGTTCTTCCAATGTTTCTCGTGACACATCGAGTACATCTTGAGGGTCCCGGCCATAGAATAATTTTTTCGGGTGACAAACATGGCCCATAGGACCATCATATCCCAGTGCTTCCCATCTGCTTCCACTAATTTCTTAAGACTCTGTTTCAGAGTCTTATTGAAACTCTCAACCAGGTCATCAGTCTGAGGGTGATTGACTGATGTCCTTAATGTTTTTATCTGCAAGATTTATTTTACTTCTGCCATTATTTTACTCACAAAACCTGTGCCCGGGTCGGTCACAATTTTCTTAGGGTAACCTACTCTTGACAAAAAAGGGATTAGATGCTTTAAGATTTGTTGCAATGTATTACTTCGCATGGGGAAAGCTTCAGAGTCTCTAATGGCGTAATGCAGTAGGACCAGAATATATTTATTCCCCAGTTTAGATGGTTCTACTGGTCCTACAATGTCCATGCCGATTCGTTTGAACGGGACATCAATGACTGCTAGGGGTTGTAGCGGTGCAGGAGGATGGTGTTGTGGGTTTGTCCTTTCAAAGAGAGCGCACGTAGTTAAAATGTTTTTAAGTCTCCCTAGACCCCCGGCCAGTAGAACCCATTCACAACTTTACTCGGTTTCTTGGCCGTTCCGAAGTGTCCTGATGTAAGGTGGTCATCTGCAATTTCCAAAACTAGCCTTCAGTGACTTCTAGGAACTGCTATCTGAGCAGGGCACTCCCTCACTACTGATATCTCCCCTATACTATAATCCTGGTTTTAGTAAAACAAATGGACCCTCTTTTGCTCTACCCTCTTCCTCAGAAATGGTTTTCAGGAAGGCTTCTGCTAGAACGGGATCATTGCATTGGGCGAACGTGAAATCCGGCACTATTTCTAGTTCTTCCAGGAACCTTTACCTCAGGTTCTATGGCTATGTCGGCCTCGCAAAAAACTTTGGACCCTCGATCAGTCTGTTCTGTATCAGATACTTCTACTATCCTTTGTGCAATGTTCTCTCTAGTTGTTACCTGATAAGCCTGTTTCCTTTTATTCTGTATGAGGACCTTAATGTCACCCCTGTAGTCTGGGTTAATCACCCCAGCCATAACATCCAGACCATATTTCCATGTCAGCCCTGACTTAAAACACCAGTCTCACATAGGTACCTTTGGGCGCGGCTAAGATTAATCCAGTGGGGACTAGCTGTCATTCCCCGGCTTCAATGATTAAGTCTCAGCTACTGGAGAGGTCAAAGCCTTGTGGCAAATGGGGCTGGATGCTCTTTCTGCTGATAGTTCTGTAAATCTTTGGGTCCCCCAGTTTGTATTAACCAGGTCATATCCCACCCTTACACCATATATAAGAGTCCAGAAGGAGGAGACTGACACACAGGTGGCATGATGGTTGCTAAAGACTTTTATTTTAGGTGAAAGTTACTAAGGAGTTTGTTAGGATATCCGTCTAAAGCAAAAGAATCACCCATCCTGTGTCAGAAACCTGTTTCCAAACCTTACACTATAACATCAACTAAGGAACGTAATGATCTTCTTGCTCCTTCTGGACGATTGATCAAAGTTCTTTTCCAAGTGATGAAATAAGGTGCTCTCCACCAAAAAGGGTAAAACAAAAGTCTCAGAGGTGTGCCCTTGCTCCTGTGCTCCACCAACGTGCATTGTAAAACACAGTCTCTTGTATTCACAAATGTCAAGGTCACCAGTGTTGGGGAGATAACTCCCTCGCCCTAACCTTCCTCAGGTTCTTCAACTTGTTTCACAGTGTCAGGGGGAATGACTTCCTTCCCCTGACCTTTCTTAGCTTTGCAAGAACCCAACTCTGAGTGCCAGCGGAATGGCTCTCTTCCCCTGGGCTTCTCAGGCTTTCTTGTGCAGTTTGCAGTGCCCGTGGAAATTGTCTCCCTTCCCCAGGCCTTCACAGGCTTTCTTAGGCAGTTCTCAATACCAGGGGGGAAGTCTCTCTTCGCCTGGTCTTTGTCAGACTTTCTTTAGTCACAGTCAACCTGGTTCAATGCGACTATGAAGAA
Organism: Ambystoma mexicanum; assembly: GCF_040938575.1. Lineage (NCBI taxonomy): Eukaryota > Metazoa > Chordata > Amphibia > Caudata > Ambystomatidae > Ambystoma > Ambystoma mexicanum. The sequence goes on from NC_090931.1 coordinate 1,547,190,057, forward strand.
CAACAATGATATTTCTTTCTCTTATGTGTGTGAGTCCCAGACTCACTTTTCTTCTTTAATCTTTCTCCGGGATAGATCTGATTCACTCTCCTGCCAAGTACTATTGTGAGTTTCACCATATCCACAAGTTATTTTCTCTCTGTCAGGGTCCCAGACCCTATATGCTTGGCTTCTATCTCCCCTTGGGGATCATCACCACCTTCTCATGGCCCCAGCACCTACCCATCAACCTGAGTACCTTTTCTCCTGTAATCTACTTCTGGGTGATGCATCTCTTCCTTCCCGAGCTCCCCATACTTCTGGATGGCAAGGAGCTTCATCTTACTGGTTTACCGAGTGGTCCTTCCACTCTGGACCGGCTCCATACCTTCACGCTACCATCTCGTCATCCCGGTCTGTCGTCTTCCTCTTTCCTGGACTGCACTGCCTCACGCGGTTTCTCCAGGAAGGGCTCAATGAATGGAAAAGTCCTTCTTTGATTTTATTTGGACCAATAGGAGGCTGGTCAACACTAGACTACTCGGGATAGTTCTCAGAAGTACTTCGACGTGGGAGGACCGGTGGAGAAGCTGGCGAAGCAGAGGTCTAGGGCAGAGAAGGAGCGGGGCAGGGCTGCCAAGCACAGACGCACAGTCTGCAAGGGGTCAGAGATCCTCCCGCTGAGGACTACCCCCAGGGGGACTATCAGGTAGCGGCCTCACTTACCTGGCCTCATGGGAAAGGGGCTCCTCCTTGGGTACCGGCCTCACTACCCTGGCCTCATGGGAAGGGCTCCGCCTCGTGGAGAAGTAACAACATCTCGAGATTCGTCACACTATGTTCATGAAAAGGTTTGTAGAGGATAGCTCAGGGGCAACACTCTGGTCTAGGAGGCAAGAAAATGCTGAGCAGCACAGGTTTGAAACCTGGCCGGCGCTTAGCGGCTGATCTCCGGCATGAAGTGCAATAGAAGAACCCCATTTAATGTATTTAAGTTGCATTTCTGATAGCACAAGGGAAGAGCTGGCAGGAAACAATGGACTTCCCACAGGTTTCCCACTGTAGATCTTGCATCCCTTTCCCGACCGTCTATTTCACTTCTGGATACTCAGCTGTGTGAACGGGGAAACTGGAATGCTGCCGTCAGGGAGTTTAATGCTGGCGTGTTATTGGTGCTTTGAAGACCCAGAACAGATCTGTTGTCAGAGCTTAGGGCTGAGTGTGGCTTTTTCCTGTTACGTTTTTATGTTTATGTATTTATTGTATTGTTGGTTTGTAAGGCACCTTAGAGCACACATTTGCTTCAACTCGCACAAGTTGATCATTGCTTTTCTGCATCACCTCCTGGAAGACGTGTGATATAGAAATGTGTCCATGCTTTGGTTGTGAGCACTATACAGGGAGGTAGTCCTAACCTTCGTGCTCCAGGGAACAGCTCTTGTGTACTATTAACAGTCAGCAGAATTAATTTGCAAAGTGTTTTTGCTTTAAGAATAGCTTTGGTCTTTACTATGTTTTGATTTCCTCATTTTGTTTACCTTCTTTCAAGTCATTTTGTATCGTTTCAATTTCTTTGTCTATGGTGGGAGTCATGTGACTTTGGTATATGAGCAAAGTAAAAACTGCTTCAGTAAAATAATTGTTTATATATCTAATATTCTCGAAGGTTCACATTGAGGAAGAGGTCCCCTGTATGTTTCCCCAACACAACATCTTTTGTGGATATTTAGGTAGAACGAGAGTTGGAGGAAATTCCAAAGGATGGGTTGATGGAGAGGCAACACAAGTAGAACAAGACCTTAAAACCAGGAGAGAAATTATTTGCTGCAGGTGGAAATGAAATAATATATAAAACAAAGTTGTGTTTGTTTGTGGGTTTGTATATGGCGTTGAACTTGGGACGTAACCCCTCATGAACGGTGACATCTGGCATCATGAACTTTGCATGGAATATTCTTTATTTCATTGCCGAATGAATGCAACTATTTCTAGCTCGATGGGCCATCCCGTTCCCGAGATAATTAACTTTATTAGATTTTTCGCCATTACGTTTTGTGGTGTTCCACACACCATCTACAGGTCATTTGTAGAAAGTGCTCATCATCGCACTGTCTGTGCTAAACTGGTCTCGCATTTTTTCTAATTTTATTTAGGCGTGAGTATGTCTTTCTTTTCATTGATTTTTTTTTGCCATAAACTCGATACATGTTAATTTCACCAATGAATCGCACACCACATTTTTATTTACCTTCAAATTAAATTCTCACATGAATATCATATTTGTTATGCTTACTCTGATTATTTGCATTGTGTGTTTAGCAGCGAGAATGGCCACCACTGCTAACACTGCAAATAATCAGAGTAAGCATGACAAATATGATATTCATGTGAGAAGTTAAATCAAAGATAAATAAAAATGTAGTGTTCAATTAGTGAAATTAATGAAATGTTGTGTTCAATTAGTGAAATTAACATGTATTGCGTTTTTCCTTTGTGTCAAAAAACAATATTTGTTCATCTTTTTTGCTGGAATATGAAAAGAAATCTGAGAATGTACATCCTGGACGAATACGGGTACTTAGGCTAGTATATCTATAAATTATATATTTCTGTCTTCATACCACAGGTGACAAGATCAGCAATCGAGAGGAGTTATTCATCATAAAATTAGAAGCAAACTTGAACTCTAAGAGTCCCCCGAAAGCAGATGGAAGAGAACGAAATCAATGTCTCAAAGCAGGTGAAGCAGGGAGGGGATGGGTGGACTTGACTGATTTAAAATATTCAATAACCCCCCCCCCCTTCTCCCTCTAGCTCCAGGATCCTTTGTAGAATTGTAATCTAATGGATCGCTTGTAGAGATGTGACAGATTCTGTGGTATTGCTCCTTGGCAGTTTCACTGTGCCCGGGGGGCTAGTATTACATGTGTTGCTAGTCATAGGTCTCTACACCGAAGCTCAGTTCTTTCACACCTGTGATGCAAAACCAGAGGAGCAGCGGAGATATTTATGAAAAATACAGGGTCAGTTTTTAATTTCAGTTGCCACGTGTCTAAACTTCTGAGGCCACAGGAACTTCATTATCACAGCTCAATGCAGTGAGTAGGTGAGTATCTGCAGGTTGGCCAATGTGCAGCCACTTTGTGGTGAGCAAGGCTAATAAGAAGAAGAAGCTTAGAAGGAAGCTGGTGCACACTGGTCAGAATGCCACATCAAGGAGGCAGCACAGAGCAGAAGATGAATGGGAGAGTCTGACGAGTCCTCGGTGAAACCGATCAACTCTGAGACAGAGAGAGTATCAGACAGTGAGTGAGCAGGAAAAGAAGAACCTGCTGGCGAGAGCCCCATGTAGGGCTGAAGAGGGAGGAATGTGGACTGAAGCAAAGCCGGTGAATGCTGAAGCAAGGTGGCAGCACACAGGAGAAGATGAATGGGAGAGCTACCATATCAACTTTGATGCAGAGGAGTATCAGGCAGTGAGTGAGAAGGAGAAAGAGAACAACTGACAAAAGACTCAGGCAGGACTGACGAGGGGGGAATGTTGTCACAAAACCACTACTAAGGAAAGAGTTTTCAACACTTCCGCCGAACCACAGAAGCCAAATGAATTCGACCCTCCCACCGGGGTTGGCACAGGCACCTGATTTTATAACCACAGGTTTCCACGTGGCAGCCAGTGGGGGGAAGAGGGATTAGGGAGAGGTTGCGGATAGGGTGGGGAAAATTAGGAAAACCGGAAAGAGGGTAAGGGGAAACCTAGGTTGGTCAGGAATGGGGGAAACACAGGGTGAAACCTAACATGCATGAGCATAACTATCCGTACCCTTCTAGCCTGACACCTACTTGCATACTCTCCTAAAGCATAGATAAACCCTAACACTCCTGCCTCCTACCCAAGCATAGTCAAACCCAACATATCACATGTAACATATAGACATGAATGCATGAAGACATTTTGCAACAAGCTGAATGAAACAAACAAATGGAAGCTTCCCAAAATGAAATGACAAAACACATGGCCCTTCGGGCAGGCATGAGCAAACATATACAATGAGTGTGAAGAGGAACAACATAACTGCACTTCCTAGCCAGACAAAGTCTTGCACTAGATTGCTGAGCCAGCCTGCCCCGTGTTATCTCATCGCACTGGGCCCCATGGTTACAGAGTACTTGAGCTCCCTCGCTTAGACTCCTTGCCCTTGATACCTAGGGTTCCGTTCTGGCAACTCTAAACACGCTCTCCCCACTGGTCGGCAGACGTGCTGTCCTCACCCCTACTGCAATAGTTCACAGATTCACATAGCAAGCACAGGGTAGCCGACATGACATAAACCAATGAGTTAAACCACCATGTTTCTCCACAGTCGGAACGCCGATTTAGCAACTTATACTTTCGTTCAGATCAGGCACACAAGTACTTATCTTTAGTCCGGGAGCCCACCAGGACTACCCGGACAGAAGAGGCTGTGCACCGATAACGGCCTTGCTGGATTCACTGCTGCATGGCCCGAGGTCCTTAATCCTTTTGCCTGCCGGGCACCACGTTCGAGCGGCGTACGAGGAACTCTGTCTTCTTCCGTCCTATCCACACTTTGCAACAGAAAAATCTGCACGTGCGCTGAGCCGTTTCCTGCTGATAAGCTGTTCCCAATCAAGGTCAGCTGGCAACGTGTGCAAAGTCACAAAACTACATTTGGCCCCACAAACTGCTGGGAGTTGAAGTTCCTAGCTCCAGCAGACTGTAATCACTGTAAACCCTCTTAGCGAGCAAACTGCAGTATTCCACGTCTGCCCCAGCCCCTATTCTTGACAAATGTGGACCAAAGCAAAGCCAGTGAATGCCACAGCAAGGTGGCAGCACACAGGAGAAGATGAATGGGAGAGTCAGGCGAGTCCTCAGAGAACTCGATTATCTCCGATACAGAAAGAGTATCAGACAGTGAGTGAGCAGGAAAAGAAGAACCAACTGGCAAGAGACTCATGTGGGACTGACAAGGGGGAAATGTGGACTGAAGCAAAGCCAGTGAATGCTGAAGCAAAGTGGCAGCACACAGGAGAAGATGAATGGAAGAGCCAGATGTGCACTTAAGCACACATAGAGCACTCCCAGTAATAAAATACAATTATGTATTTAGGCCTTAAACTTCTCCTATCAATTGAATCCACAGGTAAGTATTACACTAAACATACTCTACTAATATGTATACACATTCACCTTTGGTGTGCTATGGCTTCAAGAATTTACTTTTAAACACAGTAAGACCAGCAATAGAACACTGGAAAGTGCAGAAAAGGACAAAGGTAAGACACAGATTTGAGAATATGCAGTTAAAATAAAGAAGTTATAACACCATACTCAGCCAGTAGAAATAGAGTTCCTAGGATACCCTCACCCAACCACAGCACCGCAGAGGATCCTTGATCAGGACTCCACTGATCACGGTCAGGCAGGGAGAGGTAGTGTAAGGATGTTGCACTCTTTAAATCCTATGGAGGTAGGGGGTAGAAACAGATATGTTAACTTACCCCCTGCACTTGATTCACTCAGGGACCCGTTTGGGGGCTCCTGAATTCGCTGGACCCACTTACTTCATGCTTTATCTCTGTCGCGAGGCCCAGGGGGTGCTGGTGCAGAAGCCACTTTCGGCGTCCGGTTTAAGGTCCTGCCAGTCAGCGGGTTGCACCCATGCGAGTTACTGGCACAGGACAGCTGGACAAAACTGGAATGATGAAAGGCACGATGCAGGTGGAGGTATACCATGATCAAACAGCAGAAGATGACCCCTGTGATTGAAAAAAAATAGCTGATCCTGAAAGACCCCTCCTGTCCTGGAGAACTTCAACTCAACTGAAGGGGGAGACCACTTGTTCCACAATAGAGGAGTTCCAAGTCAAAACCCGGGACGGGGACTGATGCATCGAGGTAACCCAAGAAGATGTTGGGCAGCCCACAGGATGGTTAAGAGACACTTCTGAAGGCTTTGCTGGGATGGGTGAAGATGGCACTGCTAAATCACTGCACCAGCGAGTTCTGGGTCTCCAGTGAGATGCTCCTCTTCAAAGGAGTCTGGGCTCCAATGACAATCTGAACAATGGCTGCAGGAGTCCTCCTTTTATCCTAACCTCAAGCTGGAGTTGCCCCCAATCCCACCAGTACCTAGGGTCTGCACCTCTCAAACTGGTAACAGCTGTCCAATAATGGATAGTACATTTAAGGATGTGTGAGAAATCAGAGGGTGTCTCACCCTCTAGTCCCCGGGGATCTCTCTCTGGGGTGGCCAGGGAACGGCCATCGCCTTTGGATCCAGACCCTGGCGGTGGACCAGTGCATGAGGATCACCAGGGTAAGGGGTATTCTGGGAGTGGGGGTGAGACAGCCCATGGTGAGATGTGGTATTCCCCCCTTTTTTGTTCATCTACCCCATGCTATTTTGTAGGATTTTCTGAGATATCAAATCCTCCCCTTTTTTACACAAACACTGGGCCGAGGAAAAGGGTGACCGAGAGTAACAAAGCTAACTTTCATACATCATACTGGATATGTCGTTAATTGGGTCCCGTTAGGTCAAGCACTTGACTTCAAGTGCAAACACCTGATACCAATGAGCTCTACTCACACGGATAAAAGGCAACATCTAAAGACACACTCTGAGCAAGGTGGAACACGAGTACAAGCAGGATCTCCGGGGCAAAGGCAAACCTACTGGAGCAGAGCGACAGACCAAGGGACGAGAGCAGTGGGTCGAAAACCCCAAGAGTTCCTTATTGGAGGTCTTTGCCTTTGACAGGCCGTGAAAGACATGTGGAGAGGGCCGGTTTATAGTCATAATTTAGAAAACAATGTCGAAAGTCATTTTTTAGAAAAAAAAATGTCAAATTTATTTTTCAATACATTTTTTTTTTAAATAGGGGGGTTTCCCCCCAAACCCCCCTTTTTTTTATTTTACCCATTTTTTATACTTACCAAAGCCAAAAGATATATACAAATAAAAAAAGAATACATTCGACATTTTTTTTTCGACATTATTTTTTCGACATTTTTGTCATTCGACATTATTTTTTCTAAATTATGACTGACCACCGAGAAGGCCAGATCCTGCAAGTGAAGACTGCATTGTGTTTCAAGGACGCCAGCAACCCTCCTAGGTAAACAGATTTGGGGAGGCGAGGCCAAGCCTGTGGTACCATCCTTGACTCGTGAATTGGAAATTATAAAACTAAGAAAGAAATGCACACAGCCGTTGATTTGGCAAGCGACCTGAGAGACCAGTGTGTATTAAAGAAAGTTTGAAGTGGCAACATTATATCACAAGTTAAGGCTACACACGTGTAGATGAGACGTGAGGAAAAGCAGACCTGTGAATGAACTTTGAAGTGAAAGACAGCTGTGGAATCAGCGATATTGAGTAGCGGAGTGGTCCAGCGAAAGGAAGTAGCCCACTCGAGTCTCCATGAAAGGTTCACTGTTTGTAAGACAGAGTGAATGAAGTGAAAAAGCGAAGTACATTGAATACCTCCTAGAGAAGGGGAGAGTGGAAGTTGAAATCTTGAACTTTTAGTTGAAGTGGTCCTGCGGAGGTCGTAAAGAGAGCCACGCACATTCGAAAGTCTTCGACACCCGAAAGTGGTCTGAGCCTGGCTGAGGGAGACCCAAAGTGTAATAAACTTGAGGAAGGGAGCAAGTGAAGGCTGCACGCGTGTAGATGAGACGCGGGGAAAGGCAGACCTGTGAAAGAACCTTGAAGTGAAAGACAGCTGTGGAATCAGCGATACAGAGTAACGGATTGGTCCAGCAAAAGAAAGTAGCCCACTCGAAAGTCTCTCTGAAAGGTGCATTGTTTGTAAGGAAAAAGCGAATAAAGTGAAAACGCCAAGTAAGCAGAATACCTCCTAGAGAAGTGGAGAGTGCAAGTTTAAATCTGGAACTTTTACTCAAAGTGGCCCTGTGAAGGTCTGTAACATTTGAGTCTTCGACACCCGAAAGTCGTCTGAGCCCAGCTGAGGGAAACCCGAAGTGTAATAAACTTGGAGAAGGAGGCCCCTTTGCAAGTTTTAGTGAAACTTGTGTTTGAAGAGGTCTGAGCCTGACAGTGGGGGGGCCTATGTAAAACTTTGTGTTGGAACATTATTTGGAGGTCTGAACGAGAGACTTTAACGTGGAATGCCAAGCGCTCGATCCACGTTTTGGAGCTGTTTAGTAGACTGAAAATCCGAGCCAGAGTGTGACATCCGGGATACAAAGACCGCCTTACTCTGTGTGGTCTCATGTGGGGAGAAGAGCTGATTTAGCTACCTTTATTAATTTGAACACTGATTTTTCCTTTGCATACATTTCCCTCTTATACACTTCATTGTACAAGAAATAGGGAAGGCATTGAGTTTTGTTAGCATATGCCATTTCAATTTGACAGACTTTACTAGGACTGTTTTGTTTATCATTTTATGGTCGAGACTACTCCCATCTTAGTTAAAGGGCAGAGTAGGAGTTTTCGAATCTCAGAAACTTCAATAAAGGTTTTTACAAATTGTAGCTATTATGTCCGTGTCATACTTGTGATGCCATGCCAACCCTACAGATGACTATGAAATCCAGGTGAATGCTCTAGTAACAAGGCTTGCTGATGGGTGCTATCCACAAACATTGCTGAAACGGTCACCCAAACAAGTGTTTTATACCCACAGGGAAATGTTACTCTCGCCAGCACCAAGATCAGAAGCAGATGGGGGACTAGCATGTGTCACCACATTTTCAAAGAGCACAACACAGGTCAAAAAATGTGTAAATATATACTGGACCTTGGTGGTCAGCATTGGTTGCACATCGCAGCCCCCATTGTTTGCCTTAAACCATGGGAAGAACATTACAGATGACGATGTGTGCTCACGGCTTCCAGTTAAGGCGTCTAGAACTAACACCCTTTGAGATATTGGAATATCCCACTTGATCCTTTGATAGGACATTTTCCATGCGGTCAATATTGCATCACAAGCTATACATGGATCCACAATGACGTTCATTGGAGTCTGACATTCCATACTAAATGTAATACACAAAATGTGATCTATATGATCCTATGCCCATTTCATAAAGCACACATGGGGATGACGACGCGGAAGGTCAGCATTAGAATTGGTGAACATAGAGGTAGGATTCGTAATCAGACCTGTGCAGCACCATTGGTCCAACATTACATTGCCCATAATCACTCCGATCGGGACATCCAATGGATGATTATAGATCACATTAAACCGGATCCAAGTAACTATAGTCTTGTGAATCGTCTTGACAGACTGGAGCAACAATGCATTTTTCATTTAAAAACCTACCTCACTGTTTTAAACGAGGAAATTCAATTGGCTCCCTTGATGTCAGTTATACACATTTTACCAATATTGTTATGTGTCAACCTTTTTTCAGATGTTTTCACTGTGTCAGTACGAACTTGGGGCCAATCATTGATTTAAACATGGCCGCCGCAAGATCGGACGTTCGGCACACACTTGTACTCCTTGTGAAGTTACTCACTGTTGGTGTATGGATTGATAGACACAAATGAAAAATATGCACAGATGCTACTTGGTAATATTAAAAAAGGTATGGCAATAACCAATGAACACTTTGGAATCTCACGGTGCGGGAGAGAGAAAACAACCCTGGCACAAAGGTTGAGAATCACACAAAGAGAAGACTAAGTATCCTAGAGTGTAAGTGCACTTGCGTCCCCTGCACACCTATAGGCTGTACAACAGTCCATTTCTAAAGTAGTTCAGACAAACTTAATAAAGCTCTCTTCATAAAATATAAACAATAGACATATTTTTTAATCATTAAGAATCATCAAAAATCCAGTCTTGTTTGGCTGAGCTCAACACATTTCGGGTAAGAACCCCTTCTTCAGGAGCAAAATGTATTCAGAAATCTGTAGGATATCAAGTATCAAGAAGAAATATTTTTAGAAATTATTATTACATGATTATATATCCATTAATATATTAGGTGAAAAATCAATAAAATGTCCTATGTAAGGGTATCAATTAATATTCCCTCGCCCTGTAAGGATTTAAGGATGGTAAATCTATTATGAGGAAAAAAGTCCTCATCTTGATCCACATGGGCCATATGAAATATTGGAACAAACAGGAACATGTACCTATAAGGTAGCCCAACCTGATAGGAAACAAATGACCCATCCATACCACGTAAATCTCTTAAAAGAGTGGAAGGAAAAGCTTTCTACCGCCAATGCTACGATACTATCCTGTTTGGTACCGGAAGAAATAGATAACTTTGAATTAATTCCTCAAGAGCCATCTAGTCAACAACAAGAAGATGTAAAAGATTTAGTTACGTTTCAAACAAATAGGGAAAAACCGTGGAAGCAAGGGGACATGGGCAAGCCGTTGTCGTCCTAAACCGATACCTGGATCAATATGTTAACACAAAGAACGGTTCTCTAGGAGCGGAGTAATTCAAAGTTACAGTGAACTGGATAGTCTTGCGTAAACACACACTCTAAAAGGAAGGAAGTCAACCTAGCTAGAAGCTAGCCCTGGGGAAGAACACCCTGACCCTATCAGGGGTGCCTTACCCTAGATGGCTTGTGATGCAACGCCTATCTAATAGAGATAGAAAGGAAGAGCTGACCCTGACTTTCTAAACCAGTGGCGGTTGCCTACTCAGGACAGTAACATACATTGGGAACATTTCCAACTGGCTTTGGTAATAAGGGACAGAACTGCATAATAAATTCTGTCACAACCAGCTTATCATAAGGTAACCCTGGAGGAAGGTTCACTGATAGGGTTCCAGACTCAGTGCGAACTTTTTAATAGTACCCGTAGGTCACTGTTACTGGAAAACCATAAATGCAGTTGGAATGTCCTATACAGACAACAAAGCTAAAAATGGCTCTTATAAAAGAACACACTCTGTCTGAGTGAGTGTGCAGTCTATTTTCTCCAACCAGTATCTCTCAGATGGGATGGGAGATATCTGAACAGGTCATGAGAGCCCTCATGACCATGGAAGTCGACCGGTTTCGATGGCTACAGACAAGTGGGCCATCTTCATCAGGACCGTAAGTGTGACGTGGAAAAATGAATTTCTGATCCAGCGTTATTGAACTGGAGAAGTCACTGTGTGTGTCCCCTGAAAGGAGACAAAAAAGGGTGGGGGGAGGAAAAAGGAGACAGGAGGTTAGAAAAACCAGAACCTGAAATGACCTGCCAATGATTGTTACTGTCCTTAGTAGGCATCCGCCACTAGTTTACAGAGTCAGGGTCAGCTCTTCCTTTCTATCTCTATTAGATAGGCGTTACATCACACGCCATCTAGGGTAAGGCACCCCCGATAGGGTCGGGTGTTCTTCTCCAGGGCTAGCTTCTAGCTAGGTTGACTTCCTTCCTTTTAGAGTGTGTGTTTACACACAAATATTTAGTTACAACATTCCCTGATGTATTCCCACTATATCAGTACACTCAAAGCATAAGTGGTCCATCTGAAACCATATAGACTCCCGGAAGCAGGTAAACAGAGAGTGGTTGAGGAAGTGAATAAAATGCTAAGGGCAAATATCATCGAACCCTCTTGAAGCCCATGGTCCTCCCCTATAGTATTGGTCACAAAACCTGACCATTCCTGTAGGTTTTGCATAGACTTCCGCCAAAGTTAAGGCCCTCTCCCCAACTTAGATGCTTATCCCATGCCACGTATTGACAAGTTGATTGATAAACTCGGAAATGGCACTTTTCTATCAACCCTAGACTTAACCAAGTGGTACTGGCAGGTCCCAGTGCATGGACCTGCTAATGAAAAGACAGCTTTCTCGTCTCCACTGTGACTATTCCAGTTCAAAGTCCTCCCTTTGGCTTACAGGGGGCCCCAGCCACTTTCCAATGACTTATCTACAAAATATTACAGCCCTACTCTGATTTCTGTGAAGCTTATATTGACAATATAGTCGTTTGTAGTAAAACCTAGGAAGACCATCTTTTCCATCTCTTTACTATTATGCGAGCCCTCAGAGAAGCCGGCCTAAATGCCAATCCATCCAAATACAGACTGGCCCAATCAGCCGTTAAATACCTCCGCTTCCTTGTAGGGAATGCTAGTGTCCAAACTCAGCGTGAGAAAGTGAAGGCTGTCCTAGATACCCTTACGCCTAAAACTAAAAGAGCTCTCAAACCATTCTTAGGATGAATCGGTTATTACCGTAGGTTTATCCATAACTTCTCTGACAGAACAGCTAGGTTCACAGACAAATTAAAGAATGCCAAACCCCAGAAAATTCATTGGACTAACAAGGACGTTGTATGTTACAACAAACTAGAACAAACCATGTGCCAGAACCCGATTCTAAAGATAGTAGATGTCTCAAAGGAGTTTGTGTTACAAACGGACGCCTCCTTTACAGGGTTAAGAGCAGATTGGAACATCCACTCTTATTTACTAGCCGCAATCTCTTCCCACATAAAAATAATTACTCTGTGCTGGAATTAGAGGCACTTGCCATCAAGTGGGCCATCACCCACCTTAGATACTACCTCCTAGGAAGGAAGTTCACACTCATCACAGATCATTCTCCATTAGTTTGGATAAGCCAGCAGAAAGATTCTAACCCTCGGGTCATGCAATGGTTCTTAGACCTGCAACCCTACTGTTTCACTGTGGAGCACCGAAAAGGCAAAAACCAAGGAAACATGGATTTTCTTTCTCGGTTCCCTTGTGAAACAGATGAGGCTATATAGCATGGAGGAAGGGTATGTGAGAAACCTGAAGGTGTCTCACCCGCTAGTCCCCGGGGATCAGTCATCCAGGTGGCCAGGACACGGCCATCGCTTTTGGATCCCGTTCCTGGGGGTGGACCAGTGTAGGAGGATCACCGGGTGAGGGGTCTTCGGGAGTGGGACACCCTTCACCCTTGGATCCCCCTCAGACAGGCTCAGAACCTTCTCTCAGTCATCAGTCTCCCTCAATCGGGCTCAGACCAACCACTCACAGTGGACATCCCTCAGTCGGGTTCATACTTGTCACAATGTAGTTCACTTTAAACAATCTCACAATGTTCAAATTAGGTCCCACTCATCCGGGCTCAGACCTTCCAAAGACCTTGCCAATTTTAAACAGAGACTTGCGAAGGGTGCTCACGTCTCGCCGGGTCACTCTGTTAACCTATGGCAAGTGCAGGCTTCACAAAAACACAGTTCACACTGTGTTCCCCTCAGCTGGGCGCAAACACCTGTTTCACAACTCCCTCAGTCGAGTTCACAACTTCACAATCATTCAAACTTCTACAACATGTCGAGGGCTTTCAGTTGTACAAGGGGTTTGGCTGGACCCTTGAATAACCACCTTGACACCTCACGCTGGCCTTCCCTATGGCCTCTTGGTACTTGTTGTTTCAAAACTTTTGTAATTTCCCTTTATTCAGGAGAGGGGTACCAGCTAGAGACCTCCCGATGAGCACCCACATGGCGCCAGACCATTCTATCTCTGGTACCAAGTTTGTTCACAACAAAAGACCTCTGTCTATTAATCTTCTTAATGTTGCCACTGGAACCTTGAGCCTAACACAGTCCAGTCCACTATCAAGTTCTTCCGACTCACCGGCTGTGCTGAACTCATTGGTGTTTTTTTTGCTGCTGGATTCAAGGACGGTACCACAATGGCAACCGCGCCTCCCCACCCTGGCTATCAGTGCAGGATGGTTCAATATACCGTTGACATCCGTCACACCATTTGCAAGCTATGATTCCCGGTCTTATATTTCCTTTGTCAGAGGCTTTGTGGGTCTGGGTTGAAAAGGGCATGGGCAACTCCCTCTTTGATGTCCTTTCAGGTCTCGCCGCCTTTCTCCTCTGTTTGAACTGCCGTCCTGGAATAGCTGTTTCCTTGTGGGTTCAGCCTTGCTCTGAGTATGCCTTTGTGCTCTGCCTTTTATCCCTATGGGGAAAGGGAAGGGAAGTCAGGTGTGTGTAATTCCTGGCAATTGCCTGACTCTGCCTGACCCTGGTGTTGGGACAGGGCAGGTATATGCCACTGGTGTCAGTCCGTCGTCTTTTGTGGTAATTGGTCTGTGAGAAAGTGTTTGCGTCAAGAAAGGGGGGGTTGAGTTTCTACATATCCTATGGGGTAGGATGGAGTAGGATGGGGAAAAGGTGTCATAAGGAAGGGGGTACTGTGTCTCACCCTTCGGTGTCCCACTTCCACTCCCGAAGACCCCTCAGTCAGGTGATCCTCCTGCACCGGTCCAACCCCAGGAACTAGATCCAAAAGCGATGGCCGTGTCCAGGCCACCTGGATGACAGATCCCCGGGGACTAGCTTGTGAGACACCTTAAGGTGTCTCACACACCTTTACCCCATCCAACCCCCCCCCCCTTTTCCAACACAAACACTTTCTTGCGAACAGCTCACTATGAGAGAAAACGGACTAACACCCGAGCTGTATACCTGACATGTCCCAATACAATTGTCAGGCATGGTCAGGCAATTACTGACCATTACACACACCTGACTTCCATTACACTTCCCCACACGGATAAAAGGCGCAGCATGAGAGCACACTATGAGCGAGGCAAAGCACACGAGGAAGCAGCACTTCTGAGATCGCAGTTTAATACAAGGTGAAAGACGGCGAAACAGAAGCGATCGCAAGGAGGGAAGTGCCCTTGACCTTTTCGACGAGGAACTGTTACTTTCATGAACCTTGAGAATAGAAAACGTAAGACCAGGAAACAAGGCTGAAGAATCCTGCATTGTGTGTCGGAGGTACCTGGGGCTCTCCCACATCGATAGTCAATGCGGGGAGAATTGCTTGCTGCTGTAGTACTGTCCTTGGCTCCTAGAACAAAGCAGCGCCAGTGAAGTCAGCACAGCCGGTGAGTTGTGAAGACTGATACCAGACCCGTTTGTGTTGAAGCCAAGGTTGCAAGCAGCAACATTGTGTAGTAAAAGCTGAAGCGAACATTGTATGTAGCGTATGTGATAATCAGCATGAGTAAAATTGAACAACAGATGAGTGATTGAACTGAAAATATGATACCTTCGACAGAGTGATCTGGCACCGCGTGCATGCTTATTCGGGATTCTCTGTAAATTATCCAACTGAAAGAGTGACACAGAATTAGGCATCGAATTGGACCTGCAACGGGTCAAGCAAAATCCTGTGCACAATCAAAAGTGTTCGATGTTAATAGCATAAAGAAAGTTGATGACAAAATAGATAAAGTTGGTCCGAGCCCGGCAGAGGGAGGTCAGCTGAGAACTTTCGGTTAATGCAAGTTTGTGTTAAAAAGTTAAATTGAGATTGTCCCAAACACGGCGGGGGGAGACTAATTGAACATTGTGTTAAAGATTATCTGAGCTCGGCTGAGGGGGATCCGGGGTGAACCGTGAATCACCCGAGAAATTGGATACATGCAAATCATACAAGCATTGTGTTAAAAGGGATCTGAACCCAGCTGAGGGTGATCCGAGGTGAATGGTGAATCACTTGAGAAACTGAGTGCAGGTGAGATCCAGAGAGGAAAAGAACGCATTGGTTGTTTGTCGCATCAGGCCCTCTGAAAGAAGAGACTTTGAAAAGCAAATATACTTGGGCACGGAAGGCCGTGATGCTAATGATTGAACGGTATCCTCGTGCTAGAGAAGCCAGAGACTGTGCTAAGGTCGAGTGTACTCCTTGTCCCGTGATGAAAACATGGGGAAGGGAAGCCAATGGCCTGAGCATCCTGACATCATTTTGTGAACACGTCTTTCTCTTTCGTAACACTGTTTCAAACACTATTTGTATTCAGAGGCAAGGATTGGCAATAGGTTTATTAGTATAGGCCCTTTCATTTTGACTATACACCACTAGGCGTGTTTCAAACGCTTTTTGAAGTTCAATAAACACCCTTGAACTGTGGTCACTTGTGTCTGTTTTACTGTTGATACCATGCCTTCTTTACTATATGCTAATATAAGTGGTGCTAAGATACTCTTTCTGCAGGAGACTCATGCTCAGGGGCAACAAGCACTCAGTCTTGCGCCGAGCATGGGGCCGCAACGCTACTACATGTCTTACTCTGCAAAAGCCAGAGGAGTCCTACATTGATGTTCTGATCTTTGCAGTTCACACACCTAGAGACCGGTACATGGCATTTTGCACAGAAGGGAGATTCTCTTGGTCAATATATATGGACCCGACGTAGATGACCCGTTCTTTTACAAGGAAGTGTTCCGTATTTGTGCCACATACCCACTCGCAGATAGCATCTGCAAGAGGTGACTTGAATACCCTCCTAGACACACTGCTTGACTGCACTGGTTCTTCCAGTAGATCACTAGCTAAGGGGGCACGGGCTATACTCACAAATGCACAGGCCTTGGGGTTGCTAAACACGTGGAGAACATTACACGCTATGGACAGAGAATACACGTTCTACTCCTCTGTCCATGATATGTACTCATGCTAATATCTAATATGCAGGCAAAGTGCCTTGCTACCAATAAAAATGATTTTTCTTTCCTAACACAGACATTTGTCTTGGTTGCCGATTCGCTGCCTTTGCTAAAATTGCGTACGTTTGTTGGTCGACCCTCCCAGCCTTGGTATAGCGATGGGTTGGAAGCATTACACCTGACAAAACGCCAAGTAGAACATAAATGGCGGGCTTCCTACTTCCTGGATGATAGAACTAGGTTCCTGCAGGTCTCAAAGCCTTATCATCAGGCAATTCGCTTAGCCAAATCCTCCTTCTATACACAGAGGGTGGAAAGTGCTCTGAAGCAGCCAAAGGAACTCTTTTCCCTGGTACGGACACTGTGGTCTAGACCTGATACTTCAGTGGGCATCACCCACACCCACAGCCAGGCCTTTTGCAATGCTCTATCTGACTTTTTTTCATCAAAAAGGTCAGTAGCATACGTTACCAGATCAGACTGTCGGGGCAATGTACCAAGCCAGCTGGCCAGCCGGCTATCATTGCAGCCTCTGCTGAGCAATGGTCTGCCTTTCCAACCTTCTCCGCCGATGATATTCTCGGAGCCACTATGCGGCTCAAATCTGGGTCTCCTTCTAATGCGATTTCCATAGGGACACTTAAGGAGATTATGGGAGAGGGGGGGGGGGGTCGATAATTCTTGTAGATCTGTCAGCGGCATTTGACACAGTGAACCTTTCGGTGCTGCTGAGCCGCCTCTCAGGACAAGTCCTCTCCTGATTTGCGTCCTTCTTGACTGACAGGAGCCAGACACTAACTCTTTCTTCTTTCTCATCTGCCTCAACTTCTCTTTCCTGTGGGGTCCCCCAGGGCTCTGCCTTGTCTCCTGCTTTGTTTAAAATCTATATTTAGGCTCTTGTTCTGGTGATCCACTACCACAGCTTCAGATGTTAATCCTATGCTGATGACACTCAAATCATCGTCTGGCTGGACTCAGACGGACACAGCGTCTCATCTTAGGAGTTGCCTTGTGGCGGTGGGTAGGTGGATGGGCTGCATTTGGCTGAAGTTAAATGGAGACAAGACAGTGGTACTGGTGGTTGGCCCCTCTCACGTCCTGCTCTCCACTCTGTCTTCGGCTCTAGCCTGGTCTTCTGCTTTCTGGACTTCTGAGCTTGGCTCCTACCCTTTACTTGTGTCTGAGGTGAAGAACTTAGATTTGAAGTTCCTGTCACCTCTCTCTACCTCAGTGCAGGCTAGCACCATCTGCAAGACTGTCTTTTTCCAACTGAGGGTCCTTCGTAATCTTTTGCCATTTCTTCCTGCTCAGCTACACCCTCTCGTGGTGGCCTCTCTTATTCTGAGTCGGCTGGACTATTGTAATTCTTTATTTCTTGCTCAACCTCTCTACCTTTTTCGCCGCTTACAGCTGCTGCAGAATTTAGCGGCATGCATCTGTACGGATACTCCTAATGGTTCCCACATTTCAGCCGTTCCTCGTTCACTGGCTACTGGTGCAACAACGGGTGTGGTTCAAATCTCTGTGCATTGTAAATCGGGCCTTCTATTGCCAAGAAGTAGAGTAGTTGCAGGAAAAGTTACATCCTTACCTGCCGACATGATCACTCTGCTCCCAAGCGGAATGCCTCCTTCCCGTCCCTCGTTACCAGTTAGAGAGGGTGGGCGGACACTCTTTTTCAGTTGCGGTTGCTAAACTATGGAATGCTATTCCACTCATCCTTCGAGCCACGAAAGACCATCTGGCCTATCTCGAACCCCCCTGGGGCATCCTCCTGTGCTCCTATCACTGCCGCTGTCCGTGCAAAGTGGCTCTCTGTTAGGGAGAATTCTCAAAAATGTGCTAAACCCCTCTACCTTAGAGACCCCCAGCAACTTTGCTGGATTTTGAGGACTTGATTGTTTTACCTGGAGAGAGTGTGACCCTTTTTCCCCACTCTCTTGTGTATTTTGATATGTGTTTTACCTCTGTGTTTTCTTTGGTTATGGAGTCTACGCAACTCCATAGGCATCATCTTTTCATATGTGTCACACAGCACCCTCAGTGCAGTGACACAGGGAATAAGAAGAATATCTCTAGGCTATACAAACTGGCTTAAAATAGACATGAAGACACGCGCCTTGTGGAGTGGCGATCTCCAAGTGGACTTTACAGATTCACAATGGAAGACTGTATGCAATCTAACGAAAGGGGTGTCTCTGAGCTCTAAACATCGTCTTATACACTTGAAGGTTATTAACAGGCTACCTTATGCCCCCTCTAGAATGTGACTATTGCAAACTGATAGAGTGTCTGTGTGCCCTAGATGCCACACTGCAAATGCCACCTTATTACTGAATGGGCCCTGGCACTCGATTATGAATGGACCAGCAGCTTGCACTTACAGCACGTGATTGAATACTAGGCTATACGGGCAAGATGGAGACCACCAAGCGCAAATTTCTAAACCTGGGTCTGCTCTTTGCTAAAAGAGGGGTACTAAGGAAATGGACTTAGAAGGAGCGGCCCAGAAGTGAAGCTTGGTTGCAGGATGTTATTTGGCCAAATTATTACTGCCAGGCTCTATTCGCCCTAAAGAGATTTGGTCTGACTTAGGCATGTAGTTGGCAAATACTGTGCAGGTATAGATCATGCCTATGCTAGCGCTCTAATGTTTGACAATCCACATTCTATTCATGGCCCTTGCTATGTCTTTTGCCTCAGCCCTGTGCTATGCAGCTGCTTACATACCGTTTGTGATCACTATAGTGAATGCATTCCACCAAATAAAGAGTTTACAAACCTTACACATCATGGAACTCCTGAAAGTGACCATAATACCCTGTTAGTTACCTTGAACTATGTCCCAGATATCACTGATGAAATAATGGGTGTGATATAAAATGGGATCCATTCAATAATGAAACGAGGGGTGGGATTCATGGGGCCGTGGACCGATGTTATCTGTGTTTATTAATGACATGAGCACAAGCCAGCCTTACAAGCTCACATTTTATGAAGAATTAGTACATACTATGCGCCCTTTTCTTTTTTTTATTTAATTTTTATATTGAAACGTACCAAAGTAAATAAAGCAATAAAACAATACACAGCATACGTCAGTAAGTATCGCTATAGTAATCATATAGATTGCACTGCATATCAGATAATAACCAAAACAATCCCAGGTCAACAAGTACACCCTCCCCTCCCAGGGACATCATTTGGGAGTCGCGATGGGTTGCAACTGCGACCCCTGAGGTCTCCCGGGCTAACCTTGTGATCTCCCTTGCAACCCCTAGTGGCTTTTTGTTTCTGGAGTAGCTTGCTTTCTTGTTCAGGCCTCTTAAAATAAAACAGGAGGTTCCACAAGTGTCCCCCAGTGACCCTAAAATAAGAAAGAATAGGAATAACCAATAATTTTTCTTGCTGGAATTCTTTATAATAATTGCTAGACTCATTAAAGGTTTATTTCAGGGGGTGAGTCACAGATTTAGTCTGTTCTTAAACACCTCAACTTAGCCTTTCATCCTTCTGAGGTTGATAAATGAGTACCAACACTTGTTGGGTGTTATTGTATGTATATTTGTTCTATATAAAGCTCTTAACTGTAAGTACTTTATAATAACACATCATTATCATTTGTCCTTGGACGTCTGCTTGCATTCACAGTAATTTGTTAATATGTGCCTATACACACTGATATTAACGATACATATGGTGATCCATTATTGTAACCATATTTTTCTTAGTGTATTTAGAAACAATGCTATGTGAAGCCCCTTCATGTTTTGTCAAGGGGTGAAAGGTCGTGTTCCACTGCTTTCCGTGATGTCACTTTCGGAGGTGGGTCAAATTTCGTCACTTCCTGTGATGTCATCAGAGTTCAAGGGTTGTGTGGTGTCCCTTCCGCTACCCCTGGCATTTTGGTGAAATGACGTCCCTGTGCCCTCCCAGTGCACCATTTAACCACGAGTCACAATATAGTAGCCCACCCATCAAGGGACATACATTCCAGCCGGTGGCGTGTCCCACATATAGTGGTGTATCAGGTTTTAAACTCATGTGCGAACCGCCCATACAGCCCAGTATTTTGGCCTATTGTCCACACGTCTTTCTGGTTTGATGGTGTGTGCGGGCAGACCCTACAGTGGTATGTTCTGGCAAGGGCATCCACCCATTCCGCAAATGCAGCAGCGCAAACTGGAGTCGTCCGCCGTTGCAGGCTGTCTAGTTCAGCGTTGCATAGTTTGAACTAGAGAGCCTGCCACTTATTAGGGGATTGCGTCAGTCCCAAAGTGTCCCATAGCGTAGAGCTTGGTAGGTGTGTAGTGCTCTCTGTAATGTCTTATACTGCATTTCCCTTTGTCTTAAAGTATAATCGTAGTTTAATCGTAGAGAAGGCATCATACACGTCCTCTGCGCCCAGCGGAGTGTGGAGGTCCTTAGAGCAGACTTCAGCCAGGGCAGCATTTCTCTTAAGATTGTTTGGAGGTCATAGAATGTTCAGTCTAGGGAGCTCTGATAGATTTAGTCCACATTCTGTCTCTAGGGATGAAGGCTCCATGTTCCTGATGTTGCCAGTGGAGTTTTTAAGTATAGTTGCCTGTATGGTATTATATACCATCCAGTCTGAGTTTTGAGGCCCAAAAGGTTTTTGGCATCAGCAAATGGGAGCAGTGTCGCATCATCACAAAGGTCCATAACCGTCACTGTGTGCCACTAAGTGGTTTGTCGGCTACGTATTGTTATAGGGGCCCCAAAGGATAATAAAGCCCTCATGCTAATCCAGGGCGGGACCATGTGAACGTTAGATCCTATCAGGGTACGTGCGCGCTGCTATTGTGGAATGGTGGGACTGACAATCTGGTGAGTCTTAATATGTTTACGGAGATATTTGGGTGGTAAGGCAAGTGCCTCTTGTGTTGAGAATGGGTTGAGCGCCTGTAGCTCAATAATCTTCCAGCTAGCAGTGTCCTGAGTGCTTAGCCCAGGAGACCTGCGCTGCCAGATAGTAGGTCTGCCCAGATGGGAGCGCCAGGCCGCCGTTCGCTTTTGAGGCCTGGAATATACCTTTATTCAAAAGTGCCTTTTTACCTCTCCACAAGACCTTGTGATTGATCTATCCAGACTATCGAAAAGGTGTTTTGGTGGAGCCAGGATCATATTTGCCAGGTAAATAAGTTTTGGGGTCAAGCTCATTTTGACAGCATTTATTCTGCCTGTCAGGGACAATGGTAACGACTGCCACCTACTGTGTTCTGAGTTTATTTGATCTATCACCATGTGGTAATTCAGATCAACCAGATCAGACAGGCCAGCATTTCGTTTTATCCGCAAATGTTTAATATGCTGGCATTGAAGTCTGAATGGCGCCACTCTCCCACCCACCCCCCCCTGTTTCTTAAGGAATGTCTGGCCTTAGAGGCATAATTTCAGACTTGTCCCAGTTGACCTATAGCCAGCGATGGGGCCAAAGTCCAGCAGGATTGAGGGATCAAAGCGTGAGCAGGAAGCCGGAAAAATGACTAATGTATAATAAAATATCATCTCAATAAATCGACACCTTATATTCCAAACCCCCTTTCACGATACCTGTCCACTGGGAATCCGTACGAAGTTCAATGGCTAAGGGTTCCATTGCCAGAGCATATAGCAGGAGCGACAAAGGGCAGCCCTGACGTGTGCCAGTGCGGAGCGGGAAGGGTTCCGATTTGAGTCCATTGGTGATTACATTGGCCTGAGCCTCGTCAATAGAGCAAACATATAGTCCCACCGTACCTTGTCGAATGCTTTTTCAGCATTCAGCGACAGGACCACGTCCGCTGGATCCGAATGGCCTATAATGATGTGTAATAACCAATCTAAATTGTCTGAGGAGTGGCGGTGCAGTATGAAGCCTCTTTGGTCCTGGTGTACCAGGCTCGGCAGAAGCCCCTCCAGACGCCTCGCTAGGCACTTTGCCAATATCTTGGCATTGGAATTTATGAGCGATATCGGCTGATATGCACCACACATTGTTGGGTCATGCCCCTTTTTATGGAATATGACAATATTTGCAGTAAGCAGGCTCTTAGGGAGATGGCCACATTCATTCGCTTCCCTAAACATTTGGCCCAGCCTGGGGTCGAGGTCCTCGCTCAGCATCTTAGACATATCTATGGGTCTGCAGTCCGGACCTGACGCTTTACCGTAGGTAAGTTCCATAACAGCCCTTAGGACTTTGTCCTCGGCGATCAGTGCTGTTGGGAAGATCTATCATTGTTATGCTTCATCCCCTCTCCTAGTGAGACCCCCAGCACTTTTTGCTGGACTTCTGGACCCTTTTCTTCAATCCTGAATGAGCTGAGCCTTTTTCCACTCATTCATTCCTGTGGGCTCTGTCTTTTGGAACTCAATTCTTTGTAATCTACCTGTACTATGGAGTCTGTCTGCTCCACAGCTCTTAAAGGCATCTGTGTTTTACTACTGCAGCATACAGCTCCTTATGGGAAGTGTTTCTGGGAACATTAGGGTTCTCCTTTCAGATTATTTTTCCTCATCCTAGAGTAACTCAGTTCTTGAGGATAGAGGGATACTCAATATCGCTCCCAAAACTCTATAATCTTAGAGACTGGCACACCTCACCTTATGTGGAGTGCCACAGGGATACCTAGTATCCCCCTTCTCTCTCCTCCTGTGACCTTTTAGTCACATAGACAATCACCTTGTTATGGCTGGTGGAAGTGGACGTGTTCTACCAACTATTGTTTTATTTTTCTACTGCAGGCTATGTCCATAGCCTCGCTAGTGCACAATAGGGGCACCCAAGTACGAACTTGGGGCCTCCCTTCTTTTTTTGCCAATACTGGCACGGTTGTTCTTTGTTAGCCCTTCTTCTACCATTCGGGGAGTGGAAGGCTGGTGTGTGTGTTGCCTTTTTGGCGGGAACCCTTGGGTGTCCCCGCCTAGGCACCAGAGTGTCTGGGCAGGCAGGAAGTGGAGGAGGAGTTTTCCACCCCCCTGTCCTTTGTCTGCCAGAGTGCCTGAATAGAACCAGCTCCCACTGGGGGTCTGGCTGTCCTGATTGGATAGCCAAACGCCCCTTTCTGTAAATTGCTGAGAGAGAATGCCGAGGAGTGTGTGCTGGATCTGTATAAAAGTTGAGGCTCCTGGGGTGAAAAGCAAGTCGACCACTGGAAGCGGAGGTAACCGAAGAAGAAGAAGGCCAGAGACGCCTGCAGACCCTTTGCAACACCGTGAAGTGACCACTGCTGTCTTGACCCCGTTTTCTGTGCGGCAGAGGAGCTCTGAAGAGGACAACTTTCCCTTTGGCTGGTACGAACAACCAATCCCAAGGCGAACTTTGATTTGAGCCATCTCCTGAGGTCCTGTGAGTTTCCAGAGCTGCGGAACACCAATACCAGGAGACCTGCTGCTCATTTTGAGTGCATTGTTGTGGAAAGGCCGAATCCATCCAAATCTTTGTTGAGCCCTCAAGGACACTTCAGAGATCCAATCCAACTCGCCCAGACCCCCACATGAGAGTGCATGACTTCAGGAAGCAAAGAAGATTGACTGAGCGAATCGTGTCCTTTGTTGGTACTGCAGAAAAGGCGCCAAAACTGCAGAGTGACCAAAGAAGTTGCTGAAAGCCGTGCCAGAAGTCCTCCCTCGAGACTGCTGTTGAGAGACCCTGCCCAGTGTCCTGCCTTCAGTCATCCGACCAAGGAATCCGGAGGTCGAGTCCAGAACTGCAGAATTGTGGAGCATCCAACATGAACGCTTTCTTCTAACCAAAGGTACTGTTGGGGAAAAAGGCATTGCTTACCTGATTCCAGAAAGTGACTCCAGAGCATTGGAGTCCACAAAGAGGTGTCCAGGGCAACCCCCGCTGACCTCAGACTCAAGCCGCTGCTTGTGTCCCTTTAGCGAGTCCTTTAACAGGGTCTCCAACGTTGGTTAATCTTTCTTGTATCTTCTTTCCTAGAGACTAGAAAGTATATCCACATGAACTTTTGACTTCTTCTGCTTTACACGACTTGAAGCTGCTACGAACTGCCTTTTATCTGGGGTTGCGTTTTTAACTTCGAAAGACTTTTCTGTGTCGTTAAACTGCCTCTAAAACCTGAACCTCTGCTGGGATAACACTAACAGTTTTCCTCCCCAAAAATCTTTTATATATGTATGCAGGCTAAATGCAATTACTGTGTTACAGTGTGATTGTGCGGTATTAACGAAATAACTGTCAAACTCCTGTAAAAACTGTATGCATTCAGCAACTACCAACTAAGAAGTGACCCTTTGAAAGTATTGAAAAGTATACATGTGTGTTTTAGTCTATCATACTTAGTATTTAACAGTGACTAAATATAATACATCTATACTTTAATATGCATTTATGTGTGTTTCTTTGATGTGCTTTACTGACTGGGTTCAGTGTACTTACCTACAGCTCACATCTTCCTTTTAAGATATACCTGACTGCTCTGCATCTCTAACAAGGTCTCAGAGTAGTCCAGACTGATACTAAGAGTTGGGGATCTACAAACCACTGGCATAGCTTACTAAAGTCTTACTACCAAGTAGGGCTTTAGGAGAACTCCCATAAAAGGTGCATTCAATGCGTCTCGATCAGCTGGCTGGACAGATGGAAGGGGAAGCAGATGTATAAAGTCATGTACCAGGGCTCGATCTCTGCTCGGGGGGGGATACATCCTTTTTTAAATGTGCGCATCTGCTCAGTTTAGGGGCACTACAAGGAGGAGATGTACAAACTGGTTTGACGACGATTGTAAAAAGCTAAGAGTTACCTGTTAGCAGCCCTCGAAGCTGATAGTCGTGACGAAGTAAATTTGGTAAAGCAAATGAGACTCGCCAATAAAGCCACAATTAAGAAGAAAAAAGAGGTAGTAATTGAAAGTAGTTGGTAAAGTTTAAAGAAAGTATCCTATGAACGTGATCAAAAGAAGTTCTGGAAGATACCGTGGGCTGGACGGTATTCTCATTGGTCTCTTTAAAGCTCCAGGGCTGGACGATATTCCCATTGGTCTCTTTAAAGCTCCAGGGCTGGACGGTATTCCCATTGGTCTCTTTAAAGCGCCAGGGCTGGATGGTTTTCCCATTAGTCTCTTTAAAGCGACAGGGCTGGACGGTACTCCCATTGGTCTCTTTACAGCATGTGGGCAGGACGGTATTCTCATTGGTCTCTTTAAAGCGCCAGGGCTGGACGGTATTCCCATTGGTCTCTTTAGACCAGAAGGTTCAAATCCCAATTCTATTAAAATGGTTTAACTTGGTCAACAAACACCAAGAGCCACCAATGTCATGGCGTTCAGCTGTGATAGTTCCTATTTTTAAAAAGAAGGATAGTAACGTCCTATGAAATCATAGGCCCATTTCACTTTTAGAGTTTGGGAAAAGCATACGCCGAGATACTTGCTAATCGTTGACTCTAATATATTGATGATTTAAAAAGCCGTCACCACTCACCAGCAGGCCTTTGTAGAGGCATAGGTACGGTTGAATAAGCCTTCCGATAAACCTTGATCGTACAAAAATATGTCGTTCAAAAGGCTGTGCCCCTTCACATGGCATTTATCGACCTAAAAGCTGCCGTCGACAATGTTGAATGCAACCTTTATGGGTCGCCTTGCACGATTCTGGACTTCCATTCCAGTTAGTGACCTGCATCAAGGCACTTTACACTTCTGCTATAGCTACAGTTAGATGGGGACAGCGGGGTCAACAAGCAGAAGCACCCCTGTCACAAAAGGGGTGAGACATGGATGCGAAATGTACCCTCATTTATTTACACTTGTTATTGATGTCATTGCAAGATCTTTATTGTGGTCTAATACTGAGGCCCCTTTTATAGGAAACAAACATATTAATATTCTCTTATTTGAGGTTGAGGATTTTTTTACTGTCTACATCCTCCCCAAGGTGTAAAGTAGACCTTTAATTAATTTTTATTATTGTGCTTCATAATAAGGTTGGCCACACCTTTTTAAGGCTTGGAAATGTAGCCAATACACTGTAGTTCTTGTGCCATTTGCATGAAGATTGTACTCTTATGCATTCTGTAATATTTTGTCTGATGTTTGTTAATCTGCTTAGAATCACATGCTGTGCATAGGTCTGACATCCAGTGGTCACTGCGGAGTATTGCATTTTGTTTTTCGTAGTCGAAAAGGGGACGTCGACAAGGCGTGTCTGTAACACTATCCCTATAGCGACGTGCGTTGTACCCACAATCCCTCACGCGTCGAGGTCCCTCAGATTGTTTTTTTCCGCCCAGTTTATGGTCGCCTTACGAGGAGCTCCTAGAGAGACATAGCTAAACAATTACTAGGGACCTCGGTCCTTAATATTTACTTATTGTTAAAAGATCCCTCCCCTCGACGTTAGCTGTGAAGCTGTTTCTCCGCCGAGCAAGTTTTCGACGGAGGAGAAGAGACGGAGGAGATCCTTCGGCGCTGCCGAACACGTGGCCAGGCCTCGCCGGCCAACTTACAGTAGGGAGAGTGGGGGTTTCCAACTTTTACCTTCTCGTCGAGAATGTCTTTCTTTCTCCCCTATCTTTCCCTTGGGGTTGTTATCACCAGTTTTTATTGCCTCAGCTATGGAGAGGACACCTTTTAAGTTTTGCCCACGCTGTAAGGGCAAATACACTTGGAAGGACAAACACAAGCTCTGTAATCGTTGCTTGCCCCTCGATCATAAAGAGGACAGCTGCGCGGCCTGTAAGCTCTTGAAACCAAGAACTCTTAAAGAACTGAAAGTTAAGAGGTGGGCGGACTACGCAATGTCGAAGTCAGTTTCCTCACCCGCCGCCGCTGTTACAGAAAGTGACGAGGAGGGTGATAACTCGACGTCCGTTACGGAAGTCATTAACCCCCAGAAGGAGCGCTCGCGCTCCTCGACGTCCGTCCCCGGCCCCGACGGGCTCGGCTCACGCCCTGCTTATGGGGATGAACACCCCGGCGACAAGGACGCACACAGACCCCATAGGCCTAAGCACACAACCCACAGCTCTTTTTCGTCCAGGACGAAGGATCCACCAGCGCCGAAGGGGACGCAGGGCACTCCGGCGTCGACCTCAGACCGCAAGGGTCTCAAGCCCCACCCGCAAACGCAGCCGCGACCAGCGATTGGGCTTTTATCTAATACAGGCGCTTCCTCAAAAACATCCGACGTAACGCTCCATAGAGCGGCCGTCGAAAAACAACGCACAACGCAGGCAACGCCGACTCCAGAACCCTCGACTGACGAACTCGTCGTCGAGAGTCTGGCGAGAATTGTTTCCGAGGACAAACGTAAGCGGACGACGAAACAAACGTCGAATACCGCACCCAAGGATATAGAAACGCCGAAAAAGCACAAGAGTAGCCAGGAACTGCCCCATCCATCTAAAGGCACTTCTGAACTACCGGAGGGCTTTTCTGAGGGTGACGGAAACCTTTCGTCGACGTTGTGGGAGCCTTCGAAGCGTTTTGAAGGTGAAAACACCGATTTCCCCCCTCTAGACTATTCAGGGGTTCCCCATGAGACCCTGGAAAGACTCCATTCTTGTATGGAAAAGATGGAGAGGTTTTTGGGTAGCCAAAACCCACCCACACCCAAAAGACCAAGAGAATGGACCCAGGATGACCCTAGGGTCAAGATTCCTAGGCTGTTTCCCCCTTCTACAGATGCATATGACCTCACTGAAGAGGAGCAATACCTCCAGGAAGATGAGGAGTGTTTAGGTGGAGAGGAAGAACTTGAAGAGGAGAGGTTTGAGGAAGACCCTTACACTAGCGCAGGAGCTTTTGAAGAAGATACAGCTACCTCACAGCCCTGGCACTCCCCATCAGTGCACTCAGACTCTGATGTCTTTCATCCTTCTCCTCCCAAGGACTCACTTATTGGGAACACCTCCCCCATAGATGACCAGCCTTCACTTAATGCACTATTGCGCAAGGCAGCAGCGCATTTTGAAATAGACACAGGGGAAACCCTTCCGGACATAGACTTTGTAGAAAAGGTTATTAAAGAAAAAGCCCCGGTCAGCCAGTCCATTCCGCTCCTGGCTTCTATAAAGAGAAGAATAACTCCTTCCCTTTCCAATCCGGCCTTAGTCAGAGGGGTCAACCCTCGGATAGAAAAGCTCTTCAGCCCTTCGTCTTCTGACCCTTTGTACATCAGGGGACATTCTATTCCGGACTCTCTGGTAGTGACTAACACAAGAAAGAGAGCGGGGGTACCACTATCTACTAGTGAGGCACCACCTGACAAAGAGGGCAAGAAGCTCTATGCACTTGGGAAGAGAATCACGACATCCGCCGCCTTCTCAACCAGGATCGCGAATAACAATTCCCTACTAGCTAGCTACGCAGATGCACAGTGGAGCAAGCTGCGCAGCGAAGCAGAGGATGCACCAGAACCCCTGCGTTCACGCCTGTTGGCTACTATATCAGAGGGAACTCTTGTAAACCAGGGCATCGTAAAGAACTCCTTAGATGCCGCAGAGACAGCTGGCCGCTCCCTGGTTCAGGGAATACTTCTCAAACGCCATGTCTGGCTGCGCAATTCGGGATTTAAGCCAGAAACCCAGGCTTCCCTAATAAATAAGCCCATAGAGCAAACACATCTGTTTGGGAAAGCAGTTGATGAGGCCCTAGAACATGCGAAGAAGGAGTTTGATACCATCAAGACTCTTGACCAAATTTCTAGGCCTCCTAACAGACGCAGCTATGGCAATAGACGCTCCTTTCGTGGCCAACGCCAGCAGCAAAGCCAACAACAATTTTACTCTGCTACCAACTGGCCCTCTAACCAAAGCACCCAGTTCAGTCAAAGAGGCCAACGTCGTGGCAAAGGAAGAGGGCGCGGTTCCAGTCCTAAAGGCCCCACGCCCAATACCAACAAATGACCCAAAGATTCGGGTCCCCTCCCATGCATCACCGGTCGGGGGCCGGCTAACATCGTTCCTTTCAGCATGGGAGGGAATAACGTCAGACCGCTGGGTATTATCCACCATAGCCCACGGATACTGCATCGAATTCAACGGTTCCCCGAAATACAGACCCCCACGGAACCGACGCATGACACCCGAACACCTCACTATTCTTCTTCAAGAAGTAGAAGAGCTACTGAAAAAAGAAGCTATAGAGGCTGTCCCCCTATCTCAGGTAACAGAAGGTATTTATTCAGTGTACTTCCTTGTACCCAAAAAGGACTTAACCATGCGCCCTGTATTAGATCTGCGCCCAGCGAACAACTTTGTCAAACCCCAAAAGTTTCGTATGGTGACCTTGCAGGAAGTAATCCCACTGTTATCACAGGGGGATTACATGACAACACTAGACATGAAAGATGCATACTTTCATATTTTAATGTTGCCAGCGCACAGAAAATATCTCAGGTTCAAGATAGAGAACAAACACTATCAGTTCAGAGTACTACCCTTCGGGATAGCATCTGCAACAAGGGTATTTACGAAAGTACTGGCAGTGGCAGCGGCCCACCTGCGCAGATTATCCATCCCGGTTTACCCGTACCTCGACGACTGGCTCATAACAGGGGATTCTTACGAAACATGCTTCTCCAATACCCAAAGGACCGTAGACCTTTTGTCCCAACTGGGCTTCTCCATCAACGAAAAGAAGTCCAGCTTAGACCCCAGCCAAATCAAACAATTCCTAGGGGCTCTAATTCGAACAAAGGACGGCCTCGTCTTCCCCTCCAACGAGAGGGTCCAAAACATGCTGTTTCAGATCCCCCAATATGTGGCAGGTCGAGAGGTCACGGTACGCAAAGCAATGCGCTTGCTAGGGATGATGGCGTCATGTATTTATTTGGTACCTCACGCGCGCCTGCGCATGCGCCCAATGCAAGAGTGGCTCTACAGCCAGTGGTGTCAGGCCAGCGGACAATGGGACGATCTGGTGGTGGTCTCGCAGGCCTTGGTTCTCTCGCTACGGTGGTGGACAAAGGAAAACCTGTTAATAGGGAAAACTTTTGCCACACCCGCAGTGGAAGCCACTCTAACCACAGACGCATCCCTTACAGGACAGGGGGCTCACCTATCCCATCAGACTGCTCACGGAGTGTGGACTCCGAGCTTAGCATCCAAGTATATAAACCTGCTGGAACTGTTAGCAGTGTTCAAAGCACTGAAAGCCTTTCAGGAACACTTACAAGGAAAGACAGTGATGGTCCTCACAGACAGCACCACAGCCATGCATCTCAACAAGCAAGGGGGCACTCACTCTCCAGGACTGTCCAAGCTGTCCCAGAATATATGGAAGTGGGCTCTCAAACACAACATGTTCCTACTATCACAACATGTACCAGGGGAACTCAATCTACTAGCAGACAAACTCAGCAGAGACTTCCCCCTACCCAAAGAGTACGAATGGCAATTACACAAAAACATCGTCTTAGACGTCTTCACGCAATGGGGTTTCCCGGAAATAGACCTGTTCGCAACCCTGGAGAACTCACAATGCCAAAGTTACGCCTCCAGGTACCCCCAGAACCAGTCCAAGGGGAACGATCTGTTGATTCAATGGTCAGGGAAATTTGTTAACGCCTTTCCCCCGACTCCCCTCCTCAACAGAGTGGTGCACAAGATGCACCAAGAGCAGGCTACCATGATACTAGTAGCCCTAATGTGGGCCCGGCAGCCATGGTTCGCTCACTTGATGGAGATGTCCCTATCTCCCCCAATGAAACTTCCCTGCCCGTACAACATGCTGTCACAAGACAAGGGCAGGACACTGCATCCATGCCCTCAGACCATGAACTTAGCAGCCTGGCTCCTGAGATCATAGAATTTGGACATTTACATCTCCCTCAGAGATGTATGGACATCCTCAGGGAAGCCAGAAAACCTAATACTCGCCACTGCTATTCTAGCAAGTGGAAAAGATTTGTCATCTGGTGTAGAAGTAAGAACATCAACCCGGTTGACTGCTCTGCCACTAACATTATTCTGTACTTGACCCATTTACTGGATTCAGGTCTAGTGTTTAATTCCATTAAGGTCCACCTAGCGGCACTTTCTGCATACACCACTTCCCAACTTAAAGTGTCGTGGTGGAAGATACCAGTTATCAAGGCCTTTATGGAAGGGGTAAAGAGAATACACCCCCCGATAGCTAACCCAGCTCCCGGATGGGACTTAAACGTGGTACTTTCTAGACTCATGGGCACTCCCTTCGAACCCATGCACAAGGCAACTCTTAAATACCTCACCCTTAAAACTGCTTTCCTAATAGCTATCACCTCCATTAGGAGAGTAAGTGAACTACAGGCTCTTTCTGTACTAGACCCCTTCGTATCAGTTCACAAGGATAAGGTGGTTCTTCGCACACACCCAAGGTTTGCACCAAAATTCATCTCTAAATTTCATGTAAACCAGTCAATAGAACTACCAACGTTCTTTCAAAACCCTTCCAGCTTGGGAGAAAAAAGTCTGCATACACTAGATGTACGCAGAGCTGTCTTGTTCTACATGGAAAGAACCAGACCACTGAGAAAGACTAATCAGTTCTTTGTCTCGGTGGCAGCAGGAAGAGAAGGAGATGCAGTCTCTAAATCCACTATATCTAGATGGATTGTACAATGCATCACTCTCTGTTTCTCTCTTTCTAAGAGAGAACTACCCTTCAAGCCAAGAGCACATTCCACTCGAGGCACTGGGGCTTCCATAGCATTCATTGCAAATGTTCCCCTTGAGTCCATCTGCAAAGCGGCTACCTGGAGTTCTGTGCACACCTTTACAAAACACTACTGTCTAGATGCACACTCTAGATCTGACTCCCAGGTGGGACAGGCAGTATTAAGACATCTTTTCTCTACTGTTCCTTCTCATAACCCACCGTCAACTCCAGGTACTGCTCGCTAGTCTATGCACAGCATGTTATTCTAAGCAGATTAACAAACATCAGAAGACAATGCATTACTTACCGTAAAAGCATTTCTGATGGTTGTATCTGCTTAGATTCACATGCGCCCGCCCTTCCTCCCCGCTCGGATGGAAGGAACATAGACATCCTCTACTATATTTCTCTCTTTTCTGTACTCACTCACGTCTAGAAGGCTCTCTCAGGGCAGAAAAATGCAAACAGAGGGACCTCGACGCGTGAGGGATTTTGGGTACAACGCACGTCACTATAGGGATAGTGTTACAGACACGCCTTGTCGACGTCCCCTTTTCGACTACGAAAAACAAAATGCAATACTCCGCAGTGACCACTGGATGTCGGACCTATGCACAGCATGTGAATCTAAGCAGATACAACCATCAGAAATGCTTTTACGGTAAGTAATGCATTGTCATCCTGTGTTTGGCTTTTGGTGTTCAATGTCACCGAAATAAAGCATATTTACTATTTGCTGCTATTACCTGTGCATCGCTTTGGAAAGATCATGTTGGTGTAAAGGGCATTTTCACATGACGTTGTAACTTGTTCTTTGTTGTTTCTTTGAGGACAGATGAAGCCTCAGGTTCAGTGTTTGCTTCTCATCCTGGAGAGGAAGTGGGAGGAAGGAGTCCAGGCCAAGAGTTGGGTGAGTGTCACACATGCTCCTGGGAGCCTCCAGTACTTGCATTGAATGTAAGTGGTATATGATCCTGGCATGAGACATTGCAGGGCTCGCTCGGTTACCCATCTCTTCCCATCGTGTTACAGAATATCCTGGTTTGTTGCATGTCTTGGGTTGGACAATTGGTAGTCCCTCTTCTCCCTGTGTTCCTACAAGTTCCCTTGTTGCTAATGACAAATGTTAGCATACAGGATTTCTGCACCTCTTTTCATTCGACTCTTCTCTTCATGGGATTACAGGACATGCATGTATTACAGCCATCGACACGATGCGTGTTGAAGACACGACTGATGCCTGTTCCATGGAGACCATTGAATCGGAGGCTGGGAGTCCTACAGGTGGGTAGAACGGTGATGAGCTTGAACAGGGCTGGAGACAGATTCATACTTTTGGGGGGCTGTTAGGGAGTTTTGTAAAAGTCCACCTTTGGTAGGACTTTAGAAGACTCACACACTTAGGCCACAGGGCTCCAACATCTAGTATAGGCCTGAACCACACGAGTATGTTGGTAGCAATGGCCGAGCAGCCAGGCTTATTTTAGGAGGGAGGGGGGGCTGTAAGAACTTAGAGCATACACATAGTCCAAAGAAACACTGACACACGAAAAGGTTATATACAAAATAATGGTTTATTCTAACTACAAATTAATCTGAACCACTGACACTGCTCTGGTCAACCTTCCACACCACCGTGTCTTAGATCGTCTGCGCCATTGTAAAAAGGGGTCCAGTCATATGCAAATCAGTCAGGTACTGCCACCAATAGGACCAGTCCTGCCGAACTGCTAGGCCAGGTCCGCTCTGCACGGAAACACAAGCAACCCCATATATGTTTCGGCCTTCTTGGGCCTCATCAGTGAGGTGTAGCTTAGTTCCCTTTGTGCAGAAGGGATGTGACCTAGCAGTTCGGGCTGAACTGCCCCTTTTGGGGTGGGGCCAAGCCTGATTTGCATATGGTCTTTCCCCTTTCTGTAATGGCTTGGCAGGCTAAAAAACAATGGTTTGGAAGTTTGCGCAGGGCTACGCCAGAGGTTATAATTAATTTGAAACCTTTCAGCCATCACCTCTTTTGTTTTGCTATAGTCAACCTGAGTGGGATGAGTAAGCCCGAACTTGGGTCTCGTGCCTGCTCGGCCTAGAGACCCAAGCTACTCCTCACTGATGAGGCCCAACAAGGCTGACACATGTCTGAGGATGCTTGTGGTCTCGTGCAGAAGGGATGTGACCTAGCAGTTCGGGCTGGACTGCCCCTTTTGGGGTAGTACCAAGCCTGAATTGCATATGGTCTTTCCCCTTTCTGTAATGGCTTGACAGGCTAAAAAACAATGGTTTGGAAGGTTGCCCAGAGCTACGCCAATGGTTATAATTAATTTGAAACCTTCCAGCCATCACCTTTTGTTTTGCTTTCTATATATACACCAAGGCAATGATACATGTTCAGTGAGGTAAGCACTATACTTTCAGTAGACACAATGCAAAACCAATAGATTGTATACAGTAAGTACATAACTTTTTTTTATTTTTTTATTTTTTATTGTTTTTAGTTTACAAAAGTAAGCTTTTCACAAGTAAGAAACAAATACAGATAAGATAAAAAAGAATAAAAAGATACAATCTTTGCATAATAAAAAAAGGAAATATTGCATTCCTTATTAATACGTAGTCATGAGAGTAATAGAAAGGGAAAGCAAAAAGCGATCATCCCATTAGTCCCATAAAGACACATACAGAATTATACAATCGCAAAATCAGTTTAACCGCATTGCCCCACATAAGCCTGAGCCAAAACACATCAGTCAGAGTCACTTCCCCAAGTACCGCAGCCTCGGGTGCCCTAAAACCTGTGCAAGTCAAGACAATGGGCCTCATTATGAGTCTGGCGGTAACCGTGCTGGTAAAACTGGCAGGCAGCCGCCGGACCCATAATGATTACCGGCGCCTGACTTGCCGGAAACACCGGGGCATTAGGCATTAAAACCCTGGCGGTCCGGCAAGTCAGGCGCTGGTAAAATGTTGATCACCATTCCCATGGAGTCCCATTGGACTCCATGGGAATGGGGACCACTGAAACACTGGCACCCTTAATGACGGTGCCGGTGTTTCAGTGAAAGTCTGCGGGCGGGTGCCGTTCCACCCGCCAGGGCAGACCTGGCAGGCGGAAAGGCAACCCGACCGCAGACTCGTAGTTTGCCGGTCCGGAAACAACGGTGCCGGTAAACTTACCGGCACCGTTGTTTCCAGACCGGCAAACTTATAATGTGTATGGGCGAACTCCCAAACACACGAATCAGCACTCAGCAACACAGGAGCAGCAAAGCAACTCTATGTAGGTTCTACCTTGAGTTTTACAGAACCTGTCAGGACCTCACAATTTGTATCTCACATTGGCAAGGTTCCTTGGAGAATAGGGTGTTTCAAATGCTATTCAAAGAAATTTAGAAGGTGATGTTGTTGAAGTATTTAATGAATCCTTTTTAGCTAGTTGAAAAGATAATGTCGAGGCGGGTAAGTATTTAAAGCATAAGCTTTATTATTATAGCAGGCCCGCAGGGAGCACACATCAATCCGTGGCTCCGCCAACCGTCACTCGCGTCTCGCCCTGCGCCCGCAATAGAATCTCCATGAGGCATGATGCGGAACAGCGAGTGACGGCAAGCGCGAGCCCTATAATAAACAACATCTCTACATATCTCCCCCCCTTAAAACAAGTAACGTAATAACAAAAAAACATTTGTGAAAAACACTCTAATTAATTTTCCCAACACAATAAAAAATATCAAACAACCAAAATCTAAAATATTTAGTTGCAATTCAACTAGAAAAAAAAATGTATTTGAACAATACTAAAAATTCCATTATGATAATACATGGATTAAAAAAAATCCCAAGAATATCAAATACAAGATATAGTTCAACCAAGATATTCTCTCATCCAACCTGGTTTTTTAACCATTCTTCCTTTTGAAGTAACACCCTCACTTCCCTCACACATCGGCTCCAGATCATAGCCAATATTATCTTTTGACTCCTCATACATCCCACTCTGACCCCTGAGTTCTTCATTCATTCTGCTCTGGCAATCTACGTCATGATCCTCAGGTTGATATATCTCATTAGCTTTTGCCAGTCTTCCCTTTGACCAAACTTCACCTCCTTCTAGAATAACAACACCATTCCTTACAGCAGAAATAATTTTAGGTCCTATAAATTTGCTCTCAGTACACTTTTCCACAACCCTAGGATTTTTAATGTATACCTCTTCACCTACATACCATTCACGCTCCTTTACTTTCTTCCTGTCATCAAAATGTTCTTTGTTCCTCACTTGACCTTCCCTTATTAACTTCATAATCTCTTCTCTATCAATCACAACCGACCTTGCCAAACCAAGCCAACCTGGACACAACTTAGTCCCTGGTTCTCTCCCTTTGAGAGAAACAAAAGGTGCAACCCCAGTAATAGAGTGTGGAGTGGTTACATAGCTCGACGTCACATGCTTTAACACCTCTCTCCATGGTTGCCCCTTGTTCAAAGCTAATTGAATACCGGCCTTGAGGTACCTATTCACTCTCTCTACCAGTCCATTAGCTCTGGAATGGTATAACGCAGTTCTTGTGTGTGTTATACCATAACTAGATAGAAAATTCTTCATTTTCACTGAAACAAATTGCACACCATTGTCCGTTACTAGTTCAGACGGAACACCTTCTCTCATAAAGATATTTTCCAAAAATGTGATTAACTCATTTGCTGTCACATCTCTCACTGACTCCCACTCTATCCATTTAGAATGAAAATCTACCAATACGAGCAAGTATTTACCACTCTCTCCCAAACCTGCAATGGGGCCCATAATATCAACAGCCAGTTTCACCCAAGGCTGACTGGGAACAGTATTAGGAATCATGGGAGTTTCACGAACCACTTTACTCTTATCACAGGATTGACACATTGCACAATGTTTTACCTTCATTTCTGCCATTTTGTCCAAACCTGGCCACCAATAGCTTTGCCTCAACTTCCTCTTCATTGCTCCCTCTCCCGGATGACCTTGGTGAGCTAAGTCTATCAACAACTTCCTAATACCTTCTGGTGGTATACAATGTTTTCCCCTCCACAACTTATCATCCATCCAATACAACTCATCTTTAATGTCCCACCATATGTGGAAGTTTCTGTCTAACTTTTTTTTCTCTGGCCATCCTTCCATAGTCCATGTCTTCACCATTTCCAAGTTCTCATCTTTCTGCCCTTCTCACAACCATACATCACGCGTAACAGCCTGCTCAACCTCGACTACAACTGCCTCATCCAACATCTCCTCTTTCATACCCTTCTCAATCTCTCTTTCTTCTTTCCCTGGTAACCTAGACAAATAGTCCGCTACGACGTTCTTCTTTCCGGGTAAGAAACTCACTTCAAAATTAAACAATTGCAATCCCAATCCCCATCTGTTAATCCTGGGCGAGCCCATCGCCCATCTTGCACTCTCAAAAAGCTGGACCATAGGCTTGTGGTCAGACCTCACTACAAACTTTCTACCCCACAAAAAAAATTTAAAATGGTGAACCGCCCAGAACATAGCAAGCGTTTCTCTTTCAATAACTGAATAATTTGTTTCAGCCCCTCTCAGTGGCCGTGAGGCAAATGCAATCACTCTCTCCTCATTATCCTTGTTAAACTGTAAAAGAGTTGCACCCAATCCTACACCACTAGCGTCCACAACCAACACACACTTGTCATGCACTACAAACCTCCCAATTGACGGTGCATTCACTATTGCCTCTTTAATATCTTTAAATGCCTTTTCACACTCTTTGCACCACAAAAATGTTGCCCCCTTGCCAAGGAGTAACCTCAATGGCGTAGATAAGCTTGCGAAGTTCTCAACAAATCTGTGATAATACTCAGCAAGGCCAAGGAACGATCTCACCTGCTCCTTATTCTCGGGTCTAGGCGCATTCTTGATTGACTCTACCAAACTCTTTCTAGGTCTCACACCACCACTGTCAACTACATGTCCCAAGAACTCCACACTCCTCACTTTTATCTTACATTTACTCCTCTTTACTGTCAACCCTGCTTCATCCAGTCTCTCCAATACCCTCGCAAAAATCACATCATGTTCATCCTCCGAGCCAGCATAGACAAGAATGTCATCCTGAAAAACCACTACATTTTGTACACCCTCTAACACAGTTTCCATTACTCTCTGGAAAACAGCGGCTGCAGACGCCAGCCCAAAAGGCATTCTGCAATATTTAAATGTACCCAAGGGAGTCACAAATGCCGTTAAAATTTGACTTTCCTTCAGCAAAGGTACCTGATGATACGCTTGAGACAAATCTACCACAGAAAACACAGTTGCACCCTCAAGTGTGGACAGTTTTTCCGCAATATTTGGAAGAGGGTGTTTATCAACCAAAATATTTCTATTTAAGTCCCTTAAGTCCACACAGAGCCTGATGTCACCATTGGACTTAGCTGCTACCACCACCGGTGAAAGCCACTCAGAGCCCTCCACTCTTTCAATGATACCACCTTGTAGCAGTTTTTGTAATTCTAGCTTTACCTTATCATACAATTTGTGTGGAATGGGTCTAACTTTGTGCACTTTGGGTACTGCACCTTTCTTTAGTACAATACTATGCTCAAAGTCTTTCAATACCCCCAAATCCTCTGTAAACACCCTAGGATACTTCTTTTCCCAAACATCTTTTACTTCTGCCACCATCACAGGACACTCTGCATTAGCTTGGATTCTTATACCCAACTTCCTTTGTTCTGCCCACCCTAACAAGGATGAACCTTCATGTGTAACATACACATCTGCATCGCAACTGCGCCCCTTGTATTTAATGGACGCACAAAACTTTCCAAGAACCTTGATCTTAATGTTTCCATAAGCATATGGCTCAATTTCATGTTCGCTAAGCTGTTCCACTTTCCCCTGTACACATCCTTCATACGTCTTCCTTGATATAAGGGTCCACGGTGAACAACTGTCAACTTTCATTGTTACCACTCTGCCCTGGACCAAAAAGACATCTGTAGGACCTCTCCCCTCAGGGTATAATTCGGCAATTTCCAAAACGTGCTTTCCCTGAAGTGGTGCACCATGACCTTCCTCTTGTTCTGGATTACTCATCTCCACACAGTTAACTTGTCCTGACTCCTTGCAAACCCTTGCAAAATGACCTCTCTTTTTACACTTTAAACAGTTAATGTTCCTGGCCGGACAGAAAACACTTGAGGCTATATGCCGATTACTGCCACATTTAAAACATTTGATTTCTTTGAAAAACGTTGGTTTCCTTGGAGTAGGACTTCTAACTGCAGCAACTTCACTCCCGTACTTGTCCGCCTTCATATTTGACATATATTTGGTCGTCTGTTCCATACTTCGTGCCAACTCTACCGCCGCCTCTAGTGGAAGATCTCTGGACAGCAACCTCTCCTGTATCCTTTCACTATTAGTACAACGTACTAATTGATCCCTTATTAATGAGTCAGCAAGGTTACCAAAATCACATGAATGACTGAGAGTTCTCAACGCAGCTATGAAATTCTCAACTGGTTCTTGCGGTTCCTGACCCCTTTTAAAGAACTTATGTCTCTCAAACGTGACATTTTTCCTGGGTTCAAAATTAGTTTCAAGTTTCTTTACCGCCGTGCCATAAGGGTCAGCCTCCCCTTGACCTTCTTGAGCTGGTTCCGGTAACCCATCGTACACACTGCGCCCTTCCGCGCCCAAATTGTGTAGAAGGATGGCTTCCTTCCTTGCAGATGAAAATTTATCTCCACCTATCGCGATGAGATAAGTATCAAACAGCCTTTTCCATCTGTCCCATCTTATATTGGGCGTGCCCGCTTCCGGAAGGAAAGGTGGAGGTGCTGCCATACTCGCCGCAGCCATAATGCCCCTGTTCTTTGAGATTAAACTTGAATCAGAAACAGCGCCCCAGTTTTAAAATGTACTCTTGTTAACAGTGGTCTTTTACCCAAATGTAAAATAGTGCTCTCCAGCGTTTAATTCCAGTCATCAGATCCTACAAGAGTATCCTTACTCCAAATACTAAGATCTGTCACACTCCAAACGCTCCTTGGAGCCAAAACACTGCCTCTGCCACAACAGCAAAAGGTCACCACACACTGTGCCCCAATATTAGCAGGATTCCGGTCAAAACGCTTGTTTTTTTTTTTTTCTTGAGCGCTTACTAGCAGCAATACGGTAACTGAGATGTCCAGGAACAGCGTTGAAAAAGGGACGCACTCTGAGTGCCAAATCCTCCAATTTGATTTGCGCTGCTTCCAAACCCCTCCCTCCTGCCTTCCTCCTCACCTCTGCACGTAATGTCCTGGAGGGAGGGGCGGGACCGACACACAGCAGTGTAAAGAAATCCGTGTGGAGCTCCTCGCCAGGGAACTCTGGCCTCGTCAACCCAGACGAACCTCCCCGCAATCCTTATCAGAAGGAGGCAGGGTCGCGAAGCGGCTACAGAGCACCACGAAGGAGCCACGAAAAAAACAAGAGCGGTACCGCTGACATCCTTTCCCCCGCGGGCCTGCCTATCCCATCCTCGTCGCCATTTGAAAAGATAATGTCGAGGCGGGTAAGTATTTAAAGCATAAGCTTTATTATTATAGCAGGCCCGCAGGGAGCACACATCAATCCGTGGCTCCGCCAACCGTCACTCGCGTCTCGCCCTGCGCCCGCAATAGAATCTCCATGAGGCATGATGCGGAACAGCGAGTGACGGCAAGCGCGAGCCCTATAGTAAACAACATCTCTACACTAGTTCATATTTCCTTAACTCACTTTCATGTAGAAAGATGAAACACACCCAAGCCAAGATGGTGGAACAATTTCCCAGCAGTGATTGGTTTATTCTGATGCAGGCAGCATTGTGTAGTCATTTAGAATGTTCCTGACAATTCTAAACTGCATTTCATTAAAGCTTTTCATCTGGTTAGGTCATGTAATTTTTAGCTCCAGTAAATTTAAGTATTAGTTACAATTTACTAGTTTAGAATCTTTTGTAGTTGTTAAATCTAATTTTAAAAGCAAAGAGGCAAGAAAGAAGTTCAAGAAATCTAAAGTTGAAGATTACCACCAGAACCTGTTTGCTGCGCAGCTGAAGCTTTAATAGAAGAACTGAACTAAGCTAAGTGAATTTTTGTTTAAAAGGAAGAAGATTCAAAGACTTTTAATTTGAAGACGATATTAGACATCTTTTATGCAGTGCAAATTTATGTAAAAGGAAAAACTATTTGTTTAAAATAATAGAAAAATAAGTTAAGTTTCTTTTTGATGTTAAAAGGGTTTTTTGACATTAACTAGGCGCGCGGATCCATTTCGCCGAGTACTAATTCTAATTCTTGTTTTCTAACCCTCTAAATATAGTTCTATGTTTTTGTTCGTAGCGCATTGCGTCTATCGTATTTGTTTGCAGCGCGGTTAGAAGAGAGGACCTTACGACGTAACATTAGCGTCGCGGCCATCTTGGATTTATTTTTTAATGCGTCGCGTAGTGTTACGGACAGCATTTCTTCAAAGACATTCGTCGGAAGATAGCGCTTCAGAAAACGAAGTGTGCCAGTTGCGATTTTCGAGTGAGCGTGATCAGATGTAAATAATTTTCTTCAAGAAAAATATAGCGTTGAGGAAGTTTTCAAATAAGAATTCCTGCAGAGTATGAAATTTCCAGTGAACATAAAAGACACATCAGAGGTAGAAGGTATTTGACATACATTAATATCTATTTAGTGTAATAAAATAAACAGAAGCAAGATACACATTAGCTTTAGGAATAACTACATTGTTGGATATCTTTTGTAAAAATCACAGTTTTGAAAAGAAAGAAGATGTACATAGAAGAGAAGTTCGTACAGAGCATTTCAAGTAGCAACTGCATTCTCTTTGAAGCAGCCTAAGAGCACATCTAGCTTAGGCAACAGGTAATTAGAAAAAATATTAAATTAAGAGAGAGATAGTCAGAAAGAAAGTTTATATTATTTATTTAAGATTGTATTTTCCTTTTAGGAACTCCACTAATTTAAAAGCGATCCGGAGAAGACGGTCTGAAGTACCTGCAGTGGGAGTTCTTGTCTTTTGTTATTTCATCCATTCCCCTTTCCCCTTGGGTTTGCCTGGCCAATAGTTAAATAGAATAAGGATTGTTGAGCAGGCAGGCTTAGGGGGTTTGGTGGGCCAGCTTCACTCCTGCAGGATCCAACTACTTCAGTACCTTGACAGAACCTTTGGAGCAAAACACTGATGCAGCAGGATGCCCTCGTGATGCAGCAGCAGTCGACCCGGTCACTAGATTCTTGGTCGTGGAGACGAAAGAAGGGACACTGAAGTGGATCTCACAGCAGCTGTCGACTCGAGGGACGTCCAGCAAAGGATTCTTCACAGCACTGATGTTTTGACACCCTTTTCAAAGCACTAGTGAAGAATGATTACGGCCCGGTCGATTCGTCTCGCTTTCTCGGTCCAGCTTTCTGGTGAGGAGACTTCAAGGAGTGGAATCTTGCCTCTGGAGGTCGACGAGGAGTCCACCAAAGTTGTGGGAGGATTCGATCTTCGGAAGACGGTGCTCTGCGCAGAGGTCACAGGTCCCAGGAAATTGACGAATCGCAGCCACAGAA
This sequence comes from Ambystoma mexicanum, assembly GCF_040938575.1. Classification (NCBI taxonomy): domain Eukaryota; kingdom Metazoa; phylum Chordata; class Amphibia; order Caudata; family Ambystomatidae; genus Ambystoma; species Ambystoma mexicanum. The sequence continues at coordinate 1,547,232,683 of NC_090931.1, forward strand.
CGTCACAGCTCATCATGGGATGGCTCAAAATGCAGGTCGTCTTGAGACTGATTGGACACACCAGTCTAAGGAAGGGAGTCGTCCTGTTGAGGATTCCCCTGATGCTTGGAATAAGGGGTCGGGCAGCAGCAGTTACACAGAAGGCATCTCCGGTCGTCTGGAAGTGGCTGCTGACGTCTCTGCTTTTTCTTCCTCGTTGGTTCTTCAGTTCCAGTGGTCAGCTCTGCTTCAGCCTCAGCATCCTACCTTTGATGCAGAAACCCAGCCATTCCAGACACTGGCACACCAATACCCTGGGGGAAGGCTGTCCCTTTGGGACAGCCGGCCTCCTGGTTCGAACAGGTTCCAGTCAGGCAAAGCAGAAGAATAAAAACCAGCAGAATTTCAGGATCCTCCCCTGTTTCCTGTCCTCACAGACACACTGGCGCCTTGGTGGGCTTCTCAAAGGATTCCTGCTGATGACACAAATCACACAAGGGCCTCCTCCACCCTAAACGGCTGAAGATGGTCCAAGAAAGGACAAGCCCCTGTGAATTGGTGAAAAAATACAACAGCCACCATTTTGGGTCAATAGTGACTCTTCTGTGCATTACAGTGGCTGTGAGTATAGCCTGGGGGTAAAATATTGCTCAACGGTGGTTAGATAGAACCACAGCAGCCAGCCATTCAGATTAGCTTGGCATTGTAACTGAAATGTTACAGGAGCAGTGGGAAAGGGGATACATTGTAACCCCTCAGCACTCCACATATGATCTCACAAAAGAAAAGATATGTAGGATGACAAATATCCCCTGCCCATGGGAACATGTGTTCTCTGAAGGAAAATATTAGAAAATACAAAGGGAAGCTCAAAGAGAGTGCTGTGTGTCCAGCCACGCTGCACAGAGAGTGCTGTGCCCTGGAAAAGTCAAAGACAGATGCCACAAGACATGGAGGAAAGCAGAAAAAGACAAAAAAAGATTCCCATAGACCGAGTAAAAGAATGAGTGAGTGGGGAAAAGGTTCCCACTCAGGGGAACTGACAAAAAGTGCTGGGGGTCTCCCATGTGGAGGAGATTTCACATATAACATTAAAACCTACCTAACAGGGGCTTGAACTGAAGTCTTTGGCTTCATCATAGAGGGTCACTTGATACTGTCTGGACAGGCTTGTATCCTCTGCCACTGTAGGGTTGGTGCTGCCATCACATTAATGATTGTTTAAACGTTATGTAAATACACGGCTCTCTGAGGTCAGTAATTTGACAGGCTTTAGCATGTAGCCAGGCTGAGGTTGCAGGAAACTCTCAAAAGAGCAAGATCTGATAGGCTCAACACGTCACCCGGGGAACACCTGTAAATTCTATTTGACTGTATTTGCAGGTGTGTAATTAGCTGTTCCATCAGTGGCGGCTGGTGAAATGTTTTCTCAGCCGGGGCAAAAATATTTTTCACTAAAGAGTTCACACAACAAAGTGCACACAGGATGCTCCATACAAGGCAGTGCAGAGGCTTCCTCGTGAGAAATGTGTTAATGATATTTGAGAAAAAAGCCAATCAGTTTATAATTGGTTCTGTGGGGTAACACATGAAAAAATCCAGCAGATCTCAAGCCATTTTCCAACACATTTTCATGCTGTCTTTGCCCACGTTTGCCAGCATTGCCACTGTAAAACATGCTTCATGATTCCTACACTCAATATATATACAAATAAATGCCAGTGTCTTAGCACTGGAAGAAGACATTTTAATGCTCTCTGTGCCCATATACATCAGTATTGCCATTGTTGGGTGTGCCCAGTAATGCCAAGAGTTCCCATAATTAGCTGCACAGATAACCCAAGCGTGACGTACTTGCATTACTGGTCAGTGAGATTCAGCCTTTCACCCACCCATGACCCCACCTGGACTAATTGAGTTGCATGTTGCTGGTAATAACAGTGACACCGATTATTACAAGTGCTTTCAAGCTTTAGAATCTGGCATGAAGCACTATTTAAATCTTTGCTAATTACACTCATTTCAGCTGTGCAGAGTATGGTTAGCATATAACACAATAAGGACATTTGCTTGGCTGGGTCCAGTTAGGCCAGTCTTTGGCACAGTAACACCACTCGTTCTGGCTGTGGGCAATGAGGCATGCATATGCCGCATTAAGAAAATGTGCAGTGGCTGTGCACAGTAAAGCCACTGTTTGCCTCAAGAACAGTCATTTTGGTTGTGTCCAGAAACGCCAGTATTTGCCACAAGAACAATCATGTCGGGTTTGCCCAGTAAGGCCAGTCTTAGCCACTATAATTACACTCCTATTGTCTATGAACTGGGGATTATGCTCAGGCTCAAAACCTGCCTCTCTCTGATCAGGTGCTGTTGTCCAGCGCATATGTGAAGCTCAAGCCCTCCAACACCAAATTCCTACTCCTCACCAACAACAGACCTGGCTATCAACCATGAATATTGAGAACTTCTCATCCGAGCTCACCTCCAGCGCCAAGTACCTCGGGTTCCACATCGACAAACACCTCTCCTTCAAGACACACATAGCTAAGAAAACTCAAACAGCCTGGTATCAGCTCTACCTCCTGCAGAACGTCCAGCCCTTCCTCCCTCTGGACAGCTTTAGATCCACCGTTCAAGCCTAGGTTCTGTTCCACCTGGATGGGGCAGTGCCCTCCTCGAAGGCCTTCCGTTATCCACTGTTGTACCCTCATTGACCTTCCCTGGCTCCCACTGCACACGCAAATCACCTTCAAGTCCTGCTGCATCATCTGTAAGGCAGTCGCCCTCAAGTCACCCAGCTACCTCGCAGAGAAACGCAGCATCACTGGCGGACACCGCACCACCAGAAGCCAGGACGTGTGCAGACTTGAAATCCGCCGCTGCAGAAAGGACCAGAAAATAAACCTTTTCTGCCTACGCCCAGAGATTATAGAACCTCCTCCCCATCAGCATCAGACATGTCCCCACACTCCTACAAATCTGAAAAGAACTCACAGACGCACCTCTTAATGGAGTCTCTCCTCTTCAACACCTAGGCCATCATGTCGGCCCCATGCCACCTGACTCCTTAGACGCCAACTGCCCCTCTCCTCCCCGCCAACCCGTACAGATGTGCCCCTCCTCTGTGCTCATCTGTATCCTACCCCGCTGTATATCTGTTCTGTTGTTTACCTCTTTAAAGCACTCTGATGTGTATATTTATTGTTGTATATCTCTGTAAAGTGTTTTGTTGCTTCTCAAAGCTAGTTCCGCGTTCAATAAATACCATAATAATACTGCTACCATAGGAGATAGACCTGTGGAGAAAGTGTGGCATAACCACAGATTTTGCTGCATGCAAGAAATGCGTAGCATGGTGCAGTAGCTGAGCTTGCAGCATTTATATATCATAGCCATTTGAATTGCTGACTTTGAAATATTATGGATCATTGCATGGCCTATGCAGTGGCCAGAATGCTCTGTAGCTCTTAGAGCTCACACGGCTAATCTGGTGAAAACATTCATGCTTTAGAAATGCTTGTCCCTTAAAATTATTTCCAAATACCCCCCTGTAATCTACGGTTCTATCCAGAGCCACCCCCAAATCTATGGTTCTATCCAGAGCCACCCTCAAATCAATGGTTCTCTCCAGAACCAAGCCCATCTATGATTTTATCCGGAACCACCCCCCAATCTATGATTGTATCCAGAGCCACCCCCCAATCTACGGTTCTATCCAGTGCCATCCCCCAATCTATAGTTCTATCCAGAGTGAACCCTAATCTGCGGTTGTCTCCAGATCCAACCCCCAATCTATGTTTCTGTCCAGAGCCAACCCCAATCTATGGTACTCTCCAGACCCACCCCCCATTGTACGGTTCTCTCCTGCGCCAACCCCCAATCTATGGTTGTATCCAGAGGCTACCCCCAAACGGTTCTCCCCAGAGCCAACCCCCAATCTATGGTGTATCCAGAATCAACCCTCAATCTACGGTTCTATCCAGATCCACCCTAAATCTACAGTTCTCTCCAGAGCCAACCCCCAATCTACAGTTCTCTCCATAGCCAACCCCCAATCTACACTTCTCTCCAGAGGCAACCCCCAATGTATGGTTCTCTCCAGAACCAACCCCCAGCCACAGTTATATCCAGAACCAACCCCAATCTATGGTTCTATCTAGAGCCACCCCCAACCTATGGTTCTATCTACAGCCACCCCCAATCTACGCTTCTATCCAGTGCCAACCCCAATCTATGGTTCTCTCCATAGCCAACCTCCAATCTACAGTTCTTTCCATAGCCAACCTCCAATCTACAGTTCTCTCCAGAGCCACCCCCCAATCTAAGGTTCTCTTCAGAGCCAACCTCCAATCTACAGTTCTCTCCAGAGCCACCCCCAATTTACTGTTCTCTTCAGAGCCAACCCCCAATCAATGGTTGTATCCAATGCCACTCCCCAATCTACGGCTCCATCCAGAGCCAACCGCCAGTCTACGGTTCTCTCCAGCGCCAAACCCAAATCTATGGTTGTATCCAGAGTGAACCCCAATCTGCAGTTCTCTCCAGATCCAACCCCCAATCTGTGGTACTCTCCAGACCCACCCCCAATGTACGGTTCTCTCCTGCGCCAACCCCCAATCTGTGTGTCATGATTCCTGCCTCTCTTGTCCCCAGCCCTCCAAGATGTCAGGCTGGAGACAGGCCACGATCACCTACATGGCCCTCAAGGGCCTCTCCATCCCTCCAAAGACTCATTTGGAGTCAGACTTGGCGCTTGTGGCACCAGACTCACTCACTCCCATAGGATAACATTGGGGATTGGACTTGTAATGCATTGATGGGGACAAGATGGATGCCCCCACATATTTCGGTTCCCAGAACTGCATGTGCGGTCTAGTCTTTTGGGTGTGGTTCAGCCCAAAGGCACATGGGATACCCAGAGACTATTTAAGCCACACCCAGGCTGAGAAGCATGCTTTGCGTTTTCTGCACCGGCACCGTGACACTCACCGTGTTCGGATCGGTCTCCAGTGGGCCTGCATCTTTCTTCTGTGCTCAGTTCCTGCAAGAACAAGAACACCGTTAGGAACAGCCTTACCTTGCAGCCCTTCTGCCCATCATTCAACGCTCCTTCTGTTCTGCTGGCATCTTCGGCGGTGTCATTCCCATCCCGGCACGCCGCTTCCTAATGAAGAGGAAAAGAACAGAGAAAAGGCATTAGTAAGCATTTTACAGCTCTTCGCTTATTTTTCTTCAAATACAGTACGAGCTTCAAACGCTTACCTGAATCCCAGCCATTCTGGGGTAACTGTGTCTCCGGAACTGGAAAAGACACTCCAGGTTAGTGTGGAAACATCTAGAGGCGCCACATACCGTGCTTACTCACCGCATTTGTTCTTCATAACCGGCATCCACGCTGACAACGTCGCGGCACCTAAAAGACACAGAAAAAAAATTCAGTTCAATACAAACACGAAAAGGGTGCATCGCCACTCCTCTCCTGCTGAGAGGAGTGGCGCTCTCAATCACCTTCAGCGCCACTCCTCTCAGCAGCACGCCGCCATCCCCGGACGCCGGCCATCATCTAAGAAGGAAAGGAACAAAGTTAGAGAACTGTTCAAAGACTCATTATACTTACCAGTCGGACTCTCGCCAGTGAAGGAACTAGGCATCAACAAGCCTGCATCAATCAACGCGCCCCTGCGCTGAAAGCAGGACGGAGAGCACACCATCCAAGAAAACAAGGGGAGCTGTGGATCAAAGGGAAGGGTTGGACCCCGGGGGGCAAGGGGTTCAAGCCCACAGAGACAATAGGGAGTTAAACTCTACCAATCCTGTGTTTCAGGCCCAGTCGCCAGTCGAATAGCCTCCAGGGAAGGGTTCAAGGTCGTAAGAGGCCAGGACCGGCTGAGTGACATCCCCGTGGATACCAGGTGAGCGTTACAGAACGCAAAGCCTCACATCAAAATCCACCTGGGCGTCATGGAAACGTCAGAAACCGACCAGTTAGCTCAAATGTTGGGACAGCTACGTTCCGAAGTACATGCAGCCAGGCAGGAGACCAACACCCTGAGAAGGGAGCTGATAGTAGCCAAAGAACGTACTGATGATTTAAGCCGGCAACTTCTCCAGTCACAAACGGGGCATGCACCATTGCCGGGAAGCGTGCCCTCGATGCCATCGCCATCAGCCAATCCCATTCCGATAACCCTTCCTGCGGCAGTTCCCTTGGCCCTGCCTGAACGATTTGAGGGGGATCCCAAGAGGTTTGCAACGTTCATGAACCAGTGCCGCCTGCACTTCCTTTGTAGGCCAGGGGCCTTTCCGGATGACCAATCACAGGTCGCTTTTGTACTATCCTACCTGAGTGGTAGCGCCGCGGACTGGTCTGTACCCTTTGTGGCCCAAGACGATCCTTTGCTGCATGACTTCAGGAGCTTTCAGCAGGAGATGGAAAAGCTGTTCGCCCGGCGTACTCATGGGCAGGCATTAGACAACGAACTTCTGTCCCTACGCCAGGGGAATCAAGACTTATTAACATACATAGCCACGTTCAATAGACTCGTAGTTGAAGCAGAATGGCCAGTGGAGAAGAGAACCACGTTATTTCATCAGGGGTTGCGGGGGGAGCTCAAGGTTGTTCTCGCACAAGTAGTGAACACCCCGAAAGACTGCTTAGAATTCATTGACCTTGTTGTTCAACTGGATCATAGGTTGCAGGACCGAAGAGCAGACCAAGCCAGACCGGACCCTCGCGCTATGTATGTGCTTTCAAAGGACAATACTACCCGAACAGCGGAAGGTTGCGGAGAACCAATGCAAATCGGGGGGGTCAGGTCCGCCTTGACTAAAGCGGAAAGGGATAAAAGGAGACAGCAGCAGTTATGTCTGTACTCTGGAAGGTCGGGTCATTTCTTTAAAGAGTGCCATGTGAAGCCAACGAAGAGGACGGTAAGGGCCACAGACAAGGAAGATACCATCAAGGAATTGGAAAACTCCCCAGCCCGGCAAGTGTAGGGGTCCATTTTGCACTACCTGTGGTCTTGATCAATCCCCAACAACCATCTCGGATGCACGCAGTAAGAGCGTACATAGACAGTGGGGCCGTTGGGAATTACATCGACCAGGATCTTGCGGCAAAGATGGGGCTTTGCCCTAAATCAACCACCAACACTGTTACCACTTCGACGGCACGGAAATAGCTTCTGGTGCAGTATCCAAATGCACTGCAGCTTTAACCCTTCAATGCCAGGATGGACACCCAGAATCTATCGTTTTCGACCTCATTAAGGCACCACAGTTCCGGTTGATTTTGGGAATGCCATGGTTGGTATCTCCCAATCCTCGAATCGATTGGCGAGCAAAAGAATTGGCCTTTCCCGAGACTTGCGCCCACACATGTTATCGCCAAGAGAAACAACCAATAGACACCAGAACCTCCACGCTTGCGACGGTGGCAATCGGCACCCTCCCAAGTGAATACCAGGATTTTCAAGATGTCTTTCAGAAAGAACGGGCTAATACCCTGCCACCGCATAGACCATACAATTGCCAAATCGATCTGATACCCGGTGCACAACTCCCCTGTGGGCGAATTTACGTACTCACGGAACCAGAAAACCAGCACCTGAAGGCCTATCTTGACCAATACCTGGCCAACGGGTTCATCCGTCCCTTGAAGTCTCCAGCAGCCAGTCCTCTATTCTTCATACCGAAAAAGGAGGGGGACTTGAGAACGTGCATCGACTATCGCGCACTGAACCAGATTACCGTAAAAAAAACGCTACCCCTGCCACTGATCCCTGAATTGCTTGATCAAGTCAAAGATGCCCAAATCTACACGAAACTCGACCTGAGGGGGGCATATCACCTTGTTCGCGTAAAACAGGGGGACGAATGGAAAACCGCTTTTCGCACCAAATACGGCTTGTATGAATATCAAGTAATGCCCTTTGGCCTTTGCAACGGGCCTGCTGTATTTCAATACTTCATGAACGATGTCCTACGGGAATTGATTGATGTCTGCACTCTAGTGTAAATCGACGATATCCTAGTCTATTCCGCATCAAAGCAGGACCACGTTAAACACGTCCGATCCGTATTGGAGAAACTCCGTCAACACCAGCTCTACGCCAAGCTCGAAAAGCGCTCATTCCACGTCTCCGAGGTGGAATTCCTGGGCTTTATTCTCAGCCCGAATGGCATACGAATGGATGTACACAAGGTAGATGCTATCCTGAACTGGCCATCCCCAACTTCATTCAAGGGGGTTCAAAGTATGCTGGGTTTTGCAAACTTCTACCGCCGGTTCATCCCAGGATTTTCGCAAATTCTGCATCCCATCACGGGAAAGGAAAAACAACAAAAAGTTCCAGTGGACAACTGAAGCCGAGGAGGCTTTCCAGGAACTCAAAGCAAGATTCACATCTGCCCCAATCTTACGCCACCCTCGCCCTGATCTCCCATACCTGGTGGAAACGGATGCCTCAAGCATGGCTATGGGAGCCGTCCTCTCACAAAAGGACCCCGAAACGGGCCAGTTATACCCTGTTGCCTTCTGGTCGCGTAAATTCACACCCCCTGAACTCAATTACGCTATTACAGACAAAGAACTCCTAGCCATTACGTCAGCCTTTAAGGTATGGAGGCACTATCTCTTGGGTGCCAGACACACAATCACCGTAATAACTGACCATCGGAACCTCCAGTACCTAAAAACGGCAAAGGCCCAATCCTCACGACAACTACGTTGGGCTCTTTTTTTTGCTGAATATGACTACGTGATTACATTTCGACCAGGGGTGAAAAACAGGAAGGCCGATGCCCTTTCCCGTATGGGGGTGGAAGAGCAAGGGTATCAGACTCCTGATCCAATAGCAATCATCCGGTGTGACAAGCTCATAGGAATCACAGCAACCATAATACGTGAAGAAATTCAAAACCTGATGAGTCTGGGACAATTACAAGCGTGGGGTGCACAAGGAGAACATTACATGATAAAAGATCAGCTGCCCTACTTCAGGAATCGTTTATTCTTACCAAACCAAGAACTACGAGAACCGGTCATGTCCGGTTATCATGATTCCTTGATCGAGGGCCACCCCGGAATCGCTAAAACCCTAGCCAAGGTAAAACGAAATCATTGGTGGCCCACGTGGCGTAAAGACATTATCCAATTCATCCTGTCTTGTGGAGTGTGAGCTCAAAACAAGTCATCCAAGCAGAAACCGGCTGGGCTATTACAACCATTGGAAATCCCACCAGCACCCTGGCACACGTTGTTCCTCGATTTTATTACTGACTTACCACCCAGTCAAGGGTTTAACACTATTCTTGTGGTCGTGGACCTGTTTTCAGAAATGGCACATTTCATTCCTCTTAAGGGGCTCCCAAATGCTTCCACTCTGGCAAAGGTGTTTCTTGAAGGCATCGTACGGCTCCATGGGTTCCCTTCAGTTTTGGTCTCAGACCGAGGTACTCAGTTTGTATCAAACTTCTGGAGAAAATGCTGCTCTATGGCCCAGATTGACATCCGACTATCCACCATTCACCATCCCCAAACGGATGGTCAAACTGAGAGGACAAATCAAACGCTCGAGCAGTATCTGCGTTGCATGTTACACCAAGCTGAAGGAAGCTGGTTAGACCTATTATGGATTGCTGAATATGCTTATAATAATTCCCTACACACCAGCACCGGGCAGACACCCTTTTATACCATGTATGGCAGGCACCCACGTACTTCTTAGTTGGACATTCCCACAACCCTGGAAATGCCAGCAGTCAAAACCTTGCACACGACCATTTCTCAAACCTCTAAAAGGGCAGCTGAACACCTACTTCAAGCGAAGAATCACCAAAAGAAGTTTGCTGATCAACACCGAGCAAAGGCCACCAACTACCAAGTGGGAGACAAAGTCTGGCTGGTGTCTAAATACGTGTCCATTAAAGGACCCCAAACTTTCCGTCCATGATACATGGGTCCATTCACCGTCACCTCTGTGATAAATCCTGTGGCGGTCAAACTAGCTTTGCCGTCAAACATGCAGATTCATCCTGTGTTCCACGTGTCTCTCCTTAAACCTGTTCAACCTGGAACCAGGGTAGCAACGCCACCGCAGCCAGTAGTAGTTGCCGGGGAGCCAGAATTCGAAGTCAAGGACATCCTAGATTCAAAGTACGTCAGATCCAGATTATACTACTTAGTAGACTGGAAGGGGTATGGTCCACAAGACATGGGGCCTCATTACAACCCAGGCGTTAAGGGTTTAACGGCGCCGTCGGCGCCGTTAACCCTTAACGCCTGAATACCATTTTAACGCCTGCTTTTAGCTGGCGTTAAAGTGCAAGGCGCTAACCCGCCTTGGTGCTAATTACGGCACCGTAATTTACGGTGCCGTAATTAGCGCCTTCCCCACTCCCATTATGCCCTATGGGGCAAAAATGGGAATGGGGAAGGGTAAATGGGGAATGGGGATTTACCGCCCCACTCACCTTGGAATGGGGCGGTAAATCCGCCATCCACCATGGTGTAAACAGAGTTTACACCATGGTGGTAAAGTAGGGAACTTACCGCCTGGGTTGTAATGAGGCCCATGATATGGGAGCCTTGTGAGTACATCCATGCACCTCGCTTGCTTAGACGATAGCATCAAAACCATCCAACCAAACCAGGGCCACACAGAAGAGCCACCTTGATAGGGGCCTTGGGGGGGAGTGCTGTCATGATTACTGCCCCTCTTGTCCCCAGCCCTCAAAGATGTCAGGCTGGAGCCAGGCCACGATCACCTACATGGCCCTCAAGGGCCTCTCCATCCCTCCAAAGACTCACTTGGAGTCAGACATGGCGCATGTGGCACCAGACTCACTCACTCCCATAGGATAACATTGGGGATTGGACTTGTAATGCATTGATGGGGACAAGATGGATGCCCCCACATATTTCGGTTCCCAGAACTGCATTTGCGGTCTAGTCTTTTGGGTGTGGTTCAGCCCAGAGGCACCTGGGATACCCAGAGACTATTTAAGCCACACCCAGGCTGAGAAGCATGCTTTGCGTTTTCTGCACCTGCAGCGTGACACTCGCCGTGTTTGGATTGGTCTCCAGTGGGCCTGCATCTTTCTTCTGCGCTCAGCTCCTGCAAGAACAAGAACACTGTTAGGAACAGCCTTACCTTGCAGCCCTTCTGCCCATTTTCTCAACGCTCCTTCTGTTCTGTGGGCATCTTCGGCGGTGTCATTCCCATCCCGGCATGCCGCTTCCTAATGAAGAGGAAAAGAACAGAGAAAAGACATTAGTAAGCATTTTACAGCTCTTCGCCTATTTTTCTTCAAATACAGTACGAGCTTCAAACGCTTACCTGAATCCCAGCCGCTCTCGGGGAACTGTGTCTCCGGAACTTCTCATCCATCTGCGAGGGGGAAAAGACACTCCAGGTTAGCGTGGAAACATCTAGAGGTGCTGCATACCGCGCTTACTCACCGCATTTGTTCTTCATAACCGACATCCACGCTGACAACGTCGCGGCAACTAAAAAACACAGAAAAAGAACTCAGTTCGATACAAACACGAAAAGGGTGCATCGCGCATCGCGCTCTCACTCACCTTCAGCGCCACTCCTCTCAGCAGCACGCCGCCATCCCCGGACGCCGGCCATCATCTAAGAAGGACAGGAACGAAGTTAGAGAACTGTTCAAAGACTCATTATACTTACCCGTCAGACTCTCGCCAGTGAAGTAACTAGGCACCAACGAGCCCGCATCAATCAACGCGCCCCTGCGCTGAAAGCAGGACGGAGAGCACACCATCCAAGAAAACAAGGTGAGCTGTGGATCAAAGGGAAGGGTTGGACCCCGGGGAGGAAGGGGTTCAGGCACACAGAGACAATAGGGAGTTAAACTCTACCAATCCTGTGTTTCAGGCCCAGTCACCAGTCGAATAGCCTGCAGGGAAGGGTTTGAGGTCATAAGAGGCCAGGACCGGCTGAGTGACGTCCCCGTGGATACCAGGTGAGCGTTACACTATGGTTCTATCCAGAGTCACCCCCTATCTATGGTTCTCCCCAGAGCCAAACCCCAATCTTTGCTTGTATCCAAAGCCACCCCCAAAACCGCAGTTCTCTCCAGAGCCAACCCTCAACCTATGGTTCTCTCCAGAATCAACCCTCAATCTACGGTTCTATCCAGATCCACCCCCAAACTATTGTTCTCTCCAGAGCCAACCCTCAATCTATGATTCTCTCCAGAACCAACCTCCGTCTATGATTATATCCAGAACCAACCCCCAATCTATGGTTGTATCCAGAGCCACCCCCCAATCTATAGTTCTATCCATTGCCAACCCCCAATCTATAATTCTATCCAGAGTGAACCCCAATCTGCGGTTCTCTCCAGATCCAACCCCCAATCTGTGTTTCTGTCCCGAGCCAACCCCCAATCTATGGTACTCTCCAGACCCACCCCCGCAATGTACAGTTCTTTCCTGAGCCAACCCCCAATCTATGGTTGTATTCAGAGTCACCCCCCTATCTATGGTTCTATCCAGAGGCAACCCCCAAACAGTTCTCCCCAGAGTCAACCTTCAATCTATGGCTCCCTCCAGCACTGACCCCCAATCTACAGTTCTCTCCATAGCCAACCCCCAATCTACACTTCTCTCCAGAGGCAAACCCCAATTTATGGTTCTCTCCAGAGCCATCCCCCAATCTTCAGTTCTGTCTACAGCCAACCCCCAATCTACTGTTCTATCCAGAGCCAGCCCCAATCTACAGTTCTCTCCATAGCCAACCTCCAATCTACATTTCTCTCCAGAGCCACCCCCAATCTACAGTTCTCTCCAGAGCCAACCCCCAATCAATGGTTGTATCCAGAGCCAGTCCCCAATCTAAGGTTCTATCCAGAGACAACCCCCAATCTATGGTTCTCTCCAGAGCCAAACTCCAATCTATGGTTGTATCCAGAGCCCCCTCCCAAACTATGGTTCTCTCTAGTGCCAACCCTCAATCTATGGTTCTCTCCAGAACCAACCCCCATCTACAGTTCTATCCAGAGTGAACCCCAATCTGCAGTTCTCTCCAGAGCCAACCCCTAATCTATGGTACTGTCCAGAGCCAACCCCCAGTCTATGGTACTCTCCAGAGCCATCCCCAATGTACAGTTCTCTCCCGAGCCAAACCCCAATCTATGGTTGTATCCAGAGCCACCCCACTGTCTATGGTTCTATCCAGAGGCAACCCCCATTCTGATGCTTGTTAATCTGCTTAGAATCACATGCTGTGCATATGGGCCGACATCCAGTGGTAACCGCAGAGTATTGCATCTTGTCTTTCGGGGACCGAAAGGGGACGTCGTCATAGGTGTGTCTGTAACACTATCCCGATCGTGACGTGTGTAGTATCCAAAATCCCTCACACGCCGAGGTCCCTCAGATTGTTTTTGTCCGCCCAGATAACTGGTCGCCCTATAGCAGAGCTCTTACTAGAGACATTGTTTATCTTACCTAATTGTCGCTTTATTCCCCGTTAAGTCACTTCGCCCAACAAGAACATCTTCGATGAAGACTACGGGGGAATCGTCTACGGCTGTTGATTTCGGCGCCTAAGATCCGGCTGTCGGATTTTCCACGTGTTCGGGCCCTCTGGCCGACCTATACAGTAGGGAGAGTGGGGTCGGGGTGGCCATATTGTTTAGTATGTCTTTCCACCTTTCCCCTCTTTTCCCTGTCGGTCTGGTCATCCTTCCCTTTTGCTATGGAAAGGACTCCTTTTAGATGCTGCCCTAAGTGTAGGGTCAGATATCCTTGGAAGGACGAACACAGGAAGTGTAACGCCTGTCTCCCCCTAGAGCACGACGAGAAGCGGTGTGCGGCATGCAAACTCCTTCCTCCCAAGACCCTTAAGGAATGCCGTGTAAAGCGGTGGGCCGCGTACGGTATGTCACGCGTGGAGCCCCCCTCCTCCACCGTCACGCCAGCTGAAAGTGATGGTGGTACTTCGAATGACCAAACGTCCAATGCGGATGTTATAGACCTTGAGGCGGACGCTTCTAGGTCGGCCACGCCCATCCCCGACCCTTCCAGGCTCGACTCTGGTCTTGCTACAGGGACTACACCTGGCGACAGGGGCGTACAAGCGCATCGCACTAAGCACACAACCCCTAAGCCAATTTCAACGCCTTCTTCAAAAAAGGCGAAAGCGCCAACGGGGCCGCCGAAAACTTTGCCGGTTCCCTCCGATTGTTCAGATCCAAAGCCTTCCCCGCATCCGCAGCAGTGTCTTACGACTGGGCAATCAAAACAAACTAAGGGCGCTACTCCAAAACCTACACACGTTGAAGTCCGGGAGCCTGACGCTTCGACGATTTCCAAGGCCTCAGTAGGCCCGAAAACTACGGCTAGGCCTCTACCCGGAAAACCGACCGCTAGATCCCCTAGTGCCGCGGACGGTATTACAACTGCTGACAAATCATCTGAGCCTTTGTCTCACGATGATTCGGCGACTATGGAAAGTAGCATCGGAAGAATCGCCTTACTCCAGTTCCGCCTAAGGTTATGGGCCAAGCCACGGAAAAGATTTCGGCGGATTGGGTTCCCGATTCCGATGAGGCTTACTTAGACAGTCGAGAGCCTCTTTCCGACACCCTGAGAGGTTCCTTTCGACGCTGCAGTGCGTAGAACGTCGTTTCTCCTCGCGTAGGCCTGTTTGAGTCCTCTAAATGGACTACAGAAAAAGGTGAGGGTTGTATGGATCAGCTGGAGCAGATTATCCGTTCTTCTGATCATCCTCCCCCGAAAAGGGCTCGGGTAGACCCTAACCTCCAAATTCAGGAAGATCAGTCTCATGTTTTCCAATAAGAAGATGTGGTCCATATGGACACATATAGAGACATCTATAATGAAGAAGAAGAAGCTTCTTTTCTCGAAAACTATGAGGAAGATCAACATGATACTACGGCCAACTGGGAGGAAACCCAGCAGGAAAGTCAAGACCCTTGAACACAGAAAGATCAGGACACTGATGTTTTTTGCCTAGACTCTCCTCCGTCCACCCCGGCTCGCCAGGCCTCCCCTGTGGATGACCAAATGGCTTTCAACTCCATGTTGAAGAAAGCAGCTGAATACTTCAAAATTGCCACTCAAGAAGCGGTACCTGAGCAGGATTTCGTGGAGGATATTATTAAGGAAAAACCTCTGGCGAGTCAATCCATCCCCCTCCTTAACTCTGTTAAGCGACCGGTAGCTCCCTCATTGGTCTCACCTGCTCAGAAACGGGCAGTGAACCCGAGAGACGAAAAATTATTTCGACCTTCTCCTTCCGACCCTCTATATATCAAAGGGCACGCCATCCCAGACTCACTGGTAGTGACTACCACTCGAAAGAGGGCAGGGGTACCCCTTGCCACGGGAGAATCACCACGGACAAGGAGTCTAAGAGGTTGTATGCCCTGGGCAAACGTGTCACGTCAGCAGCTGCATACACCATTCAGGTTGCTAATAATACTACTCTATTAGCAAGCTATGCTGATGCCCAATGGAATTTGCTTCAGGAAGGCCTACAGGAGGTTCCTGAATCCGCCAGGACAAAGCTTCTCGCCATTGTTTTGGAGGGAAGACTGGTTAACCAGAATGTGGTGAAGAACACCCTGGACAATGCGGAAACTGCAGGCAGGTCTCTTGCACGAGGGACTCTACTGAAAAGACACGCATGGCTGCGTACATCAGGATTTAGACCTGAGACTCAGGCCTCCCTCATTAATAAACCCATTGAGGAGACTAACCTCTTCGGGAAAGCAGTGGACGAAGCGTTGGAGACAGCCAAGAAGTAGCATGAGACTATAAGGTCTTTGCATCAAATTACACAGAAACCCCCCTCCCAGAGGGGTAGTAACTCTCGGCGGTCCTTTCGAGGGCAAGCCCGTGCTGGTCAAGACAACTACGGCACGGGTAACTTCAACACAAATCAAACATCTGGAAGCCCCACTTACTACCCCTCAAGGGGTCAGAAACGCGGCAAAGGTAG
This sequence comes from Ambystoma mexicanum, assembly GCF_040938575.1. NCBI lineage: Eukaryota > Metazoa > Chordata > Amphibia > Caudata > Ambystomatidae > Ambystoma > Ambystoma mexicanum. The sequence continues at coordinate 1,547,248,657 of NC_090931.1, forward strand.
AGGCCCCAATCCTAGAGGAGCCACAGCCTTGGGTCAGAAATGACCACCAAGTCCAGGGGATAACTTCTGACCAGTGGGTCTTAAAGACAGTCGCCCGCGGTTATTGCGTGGAATTCGCCCGACCTCCACAGTTCAGACCGCTGCGCTCACGGCGCCTTTCACCGGGCCATCTGGAGATCCTGATCCAAGAGGTGGAAGCACTGCTGGGAAAGGACGCCATAGAAGCCGTCCCTATTCTTCAGGTAAACGAGGGTATTTATTCAGTGTACTTCCTTGTACTCAAAAAGAATCTCACCATGCGTCCTGTTCTAGATCTGCGCCCAGCGAACAAGTTTATAAAACCCCAGAAGTTTTGCATGGTAACACTGCAGGAGGTGATCCCATTGCTGAAACAAGGGGACTTCATGGCAACGTTGGACATGAAAGATGCATACTTTCATATTTCAATGTTGCCAGCGCACAGGAAATACCTAAGGTTCATGATCCAGGACAGGGACTACCAATTCAAGGTACTCCCCTTCGGCATCGTTTACCAAAGTCCTGGCAGTGGCAGCAACACACCTGCACAGACTATCAGTCCCAGTTTACCCTTACCTCGACGACTGGCTCATTATGGGGGACTTGTTCAACGCTTGTTTTTCGAACACCCAAAAAACAGATTTCCTCTTCAGCCTGGGTTTTTCAATCAACGAAAAGAAATCCAGCTTAGTCCCTAGCCAAGTAAAACAATTTCTGAGAGCGCTAATTCGGACAGAAGACAGTCTTGTCTTCCCTTCCAGCGAGAGGGTCCAGCTCTCTCAAATTCCTCAATATGTAGCCAGTCGGGAGGTGACGTCATGTATATACTTGGTTCCCCACGCGCGGCTGCGCATGCGTCCCATGCAAGAGTGGCTCAACAGCCAGTGGTGTCAGGCCAGCGGACAATGGGAAGGTCCTTTAGTTGTCTCGCCAGCCCTGGTTCTCTCTCTGCAGTGGTGGTCAAGAGAAAACCTCTTGAAGGAGAAGACCTTTACCACCCGTGCAGTGGAAGCCACTCTCACGACAGACGCATCTCTCATGGGGTGGGGGCTCACCTGCTTCAGTGTGTTCCCCTCAAGTAGCGTCCAATCATGGAAACTTACTGGAGCTATTAGCGGTGTTCAAAGCATTGAAAGCCTTTCAGGTGCAACTGCAAGGGAAGACAGTGCTGATCCTAACCGACAGCACTACAGCAGTGTATTACCTGAACAAACAGGGGGGCACTCACTCTCCAGGGCTATCCAAGCTGTCCCAAAACATTTGGATATGGGCTCTCAACCACAAGATGTTTTTGTTGTCCCAACATGTTCCAGGGGAACTCAATCTTCTGGCAGACGTACTCAGCAGAGATTTTCCTCTGCCAGAAGAATATGAATGGCGACTGCACGAAGACATTGTGTCCAACGTCTTCGTCGAATGGGGTTTCCCAGAGATCAACCTGTTCGCTACTCAGGAGAACGCCCAATGCCAAGACTACGCCTCCAGGTACCCCCAGTACCGATCTAAGGGGAACCGTCTCTGGATAACTTGGTCGGGGAAATTTGTCTATGCTTTTCCCCCCGACTCCCCTTCTAAACAAGATAGTGCACAAGATGCACCAGGAACCAGTTACTATAATACTGGTGGCGCCCATGTGGGCCTGCCAACCCTGGTTCGCTCACCTGATGGAAATGTCCCTCTCCCCACCAGTCAAGCTACCCTGCCCGTACAACATGTTGTCTCAGGACAGGGGGGGTACCCTACACCCATGCCCACACACTCTGAACTTAGCAACTTGGCTCCTGAGGTCATAGCGTTTGGACACCTGCAACTCCCTCAGAGGTGCATGGACATACTCAGGGAAGCGAGAAAACCTAATACACGTTATTGCTATGCCAGCAAGTGGAAACAGTTTGACATCTGGTGCAATTCCAAGGGCGTCAATCCCATCGATTGCTCACCCTCACACATTGTGCTGTACCTAACCCACCTGTTGGACACTGGGTTAGTCTTTAATTCCCTAAAGGTTCATCTGGCTGCCCTGACAGCCTACACCACATCACAACAAAAAGTATCATGGTGGAAAATACCAGTGATTAAAGCCTTTATGGAAGGGGTTAAAGGGATGGTCTAGTAAAAGTTTTTATTTAAAAAATAGATAGGCCACATAAAAAAAAAATACTAGCATCCTCCGTTTTAAAACTTCCTATGTAAAATTTTGAGCTATTCAAGCTCAAAATTCGAAAAAGCAAGCACAGGGGCGCAGCCATTTTGTGAAATGGAGGCCCTCCTGTGCTGGCTTTTGCTTTTGCGGCACTAATGAAGGAAAAGCCAGCCAGCTGTAGTAAACAAAGTCTACCGCTGGGTGGCTTTCCCTTCATTAGTGCCGGGACTCGGAGGACGCGGACCGGAGACCAGAGCAGGAAAGCTGCAGCTGAATCTCGGTAAGTGCTATTTATTTTTTTTACAAAAAATAAGCACTAGCTGCGGTTTTTTTTCTAAGTTTTCCGGGCTGGAGGAGCCCGGAAAACTTAGAAATAAAACCGCAGCTTTAAAAACGTATTTATGTTTGCGGTCGCTTTTGAAGCGACCGCAAACATAAATACAACGTTATTGTGTCGGAAAACGCTGCGGTTTTTCTTTCCAAGTTTCTCAGGCTCCTCCGGTTCGGAGGAGCCTGAGAAACTTGGAAAGAAAAACCGCAGCGTTTTCCAACACAACCGCGTGTGTTTCTGCCTGCTGTGGCTATCACTTTGGGTCTCTGGTGCTCCCAGGGGAGCATCGGAGACCCAAAGTGAAAGCCACAGCAGGCAGAAACACACGCGGTTATGTTTACATGCCGCGTAGTGTTTCTACCTGCAGCTGATTTCCCATTTGGGGCTCTCGGGCTCCCCGTGGGGAGCCCGAGAGCCCCAAATGGAAAAGCAGATTCAGGCAGACACAACGCGGTTGTTTTCCGCAATGCCGCGTTGTGTCTGCCTGAATCTGCTTTACCATTTGGGGCTCTCGGGCTCCCAGATTCAGGCAGACACAACGCGGTTGTGTTGGAAAACGCTGCAGTTTTTCTTTCCGAGTTTCTCAGGCTCCTCCGAGCCGGAGGAGCCTGAGAAACTTGGAAAGAAAAACCGCAGCGTTTTCCAACACAATAACGTTGTATTTATGTTTGCGGTCGCTTCAAAAGCGACCGCAAACATAAATACAACGTTTTTAAAGCTGCGGTTTTATTTCTAAGTTTTCCGGGCTCCTCCAGCCCGGAAAACTTAGAAAAAAAACCGCAGCTAATGCTTATTTTTTGTAAAAAAAATAAATAGCACTTACCGAGATTCAGCTGCAGCTTTCTTGCTCTGGTCTCCGGTCCGCGTCCTCCGAGTCCCAGCACAAATGAAGGGAAAGCCACCCAGCGGTAGACTTTGTTTACTACAGCTGGCTGGCTTTTCCTTCATTAGTGCCGCAAAAGCAAAAGCCAGCACAGGAGGGCCTCCATTTCACAAAATGGCTGCGCCCCTGTGCTTGCTTTTTCAAATTTTGAGCTTGAATAGCTCAAAATTTTACATAGGAAGTTTTAAAATGGAGGATGCTAGTTTTTTTTTTTTATGTGGCTTATCTATTTTTTAAATAAAAAATTTTACTAGACCATCCCTTTAAGAGGATTTATCCTCCCATCTCTCACCCAGCCCCTGGATGGGATCTGAATGTGGTTTTGACCAGGCTCATGGGAGCTCCCTTTGAGCCTATGCATAAAGCAAGTCTGAAAGACCTGACTTATAAAACAGCCTTCCTAGTGGCTATCACTTCTATCAGAAGGGTTAGCGAACTACAGGCTCTTTCTGTTTTAGACCCCTTTGTTACAGTCCACAAAGATAAGGTAGTTCTGCGCACACATCCCAGGTTTGCGCCTAAATTCATCTCGAAGTTCCATGTGAAACCAGTCAATCGAACTACACACTTTCTTCCAGAACCCTACTAACATGGCCGAAAGAAACCTACACATACTAGACGTGTGCAGGGCAGTCATGTTTTACCTGGAAAGAACTAAACCACTAAGGAAGACTAAACAATTCTTCGTTTCAGTGGCAGCTGGTAGAGAAGGGGATCCTGTCTCTAAATCAGCTATCTCAAGGTGGATTGTCAAATGCATCAGTTCTATGCAGAGGCAACCATCAATCTATGGTTCTATCCAGAGACACCCCCCAATCTTTGGTTCTGTACACAGCCAACCCCCAATCTACAGTTCCATCCAGGGCCAACCCCAATCTACAGTTCTCTCCATAGCCAACCCCAATCTACACTTCTCTCCAGAGCCAATTCCCAGTTTATGGTTCTCTCCTATCAGGTCCCAGCGTCAGAATACTGCAGGAGCAGACGAATAGCCCACCAGATCCCCCAAACTAGTTCACCCAGCAGTTAATTGCAACAACTACTGAGCTGACTGGACCGGGTGAAAAGGGGAAGTGGATAAAATAACAAATAGTCCGGATTCCTCCGGTTCCCTTGAACTCCAGGAGTTCTCAATTTCAGGAATATCTGCAGTAAATGCATATCGGGTTAAATTACATTTTAATATTAACTAGAACTTTAGTAAATTACTCCCTCATTTCCCCCCTTGATTACCTGACTGCCTCCACCCTAAGCTGGGAGGCAATGTCTGAAAAAATGAAGTTTTTCTTGTTAAATTACTAGACTGTTCTCTGTTGCTGTTTTACTCTCTGCTGCTTACAAAAACCTATGCACTCAAGTCCAAACTATTAAGCACACCTTTAAAACCTTACTGCTTCAGTTTATATAATTGCAGAGATCTTCTTAGAATTGTATTTCCTGGCTCACTTTCTGGTTCAATTAAATATAATAAATGTATCTATAGTTTCTGTGTTTGTCTTTACTCATTATACAACAGTTAATTTTAAAAGTCTCTTAGAATGAGTTCATTGCGTGGCTTTGCCGTATTTCTCTTAAATAAATCCTTTACACGCTTGCAAAATGCTGCTTGTAACTTGTTTTCAGTTTAGTTATCCACTAATAGACGCTTCGTCTCATGTTGAAACTAGAATGCGTCACTCTACAGCGCTTCATTGTAAATGCTTGCTAAGGACGCGTAACATACGTTTATATTTTTACAGCATGCCACGCCAGACTTATTACTTCTTTCCTTTGTCGTCTGTTCAATTAGATAAATAGGCAAGCCGAACGCTGTCTATTTCATCTGCATGCCATTGAAGTTCAAAGGAACTTGAGAACGGCATCTCTTCTCTCTTTCCGACGCACAGACATGGGTTGCCGGGTTCTTTACTCGAAACGCGACTCGACTGGATAACGAACTCGTGTATGAACAAAACAACTAAGCAATGATCAATGCTTAAACGCTTAAGGCCTTACTAATGCGTACCCGTTCGCAACAAAAATAAACAAGTGACGTCCATGTGCGTTTCACCACATTCTTGCTGCTTGGAATAAATGCACCAATGGATACTTTTAACTTGCAAAGCTACAATTAACTTATGTTGACACGTGCTGCTCAGTTTTCACATTTTCACTCATCCACAACTATTCAGAAATAACATTAAAGTTCATTCACTTCCATTTTTCATGAAATAACTTAAGAAGAATTTCTTTTGAGCGTTTAATCTTTAAGTTGTTCAGTCATATCTGAATGCTGTTCTCTGGCATTTTCTAAGTTGTCTTCAGACTGCAGTTTCTTTGTTTTCTCATACCTTTCTCTGGAGCTTCAAAGGATGAGACCTCTTCTGATAAGATCTTGAATGAAAGGCAGTTTACAACCTCTCCTGAGGTTCCAAATTCCATCACAATAGTCTCCAGGCCAATCACTGTTTTGCAGGAAGTTGTCCATCTTGTACTGGGACAATAGGAGCTGGCTGAAATTATTATTAAGGAAAATGGTATTCACAACCAATTCAGCCCTCCCAAGCCACAACAACTTTTAATGCCACTAAAGAGTACCTATACCATTGGCTCCTGTTAACTGGGGACCTGACATCTCCAGAACCAATCTATGGTTCTCTCCCGAGCCAGCCCCCAATCATCGGTTGTATGCAGAGCCACTCCCCATTCTATGGTTCTATCCTGAGCCAACCCCCAGTCTACGGTTCTCTCCAGAGCCAAACCCCAATCTATGGTTGTATCCAGAGCCACCCCCAAACATTGGTTCTTTCCAAAGCCAACCCTCCATCTATGGTTCTTTCCAGAATCAACCACCATCTACAGTTTTATCCAGAGCCAACCCCCAATCTATGGTTCTATCCAGAGTCACCCTCCGATCTATGGTTCTGTCTAGTGCCAACCCCCAATCTATGGTTCTATCCAGGGTGAACCCCAATCTGCAGTTCTCTCCAGAGCCAACCCCCAATCTATGGTTCTGTACAAAGCCAACCCCCAATCTATGGTACTCTCCAGACCCACCCCCCCCAAATTCTCTCCCGAGCCAACCCCCAATCTATGGTTGTATCCAGAGTCCCCCCCCCTATCTATGGTCGTATCCAGAGGCACCCCCAATCTATAGTTCTATCCAGAGCCAACCCTCAACCTATGGTTCTGTCCAGAATCAACCCCAATCTACGGTTCTATTCAGACTCACCCCTAAATCTACAGCTCTCTCCAGCACCAACCCCCAATCTACGGTTCTATCCAGATCCACCCCCCAATCTAATGTTCTCTCCAGAGGCACCCCCAATTTACGGTTCTCTCCAGAGCCACCCCCAATCTACGGTTCTCTCCAGAGACAAACCCCGAAATATGGTCGTATCCAGAGGCACCCCCCAATCTTGGTTCTATCCAGAGACAACCTCCAATCTATGGTTCTCTCCAGAACCAACCCCCAATCTACGGTTCTAGCCAGATCCACCCCCAAATCTACAGGGTTCTATGCCATTTCATTGACACCCGTTTTTTCGATGGGTCTTTTTACTAAATTATTTTGCAGAAAAAACTCATTGAAGTTTTTTTACCATTATTTTTCTGTTGGGGAAACGCCCCCAAACGCCACATCTACCTATTCTTTGTTAGTCCCGACCCCCCCAACCCTTTATATGGCCTTTCCAACCCCCCAAAAAAATGCAATTAGTTTTTTCAGCAAAAACATTTCATAAAAACCAACCCCCAATCTATGGTCCTATCCAGAGCCACCCCTCACCCCCAATGTATGGTTCTCTCCACAGACAACCCCCAATCTACGGTTCTCTTCAGAGCCAAACCCCAATCAATGGTTGTATCCAAAGCCACTCACCAATCTATGGTTCCATCCAGAGCCACCCCCCAGTCTACAGTCTCCAGAGCCAAACCCCAATCTACGGTACTCTCCAGAGAATTTTTTTTACTATACATTTGAATTTGATATGAGTTTATTGTGTCCAAAATGTACTTCAGATTAAGGCTTAAACAAGCTATATCTTTTGTATTTTTGTATAATATCTTTCTTTTGACTTTTCTGTGATAAACTTGTGGTGAAGCAGGATTCATACCAAGGTATTAAATATTCATTATAATTTGCAATGCACCATTAAGCAGAGAAAGAAGCATACCACTAGGTGTGTTCTCATTATTATGTTTTTAAATTATTACATAATTTGCTCAGCAAGTTTTATTGATCTCTTTTTATTCCAAAGACATGAGAAGGCTGAAAATAGTTTATTTTGTTAATATTTAGGTTTCAAAATTATATTTTATATGGAGAAATGTAATCTGGTGGGCAGGACTGAATGGATTCCGTAGGATCCCGCGGTGTGTTAGTGGCAAACCGGGCTAGAAGACACAGCTCTGCACTGGGTCTGTTTATTTTTAGGTTTTAAAATAATACCTACATGCTCTGCTTTTTTTTCTTCAGAAAATGGAATCATCACCGAACCCGAGAGCCTGAGAGAATGTGCGTACTCCGATCAGAGCTTTATGAAGCGCTCCGAACTCATGGCACACATGGAGATCCACGCCAGGGAACGTTTCGCTGAGAGGCCTGCTCTAACCATGCACCAGAGATCCCACATTAGTGAGAAACGCTATAAATGTGCAGAGTGTGATACCTTTACCAGGAGCTCACATATATGTCTCCATCAGAGAATCCATACAGGGGAGCAACTGTACCAGTGTAAAGAGTGTGGGAAAAGCTTTGATAAGAGCTCATATCTATACAGGCATCAGAGAATCCATACAGGGGAGCGACCTTACCACTGTAAAGAGTGTGGGAAGAGCTTTTCTGAGAGGTCACATCTCTACACCCATCTGAGAATCCATACAAAGGAGAAGCCCTATGAATGCACAGCGTGTAAGAAAAGCTTCAGTCACTCCTCAACCCTGATCCACCATCAGAGAATCCATACAGGGGAGAAGCCCTATGAATGCACAGAGTGCAAGAAAAGCTTCAGTGACCCCTCTACCCGGAACAGGCATCAGAGAATCCATACGGGGGAACGACCGTGCCAGTGTACAGAGTGTGGGAAAAGATTTGCGAAGAATTCAGATCTGTACAGGCATCAGAGAGTCCATACAGGAGAGAAGCCCTATGAATGCACAGAGTGCAAGAAAAGCTTCAGTCACTCCTCATCCCTGATCAACCATCAGAGAATCCATATAGTGGAAAAGCCCTGTGAATGCAAGAGTGCAAACAATGTTTCAGTCACTCCACAACCAGGATCTAGCATCAGCGAATTCACACTTTGAGAACACCTTTGAGTGTACAGAGTGAAATTAAAGCTTCAGTAAACCCTCAACCCTGAGCATGCTTTGCAGTGTTCATGCCAGAATGTATTACAGTTTCATAAAATAACAAATTCTAGGGTATGTCAGAGGTGCCACATGAGGAAACCCTCAGAGGCTGCATCTTCACCATCATCAGAAGATACATTCTGGCAACAAGTGCCAGAGGGCACGGTGTGTGTCACGTACTTTAACCCTTTGACTGGTGAAACCACAGAAAGGCCCCCATACTGCTGGTATAAAAAATATCCTTAGAGTTTCCCAGGATTCGAGGGGCGACACATCCTCCTACCCCTGCCTCAAATCTATTTTAAAGCCCACTCTTTGGGACATGGATACATGCCCTCAGGGCACTTAAAAGGTCCATCATGCATGACACCCAAGAAGATATCAGCGATGGCACCTCAGTGCTGAAACTTCGTACATCAGTAATGTACTTGCCGAGGTCTTATCGCTCTGTATATCAGGTGTGTGGTCATGCAGCAGCAAAGGGGGCAAGTTAAATCCAACGAAATCCGATCTGCAGGATTGGAAACTGTGAACTGGACACAGTAAGATTAAAAGGTACTGAGTCGCTCCCACTTAATATGCAGAACATTATCCCAGCATGTCCTGGCTTGGGTCCCTTCCCACTTTGAATGTATTTAAATCAGAAACTGACGAGTAGATCTTACATGGGAAGAAATGTAAACAGTAAAATAAATAAAGACAGAAGATGTAGAAAAATCATTGTAAGAAAATGAACCAACGGAAAAGACAATGGGACGCAGCACAGGTGTAGTGGAAAATACTAAGAACTAGTACAAAGCTGGTCTGCTGATTAGCAATTAACACATGAATCATAACAAAAAGGGCAACTCGAAATGTAAGCATAAGATCAGTCATGATTACACAAGATTGTTTACATTAAATAATTATAATATTCTGTCATAGAGCTCTGAAAACGCTGCATGCCTTGTGTCTGAATGTAGAGCTGTCACGGCAGGCGGATTGTGTACAGCTACTCCACAACATAGACACAGTAACAGTGCCCACCATGGCCAGGACATATAAATACCAAAAAGTACTGTTAAAATGTGTTGGGAAATGGACACTGTAAGTAAAATAATTGGTGCCAAGAGATGGGAAGCTCCTCCATGCAACGATAGAGAGGAACATGAAATGGCAGGATACACAATGGGAATCATTCTAAATGTGAGTCACAAAGACAAGTAGCAGCGATGAAGAAGTTTGATGCAAGTAGGAGAAAGGGTTGAAGGACTAATGGCAACTTCACAGGCACGCTTAGTTCTGGGACGCACATATAAGGCGTCAATATGAGACTCTCAAGGTTTAGTATTAGGATCTTATGGGATCTGACAGCTGCGAATTGTGGCAAAATGGAACTCGTACATCTCTAGAAATCTAGGAATAAACTTGAAGACCTGATCTTACTGAAAGTTGACAAAGTATTTTTTAGAAGAGCAAAAAAGAATGAAAGTTACATTGAGTTCTATGGTGCACATTAGATGTTATCAGGGGATGCCACTGTCCTTGTCTGTTACCTTGTGTGTGTTCCCCAACTTGTTTCCTCTTATGCTTTTCTTTTTTCTGCCTCCACTGTAACCCCTCCACTTTGAATTAAAGAGAAATGTATAGAAAAATGTTGTCGACCTAATTGATGATGTTAGATTAAGATCATGAAAGTATGGTAGCTTTTATTACCTATGATTGGAAATTAATCACTGTATATAATATCCTTTTGTCGCTGTCTACTGTTTAAAGGAAGAGAAATGTAGAAAAAGCAGAATTGTTTTAATCATTTATCGTCTGCATGAAGCGAGTGATGACTATAATATCCCAGGGGATACAATCAGGCAAGTAGCTCTGATCCTGACCCGGTGCTCCTCATGAGATGTAGCAATCCCACCAGACCACAGCGGGGCAGAACTTGATGTGACGTTCTGATGCCTGCATTACTGAAAGTGGCATGAGCTGCTAGGTCTAGGTGCTGTGCTCCCACCTGCTTCTTCCATCCTCGTGTAGACGGACACCCATAGACTCCTGGGTGCAGCGGACGCCGGCGCCCAGTGAACACATCCACAGATCCACAGGTTGACAATTTGTGGGCCCCTAATATTAAGTGAAAATTTAATTCTGCTTTTGAATCTTTGCAACGCCATTTGTAATGAAATCATGCACAAAAGGTCAACAATTATTGGTTAGCTCTCAGACCAAGTAGCTGGCTTGCATCCCAACCACTAATATTTACTTTCCATCCTAAGCGGTGGCTTTGGATCCATTGGTGGTGAATAAGATTACAGAATAACCCTACAGGCAAGGCTTGGCTGTAGAAGACATGTGATATTTGATGGGTGTGATTCCACACTATACAATACATCCCAAAAGAGGTGTGATTTGATAGAGCTTCCTGAATCCTTTGCGAGCAGATTCCACGCAGGACAGTGTTCAACAGGACGATTGACTATTGTGAAGCGAGCAGATGGAGCCAGACATTTGCTGATGGGCTTTTTCATCTACACTGTGCCTCTAAAATTGCCATTCGGCCATGTTTTCAAAATTTAATTCTTGCCTCTATATTTTTGCTGCAGATAGGAGCGCTACACCTGATGCAAGAGAGTCAGAGCTCTGTGCTTAGAGCTAGATAAATCACTTTCCCTGATCACGTGACATGTTTACTATTGGGCAGCGATATAGGTGCAGGCCTCTCCCCAGAACATCCAGGAATCAATGCTCATTGCCCTTGTGTTGATGATTAGCACTAAATGTTATCAATCATTTCCCCACACATGTTTATCACTAAAGCAACAAGTATTTACATTTGCAACATATTGCCTAAATGCATTAATGAGGAAAAACTCAAAACAATGTTTTGGATGAGGTTTGTTTGGTAAACTTTAACAGCAGCAAAGCAGTGGATTTACATTGGAAGGCCCCCATCAGACCAACGTCCCAATTCCAAAGTCACCCCCCTCCCTCCAGGTCTCAGCTTATGTAGATTTTCTAGTACATTGAAGCGACGCAAGGAATTTGGGAATTTTCAACTCAATTTAAGGAGGTTCCCCTGCCTTCACAATTATCTTCAAAGGGTCTCCACTTATAACCTATCCATTCATGTTAGTCCAGATACTCTCTTATTTGTCTAAACGTAAATATAGCTCGGTGCTCAGTATGAATGTATTTATAGCCCTCGCTGAGCCTCCTTTTGAAGTTCTGCCATCTTGTGCTGAACTAAATTAAGCAGCGTGAGCATGGTTACATAAACAAGCTATTGTGCAGCAACTAATGAGTGAGCGAACAGATACACATTTCTGAGTGCCAACATGGAAATCCCTATAAGCAGACCACATATTTAAAATGGATCATTCTAACTAAACTAGGCCAGTGCAAGATTACGTGGCCTAATCTTAGACTCATACAATATTTCATAATTTTTTTATTCTCTTCAGTTTACCAAATATGTCATCCTAACATTCTTCTGGATGGGAAGTGTGAGAATACTGATGGTATTCTCACTCCTGAACCCCTTGGATCCTCTACGCAGGTGGCCAGGGAAAGGCCATCGCTATTGGATCCTGACCCTGGGGGCAAAGAAGCAAGGGAGGATCACCTGGGTGGAGGATCCTTGGGAACTAGGAGTGGGGTACCTTTGGGTGAGACATGGTATCCCGTTTTTCCTAATGAAAACCAACCAAACCCTGCCCAACCGTTATGGGCTATTATAAATCAGCTCCCCTCATTTCTCCACCATTAACTCTTGACAGTACTGGGATGAAGAAGAGTCAACTAAGAGCAATGAAGACTATGCTTTTTTACCACTCTATTACTGGTACAAGGAAGAGGCTTACTAAGAGTAGTGAAGTTCAGGAATGTCCCTTTAATTGTGGTCAGGCAAAGTGGAACAGTCATCCACACCTGCAGCCTGTTAAAGGACGGCAAGTGTACAAATGGAGCCCAACCCAGTGTGAAAGGGAATGACAGAAGAAGGACCAGAAGTCTGGTGCAGGAAGCAGAGGACCCTCTAGCCTGGTGTGGGAGTGGGGACTCCCTGGAGCAGAGCAGGAAAGGTGTAGGAAGCCATGCTGGGAGGCTGCCCCTTTCCTTTCAAATCAACATACTTGTTCCCCTGTGGTGGAGGACCACCCCAGGAGTGTCTGAGGGGCAGGAACTGGAGCCCTGACACTGAAGAGAGAAGGCTGTGTTATTCGCGCTGCAGAATCAACTTTCAAAGCGACAGCTGAGTTTCTGGAAATGGAGAAACCCGGAGCGCGTGTGTGAATTTGAACGTTTCTTGAAATATTTTCACACGTTTTCAAAAGTCTCAGAACGCTGAACAAACTAATTAAAGTGAAACGAACGAAGAAGTCACTTACCCATGGTAACTTTACTTCCTCCCACGTATTCCTCAATTTATGATATTTCCATATCCAGCTTCAGCTGCTTCGGAATTATTTTCCAGCAGAGGGCGCTGTGCGTCGATGTCAGTCGACTCAATGTCCCTCAGAGGCCTCCGTCTCGATGTCGACATCATCGATGGGATAAAGCGCGTGCAGTGACCGTTGGCTTCAGTTCCGTTTTTAAAGCATGTATAGGCTATCCTACACCCGAAAGTTACTTCTCCTGAAAGAGCGAATACTGCAATAACATGGAAAAATCTACTGCGGGCAGGGTTGGGAGGGGTGTTGAGGAATACGCAGGAGTCACAGCCTGTCGAAAGAACGTTATCATTGGTAAGTAACTTGTTCTTTGAATGGATTCTGTCCTCCCACGTATTCCTCATTTTATGATAAACTCCCAAAGCAGTGTATGTATTCCTGGAGGAGGGAGTCTAGAAATGTTCAGACTCCTAATAATTTAGGAGTTCGTTCATAGGTCTGTGTGCACAGAATGTAGCACTGCCTTTCCAAATAAACCTTCCCGGCTTGAGGAAGAGTACAGATTCTAATGTTTGGTAAAGGTTTGTACGGACGACCATGTGGCTGCCGCACAAATATCTCTAATAGGGACACCCCTCTATAATGCAGAGAGGTAACCATGTCCCTGGTTGAATGAGCTCTAAGACCCACTGGGGGATCCTTTCCTGCTAATCTCTAGCATTCAGATATTCCCAAAATAATCCATCTTGACAAGGTTTGTTTGGAAATTGCCATACCCAACTTGGGGCCTGTGTAACCTACAAAACGTTGGTCACCGTGTCCTGGAGATGTAAAATGTCAGTGCGTGCCTTGGATCAAGCCAGTTCAACCTCTCCTCTTCCTTTCTTTCCAGGATGAGGAGGAGGATAAAATTAAAGTAAAATTATTTTCTGAGTTAATTGGAACTCGGACACAATCTTAGGTAAGAAGGTCGGTTTAACCTTAAAGACCACCTTGTCCTTATAGAAGATTGTATAAGGAGACTTGCAGGACAAGCCCTGAAGTTCACTCACTCTTCGGGCTGATGTAATGGCCACTAAAAGGATGGTCTTTAAGGTTAATAACCTTAAAGACAGGTATGGATAGGCTCAAACGGAGCACACATTAGACATCTCAATACCAGGTTGAGGTCCCAAGTTGGGACTTGAAATGGGACTGGGGGAAATGTGTTTGTCAGTCCTCTTAAGAATTGTATCACAAGGGGAATCTTGAAGAAAGATACCTTTTCAGAGGAGCGCTTAAAAAACGAGAGAGCTGCAAGATACCCCTTGATTGTACCAACCTGGAGGCCCAAGTTGGCCAGGTGTAATGAGAATGAAAAAAACCATAGGTGTACTGCATGTAAAAGGATCCACATTCTTATCCCTGCACCAGCTGCAGAATTTGTTCCAACGGCAGCGGTACCTCTCAGAAATCATGCGTGAAGGTTGAGAGTCTCGACCTCTGGATGGAGAACCCGACTCTCTCTCTCTCTCTCTCTCTCTCTCTCTCTCTCTCTCTCTCTCTTTCTCTCTCTCTCTCCCCCTCTCTCTCCCTCTCTCTCCCTTTAGAGAGAGAGAGGGAGAGAGAGAGAGAAGTTCCTCTTTTTTTGGAAGACGTATTGGAGTGCAGACGGACATGTCCAGAAGGTCCGGGTAGCAAAACAGAAAGGTGATGGCTGGAAGGTTTTGAATTAATCATAACCACGAGCAAAGCCCTGGGCAACCCTCCAGACCATTGTTTTTCAGCCTGCCAAGCCATTTCAGAAGGGGAAAAACCATATGCAAATCAGGCTTGGTGTTACCCCAAAAAGGACAGTCCAGCCCGAACTGCTAGGTCACATCCCTTCTGCACGAGACCACAAGCATCCCCAGACATGTGTCAGCCTTGTTGGGCGTCATCAATGAGGAGTAGCTTGGGTCTCTAGGCCTGGCAGACTCAGGACCCACGTCTGGGCATACCCGTACCACTCGGGGTGACTTTAGCAAAACAGTAAGGTGATGGCTGGAAGGTCCGGGTACCACGTCCTCCGGGCCCAATCCGGAGCAATTAGTATCATGGATTTCCTGAACCTCCTCAACCTCCTGATGACTTGAGGAATGACGGATACTGGAGGAAACGTGTACAGGAATGGAAACTCCCAGTCCACTACAAATGCGTCCTCTAGAGCTCCGCTTAGGGGAAATTTCCTTGAGCAGTACTGTTTGCACTTCCGGTTAAAAACGGCCGTGAACAGATCCACTTGGAGGGTTCCCCAAAGGGTGAAATCTCTTGAAGGACTTCCTGAGCTGGTTCCCACTTGTGGGAGACTGTGCTCTGCCTGCTCAGAGCGTCTGCCGCTGTGTTCTCCTCTCCGGCTAGGTTAACTGCCGATAGAGAGATTCCTTCTTGGATTGCCCAGTACCAGAGCTGCATTGCCTCTCTGCACAGTGGTAGTGACCCTACACCTCCTTGTTGAGGTAGTACATGGCCACTGTGTTGTCCATTATTATCAGGATGTTCTTTCCCCGTACAGAGGGTAGGAAGGCCTTCAGCGCTACCCTGATTTCCCTCAACTCCACCAGGTTGATATGTAGTTTGGGCTCTGATGGAGACCAGCAACCAATTGTCAGGTCATTGGTATGGGCTCCCCACCCTGTGATGAGCCATACGTTACTACTTTATCTCTGGGCATGGTTGCCAAAATGGTTCTCCCTTCAAAATGGTGTCCTCACAGGCCCACCACAGGAGATCCTGAACGACTCTGTTTGGAACCTGAAGGAGATCTGACATCCTACCTGAGAATTGAGACCATTGAGTCCTGGGAGCCCACTTGAGGGATATCATTCGCAGGTGCGCTCTGGCACCAGAAAAATGCAGGATGCCATGAGGCTGAGTGTCAGGATACTGTCAGGATTAGTCCTGCGAATACTAAGGCAGCGAATATGGCAAGGGAAATGTGCACATAGGAACAATGACTCATGTATGCTAGAAGCCAGGAGTGCAAACAGAGTGTGATTTTAAACCCAATATATGAAAAGGGATGTGGGGTAAGCACCTGACCGCGAGGAAAGTCGGCAAGCGCCTTACCCCCAATTGCTGTTACAGGTACTGACAGCGCTAAACCCACGTGGAGGGCAAGCAATGACAGGATCTGTGAACTAACACTCTGATGGAATCAAATAAGGGAACTAAAGAACTGTACTCACAAGGACGAGATATACCTCTTGAATGTCAGCTAGCCCACGAATCCTGTTGATGAAACTGGGACCCCGAGAGGCTAGAACAGCAATGGGAGAAGTAGGAAGGTCCAGAGGGCAAGGGCTGTAGGTTGCCAGGGAGAGGTAGACTGTAGAACAGGGGGCCCAAGAGGACAAGGGCTGAAGGTAGCCGGAGCGAGGCAGGCTGCAGGGCAGGGAGCCCAGAGGACAAGGGCGGAGGCTGGAAGGCAGCAGAGCGTGATCCGCTGTAATGTGGGGAGCCCGGCAGGGCAAGGGTGAAGGCTGGAAGGCAGCCGAGCGTGATCCGCTGCAGAAAACTAAATACCTAAGTTGAAATAGTGATAACAAATAGTGAGGAAAACATAAGCATTCACACAGGAGCTAGCTAACAACCGCACACCACACCTAAAATCAAAAGGGAAAATAAATGCAGAAGAGCTAAGGAAAACCTGGAATGGATCCCAATAGAAGTAAGGATCAGGAGCAGGGAAAAAGCTAAATAACCAATGCAAACTTTTCCCTACCCCTCCAAGGAAAAGACAGGAAACTAAACTAAGAGGAAGGCTAAGGCAAATGGGTAACAGCAGCAAAGGACAGAGTCAAAGAAATATAGAACACAGACAAACTGGGCTGCATCTAAAAGGGGAAAGCACTGAGAAATGCTGCCTGCAAACAGAGGAAGACAAAAAGGGAAATCAAGGGAGCAGAAATCAATTAGCTCATGAATCCGAAATTCAGGGCGGAGGAAACAAGAAAACAGGAACAAGAAAGTAGGTACAAAAGGCAAGGAACAAGGAACCAGGGACTAGTCAAAACAGGAACACTGCAGACGATGACCAGCGCTGGACTGAAGTGAGACTGAGGCTTTTAAAGCTGTTAACGAGCACACGCCTCAGGTGTGCTGACTGCTGCACCTGCAGCCACAGGTGTTGCCTATCCTCCACCCAACCTTGTCCTGCAAGGGTGGAGGTGGAGCAGTGGGCCAGGCATTCTGGGAAGCACAGTCATTTGGTTAAAGAAGCATGCTGGCTGCCAAAAACCTGGAATGGATCCGGAAGGGAAGTAGTTTGGAAAATAGGGATTTAGCGCTCCCAGTTCATTGCAGCACTGTGGCATTAGGTTCGGAGGAAATGTCCAGCAGGGAATAAGCCCCAAAACATGCCCCCAAGTGGCGGGAACGGGAGCGAAGGGAGCGAGTCGTGACACTGAGCAACCTGAGAAAGCCGAAGGCTAGGACACGCTGAGCACTCTGGAATTTGGTGACCTTTGCTGAATGTCTTGAGTCCTCACATCCGGTGGCGAGGCTTTTCCCAGGGATGCATACAGGACTGCTCCAATGAATAGGAGCTGTTGAGATGGTATCATGTGAGACTTCTTGAAGTTGCGGGAGAAGCCCAGTCTGTGAAGGGAGTGACAGGTGGAGCTGAGATGTTCCAGGGCCTGTTTGGGGGAACTGGCCCTGATCAGCCAATCGTCCAGGTTGGGGTAGACGTGACTCCCCCTCTCCTGAGACTCGCTGCCACTAACGCCATCAGTTTGGTGAAAAACCTTGGGGCGGAGGTCAGCCCAAATGGCAGAACTCAAAACTGATGAGAACTGGCAACGGTGAACCTCAGGAACTGTCTGTGCTTGTGATGGATTGGCACATTAAAGTAAGCATCCTGGCGGTCCAATTCTACCATCCAGTCCTGAAGTTGGAGGGCCTGAAGGATCTGAAAAAGGGTAACCATCTTGAACTTGTCCCTCCTGGGGAACTTGTACAAGTCTCTTAAATCCAACAAGATGGGTCTCAAGCCTCCATCCTTTTTTTAAACGATAAAGTACGGGGAGAACCAACCCTTGTTCGTCTCCACTACAGGTACTGGCTCTATAGCACCTTTCTCTAGAAACTGAGGAGTAAAAGCGAAAGCACCTACCCCACCAAGGTGCGCCGGTGGGGTGGTTTTGTGTCTGTCTAATATCAGCTAAGAAAGAAATTGGAGTCAACAGCTACCCTAGTCATTGACGCTTTCAGTAGGATGCTAATTAAGAGGTCACAGTGGAGCTAATTTAGCACATATCAGTTAGCTCATAACATAAACACGAAAGGATAAAGATATCTTTTTTAAGAGGTCACAGTGGAGCTAATTTAGCACATATCAATTAGCTCATAACATAAATCAGACAAGTTTTTCATACTGCCATAACAATTGCAGTATATGTAATCATAATCACTAATGTTGTACTAACCCACCGATGCGTACAATTACTGCATAACTTTATACAAACAAATTGTTTTTCTTGTGCCAAGGATGGCATACTTCACCTTTCGACTCTTGTAAAGGTTTTTTACTTGTGTAAATCTAATAAATCTCATTCTTCAATGTTTGAAAAAGATATCTTTATCCTTTCATGTTTATGTTATGAGCTAATTGATATGTGCTAAATTAGCTCCACTGTGACCTCTTAAAAAAGATATCTTTATCCTTTCGTGTTTATGTTATGAGCTAACTGATATGTGCTAAATTAGCTCCACTGTGACCTCTTAATTAGCATCCTACTGAAAGCGTCAATGACTAGGGTAGCTGTTGACTCCAATTTCTTTCTTAACTGTTGCCTTACCCTCTGGAGTCAAGCCCCCTGAGAAAAAAAGAGGGTTCCCTGCCTTATCCTATACACTGTCTAATATCAGCACCAAGAGACTTTGCTGCCGCTTTAGAGGTCTTCAATTTATCCAGGCTCTCGTCAGCCTTGTTACCAAATAAATGTGTGCCATCAAAGGGCATGTTAAGAAGTCTGGATTGCACACCTGGAGCAAAACCGGACTTTCTTAACCAGGCAAATCTGCGCATCACTGTAGTAGCCGCCATGGACCTGCTGATGCTGTCAGCAGTGTCGAGACCAGTCTGCAGGGATTCACACATTGCATCTTTCCCATCCTTGACTATATTTAAAAATCCATCTCTTTCCTCCTCTTCGGGGATATGATTAGCCACCATTGCTACATATTCCCAGATAGTGTGAGTGAATCTGGCCAATGTGCACATAGCATTTGCTGACTTTAGGGTCATACTCCTGCAGAGCAACCTTTCTTGGCCAAAACGTTGTAACCCTTATCTCTGTCTGGAGGAATAGTCAGGTAAGCGTTCCGTTTCAAGGTTGATGTGGCAGCGTCTACCACTAAACTTTCAGGAGTTGGATGCTTTGTCAAGTAACTGGGGTCACTACTGGACGCCCTGTATTTTGATGTTAAATTTTTTGTTCACTGCCGGAATCAATTCTGGCGTCTCCCAATTTTTACTCACTCTACTTTGCAATGCCACATGAAAAGGAAGAATAGGATCCTCCTGGGGTCCTTTTTCTAGGATGTCAGTCAGATCATCCTATTCATATATTGGTGTGGATGTTTTCCGCCCCATATATTCTACCACACTGGACATTAAATGTCTATAAAACCCTTCAGCATGGTCAGTAGGGTCCGGTCTCCCAAACTCAAATTCTGGGGACGTATCTAGTGCACTTGCATTTTGCCAAGACTCCTGTATGTTATTTATCCTTGATTCCTCTGAGATCAAAGGCTCAGGGACCCCTGGTGTTGCATACTGAAGACCAAACAGTCGTGAATCATCTGAAGAATGTTCTGCTTCCTCATAAATCAAAGAAAGTGACTCAAAGAAGTCCATTCTTGGTAATGGTTTATACACCTTTTCTATGATCCTCAATGGCGTTGATAGTGGCGCCAAAATCTTCAACACCATCGGTGTCAAGGACTTGTCTGACACTTTCGGTGTCAAGGACTTGTCTAACGCTTTTCGCATCGAGGACATGTCATGGTTTGATGAGGAGTCTTTCGGTTTCGATGGCGTTGATGACTTCTTCCTCGTGGAAGATTTGCCGTCCAGGCCCAAGGGCACACAGCTTTTGCCCTTATCCTTTTTCTTGTTGAGTTTTTTGACCTGGGCATGGCTTTCATACGTTTTCGAGGGCGTCAAGACCGCATTCTCAAAAAATGTGCATCCTTTTTATTCTGAACTTCTCCCACTCAGCTGGAGAGGCTAATTCCGTCAGGCATTTAACCCGTTTTGGGGGAGGAACTTGATGACTAAGACAGCGACCTATGGTGCCTTTCCCTCGAACGTTGTGAAGATTACAAGTGGTGAGAACCACTGCATGATCTCGATGTCTTTTTATGATTTTCCTCTTCGCTCTTTCAGTGATTTTGCCGTCATCGATAGGCAGGCCTTACAGTCGAAGGTAGCGTGAGAGGAACTGAGGCACCACAGACACACCCGATGGGGGTCCGTAAGGGACATCTTCGCCCCACAATCTTGGCACTTAAACCAAGATCTCAGAGTCGAAGTCATCGATGATGATGATCCAATTTTTAAGAAATCTACTCGAAGATTCTCAATAGGGAACCGAAGCGTAATGCATCAGAAACGATAACTTCCGCAGAAAAACGAACCTGAATCCAATGGTCGCTGCGCGTGCATTATACCATCGATGACATCGGCATCGAGACGGAGGACACCGAGGGACATCGAGTCGACCGACATCGATGCATAGCGCCCTCTGCTGGAAAACATTTCCGAAGCAGCTGAAGCTGGCTATGGAAATATCATAAGATAAGGAATATGTGATAGGACACAAACCATTTGAAGCTTATATTTGTGAACTCTTGTGATGCGCTTCGTGTGTGTGTAGTGTCTTTGTAAGAAAGGGAGATGTGTTGTGATGTGCTTGTAAGTGTATGTGGAAGCTTGTGATGTCACGTGGAATGTTATGGTGTGGATCAGAGAATGTTGGTGGTGAGGGTTCCAAGCCCAGTCAGTTAGAGAGCCCCTACCCGGGTGATAGGTGCCAGTGTTTTATTCTATACTAAGAAGATGTTAAATGTTAAAGGTATTTGTACCGCGCACCGTCAACAACGGAATTGGTCCCCAGGCGCTCTGGCAGATCTGTAAACGATATGGTGGGATGGGTTAGTAAGGTGAAGAGGGAGTAGGATAGTGAGAGGGGTGGTGTTCTGTTGGCAGCTTCAACTTGGTATACGCCGGGTGCTGAGCTTTGGTGCGGGTATTGGATCGGTGTCAGTCCGCGTGTGTTGTTTGTCTGGCTTATGTGTTCTTACAGTGTTGTTAAGTGCGTGCGGCTTGTTGTGCGAGAGATGGTTGTGGGAGTTTTTTGAGTGAGATAAGTATGCAGAGTTTGAGCTTATATTGGTTAGTGGGTTACCTGACCTTTAGCATGCCAACATTCACAGTTTTGTCTAAGTGTGGCACTTGCTGACCTTCACAATCCTATCCAGATGCGGCGCAGGCTAATGTTTACAAATCTGTCTGGGTGTGGGCATGCTAACATTCACAATCTTATCTAGATGCTATGCAGCCGAGTGTGGCACATGCTAACATTCATGTTTCACCTAGGTGCAGGTATGCTAACATTCAAAGTCCTATCTAGATGCGACGCAGGCTAATATTCACAATTCAATCTAAGTGTGGGCATGCTAACATTCAGGTTTCACCTAAGTGCGGGCATGCTAACATTTACAATCCTAGCCAGTTGCGACGCAGGCCAATATTCACAACTCCAATTGTGGCACATGCTAGTATTCAAGTTTCACCTAGGTGCGGGCATGCTAATATTCAAGTTTCAGATGTAATAAACTTAAAGGAACCTACAAGAAGTCTAAGGAGGTCACTTTACTACATGAACTATTTAACAAAGGTAAATATTTTACATCGAAGTGAGCACGTGTGGTAAGAAACACATTTTCAAAGGTGTCCAAACATAGAACTATCTAGTTAAAATGTAACAAACAATAATTGAATCACAAAATGAAGGGAAAAAGAACCCTAAAATAAAGACTTTATTATTGAATGCCAAATTAAATTAAAACTTTACTACTAACCAGATGAAAGCCAACAAGAGAAGAGGAAGTTTAAATCATACATTGAAGTAATAAAATGAACATAATTCTAAGCCAACTGCAGTATGCAGAAATATAAGGCAATTTGAAAAGAACAGATAGCCAAAAGATATTGAAACCTAATATACAGCGACATTGTTTCAATATGTGTGAAAGCTACAAAATCATCCAAACTGCTTATTCAACAACAACATTTAACTTAACTGTGGAAGACGTGAACATTTTGTGTTTTCTTTTGAAGCAGGGCACTTGGAGCTTGGGGAAGGGAACCCTGAGCTCTGGCAAGGAACATTTCACTTCAAGGCTGTTTGAATTATATGACATGGAACTTGGGGAAGGGCACCCTGTGTCCTAACTTGGGGAAGGAGACCCCGAGTTTTGAAAAGACTAATTGCTCTCTAACTCTGAGAAAGTGAACTTTGAGACTTTACTTTGTTGAACTGTTTTATACTTGGGGCAGGGAGCTGAAGAAAGCTGTGAGCTGGAAGAAGCTCGGGACTTTGTGTTAAACAGTTTTTCTTTGGTTGCTGTCATCCCTACACATTGTATAGTTATAGTTGTGAGGGAAAGCATAGGTTTAGGACACAGACAGATTCTTGGGAACTCTTTGACTCAGACTTTCCTCAGTTTTCTTTAGGTAGGGAATTCCCACCTTAACACAGGGCAAGTTAGGTCTTTCTCCATCCTGACATTTATTTTGAATCTAGAATCTGTTGTCTGTGTCCTCCTTCATGATGCCTTCACAGAAGCAGATAGCAAACCCATCACAGGTCACAACATTGATCATGGCTCCCTTACGGAATGTGCTGCAGAATGTGCCCATCTGGCAAGATGAGGAAGAAGCAGTCTAGGCGCTACTAGGCAGCCATCCAGAGAGCACATAGAGGGTCAGACCACATCCTCCAGTGCCTTTTGGACCACAGCTCCTTCTCACACTCTGGTGCCTGATCTTGTAGCGCAGCCAGACTTGAAAGAGGTGCAATCGATGTCTCTTCCACTGAAACACAGACCAGTGCCAGAGGGCCTTTTAGGGCTGCATTTTGGGCTGCTTTGTCAGCAAAGTCATTGCCCAGTGCTTTAAAATCCCACAACATATGAAAATAGGTTTATAGTGAAAACAACGAAAACAAAATATCGAACAACAAAAATGTCGAAAATAAAATGTCGAAAACAAAAATATCAAAAAAATATACATATAACAGAAAGAGTCAAAATATCGAGAAAATAAATTTCGAAAATATGTAGAAAAGAAATAGTACTATACCAATATAAAATGTCATTAATCGTACCGTTTACTAGGGGGGGTCCCTCCCCAACCCCTCCTCAACTAACATCCCACAGGCACCCACCATCCCCCCGTACCCACGAACCACCATCAAACCCCTAATATACAAAAAAAAGGGTAAAAAAGGGTTAAGCACATAGGAAACAAGCACGAGTAAAGAACCTTGCCTAGGTACCAAGGAACGAATGACGGTTGTAAAAAACCGTCATTACCTGACAGAACCAGACTTGAGATCGGACTGCAGGGACTTGGAGAGCGTTACTTCAAAATAATACAGGTAATAATAATATAAATAACATTTAACTAAACAATGATGTATCTTAACCATAAAAAAAGTGTGACAGGAATGACAAAAGAGTTGATTTTCCGCATTATTTCAGAGTAAACAATGGAGAACAAGGTGGAATTCATCACCACACAAAAATGAGGAAAACAAATGGTGTTGAATGGCTACATTTTCTATAAAGAAGCCGAGAAAAATGATCGCACTAACTGGAAGGGCGCAGAATACGGAAAAACGGAATGCAATACAAGAGCTATAACTGCAGGTTCGAATGTGAAAAGCAAAAATGAACACAACCATCTACCTGATAAAACTAATATCGAAATTAAAAAAACACTTAACGAACTAAAACGGAAAGCACTTGAGGGACAAGGGGAGGCAAGTGGATCAATTATTTCAAGTGTTTGTGATAAGTTACCAATGCATATATTGGCACAAATGCCAGGAGAAAAATTAATACAACGTACAATTAAACGTACAAAACAGCAAAAGGAGAATCTGCCACCGGCACCAATGGTGTATTCAGGAATGACAATACAAGAAATGTTTACAATGACCGCAAAAGGAGAAAGTTTCCATCATGCCACATTGGACATAAACAATGAAAAAATAATAATTTTTTTGACTGCTGCCAACTTTGTGCACCTCAGTCAGAGTCAACATTGGCAAAGCGACGCTACATTTAAAGTATGCCCACAACCGTTTCACCAGTTTTTCACAGTACATGGTACAATCAATAACAAAATCATACCCCTTGTATATATTTTAATGCCAAAGAAAATGAGGAAACCTACAAAATTGTGTTTACCGAAATTAAAGAGACTGCACCTGATTCAAATCCGAATACAATAATCATGGACTACGAATTCACTCAAATTAAAGCATTTTCATCAGTGTACAGAGAAACAAGAGTACAAGGATGTTTTTTTTCATTTTACACAGAGCATATGGCGAAAAATACAAAAATTAGGGTTAAGCACAAAATATACGGAGGACAGTTCATACCAATACAACATTAAAAAACTATTTGCTTTGGCTTTTGTACAGGAGAATCATGTTATACATTTTAACGAACATTTGATTGAAAGTACATACTATAAAGATCATGTAGAGGAAAATACGGACTTATTGGACTATATGGAGAACACATGGATAGGACAGTTGACACGTAGTGGAACCAGAAGAAGGCCAACATTCCCAATACCATTATGGAATTGCTACCAGGCAACAATAGAAGGTAAACCACGTACAAACAATGCACTAGAAGGATGGCACAGCAGATTAAACAAGAATTTTAACGCCAAGAACCAAAATTTATGGCATTTTTTAAAAGAATTGAAAAATGAGGAACAACACCAAGAATTTCGGATATCTCAGACAATTTCATTGGCAAACCAAGAAGCGAAAAGAAAAAAATACAGAGATTACGAACAGAAACTAGAACAAATAACACGAGAATTTGACGAGCACAATAAAGAAAACGTTCTCAATTCCATCACATTTAATTTAAAATGTTAATAAAACGTACGTTTCCGATGCATCAACGATCCAATGTGGCACATGGAATAATTGTCCGAAAAAACCCAGCAGAAAGTCCATAAATCCAAAACTGCAGAACATAATCCATAAAAAATTGCAAGGAAAAATCCAAGGAAATAAACTGGAACAGTGCAATCCGGCACAGACGAAAAAGTGCAACTCCATAGAACCCAAAGGAAAAAAAAACAAGAAGCCAAGATCCACCGGAACAAAAACCATGAAAAATCCAAAGAAACCACGTATCCAAAGCAAAAAACTCCAATAGATCCGATAAAAAAATCCAGGAAAAACAAAAATCCAAGGAAAAAACTGGAACGGTGCAATCCAACACGTTCGAAAAAGTGCAACTCCATAGAACCAAAAAGCACAAAAAAATTCAGAAGCCACGATGCACCGGAACAAAAACCATGATAAATCCACAGAATCCAAGTAATCCAATAAGGGAACTCCGATAGGTCAAAAAAAAATCCAGCAAAAAACAAACAATCCAGGAACAGAGCAACGGAGACGCGAAGGCTGGAGAAACGGTTTGGAACTGAACTTTAAAAATGGCGCCTAAGTACACGTACGCACACGTAACGTACGTAACATATGTAAATAAACAAAACAAAATATATCTAAAAAAACCAGGGTGGACAAATGTAATACAACAGCTCCATCTAATGGTCAAAGTATATATTACATGTTGAACAAGTGAATAGTCTGTTTTTTATTAAAAATTACATAAATATATATTAAGTATTATATTGACAGTTAAATAAGAAAGTATTTAAAAATTTAAAATATGAAAAGTTGATATACATTGAAAAGTAATATAAATAAAAATTTTTTTAATAAATATGTATACCTTATACAATGCTTGCATTTTCAAATAAATATAGAAAAAAATTTGACATTTTATACTTTCGACATTTTTTTTGCCGACTAAATATTTTCAACATTTTGACATTCGAAAATATTGTATTTGAAAAAATGACTGAAAACTGAGGAACACACAAGTGCATTTAATAGGATAGAAATATAGGCACCATTCAATGTACGGGTGCCAGAAGACGCCAGGTAACCCCTCTTCTTCCAAAGAATACCAAAATCATGCACAGCACTGTGCGTATCTAGAGTCTGTATAGATTGTGGCAGTTTTAGGCAAAAACGCATGTGTGGGTGATTGCAACCAGTTCAGCCAGATGGGTAAATTTTATATCAGGTAACTGATAGGCCTTCAGAACCTCATGGGATCTATACATACTGCATAACTCACCAACGCTCTGCCCTTATCATGACAGGGTTATGCAGAGGCACATTCTTTCTAAGATCAGCTCTTGGAGTCACGAGGTTCCTGACCACCATCAGGCAATGATGGTGTTCTCCGTTTGAGGGATTTAGAAGCAGGGAAGCTGCGTTAAAAAAAGAACACCTGCTGACGGTTATATGGCCTGCCGAAATGAGCAATTGCTCAGACCTGGCTAATTGGGAATTTGAGATGTGCTGAGCTGTTCCCTTTTAGACGTAATGCCAAAACAGCTGTACTGCAACACTGACTGGGTGCCCCTTGAATGCATGTGCCTCTAAACGCAAACTCCAGAGTAAATGCAACCCACTAGGGAAGTGTTATGATGTGTCTGATTGCATACCAGCATGAGCCACCTAGCATGGTAAAGCTAGGTGGCATGGAATGTTATTGCCTCAGGTTCTGATGAGGTCATAGAAGCCTTATTTGCTTATTCTGTTCTCAGTGTTCTAAGTTTTGTCAGTTGATCCAGTCTTTGCTGGTGTAAGGAGCCTTTGTTGTTATTGGGGGACTTTTCCCTATCTAACTAAATAAATACTTATCACGAAGACTTACCTGTGCCCATTGATGTCTTCATAACAATGGCGACGAGGATGGGATATCGTTAGAAGACTCCCAGCAAGGATCCTGAAAGCGAAACTTCACTCTCTATTGGCCGCTCCGCTACTGCTCAGCGTTGAGTGGCCACCAGCCCGGCAGCCTTCAACCAAGTAAGTATCTGCGACTTTATATAATAAGCCGTGTCGCCCATACCCTGGCCTGCGTTCCTGTTTCAGCGATCGGAGTGTGACCGCTACTATCCCACAGCCGGCTCCCGCTAGAATATTAACCTAGGAAGCATCGCTGCGTGCAGGCCCTGGTTTACGTCCCTGTTGCAGCGATCGTGGTGTGATCGTTACTCCCTCACAGCCTCGCTGCGCACAGACCACTGCTGCCGCCACGAATTTCGCCTTCGTTCGTGCCGATGACGATGTGACATGAACAACCAGCGTCTCTGAGCCGGAACCAGTAGCGTTCTATTAGCCCGGACGTGGAGTTCTGGAGAGCAGCACCGTGGAAGGAAGCGCACTGTATTAACTGGAAGGAAGCCTACCATATAACCCTAAGGAGAGGCGCATCAGAATCACAGAAAAAAAAAGAGAGTCACGCAGCTAATAGTGCAGGCGCATTGAGAATTACAAAGAAGCATGGCTATGAGTGCCTAAATGTTCGTGGGGCTCTGCAGAGGAACCAGCAGACATAATAAATGGAACAGTGTTAATCTATATGCCAAGCTGCGTGTGGAGTTGACAGGGAACGTAGTATCAATCAGGAGTCACAGAGAGCAGAGTGCATAAAAAAAAAGGAAGGGACGAAAACTGCAGTAAAAGCACTAAATAAGGAGGAAAATTCTGCGCAGCAGAGGGTCTTGCTGTTATCCAGCTGAAAAGAGTATTCAAACGAAAGACTACGCATGGCGGGTTTACCAGGAATAGCTGGACCACCGATATTTATGCCGATACCAGGAGCTGCAAAAATTCCATGAGCTCAATGGCGCAAAGGTTTTGCGCATTATATAAAGGCTGCTGGCGGGACATCATATTCTAGCGAAAGGAAGTTGGCTTTATTATTGCACTTTTTAGGATATGAAGGGCAGAGAATATACAAGACTCTTCCCCAACCAACAGGATATGGTAGTGGTGGTGATGCTGGAAATGAATATGATATAGCCTTATTGAAGCTGGACAAGCATTTCAATCCCAAGACCAGCACAATATTGGAACGATATAATTTCTGCATGCGAATGCAAGCTCAGGGCGCGTCAGTTGAGGAATATGTAACAGCCCTGCGACATTTAGCATTAACTTGCAAGTTTCAGGGAACGTTCGACGAACATATTCATGACCAATTTATGACGCACTGTAAATCAAATAAGATACGTGAAGAATTATGGCTGAGAGATGACCCCAATCTTGATGAAGTCTTAGACCTGGCAAAACGCGTGGAACACTCATTGGCATGTGTAGCGAAGTTATCAAAGAGTGAAACAAATGATCCCAAGGAAGTCAAGAGTGAAGTACTAAATGTGGGAGATAACAAAAGCAGAAGAAGGGGAAGAGGAAAGCAGTCGAATAAAGTTGTCGGGGAAGAGAAGAGAAGCCAAGACCCAGTGCAGAGATCTGAAAGAAGAGAGGATAGACTGTGCTTTCGATGTGCAAGTAGCGCACATTTTGCTTCATCCATCGTATGTCCGGGCCACAAGGCGACATGTGGAAAGTGCAAAGGAGAGGCCATTTTGCAAACTGCTGTAAGAACTATCAGTTTGGACAGTCCAGTCAGAGCAAGGTTCTGCACGTCAATGAAGAAGAGGATGGGAAATCGTCAGACGAGGAAGGAATACTTCCAATGCAGAATGTCATCGTTAACACGATTAATGTTGTGATGAACGGTGATGGAGACGATTGTGAACGACCGTATGCGATTGTGAATGTAAATGGTCATCAGGTTTCCATGATGGCAGACTCGGGATCAAAGATTACTTTAGTATCTAGAAGTGTGTTTGAGAAGGAGATGAGTGGAGCAGTAGATCGTTTAACAGACCCGGATATCAATCCTGGGGGGTACAATCAGGACAGAATTGTATTACTGGGTTATGTTTGGAGTGAGTTTGAATTCAAGGGAAGGAGGTGTAAAGGCAAAGTATATGTTACTAAGAAGGGGCAATCATTGTTGGGGTGGAGAGAACAGAAGAGTCTGGGTATTCGATTAGATCCAAATCATCCTGAGCAAGTGCTTCAAGTGTCATTGCCATACACTGAGTCAAGCAAGTATGTGACAAAGCATAAAGGAGTTTTTGAGAAATGTTTGAGGAAGGTGAAGGGGTTCCAACACCAGATTGTTCTAAAAAAGGGTAGTTTGCCTGTTGTTGCGAAACTTAGACCTGTACCTTTTTCTCTAAGAGATGGGGTGAGAGATGAGATTAAGAAATTACTACAGATGGGTGTGATTGAAAGAGCAGGAGGTGTTGATTGGGTGTCACCAGTTGTTGTAGTAAAAAAGAGTTCGGGTGATCTGAGGTTGTGCATAGACATGCGTGAGCTCAACAAATGTGTGATGGTTGACAGGCATCCCTTGCCAAACATGGGTGAGATGTTAACTATGGTGGGCAATGGGAAGATATTCTCAAAACTTGATATGGGTCTGCATATCACCAAGTTGAATTGACGGAAGAATGTAGAAAGGTTACAGCGTTCATAACACATGAGGCCGTGTTTCAGTTCAGAAAAATGCCGTTCGGGTTGGCGTCAGCTTCGTCGGTATTTCAAAAGATTATGGATCGGTTGCTTGGATGTGTAAAGGGAGTGTTTTGTTTTCAAGGTGATGTGCTGATATGTGGTGAGACGTTGGATGAGCATGATAGAAGTCTAAATACTGTGCTTAAGATTTTTGAAGAGAGAGGCATTACTTTAAGGGAAGAGAAGTGTACATTTGCAGTATCTAAAGTAGAGTATTTGGGTCATGAAGTGTTGTGTGAAGGGGTGAAACCTAAGGAAAGTATTATTAACTCCATAAAGGAAATTGAAAGGCTGACAACCAAAAGTGAACTTCCTTCGTTTTTAGGTATGACTGAGTTTTATCAAAAATTTGTAGAGAACTATGCAACCAAGGTTATGGCGATGAGGAAGATTTTAAGGAAAGGTGCAGATTTCATATGGAGTCCTGAATGTGATTTAGAGTTTTCCAGAATCAAAGAAGAAATAGATATGGCCAAACCTCTGTGATGTTTTGATACAAAAAAGTTGACTATCATTACGGTAGATGCTAGTGAGGGCGGTCTGGGAGCTGTTTTGGCACAGAAACAAGATGATGGATCAGAAGTTATAATAGCCCATGCATCACGTGGTTTGAAAGGTGCGGAAATACACTATTCGGTTCTTGAGAAAGAAGCCCTTGCATGTTATTGGGCGGTAGAGAGGTTTAAAAATGTTGTCTGGGGTGTGGAATTTGTAATCCGCACGGATCACAAACCTTTGAAAGTCATTTTTGAGATGAAAGGTCTGGACAAGATTTCACGCAGAGTGGCTGGATGGGTCACTAGGATGCAAGCCCACAAATTTGTTATGGAAGTGATCCCTGGAAAAAAGAACACTTTAGCGGACAGTTTTTCAAGGGTAAAAGTTCAATCTCAGGACGGGATGGAAGATGATAACATGGAAATGGTGTTTGTGAGCACAGAAGGCATTGTATCAAGGCAAGAGTGGTTGGGTGAGATAAGGAAGGATGCGGTATTGAGTAAGGTGATATCGTATGTTGTCTCCACAGTTTGGCCGAATAAATCAGCATTACCAGAGGAAGAAAACCCTTTTTGGGAGGTGAAAGATGAACTGTCGGTTGTTGATGAAATATTGTTCAGATGGGAGACGGCAGTGGCCCCAATGGGAATTCGAGGAAAGATTATTGATCTAGCGCACAGTGGACATATTGGTATTGCAAAGACGAAGGGGGTTTTGAGAACAGATTACTGGTGGCCAGGGTTTGACAAGGAAGTTGAGGTCCGTTTGAGTGAGTGCCAATTTTGTATGAGAAGCGGGAAGGGAGTTGAAGCTAAGAAGCAACCCCTGGTCGATGTTGGAGTTCCGTCCAGGGTTTGGAGTGATGTAGCCATGGACATACTAGGACCAGTTGACTTGGGATATGGTGGGGGAAAATTTGCTGTTGTGGTAGTTGATCTGTTTTCCAGGTGGGCAGATTTTAAAATTGTGAGAGAGATATCGGGAGAAAGTATGGTTAAGGTACTGCAAGAGATCTTTGCGAGTGAGGGTCTCCCGGGAAGTGTCCTCACAGATAATGGCACGCAATTTACCGGTGGGTGTTTTCCCAAGTATTTGGAAAAATGTGGTGTGAGCCATAAGAGGACAGCTCTTTACCATCCTGAAACAAATGGAGTAGTTGAGAGACCTAATAGATGTGTGATGGAAAGCATACGCATGGGGGAAGAGTGTGGATTTGATAAATTGGTGACTATTCAAAACAGGATGTGGGCGTTGCGCATGGCGCCTCACGCCACCACCGGGTTATGTCCGTTCGAACTCATGAGAGGTCGAAAACCTTTTTCCATGGCGTGTCTGCCATGGTTA
This sequence comes from Ambystoma mexicanum, assembly GCF_040938575.1. NCBI lineage: Eukaryota > Metazoa > Chordata > Amphibia > Caudata > Ambystomatidae > Ambystoma > Ambystoma mexicanum. The sequence goes on from NC_090931.1 coordinate 1,547,280,368, forward strand.
GGCAGGAGCAGGGAATCAGATGTGGTTGTTGATGAGGTGAGAAAGTCTCTCAAGAAGAAGAAGAGTGAATGGGTCATGCGGGAAAATAAAAGGAGGGGAAAGAAGGAATTGCGTGTGGAGTGTGGTGACTGGGTGAGGATAAAGAAAGGAGTGGTGAGAAAGAAGGGAGATCTGTTATACTCCGACCCCGTTAGGGCGGTTGCTGTGTTGAAGGGTGCAGTGTGTGTGGCTGGTGGTCAAGTTTGGAATAAAAATAGAGTTGCCTCAGTGAAAAGAGGTGAGGTGTGAATGGTATGGTTTGTGAAGGAGTTTTGTAAAAAAAAAAGGGAGATGTGTCTGATTGCATACCAGCATGAGCCACCTAGCATGGTAAAGCTAGGTGGCATGGAATGTTATTGCCTCAGGTTCTGATGAGGTCATAGAAGCCTTATTTGCTTATCCTGTTCTCAGTGTTCTAAGTTTTGTCAGTTGATCCAGTCTTTGCTGGTGTAAGGAGCCTTTGTTGTTGTTGAGGGTCTTTTCCCTATCTAACTAAATAAATACTTATCACGAAGACTTACCTGTGCCCATTGATGTCTTCATAACAGGAAGTAAGCCAAGAGATAGCGTTGCAACGATAACAAGGTTTAATAATAAAGAATACAAATGCCAGCAAAGAACTCTGCTGCCTGAGAGTACTCTGGTTGTACATTGGCAAACATCGGTTTATATGTATAACTAGGGGTGTGGTAGCCGCCGCTCAAGTTGAAACATTTCTAAAGTGTAGAATGTTATTTTGTTTGCAAAATAGATTTTCTGCGATGGTGGTAGAACTAATCACCAAGATCCGGCATTGCAAGAAATGTGAGTCATGCTCACACGCGCAAAGGTAACAGGACTGTTTCTGAAATAAATCACAGAACTAATAAATACCCCATATATAAGGGGACATGTGTTTATTTACATGTATTGTAGGTAGGAGTCAAATTAACATGGTGTAGAAATAACTAAAAAGACTCAATGTCACAATGAATACATTGGAAAAAGATGGAAACAATATTTATATCCATGGGAAACCACAACAAAAACTAAGCAGAAGTCCTAGAATAGGAGTGGCTAGCAGTACTGGATTAGACAGGACATTGCTCCAAGTATGAGACAGTCACTTCCTGATATTTAAACAGAAAAACATACAGCAATTCATTGTTTCTGCAGTTTTTGTAGAACATTGGTGAACTTCAGTACATCCAGTATTGCACAATTTGTGAAGAGATTAAACAAACAAAAACACAACAAGGGTTAGGTACGTTCTGCTAGAAAACATAGTAACTATCTATGAACATGTCATTATGCTAGGTATGAACAAAGTGTATACTCTAGGTCCAATGTCACAAGAGAGTATGGGCCTATTTATTTGTTTGAAAATAGAACGGAACCTTGTTGTTAAATGTTACACATTAAATGGGTAGTGGCCAATCCTTAATCTTTCAAATGTAATGAGAGCTGGTTTGGTATCATTGTCATTGGGACAGAAGGTGGATTTAGGTTTCGGCCCGGTGCTTTCTTCCATACTGGGTGTCTCAACCTCTGAAAATAATGTTTTCAAACGGATTTTGCGGAAGAAGCTTTCTAGTTCATTTGGTGGGTACATAGTAAAGGCCTTTGCCTAGAACCGCCGTTTCTTCGTTGGTAAGATTGTAGTCTGAGAGATTGAAGATAGGTAGGGCATCTATATTGGCTAACGTCGTCGGTTGCGTCGGCGTCCTAATGGGGGCGCCACTGTGGGTACATTTGCATTGGTGGGGGGCCCCAGAACATATTGCTGGGACCCCCTCGGCCTAAAAAAGGCAGTTGATGTTGAAAAAAGGAGGGTCTTTGTTGTGGAAATGGTCCAAACTGTTGGTTCTGGTCTCCTGACCCCGAGCCAGAGCTTGAGGTGTCAGAGAAGGTCACCCATCTTTTTTTCTGTCTCATTGTGCCTGCAGTATTTTGGGCCCTTTCTTTCTCCTTGTTCTCCTTGAATTCAGGTGCTAAGTATAGATATACCTTCTCAATTTTGAACAAACTCATATCTTTTGCAAATTTTTTATATTTTTTCTCCAGGGTATCTGCCATGAATTGATCCATGATTTTGTTGATTTCTTTTAGTTTCTCCTTTGCATTGTCCAATGCGGTGTTACTTAGGAATTTTCTTTCTCTAGATCAGATTGAATTTTGAGATGGATATGTTGTGCCGTGGTGATTGTTAAGACTATTAGATCTCGACTGCATTTGGTAGCAATCTGGCTGAATCCTATCATGTATTCTTGGTCTTCTAGAAATAAAGCTGGTTTGTTACGGATAGTGAGGCCCAGTGGTACTAGATTGGCTTTCAGGTATTCCCTGAGAAAGTGGCCATGGACTTCCCTACGGAAGCATTTCTTTTTTAATTTCAGTAGTTCATCGCCCGAAGCCTTTGAGGTGGTAATTTGTTGTGCCCCTGACATGTTGAACAATGAGGGACCCTGTATAATCTCATTGGTTTGGTCTTCTGTGAAACTCAAGGTTTGCTCCATGATTGAGGAGGGAGGGGGTGGGTAGGCAGTGTGTGGGAAAGGGGGATGCTGGAACCCCAAGAGGAGATGTAAAGAATTCCCTCAGCAAGTGGAAAAACAAAAAGAGGAAATCTAAAAAAGGAGCAAAAATGCGCTCAAATGCAAGCTTGTGTGGCTAAACCCTATTGCAGCGAGTTCTGTATCAAAAGGATGTTGTAACAAAAGGGGGTAGACCTAAAGGCGGAACCTTAGGCTGAGTACAAATGTGTATAACTAGTGGTGTGGTAGCCGCCGCTCAAGTTGAAACATTTCTAAAGTGTAGAATGTTATTTTGTTTGCAAAACAGATTTTCTACGATGGTGGTAGAACTAATCACCAAGATCCGACATTCAAGAAATGTGAGTCATGCCCACACGTGCAAAGTTAACAGGACTGTTTCTGAAATAAATCACAGAACTAATATATACCCCATATATAAGGGGACAAGTGTTTTATTTACATGTATTGTAGGTAGGAGTGAAATTTACATGGTGTCGAAATAACTAAAAAAAACTCAATGTCACAATGAATACATTGGAAAAAGATGGAAACAATATTTATATCCATGGGAAACCACAACAAAAACTAAGCAGAAGTCCTAGAATAGGAGTGGCTAGCAGTACTGGATTAGACAGGACATTGCTCCAAGTATGAGACAGTCACTTCCTGATATTTAAACAGAAAAACATACAGCAATTCATTGTTTCTGCAGGTTTTGTAGAACATTGGTGAACTTCAGTACATCCAGTATTGCACAAATTGTGAAGAGATTAAACAAACAAAAACACAACAAGGGTTAGGTACTGTTAGACAGAATCCTGTGCAGTGCCCTTAGAGACCACTACACACAATTAAGACCACAGGTGGCAATACAAGTTTTACCTTTGGTACAAGCCTGTACTACTAAGTTATAGTGGTAGCAGTAGCAGAGCAGCCAGGCTTATCTCAAGAGTATATGAGCAGTAGCAGAGATTTCACAAAGGGACCACAATTTCTGTGACTCAAGCAAACACTGACTCAAGGTTTTAGGTAGAAAAATATAAGTACATTTATTTTTAAACCGTCCGTTATAAACACAACACTTCTACTAAACTTTAAACAAAACCACACGTTAAATATACTACAACTAACCAATTCACTTTGTACAGTATGTCTCAAGGTAAGTACCTTGTGTTTGAATGAATGGGTGTTACCAACAAAACACGATACCGCGGATACGGGTGCGATCACTTTTTGACAATTCGGTCTACTAAATAAACGAGTATCCGTTACATGAAATGCTATCGGGGCAAAAACACACTTAGCACCTGAGATACCCATAGGGAGTCTCAAGACTGGAAGTTCTTTTCACTGTATCAAAGCCTTCTTCACCCCCCTCCTCTGCCTCCTCACCTGTGGTATATTCTTCTGAGGAACTATCCGTGGATATGGGTCTTCGTTCCCTCCAACTGGTAGCCGCCCTTTTTTTGAAGAGCTTGGAACGAGCTCCTCTGGAGGCCACCTTGCCAGCCAGCAATCGGCCCGGCCAGGGGACCCACAGGGAGCCTGCCCCCCAAACCAGGGAAAAGCATGACTGAAAAACCCTGGTGTGCTATAGTCTGCACGGTTGATGTTGAGAATGAAGGATTCCACAGAAAGGAGAAACTGGACTGCAACTCCCAGTAGGCACTTCCGTAGGAAGATGGAGAGAACTTCGAAATGCAGGAAGTGAGCGGGTACAATGGAGGCGAATAGCAACCAGGCAAACAGAGTGCTGAGGAGGAAGGAGACACGGAGTAGGAAAGGATAAGGAAGAGAGAGAAGCCGCCTGGACCACTCTCGGAGGAGAGAGGAAGCCAAGAGAAGCGGAGGAGGAAAGCCGAGCGGGAGAGGGAGAAGCTCGCACACAAGGAAACTGCAGAAGAGCGAGCTGGAGGCGAGGAGACAAAACTGGACAGACCTGCCCACGGCAAGAAGGAAAGAACCACAGCCTAATCACCCCAAAGAAAATAGGGTTGCAACGCGTAGTTTACCAGTGGACCGCTGCTTTTGTGTGCTTCCGGGCGTAATGATGTCTGAGCGTGCCGACATGCGTAGAAAGACTAGACTTCTACCGCGCAAAATGGAATCAGCCCCTCTTCCATAGTTGCCACAGTTTCCATGGCGTACGTGTCATGACAGTATAACCCCGTCACCAAGGTCCTCCTCCAGGCTTCCCCGGATGGTTCCTGTGGAACTGACGCAAGAGTTGAGAAGCATACACATTCCTGGCTGGTTCCCAAGACCTCTCCGTCCAAGGATAACCCTTCCAAAGTATGAGGTATTGTAAGACTCCGTGCTTGTATCGGGAATCGAGGATGCGAGATACCTCAAACTCCTGTGAATCCTTCAAATCCGGAACTTTATTTTTAATCGGTCTTGAATAGGGATCTGGTATATATGCCTTCAGAAGGGAGGTATGGAACACTGGATGTATTCGCCGTAAGGAGTGTGGGAGATTCAACTTAAAAGCCACGGGATTGATCTGTTGCTTGATAGAAAAAGGGCCAATATGTCTGGGGGTGAACTTCCCTGGATGTATTCTTCTTGGCAGATATCTAGTGGATAGCCAAACCTTATCACCGGTCTTCCAGAGCGGATTAGGTTTTCTAGTCTTATCAGCCCATTCTTTATATCTCCGACGGCTTGCTGTTAAAGCATCCTGAGCGATCTTGTGATTCTGTTTCAAGGTGTTCATTAGTTGATCGATAGTAGGTATCTGGGTGGGCTGGACTGGAGAGAAAGGTAGATGTCTAGGCTCGTACCCGTAGGTACACCTAAAGAGACTCATCCCTATGGCCGAATATTTGGTGTTGTTGTAGGAAAATTCTGCCACTGATAAGAGATGGTAGCAATTGTCTTGTACTTGGTTGCAGTAACATCTTAGATACTGTTCTAGAGTTGCATTCAAGCGTTCGGTTTGTCCGTTAGTTTCTGGGTGAAACCCTGAAGACAATGCCCGACGAATCTGTAATTGCTTACACAATACCGTCCAAAACTTGGAGGTGAATTGGGTTCCCCAGTCGGAGACGATGAAGGAAGGTAGACCATGGAGACGGACTATCTCTTTCAGGAATACCTCTGCTGTAGTGGTGGCCGATGGTGTGCCCTTGAGTGGAATGAAGTGAGCCAGTTTGCTGAATGAGTCGACCACTACCATGATTGCTGTGTATCCTTGCGAGGTAGGTAGCTCCACAATGAAGTCCATGGATATGTGTTGCCAAGGTCCCCCAGGTGGTTTTTCTTTTTGGAGTAGGCCTAATGGCTTAGCTGTACAGTACTTATTTTGTGCACAGGTGGGACAGGAAGAAACGTGTTCTATGGCATCCTTGTTCATAGAAGGCCACCAGAAGTTTCGCCCTAGCAGCTCCAAGGTAGCGGCTCGACCTTTATGTCCTGCCATGGGTAGATCATGGCACCAGGACATAGCTTGGGTCTGCAGTACTCGAGTTGGTAGGTATAATACATTGCCTTTGAATAAGTATTCCCCTTTGAGAACCAAAGAAGGGTCATGGGCGCAGGGTGCAGTCCTTTGTGCTTCCAACACATGTTGTAAGAAACTGTTGATGGTATTGATGAATTTCTTCCCCCTTAACAGACACTCCTGTTCAATAGAGTTCCCTGTTTCCTCTCTGGTACAGCGGGAGAGAGCGTCAGCCAAGTGGTTCTCTTTCCCTAGCAGATACATTAGTTCAAAATCGAATTGAGAAAAAAAGTAAGCCCAACGGGCATGACGGGAATTCCTGCACTCCATTTGTTGAAGAATACTGAGGTTCCTGTGGTCGGTTCGAAGTTGAAAAGGATATCGAGCTCCTTGTAACAGGTGATGCCATTCTTCACAAGCCTGTTTGATTGCCAGCAGTTCTTTTTCTATTACCGAATAGTTTCTCTCACTTGGCGTTAATGTCCTGGAGTAGTAGGCTATGGGATGTTCGAGTTGGTCTTCTGCTTGTTGAAGAAGTGCCGCTCCGATGGCCCCTTGGGATGCATCTGCCTCGACAATAAAGGGTGCTGTTTGATCAGGCTGTCTGAGGATGGGTGCAAAGGTGAAAGCCTGTTTGAGTCGATGAAAGGCAGAGTCAGCTTCGGTTGTCCAATTAAACTTGGTTCCTTTTTTCAACAAGGCCGTAATGGGTAAAACGATGTCAGAAAACCCTGTAATGAATTTCCGATAAAAGTTATTCAGGCCAGAAACCTTTGGATTTCCTTAACTGAGTTGGGGACAGGCCAGTTGTTAATGGCCACAGTCTTGTTGGGATCCATTTCTACCCGGTCTTTGGATAGAATAAAACCCAGATACGGGACTCTAGAAACTTCGAAAAGACATTTTTCAGGTTTGGCCAGTAGATGGTTGTTACAGAGTCTGGTAAGCACCTCCCACACATGTTTCCGGTGTTGCTCTAAAGTGGTTGAGTATATCAAGATATCATCCAAATAGACCACCGTAGACTTGAACAAGAGATCACAAAACACCTTGTCCATAAATCTTTGAAACTGGGCTGGTGCATTAACTAACCCAAAAGGCATAACTTTGTACTCGTAATGTCCTAAAGGAGTACGAAAGGCAGTCTTCCACTCGTCGCCTTCTTTTATTCGTAGAAGATGGTAGGCTCCTCTAAGGTCTAGTTTGGTGAACCATCTTGCACCTTGTGCTGCTTCCAGGACCTCCTTAATTAACGGCACAGGATATCTGTCCCGAATGGTTTGGCTGTTTAGTCCCCTGTAATCAATGCAAGGTCTGAGCTCCTTGGTTCCTCTCGTGGGAATAAAGAACAGGGAAGCTCCAGCTGAAGAGGTAGACTCCTGTATTAGACCGTTCTGTAGGTTACTTGCGAGGTATTCCCTGAGAGCTTCCTTCTCAGGAAGAGACAAGGGGTACATTCTTCCGAAAGGAATCACAGCCTCTGGAACAAGATCAATTCTGCAGTCTACCGCCCGGTGCGGTGGAAGAGGCCTGGGTTGAGTATCTTTAAAGACGTCTTCGAACTCCTGATAGACAATAGGGAAGGCGTTAATGCTTTTGATAGGTACGGTGCGTCCTTGTTGAGATTGTTGTTCTTCTTCTAGCAGGCAAGACTGAAGACACAGGTCTGATCTGAATTCTACTGTGTTAGTCTTCCAATCGATACCAGGATTGTACCTCCTTAACCAAGGAATACCCAGTATCACCGGAAAATGGGCCGCCTTTATCAGATCAAAAACCAATGTTTCTTGATGAGACTCCATTCTAACCACAACTTCGGTGATTTCTTGTCGGATAGACCCCGAAGACAGCAGAGTGCCGTCTACTCCCTCAACCGGCACGGGCTGCAACGTATCCCTTCTGGGGACAGCGTGAGTATGAGCCCAGTTGTCGTCCATAAAGCTCCCAGCTGCACCGGAATCAAGCATGGCGAGGCATTCCACTACGTGGGTTGATGTCCATTGCAGCACAATCTGAAAAACCATTAGCTGAGGTGAGGGGGCGATAGCTCTGAGTGGTGTCTTGATACAGGGATTAGCCAATAAAGCCCCTTCCGTGTCCCTGCTCAGGGTTGGGGTCTTTCGTTTCCCGATCCCCTAGGAGGTACCTCGGGACATTCTCTCAGCAGGTGCCTTTCTGAACCGCAATACATACACAAGCCTAGGTCTTTACGTCTCTTTCTTTCGGTAGCACTCAGGGGACCTCTGGCTGTGCCTATCTGCATTGGTTCCTCAGTCTGTGGAGGTTTCTCCTGAGATACGGGTGGCGAGGAGAGGGGATTTAGCGACAAGCTGGGTTTGTTCTTTCTCTTCTCTGCTCGTCGCTCAGAAATCCGAAATTCGATCTGGAGAGCCAGGGCTACTAGCTCTTGGAAGGAGGAAGGTCTGGCTATTCGAGAGAGCTCGTCCTTTAGTTCTTCATGTAGTCCTCTTCTGAAGAGTGTTTGTCTTGCCGAGTCCGGCCAGCCGGTTTCCAATGCGATTCTCTGGAAGTTTGAGGCGTATGTCTGTACGTCCGATAGGCCTTGTTTGATGTCTAGTATGTTTTCGTAGGAAGTGTACAAAGCTTCTGCCCTTTCGAATCGGTCTCAGAACTGTCTTACAAAATCGTTATAGTTATTCAACACCGGGTCCGATTCTGTCACCAACGGGGTTGCCCAAGCTAGAGCATTACCCCCAAGATTTGAAATAAGGAAGCCAACCTTTGCCCTGTCTAACTTGTACATCTTCGGGCAGAAAGTGAAGTAAACCCGTCAAGCATCAAGGAATTCCTTAAGTCTTTTGGGATTACCTTCATATTTTCCGCAGGGTAGTGGCATAGAAGGAAGATCACCCCGAACCTCTTCTCTCTGAATCATCTGCTGCCTTAAGGCTGCATTGTCAGCTTTAAGAGCTGCGTTTTCAGCCTTCATCGTTTGAAGTTCCGCAGTTATCCCCTGTATGGCATTGACCAATTCCTGGTATTGTTCTAAGGAAGCCATCTTTTGGCGTTGCAAACTCTCAAGACTGGAAGTTCTTTTCACTGAATCAAAGCCTTCTTCACCCCCCTCCTCTGCCTCCTCACCTGTGGTATATTCTTCTGAGGAACTATCCGTGGATATGGGTCTTCATTCCCTCCAACTGGTAGCCGCCCTTTTTTTGAAGAGCTTGGAACAAGCTCCTCTGGAGGCCACCTTGCCAGCGAGCAATCGGCCCGGCCAGGGGACCCACAGGGAACCTGCCCCCCAAACCAGGGAAAAGCATTGCTGAAAAACCCTGGTGTGCTATAGTCTGCACCGTTGATGTTGAGAATGAAGGACGGAACGGAGAAACTGGACTGCAACTCCCAGAAGGCACTTCCGTAGGAAGATGGAGAGAACTTCGAAATGCAGGAAGTGAGCGGGTACAATGGAGGCGACTAGCTCCCAGGCAAACAGAGTGCTGAGGAGGAAGGAGACACGGAGTAGGAAAGGATAAGGAAGAGAGAGAAGCCGACTGGACCGCTCCCAGAGGAATGAGGAAGCCAAGAGAAGCAGAGGAGGAAAGCCCGAGCGGGAGAGGGAGAAGCTCGCACACAAGGAAACTGCAAAAGAGCGAGCCGGAGACGAGGAGACAAAACTGGACAGACCTGCCTACGGCAAGAAGGAAAGAACCACAGCGTAATCACCCCAAAGAAAATAGTGTTGCAACGCGTAGTTTACCTGTGGACCGCTGCTTTTGTGTGCATCCGGGCGTAATGACGGCTGAGCGTGCCGATGTGCGTAGAAAGACTAGACTTCTACCGTGCAGAATGGAATCAGCCCCTCTTCCATAGTCGCCATAGTTTCCATGGCGTACGCGTCATGACAGAGTTGGAGGCAAAAATCATAGGCAATATTTAGGTTACGCAGACAGGATCGAGAAACACTCAGAAACAGGAGTTCAAAAGTCAAAGGGCCGGGTTCAAGTGACACCGGAGACCTGTTGCCGAAGATCACACCGTTAGACAGTTCATGATTCAGCGTAGCCAAGAGTACTTTTTATATTGTCAATGTTCGGAAGCAAAAGTTATAAGAAGGAGGGAAGACAAGGGCAAGCCTTGAAGATGAAGAAAAGGGATTCAACCAGTTTCCTCAAGCAGAACACAGTACCTTATTCCAATGGTGCAGCTGGTGCCCTGGCAGATGTTCCTGTTGGTTTTCCGCAGACCCACGATTCCTGGAGTTTTGTTGTGAAGGAGGACATCTGAAGAGGGTCTGCACCACACAGGGATGAAGCCGGCAGCAGCGACAACGAATTAAAGGTGCGCTCCTTAAAAACAGGAGAGGCTCAGCTGGTGGCTATCCGGACCACTACAGCAGTGTGCAGCGATTTCGACCACGACGGAGACCTCTGGCTGAAGAAGATGAGCTGGTTATCCCCACCAGGCTCAAGGGAAGAAGACTCCGGACTGGATCTCCTCTTAGTCATCGAAGATTAGATAGCTCAGGACTTCAGCAGGGCTTCACCGGGACGGGGTAGTTGCAGCAGCCGTCGTTCTCTCCGCTTCTCTTCGGTTCCTTGTAGTTCCAGAGGCGACTCTGACTTCTAGCCCAAGAGACCTGCCTTTTATGCCCAAAACCCCCATTCACACAGCCTGGCTGTCAATCACGCAGCAGGGGGGTTGTCCAGCCGGGACAACCCCCTCAGCCAATTGTGGCAAAGTGCGACTTGGGTTTCCTAGGATACCCTGTGCAGGGGGTGACTACACCCCTTCCCCACATTCAGTCTACCTAGACACCCAGGCGCCAAGAGGGGGGCTTCTCTGCAGAAGCCCGCCAAAAGACGGTGAACAAAGAAGGCGAGCCTAGTTTGCCGCGCAAAGTAAAACACAAGAATGACTTTAACAAAAAGAAATGGTGAATAAACCCAACCGGAGCCAAAAGAAAGACGATTTGGTCAAGTGGGTTTATGCTTAAGGCTGCAAAAATAGCCAAAAGTATTACCACGTTTATCTAATATAATTGCGGTAGAAAAGTTAGGGTAGATACCACTGCCACCATCCAAGTCTAAATGTTAAAAGAGCAAAACAATGCTCAGGGAGGTACAGACAGAAAAGGGGTACAGATTAGCCCTTTCCAGTACTCCATGTAAGATGGGGTGTACTAGGTCTGTGTTAAAAGTGACTATGTAAAGTAAATGGCAACTTTACCTTTCTCTGGGGGACAGTAGCCAGCCCCAGCGAAATGGAGTCAGAGGGAAGTCTGAAAGACAACCCTGGGTTACTACACTAAAGGTGCTGTGTAACCCATACAAGAACAGGGGCACGTGGAGTGGTGTGCTCCAGTACCCAAGATCACACAATGAGTAAAAACACATAGGCCAAAACACATGTAAGAGTGGAAAAAGGATGTACACTCTTACCAGGTGGAAAAATAAACTCCAGAAATCCAGCAAAGCTGCTGGGGGACTCACTAGGTGATGGAAATTAGCCCTAGAAGGAGAATTCTCCCTAACAGGTACATCGGTTTATAAACACAGAAATCGTCAGACATGTATAGGATGGTTTGATGCCACTAATTGGAGGCACCGTACACATGGGCCTGCTCCATAGGGGAAGCCAGGCGGTAATTGGCTGGTTCTCCCCCGTCGATCTTGATGCATGTGGGTCAGCTGGGCTCATCCTCACAGCATGCTGAAAACACAATGGGCCTCATCACAAGAGTGCCAGTCCGGAAACAATGGTGACAGACTCTATGGGAATGGGGAATTACTATTTACCGGCGCCTGACTCTCCGGACCACCGGGGTTGTAATACCCCGGTGTTACCAGTAAGTCAGGTGCCAGTAAATATTTACGGGTCCGGCGGCAACCCGCTTGTATTACCGGCACGGTTACCGCCAGAACCGTAATGAGGCCCAATGTATCTTATCTAAACTAAACACGCTACGACAGAATATGAACTCATGGTGGCAGGCACCAGGGTGGCACAGGAAAGGGTGCCAGGGGGGCGGGAGGATAAAATACAGTCACGCTGACTCACACATTCAGGGCTTCGTTGATACCGCAGTTCCTGCACCCAAGGTCTCCCCCCTGGGGTTTGATCTTTAATTTACCTCTGCCAGTGCCTCATGTTACAGGGGACGTGTGTTGCTGCTAGAAAGAAATACAGTCACCTGGGCTTGGATCTTTGGTGGACACTTTATGGAGGTTAGGACCTAGGGGTCTTGCGCTGTATCAAGAATTCAAAGGTGTGGGGGTTGAGTCAGTGGTCTGAAGCCAGCTCTGATCTGGCTGGGTGCGGGCTAGGGGCCGGATGGCAGGTTAGTGGAGATGGATGGACACAGCGCGGAGCCTGGTGTTGTCTCACACTTTCGCAGAGCGCATTCCAGTAAAAGATACAAATTATTTGCAACACTGAAGGAAGGAGAGGGACGCAGAGTTCCATGGAAACAAGGCTCAAACGGAGTCAACATCTTGTGCCGGACTTGGGGCTGTGGGAACCTTCATGAACCAGGAACGTGAGCAGTGTGAGCCTGCAGCTTGCAAGGTCTGGGTCTGAAACAAAATGGTGTCACGGGTGGTGGGCATGTCTAGCGCTGTGTGCTTACTTCTATGCACTGTGGAGCTGCTATACAAAGCCTGATGGGGTGGATCGCTGCTCCCCCCCTTGTACGTTATATCGCCTCATGTGGTGTTTGTTGTATTTGGAAGTGCCTAGGGGGTGGGGTAGGCTCATTTCCATCCCAACATTCCCACCTTTCGTTACTTCTACAGTAACAAATTCTCCCCCCCATATTTCCATTAATTTACGCACCTTTATGCTTCATCCCACGCAGGTGTCCCCTTTATGGGCATCCAGGCCCTGCATACACTTCTTAAGCTTTCCCCATGTTGTGCATACTGTTCAGGTGTACAAGTCATATATATGCATGCCCCATCCCCTCCTAAGTCCACCATACTTCCATAGTTCTCAGGGTCTGGGGGAGGCGCAATGGTTGTGTGGTACAGAGTATCTACCTCATCCCCATTCCCGAAGGGGACTGCGACCATGCGATGCTTAGGGCCATCAGTTTGTTCAATCTGAATCGCTACTTCATGTGTATCATGAGGTACTTTGTTATTATATTTTCCAATTTTCACCATCATTTTTGCACTATTAGGTACTATTTGGGCACAACAACGGAGACCCAATTGGCATGTGCAGAAGATCACCAAGATAACAACGATGATCAGAAACAAACATCTTTACTAATGTTCTGAGCCAGGACGGGACCCAGCTGAATGCCATAGTGAACCAGTCTTCTTCTTGTACCCCAGCTTCTTTTTCATTTTCCTAGTTCATGCACTACTGCAATGACGTGTGACAATGTCCCATTTTCAGCGTCTTCAGAAGGTACGAAGGTGCAACATGAACTCCCGATCTTTTTGCACACACCCCCATTCATTGCTCTCAGCAGGTCAAGGACGTAGTGGTTCTGCATTGTCATTAGCCTAAGAGCCCTTAGTTCCACCTTGATGACGTTGAACCCTTCTTCTGTATCATTGGCCAGCTGGATCAATTCCCATCGAACAATCTGTAGCCATTTGGCATTGGCCCTTATTTGGGCATTGGGCAGCAGGGATGTAAAATATGTCTCTGCGAAGTTGTAAAGTTTGTATTCATCTGGTATTTGTGCAAGCAGATCAGATGATTCTTTAGACAGGTAATTGTATGATCTTCTTTGTCGGTGCAGCTGCCCCAGGAGTTTTGTTTCGGAGGCACGTAGACACTGGTTGGTGATTGCTGGGCGGGTGGAGGTGTTTCAGTGGGGGATGCAGTGCGATCTTCGAGCATGGCACACCCCTTTAGATGCTCTTCGGGTACAACCAGCAGGGCTGAGTGAGTGTAACATTGCCAGCTAACAGTAGCTCCTCCAAGAAGGTGGGGAGTGCAAATATGCTCTCAAGCTGCAAATGCAATTATTGTCCATTATAGCAGCTGTGCCTTTCTTGAGGTCTATGATCATGACCGTTCTATTACATTTTGTGTTTGACATAACAGCCATTGTTCCTTCACCAAAAAAGCACAGTTCGTAAGATGGGGGTCAGCATATTTTTATGAGGCGCTCGAGGGCCGTGATTCAGGTTAGTTTCGTGATGTGCTCAACTCACACTTGTTTGCAGCTCTGCGCGATGAGTGCAGGGATTTCTTCAAGCCCCCCTCCCTGACAGTCCTAATGCCTTGCACATGTAAGTTGCTTCTTGCCACTGGTTGCTGGTATACCGTTTTACTTCTATGTGGAGGTGTGGCTCCTTGAAACACTTGGGATTACTTGAGCTTGTTTTACATTTTCGTGGGTCACGATCGAGGAGCTCTAGGTGTACACTCCGTGCCTGAAAAGTGCCTTTGATCCGACATAGTGCAAGATGAATTAGACATTAATATAGGTACTTCCTGTGGTAGTAAGACCTTGGGTGCCCCAGAAGCATGCAGTATTAAGGAACAAACCTAGCAGCTCCCGTTAGTCGTTTGCCTTCCTATTGCACTCATATCGGAGTACCAGCTATTTGAGTGCTCAAGATGGTGAAGATCTTCTATTGTATCAAATCCAAAGCCATGATAAGCGTCATATTTATATTGACGTGTCTGCCTTTGTGACGCTCACCTGACTCCCACGGAGGCGCTGGTCTAGTCTGGGTTGCTGTGGCCTCTTCGAGCGTGATGCGCAGAACTCGGAACACCGACTGAACAGGACCCTCAAATCTTGCTTGTCTGGCCCGTAGGAATATCCTTCTGCAGATGAGAAAGGGGATTAACAGTCTGCAGAATAGTGTGCTTGCTCCCCCCTTCCCCCCTTCGTTCTTCTCTAACTTCCTCCGAAATCCCCGGTTGAAGCTCACCTTATGGTTTGAAAGGATGAACTCTCCATCCTGCTTCTGGTGCAGGGGCACGTGTTTGTCCAGTTACTTCACTGGTTTTCAGAATGGCGCTGGCAAAATCCACTTGACTTTTCTGAGCGGAACGCCATAAGTATGAAGATTACAAAAGTTCAAGTGTTGAGGCTCCTTTTCTGTTGCCTTCCTAACCTGTGATCTGCCTTTATTTCAGGTGCAGAATGAAGGCGATGCGTTGAGGGATTGAATTGCCGATGGTAAACTCAGGTGAGTTAGAAATGGGGGCGACCCCTCTTAATGTCTTTATATTCCTCCAGTAATGTCTTTTGTCCTTTCCCCATAGGGGCCGGGGTGCGGTACTTGCCAACGAAGCAGCGCCGACCCGAAATGAGGAATGGTCCACCAACAGAAGACCGGTAAGTGTTATGGCGGAAAATTAGGCTTTCCTCATATGTTCCTTCTGCTCACCTTTTGTCTCTTCTTCTCTCCCCTAGGCGCAGAGATGTGGCGACCGGAGCAGACAGTCGCGGTGGAGCCAGAAGAACTCCCGAGGACAGGTGAGTGAAGCGAGGCGCTGCAGCGAGCAACGCGGTGCTTTTAAATGAAAGTCTTTTCTCAGGAACGCTGGCGTGAAGGTTCCGGATGCAGGTAAGAAGTTTGATAAAATTCTTGGTTTTCACCTTTCTCTTCTCTTCTTTCCTTACAGGTGTTCCAGGATCGAGGCGGGCGTGGCTGGAGACCAGATGCAGGAGCAGACACGGTGAGCGTTCAGCTGCCTGGATGCAGAACAACGCGAAGCGTGAGCTACTGTCTGGGCGTGGCTTAAATAGCCCCCAAAGTAGTTCCAGGTAAGTATCCTTCCCTGGCCACGCCCGAGTGGCAAAATAGTCCCAATGAAAAAATAGTCCCTTTCAGGTCTCAGGGAGCCCTGAATCTTGCAGCATGGTCTGCATCAGGTAAGTGCACAAAACACCTTCCTTTATGAGCCTGGCACCTATGGCGCCAGGACTGATGTCCAACATGAGCCTGGCGCCAATGGCGCCAGGACAGAGTCCAAAGAGCCCCTATAAGGGGCCGCTGGGCTTTTACCCGGGGGCATGATGCCTGCTCCCGGGGGTGCTGGGCCTGGCCTGGCCTGGTGCTCCGGGGGTAGGCATCATGACAGCACTCCCCCCACAAGGCCCCTCCCAAGGTCGTTCCCTCTGGAGGTTTCGGTTTGTTTGGGAAATTCCGATGGAACCTTTATACCAGCCGGGGTGCATGTACGTGGTCGCTGGGTTCCCAAGACCTTTCCTGAGGCCCGTACCCTTTCCAATCAATTAGATAGAAAAGTTTTGATTTTGAGATCTTAGAATCCAAAATTTTCTTCACCTCGAATTCAGGCTCCCCATCTATCTGGATTGGTTCTGGTGGCATTATTAATCTGGTTCCTGGTTGCACTGGTTTCAAAAGTGACACATGAAAAACGGGGTGAATCCGCATGTTAGCTGGTAGATCGAGCTTGACTGCCACTGGGTTAATTATAGCTTTGATCGAGTAAGGGCCCAAATACCTTGGATTAAAAGTTCGAGGTCCCTTGAGCAATAAGTGTTTGGTAGCCAACCATACTTGATCCCCTATTTGGTATGGAGGTGCCTCACTCCGATGCAGATCCGCATTCTTTTTGTATTTCCCTTTCGCTTGTTGCAAATGTGCAGTTGCATCCTTGAAGGCTTGAGTTATCGTGGAATGCAAATGGTCCACTGCGGGCATTTCAAGGCTCAGAGATGAGTCCAGGTCTGAAGTACGAGGGTGATGTCCATATAGGGTATAAAAGGGGCTTTGTCCAGTTCCAGAGTGTACCGAGTTATTGTATGCATATTCGGCCACCCATAAAATATCCTTCCAATTACCCTCCGATTGGTGCAACATACATCGTAGGTATTGTTCAAGGGTCAGGTTCGTTCTCTCCGTCTGACCATCGGTCTGTGGGTGGTGGCTGGTTGAGAGTCTTACGTCGATGTGTGCCAGTTGACAACACTTTCTCCAAAAATGAGAAATAAACTGGCTTCCTCGGTCGGAGACTAGTATGGACGGGAATCCATGCAAATGGATGATATTTTCGAGGAGTTCCTTGGCTAGGACAGAAGCTGAAGGTAATCCTTTCAACGGAATAAAATGGGCCATCTTGGAAAATAAATCCACCACAACCAAAATAGTATTGTATCCATTACAAGGGGGCAGGTCCGTGATAAAATCTAGTGACAAGGTGTGCCAAGGTGCTGGTGGAATGTCTAAAGGCTGAAGAAGACCGGTGGGTTTTGTCTTTTGGCCTTTGTTTTGGGCGCAAACTCCATAGGACATCACAAAAGATTTAATATCCTTTCGCCAGGAATGCCACCAGAATTGTTGTTTAATTTTTTCCTCAGTTTTGGCAATGCCAGGATGTCCTTCCATCAGGGTATCATGATGACGGGAAATAACGAGTTCTTGCAATTCCTTTTCTGGCAGAAATAAGCGTCCTTGGAAGTAAGGTAGGCCATCGTTGACCGAAAAGTAAGACCCCCTTTGGATCCAATCCTGCAAGGCTGTAGAGTCCAGGAGTTGTTTTACCCGTGCTTGAATGTCTTCAAGGGTTTGTAAAGAGGTTATCCCCAAAATTCTTTGTTCGGTAATTATCGGCACAGGTTCTGAGTTTGTGTCTATTTCTCCCATTCCTATTCGAGATAGCGCGTCCGCTTTGCCATTCTTACAGCCGGGGCGGTAAGTGATTACAAAAGCCAACTCAGCAAAGAACAAAGCCCATCGGAGCTGACGTGACGATTGAGCCTTGGCAGTTTTTAAATATTGTAAGTTTCGGTGATCAGTGATCACGGTGATGGTATGCCTGGCGCCAAGAAGATAATGCCGCCAAGCCTTAAAGGCGGACTTAATGGCTAATAATTCCTTGTCGGTGATTGCATAATTTACCTCAGGCGGCGAGAACTTTCTGGACCAAAATGCTACGGGGTGCAGTTGGTTGGTTTCAGGGTCTCTCTGAGACAGGACAGCTCCCATGGCTAAGCTGGACGTGTCGGTTTCGACTATATAAGGGAGATCGGGACGCGGGTGCTTCAAAATAGGTGCGGACGTGAATTTAGCTTTCAATTCCTGAAAGGCGTGTTCGGCTTCCTCGGTCCATTCGAAGCGTTTATTTTTTCGCAAGAGTGCAGTGATGGGTTGTACCACACGTGAAAATTCCGGGATAAATCTGCGATACAAATTAGCAAAACCAAGCATGCTTTGGACACCTTTCACCGAACTAGGTGATGGCCATTTGAGGATGGCATCCACTTTTCGTGAGTCCATTAGGACCCCTTTAGGTGTCAGGATGAATCCAAGAAACTCAACCTCGATGGTATGGAAAACGCACTTTTCCAGCTTTGCAAACAGTTTGTGCTGGCGCAATTTCTCAAGGACGGCCATGGCATGCTTTCTGTGATCAGATTCCGAAGAGGAGTACACAAGAATGTCATCGATATATACGACAACACAAACATCGATGAGTTCCCGAAGGACATCGTTCATGAAGAATTGGAAGGCAGCAGGCGCGTTGCACAACCCGAAATGCATCACCTGGTATTCGAATAATCCATATTTTGTACGGAAGGCCGTTTTCCATTCGTCGCCTTCTTTTACTCGCACCAGATGATAAGCCCCCCGGAGATCTAACTTGGTGTATACGCAAGCGTCCTTCACCTGGTCAAGGAGTTCAGGGATCAGAGGCAGAGGGTAACGGTTTTTAACAGTTATCTGGTTCAATACGCGGTAGTCGATACAAGTTCTAAGGTCGCCTTCTTTTTTGGGCACGAAGAACAAAGCCGAGGATGTCGGAGACTTTGACGGGCGAATGAAACCATTGGCTGGGTATTGATCTAAATATTGTCTCAAATGCAGATTCTCAGGTTCAGTAAGGGCATAAATCCTGCTACAAGGGGGTTGTGCACCGGGCACCAGATCGATTTGGCAATTGTACGATCTGTGGGGAGGTAACGTGTTGGCCTGTTCCTTTTGGAAGACGTCCTGAAAGTCTTGGTATTCCGGAGGTAGTTGCATGGAGACAGAGGTTACAGACGCTAGACTAATCTTCAGATTTTCTGGGTAGCAGGTTTGTGCACAATCCGGGAAGGTTATTCTCTTCGCTCGCCAATCAATTCGAGGATTATGTGTCTCTAACCAAGGGATTCCGAGAATAACCTGAAACTGTGGAGCCTTGATTACATCAAACACAACTGCCTCCTGATGGCCGTCCGGACCTATAAGTGTCACCTCAGCAGTGGAATGTGTTACCGGTCCAGAGGCAATTTCGGTTCCATCGACTTTGGTGATGACATCTTTGCTGGTTTTAGGACGCAGAGGGAGGTTAATCCTAGAGACCAATTCAAGATCCACATAATTTCCTATAGCCCCACTATCGATGTATGCCTTTATTGCATGCAACCGCTTAGGCTGTTCCAGATCTACGAGGACCATTGGCACAATGAAATGCGAGGTCTGAGAGTTCGTTTTCAAGCTCGGCAAGCGGACCTCTACTCTTGTCGGGCGTGGCCGTTTCCCGAAACAGAGTCTTCATGGTTTTTATCAGCGGCTCCTACCACCTTCTTGGGCGGTTTTGCCGGGCAATCTCGTAGAAAGTGTCCAGAGGACCCACAATAAAGACATAATTGCATCTGCCGTCTTCTTTCACGTTCTTTTTGAGTTAAAGGTCCTTTAACCCCTCCAATTTGCATAGGCTCAGAGACATCAGCACCCTTGGGGTTAGCGTGGGTCTTGACCAACACCCGGGTCTCAAACTTGGACCGATCTGCTTTTCTGTTTTGAAGTCTGTGATCCAATTGGACCACTAAGTCTATATATTCTGTGCATTCTTGGGGCTGTTTTACAACTTGGGCCAGGACATCTTTAAGTTCTCCGGGTAGACCTCGATAAAATATCGTGATTCTTTTATCCCCTGGCCACCCAGTTTCCACAATTAGTCTATTAAAGGTTGCAATGTAGTATAGGAGGTCCTGATTGCCCTGTCGCGGGGATAGGAGTTCATCATCCAGAGCCTGCCCCTGAGAGTGTCGAGCAAATAACCTTTCCATGCTTGCTTGAAATCCTTGAAAATCACGGAGAATCGGGTCACCTTGAGTAACCAGTGGAACTGACCAATCGGCAGCACAGCCGCTGAGATATGACAATACAAAGGCTACCTTGGTCTGGTCATTAGGGAAGGCCCCAGGTCTGCATAGGAAGTGCAAACGACACTGATTCATGAATACGGCGAATCGTTTGGGGTCCCCAGCAAAGCGTTCGGGTGGGGCCAGCGGCATGTCTCCAGGTAGATTAATCTGCACAGGGTTACTGGGAACCACAGGAGCGGGGTTCCCCCCGGAACCGGGTAGAGGAGTGTGTCCAGCTTGACCTTGCAAAAACTGTCAAGCCAGGTCATCAGTTCTTTCCTTTGATACAATCACTTCCCTCCTGAGAGCATTAGTCTCTTGAAGAGCGGCGTGTACTTTGGCCTGTAATTCCCCCAGTAGTTGGGCCAACTGATCAGTCTCAGAAGTTTCCATAGCGCCTGGGTGGGAATTTGTAGGAAGGCTTCGCGTTCTGTGACGCTCACCTGACTCTCACGGAGGCGCTGGTCTAGTCTGGGTTGCTGTGGCCTCTTCGAGCGTGATGCGCAGAACTCGGAACACCGACTGAACAGGACCCTCAAATCTTGCTTGTCTGGCCCGTAGGAATATCCTTCTGCAGATGAGAAAGGGGATTAACAGTCTGCAGAATAGTGTGCTTGCTCCCCCCTTCCCCCCTTCGTTCTTCTCTAACTTCCTCCGAAATCCCCGGTTGAAGCTCACCTTATGGTTTGAAAGGATGAACTCTCCATCCTGCTTCTGGTGCAGGGGCGCGTGTTTGTCCAGTTACTTCACTGGTTTTCAGAATGGCGCTGGCAAAATCCACTTGACTTTTCCGAGCGGAATGCCGTAAGTATGAAGATTACAAAAGTTCAAGTGTTGAGGCTCCTTTTCTGTTGCCTTCCTAACCTGTGATCTGTCGATGGTAAACTCAGGTGAGTTAGCGATGGGGGCGACCCCTCTTAATGTCTTTATATTCCTCCAGTAATGTCTTTTGTCCTTTCCCCATAGGGGCCCGGGGGGGGCGGTACCTGCCAATGAAGCGACGCCTACCCGAAATGGGGAATGGTCCACCAACAGAAGACTGGTAAGTGTTATGGCGGAAAATTAGGCTTTCCTCATATGTTCCTTCTGCTCACATTTTGTCTCTTCTTCTCTCCCCTAGGCGCAGAGATGTGGCGACCGGAGCAGACAGTCGCGGTGGAGCCAGAAGAACTCCCAATGACAGGTGAGTGAAGCGTGGCGCTGCAGCGAGCAGCGAGCAGCGCAGTGCTTTTAAATGAAAGTCTTTTCTCAGGAACCCTGGCGTGAAGGTTCCGGATGCAGGTAAAAAGTTTGATAAAATTCTTGGTTTTCACCTTTCTCTTCTCTTCTTTCCTTACAGGTGTTCCAGGATTGAGGCGGGTGTGGCTGGAGACCAGATGCAGGAGCAGACACGGTGAGCGTTCAGCTGCTTGGATGCAGAACAACGCGAAGCGTGAGCTACTGTCTGGGCGTGGCTTAAATAGCCTCCAAAGTAGTTCCAGGTAAGTATCCTTCCCTGGCCACGCCCGAGTGGCAGAATAGTCCCAATGAAAAAATGGTCCCTTTCAGGTCTCAGGGAGGCCTGAATCTTGCAGCATGGTCTGCATCAGGTAAGTGGACAAAACACCTTCCTTTATGAGCCTGGCGCGTTGGCGCCAGGACAGAGTCCAAAGAGCCCCTATAAGGGGCTGCTGGACTTTTACCCAGGGGCATGATGCCTGCTCCCAGGGGTGCTGGGCCTGGCTTGGTGCTCCGGGGGTAGGCATCATGACAGCCTTTTTCTTCCATTACTTCTTAAGGGGATTCTTCTCCCCACTAACATTGTATTTTGAAAGGTTCTAGTATTGCGTAGCGATCGTTGCATGCTGGGTTTCAATGGCTGGAGCATTACACTGTAACATAGAGCAGATTGGGAGCTGTTACATGTGACATTTGTGGCATTATGGATTGTGCAATTTGTTACAAATTGTTCACCTTCCCCTACTGGTGTGCTTTCACTCACGCTTTCATTCAGGGTGGAGTGGGAGAAAAAACCTTTGGTCGTGACAGAAAAAGAGGTAGGAGTTTGGGATTTGACTTCTGGGGCAAGTGTATGGGTATCTGATGACATTTCAGTTACCTTTAGGGTCATTTCTTTCTTATTTTGATGTAAACTTGTTAAGTTCAACAGTATATTTCCACTCCAGGTCCACTTGTATCCATCCCATGTCCATTTGCTCCTGCCCTTCTTTTATATGGTCACCTCAGATAAAAGACCTTCCCCAATAAATCCCCAATGCAAATAGTAAAACAGTAAATAAAACCGCTATGAAATGCAAACTGCACTCATAACTATATGCTCTTGTGAAGCTAACTCTACTCTTACTGCTATCTACATTTGACGGTTCGCTCAGTGGCGACATTTCCATAATTGTTGCACCTGCGTAAAATGTGAAAATGGGATGGGTGAAAAGAGAGGAGAGAGAGAGAGTTTTAGTTTCTATAGCTCATGCTCTAGCAGCGGTGCATGTCCTGTTTATATTTTACATGCACAGACCTGGTGGCATAGAGCTACTTAAGTTGAGGTAGCAGTGGAGTTCTCAGTTGCTATGCTTTGTGCTGTGTTCTGTGGGGCCTTGCGAACATCTGAGAGGTTTATCCAATACCTTAGCCCCTTTACCGTTACAGCAAGAGGGGTGGAAAACACCACCTCATATGGTCCGTGGAATCTGGGTGTGTTCCACTTTTGAATGAAACTTCGGACATAGATCCACTCCCAGTCAACAAGGGTTTGTTCAGGGTGGTGTCAGTTGGAGAGGCTGTTGTGGTTTCTCTGTCTTCTGTGTAGGGTGGTGCAATCTGTTTTGAAATGCATCTTATTGCTCATGTCAGCTGTGTTAGGTACTGTTTGAATTCCTCTCCTAGGATAGTGGCTGCTCTGTGGGCATCGGATGCCCTTCTCACTGGTGACAGTGGCATCTGCATGCGCCGGCCAGTCACCATTTCGTGGGGGGACAGGTGGTGGTCCTTGCTGGGTTGTGTTTGCAATAGAACTAATGCTAGGGGTAGTATACCCAGTTCTTGTTCAGGGTGTTACATAATTTGGAAAGTCTGCTTTTGAGTAGGCCATTATTTTCTCCACCAATCCGTGGAGGGTTGCCACTTCTTTAAATAGTTCATTGAAAAAATGAGTCCCATTGTCAGATCGTAGGACATCACACACTCCCCATTGGGGGAAGACATCTCTTAGAAGGAACTTTGTGCCACCCTTGGTGTCGGATGGGCACATTTGCCTGCCTCTACATACCGAGAGAATGGACACACCACCACAATCATATATCGAGCCCCGTTACACCTTTCTCCGATGGCTGCGTAGTGAATGTGCAACTCATGGGAAGGGCCCACAGGGTGAGGCAACGTCCCCCTTAGAGTTCTCAATGCCCATCCTCTGCTGAACACTTGGCATGTGGTACATTGGACCACCATGTGTGTTAGGTGATCCTGCAAATTTGGGATGAACCAATCTTCCTTGAGATCGGCAGCAATGTGTTGCTTAGAGCTGTGCAATGGAAAATGTAGACGTTAAAATGCTGTGTACTGTAGCTCGACAGGCATCACAACTTTTCCTGTTGTCGCCAAAGGAGATCTGTAGGTGATTGGATGCACCTACGTTTAAGCCATAGATCCTGTTCTTCTGCTGGTTCCCTGTGCTGCAATTCAATGATTTGTGCTATAGGGAGGGCTGTGTATGGGTCTGCTGTCTGGGGCACAATTAAGGTAGTTTAGACATATTCTGCACCCATATGGATTGGAAGGCATGCTGCTTTTTTGACTGCCATGTCGGTGTTCCCCAATGATATTTCGTCTGTGATTTGAGCATGAGCTAAACACGTAACGACCACTACTACTGAAGGCTCTGCTAGGGCCGAAAACAATGTGTTGAATAGGTCTGTGTGTTGTACTGGGGAACCATCTGCCCTCTTGAACCCTCTTCTTCTCCCCGGGATAGACCTGCGTGCACTGTGGTGGTGAAGTATGCAGAGTCCGAGTAGCTTGTGATGTAGCATTCCTTTGATACCCTCAGGGCCTCGATCAGTGCTACGAGTTCTGCTGCTTGGGCAGAATAGTGCCTTGGTAGTCTTTTCATGATGAGGGTTTCGTATTCCCTTCCTCCACTTGTACCACAGCAGCCCCAACATGTTTGGACGTGGACCCATCAACAAAGAAGACCTCCCCTTCTTTGAACACCCTCTCTTTGGCCTTGGAAATGTCATCCCCTTCCCCTTCGTATGTTTCACAGTCATGTTGTTGCACATCTTGAGTAGTGCATGGCTCTGTGAGAAACATGGTGGGATTTACTGGCCTGCATCGCACCACATGGATATGGGGGCAGGACAATATTATTTCATATGCAGATGTTCTCTGTGTGGTCAGGGTGGATTTTGATCATTCTAGTATTGCAAATAGTGAGTGCTCAACGTACAAGGTTACTGAGCACCCCATCACTATAGTGGAACTCTTTTCAATGGCGAAAGCTGCAGAAGCGAGGGCTTCTTCGCAGGAAAAATGCCTCTGCATGACAGAATCTAGGTTGCTGCTGTAGTATGCCAAAGGCTTGTGTCCCATGAAACTTTTCATGTCAGCACCGCGGTCATGAGGGTGCCGTTTGAATGTGAAAATAAGTAGAACTCCTGCGTAAAGTCGGGGGTTGCTAAAACGAGAGCTGTTGAAATTACATCTTTTAAGTCATTAAAGGCAGTTATAATTTCTGCTGTCCATTGAATGGCTGGTCCCTCTTTTTGTGCCTCTTTGAGGCCTTGCAGGAGTGGTCAGGTGTATGCTGTATAATCTAGAATCCAGGCTCTGCAATAATTGCAGAGCCCTAGGAATCTTTGCATCTCTTTCACGATTTTTGGTTTGGGAGTGGCACGCACTGCGGCTGCTCTATCTGGGATTATCCGTTTGCCCTCTTTGGATATGAGCTGCCCTAAGTAGAGCACCTCTGCCAAACAGTGTTGGAGTTTGCTCTTGTCCACCTTATACCCTTTTTGAGCCAGTAGCTGGAGTAAGGCAATGGAATCCCCGCAACAGCTCTGCTCGCTGTCACTGCAGACCACCAGGTCATCTATGTATTGAATGATCATGCTAGGCACCTGAATATTACCAAGATTTTCATGCAAGATTCTATTGAAGATACTGGGGCTCTCACAGTACCCGTGGAGCAGGCGATGGTGTTCATATTGCTTTCCTCCCAGGGTAAATGCAGTGAGATACTATGATCCTGTGCCAAGGGGCACTGAGAAAAATGCATTTTTCAGGTCCACCATAGTGAAATGGGTGGCCTGCTTCGGGATGCTGCACAAGATGGAGGCCGGGTTAGAGACAAGAGGAAACTCTGTACAATATCATTAAGTGGGCGCAAATCCTGGATCATCCTCCAACTACCCCAGTTGCATTTTTGATCGGATAGATAGCGGTGTTGCATGGTGACATGGTGGGTCCTAAAATCTCTTGCTGCAAGAGGGCCTGTAGTGTTTCCTGTATGCCCTCCTCTGCTTCCTTGGACAGGGGGTATTGTTTGACCGTTGGGAGTACTGCACCTTGTTTGAGTGTTGTTATTACTGGCATCACTTCTTTTAGCATCCTTACATCATGTGGGTTAGTAGTCCATAGTGTGGTGGTACCTGCTGCAAATCAGTTTCACAGAAATGTGGGGGACTGCTAACAATGGGGGGGGCTTTGTACCTTGTGGTACTGTACCATGATGTCACAAAGGATGCAAATTTCAAGCACTATTTCTCCATCGTAAGTGTCTTCTGTAAACAGGTCTTCATCTGTCAGTTCTCATAGGCTTATACTAGGGTCTATGCACAACACTGTGCGCCATTGGCACCCATGCATATCTGTCCCCGGTACCACAAATCCTTTGGCGGACACATGGAAACCCTCTAAGTCTAATGACAGGATAGTCCCAGCAACCACTTAAGGGATGGCTACAGGTCGGAAAATGAAATCTGCCGGTACCCTCCACTCCTTCCTGGTAAGTTGGGGCACCGCTTTGGCTAGCACTCTAATGCCATAAATGAACATATCTGGATCCACCGGTATGCCTCTCACCACCATTTCTTTGGCCACTGCCTGTATCATTAACATCGCTCGGAGGTAGCACATGCCAGGGGTGGCATAAACAATTCCTCTTTCTGTAAATTATATGGTCATGTTCAGTTTGCTAAGCAGGTCCCTTCCCAATAGATTGACAGGGGAGCTTTCGA
Organism: Ambystoma mexicanum; assembly: GCF_040938575.1. NCBI lineage: Eukaryota > Metazoa > Chordata > Amphibia > Caudata > Ambystomatidae > Ambystoma > Ambystoma mexicanum. The sequence continues at coordinate 1,547,306,627 of NC_090931.1, forward strand.
AGTAGAGGAGAGGCACCCGTACAGCCTTCCATCCTATCCTGAAGTCTAAGGGGGTCGTTCCGACCCTGGCGGTAGGGGGTTAACGGCACCGGTAAGGATGCCGGTGCCGTTAACCCCCTACCGCCACATTCCGAGGTCCGTTAGTGGGTCCCACCAGGAACGGCTGGTCTGACCAACCGTCCTTAGCGGGACCCGTTAAGGGACCATGGAGCTAATAACGGGCCCGCAATTTGCGGGCCCGTTATTAGCTCCTTCCCCATTCCCATTGAGCCCTATGGCGCCTCAAATGGGAATGGGGAATGGTTTTCTGAATGGGGACTTACCAGGTCCTCCAAGGTTGGAATGACCCAGTAAATCCCCATTCAGAGACACCTGACCCGGGTTTGGAGGTAGCCCTGGTGCTAATAGCACCAGGGCTACCTCCAAACTCGGAATGACCCCCATAATCTTCTGTGTATGGAACCGTGACAACAGCCCCAGAGAATCCCTGGGGGTCATTTTGAGTTGGGCGGTAAGGGTTAACAGGCACCGGTAAGGATGCCGGTGCCGGTAATCCCTTACCGCCCAATTCCCAGGTCCCTTAGCGGGAACCGGAAAGGACGTGTGGTCAGACCACACGTCCTTAGCGGGTCCCGCTAAGGGACCAGGGCGCTAATTACGGTACCACAATTTGCGGTACCGTAATTAGCGCCTTCCCCATTCCCATTGAGCCCTATGGGGGCTCAAATGGGAATGGGGAATGGTTTACTGAATGGGGACTTACCGGGTCCTCCAGGGTCGGAATGACCCGGTAAGTCCCCATTCAGCCAGACCGGATCCAGACCCGGTATTGGAGGCAGCCATGGTGCTAATAGCACCATGGCTACCTCCAATCTCGAAATGACCCCCCTGTATGTCCAGAATATTTTCTGATAACGGGAAGTCACCTTCACTGGTGCATGTCTTTTCCGGCCCTGAGTCCACCATGAAGATGAATTGTTTATTTCCTATCTCGGCCCCCAACAGCGGTTCCTCTTCTGGGTGCAAGGTCATTGATAGTACTGGACAAGCAAGTGCTCCCTGTGGGCTGTCCTAATCGGGATATCTGTCAGTCCCTGGAAATGAGAAGGGGTTCCTTCCCACCACAGTGGCTGCTTGATAGGGGGCAGCTGCACCATTAGGTGCAGTGGCGACAGGGTGCCTGCTTCCATCAGCCGGGGGGTTGGGGCAGGTTTGGTGTTGCTGCATGGCTTCATGCTGTGGCGGATGGCGATATGGGCCAGAGATTTGAGGAGGTAACTGAGTGTAAACCTGGTGTATCTCGTATGGGATCATGGTTGACCCATGAAGGGGTCCTTGTGGGCTCCCTGGGTGGGGATTTCCATATGCTTGTTGATTGTAATTATAGTTCCACCCCTGGTCTGCTATGACATTCACTGGGAAAGTGTCTCCACCTCCCACATGACCAGCATTGGCCCTGCCCACACCCCTCGGTCCCTGCCCACCAAATCCCCCTCCTCTCTGCCCTCAGGACCCACCTCGTCATCTCTGCGGCCCTCCTTGCCACTGGGGTCCTGTATAGTGTTGGTTTCCTCCCCACTGTCCTTGCCTGTTGTCAGCCCAAACTGCTGCCATTTGTGCCTGTGTGGCAACAGAGGCGCACCCTTCTTCTCCCATCTGTTCTGGGGGCAGTGCCACTTACACCAATGCTACTTTCACTAGTTTGTTTTGAACTTGTTTCACTTCGTCGGCCTGCCTTCTTTCTCCCGCTCTTTGATCCTTCTACAATGGTGTAATATGATACCTTGAATCTCAGGCCAGCCTTTTGCTTCCACCCCGCTATCTTATCAAGCGCCTTCTGCACTTCCTTAGGGAGCCACTGCTTCACAATAAAGTAAAACAAAGACGTTGATTGATCACAGGCACTGCCCGTTTCTACCCTCCACATCTCCTGAACCAGAAGCATGTACTCCACAGCATCCTCCCCATCTCCTATGGTACATTACATAATCGATTATAAATCGGGAGTGTCTGGGAAGGTCCTCTGCAGTGCATCGCATATGCGAGCCCTGATGTTATTGAACGATGCCCCATTGTGGGAATTGTTGCTTAGTGTCACTCTTGGGTACCCTGCTTTCACCCACACTGATTCTGCCTGGTCTCCCACTGCTGACACCAACAAACTTTTGAGGTCTCCTATACCTAGGGGTACCCCGGAAGTAGGTTTTTCAAAAGCGTAAATCCATTTCCCTGCCCCCACAGTGAGTTGGGGGAGGGCCTTCAGGAGGTTTTTTGTCCATCTGCACCCAAGGGACATAATGAGGGTGACCTGGGCCTTTGTGGATTAAGGGTATTTGCAATTTTGTTTTCACTTTCCCAGTGTTCAGACCACTTCCATTTTTCTTTGCCAATGCTATTCTCCCGAACCTCTCCCTTAACCTTTTGTCCCACACGCTTTCTACCCTCGGGGGGAATGGGGAGGCACCTCAGAACCTCCCGTTGCCCCTTCCTCTGTGTCATCAAAATCGTTGCAGTATTCCTCGTCCCCTCTCTGGGACTCTACATTCTCGTAACCCATGCTATCCATTTCCCCCCCTTGCTCTACATGTACCGCTTTTATGGGGGTGCTGTCAATCCTGAACAGAAAGTCATCAGATTTCCACTCTTCTCCAGGTGGTATGGGAGGGGTGCCGGAGGTCAGCATCAGGACCTCTGCTGCTCTTGCTGCCCCACAGGCTGTTCGTAATCTGGCTATTTCTGTACGTGTGGTGGCCAACGCCACATCTAAGTCTCTGGCGCTCACCCCTTTATGGGTGGGTGTTGTCGGGGGTGCAATGTACAGAGGGGGCGGAGCTATGCTGGGGTTTGCTAGAATTGTTCCCCCAGAGATGTAGGTCAGATTTGTATATGCCTCCGCCGGATGGTTTAATAATGGGTAAACCCCCTTTGTTTTCTCTCCCATCTTGTCGCTGTCCCCTGTTCATCTTCTCATCATGTGGCATTATCTCACCCTTCCTTGTGACCTCTGACTCCTCGAACATCCTCCAGAGGTCTAGTACCTCTCGTCTGTTCTGTAATGGTCTCCCCTTATACTTAGAAGTCAGGTAAGTGGACATGTAGTCTAGGGCACACATATCGAACGACCACCCTATGGCCCGGAGTGGGGCATCCCTTCCCCTTTGGTTTCAGTCACCCATTGGTTGTGACACGTCTTGATCTTATCACAGTATAGGGGCAAGGCTTTACATATATGGTCTAGTGGATTGTTTGTCCCCATGCTGAGGATTAGTCTGTGTTGTGACAGAAACTGTCAGCGCCCATGGGTTCCCCTTCTCAACAAAAATAAATCTGGTCCCTTCGGAACCCCTTCGCGTCACCCTTTGGAATGTACCTATACGCTAGTCATACCTATGTGGTCATTCAATACAGTTGAAAATATTGGTACAAGAACCAATCAATTACTTTAATTATTTCCCTCCACCTAGAGAACCACTTTCGTCCCCACAACACTCATCTTACTTACACCCACACATGCACACACCATACACACCCCTCCTGGGCCTCCTCCGTACATAAACAAAAAATACAATAAAAAAACAAACTAAAATAATAAGCTAAAACAACAACCACTACTTTTCCAGAGCCCTCTAATTATACGGGCTCCTGATGTTCTCTTTATATTTCCTTTTCCGCACTGGTCGGGACAGTGTGCTGTGGAACCACCTTCCCCTCTCTCTCAAGGAGGGTCTCCTTGTCTCTTACTTCGTTTGTCTCTTAATATAATAGAATAAAAATAAATGGGCATAAAACAAAAACCTCCTCCACTCACCAAACCAAACTATACTTTCGCTCACATTCACTGCGTGTTCCCTCTTTCATACTGTTCCATACCCGTACCCCAACATTGTTATTCCTTGCTATCTATACGCACGTGTCCACGTTTTTCCAAAAGCTTCTGTTCACGGGGAGTCCACAACAGATCTGGTCCTCTCCCCGGTGCTGCACCCCGCTCCAACGAGCAGGCGGGATTTCTATGAAAACGGCACCCACAAGGGCCACTCAGCGTATGCGTTTAAGGGGACTGGTCACCGTAGGTGGGCACGGCCCTTCTGCAGAGGCCACCTGGATACCGCCGCTAGTACGGGAGCTCTCGGGTTATAAGTCACCAGAACTTCTCTATATGTACCATGTGTCACCAGAACTATTAATTACAGTGTATGTTAAATGGTGGAAATGTGTTGGTACTCACTGATCTGTGGACATGATTTAACTGTATGAACTATGAAATGTATTGCTTTTGTGAAAATCTTTATTAAATTGTTTCTTTTGGGGTCATTGGGCCTCATTACGCGTCTGGCGATAACCCTGCTTGTGCTACCGACAGGTTGCCGCCGGACCCGTAAAAAATACCGGCGCCCGACTTCCTGGTGCCACCGGGCTAGTCCAAGCCGGCGGCCGGGAAGTCAGGCACCAGCAATTTTGTTACTCTTGATTCCCATAGAGTCCCAGTCCCATAGGACTCTATGGGAGTGGTGACCACGGAAGCACCAGCACCGTTGCTAACGGTGCCTGTGCTTCCGTGATGGTCTATGTTAGGGAGAATTCTCAGAAATGTGCTAATTCCTCTCTACCTTAGAGAGCCCGAGCTCTTTTGCTGGACTCTAGGACTTTTTCAGTTTTACCTGGAGAGAGTGAGACCCTTTTCCCACTCCCTCATGTATTTTAATGTGATTTTCTCTCTGTGTTCCTTTTGGTTGATGGAGTCTGATAAACTCCATAGGCATCATCTTTTTACATTGTAACACACAGCACCTTCAGTGCAGTGACACAGGGAAGTCTTTCAAGATTTCCCCCAAAGGTTTTAATACCTTGTCTCTGGGATAACTACTGTTTTTGCAATTGTAACGCTTAACCCAGCACACACTGTCTTACCATAGGGTGCTGGAGGGGTTGCTTAGTAGCCCCTTTGTCTAACTTCTCATGTAGCATTGTTTATGTTACCCTTTACACAATTAATGGCTGGTGGCAGTGGTTACTTTTTACTACCATGATGTGCATTTACCGCGGGCTGCGTTCGCAGCTGCAGTAAAGCACCCTTGGGTGCCATTTTTGTCAAAATGGCGCTGGTCTTCTTTTTTTGCCATTTCTTGTTGTTTTGGTCCTTCTTGAGATTTACTCTGCGTGCCAAACCAGGTTTGGTCCCTTTGTTTGTTTTGTCTTTGGCGGTCTTCACGTGTGAAACCCGCCCTTGGCTCCAAGGTGTCTGGTGGGGGCAGGAAGTGAGGGAGGTGCCCGAAACTCCCTGTGCTTAGTCTCCTAGGAGACAGGAATGCACTCCTTGGTGATTGGCCGTCTGGCTGCCCGGCAAGGACAGCCACCCTGCTGGGTGATTGACAGCCAGGCTGGAATGAATGGGAGAAACCTGCATAAAGGGCGAGGCTTTTTGGCTTGGAAGGCAGAGTCGACCACTGGACGAAGGAATCCGAAGAGAACTTGAAGAAGATGCCTGCTGCAACTCCTGGACCATTGGTTTGCCCGGTGAAGCCCTGCTGCTGTGCTGAAGCTCAAAATTTGCATCGACAGAGAAGCCCCTGCAAGGACGACTTCTCTGCTTGCATTGGTGGGACCACTCAACTCCAAAGTAAGCCACCTGGACATCCGTTTCGGAGCTGGTTGAACTTCCACAGAGTTGCTGCAGGAACTGAATAACCAGGGAGAGGAACACCAGATTGGATGTGTGGCTTTTAAGTTGGCCAAGAGCTCCAGGAAGATCCTCCGGACTCCCAGGAAGCAGGACTGACCGAGGCTGAGCCCCCTCAACAGAGTGCGGGATCCCAGAAGCAAGGAAGGTGCATCTCGACAGCCAAGAACCGCAGTGTTGCTGTGTGCGGTAGACGCGAGGAGCTGAAACACCGAATTGCCATGGGTTGGAAGATAGCCGGTTGCTGTCGGTAACCGTGCCATTGCAGTGCAGGAGTCCCCAGGAGTCCTCCCTCTTGTCCCCATGACTGAGGCCCAGGAACACCAGGATCTGCAGAGCTGCATAGGAACAGAAGTCATCTGCTGCTTTTCTTCTAACTAAAGGTACTGTACAATCTAAGAGAACTTACCTCTTGTTGTAGATTTGTTTCTACTCTTCACAAGCCTAACAGCTTGGGGCCCTAGATTGATCTTCCTTTTTCACCAAAGACTTCTAAAACATTGTGCAAAGACTTTTCTTACTTACCTGCAAGAAGTGCTTCAGCTACATAGAGTTTTGCCTGTTGACTTTGGCCTAACCATCTCCACTCAAAGACTCTTCTCTCCTCTGACTTTGGGGAGGGTTGAAAAGTATTTGCCTGCTTAAGAATAATTGTGATCTCTTGTATGTTCTTATAACCTTTACTTTGACACAACTCTGAACTATTCTAAATACTAACAGTAATATATCAATGCCCACTGTATCCTAAACTATTGATGTCACCTGAGGGTGTAGGAATTGTCTGCGGGGCATCCCAAATGGGTGTTTGCTGATTTAGGGTCTAGGAGTGTGTATTTTGAAGATATGTATGTGTTTCTATTATTTTGCTCCATTCTAGGAAGGCTTATTTGAAATGACTGGTAAATAAATAATTAATTGTTTTATCAGGAAACCGTGAGTTTAAGTGTTTGTTTGAATACTTGTTATTGTGAATCTTTGTGTATTTGACTTACTGCTCACATTGACCCCTCTTGAGATAAGCCTGGTTGCTCAGCCACTCTATCAACCTGTGTAGTTCAGACTTATACCAAAGGTTGGGTCCTATTGCCAGGAGGCTAAGGTTGTTGTAGTGCACCCTAAGTGTACTACCCCAAATCTTTACCTAACAGTCTACCACCTACCATGGCTGCTGTGCCCGGCAGGGTCAGACCTGTCGTGCACAGTGGCTCCGGCAGGCAGACCTGTAGTATGCCGGTCCGGAAACAACAGTGCCGGTACGCTTACCGGCACCGTCGTTTCCGAACCGGCATACTTATAATGAGGCCCAATGTGTTTTACGGGCTCGCCCTGATTATTTGTTATTGAAAGTTTAGACTCTGCAGCCAGCAGTACGTGCAGTGAATTTCAGGTGGCTGGGAAAATCTAGTTCTGCAGGATTGAAGGTTGGCGGAGGAATAACAATTAACCAAGCAGATCGTCAGCCGTTGAACCTGACATACTGTTTATGGCTTGGTAGCTCCACAGGAGGCAGATGTAATCTCTTTAAGTGCATTGAAGTTTTACGGGGGACCGGCCATTTGCTTTGACCAGCAATAAACATGGGGTGAAGTAACGCTTGAGGATAAAGTGATCTATACGCTTGAGTTTCAATTGTATTCTGAGATATGCTGAGCGCATTGAAATGGTAGTAATTTAGATTAGAATGTTGCAATGGCGCCAGTAAGCTGGGGAGGATGAGATAGTTATCGCCAATTCGAAGAGAACCTGTTTATTCAGCCTTCTGTCATGGGCACCAGCATAGGGCATAGCTCTCAACCATTTGGGTCGCAAAGGCGGGTGAAAACACACGATTTTATTTTTGGCGGGTGAGAGGCCCATTGAAACGAATGGGCGTGCAGGAGGCTTGGCGGGTGAGTCAGCTGTTTACAAGGCGGGTGACACCCGCCAAAAGTGTGTGAGTTGAGAGCTATGGCATAGGGACCCACACCTCATTAGCACAAACACATGTGGGAAGGCTGAAAACACAAATAGGGGCTAAATGGGAAAGGGCCTGGCAAGCAAAACATGCATTGAGGCAGCCTTAGAGTGTACATCATTCACATAAGCTTGTTCTGGCATAGCCTTTATTATCCAGTCACTTCCTGTACTCCCAACATGGATGCCTGTGTGACATCCAGGAACTGTGTGGAACTGTGTAGCACACTCTAGTGTCTGGGCGTGGCTGCCTATATAAGCCACGCCCAAGAACTAGCCCGTGCTTTGTGTGCATTCTGTAGCCTTGAGCACACGTTCACTGCAGCCCGGACCTCTATTGGACCCTTACCTGTTTCCGCTCCACCGCAGCCCGGATATTGGATCCTTACCTGTTTCTTCTGCATCGCAGCCCGGACATCCAGTGGAACTCTCACCGGTTTGTTCTTCGCGATTGAAGCAAGGTTCTTCTCTGCTCTTCACTCCAGCGCTCCGGACCCGATCTACAAAAGAAGAGAAAACAAATTAGAATTAGTAAGCGTGTGTATGCAATTAATGCCTCAGTCTCCCGTGCAACCACCTTTTAACTTACCTCCGTATGCGAGCCTAGTGAAATACTCCTCTCCGCGGCCGCATCCAGCTACCAGCTCCGTTTCCGAGACCTGCAACGACAAAGAACTCTAATTAACGCTCAGAGTATTCACAATCAACAACTCACCTTTTTCTTTGCAACACACACGCATAGCCCGTGGAGTAACTGGCCCTCATTGAACTGACCCTCCGCTCGTTGTTGAACTTACCTGCAGCTTCTGCTTTGTGGGCTCCAGGAATCAAGCCTGTGAATAGAACTTATGAACAATTCCCAGTGCTGTAACTGGGCAAATACCACAGAGTGCGTGTTTCATCAGAAGGACATTGGGCCTCATTATGACCCAGGCGCTAAGTGTTTAACGGCGCCGTAAAAGGCTGCGGCGCCATTAAACACTTAGCGCCTAATTACGAGGTCCCTTTGCGGGACCCGACCTTAACGGCTGGTCTAGACCAGCCGTTAAAGTAGGGACCCGCAAAGGGACCTTGATGGCAATAACGGTACCGCGATTTGCAGTACCGTTATTGCCGCCTTCCCCATTCCCATTGAGCCCTATGGGGCACAAATGGGAATGGGGAAGGGCCATGGCGGCATGGGGAATTACCGCCCCACCAACCTCGGAATGGGGTGGTAATTCCCTATTCCACCATGGCGGACTCCGGCATGGACCATGGTGCTAATAGCACCATGGTTTAGCGCCGGAGTCCTAATGAGGCCCATTATCTACCTGAACCTAGTGAAGCAACTAGTCCCGGACCCTCAGACTACTGCGCCCCTGCAGATGCAGGATGGAGAGTGCGCCACACTAAACCAAAAGGTGAGCCACGCCCACAGCAAGGGAATACACTGCACTAGGGACACCGGGAGGGCGGAGGGAGGGTTGGAATACCTTATTACAGAAAACCCTCTAAACACCCATTCTCTTGGCAGGTCAGCTTCCCAGCCCAGGGGTAACAAGAAGAAGGGACCGGAGGAATCCATTGCTCCTACAGTGACCCAGGTGAGCGTGACACCTTCCTCGTGTTACATGAAGTATCCATGCAAACCCTGTGCAGTTACGGTTAAGGTTAAAGGGCCCAGGCCAGTTGTTACTTGCAATGAATTATGTTTGCACACAAATGTTTAACTTGTGAGGATGTCATGACCTACCACGGATGAATTCCAGGAAGGGGTGTGCTATGAATACAATCTGAAGATGGTAGTTCAGCTAACAAGTAGAAGAATTGGAGAAAGATGGGATTTCTTTGTATGGGGGCTGGATTGTAATAAAAAATATGGGAGTGTTTTAACTGTTGCAAAAATGTATATAATGTGTCAACTTATGTGGTTTGGGTAGACTTGGGTTAGTTTCACTCCAGAGGGTCATCTAGCTGCTCCCCGGACGATTGTACAATAAACTTGCTTTATGTATAAACATGCTCTCGTTCCTCAATTGGTGGACCTGTATGGTTTAAGGTGATTAGGGGCCCATCCATATATTTGGTGACCACAAAGGGACCCCTGGCATTCAGAGAGGTTGGGGGTCTCCTGTCCGCACAACCTGGCTGAAACACCCCACTGCTGGGTCAGTCTTCCATGCACAGTGAAAAGGGGAGGTTTGCTGGTGCCATATTGGCTAAAGGCCTGTCTGTTCCCCGGAGGCGTGGTACTGTGGTCCAGCTGTGCAGAACGACTTGACGGAGCACCACATGGAGTGGTTCGGGTTCACGTGAGTGCACTTTTGGGTGGTAAAGCAAGAGGGGAAATGGAGTGCAGGGAAGAGTAAAGGGTAAGTGGAGTCTGGACAGCAGGGCTCTGAATAAGTGCAGGGAGAAGCGTCTGACCCGCAGAGAGTTGGAGTTAGCTGAGTGGAGGGCGCTAGAAAGAAGGTATTTAGGACGAGAGAGTTGGATATAGTGAGCACCACAGCCACAGAAAGCCTTGTGGACGATGCAGAGGGTCTTGAACTTGATCCTCACAGCCACCGCGAGCCAGTGGAGAGATTTCAGAGCTGGAGAGATGAGGTCCCTGGGCTTGAGGCCAAGGATAAGTCTCACAGTCCTGTTCTGGATTAGTTGAAGAGGGCGAAGAGTGGAGTTGGGAAGATTGAGAAAAAGGCTGTCGCAATAGTCCAGCCTAGAGAGAACCCGAGCTCTGGAGACAGTCAGTTTCTGGGGGAAGGTGAGGAAAGGTAGGATACCTCTGAGTAGGTACAGCTGGTAGTGAGCCCTCTTGGCAAGGTCTGTGATGTGAGGACAGAAGGAGAGAGTGGAGTCAATGATGACACCAAGGTTTTCTGCCTCACAGGAGGTTGAGGGGAGGGGGCCCAAGGAGTGCAGTCATACAGGGAAAGTGGGAAAATGTCTGTCTTACTGGAATTAAGGCAGTGATCACTAGATACGCACCATCTACCTTGCTTGTCTGTTTGGCTGGAGCCCTCACCGTGAGGTAGCATCTTATGGTAGGTCCGCCCGTAGATACCTTCCTGGAGTATACCCATGGCATTTTTCATTCTGTATTAACTGTAAAGGCACACCCCTGCACGCACACTGAGAAACAAATACAACCCACCAGGGAAAAAGGCCCAAGTCACCGCTTGCAAGGATAACAAGTATTTATTTCCACAAAACAAATGTGTCAGCAAAGAACTCTGCTGCCTCTGAATGTTGTGCCAAATTGGGGATGGACACAAAGGGATTCACTGGGGCTATCCTCTCGGTTCCTTATACTGACAATCTACATATTAAGGTACACAAAATGTATCTGCCCCTTTGTTGTATTGTACAGACACTGTTAGGCAGAATCCTGTGCAGTTCCCTTAGGGAGCACTGCAAAAAGATTAAGACTACAGGTGTTGGCAGTAAACCCAATTGGTAGCAGTCTGTACCACCCAGATTTACCTGGTAGCTGTGGCTGAGCAGTCAGACCTCTCTCAAGAAGAGTTAGGCAGTATATAGAGCATACACAATAGGTACAGATACAGTAGCACAAGCAAACACTGACCAGAGCTTTGGTATAAAGGTATATAATTATTTATTTAAAAACACACTTGTAAAAATACACTGGCACTAATATGTCAAGCAAGTTCAAACACGGTCACTAGAGGTATATACACCTCCCTGATTAAATTATTCAACAAGTCTAAGTTAAGACACCACTTATTTGCAAAACAGAGGTGAGCGCGTAACTTTAGATGGCACGCCAATAATTCAGTTTAAAAAGGGAGAGAAAAGGCAGAGTATGGACATATCACAATACCAACACTTTTAAGAAACCACAGCAAGTCAAGAAAGGCAGGGTCTACTGTAGAGCAAAAAGTTCATAGGCCAGGCCCATTCCTGGAGAGAGCAAGGCGGAATGTGCCCAAGATCACACAGTGGAAATGCACTTAAAGTCTTTGCAGAAAAGTCAAAAAGGAGTAGGAATAGTTCAGAAAGGCAAAGTTAGCAGGTCTGGGGCCAACCCAGTATAGAGGTCAAGGATTTAGGGGACACCTTGAGCACTCTGTAGAAAGGGAGGCCAGGCAGGACACAGTACCTTAAATGGGAAGGAAGCTCCAGCGGGGGCAGTTGTTCCTGGCAGTGGTTGCAGCTCGGTGTTCCAGTCAGAGGAAGAGAGGATCTCATCGTAGAGGAAGTTTTGAGTTGTTGCACTGCCCAGGGATGAAACCAGCCGCGGAGTTCCCGATTAAAAGGTGCAGTCCTTTTATTCGCGGTCAAAAGTGGTGAGCTTGGCTATCCAGCTGCCGGGGTGCTTGGCACGGGCGATTCGACCAAGGAACGCTCCTGGGAGCGAAAGAAGGTGAACTGGTTGTTCCTACCAGCTCAAAGGGGGACTGACTCTCCAGATGAAGATCTTCCCTGTCGTTGGAAAATGGTGAGTTCATGCAGCAGGGCTTCACCGGTGGTGTCGTCGGGTTGCAGGTGGCTCAGCTCCTTCCTCGTCGGATTCTTAGGTCCTGTGGCGACTTCTGAAGTTCCAGTCCCAAAGGCCCTGCTTTTATGCAGAAAACCCCCATTCATTCAGTCTAGCTGTCAATCACACATGCTAAGTGGTGAGCCGGGCTGCTCACCACTGGGCTAATCAGAAGAGAGTGCGACTTGGGTTGCCGAGGCAACGCAGTCCAGGGTGCCTAAACCCCCCTCCACCCCTCCTAAGGAAGCCAGACAGAGTGGCACCACTTGGAGGGCTTCTGTGGAGAAGCCCGCCAAAATAGTGGAACAAAGGGCTCGAACTTTGTTGGAGTCACAGAGACGGACACAAACGCCATTTTAGAATCGAGTTCTGGCAAAAAGACCCAACTGGAGAATTAATATGAAATAAATAAACCGGCGGTATCTTTAACATTGCACCAAAAAGTGGTGCGTTTAAAATCAATGGGAAAATCCCATGAGAATATTCCGAAGGAATATTTTGCGTGGTAGCCACTGCCACCAGCCAGAAACTCGACAAGGGGGGACTGGACAGGGCCCCCTTGAAAACAGACCCAGGGGCAATCAAATTACCCCTACCCAGTACTTCCACAATATGATGGTTTGTACTGGTTCTGTTCACAGATTTGGACTAGTAAATCCAATGGTGACTTTACATGCCCTGGGAGACAGTAGTCAGTCCCAGGGTATGGAGTCTATGTTTGGGGGTCACTATGACACCCCTGTGTTACTGCACTTAGGGTGCTGTGTAACACACATAGGAAAACAGATGATGCCCTATGGAGTAGAAAGAGGTTACCCCATAGCCCATGAACACATACAAAGTCAAAGGTACATCTCAAATCATGCCTAAGAGTTGGAGGAAAAGAGTCTCACTCTTAGCAGGAGAAAAAAATAAACCCCAAAAATCCAGCAAAGCTGCTGGGGGACTATCTAGGTTTGGGAAATTAGCCTTTACAGAGAATTCTCCCTAACAGATACCCTAGTGAATTTCTGGATAGAGAGCTCTTGAGTAAATTGTGAATGTCGATTGCTTTCACAGCGGAAGGTATAGTATGCTCGACTCTAGGGTTGTATCCAGTAAGAGAAACATCATGCCTGCATGCATACTGTAGTGACAGCGTGATAAGGGGGTGGGGGGGCCTGTACATTCAATGTTGTTTCTTTATGGGGTAATGGTTTTGTTGTGTCTCGGGAATCAGAAATCAGACATGGTGGGTACCGACTGAATATTTGTTTCGGCCTGTTGTGCTGCAGGAAGTAGCACCAGGCACCATTGTAACAATTCTCTTAGAGGCATTAGTGATCAGGAAGAACAGGGTGGTTCTCTTGGGCACAGATGAGGAAAACAGAGATTGGCGCACAGTGCTGTGCATCGTTCCGACTTTGTCGCTAACGGAGGTGTCCAATGAGCAGTTGTTCAAAGACACTGAAACACAGGAGAGATGGTATTTGAGATTGGGGTGTCTTGCCAAATAGTGATAGAGCAAAGGGAAGTACCACAGGCCATGTTCATTGTTAGAAATACATGGCCACATTGGAAGGAGGATTTGGAAAAGGTGCCAGACCATTTATGGACCAGCAATCCTCATCAATGTAAATGAGGTGTTGAACCATACCAGTGTAGTGGCCGATGTTCATGACCAAAGTGTCACCCTCTTTGTCCGCATTTTAGATGAGAATATTGCACTGTTTTCTGTTTTGCTTGTTTAATTATCACCTCTAAAACTTGACTGTGGACAGAAGTAATGACCCCTAGAAGAATTGAATGTGTGTTTTGTTGGTCCTGAGGAAGGTGACAGACTTTGACTCACCGTAATCGGTTGGATTTCTTTTTGACTATGCATTAGGGATACCAGATTAAGTGTTGTTTTTATGGGCATTGTCGCTCGTGGTTGATCATTAAGTTGAGGACAAATCATATACAAGCACACTCGAGGGTTTGTAAAATAAAGCAAAATTGCCCCCCTAAAATGCTTGGTGGGTTGGTCCTGCAACAAATAGCCTGTGGTTTTTGGTTTTGGTATTTTAATCACAATTCTTGAGCCACGTTTTCCTCTGGCTGGGTAGGTTTAACATGGTTTTGCTCGCTGCTAGTGTGGGGGTCTGCCGTACAGACAGCTTTGTAAACTACATCTGAGTTACGTCTGACTGAGCTTAGTGGAGGGATTTTCCTCTCCCTCTATCCCGGTTAGATAGGCGGCACAACGCCACTCCCCAGGGATAGCTTAGCACTTATTTAGGGGCAGTGCTAGTTTAGTTGGTTTGGCTTGACTCACACCATACACTTGTTGTTTCCTTGTGTCACCCACATTTATTCGCTTACATCAATGCCTTGTTATGCCATATGTTATTTTAGGATAACCCTTGCAAAATCAGGGTACAGTAAGCCATGGGAAAAAGCGTAGGGCTCACAGTTTCTGGGTAGCTTCCCAGGACCTCCCTTATGACTGCCCGCTGTCTCCTCAGGCACTCTATTGCAGCACTGCACACGTGCCAACATGCCCCACTCCAGCAACTAGTCCAGTCCTGGTTTTAGCTTTATATTCTGGTACTAATATGGAAATCTGGGACTACAAGTCCTAGAATGTAAAGTTAAAACCAGGATTGAACTAGCAATTCCCAAGTGGAATGAGGCCTGTTGGCAAGTATGTTAGCGCTCAGTCTTACATGGGACAATGGTATAATCAGGATCCACATGTTAAGTACTAGAGAAACAATGGAATAGTGGAGAAACTCATAGGGGAGCCAATGACCAAAGGTCTTATGGACAAGATGAGCTGACAACTAGACGACAGCGACCCGCCAATGACCAGAAGAGTCATTGGCCAGAGGAGAACGACTCACCAGGGAATCAAAAAGCAGAGGCTCGGCAGACCAGAGGATCAATTCACAAAGGAATAGCTGCCCAATTGACCCGTTTCATGCATGATGATATGGGCCAGTCCTTGGTTTTCACTTGCATGCTGGTACTTGTAGGCCATACAGGAAGGACATAATGGCAGTTAGGGTGGCCAACTTTACAGAATGGTTTTGCAGGACACTTTAGACATGGTAGCGCATCAGAAGCAGCCTGCAGTGCGCGCAGTTCCGTATGGTGTAATTTCTGCCCCATGTTCCGCATCCACTTTTTTGGTAACATTAGTGGTAGATGACATTTAAATATATACACAGCACAAAAAAAGCAGTAGGACCATTGTACATGCAGGATACTCATCTGTTAGAACGCTGTCCAGGCACTGAGGGACTAAATATATGCAAACATCCAAATGTGCATACGCGCTGACAACATAAGTGACTTCACAGAAGGAGCACTGCAAAAAGCATCACCAGTCTGTGCTACTTAGAGTCACCAAAGGAAGCGACATTACAATAATTTGCCATGAGTTAATGTGGTGGGAAATGCACCAATGGCACTATTATTATTATTATATGGGTAGTAGCTCTATAGCTATTAAAACCATGAGTGGGGATTTATTTTTTATAACAGCTTATAACATAATGGTATAATAATATAAGCTATGAACTGAATCTCTTACAGGTACTCCAGATAAAACACTGTGAGATTAAATGATTTGCCCCAGATCACACACTTTGGTTAGGGAGTGAAATAAGACACTGTGAGATTAAATGATTTGCCCCAGATCACACACTTTGGTTAGGGAGTGAAATAAGACACTGAGATTAAATGATTTGCCGACGATCACACACTTTGGTTAGGTAGTGAAAATGGGATGTGGGCAATTTAAGCAGTTGACCACATATCTTTCAAGGTTTACTTGATATACATATTTATTAAGGCTTCGTTTATAGAAATGACTTGGAAAAAACACATACAACATAAAAAAAATCTTACCTTAAACTATATAACTTGTCATAGAAATATGTTGCGCGAAATGAGTATGACTTTAGCTTTATTTTCCCCATCCTGCATGAAAGGTCACAGCAGCACCAGGAACACTAATGTGAGACAAATCATTCTCACTTGACTTTCAAAATCAGTCTTATTTCAAACACAGCATTCTGCACTGTCACTTTTAATCACTACCAATTCACATGTCTTAAGGGACAGAAGACCCTGCTAATATTCTCCCTGCCCCCTATTGATGTCTTATTGCTGCCATTGTAATAATCTGTTGACCCTTGGAGAGCTGCTCTTCTGCCCAGAGCTTCAACTATCACACAGAAGTGTGAGCTCAGGGCAGAAAAAGGCTTTGATCTGGCCAGGGGTTCAATGCAAAGCCGTGACTTTTGGCGTCCTGCAGACGGTGCCTGCAAATCGCGGGACAAAACCCATCAATGCGGGTAAGTCCTGCAAAATACAGGACGGTTGGCCACCCTAATGGCAGTCCAGCATTCAACAGGAGAGGCCCAGACTGACCCACATTCCTTGGGCCTACCTGGGAACTATGCAAGGGAACCAACAACCAGAGAGGTGATGGACTCAAGAAGCCAAGGTCCAAAGGAGAGCGACTCACTAAGGCATAGTGTTAAATCGCACATCTTATAACAAAGTGAAAGTTGCGTGGTCCGGATTTAAGATGTGTTCTTTAATAAATATAGTTGTCAGTTACAAATAAGTCAGTGATGAAATCAGGTGGTAATTAATAAGGGAAGGGAAGGAAAGAAAGAAAGACAGAAAGACATCCACCGGTCTGACTAGTGCAGAGAGTTGGCCCCAACTGAACATAAGAGAACGTTCCCTCCACATAATAGTAAACATTCCAATTAAACGTTCCAAATGGAGTCATACTCACCTGCATATAATCAATCTAAAACATAACACATCTTCCTCCTATAATATTTAACATTTAACGTATAATGGTGTAAGTTAATCATAATACCATAGAATGCACTAAACCATTCAACTTGCACTCAAATTCCAAAACTCAACCACCAAAACAAATGATCACCACCCAAGACCAACAAAACTGGCAGGCCAATACCACCAAACTTTACTAGCAGGGATCCAGCCCTCCAATCTTAATCCGAACCTAGAACAACCAACCTACTCACTGTTCACCAACATCCATAAAGATGGACTTAACATACCTTCACAATATAGTATAATTGAGACCCATACCAAAACAATTCATATAGATCATAACAACCAACTGAAAAATAAGTTGAAAGATTGTTCCATTGTCGCAACAAAACTTTAGCGACACTTTTTTTTCTGTGCAGGTAGAGCACAATTAACCATAAAAACTTCTGAATAATTTGTGCTATAGTTTGGTGCTAAAGTTGCAACACCACTTTTACATCACCAAACAAGAAATTGTATTGCCCAAATCCAAGACAAAGCTGTATTAACCATTCGTCACATCTTGAACTGTATCATCCATGTTAGGGAGAATTCTCCGTTAAGGCTAATTTCCCAAACCTAGTGAGTCCCCCAGCAGCTTTGCTGGATTTTGGGGGTTTATTTTTTTCTCCTGCTAAGAGTGAGACTCTTTGGGCCTCATTACACAGATGGCGGTAGGGATTTACCGGTACCGGTAAAATACCGGTACCGGTAAATCCTTACCGCCTTACTACGAGGTCCCTTTGCGGGTTGGGGGATTTAACGCCTGATTTTTGCAGGCGTTAAAATCCAACCCGCTAAGGGACCTCGGAGCTAATTACGGCACCGCAAAATTGCAGTGCCGTAATTAGCGCCTTCCCCATTCCCATAGAGCCCCATGGGGCAGAAATGGGAATGGGGAAGGGCAATGGCGGAAAGGGGATTTACCGACCCTCCAACCTTGGAATGGGGCGGTAAATCCCCTTTCCGCCAAGGCGGTGCCGGTATTTTACCGGCATGAGCCATGGCGCTAATAGCGCCATGGCTCACTGCCTACCGGGTAATGAGACCCTTTTTCTCCCACTCTTAGGCATGATTTGAGAGTAACCTTTGACTTTGTATGTGTTTAATGGGCAATGGGGTCTTTTACTCCATAGGGCTTCATGTGTTTTTGGTATGTGTGTTAGACAGCACCCTCGGACAGTAACACAGGGGTGTCATAGTGACCCCCAAACATAGGGCCTCATTACACGGTAGGCGGTGAGCCATGGCGCTATTAGCGCCATGGCTCATGCCGGTAAAATACCGGCACCGCCTTGGTGGAAAGGGGATTTACCGCCCCATTCCAAGGTTGGAGGGGCGGTAAATCCCCCTTCCACCATTGCCCTTCCCCATTCCCATTTCTGCCCCATAGGGCTCTATGGAAATGGGGAAGGCGCTAATTACAGCACCGCAATTTTGCGGTGCCGTAATTAGCTCCGAGGTCCCTTTGCGGGTTGGATTTTAACGCCTGCAAAAAGCAGGCGTTAAATCCCCCAACCCGCAAAGGGACCTCGTAGTAAGGCGGTAAGGATTTACCGGTACTGGTATTTTACCGGTACCGGTAAATCCTTACCACCATCCGTGTAATGAGGCCCATAGACTCCATACCCTGGGACTGACTACTGTCTCCCAGGGCATGTAAAGTCACCATTGGCTTTACTAGTCCCAAATTGTGAACAGAACCAGTACAAACCATCATATTGTGGAAGTACTGGTAGGGGTAATTCGATTGCCCCTGGGTCTGTTCTCGAGGGAGCACTATCCCATCCCCCCTCAACGAGTTTCTGGCTGGTGGCAGTGGATACTACTTTTTATATTCAACCACAAATATAATCCTATGGGATTTTCCCATTGTTCGAGGCTACCACTTTTTACCATAGCCTCGAACATACCGCCGATTTATTTATTTAATATTAATTTACCGATTGTGATTTTTTGCCAGAACTCGGTTCCAAAATGGCGTTTGTGTTCGCCTCTGTAACTCTGACCAAGGTCGAGCCCTTTATTCCACTATTTTGGCGGGCTTCTCCACAGAAGCCCTCCAAGTGGTGCCACTCTGTCTGGGTTCCATAGGAGGGGTGGAGGGGGGATTAGGCACCCTGGACTGAGTTGCCTTGGCAACTCAAGTCGCACTCTGCTCTGATTGGCCCAGTGGTGAGCCGCCCGGCTCACCACTTAGCATGTGTGATCTACAGCTAGCCTGATGAATGGGGTTTTTTCTGCATAAAAGCAGGGCCTTTGGGACTGGAACTTGAGAAGTCACCACAGGACCTAAGAATCTGACGAGGAAGAAGCTGAGCCATCTGCAACCCGATGACACCACCGGTGAAGCCCTGCTGCACGACCTCACCACTTTCCGACAGGGAAGATCTTCATCTGGAGAGTCTGTCCCCCTTTGAGCTGGTAGGTACAACCAGTTTGCCTTCTTTCGCTCCCAGAAGTGTGCCTTGGTCAAATCGCCTGTGCCAAGCACCACGGCGGCCTGATAGCCAAGCTCACCACTTTTGACCGCGGATAAAAGGACCACACCTTTTAGTCGGGAACTCCGTGGCTGGTTTCATCCCTGGGAAGTGTAACGACTCCAAACTTCCTCTACGACGAGATCTTCTCTTTCTTTGACTGGAACACCGAGCTGCAACCACTGCCAGGAACAACTGCCCCCGCTGGAGCTTCCTGCCCATTTAAGGTACTGTGTCCTGCCTGGCCTCCCTTTCTACAGAGTGTGCAAGGGGTCCCCTAAATCCTTCTCCTCTATCCTGGGTTGGCCCCAGACCTGCTAACTTTGCTTTTCTGAACTATTCCTACTCCTTTTGTGACTTTTCTGCAAAGACTTTAAGTGCAGTTCCACTGTCTGACCTTGGGCACATTCCGCCTTGCTCTCTCCAAGAGTGGGCCTGGCCTATGAACTTTTTGCTCTACAGTAGACCCTGCCTTTCTTGATTTGCTGTAGTTCCTTAAAAGTGTGGGTATTGTGATATTTTCATACTCTGCCTTTTCTCTCCCTTTTTAACTGTATTATTGGAGTGCCATCTAACGTTACGCGCTCACCTCTGTTTTGCAAATAAGTGGTGTCTTAACTTAGACTTGTCGAATAATTTAATCAGGGAGGTGTATATACTTATAGTGACTCTGTTTGAACTTGCTTGATATAGTAGTGCCAGTGTATTTTCATAAAGTGTGTTTTAAATAAATAATTATATACTTGTGATACCAAAGCTCTGGTCAGTGTTTGCTTGTCCTACTGTATTTTTGGCCCTATTGTGTATGCTCTATATACTGCCTAACTCTTCTTGAGAGAAGTCTGACTGCTCAGCCACAGCTACCAGGTAAATCTGGGTGGTGCAGACTGCTACCAATTGGGTTTACTGCCAACACCTGTAGTGTTAATCTTTTTGCAGTGCTCCCTAAGGGAACTGCACAGGATTCTGCCTAACAATCCATTCATCACATATTCACTCCCCAAACCATCCTCACAAAATACGCAGTAACGACTAATTCAGCATAAACAAGGAATATATAGCAGAACAATAACGCCACACATGAGTCCATTATTTATGCTTGCAGGGTCTGTTAAAATGAAATTGTGGAAGGAAAAATTTAGGTTAGGCAAAAATGACAATAGCAATAATGCAATTTTTACATTTGATCAATCAATCTCACACTCCACCCGCAACCAATTAATGTAACCCACAACATACTCTGCTCAATAAAGAATGCTTTTAACGCAGGCATTATGAACCAGTGAAAACTACAAGTTGCACGACACCACTGTGTCTCAACTAGGCCAACAATTAAAAACGAACTCCCTTAAGATCCTGTGAACCACAGTGCCACAATGGTACCACAACCACAGCTGTGCTTGAAAAGTCCAGCAACAAAATGATCCCTTATGAAGCCATGTAATCAATTAAACACTGAGATCTCAGTCCCAACATGTGCCAACATTGGTACCAAAACCATCACTGTTCCTAAATAGGCCAGCAACCAAAGAAAACAACTCTATATCAACATATTGGTTCACAAACCATAACAGCTGCACACACTAACGGCCAGCTGTTCTAAACTACTTCTATTAAAGCTCCTAATGCCCAATCGCAATTTGGAACCAAAAAGAAAATAAACCACTGCATCCACGTTGTAATAATACAGAAGTCACTGCTGCAAATGCCACTACAAATTTCACTATACGCAAAACCACGATACAAATTGTGCATCGGTATGAAGTAACCCAATTAAATAGACATGCCACACGATATCATACATGACACAGGCAGAATATAACTGATAATGCTATAAGTAGAATTTTGTTAAGTGCAACAAATGCGATAGAATTTTGTGATCAAACTCACTGATCTCCAATAACCTATCTCCTGAGGTAAACAAAAAAACATTCTCAATATATCGGTAAAATATCCCACAAGAAACAGCGTTATAATACACGTCTTCTGGACGGCTCTCTGAAATAGCTAAAATAGCGATCCAGCCAAGCTAAATCAGAACCGTTGCTGTTCTGACCCATGTCAGGGAAATCTTGAACATTCCCTAACATGCTGTCGCCATTGCGAGAAGAAAGTTCACGAAAATTTCCTAAAATGTTATTGAACCAGTCCCAATCAGTCAGATCGTTGTCCAGCTGCATCCTTGCTGGCTCTTAATGACTAACTGGACCAACATCCTGCTCAGAAACCTTTCGTGCCACTATTTTGACAAACTGGATATTGTACCTTCACAGCCAGCGTTTGATTGCACGAAATTCTTCCTCACAGCACTTTTGTCCAGAAAACCCGGATTCAAAACATGAACTCTGTCATGTTCGTTCTTCTCTGTAGCCCTGGAACCGCTCCTTGTTGCCCTCTCCGTGACTGCCTGTTTTGCATTGCTGTTAATTCCTATACAAGGCCAAGCACGCACAGAAACAAAGAACCATGCTTCTGTATTCTTCAAATGAGGCAGTGCTGCAGTGTCTTTAGGCCAACCGTCACTCTCAATAGCGGAAGAGGTTCACCCTCCGCGCAGTGACGTACCTACCATATGCCTCCGAACCCTCAGCAGCTGCGGAGTTCCCGTTGGACACGACCGGCCCCCAGCACAAACAACAGGTGACAAGGACTGTCTCACCCATATCTGTCGGATCACACCCCAACATCTGCTCTCTCCGCTGGTATTCCTCCCAATGTGAGGTGGGATACGAAACATCAGAACTTCCAGCTCTGTCACCTCTGCTAGTGCTGTGTGCTGGACTCTTTTCCAACCAGCACTGTCCCACGCCTTACAGCTTGTATGCAGGCAGTGAGGGGCTCTGTTTACCCCCTCGGGAGCAGACACCTCAAATGGGGGGGGTGTCGCAGACCCGGTGGATGTCTTTCCGTGGCGCTGGCCAATTTCCTCGAGCGCCGTTGGCTTCATGCAGCACATCTTCTGTACCGTTGTGTACGGTGCTGCAATTCCCTTGCCTCTTCTGATTACTGCTCTGGACCCGATAACACACAATACCTGCCATTTTCTTCGAGTAGAGATTCGATGCTCTTCTCAATCCCATCCTCGTCGCCAATGTTAAATCGCACATCTTATAACAAAGTGAAAGTTGCGTGGTCCGGATTTAAGATGTGTTCTTTAATAAATATAGTTGTCGGTTACAAATAAGGCAGTGATGAAATCAGGTGGTAAGTAATAAGGGAAGGAAAGAAAGAAAGACAGAAAGATATCCACCGGTCTGACTAGTTTAGAGAGTTGGCCCCAACTGAACATAAGAGAACGTTCCCTCCACATAATAGTAAACATTCGAATTAAACGTTCCAAATGGAGTCAGACTCACCTGCATGTAATCAATCTGAAACATAACACATAGCTCTCAACTCACGCTTTTGGCGGGTGTCACCCGCCTTGTAAACAGCTGACTCGCCTGCCAAGCCTCCTGCACACCCATTCGTTTCAATGAGCCTCTCACCCGCAAAAAATAAAATCGGATTTTTTCACCCGCCTTTGTGACACAAATGGTTGAGAGCTATCCTAAGGACCATTTGGGTGACAGACCGGCAAAGCCAATGATGTTTAATGTTAAAGGTATTTGTATCACGCACCGTCACCAACGGAATTGGTCCCCAGGCGCTCAGGCGGATCTGTAAACGATAAAGGTGGGATGGGTTAGTGAAGAGGGAGTAGGATAGTGAGAGGAGTGGTGTTCTGTTGGCAGCTTCAACTCAGTATACACCGGGTGCTGAGCTTTGGTATGGGCATCGGATTGGAGTCAGGCCGCGTGTGCTGTTGTTCCGGCTTATGTGTTGTTGCAGTGTTGTGAAGTGCGTGCGGCTTGTTGTGCGAGAGATGGTTGTGTGAGTTTTTTGAGTGATCTAGGTATGCAGAGTTTGAGCGTATATTGGTTAGTGGGTTACCTGACCTTTACCAATGCTAGCACTCGCAGTTCTGAGTAGTGTGGCGCTTGTTGGCCCTCACGTTCCCATCCGGACGCGGCGCAGGTCAATGTCCACGGCTCCATACAGGCGTGGTCATGCCAACACTCACACTTTCATCCGGACGCGGCGTGGGCCAGGGCTTAGAGATTAGTCTAGGTGTGGGCATGTCAACATTCACAACTCCATCCGAACGTCACGCAGGCTGGTGTTCACGGCTCTGAGTGTGGTGCGTGCCAGCATTCACGTTTTTCCCGGCGCGGGCATGTTATCCTTCAATCGATCCTATCCAGATGCGCCGCAGGCTGATGTCTAGCTAGATGCGTCTGCCGGTCTGGGTGTGTTCGCCCGGTACGTATGAGTGGGAGGAGTCACTAGAGGGCTTTCGTCTGGGTCTGGGTGTGTGGTCAGTCTCTATAGCCTTCCTTTGTAGCTGTTGCCATGTCTTAGGCTCTGTCGAGTGGTTGGTTCTTTGGCTTGAGTGTTTGTCCAATTTGGGGTGGCCGAGGTTGGAGTTATTTCATCATTGTTTAAGTGTATGGGCTCCTCTAGTACGTCTTCGTAGTGGTTACGCTTTGATATACTTTTAAGTACCGTATGTATACAATAAACGAAAACAAGCGATACTAAATGTCAGAAAAATGCAGTAAAATATAAGCATTCTAATATCTCTATGTATGTGTATGATGCGGTTATGTTTCTTCTGAGTCCTACCCGCATCATTTTAGTTATGCATTGTTTTTTCTGCATTTCGGGATGGGAGTCAGCTTTGTTTTGGGCTTTTTTTCAGAGGGGCATTGAGCTTGTTTCTACTTTTCGACCTGGCAACAATGGGCTGACGGAGTGCACACTTTGGAGAGTCGAGTGAAATTGCAGACAATGCACTTCAATAAGGATGATCGTGCACTGCACTTGCCGGGCAGCGTGTTATATTCGTAATTAAGGAGTTCGGGTGTAAGACCACTGAATTCTCGTGGCGGGTCCGGTCATCATCTGAGGCGTTTGCGCATGCGCAGACTAATGTCGGCAGGCCTGGGCCCCTGCAGCCTTCAGACGCTGCTCCATAGCGCATGCGCTTTGCGAGGTTACAGTCCACGGAGCATGCGCAGTGTTTTAATGAGAAGAACGCTTATGAAATGACAGTCCGAATTCGTACGCCCCCTTCAGCCAAGACGGGAGCTGTATTCATATTTCATGAAATATAGTTTTGCTGCAAATTGTCAAACGGGAAATGGCCTCTAGACGTCTTGTGGTGATTTGTGTGTCGTACGTTGTGATTGGCTCGCCCCGTCAGGTGATTATATCTCGTGCCTTGGTAAACACCTCACAGGTTCTGCGCAGCCGCACTTCGGTGCAGGGCCCCTTGCATCGCTTATAGTGTTTGAGGCTCTGCATCTTCCTTTTGTTCTGGTGGGTGTTTTCTCTAACTTCTGTAAAGATCACAGGGGGGGCATCTCACTAAGAGATCACTGGGGAGATCCACCCAGCATCACTACGGAGATCCATCCAGCCTCACCGGGGAGATCCAACCAGCATCACCAGGGAGATCCATCCAGACTCACTAGGGAGACCCACCCAGCAACAGCAGGGCGATCCAACCAGCATCACCAGGGAGATCCATCCAGCCTCACCGGGGAGATCCACCAAGCATCACCAGGGAGATCCATCCAGACTCACTAGGGAGACCCAACCAGCCTCACCAGGGAGATCCATCCAGCCTCACCAGGGTGATCCACCCAGCATCACCAGGGAGATCCATCCAGACTCACTAGGGAGACCCAACCAGCCTCACCAGGGAGATCCATCCAGCCTCACCAGGGTGATCCATCCAGCCTCACTGGGGAGATCCATCCAGCCTCACTGGGGAGATCCACCCAGCATCACCAGTGAGATCCAACCATCAACACGGGAAGATCCATCCAGCATCACTAGGGAGGTCCAGCTGCCTCAACAGGGAGATCCATCCATCCTCACCAGGGAGATCCATCCAGCCTCACTGGAGAGATCCATCCAGCATCACCAGGGAGATCCATCCAGCATCACCAGGGAGATCCAACCAGCATCAACAGGGAGATCCAACCGTCAATGCCAGGGAGATCCACCCAGCATCACCAGGAAGATCCATCCAGCCTCACCAGGGAGATCCAACCAGCATCACTGGAGAGATCCAACCAGCATCACTGGAGAGATCCATCCAGCATCACCAGGGAGATCCATCCAGCATCACCAGGGAGATCCATCCAGCATCACCAGGGAGATCCAACTAGCATCAACAGGGAGATCCAACCATCAACGCCAGGGAGATCCACCCACCATCGCTAGGGAGATCCACCCAGCATCCCCAGGGAGATCAATCCAGGCTCACCAGGAAGATCCATCCATCCTCACCGGGGAGATCCATCCATCCTCACCGGGGAGATCCATCCAGTGTCACTGAGGCGATCCAACCAGCGTCACCGAGGCGATCCAACCAGCGTCAACAGGGAGATCCAACCAGCAACACCAGGGAGATCCACCCACCATCACTAGGGAGATCCACCCAGCATCACTAGGGAGATCCAACCAACATCACCAGGGAGATCCACCCAGCATCAACAGGGAGATCCAACCAGCAACACCAGGGAGGTCCAACCAGCTTCACTAGGGAGATCCAACCAGCTTCACTAGGGAGATCCAACCAGCCTCACCAGGGCGATCCAGCCAGCCTCACCAGGGAGATCCAGCCAGCCTCACCAGGGCAATCCAGCCACCATCACCAGGGAGATCCACCCAGCATCGCCAGGGAGATCCACCCAGCATCACCAGAGAGATCCATCCAGCATCACCAGGGAGATCCATCCAGCATCACCAGGGAGATCCATCCAGCATTCCCAGGAAGATCCATCCAGCATCCCCAGGGAGATTCATCCAGTCTCACCAGGGAGATCCATCCAGGCTCACCAGGGCGATCCAACTAGCATCACCAGGGAGATCCATCCAGCATCCCTGGGGAGATTCACCCAGCCTCACCGGGGCAAGTCATCCTTCATCCCTGGGGAGATCCATCCAGCCTCCCCGGCGAGATCCATCCAGCCTCACCGGAGAGATCCATCCTCCCTGGACAGGGTTCAGTTTAGGTGAGTTATCTCACTTGTATTCTTGTGGACAGGGGTCATTGCTGGCCTAGATGTCCTGAGGTTCCCCTTCACCCAACTGTAACTGCTCTTTTAAAAGGTCATTAAATATTTGCATTATTGTATATTTATGTACCAAACGTGCCGACATTTTCGATCGCCTGGGAGGGAGATTTTGTCTCAGAAAGTGGAAGGATCAAATTTCCCCATTGAATTGCGTTGTGGTTAGGATTATTTTAGGAGGGAGAAAGAACAAATTAGCAACTTTTTTAAATATTGTATTGTATTGTATTTATTAGGTTTATATATGTTTAATAGAAAAAGCAGCAGTCTCATGCCTGTCCTGCAATTTACAGATGTTTTTTATTAGGGCGAATATTGTGACCTATGAAAACAGCACAGTGTAACTTCTATCATTTGCTGAAAAGGGCTTCCATCACTATAAGGCATGTTTCAAATAAAAAATTGTGGGCATTCTTATGTTTCCATAATGCTCTTTGCTTTCCTTCAAATCACCAGAATTGGGTGCTATGAAGAGATATTATGTTGCGTGACGCGGCCTGGGGCCATGCCCCACAGCCCCGCCCCTCAAAGTAGGAGTGGGATTCCCCAATACATGTTTCCCTCTACTGCCCTGAGTGGAAGATTGAATCCACAGGAATTCTGCACTCTTCAGTGCCCTGCACATGTTTGACCCTTGCCCAGCGGGCCCTCTACCACTCGCACGTGTGTGTTTGCCCCAGCCCACAACAATGATTCCAGAAAGATGGTGGTAGAGCCATATATACAGTGTTAAATTTAGCGAGGAAGTACAATGGCCTCCGAACCCCAGTTACTGAAATACATTAAGATGTTCCGAAGAAATAATTTCTGTGAAAAGCCAGGCACACCAGGTATACAGGAAATAATGTACATTAACTAAACAAGGAACCAAAGTATTTACTTAATTACAAAAATATATAATTTAAAAGTCATGTTCAATGATCTACTAGTTTTGAACCCGATAGTTCTGTATAAAAAAATACTTAAAAAAAACATTTTGCAGTATTGTTATTTATTTTATTTACTGGACATTTGTAAGGCACCTATACACAAGTGTTTCAAGGCACCACAAGACAAAAAAAGGGGGGGTCAGGGGAGAAACAACAGTAAATGGTCCTACTAGGCCTTGTGACATTCGGACCATGCAAGTGCAGCAACCTTAATTGCAGGGGGAGGGGGAGGGGGTGGGACAGGGCGGAAGGCTGGGGTAGGTGAAAGGGGGCAGGGGAGAAGTGCAAGAGGGTTGGGGTCCCAGGGGCAGGGCAAGTGCCAGGGGAAACCAGGGGTATGGGTCAACTAGTGCGAGGACTGGAGGACCAGATTAAGGCTAGTCAGCAATGGGTGCCCGAGGGTAAGTGCTCATTAAGGCGGGCTGGACGAAGAACTCTTTAATAGCTTGGGAATCCTAATTAATTTTCCATGTCCTGAACATACTTATGAATTGTATGTTCTGAATGTTAGACCAATTCTATGCCAAAACATGTTTTAAGCTCAGAGCTTAGCAGGGTTGTAGTCACGTATATAGTTGATGATGAATGGCAATAATCCAACAAGATCAGTGCATCCAGCGAGTGCTTCTCGAGTGCTGTTTGGCTTCGTTTGGCTACAGTGGATTGGTGTCATTGATGTTGCATGCTGTTTACACATCGCACGAATAACGTAAAGGTATAAAAGGACAATTGGACATGTGCCAGTGAATGCTACCGAAGCACCAGTAATTATAGTTGGCTTTGCTTCTCATACTTTAGGTCTACGAAGGTTTTGAAAGCAATACCTTTTGCAAGCTTACCAATGGACGCTTGGCTGCGCCCTTCCCACATACCGGAAACGGCACAAAAGGAGCGGGGGCGCGCCTCTGTGCACACACATCCAGGGAGTGCTCTTTGAATGCTGGTTGGTGGTTTCGGGCTGAGGATTAAGGCAAGGCCACATTATATCCTGAGTTGTGATACTTACTTGCATTTATTTTGTACTGATTGGCCTAATATTGTGGTAACTCTTAACTCTTCGCTAGCATGAGGAAAAAAACAAAGGCAATGGCAGACATACTAATGGCACCTTTTTTTTTCAAATCACAGAAAAAGATTGATGGCAATGCCGCTTCCCCCACCCTTGGTTAAAATTAAAGCCATGAATGAGCCCCATGAAGGTTCTGGGGTCTTGGCAGAGGAAGGGGTGGTGGGGAGGATAAACCCGGTGGATGGAAACCTTGTGTTACAGTTACAAACGGTGGATAATAATATTCGGGAATTACCCCAAAATATCCAAGAGTAAATTATGGGTATTGGGACAAAAGACCCAGGTAGCAATGCTTTTGACCAATTTAGTGAAACTTACTTGAATTCCCCCCTGATATTTTGAACAGGAGAAATCACGTTACTAGGTATGTCTACTCATTCTTCAGATAATCGGGAGGAGGGTAATAGCATTTCTGGAGCCCGTGTTAACAGATCCCTATGTTGTGGTGGTGGCTATTGCAAATTTAAGGGATCATATATCTGCGGGAATGAAAGATCAAACGCTAGTTTTGAATGAAATAAACAGCCATGTCTCTGCACTGGACCGGACCACTCTCTTCTCTCTTCACTCTCAGAATGAGCTGACCAGGCACCCTCACTACTCTCATTCTCCTCTCAACTTCTCCTTTTCGGTGACCTCAACATCCATCTGGACTCTCCTGGCTCCTCTGGACCTTTCTGCAACCTATGCGATTCCCTCTCCCTCTCTATCTTACGTTCTGGCTCCACGCACATAGCGGGCCACACTTTGGATGCTCTCATCTGTACCTACATCCCTCTCTCTCTCCCTCTCTCTCTTGGACCAACCACTCTCTTCACACTTGAAGTTCTACTCTCCTCTTGCGCGGCCACTCGGATTCAAAGTCACCAGACTCATAAAAAGAGTGACAGCGGCTGCCTTTGCCTCCACCTACTCACTGCCTCCTACTCCTGCGGCTGACTCCTTAACCGATACAGCCCTCGCTAACCTCAATTGCTCCATCTCCAAAACCCTTGACATTCTTGCCCCTGTCACGAGGGTCCAACTGAAGCCTTCCAAAAAGTGTAACTCTTAGTACAACTCTGACCTGGCTGCCCTTAAACGCAAGTGTAGGGCAGCTGAAAGGAAATTAAATGTGTCAGGCTGGCCCTCTGACAAACTGGCATGCCGCCTTCTTCAAAGGCAATATTGACTCTGCATCCGCACCAAGAAGAGAGTCTTTATTCAAGCCTGCATCTCCGAGGCATCATACAACCGGGCCAAACTTCTCAGTCTGTAAGGAACTGGCCAATCCTGCAGCAGCCTCCTTTTCTGTCACACCCACCCAGGACCTTTGCTCGGCCCTGGCTTCTCACTTCTTCGCAAAAACCCAAGACATCTTTTCCTCTATCACCCCCATACCACATCATACATCAATACCTTTGGAGCCTCCCTTGGCCCCTCCACCACTTCTCCTCTCTTCTCACTCCCATCACACATGATGATGTCCCAGATAAGTCCGATCTATGAAGGCCTCGTCCAAACAGGTGGAACCCTGCCGCTCCAAAATCATGAAGGACAACATTGACTCTCTCGCTCCAACACTGGCTGATCTCTGCAATCTCTTTTGCCACTGGAGTTTTCCCAACTTCTCTTAAGCACTCCCTTGTGCACCCTCTGCTTAAGAAACACTCTGCCGACCCCTCCATTCTGGCAAACTACCGCCCCATCTCTATCACCCCTTTCCCAGGTAAACTCCTCGAGAAGCTGGCTATCTCTCAGCTCACCAACCACACTGACTCTCTGCTGGTTGCCTCCACAACCATCAGTCTGGCTTTAGAGTGTCGAGAGGCATGGAAACTGCTCTTCTGAACACCTGTAAAGACCTGCTCTCAAATCTTGACACTAACACTCCCTCTGTCCTCATTCTTCTTGACCTCTCCTCTGCCTTTGACACGGTAAACCACAACATCCTGATTGCACGTCTCCGGGACACCCTAGGAATCACTGGTCAGGTTCTGGGGCGGTTAACCTCCTTCCTGTCTGACCGCCCATCCTAGGTGGTACTTGGGCCCTTTCTCTCCACTATCAGTCTTTCAACCCGCGGCGTACCCCAGGGATCTAACCTTTCCCCTGGTTCTTCAATGTTTACATTGCTGCCATGGCATGTGAGATTGCCAGTTTCACCTCTGAATTCTAGTGTTATGCAGCTGACACATAACTCTCCTTCAGGGTACCCTCAGCCACCTTCTCCTCTTCGCTCATATCAGACTGTATGTCTGCAATTCAGTCATGGTGTGCTGCAAACAACTTCTGCCTCAATGCCAGTAAGACCGAGATCATTCGCATTGGGACTGCTGCCCCCGCTTTCCCACTCCCACTCTTGAGGCTTCCTTTGGCCCTGTACCCGCACCCACATGCGAGGCAAAAAACCATGGGGTCATCTTTGACTCCACTCTCTCTTTCACTCACATTTTGGACATCTCTAAAAAGTCCAACTACCAGCTGCACCTCCTCAGAAGAGGTACTCTTCCTTTTCTCACCTTCCCCCAGAGACTCACTGTCTCCAGAGCCCTGGTTCTCTCAAGGCTTGACTATTGCAACAGCCTCTTTTTCAACCTCCCTGCCTCTGTTCTGCGCCCTCTACAACTCATCCAGAACAGAACAGCGAGACTTATCCTTGGCCTCAAGCCCAGGGAATGCATCCCTCTGGCGCTGTAATCCCTCCACTGGCTCCCTGTGGCTGCAAGTAACAAGTTCAAGACCTTCTGCATTTTCCACAAGACTTTCTGGGGCCTGGGACCCACCTATCTTCACCAATGCAGTCCTAAATACTTTCCCTCCCGAGCCCTCCGCTCATCCACCTCCAACCTTCTGTGAGTGGGCCAGTTCTCTAAGGAGAGATTTGGAGGGAGATCTTTATCCTCAGCAGGGGCCTCTTTCTGGAATAGCCTCCCTGCCGCCCTCTGTCTTGAGCCTGATCTCCTTAAGTTCTGGAAACTTCTTAAGACATTCCTCTTCTCCTCTTCCTTCTCCCTCCCTCTACCCTGTTAACATCTCTCTCTGCTCTATTCCCTATCTCCCTCCTTTTCCACGCATCATGCCGACTGGCCGCAAGGAGTACCTCAGAGTCTCACAGGTCCCCGGCACCCTCGCCAGTCCTCCGGCCCTTGCCTCAGGGCCTGCACTTGCTTCATGCTACTGCACTCGGTCAATTACCCATTGAGAATGGTATCTCTCAGCACTTACTCAGTTTCTGACCAACTGGGCGCACTTGGATCCCCCCCTGCACTTGTCCTCCTCCCCCTTCCCTCTCCTGTATCGTCTGTGCACTTGCACGATCCAAACGTACCATGCCTTGAAGATCGTCTACCATTTCCTCCCTGTCTCCCCTCCTGCATGGTGGCACCTCTATGCTCTTGGAAAAACATCAGAATCTTTGTCAGACCTATTTGTTGGTTACCTACACTGTTAATTGTATTATATGCACTTAATCTGCCTGGCAGACTGGTTATCGTTCAGAAAATCAAGGGCACTGAATGAATGTTGTTTTTCTCCCTTGTTCCCTTCCTCCTTTACAAATAAACATTACCATACCATACCACTGGTTGAATTGGCAAACAAAAGCTCTAGGGGCTCAGGAGGTTGGGGGAGGCCCTCCACTAAATGTGAAATTGGTGAAGGATCACCTACCTACAAATGACACCAGGAAGGGATGTAATTCCAGCATATTAGAAAACACAGAGCAAAAGGCAGTAGAAAAGGGGCAAAATTGGGTCTGATTTTAAAGGACAGTACTCAATCTAAAAAATATAAAACAAAGGGCAAAAAATCATTATCTCAAAAAGCCCTGAATAAATCATCCTGAAAATTAATGCGCAACATTGCACAGTCGGACTCTAATGACTGTGTGGAGAAGATTGACTTTTTTCGGGAGATGAGTGGATAGAGAGTGCACCAAGAAGGTTTCCTACAAATGAAAGACAAAGGTAAGCCTGGTAAGGAGCAGGAAGGAAGGCTCCAAGAGGAGTTGGTGGAGGAGGAACTTGAAGAGAATGGGTCATATGTGCCTGCAAGCCTTAGGCTGGTTGACGCTCTGAAACGTAAGGGTATTACCAAATCAAATGAGGAAGAAAGTGCCCCCAGGGCCCACCTAAAAGGGCAACTTTTACAATATTTAATCAGGACAGAAAGGGTGGTGTAGGGTCAAAAAGGGGTTTGGTGGAAGAAGTGCCCATGAATGGCTTACCTATGGGTGTCTCTGCAGCTAGGGAACAAGAGTAAAAGGACTGTACCTTCAATAGGAATATCTATGAAGGAGAAAGATATTATAGGTCTGATCAAACTCATTATGTGCTAAGAAGATCAAAAAGTTGCAAACAAGGATGGTTCGATCCCTAGGAATCCTGGTGTATCTTTACTACCCACTAAGGGGCCCCAAAGGGCCCATTCTGGCGTGAATGAGGGAGACCTCATGAACGGTGTCCGGTCAAAAGATCGAATACAAAGGGTCGAATGGTCAAAAGATCGACACCAAAGGGCCGAAAACCAAAGGATTGAATTTTTAAAAAAATTATGTATTTTTTTTGGTGTTCGAATAGGTAAAAACAGGGGTTAGGGGGGAACCCCCCCAAAAAGAAAATGTTTTTTCGATCCTTTTGTTTTCGGTCCTTTGGTGTCGATCCTTTGACCATTCGACCCTTTTGTAGTCGATCCTTTGACCTATAACCCTCATGAACAATGGGACAGAAGGTATGAGTGAGTCCTCAAAACCTGCTATCTCTTATGAGCTCAATTCGAATAAAGTCCAAAAGGGACGAGTAATGTCGACAAAGAGAACTTTTTGTCAAGAGTATAAGTCCTGGGAGAAGAAGCTTTACCCATTGGGTGGGTTCAATTATATGAATTCAGGGAGAATATATAGGGAACCTTGTTTTAGGTACCCAATTTTTCCAAATGAAATATCTTTTACTCTTAACTATATGTTCGATAAAGGTGGACCGGATTACTTGAACAGGGGTACAGTTCTTGCCCTCTAAGATTGATCACAACAAAGGACATTAAATAAGTAGACTTTATACACTGGGGAGGTATGACTATGTACGATTGGTTTTCCCTTTGAGATTGGTCTATGTTGAAAGCAACTGAGAACTTTGATAAATTGGGATATGATCTTTGCCCTTTTGAGACACCTTCGAGAGATGATGGGGCAGATGGGGAGCAGGTGCAAGTGGATCTAGGTCACCTGGCCTAAGCCCCGCCCACCTGGTGCCTTCCAGGTTGCCGCTCTTTTTCCCTACTTAAGGAGCCCTCCTGCCTCTTTTCCTTTGCAGATGGGGAGCAGGTGCAATTGGATCTAGGTCACTTGGCCTAAGCCCCACCCACCTGGTGCCTTCCTGGTTTCTGCTCTTTTTCCCTACTTAAGCAGCCCTCCAGCCTCTTTTCCTTTGCAAATTGGGAGCAGGTGCAAGTGAGTGGATCTAGGTTACCTGGGCTAAACCCCGCCCACTTGGCACCTTCCAGGTTGCTGCTCTTTTTCCCCACTTAGCAAGCTCCGCCCACCTGGTACCTTCCTGCTAGCCGCTCTTTTTCCCTACTTAAGGAGCCTTCCAGCCTCTTTTCCTTTGCAAATTGGGAGCAGGTGCAAGTGGATCTAGGTCACCTGGCCTAAGCCCCGCCCACCTAGCACCTTCCAGGTTGCCGCTCTTTTTCCCCACTTAGCAAGCTCCGCCCACCTGGTGCCTTCCTGGTTGCCGCTCTTTTTCCTTACTTAAGTAGCCCTATAGCCTCTTTTCCTTTGGAGAAGGGGAGCAGGTGCAAGTGGATCTAGGTCACCTGGCCTAAGCCCCGGCCACCTGGCACCTTCCAGGTTGCCGCTCTTTTTCCCCACTTAGCAAGCCCCGCCCACCTGGTGCCTTCCTGGTTGCTGCTCTGTTTCCCTACTTATGGAGCCCTCTAGCCTCTTTTCCTTTGCAGATGGGGAGCAGGTGCAAGTGGATCTAGGTCACCTGGCCTAAGCCCCGCCCACCTGGCACCTTCCAGGTTGCCGCTCTATTTCCCCACTGAGCGAGCCCCACCCACCTGGCACCATCCAGGTGGCTGCTCTTTTTCCCCATTTAGCAAGCCCTGCCCACCTGGTGCCTTCCTGGTTGCCGTTCTTTTTCCCTACTTAAGGAGGCCTCCAGCCTCTTTTCCTTTGCAGATGGGGAGCGGTTGCAAGTGGATCTAGGTCACCTGGCCTAAACCCCGCCCACCCAGCACCTTCCAGTTTCCCGCTCTTTTTCCCCACTGAGCGAGCCCCACCCACCTGATGCCTTCCTGGTTGCTGCTCTTTTTCCCTACTTACGGAGCCCTCCAGCCTTTTTTTCCTTTGCAGATGGGGAGCAGGTGCAAGTGGATCTATGCACCTGGCCTAAGCCCCACCCACCTGGAACCTTCCAGGTTGCCGCTCTTTTTCCCCACTTAGCAAGTCCTACCTACCTGGTGACTTCCTGGTTGCCGCTCTTTTTCCCTACTCATGGAGCCCTCTAGCCTCTTTTCCTTTGCAAATGGGGAGCAGGTGCAAGTGGATCCAGGTCACCTGGCCTACGCCCCACCCACCTGGCGCCTTCCAGGTTGCCGCTCTTTTTCCCACTTAGCAAGCCCCGCCCATCTGGTACCTTCCTGGTTGCTGCTCTTTTTCCCTACTTATGGAGCCCTCTAGCCTCTTTTCCTTTGCAGATGGGGAGCAGGTGCAAGTGGATCTAGGTCACCTGGCCTAAGCCCTGCCCACCTGGCACCTTCCTGGTTGCCGCTCTATTTCCCCACTGAGCGAGCCCCACCCACCTGGCACCTTCCAGGTGGCTGCTCTTTTTCCCCACTTAGCAAGCCCTGCCCACCTGGTGCCTTCCTGGTTGCCGCTCTTTTTCCCTACTTAAGGAGGCCTCCAGCCTCTTTTCCTTTGCAGATGGGGAGTGGGTGCAAGTGGATCTAGGTCACCTGGCCTAAGCCCCGCCCACCCGGCACCTTCCAGTTTCCCGCTCATTTTCCCCACTGAGCGAGCCCCACCCACCTGGTGCCTTCCTGGTTGCTGCTCTTTTTCCCTACTTACAGAGCCCTCCAGCCTCTTTTCCTTTGCAGATGGGGAGCAGGTGCAAGTGGATCTATGCACCTGGCCTAAGCCCCACCCACCTGGAACCTTCCAGGTTGCCGTTCTTTTTCCCCACTAAGCAAGCCCTGCCTACTTGGTGACTTCCTGGTTGCCGCTCTTTTTCCCTACTCATGGAGCCCTCTAGCCTCTTTTCCTTTGCAGATGGGGAGCAGGTGCACGTGGATCGAGGTCACCTGGCCTACGCCCCGCCCACCTGGTGCCTTCCAGGTTGCCGCTCTTTTTCCCACTTAGCAAGCCCCGCCCATCTGGTACCTTCCTGGTTGCTGCTCTTTTTCCCTACTTATGGAGCCCTCTTGCCTCTTTTCCTTTGCAGATGGGGAGCAGCTGAACGTAGATCTAGGTCACCTGGCCTAAGCCCCGCCCACCTGGCGCCTTCCAGGTTGCTTCTCTTTCTCCCCACTTAGCAAGCCCCACCCACCTGGTGTGTTCCTGGTTGCCGCTCTTTTTCCCTACTTACGGAGCCCTCCAGCCTCTTTTCCTTTGTAGATGGGGAGCAGGTGCAAGTGGATCTATGTCACCTGGCCTAGGCCCCACCCACCTGGAACCTTCCAGGTTGCTGCTCTTTTTCCCCACTTAGCAAGCCCTGCCTACCTGGTGGCTTCCTGGTTGCTGCTCTTTATCCCTGCTCATGGAGCCCTCTAGCCTCTTTTCCTTTGCAGATGGGGAGCAGGTGCAAGTGGGTCTAGGTCACCTGGCCTAAGCCCCGCCCACCTGGCACCTTCCAGGTTGCCGCTCTTTTTCCCCACTTAGCAAGCCCTGCCCACCTGGTGCCTTCCTGGTTGCTGCCCTTTTTCCATACTCATGGAGCCCTCTAGCCTCTTTTCCTTTGCAGATGGGGAGCAGGTGCAAGTGGATCTAGGTCACCTGGCCTAAGCCCCGCCCACCTGGCGCCTTCCAGGTTGCCGCTCTTTTTCCCCACTTAGCAAGCTCCATCCACCTGGTGTCTTCCCGGTTGCTGCTCTTTTTCCCTACTTAAGGAGCCTTCCAGCCTCTTTTCCTTTGCAGATGGGGAGCAGGTGCAAGTGGACCTAGGTCACCTGGGCTAAGCCCCACCCACCTGGCACCTTTCAGATTGCTGCTCTTTTTCCCTACTTATCAAGCCCTGCCCACCTGGTGCCTTCCGAGTTTCCGCTCTTTTTCCCTACTTAAGGAGCCCTCCAGCCTCTTTTCCTTTGCAGATGGGGAGCAGGTGCAAGTGTACCTAGGTCACCTGACCTAAGCCCCACCCACCCGGCACCTTCCAGGCTTCCGTTCTTTTTCCCCACTTACCAAGCCCTGCCTAACTGGTGACTTCCTGGTTGCCGCTCTTTTTTCCTACTTAAGCAGCCCTCCAGCCTCTGTTCCCTTTGCAGATGGGGAGCAGGTGCAAGTGGATCTAGGGCACCTGGCCTAAGCTCCACCCACCTGGCGCCTTCCTGGTTGCTGCTCTTTTCCCCCACTTAGCAAGTCCCGCCCACCTGGTGCCTTCCTGGTTGACGCTCTTTTTCCTTACTTAAGTAGCCCTCCAGCCTCTTTTCCTTTGCAGATGGGGAGCAGGTGCAAGTGGATCTAGGTCACCTGGCCTAAGCCCCGTCCACCTGGTGCCTTCCAGGTTGCCGCTCTTTTTCCGTACTTAAGGAGCCCTCCTGCCTCTTTTCCTTTGCAGATGGGGAGCAGGTGCAAGTGGATCTAGGTCACCTGGCCTAAGCCCCACCCAACTGGCGCCTTCCAGGTTGCTGCACTTTTTCTCCACTTAGCAAGCCCCGCCCACCTGGTGCCTTCCTGGTTGCCGCTCTTTTTCCCTACTTATGGAGCCCTCCTGCCTCTTTTCCTTTGCAGATGGGGAGCAGGTGCAAGTGGATCTAGGTCACTTGGCCTAAGCCCCACCCACCTGGTGCCTTCCTGGTTGCCGCTCTTTTTCCCTACTTAAGCAGCCCTCCAGCCTCTTTTCCTTTGCAAATGGGGAGCAGGTGCAAGTGAGTGGATCTAGGTTACCTGGGCTAAACCCCGCCCACTTGGCACCTTCCAGGTTGCTTCTCTTTTTCCCCACTTAGCAAGCTCCGCCCACCTGGTACCTTCCTGCTAGCCGCTCTTTTTCCCTACTTAAGGAGCCTTCCAGCCTCTTTTCCTTTGCAAATTGGGAGCAGGTGCAAGTGGATCTAGGTCACCTGGCCTAAGCTCGCCCACCTAGCACCTTCCAGGTTGCCGCTCTTTTTCCCCACTTAGCAAGCTCCGCCCACCTGGTGCCTTCCTGGTTGCCGCTCTTTTTCCATACTTAAGTAGCCCTATAGCCTCTTTTCCTTTGGAGATGGGGAGCAGGTGCAAGTGGATTTAGGTCACCTGGCCTAAGCCCCGCCCACCTGGCACCTTCCAGGTTGCCGCTCTTTTTCCCCACTTAGCAAGCCCCGCCCACCTGGTGCCTTCCTGGTTGCTGCTCTGTTTCCCTACTTATGGAGCCCTCTAGCCTCTTTTCCTTTGCAGATGGGGAGCAGGTGCAAGTGGATCTAGGTCACCTGGCCTAAACCCCGCCCACCTGGAACCTTCCAGGTTGCCGCTCTATTTCCCCACTGAGCGAGCCCCACCCACCTGGCACCATCCAGGTGGCTGCTCTTTTTCCCCATTTAGCAAGCCCTGCCCACCTGGTGCCTTCCTGGTTGCCGTTCTTTTTCCCTACTTAAGGAGGCCTCCAGCCTCTTTTCCTTTGCAGATGGGGAGCGGTTGCAAGTGGATCTAGGTCACCTGGCCTAAAGCTCGCCCACCCAGCACCTTCCAGTTTCCCGCTCTTTTTCCCCACTGAGCGAGCCCCACCCACCTGATGCCTTCCTGGTTGCTGCTCTTTTTCCCTACTTACGGAGCCCTCCAGCCTCTTTTCCTTTGCAGATGGGGAGCAGGTG
Source organism: Ambystoma mexicanum (assembly GCF_040938575.1). NCBI lineage: Eukaryota > Metazoa > Chordata > Amphibia > Caudata > Ambystomatidae > Ambystoma > Ambystoma mexicanum. The sequence continues at coordinate 1,547,345,147 of NC_090931.1, forward strand.
CAAGTGGATCTATGCACCTGGCCTAAGCCCCACCCACCTGGAACCTTCCAGGTTGCCGCTCTTTTTCCCCACTTAGCAAGCCCTGCCTACCTGGTGACTTCCTGGTTGCCGCTCTTTTTCCCTACTCATGGAGCCCTCTAGCCTCTTTTCCTTTGCAGATGGGGAGCAGGTGCAAGTGGATCTAGGTCACCTGGCCTACGCCCCGCCCACCTGGCGCATTCCAGGTTGCCGCTCTTTTTCCCACTTAGCAAGCACTGCCCATCCGGTACCTTCCTGGTTGCTGCTCTTTTTCCCTACTTATGGAGCCCTCTAGCCTCTTTTCCTTTGCAGATGGGGAGCAGCTGAAAGTGGACCTAGGTTCACCTGGCCTAAACCCCACCCACCTGGCACCTTCCAGATTGCTGCTCTTTTTCCCTACTTATCAAGCCCCGCCCACCTGGTGCTTTCCCAGTTGCCGCTCTTTTTCCCTACTTAAGGAGTCCTCCAGCCTCTTTTCCTTTGCAGATGGGGAGCAGGTGCAAGTGGACCTAGGTCACCTGGCCTAAGCCCCACCCACCCGGCACTTTCCAGGTTTCCGTTCTTTTTCCCCACTTACCAAGCCCTGCCTAACTGGTGACTTCCTGGTTGCCACTCTTTTTTCCTACTTAAGCAGCCCTCCAGCCTCTTTTCCCTTTGCAGATGGGGAGCAGGTGCAAGTGGCTCTAGGTCACCTGGCCTAAGCTCCGCCCACCTGGCGCCTTCCTTGTTGCTGCTCTTTTCCCCCACTAAGCAAGTCCGGCCCACCTGGTGCCTTCCTGGTTGCCACTCTTTTTCCTTACTTAAGTAGCCCTCTAGCCTCTTTTCCTTTGCAGATGGGGAGCAGGTGCAAGTGGATCTAGGTCACCTGGCCTAAGCCCCGCCCACCTGGCACCTTCCAGGTTGCTGCTCTTTTTCCCCACTTAGCAAGCCCTGCCCACCTGGTGCCTTCCTGGTTGCCGCTCTTTTTCCCTACTTAAGGAGTCCTCCAGCCTCTTTTCCTTTGCAGATGGGGAGCAGGTGCAAGTGGATCTAGGTCACCTGGCCTAAGCCCCGCCCACCTGGCACCTTCCTGGTTGCCGCTCTATTTCCCCACTGAGCGAGCCCCACCCACCTGGCACCTTCCAGGTGGCTGCTCTTTTTCCCAACTTAGCAAGCCCTGCCCACCTGGTGCCTTCCTGTTGCCGCTCTTTTTCCCTACTTAAGGAGGCCTCCAGCCTCTTTTCCTTTGCAGATGGGGAGTGGGTGCAAGTGGATCTAGGTCACCTGGCCTAAGCCCCGCCCACCCGGCACCTTCCAGTTTCCCGCTCATTTTCCCCACTGTGCGAGCCCCACCCACCTGGTGCCTTCCTGGTTGCTGCTCTTTTTTCCCTACTTACGGAGCCCTCCAGCCTCTTTTCCTTTGCAGATGGGGAGCAGGTGCAAGTGGATCTAGGTCACCTGGCCTAAGCCCCGCCCACCTGGCACCTTCCAGGTTGCCGCTCTTTTTCCCCACTAAGCAAGCCCTGCCTACCTGGTGACTTCCTGGTTGCCGCTCTTTTTCCCTACTCATGGAGCCCTCTAGCCTCTTTTCCTTTGCAGATGGGGAGCAGGTGCAAGTGTATCTAGGTCACCTGGCCTACGCCCCGCCCACCTGGCGCCTTCCAGGTTGCCGCTCTTTTTCCCACTTAGCAAGCCCCGCCCATTTGGTACCTTCCTGGTTGCTGCTCTTTTTCCCTACTTATGGAGCCCTCTAGCCTCTTTTCCTTTGCAGATGGGGAGCAGCTGAAAGTGGATCTAGGTCACCTGGCCTAAGCCCCGCCCACCTGGCACCTTCCAGGTTGCTTCTCTTTTTCCCCACTTAGCAAGCCCCACCCACCTGGTGTCTTCCTGGTTGCCGCTCTTTTTCCCTACTTACAGAGCCCACCAGCCTCTTTTCCTTTGCAGATGGGGAGCAGGTGCAAGTGGATCTATGTCACCTGGCCTAGGCCCCACCCACCTGGAACCTTCCAGGTTGCTGCTCTTTTTCCCCACTTAGCAAGCCCTGCCTACCTGGTGGCTTCTTGGTTGCCGCTCTTTTTCCCTGCTCATGGAGCCCTCTAGCCTCTTTTCCTTTGCAGATGGGGAGCAGGTGCAAGTGGGTCTAGGTCACCTGGCCTAAGCCCCGCCCACCTGGTGCCTTCCAGGTTGCCGCTCTTTTTCCCCACTTAGCAAGCCCCGCCCACCTGGTGCCTTTCTGGTTGCTGCCCTTTTTCCCTACTTATGGAGCCCTCTAGCCTCTTTTCCTTTGCAGATGGGGAGCAGGTGCAAGTGGATCTAGGTCACCTGGCCTAAGCCCCGCCCACCTGGCACCTTCCAGGTTGCTGCTCTATTTCCCCACTGAGCGAGCCCCACCCACCTGGCACCATCCAGGTGGCTGCTCTTTTTCCCCACTTAGCAAGCCTTGCCCACCTGGTGCTTTCCTGGTTGGCGCTATTTTTCCCTACTCATGGAGCCCTCTAGCCTCTTTTCCTTTGCAGATGGGGAGCAGGTGCAAGTGGATCTAGGTTACCTGGCCTAAACCCCGCCCACCTGGAACCTTCCAGGTTGCCGCTCTATTTCCCCACTGAGCGAGCCCCACCCACCTGGCACCATCCAGGTGGCTGCTCTTTTTCCCCATTTAGCAAGCCCTGCCCACCTGGTGCCTTCCTGGTTGCCGTTCTTTTTCCCTACTTAAGGAGGCCTCCAGCCTCTTTTCCTTTGCAGATGGGGAGCGGTTGCAAGTGGATCTAGGTCACCTGGCCTAAAGCTCGCCCACCCAGCACCTTCCAGTTTCCCGCTCTTTTTCCCCACTGAGCGAGCCCCACCCACCTGATGCCTTCCTGGTTGCTGCTCTTTTTCCTTACTTACGGAGCCCTCCAGCCTCTTTTCCTTTGCAGATGGGGAGCAGGTGCAAGTGGATCTATGCACCTGGCCTAAGCCCCACCCACCTGGAACCTTCCAGGTTGCCGCTCTTTTTCCCCACTTAGCAAGCCCTGCCTACCTGGTGACTTCCTGGTTGCCGCTCTTTTTCCCTACTCATGGAGCCCTCTAGCCTCTTTTCCTTTGCAGATGGGGAGCAGATGCAAGTGGATCTAGGTCACCTGGCCTACGCCCCGCCCACCTGGCGCCTTCCAGGTTGCCGCTCTTTTTCCCACTTAGCAAGCACTGCCCATCCGGTACCTTCCTGGTTGCTGCTCTTTTTCCCTACTTATGGAGCCCTCTAGCCTCTTTTCCTTTGCAGATGGGGAGCAGCTGAAAGTGGACCTAGGTTCACCTGGCCTAAACCCCACCCACCTGGCACCTTCCAGATTGCTGCTCTTTTTCCCTTCTTATCAAGCCCCGCCCACCTGGTGCTTTCCCAGTTGCCGCTCTTTTTCCCTACTTAAGGAGTCCTCCAGCCTCTTTTCCTTTGCAGATGGGGAGCAGGTGCAAGTGGACCTAGGTCACCTGGCCTAAGCCCCACCCACCCGGCACTTTCCAGGTTTCCGTTCTTTTTCCCCACTTACCAAGCCCTGCCTAACTGGTGACTTCCTGGTTGCCACTCTTTTTTCCTACTTAAGCAGCCCTCCAGCCTCTTTTCCCTTTGCAGATGGGGAGCAGGTGCAAGTGGATCTAGGTCACCTGGCCTAAGCTCCGCCCACCTGGCGCCTTCCTTGTTGCTGCTCTTTTCCCCCACTTAGCAAGTCCGGCCCACCTGGTGCCTTCCTGGTTGCCACTCTTTTTCCTTACTTAAGTAGCCCTCTAGCCTCTTTTCCTTTGCAGATGGGGAGCAGGTGCAAGTGGATCTAGGTCACCTGGCCTAAGCCCCGCCCACCTGGCACCTTCCAGGTTGCTGCTCTTTTTCCCCACTTAGCAAGCCCCGCCCACCTGGTGCCTTCCTGGTTGCTGCTCTTTTTCCCCACTTAGCAAGGCCTGCCCACCTGGTGCCTTCCTGGTTGCCGCTCTTTTTCCCTACTTAAGGAGGCCTCCAGCCTCTTTTCCTTTGCAGATGGGGAGCAGGTGCAAGTGGATCTAGGTCACCTGGCCTAAGCCCCGCCCACCTGGCACCTTCCTGGTTGCCGCTCTATTTCCCCACTGAGCGAGCCCCACCCACCTGGCACCTTCCAGGTGGCTGCTCTTTTTCCCAACTTAGCAAGCCCTGCCCACCTGGTGCCTTCCTGTTGCCGCTCTTTTTCCCTACTTAAGGAGGCCTCCAGCCTCTTTTCCTTTGCAGATGGGGAGTGGGTGCAAGTGGATCTAGGTCACCTGGCCTAAGCCCCGCCCACCCGGCACCTTCCAGTTTCCCGCTCATTTTCCCCACTGTGCGAGCCCCACCCACCTGGTGCCTTCCTGGTTGCTGCTCTTTTTTCCCTACTTACGGAGCCCTCCAGCCTCTTTTCCTTTGCAGATGGGGAGCAGGTGCAAGTGGATCTAGGTCACCTGGCCTAAGCCCCGCCCACCTGGCACCTTCCAGGTTGCCGCTCTTTTTCCCCACTAAGCAAGCCCTGCCTACCTGGTGACTTCCTGGTTGCCGCTCTTTTTCCCTACTCATGGAGCCCTCTAGCCTCTTTTCCTTTGCAGATGGGGAGCAGGTGCAAGTGTATCTAGGTCACCTGGCCTACGCCCCGCCCACCTGGCGCCTTCCAGGTTGCCGCTCTTTTTCCCACTTAGCAAGCCCCGCCCATTTGGTACCTTCCTGGTTGCTGCTCTTTTTCCCTACTTATGGAGCCCTCTAGCCTCTTTTCCTTTGCAGATGGGGAGCAGCTGAAAGTGGATCTAGGTCACCTGGCCTAAGCCCCGCCCACCTGGCACCTTCCAGGTTGCTTCTCTTTTTCCCCACTTAGCAAGCCCCACCCACCTGGTGTCTTCCTGGTTGCCGCTCTTTTTCCCTACTTACAGAGCCCACCAGCCTCTTTTCCTTTGCAGATGGGGAGCAGGTGCAAGTGGATCTATGTCACCTGGCCTAGGCCCCACCCACCTGGAACCTTCCAGGTTGCTGCTCTTTTTCCCCACTTAGCAAGCCCTGCCTACCTGGTGGCTTCTTGGTTGCCGCTCTTTTTCCCTGCTCATGGAGCCCTCTAGCCTCTTTTCCTTTGCAGATGGGGAGCAGGTGCAAGTGGGTCTAGGTCACCTGGCCTAAGCCCCGCCCACCTGGCACCTTCCAGGTTGCCGCTCTTTTTCCCCACTTAGCAAGCCCTGCCCACCTGGTGCCTTCCTGGTTGCTGCCCTTTTTCCCTACTCATGGAGGCCTCTAGCCTCTTTTCCTTTGCAGATGGGGAGCAGGTGCAAGTGGATCTAGGTCACCTGGCCTAAGCCCCGCCCACCTGGTGCCTTCCAGGTTGCCGCTCTTTTTCCCCACTTAGCAAGCCCCGCCCACCTGGTGCCTTTCTGGTTGCTGCCCTTTTTCCCTACTTATGGAGCCCTCTAGCCTCTTTTCCTTTGCAGATGGGGAGCAGGTGCAAGTGGATCTAGGTCACCTGGCCTAAGCCCCGCCCACCTGGCACCTTCCAGGTTGCTGCTCTATTTCCCCACTGAGCGAGCCCCACCCACCTGGCACCATCCAGGTGGCTGCTCTTTTTCCCCACTTAGCAAGCCTTGCCCACCTGGTGCTTTCCTGGTTGCCGCTATTTTTCCCTACTTAAGGAGGCCTCCAGCCTCTTTTCATTTGCAGATGGGGAGCGGGTGCAAGTGGATCTAGGTCACCTGGCCTAAGCCCCGCCCACCCAGCACCTTCCAGTTTCCTGCTCTTTTTCCCCACTGAGCGAGCCCCACCCACCTGATGCCTTCCTTGTTGCTGCTCTTTTTCCCTACTTACGGAGCCCTCCAGCCTCTTTTCCTTTGCAGATGGGGAGCAGGTGAAAGTGGATCTAGGTCACCTGGCCTAAGCTCCGCCCACCTGGCGCCTTCCTTGTTGCTGCTCTTTTCCCCCACTTAGCAAGTCTCGCCCACCTGGTGCCTTCCTGGTTGCTGCTCTTTTTCCTTACTTAAGTAGCCCTCTAGCCTCTTTTCCTTTGCAGATGGGGAGCAGGTGCAAGTGGATCTAGGTCACCTGGCCTAAGCCCCGCCCACCTGGCACCTTCCAGGTTGCCGCTCTTTTTCCCCACTTAGCAAGCCCCGCCCACCTGGTGCCTTCCTGGTTGCTGCTCTGTTTCCCTGCTTATGGAGCCCTCTAGCCTCTTTTCCTTTGCAGATGGGGAGCAGGTGCAAGTGGATCTAGGTCACCTGGCCTAAGCCCCGCCCACCTGGCACCTTCCTGGTTGCCGCTCTATTTCCCCACTGAGCGAGCCCCACCCACCTGGCACCTTCCAGGTGGCTGCTCTTTTTCCCCACTTAGCAAGCCCTGCCCACCTGGTGCCTTCCTGGTTTCCGCTCTTTTTCCCTACTTAAGGAGGCCTCCAGCTTCTTTTCCTTTGCAGATGGGGAGTGGGTGCAAGTGGATCTAGGTCACCTGGCCTAAGCCCCGCCCACCCGGCACCTTCCAGTTTCCCTCTCATTTTCCCCACTGAGCGATCCCCACCCACCTGGTGCCTTCCTGGTTGCTGCTCTTTTTCCCTACTTACGGAGCCCTCCAGCCTCTTTTCCTTTGCAGATGGGGAGCAGGTGCAAGTGGATCTATGTCACCTGGCCTAAGCCCCACCCACCTGGAACCTTCCAGGTTGCCGCTCTTTTTCCCCACTTTGCAAGCCCTGCCTACCTGGTGACTTCCTGGTTGCCGCTCTTTTTCCCTACTCATGGAGCCCTCTAGCCTCTTTTCCTTTGCAGATGGGGAGCAGGTGCAAGTGGATCTAGGTCACCTGGCCTAAGCCCCGCCCACCTGGTGCCTTCCAGGTTGCCGCTCTTTTTCCCCACTTAGCAAGCCCCACCCACCTGGTGCCTTCCTGGTTGCCACTCTTTTTCCCTACTTAAGGAGCCCTCCAGCCTCTTTTCCTTTGCAGCTGGGAAGCAGGTGCAAGTGGATCTAGGTCACGTAGCCTAAGCACCACCCACCTTCTTAGCCCTGCCTCTTCCGTCCTGCTCTTAACTCATGGAACAAGGGCGTCTCTCACCCGGGTGTCTGAAGTGAAGGGCAGACGAAGAAAAGGGCAATTCCTGTTTGGACCTGTTTGGACCAGGAGGACCCAGTGCCCAACCCCTGGTCAGACAGCAAGTAAGCATGCACCAACATGTGTTTTCTCCCTCTGTCCCCACAAGCCTCCCTCCCCACCCCATCTGGTCCCCCTGTGATGTTCCCTTGTGCCCCAATCCCTCTCGCACACAGGTGTTACCTGGTTTGCTTGAGTCTTCTACCCTGCTCCACCCCCCCCTAGCCTACTTCTGCAGGAGTCTGTCCTGATACATTCTGGTTTCACCATCACTGTCTTGTGGCCTATGCTGGATTTGACTTGTATGGACTTCATTGATTCACAGTGTGTCATCCTTTCTCAACTCTCATGCTGGACTTCCTTTGCATCTTGTACTCATGGTGGCCCTGATTCATGCTGTTCCCATCTTCATCTTGTTTCCTGGCTTGCAACATTATTTGTTACTACTGACTTCTGCAATTGTATTCGCTCTACCCTCTTGCTTCTCTACTCTTTTTGACTGCTTAGTTTGTTCTCTACTCCTCTCCCTTTCTCCCTTTTACTATCTCCTCCCCTTACTTCTATGCACTTACTCTATCAGAATTGTCCCTGGACCTAGTATGATAGCAACCTAATCTGTCTCCTCCCCCTCCCCTTACTTCTCGCCCTACCCTCCAGCACTATCTGAAATGTCATCAGGCCTAGTACGATAGTCGTTTCTTTTGTTCCTCCCCTCCCTTTCTGCACCTCTCTCCCTCACCTTTTGTTTTCTCTGGCTATACCAGAAATGCCGTCAGACCTAGTATGGTAGTCGCCTGTCTGTTTCCATTTCCTTCCCACTCTCCCCCTCCCTTCCTTATCTATGTCTTCACTTTTGCATTTTTCTGAAATGTCGTCAGGCCGAGTACGATAGTTAATTTCACATCCTTACTGTTCATGGCCTGTAAGAATGTCATTGTATTTTCCCTTGCTCCCTCCCTTGCCTTGAAGCGCTTTGAAACACATTGTGTGTAGGCGCTATATAAATAAACTATCATATCATATCATGATCAGGAAACCAAAGGTGAAGCGGCAATTCCGCGAAAGAATAGGGATGAAGACAGTGAAGGGAAGGGGGAAGGGTATCCAATAAAACTAATAGGGGGAGGGAAGATCAGAATTGGAGGTGGTTGGCTCTGACACTTAGAGAAGCTATCGATCAACTAAAAGAGATGAGAGCACCCCTTTAGCGCAATGTCAGACTTCTCAGTGGTGTGCTGGAATGCACTGGTTTTTCATTAACTGTGCTCAAACTCGAGTCTCTGTGAATTTCTGTGCTCCTTCTCCTTAATCTGTCTACAGGAAACTTGGGTGATGGGAACAACCTCATTGCAAGGTCATGACATAGTAAATGAGCAAGCCACTAAGTGCCCTAGGGCAGACCGGCAGGAGGATTGATTGTGGCTGTTTGTCATGGACGTGGTTTATCAATTCTAGATCATTACACTGTGTGCAAGGGGGTACTGTCAGTGATCCTACAATTAGAGGAAGGAAAACCCATTAATACAATATTGCTCGTCAACATATACTGGAACGCGGGTGGGAATTTAGCAAACACTCTTGCCATCCTAAACCAAAAAATTGAAGCCTGGCACCTAGCCTGCCCTGGAGGTCAGGTGATGGTGCTGGGGGATTTTAATGCGGACTGTATGAGTGCTACAGTAAAAGATTTGGACTATTTGCTTGATGATGGTATAGCCGATGATAGAGGGTTAAAAACCATACGCATAGTACAGAGGGGAGGTGGAGCTAGATGTAAAAAAAAACAGAGGGACTAAAATGGAGGTCCAACAGGGAAGATTGGGGCATATACCTACTACGAGCAATCACAGGGGGGCCAGACCGAAAAGTGGACACTAGATCTGGCAAGAATACCTCATCTTGTATTGATTACATGTTTGTCTCAACAGCTTTATTCAATCAGAGCAGATTGAAATATTGTGCACGGTCTATAGCGACCACAGTCATCTTTTGTCAAACTTTGAATTAAATACTAGTGGGAATTCGTATGGAGTCTATAGTGCGGATGTAGAGATAAACCAACAAGGCAATAGATTGAGACGGAAAGATCAAAGGGTCCAACTATTTAATATGCTCATTTTAAAAGATTTTGAGTGCTCCCTATCAGAGTCAAAGGGCGCAACATATTCCTTGTTGTCATTTAATAGCTACATAATGAATGTCCTCCCCAAATTAGGGAAAGATGTAAGGAATTAAAAACCCTTTCCCTTAACTTTGATTTCAGGATTCGAGAAACTAAGAGACTCGCCAGGATTGAGATAAGACGAATAAAAACAAATACTGAAATTGGAATTGAGGGAAAAGCTGCCTTGTTAAAAAGAACAAAGCAGAAATGGAAAAATTGGATTAAAACATATAAGGATAAGATTTTTCAAAATTACAGCGAGGCAGTGATGGGCTCTTTGTGGGGTGCCAATTGCCAGGCCATTTTTGAGTCTGATCAATGACCTCAAAAGGACTCAGAAGGCTATCCTAACTAACCTGATAAGACAGGAGGTATGGGATGTACATTTTAGGGAACTTTACAAAGGTGGCATGGAGATCAGTGCTAACCATAATGTAATAACGAACGCTCACTGGTCTTTGAGGTTTACTATAGAGGAAATACCTGAAAATATAAGAAAGGCTAGCTCTTCGAAAGTAGGCGGTCCTAATCTACTAACATATGTAATTTCTAAAGAGAATGTGGACCTGTCGGATAACATATTGTATATATTATTCTCTGACATCATAAACACTGAAAGATTTCCAACTACGTGATGTGTTTCCTTTGTAATCCCAATTTAGAAAAAAGGTGACAGAATGTCTCCTGGTAATTTTCATACCGATCTCATTGATGGATGCAGACTCCAACATTTTTGCTTCCATAGTTCTTGGGCACATAGAAGATTGGTGTAAGGAAAATGCCATATTGGATGTTTTTCCGATGGACATTCGGAAAAAAATGGGAACTAATGGGGGAGGCCTGCTATTGAGTTGCATTCAACAAGCGGCATGGAGGGGTGACGCGAGTGCTGTTTATGTAGCCTCTATGGATCTTTCCAGGGCTTTTGATATGGCGGATCGACAGATACTTTGGTCTAAGATACATAAACTTGGAATGCCAGCTGGTCTCTTGAGCATAGTGATACATCCACATGAGAAGTCTTCCGTACAAGTGATGCTAAATAATGAGGGGCTAATGTCACACGGAATTCCAACTTTAAATGGCCTACGCCAGGGGCTCAGACTGACCCCTACACGATCGGAGGTTGGAGATTTTCTCACTGGGCAAGCTTTTGCACGCCCTAAAATTGGAAAGCTAAAGATAGTTGGTCAGCTTATTGTGATGACTTTATATTAATGGATCTGACACCTATTGTGCTACAAAGATTTAACGACTACATGGCGGCAAATAATCTGATAATCAATCCATCCAAAACTATTCTAAGAAAATTGAGTAGATTTCATAAGAAATGCTGTTGTTCGCGGTATGTCAATAAAACCAAAATTCAAGTGAAAGACACTCTGGTTTATTTAGGATTTCTGATCAATGCCCACCCAAATAAACGTTTTTATTGGAAGTATTTAAGGGGTAAAGCAATAGTTCTAACAAGTCAAATGTGTACGGTGGATACAAATTGTGGAACTACTCCCTTCTACCCGTAATTAGGTTCTACAATGCTAAAGCCATTCCAAGATTGATTGTTGGGCTAGAATTTACCCCAGAGTCATTAATCAAGGAGATCAATGTCTATGAAGCTATCATATGGAGGAAGGTCTCATATCACTTGCCCAAATCTGTCTCAGATGCTGCAATTCTATATGAGCTCGGATTGCAATCTTTGATTAGTAGGATTCAGTGGAAATAGCTGACCCTAGCCCGTAAAATGCTTTCTATATCTGGGCTGGATGTATATGCTAATCTGGGGAATGAGGGAATAGAGTATCCCTCTCGGGAGAGTTTCATCATAACTTTCTATAAACAATGTCCCAACTAACATCTTGGAAAAAATAGGAACCTCAAAGAAGGTGTTAATAGAAAATCCGAACTATTTGACTGGTCTATTACAATGGATGACGTAGTAAGAACGAAACTTTGCTGTCAGATTGTTTCTTATGGTAAATTATTAGGAGTACCTGAATCTTATATGAGAATTTTCCTAAATAAAAAAGAAAGGAATAATGCGGTTCAGATTTAATGTTCTCTTAACTAAGGAAATATTATACATGAAAAATGGCACAGGAGCTAAACTGGCTTACCCTAGAATGTATGATGATACAGCAGAGAAAGACTCTCTGCCTCCCTTATTTGTTAGTTTACTATAGAGCCTTGAGAGGACCTCGAGTCGAATATTTTGAGGAATTTGTATCCAATTTGATTTGGGTACCATTGGATTGTTTATGGCTGGACATGATGCATGGGAAAATACAACATTGAAGTTAAATGTGGTCAGGTTTTTAAGGAATGTGTGTAAATTATTAAAGTAACCACATTAGCTAAGGGGCATTGCCCATTAACGCACTGTTTATGAAAATTGAGGTTGTACCGTTAGACATATCATGGCAATCAAATTATTCCCTTCTGAGATGTCAAGAGGGACTGCAAATATTGAAGTTTGAATCATTATGAATTGTATGAATTTATGCTACAATACACTTGGTAATTCATAGAAATTCGCACAAAAGTGGCGCACGCGGCTGGCACAGAGTGTCCCCGTGCGATACACTGCGCCAGCCGCGTGCGAAAAAATCCTTTTCATCGCACAGCGTATTCATGGATTTTACCCTCCAAAACCAGCCGTGGCGCAGAGTGGCGCAGCGACCCTGCAGCAGCGCCAGTTACGCCCCCAAGAACGCCCTCGCACAAGGAAAAGCCTACAAAATGCACAAATCATCGCAAAGGGCTGCGCTAACCCTGGACCAGTTCACAGGGCTGCCAAACAGCAAACGGCAAGCGGGGAACGTGTATTTCAGTGGTTCACGGGAAGTTTCACACGCGATTGTCCTGGGTACGTGTACATCAGGGGTGCGTGGGAAGTAACACACGCGATTCCATCAGGGCACGTGTATTCCGGGGTGCGCGGGAAGTATCACACACAAAAACAGCAGGGTACGTGCATTTCAGGGGTGCGCAGGAAGTATCGCACGCGATTCCATCAGGGTACGTGGCAGCAGGGTACGTGTATTTCAGGGGTGCGCAGGAAGTATCACACGCGATTCCATCAGGGTACGTGGCAGCAGGGTACGTGTATTCCAGGGGTGCGCGGGAAGTATCACACGCAAAAGCAGCTGGGTACGTGTATTTCAGGGGTGCGCGGGAAGTATCACACTCGATTCCATCAGGGTACGTGGCAGCAGGGTACGTGTATTCCAGGGGTGCGTGGGAAGTATCACATGCAAAAGCAGCAGGGTACGTGTATTTCAGGGGTGCACAGGAAGTATCACACGCAATTCCATCAGGGTACGTGTATTCCAGGGGTGCGCAGGGAGCACCACACGTGAATTGCACGTGTGGTCCCCCCAGGTGTTCCCTCTACACCCTCCACGGCCCCTGCAGGCGGCCCACACCACAGGGGCCTACCCTGACCATGACCCGCAGGCAGCCCATCCACCATGCCCATGCCCCCCAGCCAACCCACATGTCACCTTGCACTACTGCCCAACAACGCATGTCCCCCTGCGTCCCCAGCCCCCAGGGGCACCCTCCACCAGGCCCCCACTTATGTCCAACTCATGTCTCCCTGCACACCCACCCCCCAGCATCCAGGGGCACCCTCCACCAGGCCCCCACTCATGTCTCCCAGCACCCCCACCCCCCAGCATCCAGGGGCACACTCCACCAGGCCCCCCTCATGTCTACCACCACCCCTACCCCCCAGCATCCAGGGGCACCCTCCACCAGGCCCCCACTCATGTCTCCCAGCACCCCCATCCCCCAGCATCCAGGGGCTCCCTCCACCAGGCCCCCACTCATGTCTCCCTGCACCCCACCCCCCAGCATCCAGGGGCACCCTCCACCAGTTCCCCACTCATGTCTCCCACCACCCCCACCCCCCAGCAGTGCAGGGCACCCCCCACCAGGCCCCCACACATGTCTCCCATCACCCCCACCCCCCAGCAGTGCAGGGCACCCTCCACCAGGCCCCCACTCATGTCCAACTCATGTCTCCCTGCACCCCCACCCCCCAGCATCCAGGGGCAGCCTCCACCAGGCCCCCACCCATGTCTCCCTGCACCCCCAACTCCCAGCAGTGCAGGGGCACCATCCACCAGGCCCCCACTCATGTGTCCCACCACCCTCACCCCCAGCAGTGCAGGGGCAGCCTCCACCAGGCCCCCACTCATGTCTCCCATCACCCCCACCACCCAGCAGTGCAGGGCACCCTCCACCAGGCCCCCACTCATGTCTCCCAGCACCCCCACCCCCCAGCATCCAGGGGCACCCTCCACCAGGCCCCCACTCATGTCCAACTCATGTATCCCTGCACCCCCACCCCCCAGCATCCAGGGGCAGCCTCCACCAGGCCCCCACTCATGTCTCCCTGCACCCCAAACCCCCAGCAGTGCAGGGGCACCCTCCACCAGGCCCCCACTCATGTCTCCCACAACCCCCACCCCCCAGCAGTGCAGGGGCAGCCTCCACCAGGCCCCACTCATGTCTCCCATCACCCCCACCCCCAGCAGTGCAGGGGCACCCTCCACCAGGCCCCCACTCATGTCTACCACCACCCCCACCCCCAGCCCCCAGGGGCACCCTCCAACAGGCCCCCACTCATGTTTTTCACCACCCCCACCCCCCAGCATCCAGGGGCACCCTCCACCAGGCCCCCACTCATGTCTCCCAGCACCCTCACCCCCAGCAGTGCAGGGGCAGCCTCCACCAGGCCCCCACTCATGTCTCCCATCACCCCCACCACCCAGCAGTGCAGGGCACCCTCCACCAGGCCCCCACTCATGTCTCCCAGCACCCCCACCCCCCAGCATCCAGGGGCACCCTCCACCAGGCCCCCACTCATGTCCAACTCATGTATCCCTGCACCCCCACCCCCCAGCATCCAGGTGCAGCCTCCACCAGGCCCCCACTCATGTCTCCCTGCACCCCAAACCCCCAGCAGTGCAGGGGCACCCTCGACCAGGCCCCCACTCATGTCTCCCACAACCCCCACCCCCCAGCAGTGCAGGGGCAGCCTCCACCAGGCCCCACTCATGTCTCCCATCACCCCCACCCCCCAGCAGTGCAGGGCACCCTCCACCAGGCCCCCACTCATGTCTCCCACCACCCTCACCCCCAGCAGTGCAGGGGCAGCCTCCACCAGGCCCCCACTCATGTCTCCCATCACCCCCACCACCCAGCAGTGCAGGGCACCCTCCACCAGGCCCCCACTCATGTCTCCCAGCACCCCCACCCCCCAGCATCCAGGGGCACCCTCCACCAGGCCCCCACTCATGTCCAACTCATGTATCCCTGCACCCCCACCCCCCAGCATCCAGGTGCAGCCTCCACCAGGCCCCCACTCATGTCTCCCTGCACCCCAAACCCCCAGCAGTGCAGGGGCACCCTCGACCAGGCCCCCACTCATGTCTCCCACAACCCCCACCCCCCAGCAGTGCAGGGGCAGCCTCCACCAGGCCCCACTCATGTCTCCCATCACCCCCACCCCCCAGCAGTGCAGGGCACCCTCCACCAGGCCCCCACTCAAGTCTACCACCACCCCCACCCCCAGCCCCCAGGGGCACCCTCCACCAGGCCCCCACTCATGTCTATCACCACCCCCACACCCCAGCATCCAGGGGCACCCTCCACCAGGCCCCCACTCATGTCTCCCAGCACCCCCACCCCTAGCATCCAGGGCACCCTCCACCAGGCCCCCACTCATGTCTACCACCACCCCCACCCCCCAGCATCCAGGGGCACCCTCCACCAGGCCCCCACTCATGTCTCCCTGCACTCCCACCCCCCAGCATCCAGGGGCACCCTCCACCAGGCCCCCACTCATGTCTCCCACCACCCCCAGCAGTGCAGGGGCACCCTCGACCAGGCCCCCACTCATGTCTCCCACAACCCCCACCCCCCAGCAGTGCAGGGGCAGCCTCCACCAGGCCCCACTCATGTCTCCCATCACCCCCACCCCCCAGCAGTGCAGGGCACCCTCCACCAGGCCCCCACTCAAGTCTACCACCACCCCCACCCACAGCCCCCAGGGGCACCCTCCACCAGGCCCCCACTCATGTCTATCACCACCCCCACACCCCAGCATCCAGGGGCACCCTCCACCAGGCCCCCACTCATGTCTCCCAGCACCCCCACCCCTAGCATCCAGGGCACCCTCCACCAGGCCCCCACTCATGTCTACCACCACCCCCACCCCCCAGCATCCAGGGGCACCCTCCACCAGGCCCCCACTCATGTCTCCCTGCACTCCCACCCCCCAGCATCCAGGGGCACCCTCCACCAGGCCCCCACTCATGTCTCCCACCACCCCCACCCCCCAGCAGTGCAGGGCACCCCCACCAGGCCCCCACACATGTCTCCCATCACCCCCACCCCCCAGCAGTGCAGGGCACCCTCCACCAGGCCCCCACTCATGTCCAACTCATGTCTCCCAGCACCCCCACCCCCCAGCATCCAGGGGCACACTCCACCAGGCCCCCCTCATGTCTACCACCACCCCTACCCCCCAGCATCCAGGGGCACCCTCCACCAGGCCCCCACTCATGTCTCCGAGCACCCCCATTCCCCAGCATCCAGGGGCTCCCTCCACCAGGCCCCCACTCATGTCTATCTGCACCCCACCCCCCAGCATACAGGGGCACCCTCCACCAGTTCCCCACTCATGTCTCCCACCACCCCCACCCCCCAGCAGTGCAGGGCACCCCCCACCAGGCCCCCACACATGTCTCCCATCACCCCCACCCCCCAGCAGTGCAGGGCACCCTCCACCAGGCCCCACTCATGTCCAACTCATGTCTCCCTGCACCCCCACCCCCCAGCATCCAGGGGCAGCCTCCACCAGGCCCCCACCCATGTCTCCCTGCACCCCCAACCCCCAGCAGTGCAGGGGCACCATCCACCAGGCCCCCACTCATGTCTCCCACCACCCTCACCCCCAGCAGTGCAGGGGCAGCCTCCACCAGGCCCCCACTCATGTCTCCCATCACCCCCACCACCCAGCAGTGCAGGGCACCCTCCACCAGGCCCCCACTCATGTCTCCCAGCACCCCCACCCCCCAGCATCCAGGGGCACCCTCCACCAGGCCCCCACTCATGTCCAACTCATGTATCCCTGCACCCCCACCCCCCCAGCACCCAGGGGCAGCCTCCACCAGGCCCCCACTCATGTCTCCCTGCACCCCAAACCCCCAGCAGTGCAGGGGCACCCTCCACCAGGCCCCCACTCATGTCTCCCACAACCCCCACCCCCCAGCAGTGCAGGGGCAGCCTCCACCAGGCCCCACTCATGTCTCCCATCACCCCCACCCCCCAGCAGTGCAGGGGCACCCTCCACCAGGCCCCCACTCATGTCTACCACCACCCCCACCCCCAGCCCCCAGGGGCACCCTCCAACAGGCCCCCACTCATGTCTATCACCACCCCCACCCCCCAGCATCCAGGGGCACCCTCCACCAGGCCCCCACTCATGTCTCCCAGCACCCCCACCCCCAGCATCCAGGGCACCCTCCACCAGGCCCCCACTCATGTCTACAACCACCCCCGCCCCCCAGCATCCAGGGGCACCCTCCACCAGGCCCCCACTCATGTCTCCCAGCACCCCCACCCCCCAGCATCCAGGGCACCCTCCACCAGGCCCCCACTCATGTCTCCCTGCACTCCCACCCCCCAGCATCCAGGGGCACCCTCCACCAGGCCCCCACTCATGTCTCCCATCACCCCCACCCCCCAGCAGTGCAGGGCACCCTCCACCAGGCCCCCACTCATGTCCAACTCATGTCTCCCTGCACCCCACCCCCCAGCAGTGCAGG
This sequence comes from Ambystoma mexicanum, assembly GCF_040938575.1. NCBI lineage: Eukaryota > Metazoa > Chordata > Amphibia > Caudata > Ambystomatidae > Ambystoma > Ambystoma mexicanum. The sequence continues at coordinate 1,547,362,225 of NC_090931.1, forward strand.
GGCACCCTCCACCAGGCCCCCCTCATGTCTACCACCACCCCTACCCCCCAGCATCCAGGGGCACCCTCCACCAGGCCCCCACTCATGTCTCCGAGCACCCCCATCCCCCAGCATCCAGGGGCTCCCTCCACCAGGCCCCCACTCATGTCTATCTGCACCCCACCCCCCAGCATACAGGGGCACCCTCCACCAGTTCCCCACTCATGTCTCCCACCACCCCCACCCCCCAGCAGTGCAGGGCACCCCCCACCAGGCCCCCACACATGTCTCCCATCACCCCCACCCCCCAGCAGTGCAGGGCACCCTCCACCAGGCCCCCACTCATGTCCAACTCATGTCTCCCTGCACCCCCACCCCCCAGCATCCAGGGGCAGCCTCCACCAGGCCCCCACCCATGTCTCCCTGCACCCCCAACTCCCAGCAGTGCAGGGGCACCATCCACCAGGCCCCCACTCATGTGTCCCACCACCCTCACCCCCAGCAGTGCAGGGGCAGCCTCCACCAGGCCCCCACTCATGTCTCCCATCACCCCCACCACCCAGCAGTGCAGGGCACCCTCCACCAGGCCCCCACTCATGTCTCCCAGCACCCCCACCCCCCAGCATCCAGGGGCACCCTCCACCAGGCCCCCACTCATGTCCAACTCATGTATCCCTGCACCCCCACCCCCCAGCATCCAGGGGCAGCCTCCACCAGGCCCCCACTCATGTCTCCCTGCACCCCAAACCCCCAGCAGTGCAGGGGCACCCTCCACCAGGCCCCCACTCATGTCTCCCACAACCCCCACCCCCCAGCAGTGCAGGGGCAGCCTCCACCAGGCCCCACTCATGTCTCCCATCACCCCCACCCCCAGCAGTGCAGGGGCACCCTCCACCAGGCCCCCACTCATGTCTACCACCACCCCCACCCCCCAGGGGCACCCTCCAACAGGCCCCCACTCATGTTTTTCACCACCCCCACCCCCCAGCATCCAGGGGCACCCTCCACCAGGCCCCCACTCATGTCTCCCAGCACCCCCACCCCCAGCATCCAGGGCACCCTCCACCAGGCCCCCACTCATGTCTACCACCACCCCCGCCCCCCAGCATCCAGGGGCACCCTCCACCAGGCCCCCACTCATGTCTCCCAGCACCCCCACCCCCCAGCATCCAGGGCACCCTCCACCAGGCCCCCACTCATGTCTCCCTGCACTCCCACCCCCCAGCATCCAGGGGCACCCTCCACCAGGCCCCCACTCATGTCTCCCACCACCCCCACCCCCCAGCAGTGCAGGGCACCCCCACTAGGCCCCCACACATGTCTCCCATCACCCCCACCCCCCAGCAGTGCAGGGCACCCTCCACCAGGCCCCCACTCATGTCCAACTCATGTCTCCCTGCACCCCACCCCCCAGCATCCAGGGGCAGTCTCCACCAGGCCCCCACTCATGTCCCCCAGCCAACATGTCACCACTATCTAGATCCCTGGCCCTTATGGTCAGCCTCCAAATGCCAAACACCCACCTGAGTATTGCATCCACCCACTTAGAAATGGCAAAAACATGATAGAACCCCAATTGCAAGTTTGGAAATGAACACATGTCCCTCACATACACCCAATGGGTGTCAGTGAATGTCAAAACCCATATCATGATATGCATGAAACCAATGAGATGATACTACACATTGAAGTTTGAAGAAAAAATATATGTATTAAAAGCAACATAAATTGAATCAAAAATAAAAAAACAATAATGGAAATTAAAAAAAAATAAACCAGCAGGTCCGTGAAATAATGCAAAACCACAAATCATAATGCAAAGGAAAGGTGTCCAAAGTCACAGTCCACAAAAGTAAATCCAATGGAAAATTAAAATCGAAAACCATTGTTCCATGGGGAAATCATAAAAAAAATTGAAAATCCAAAAGTCAACTATATACAGATAAACAATCCAGGGTCCATGATCCCAACCGAAGAAATTAAACCTATCTAATAACACTACCTAAAAAAAAAGAACTATATACAAAAATTTGGCCCATTGGCCAAAAGGTAAAAAAAAATGCAAAACCAAAGGAAACCTAACACTAACTACAGAACTATTTACAAGGGCAGCGGGCTAGTCCGACGGCTCACTTCGGGATGTTCCCGCCCAGGGCATCATCGAACTCCTGCTCAATGTCCCAGAGGCGGTCCTCCTCCATGGCCACAAGGGTCCGCAGGGCCGTCCACATGTTCACCCCAAACTCCCTGCGGATTGCCTCGAGGCACTCGGCCTGCCTTAGGGCCCTCCGCATGGATTTCTCCGCCCTGACCATCGTGAGCCGTGCCTCTTCCGCCCGCTGCTGCTCCGCATCTATGGCGTGGCCCAACCGCTGCCACACGGAAGACACTTCCCGTCATGGGTCCTCCTGCCCTTCGGCCGATGCCTGCCCCTCCGATGTCGAAGGCCCTGAGCCATCATGGCTCCCACCACGTTGCTGCTGCTGCTGTGCCTCTGCCCGTGCACTGCCTACTGCTGCCTGCACATCCTCCGCTGGCTGGGGTGCAGTCGTTGATGTGGCCACCCCTGCTGGACGTCCGACTCCCGACTGTGGCAGGGATGCCTCCTCCACCAGCCTGGCCGCACCGTCAGAAGCAGCTCCACAGGGCACCCAGGTGACTGATGGGTGGGAAGATGGCACGGAGGACGACTGGCACATAGGGGGTTCAGTTGAAGAGGGGGTCGGAGCAAACCCCATCAAAAGGAGGAATCCGGCCTGGGTGACTTGTCCCAGTAGGCTGACGTGGTCAACTAGACATTCGAGATGACGTGCAGTCTCCTCATGAAAACACTGCAGGTCACCTCGCATGGCCCGTTGACGCAACGCCACACCAGTCAGGACAGGCTCAACCCGGACCTGGATAGCCACGTCCGCAGGCAGAGGAAGGCCAGTTGTCGAGAGCTCATCCCCTGCCTGAAAACGGGTCTGGACTAAGGCATCCCTGCTGGTGCAAGATGATGCAGTGACAGGATCAGGTACAGGATTGCACACAGGCACCTCCGCGGCAACCTGTGCTGCCTCCTGTCCCTGGTCCTGCACTGCACCACTAGCACCAGTGGAATCCCCACCACCAGACCCCGTCTCTGTTGCTTGCACGTCCTCCTCCTCCACCAAACCCCCCACCAACCTGGATGACTCCGTGCCATCTTCCCCCGTTGGGCCCTGTGGGGTCCCAGCTGCCCCTTCTGCTGCCGAGGAGTCCAACTCCGACCTCCGCCTCTTGGACCCCCCCCCCCCGGCAGCTGCGGCCTGGGACGCAGCACCGGACTCCTCACTCCCCGACGAGATCACAACCTGGGAGGGGAGCCGGGCCTTGCGTCTCCGGCTGGCGGTGCGATCCCTGCCGCTGTGCTCCACAGCACCTTCTCCGTCCTCTTCATCAGTTGACGCTGCAGACAGGGAGAAATAAAACACAGGCATCAGGGCACTGTACAATGGACACATACACACATGACAGTTGCACATGAGTGGCATTGGCAAACCTCAGACATGGCATCACAATTGGAAACACACATGTAATTTCAACTTGCACACATGAGCCATACCACAGCCACATCGCAACTGCCAGCACCATCCATACACATACAACAGCATGAGCAGGCAAAGGTGAGCCAGACATCACATGCAACACAGGGAGTGCACTACACATGCACGCACACCACCACACTTGCATGCATGTGTACACCTCAGCCAACTGTCGCAGTGTTCAGGTGGGCATCCATGTCACATCTTGCAATCAGGCTTCCACATCCGGCTGTCACATGCATCCATGTTGCATCACTGTTGCACCCTTGTCAAATACACAACATGCACATGTACACAGTGCTGATACATGCAGCTGAAAACAATATACATGCGTGACATTACAGACATGCCTACTTACATACACATTCATCGAAACATGTGTGCCCACACAACTGCATTTGGCATGCAAGCCTACACACACAAGCACCATCCATGTCTCACACATGACAGCCCTCGCATGTGTTAGCCTCACGGCCCTGTACACCCCCACCCATACTCTGCCCCATACAAACAGATGTGCAACCGGCACACTACTGGCACATCACCACACGCACAGCTTACAATCATGATGCATGTACACTTACCGCTCGACTCCAGATGGGCCTGCCTCTCAAGGACCTGGACGTGGAGTGCTGGGGATATGCGTTCCAGGACCCTCATCTTATCTTCCGACAAGTGGCCCCGGCGCCCCTTAGCATCCGCTGCCTTCAAGAGGCGCCGGGCCTTGTTCAGGGTCCTGGACCTGAAGTCCTCCCAGCGCTTCTTGACATGTTGGAAGTCGCGGACTGCCACCCCCTCCGCGTTGATGGCAGTCACGATGTCCGTCCAGATCCGTGTCTGTCCTTCCTTGTTGGCACGCACACTTCCGAAGAGGGCATCATACTGCCCCAGGACTTGCTCCACCAGGACACCAACTTCCCTGGCACTGAAGCTGGTGCCCCTCTGCCTCTCTGGCCGGGGGTTGTCAGTGGTGCCAGTGGTGCCAGATGTTGCAGTGCCCGACATGACAACCCCAGAGGCAGGAGTGGGTGGGCAACTGGGTCCTGGGGCTGGGCTGTGGAGCGATGGAACCCCAGCAGGGTTGGTCACAGCAACAGCACCCCTGGCTGATGTGCAGGCAGCAAATGGCAGGGCACGTGGGCAGCAGGCAGTCAGGCAGCAGCAGATGGCAGGTGGGAGCGTGCTCGGGGCTCTGGGGGGCAGTAAATCGGCTTTCTGGGCAGGAGCGTGGTCTTCCGTGTGCTTACGCGTGGCCAGCTTGATACGGAGTGATTTGGCACGTGAAAATCCTGCACGTCTGCGTGTAATTCGAGGAAAGGCCCTTAGCGCGTAAGCGCATCTGCACGCATACGCAATTTCATTGGCCCAAAGGCCCCCATGCGCAGCTATGACTTCACGCGCATGGCTGTAGAGAATGGCGCGTGTAAAAAAAAAAGATACACGTCCGAGTGTCAAAGCGTGTAATTGGTGGAAATGGCCTCATCGCGTATGCGCGTCTGTGACATGTGTATAAAAGGTACGTGTAGAACGCCATTTCCTTGTACGTGCTTTTCGTGGAGAGCGAGTGGGTGAAATCTGTACTTCTTGTCGGTTCACACGCGATTTACTTCACAGCGTTTCAAGTTCGTACTCCCTGTTACCTCTGACAGCTTTTTCTCTTTTCCTCTTTTTCCTGGGCCTGTATCCTCAAACAGCGTTCCCTTCTACTGTTGTCCTGTCTCCTCAGACAGCGTACAATTCTTCTTTTGGCGGGGGTGTTGCCAACGTGCACACGCGCATATTTTTCACGCTTTACTTCCTGGCAGACGGTGAGTCGCGCACGTATTCAACATCTGTGCTTGCCCCGTGTGTTGCATACCCCTTCAGAGGTCATTCTGGGCTGCGTGTGACACGCATACGTTCATTCTTGTGTTTCTGTGCGTAGTGCAGGTTTATTTTTCCTCACACATGGTCTAGGAGGGGTTGAGTGCACCTTACTTCCCTTTTTTGGGGTGCCTGTGCGCTGCGTGACCCGTCATCTTTCCCCAGGGGTGACATACAGCCTTGCTAGAGCACTAGGGTACGGTTACCATCTGGTACCCAACCCCTTTGACCCCCAATTGCCCAGGACAATAGTTCACATCGACTCCCATACGCAAAAATAACATCAGTGCCATGGCTGGGAGGCGAATAAGCCGTAAGGGTGGCAAAGGTGGCCGAGCCCCAAGTGGTGGCCGTGGTGGATCCGGTAGGGGACGTGGCTGTGACTTGCAGGGTGCCCCCAGCCCCCCATGTGTGGAGGAGCAGTCAGGGACACCCATGCCCCCCCCCCCCCTGGTTGAGGGTAACGTGGCTGACACCATCCATGCTCAGCCCTTGTTGGACCAGCCCACTGTGGAACCAGACCTGGCACAGGGTGACTCCATGGCTGACTTCCAGGTCAGCAGGTCTAGGCCACGTGCGCCGGTGCACGTTGGTGTCATCAGGCCACGTGGATCAGGGGCAGCTAGGTCAGCTGCTGCCCCGCGTAGGCAGGCTGGTGAGGCTGCAAGGGCAGCTGCGGCTCCATCCACACCACCTCTCACACACCCAGCCAGGACAGTGTTGGTCCAAGTCCATCATGCTGACATTCCCCCTGACACCATCACACTTGAGCTAATGCCTGCACCAACTCTCATGCTGAGTGTGCAATCCCACACTCCTAGTACAGAGTCCACCGGGGCTCCTGCCCCTAGTGTCCAGAGCGGCGCAGGACACTCAGGATCCCCACCACCTTCCAAGCGGAAGAGGAAGAGTGCTCGTCCAGTACAGGCTGATGCCCCAGACACGGCTACACAGTCCGGCCTGTCAAGGAAGCCCAGCTTCAATGAGTCCAAACTGAATGCACTTGTAGAGTATGTGTCCGCACATGACCGCGAAATGGTGATTGTTGCAGGATCCAAGACCACACCTGCACAACGTCAGGCACAGTGGCAGACCATCGCGGACATCATAAGTGCCCTTGGATTCGTGAGGCGCACAGCTACTGAATGCTACAAGCGCTGGAATGACCTGAAGCGCAGGGCAAAGAATAAGCTGGCCTCAAGTCATGCCGCAACTCTAGTGACTGGAGGTGGGTCTCCAGCAGAGGACAAAGAACTCACTCCACATGAGCAGGTTGCTGGGACCTACGTCACGGAGGAACAGATCCAAGGTGTGGGAGAACTGGCAGATTACAAGGCATTGTCCGGTGAGTGCACATGCATGTGTGTGTCATCCATGTGCATGGTGTGTGTGGGAGGGCTTCTGTTTGGGTGCCAGGTGAGGGTGTGTGTGCCTGAGTGGTTTTGGTCACCCATGTGCCTCATCCAATACATTCTGCGCACCAGCATTTGGGTATAGCAGTATCCCTTCTGCCAACATTAGACATCCAGCCCAACACCACGCCAGTTGCCCCAGTCATCTTGCCACAACATTGTTGCTTATTTTCCTCTGTTCATTCAGGCAGATTGTTTGCATACCACCACTTTTACTCGGCATTTCTCAGTCCTATTGTCACATGTCTGACATGGCTATGGTACAGTGGACTGGCTTTGTTTCCTGGACATGATTTGTTTAGACATGTCCCTGTGCTATAGGACCATTTTGGACTGGCAGCTCCAGGTTAAACATTTGAACCATTTCAATGAAAAAATCAATTTCATGAGCAAACTGGACTGAATGAACAATTGGTGCCCTCCTCTCCCTCTTCACTTTATGGCTAGGGTACATGCCATCTGTGTGATGGCATGTGTATTTGACCTGCCAATCACTGGCCAATGTGTGATGCCACTGCTAGGCAGCATGCAGCAAATGTGTTCATCTTCCATCTTGCTGTCATCAATGTGTGCCATCTGCCTACCCCTCACACGCAGTGACGGTGCATGCATAGGAGGGTTTTAGTCATGTGGGACATGTGTCAATCAAGTACTGTTTCTGTAGCCTCTCATCCCTAATTATGTGCCATAGTGCTAGTGCCTTTTTCCATTTGCTTTCTTTTATGTCTTTGCAGGGGATGACGCACTTGATACTGCTGGGGTTGTGGAGATGGTGCAGACCCAGGAGGGGTCTAAGGCCCGACCGACCACCAGTGAGGGACGTGGTGTGGTGGTGGGTGAGAACCCACAACTGCTGCAGGTCGTGCTCTCAAGGGGTGTCTCTGGCTGCACCTCCCCCGAGCTGTATTCAGGTGTCGATTCGGATGATGAGACCTATGTGCCGTCGCAGGTGAGTGTTCCTGGGAGGGATTCTGTTCTGTCTGACCCACCTGCACCAGGGTTATAACCCTCAATGGGGATGTCAGTGTTGGCAGGTACGCCTTTGGTGGTTACGGATGCAGGGTCACACTCTGCAACATCTGATCCTGTTCCTGGGCCAGCAGATCAGAGGGGGAATGCAGTCCTGCAGCCTCGGGCAGTGCCGGCACAGCAAGGCGCAGTTTGCCTTGCCCCAGACAGGTGTGGTGCCCGCCACCTGGCAATACCTCATGGGAGCAATCCATATACGGTATGGCAACCCAACAGGCAGCATCATCAGAGATGATGGCTCAGGCCATGGATAGGGTGGCCACTTCCATTGTCCCCCCGAAAGGCTGATGCAGCAACTACAGCAGGCAACAGACTCCATCTGCCAGTCGCACAGCGAGGACATGTTGGCATCCGACAGGGACAGGCGGGCGGCACTGGCGACTCTGCGGGCAGCCATTTCCATAGAGTCCCAGGACCACAGGGAAGCCCTGAGGGTGGAACTCCTTCACCTCAGGACGACTCTTGTTGAGCTTGAGGCTTCAACAAACAGAAGGACAGAACAGCAGCTGGAGCGTCTCACACGTACGCTCTCAGCTGAGATGCAGGCAACTAGGGCGGAGGTCCGGGCATCCCGTGAGTTGTTGCATGGGGACCTACGCACAATTATCCTCCAGAACGAGACCTACCACACCCGCATGCTTGCTGCCATGGAGGAACAGACTAGGGCTTTGCGTGGGCTGCCTCCCATAGTGCCACCACCTCCTGATGCAGCTGCAGAGGGTGAGGAGAGCGACAGCAGTGATTCTCTCACAATAGGGTAGCCGTGTAGGCCATGAGCCCATGGAGGTTTTTTTTTCGCAAGATCCACACAGGTGGGTTTTGGTGTGCACCCAGTCCTCGGACCTCCTGGGTGGCCTCCCCCACCCCCCCGGACCCATTAATGGCCATTTTTGATTTTGATTTTTCTTATTTGTTTTTTATTTATTTTTTTGGATAGTGTGTTGCCTTGTGTGGCTCCCCTGGGCATAGGCTGTATTGTGGCTGGGCACATGCAGGCTTGTCATGAATTTGGTTCAGATGCTTGGGTTTGTGTGACACACACCCCTCCTGCTTCCCGTTTCCATGGGCTTGCAAAGGGTGTGCCAAGTGACATTGAGGTACATGGTGACGTTGGACTCCCATTCGATGTGTGGGCAGTCTGTAGTCAATACTGTGTATGCATTCATAGTGCATATTGTTGTTGTATTGTACACTGCATGGTGTATTGATATGTGCCTCTTCATCCATCTCATCCTCCTAATTTGCAGGTCCATTTCTCATGTCTTCACAAGGCGGTCCACCTTGGAACTGGAGTCCATGTTGTAAGCAGTGCACCTACACTCTTGCGTGGCGCTAACACTGTATACTTGGAAGTGTTCGAAGTGCTGGCATCATCAGGTAGTGAGGCTACCAAATTTTTAAGTCTGTAATGTCATGTTTAAGGTAGGTTGGAGGTTGTGTAGGTGATTGGTATTCTTGGTAAGTATTTGGTAATGTGTGTTGTAGGTCCTGCATTACTGTGAGCATTTCATGTGTGGCCATGTTTCCATTAGGGACACTGTAGTTGGTGACACTTGTGGCATCTTCTGGGGATTAATTTGTTTGCTCTCACATTGCATGACATGCCATGGTGTGTTGTGTGGCCGTGCCGGGGAGGGGTTGGGTGACATGGCACTGTTCTCAAGTAGTATTTTGCAAGTTGGTATTCATTTCTGCAGCATGGAAGTGTGTCTTTTGATGACACTGCATTGGTGGTGTTTGTGTAGGTAGGGATGCACACATTGTGACACTTCCACATGAACAATCTCAGGCTGCTATGGTTCTGACAGTTGACTGTCCCTTTGTTCGTCATAATTGTCAGGTCGAGTCATCATTGCTTATCAGATGGTATGTGCCAGGGCTGTGTGCACTCCACAGGGGTGTGATTTCTATGTGAAGTAATTAGCCACCAGCTGCGTACGGGCTTCCTCACCCCGTACCCTTTCCCCTCCCATGCGCAGCAGGCGTGCATGTGGTTGGGGATTTGGGGGCACCACCATGTCCACAGCCAGGCCCTGGCATGTTGCAACATTGTGCAGGACACATGCTGCCACTATGATCCTGCACACTACTGGGGGCGCATATAACAGCTGCCCGCCAGAACGGTCAAGGGAGCGAAAGCGTGACTTGAGCACTCCGAATGTGCGCTCCACTATGCCCTGGGTTGCAATATGGGCTGTGTTGTATCTTACCTCGGGAGGCGTGATGGGGTTCCGAATTGGCGTCATCATATGGGTGCTCAGAGGGTAGGCACTGTCCCCTGGTGAGGAGGTGATGGGTATCATTAGTGGGGTAGTGACATAACTCTGCATCTGACATGCATGCATGTGCAGTGGCATTCATACTCACCAAGCAGCCATGTATCGCCATGCCGCCCAGCTTCTAGGTCCCGGCTTAGGGTAGACATTCGGTAAATGAAGCTGTCGTGGGTGGACCCTGGATAGTTGGCATATACTGAGGTGATGATTCCCTTGGCATTACATACTACCCGCACGTTGATGGAATGCCAGTGCTTGCGGTTCCTATAGACGTGCTCAGATGCCCTGGGGGGACGTAGTGCCACATGGGTGCAGTCAATGGCACCTAGCACTTTGGGGAATTGTGCCACACCGTAGAAATCGAGTGTGGCAGCCTGCCCTTCTGCAGGTGTCCTGGGCAGGTATATGTGCCTACGACTGATGGCCGTGCAGTGATGATGTTCAAGACCTGGTGTAGGCAGCGTGACTGCGTGGCCTGTGACACCCCACCCACTATGGCACTTGTCTGCTGAAATGATCCTGTGGCCAAGAAGTGCAGTACATTGAGGACCTTCTCCAGGGGGCTGAGTGCTTGGGAGCACAGGGTGGGTGATGTGAGGTCATCCTCCCACTCACTGACCAGGTCCAGTATTATGTGTGGTGGAAACCTGTACCTCCCATATACCTGGTCATCAGGCATCCCAAAAAGGCTGGTTCTGGGAGTGAAAATTCGGGCCCTCACTATCCTCCTCCTCCTCCTTTGGTAACCCACGGCCACTGCTGCTAGGAAGTGTATATTCACCCTGGCGCCTGAGCTTGTTTGTTGCTTGCGCGGACTTTTATGCTGCGCGGGTCGACGTACGCCTGCTTCATGCTGGCGTACGTGTTTCAGGATTGGACCATTTATTTTTCGGCGCGTTGTAGGCGAACGTATGAATCTTCCCGCCCACCCCAGGAATACACGTAACATGCTCTCCCAGGCCCAGTCGCGAGTAAATATTCCCGCCCACCCCTGGAATACACGTACCCCACTCTCACAGGCCCAGTCGCGTGTGGAAGTTCACGCGCACTCCGAAATACACGTACCCCTGGGAATCGCGTCTGGAACTTCCCACAAACCCTGTAATACACGTAGCCTGCTGGTATCGCGTGTGGAAGTTCACGCGGACCCATAATACACGTACCCTGATGGTATCGCATGGGAGACTACCCGCGCACCCCAGGAATACACGTACCCAGGCAAATCACACGGCTGGGGTGTGGGGGTGGTGGGAGACATGAGTGGGGGCCTGGTGGAGGGTGCCCTGTACTGCTGGGGGGTGGGGGTGATGGGAGACATGATGGGGGCCTGGTGGAGGGTGCCCCTGGATGCTCGGGGGTGGGGGTGCAGGGGGACATGAGTGGGGGCCTGGTGGTGGCTTCCCCTGCACTGCTGGGGGGTGGGGGTGATGGGAGACATGAGTGGGGGCCTGGTGGAGGGTGCCCCTGGATGCTGGGGGGTGGGGGTGGTGGGAGACATGTGTGGGGGCCTGGTGGAGGGTGCCCTGCACTGCTGGGGGGTGGGGGTGATGGGAGACATGAGTGGGGGCCTGGTGGAGGCTGCCCCTGCACTGCTGGAGGGTGGGGGTGGTGGGAGACATGAGTTGGACATGAGTGGGGGCCTGGTGGAGGGTGCCCCTGGATGCTGGGGGTGGGGGTGCAGGGGGACATGAGTGGGGGCCTGGTGGAGGCTGCCCCTGCACTGCTGGGGGGTAGGGGTGATGGGAGACATGAGTGGGGGCCTGGTGGAGGGTGCCCCTGGATGCTGGGGGGTGGGGGTGCAGGGGGACATGAGTGAGGGCCTGGTGGAGGCTGCCCCTGGATGCTGTGGGGTGGGGGTGCAGGGGGACATGTGTGGGGGCCTGGTGGAGGGTGCCCCTGGATGGTGGGGGTGCAGGGGGACATGAGTGGGGGCCTGGTGGAGGGTGCCCCTGGATGCTGGGGGGTGGGGGTGGTGGGAGACATGAGTGGGGGCCTGGTGGAGCTGCCCCTGCACTGCTGGGGGGTGGGGGTGATGGGAGACATGAGTGGGGGCCTGGTGGAGGGTGCCCCTGGATGCTGGGGGGTGGGGGTGCAGGGGGACATGAGTGGGGGCCTGGTGAAGGGTGCCCCTGGATGCTGGGGGGTGGGGGTGGTGGGAGACATGTGTGGGGGCCTGGTGGAGGCTGCCCCTGCACTGCTGGGGGGGTGGGGGTGATGGGAGACATGAGTGGGGGCCTTGTGGAGGCTGCCCCTGCACTGCTGGGGGGTGGGGGTGATGGGAGACATGAGTGGGGGCCTGGTGGAGGGTGCCCCTGGATGCTGGGGGGTGGGGGTGCTGGGAGACATGTGTTGGTGATCAGTAGTGCAAGGTGACATGTGGGTTGGCTGGAGGACATGGCCATGGTGGATGGGTTGCCTGTGGGACATGAGCAGGGGTGCAGGGTAGTCCCCTGTGGTGTGGGCTGCCTGCAGGGGCTGTGGAGGGTGTAGAGGGAACACCTGGGAGGACCCAAACGGCCAAATCACGTGTAGCATTCCCCGCCACCACCGAAATACACGTACCCTGCTGAAATTGCGTGTGAATCTTCCCGCGCACCTCGGAATACACGTACCCAGGCCAATCGCGTGTGGAACTTCCCGTGCACCCGAAGTACACGTACCCAGGCCAATCGCGTGTGGGACTTCCCGCGCATCCCGAAGTACACGTACCCAGGCCAATCGCGTGTGGAACTTCCCGCGCACCCCGAAACACACGTACCCTGGCTAATCGCGTGTGGAACTTCCTGCGCACCCCGTAGTACACGTACCCAGGCTAATTGCATGTGGAACTTCCCGTGCACCCCGAAGTACATGTACCCAGGCCAATCACGTGTGGAACTTCCCGCGCACCCCGAAGTACACGTACCCAGGCCAATCGCGTGTGGAACTTCCCGCGCACCCCGAAGTACACATACCCAGGCCAATCGCGTGTGGAACTTCCCGCGCACCCAGGAACACATGCACACGCTATTTTTCACACAGCGGGTGTCCGTGTTTGTCGGTACCCCTTTGCACCTCATTTGTCCTAGGGGGCCACTGTATGGACCATTCATCATGGCTGTATATGGGTGCTTTTTGTTAGCGCACATTTTGGTGCACATTTTTTTCAGGCGCAGGGACGCTACCGCCTGCTTTCTTGTGGCGTACTTGTTTGGCCCTGTGCGCGTCTTTCACCGTGCGCTGGTTTGCCCTATTCGATTCCATGAATACGGGTTGTAGGCGAGCGTGTGGGCGTTCCACGCACTTGCCTCCTGTACTTCCCCCGTGACGCCCATGTTTTCATGCGTTGTTCCCCATTCCGAGTGTTACGCCCTGTGTTCCGCCTACTTTTGTGATGTGCGCCGCGCTATGTGCGATTTCGCAGTGGCCGTGGCGCACGCTGTTGGATGACCTCTGCGCCGGCGTGTGCGCTGGTTTCCCTGCGATTTTCGCACTTGCACTGCGATTTTCTCACTTTTACTGCGAATCGCCCGTTTTGGCACCTCTGGCGGGAATTTTTGGCACACATTAATTCCATGAATCGGCCTAATAGTTAGCTTAATATAAGTATCACTAAAAGTCTCATCACGATTACTTCTGGTTTGCAATTATTTGAAAAAGAAAAAGAAACTCTTGCCTACTACTCCCACACAGGCCTTTGGCACTTAAGAGTGAAGGAGGTGACTACTGGTGCACTTTCTCTCCATTAACACTTCAAGTGAACAGAGAAAAGAGGGTGAAGAGAGCACAGAGGGCACGAGTGGAATGCAGGGCGAGTTGTGCTTTCTTTGAACAGGGTAGCTTGAATAGCTAGCTTTGCTACACAATTGTCAAGTTGATTAGCAAACTTACAGAATTGCATACTAAATTACTATGCGACACTGCTTATTTTTAGCTTAGCCTTGATGTTATACTTAATATTATGGATAAATATATCTAATTGTGATAGCTTGGAGTAGAGTGATTTTTCACTTCATAAAACATGAACCAAGTGCTTTATGAAGCCACACAGTATGAAATGCAATGTTGTTATTGGTTACTCTTTACGCTTCAAGATTTAATCTGTAAGATTCAAAATAGCGTTCCTGATCTTGATATTTATATTGTTTTCATTTTGATTTTGTTTTCTTTTTTTTTAAAGGCTAGTTTGGGTAATTGCAGAAAGAGTAAATTATAGGACGTGCATTGGGCCTGTAATGCAAGTTTAATAAAAACGCAAAGGAGTTAATATTATGATCTATTTTCTAAATTTAGGGGGTTACCTTATATATTGATCTGGTTAAACTGAGCAATTATTAGTAGGAGAGTTATATGATGACTTATTTCACTCATGTCTGTATACTGCTGCTTCAGCACTTGGAGGCAAACCCTGTAAATTCAAGGGGCGAAGTTGGAATACATGGAGCATGAGCTGTAAGTAGCTCAGCAATTTCCTCTTAAGCAGGAGTTACATATGACCTATGAGTTACTAAAGTCACATAAACTAGTTCTTAACTGGGTACGTTTATTGGAAGTCTTTATCTTGTCCTTGTTGCCACTCGTAGGAAGTTTTGGGCACCCACATCTTGCATACATTTCTTAAAATAGCTCCACACCTCCCATGATCCCATGGGTTACATCCTAAAAAATGACATTCCCCATCCTCAGTGGGGTCTACGTAGCACTCTATGTAATTCTCTGGATCAGGGGGTAGTGACCAAAGGGTACCATCTGTTCCTTTGCAGTGATTTATTGGGTACATTTATATTTCTCCTACCTTTTTGTTTCTGGATACATTTGACAGCTTTCGTCTTTCCAACAAGGAGTGGCACTACCTATCATAACTGCATGGAAGTTACGTTTATTTCCACGAGACACAAAACAGGTTATTATTATTTGGTAATTGCACCATTATTAAGAAGATGTGCAAAACCAGAGGGTGTTTCACTACCTAGACCCTGGGGATCCCTTACTCAGGTGGCCAGGGCACGGCCATCGCATTTGGATCCTACCCGGGGGGGTGGACAAGTGTGGGAGTATCACCTGAGTGAGAGGTCCTCGAGGAGTGGGGGAGAGACATCTGATGGCGAGATGCGGTATCCCCCCTTTCCAATACCCATATCGAATCCTATTTCATAGGATATTCCAACTTCCCAAATCCCCCCCCCCCATTTCTATACAAACACTGAGCCGAGGAACAGTAGGTCTAAGACTTAAAAGATTACCACCCATGCAATCCACTAGACATGTTCCTCTAACGAGATTAGGCAGGGTCAGGCACTTGACTTTAATCACGCACACCTAATACCTATGAACTCTCCCCACATGGTTAAAAGGTGCAACACTGAGACACACTTTAAGCAAGGTGGTGCACGAGAAGGAGCAGTTCCTCCAGGGCTATGGCGAACCAGGCAAAGGAGAGCGACAACATTTTTTTTATTTTATTTTTTTATTTTATATATGTTTGTAATGCGTCGAAAGCCTGCAGGCATCAGAGCGCAGGGAGACAGAATCATGTTAAGCTGTCATTTGCAGAGCAGAAGATAAAATGAGGATAAAATGATAAAATGAGGGGTATAACCGAAGGGGCAGGAAGCCGGAGGACCCCCCCCCCCGGCGGGAGATCGTTATTTCTGAAAGGCAGTGAGGAGTGCGCACGACAGCCCAGCTGGAAGGGAGAAAGAGTCTTTTGAGTGCTACAAGGTTACCAGCCACCCTCCTGGGTGAACAACAGAGTTGGGGAGGCACATAAGCGGCAGTGGTAACAACCATGACTCCTACATCAAAGGCGCGAAAGATGGGAAAGCATTTTAACACGACCGCTGAGTTAAAGGAATCAAAGAAAGTCGGTCTCTGTTTAAATGAAATGCTTGCGACAGTATCCGAGGGATGAAGGTTATACAAGCTTTCCTCCTTACAGTTCCTAAATTCGAAAGAACTAAGGCCGGAGGACGTAGCTTCCCGGTAATTGCAGCCAAAGAATGAAACACCCTCCCGCTATCCATCAGATCTGACCCTTCACATACATCCTTCTGCAGAAAAGTCAAAATCTGGCTCCTTAATTTCAGACGATAGCACCAATGACCACAGTAGATACTGTGGCATTCGTAAATATCTGGAACTCCTGTAAATATTGTACATTGTAATTACTATCATTATTATTTTCACATACTGTTGTAGCTTTATGCAAGTGTAAAAATGTCTGTAATGCCTGTCCAGCACCCAGATACCTACGGGTTAGGCGCGCTTTACAAATGACAAATAAATATATTTAATAAATAAACTGCAAGAGAAAGTGAATCCATTGTTAAGAACTGTGAATACTAAACACAAAGTAGCAGAGTGGTTCGGTGAAGTGAGATTGCCCAATCAAAAATCTCTGCGCAATTCTTTAATGCTGCAGAGGCAGCAGGACGTGAGAGAAAGAAAGTAATCACAAAACTACATGAAAGAAAAGTTTGAAAGACTTGATCTCAGAGCAATTGATATGAGAACAAGTCAAACATAGCAAGCACATTTTCCAAGAGACATTGGAACTAAAGGAAAATATGTAAAGTGGAAGTAAAGAAAGGAGGGTTGAAATGGTCATGGATGTGAGAGCAAAAATCCTCCCAGTTTTGAAAGTCTTCGACAGCGAAGTCAAAACGCGAAAGGTGGCTCGAACCCGACAGAGGGAAGCCCATGTGTGAAATGTGAAGAAACCTTGGGGAAGCGAACCCCACTAAGGAGAAAACATTTGAGCCCAATTGAGGGGAACCTGTAGTGAACTGCGACCAAATACTATACTTCAAAACTTTTTGTTGAAACTGTAGAAGCTTGAAGGGTGACCTGAACTTGAGTGATGGGAACCTGAGAAGTTAAATCTGTGAACTTGTGACTCAAACTTGAACGGCCAAGAAGACTCTGTTCATCCATAAAGTGTTCCACCAAACCCCCGTGCTGTACAACGTAGGAATGAGAATGAATACTGATTTATATTGCCATTCTGACATTTCGTTTCACCACTGATTTTTCCTTTTTTAGATACATATGCCTATGTCACATTAGTTCTTATTAGAATGAGGGCAGGCATTATGTTCTTGTTAGTATAGGCCTTTATTGTTTGACTAAGACTGACTAGAACTGTTTCTTTATTATTCGATTAGTCGAGATTACTCCCATCTTAGTTATAGGGACAGACACAAGTTTTTCCAACCCCTTGAATCTAACTATAAAGGTTTTGAAACATACAACTCTTAGAAAACAGAACTCGACAGATGTTGGTAAGCCCCTGGGGCATCCACGAGGTGAGGCCTGATAACCAATTTTCATCTTTAATAACACCCCTCCCTGCTGCTTCCATGTCTCTTTTAAACCTGGCCATTTCTTTAATTGCAAGAGTCAATGTGCCATTATCTGCATCATTAGGAGACACATAGGTGCAGCAAATGCTGCCAACTTTTCTACAGATTGCACACTCCATTGCTGTGATTAGGTCTAGCACTGTTTGATTCTGTATTGCCATAAGCCTGAGCACATGAAGCTCCTCTCAGATTGCTTTAAGACCATGTTCTGTGGCATTACAAAGTTCCATCAGGTTCCAGCGAACTATTTGGATGTGCATTTGTAGCAGTTTGTATTCCAGGAGCTAACAATGAGGTAAAAACATTTCCGTTCTTGAAAAAAGTCTATAATGCACTGGTATCTTCTCCAAGGCCTCGTCTGCTTCCTCTGAGAAGTAGTTTGACCTTCTTCTTCTTGCTGTTTGTGAGTTTGTTTGTCCTACAACCATTGGAGGTGATGCAGAGGACTGGGACTGTCCTTTGGGCAAGTTTACAGGACTTTCCAGGATCACCATTACAAGGGCATGCAAGGTTACTAAAGAACAAAGACCACTCCATGAGGAAGGATAAAAGTATGTCATGGTGCCACATTACCACACGAAGTGCATGAAGGTGGCAGTTCCCTAATTTAATGCTGGCATCACATATGTTAGATTACAGTTATTGTTGAACCAACTGGCATGCTTCCTTGTCTTCCTTGGCCCCTGAAAAGAAATGAAGATCGAGTGAGTTTCTGTACTTTTACATGTTGTTCATGTTGATGTAGACTGGCCAATGTATTCACATGTAGTGCCTATATATTTCAACAACTTTCTGTTTTCATATTTCTTCTTCTGTAAATCCCATTTGTTCATCTGCATTAAACACTGCCTGCCCCCTCACCCATTCTTGTTCCAAAATGTTGCTCCTTCTATGACCATCTGTGGTTTTGCAAGACACTGTGCTTCTTCGTATTTCCCCATCCCTTCACATTCACTTTTTTTTTCTTTTTTTAAAAACTTTCTTTATTGGAGATTCACGTCACAAAGTACCGGTTAGCATACATCACATCACAGCAAAGCATTGGTTATACACTAATTGACAATGCATTCAGGCGGGTCATTGATACATGGGTGCATACTACTTTCCCTCGGATGGCCCAAAGTCACCAGAGGATACAACCCTGTTAAGTAATCAAAACTCTCTCCCGCCTCCACCCTCAGATGCCAAACCATGCTGCTGACATCCCCTTTCGGGATAGGAATCCCCTTGGTAGAACCAGTTCAGTCTCCCGTATCGGGACTGCGACATAGTAGATAAGCAATAAAGGGGCCCCAAATGTCTTTGCGTCTGTTTTGCCTACACACAGACTCCCATTTTCCTTATTGGTGTTGCTATGCCATGTTAAGTCCTTGAGCCACATCGTTAACCCTGGGAGGGGACGAGCAGCTCCATCTCAGTAGGATACAGAGCCTAGCTATGATCATACAGGTCCTGACCAGCCTACGGTGCTTCTTAGAGAGATCTGGTGCCCACCCAAACATACAGTGCAGTAGATCACAAGGGATACCTTTCCCCAAAATTGCTGAACAGCACTCCACCCCAGCCTCCCAGAACGGCCGCAGCCTAGTGCATGCCCACATCATGTGTAGGAAGTCCGCCGATCATGACCACATCGCTGGCAGCAAGCCTGCCTGGAGCTATTAAACCGGTGAATGCGGGCCGAGGTCATAGATGTTCGGTGAAGAGTTTTGAGCTGAATCAGCTGTAACCTTGTATTAAAGGCCCCTTTATGTGTGTTCTCACACATCCCTGCCCACTGCTTATCCGTGAAGGGAGACCCAGCATCCTCCTCCCATTGCTGCCTGCACTTTAATGGCCCTTATGGGGTCCCACATTGGATCAGCATGTACAGTGTAGAGACCACCCCTGTACAGCCTGTTGAATTCACAATCTACTTCAAGAGCGGGGTAGTGGGCAGCCACTCCGGGAACACCGGGGACCACTCCCTAAAGGCTGCCCTCATTCTCAGATACTGTAGACTGCGGTGGAGGCCCCCTCCCATCTTTTCCCTAAAGAGTTCCTGTGTGACAAAGGAATAATTTGGGTACATGTCTTCCGGTGTATTCCTGCCCCTCTCCAGTTCCTAATAATAGCCTCATCGCAAGTTGGGGCAATCGTCTCCACATTCATCAATGACATTTGTGATGTCATCTTTGATGTCCTGGGTGTTAGTCTTAGCAGTGCACGGTGGTGGTGCGAGTTATGGTTGCTTAGCTTACCATAACTTGTGAATTTCAGGGGTTTTTCGGTTTTACTTGGAACCATAACGTCCCTTTAACAAAGTTTTTTCACTGAATTTCATAGGTTTTTAGTAGTGCAACTTAGCCATAACGTCCAGTTTTTTCATTGAATTTCATAGGTTTTTATTAGTGAAACTTATACATAACGTACCTGTAACAAAGTTTTTTCATTGAATTGCATAGAACTTCTTTTCACCAAACCAATAATGCAGAGGTGTCCGCGAACTTTCACAGGACTGCTCGCGAACATCAGGACTGTTCGCAGAGTTTTGCGGCAAAAAACACCTGTTTTTTTTGCTTCTTGCAGCCATATTCCATCCCATCCTCATCACCCCTCACCTCCCCAGAGATTATTTGATAAGTTTGACAAGTGCAATGTTGTGTTTTTTAATATGTTTTTGCCGCAATGTCCGCGGATATCTGCAAATCCAAGATGGCGTTTCCATAAATCTGACGCACCTCACGCTTCACGCCAACCAATCGGCGAACATGTCGCATGTCTGCGGATATGACGCAAGCCGATTAACCAATCGGTGTCCTCTCCAAGGAGCGAGCAGGGAAGTGTGTCCGCGGACCGGACATAGATATCACTCATTTTCTTCGACCTACTTTTTGGACATTATTTAAAAAGAACTACTGGACGGATTTTCACCAAATTTACAAAAGCACACTTTCGGGACCAAGCTGCTGCCCCTGCCGCAAATTTGGTGAAAATCCATTCAGCGGTTTGCGCTGTAGGCGCAAGCAAAGTTTTTTCCCCATTCAGTCTATGGGAAAAAAATACATTTTGGGACCCCCCCTTATAACTCTGCGCCCCCTGGACCAAATCTCACCAAACATTGCAAAGAGATTCAGAGTGGGCCATATACTTTTCTTGCAAAAGCTTGGTGAGGATTCGTCCAGGGAGAGCGAAGTTATAAGCCGCACAAAAAGTGCTCTTCCTATGGGATGAGCAACTTAACCATAACTACACAGCCACTACAGTGGCTGTGTAATATATATATCCAATAAAAAAACTTTGTTAAAGGGACGTTATGGTTAAGTTGCGCTACTAAAAACCTATGAAATTCAGTGAAAAAACTTTGTTAAAGGGACGTTATGGTTCCAAGTAAAACCGAAAAACCCCTGAAATTCGCCAGTTATGGTAAGCTAAGCAACGATAACTCGCGCCACCACAGTGCACTGCTAAGACTAACACCCAGGACATCAAAGATGACATCACAAATCTGACGCACTTCACGCTCCTCACCATCCAATCAGCGAACACGTTGCATGTCCGCGGACATGACGCAAGCCGATTAGCCAATCAGGAGACTGTCCGCGGACCGAACAGGGAAGTGTGTCCGCGGACCGGACATAGATATCACAAATTTTGTGTGACCTACTTTTTGATCATTTTTTTAAAAACTACTGGACGGATTTTCACCAAATTTACAAAAGCACACTTTCGGGACCAAGCTGCTGCCCCTGCCGCAAATTTGGTGAAAATCCATTCAGCGGTTTGCGCTGTAGGCGCAAGCAAAGTTTTTTCCCCATTCAGTCTATGGGAAAAAAATACATTTTGGGACCCCCCCTTATAACTCTGCGCCCCCTGGACCAAATCTCACCAAACATTGCAAAGAGATTCAGAGTGGGCCATATACTTTTCTTGCAAAAGCTTGGTGAGGATTCGTCCAGGGAGAGCGAAGTTATAAGCCGCACAAAAAGTGCTCTTCCTATGGGATGAGCAACTTAACCGTAACTACACAGCCACTACTGTGGCTGTGTAATATATATATCCAATAAAAAAACTTTGTTAAAGGGATGTTATGGTTAAGTTGCGCTACTAAAAACCTATGAAATTCAGTGAAAAAACTTTGTTAAAGGGACGTTATGGTTCCAAGTAAAACCGAAAAACCCCTGAAATTCGCCAGTTATGGTAAGCTAAGCAACCATAACTCGCGCCACCACAGTGCACTGCTAAGACTAACACCCAGGACATCAAAGATGACATCACAAATCTGACGCACTTCACACTCCTCACCATCCAATCAGCGAACACGTTGCATGTCCGCGGACATGACGCAAGCCGATTAGCCAATCAGGAGACTGTCCGCGGACAGAACAGGGAAGTGTGTCCGCGGACCGGACATAGATATCACGAATTTTGTGTGACCTACTTTTTGATCATTTTTTAAAAAACTACTGGATGGATTTTCACCAAATTTACAAAAGCACGCTTTCAGGACAAAGCCGCTGCTCCTGCCGCAAATTTGGTGAAAATCCGTCCAGCGGTTTGGGCTGTAGGCATGCGCAAAGTTTTTCCCCCATTCAGTATCACCCCTATAACTTTGCCCACCCTGGACCAAACCGCACCAAGCTTTTCAGAGTGGGCCATATACTTTTTTTGCAGTTTGGTGAGGATTCGTCCAGGGAGAGCGAAGTTATAAGCCACCCAAAAAGTGCTCTTCCTATGGGATTAGCAATTTAACCATAACTACACGTATATATATAGGAAAGTCCTTTTGAGCCAAGTCACACATTCCACAATGCCATCTAGTACCCATCGCTGGAAGTTCACCTCCAGTTCTGAGCCAGAACAGCAAGGCATTGTGGGTGTGCAGATTAGACCAAATGCAAACCTTTTTTTCCAGGAAATTGTCTTAGTCTTCCCGCGCTCTCCAGCAGCTCCTGCTGATTGTGCTGAGTTTCGGAGGCAAAATTACAAAGGCCATCCACTTTGGGTCCCACGGGTCCTCTGGATCTCTTGCCGGCATCTTGGTTCTTCCTCCTAGACTGCCACGGCTGCCTCTCTACATGGTCTCCTGCTGCTCCTATGCTCTCAGGTCTCCCTGTCGCGCTCTCTGTTGCTCTTTCTCTTGCTTTATATACACCGGCAGCCCCTTGACTGGCTGAACGTGCGAACACCTAATTGGCCCTGCCTGACCATGATTAGAAGGACATGCCTGACCCTCACAGTTCCTTACATGCATCTTCTTCTTCCCAATACCAAAGTGGTGGAAAGAGTTAGTCTTCATCATTCTCACTTGCTTCTTCTACGTGTCAGTACTGTTAGGTGTTGTCTGTTCGAAAATGAGGGAAACTGGTCTACAATAATTCCTAAAAGTCAGGGGAGGTTTAGGTTGCTGTCATAAGAGAAAGGGGGATGCCATGTCTCGCGCAAGGACACCTTATTCTTTTTCCCTCTCTTTCTGGGTCTCTGAGGCTTGTCTTTTCTCCTAATGTTATTCTGACCAAAGGATATGGGATAACATTATCCCACAAAGTCTTCTGGGACTAGGGGTTCATTACAGCATAGCAAAGGGAAATACTGTGTCTCACCTGAGGACATTTCATTCCCCTTTCCCAAGAACCCTTCACCCAGGTGATGCTCCCTCACTTCTCCGCTCCCAGGGTCGGGATCCAATAGCGATGGCCTTTCACTGGCCACCCGCGCCGAGGATCTAAGGGAAGTAGGTGTGCGGACGCTCACAGGTTTCTCACAATGGGCACACTACTACTAATACATACCTGCATGTGCTGCACCTTTCACCACATCAATATAGTCAACATGGAGCTCTTTGAAGGGCCATGTGGGGCAGGGAAATGTTGGCTTTACTGTCTTGATTGTGTGTCCAGGCTGAAACTTGTGGCATGTAGTACAGTTTGCCACAAATGTGTTGAGTTGTTCGGTCAAATTAGGCACAAACCAGTCCTCACTAATGTCAGCAGCAATGTGCTGCTTGGGTGCATGCATAGGATAGTGGAGCTTTTCCAAGGCAGCGGTTAATAGCTCTATGGGCATTACTACTTTACCTCTTCTTTATGTGCTGCTTGAGTGCATGCGTAGGATAGTGGAGCTGTTCCAAGGCAGCGGTTAATAGCTCTATGGGCATTACTACTTTACCTCTTCTTTATGTGCTGCTTGGGTGCATGCGTAGGATAGTGGAGCTGTTCCAAGGCAGCGGTTAATAGCTCTAAGGGCATTACTACTTTACCTCTTCTTTATGTGCTGCTTGGGTGCATGCGTAGGATAGTGGAGCTGTTCCAAGGCAGCGGTTAATAGCTCTATGGGCATTACTACTTTACCTCTTCTTTATGTGCTGCTTCGGTGCATGCGTAGGATAGTGGAGCTGTTCCAAGGCAGCGGTTAATAGCTCTATGGGCATTACTACTTTACCTCTTCTTTATGTGCTGCTTGGGCGCATGCGTAGGATAGTGGAGCTGTTCCAAGGCAGCGGTTAATAGCTCTATGGGCATTACTACTTTACCTCTTCTTTATGTGCTGCTTCGGTGCATGCGTAGGATAGTGGAGCTGTTCCAAGGCAGCGGTTAATAGCTCTATGGGCATTACTACTTTACCTCTTCTTTATGTGCTGCTTCGGTGCATGCATAGGATAGTGGAGCTGTTCCAAGGCAGCGGTTAATAGCTCTATGGGCATTACTACTTTACCTCTTCTTTATGTGCTGCTTCGGTGCATGCATAGGATAGTGGAGCTGTTCCAAGGCAGCGGTTAATAGCTCTATGGGTATTACTACTTTACCTCTTCTTTATGTGCTGCTTCGGTGCATGCATAGGATAGTGGAGCTGTTCCAAGGCAGCGGTTAATAGCTCTATGGGCATTACTACTTTACCTCTTCTTTATGTGCTGCTTCGGTGCATGCGTAGGATAGTGGAGCTGTTCCAAGGCAGCGGTTAATAGCTCTATGGGCATTACTCTTTACCTCTTCTTTATGTGCTGCTTGGGTGCATGCGTAGGATAGTGGAGCTGTTCCAAGGCAGCGGTTAATTGCTCTATGGGCATTACTACTTTACCTTTTCTTTATGTGCTGCTTCGGTGCATGCATAGGATAGTGGAGCTGTTCCAAGGCAGCGGTTAATAGCTCTATGGGCATTACTACTTTACCTCTTCTTTATGTGCTGCTTCGGTGCATGCGTAGGATAGTGGAGCTGTTCCAAGGCAGCGGCTAATAGCTCTATGGGCATTACTCTTTACCTCTTCTTTATGTGCTGCTTGGGTGCATGCGTAGGATAGTGGAGCTGTTCCAAGGCAGCGGTTAATAGCTCTATGGGCATTACTACTTTACCTCTTCTTTATGTGCTGCTTCGGTGCATGCATAGGATAGTGGAGCTGTTCCAAGGCAGCGGTTAATAGCTCTATGGGCATTACTACTTTACCTCTTCTTTATGTGCTGCTTCGGTGCATGCATAGGATAGTGGAGCTGTTCCAAGGCAGCGGTTAATAGCTCTATGGGTATTACTACTTTACCTCTTCTTTATGTGCTGCTTCGGTGCATGCATAGGATAGTGGAGCTGTTCCAAGGCACCGGTTAATAGCTCTATGGGCATTACTACTTTACCTCTTCTTTATGTGCTGCTTCGGTGCATGCGTAGGATAGTGGAGCTGTTCCAAGGCAGCGGTTAATAGCTCTATGGGCATTACTCTTTACCTCTTCTTTATGTGCTGCTTGGGTGCATGCGTAGGATAGTGGAGCTGTTCCAAGGCAGCGGTTAATTGCTCTATGGGCATTACTACTTTACCTTTTCTTTATGTGCTGCTTCGGTGCATGCATAGGATAGTGGAGCTGTTCCAAGGCAGCGGTTAATAGCTCTATGGGCATTACTACTTTACCTCTTCTTTATGTGCTGCTTCGGTGCATGCGTAGGATAGTGGAGCTGTTCCAAGGCAGCGGTTAATAGCTCTATGGGCATTACTCTTTACCTCTTCTTTATGTGCTGCTTGGGTGCATGCGTAGGATAGTGGAGCTGTTCCAAGGCAGCGGTTAATTGCTCTATGGGCATTACTACTTTACCTCTTCTTTATGTGCTGCTTCGGTGCATGCATAGGATAGTGGAGCTGTTCCAAGGCAGCGGTTAATAGCTCTATGGGCATTACTACTTTACCTCTTCTTTATGTGCTTCTTGGGTGCATGCGTAGGATAGTGGAGCTGTTCCAAGGCAGCGGTTAATAGCTCTATGGGCATTACTACTTTACCTCTTCTTTTGGTATCCAGTGATAATATTGCAGGAAATAATAAAGAATGAACTTACAAAGATGGCAAAACATTGCAAGAAATAACAGAGTTGCTAAAACATAGCTAAAAGCAGAAGTAATATGGTGGGTTTTAGGAGTAAAAAAACTGATTTAGGTTAACTTTGGGATAAAGGGGATGGAGACAAGGAGAGTTTAGGAGTAGCAGAGATAACAGGGCACAGGAGGTCTGCCCCCCACCCCCAAAAATAGGTATTTTTACAATTTGCACTGTAAAAGGCATTTCATTATTTTTTCATGTACAATTTAGTACACCATGTAATTGTACATCACTGTTATTTCTGCAATAAAATCATAGTGAACTGTGTTTTTATGTCTCCGTACAATGTCAGTGGGTGACAGGGCACATCCCCTTTTTACCCATAATGGCTTTTCTTCTGGTGGGGCTCTTTCTTGCAACTCAATGAAATGCTCTTTTGACAAGAAAGGGGAAAACCTCTGGTAGTCGCTCTTGTTATTATTATTATTATTATTTGTAATTCTTATCATGCGCTACATGCTAATAGATCATCTACGTATTCTGCAGTTACCCTTGCACTGGCCACTTGCTGGCCGTTACCTTACTTATCGCTATTATCTATTCCCTTGCACTGTAGTGCACTGTCCCTCCCCTCATCCCATGCACTTGCACGATCTGAATGACACCTGCCCTAGCAGGATCGCTGTCTGTCTTCCCTTTCCTCCCCCTCCCTTGCCTCGTCAAGCCTTGAAACACTTGTGTATAGGCGCATTATAAGTGCCATATCATATCATATATTGTAAGACTGTGCTGGACCTGTTCTTGCCATTTGTATGTTTCCCAAGTCCATCTGATGGACCCTGTTGGAAACACTAGGGGGTTATCTGTACACCTGGGGCAAACATGTGTGCTGCAATCTCTTTCCACGATATGAAAACACTGTCAAATATTGGGAGTCTGGATGTAGTGGTATTGTGAAGGAATGCATTCTTGAGGTCAATGACAGTGAAATAGTCTGCATCAGCAGGTATGCTACACTGTATGGATGCAGGGTTTCGCACTAGTGGGTATTCTGCTTCCACTATAACGTTCAGAAGGTGGAGATCCTGGATGAATCTCCATGATGATCCCTTATAACGTTCAGAAGGTGGAGCTCCTGGATGAATCTCCATAATGATCCCTTATAACATTCAGAAGGTGGAGCTCCTGGATGAATCTCCATGATGATCCCTTATAACGTTCAGAAGGTGGAGATCCTGGATGAATCTCCATGATGATCCCTTTGCATTTGTCAGAGGGTGGAGATCCTGGATGAATCTCCATGATGATCCCTTATAACGTTCAGAAGGTGGAGATCCTGGCTGAATCTCAATGATGATCCCTTATAACATTCAGAAGGTGGAGATCCTGGATGAATCTCCATGATGATCCCTTATAACGTTCAGAAGGTGT
This sequence comes from Ambystoma mexicanum, assembly GCF_040938575.1. Lineage (NCBI taxonomy): Eukaryota > Metazoa > Chordata > Amphibia > Caudata > Ambystomatidae > Ambystoma > Ambystoma mexicanum. The sequence goes on from NC_090931.1 coordinate 1,547,389,394, forward strand.
AGATCCTGGATGAATCTCCATGATGATCCCTTATAGCGTTCAGAAGGTGGAGATCATGGATGAGTCTTCATGATGATCCCTATGCTTTCTTCAGAGGGTATATGGCTGTGGTGCATGGTGAGTCTGTAGGCACTATAATGCCTTTTGTCAAGTAGTGCTTTGATCGTGTCGTAAAATCCCTCATCTGCTTCTTTGAACAGTGGATATTGTTTTACTCTGGGGAGTATTGTTCCTGGTTTAAGTTTGATTTTCATTGCCCCTATGCTGGTCAGTTACCCTACGTCATGTGGGCTGCTTGTCCGTAGTCAACTAGGCACTTGTGCTAGGTCCTCTTATAATTGTGCGGGTGCTGCTTTGGCTGTCAGTATTGTCTGTGGTACTTCTCTGTGTTGCACTACAATGTGGCAAGGTATGCCGATTTCGAATACTATTTCACCATCTGTTTCCATGTTTGCAAATATCTGTTCATCTGTGACATCTCATAGTGGCAGTGTAGGGCCTATGCATAGTACTGTTCTCCACTCCATCCCTTCCTCATCTGCGCTTGTTATGATAATTGTGTCTTTTCTCATGGCCACTGCCTCAATGTTTAGTGTGAAAACTGTTCCTGGGGTTGCCTTGTGTGGTACTGCTTCTGAGGGTAGACAAAATATCACATCCTCACCAGGTAATCAGCCAATCAAAATGGTCACTGCATTTGTAAATAGAGTCGCGTGCATCGGTAATGCTCGAATTGTGTTGGGGCTGCAAATTGCTTCTATTACCGTAGCTATTCTGTTGTAATGCATGCCTGGTGTGGAGCACATGATTCCTTTGTCAGTAAATTAAATGGCCATATTTAACTTCTGAAGGAGATCCCTGCCCAGTAAGTTCACTGGTGTCTCGGTGCTATAAGATAATGGTGTGACTATCTCTTAAGTCCCTACAGTGAGGGGTAAATATTCGGTAAAAGGAACTCTTACAATTGCCCCAGAGAATCCCTGCGTTATTGGTCAATGCGAACCGTCCTTCCCTTATGCAATATTGGGTGGCTTTGGTCTCTACCATAAAGGTGAACATTATGTGCCCTATCCTCACTCCCACTTTGGGTTCCTTATCTGGGTCTGGGATTATTGAAAGAACTGGGCAGGCCATGGCTGGTTGTGGGCTGTCCTATTGTATATATGCGTTGGACCCTAGAAGTGGGAAAACATTGCTCCAGATTACACTAGCTCAAGTGTAATATGACACTGTTCCTTGTGGAAGAGCATTTTGCTCCCATGGTACTGTGGTTGCTTGTTCTGGGGCCTGTTTGGTGACATTCTGCATGATATTTGGGGTTGGGTACTGTATGGGCTGTCCCTTTGTTGGTGCGATCATTTGTACTGGGCCTACGTTCTGTTGTTGTGCAGATCCTGGGTCATAGATGGATTCTGGGGCTGTGACTTGGTTTGGGACATAAAATCCTTGTGTTGGCCCTTGTGCGTGGTATGGAGCTGGGGGGTGCTCGTGGATGGTATTGCATGCAGGGTCTGCTTTGACAAATCTTAGATATGTGACCCATTTTCCTGCATGTCCATGCTGCTCCTCCAAATCGTGTTCGTAATCCTCCAAACCTCCCGCTGCCTTTTTGTGAATTTCCCCTTGCCCCTTGAACACCTCCCCTGGCTCATCAATTTCTACCTGTATTATTTGTCCTCTCTTGTGATGGTCCTGACTGCTGTTATGCATCTGTGAGATTAGTTGCTAATGCTCCCTCCATGCTAACCTTTGCCAAGTTCTTCTGTACTAGCTTTGCTTCTGCACGCTGCGCCTTTTCTTCTGCTGCCCTTTCATTCTCGCACTTGCGTTTACAAAGATGTACTATGTGCACCTGTATCTTTCCCCATCCTTTCGCTTTCATACCTACTATTCTGTCTAGTTCTCCTTGCACCTCAGTGGGAAGACCCTTTCGTAATACATGATAGAAGAACAGTGTGTTCTTTTGACACATTTCCCATGTCTCTTCTCGCCACATCTTTTGGAGGGACTGGATATACAGTGCGGGTTCCTCATCGTGTTTCATTTTGCATGCCATAATGGCACCTACATCGGGTCTATCTGGATATGTCCTTCTCAGTGCATCCCACACACAGACTCGACAGTTATTGAATGGAGTTCCATCATGTGTATCGCTCTCTAACCGGACCCCTGGGTGCCCTGCTCTTTTCCAAATAGTGTTTGATCTCTGATTATGTTTGCTAATAGACTTTACATATCACATATCTTCTACTGCTAGAGGAGCCCCTGCTGTGTGGATTTTTTTTATTCATTGATCCACTTGCCCATCCCCGCTGTATGCGGTGGTAGAGTCTTTATCAAATTCTTCTTCTCCATATACACCATGGTATGTACTGTGATCTGCCTACTCCCTTTTTGTATTAGTGGGAACTGCCGCCTCCTGCCTTTTGGGCCATAATGCATTCTAGTCTTCTTCTACCCTCTAACCACTGCCATTGTTTAGGGCGAGGTTGTAATCTTCTCTCCCATAGAGTCCTCTCTTCCTGATCCTCTTCAGTTTCCCAATTCTCTCTTCCTGCTCGTCTTTACTTTCAAACGCCTCAGATTCATATTCTACATCCTGTTGCTCTGGCTCCTCAGATTCTATCTTTGCATCATTAATCTCTACCTTATGCAATTTCAATAATATTTCTCTTGCTGCCCACGTCTGTACATCTACTAAAGGGCAAGGCCCCTACCTCTTTATCGCCTCTTCGCAATTCCTTTTCTGCATGCGGATCGCTGCTTCTAAATCCTTATGCGCTTTATTTTCTAATGTTACTATTACCGGGTCTTGCCTGTCACTACATGCACTTGCTCCCTTTACTGGGTTAGTTTCTGAATAAGCTGGGGATTTATATTGAGGGTTTGTATACCCTGCTGCATGTTTTAAGGGGTGAAATCCGGTTGCGGGCGGGGCTGTCGGTTGTGCAGGCGCTGGAGCCTGTGCCGACTGATTTCTCTTTTCTATAGCTGCCTGGGGTACCAACAACTGTGTCTTATTTTCACTGTCAGACAGGGACGGGGGTGGTTGTACCCTTAGTATTCCCCTTTTCTTTATTATTGCTCTTGCATTCCTCATACAATTACCACAATTCTAATATACTCAGCCTCTTTTTCAGCTTTTTACCCTTGTATGTGGACAGTAAATGGGTTTACATATGCTGGATTATATTCTGATCATGTGTGCCTTCAGCAGGCCAAGCTGTAAAAAATGTTCCTTCAGTTCCGACTGTCCATTCATTGTTATACTTAATTATGTTTGCCCCATAATTTGAGAGCTCTTTACACATATGCTCTACGAGAGTACCCATTTTCACGAACACAACTGATCAGTATTTACTACCCACAAGAAAGAAATCCAAACAATGGGCCTCATTACACGGTAGGCGGTGGACCAAGGTGCTATTAGCACCTTGGTCCATGCCGGTAAATTACCGGCACCGCCTTGGTGGAAAGGGGAATTGCCGCCCTATTCCAAGGTTGGCAGGGCGGTAATTCCCCCTTCCCCCATTGCCCTTCCCCATTCCCATTTTTGCCCCATAGGGCATAATGGGAATGGGGAAGGTGCTAATTACGGTACCGGAAATTGCGGTACTGTAATTAGCACCCCGGTCCCTTTGCGGGTTCGTTTTTTAACGCCTGCTAAAAGCAGGCGTTAAAGTACCAACCCGCAAAGGGACCTCGTAGTAAGGCGGTAAGGGTTTACTGGTAAAATACCGGTACCGGTAAACCCTTACCGCCTACCGTGTAATGAGGCCCAATGTCTTCAATGCCACCTCTAAGAGTCACTCCATACCCCATGGCACACATCTAAGTTACCCCGTAAGAGGAAAACAACAACAACACCTGAACACAAAATCAAAGTGAGTCTTTGCGCACAAACAACATTTCCAAAACCACGCCCATCCCGAATGCAATCTCCATTCAAATATTTTCCCCACACTCAAACACTCAAAATTTTACCAACATTTGCCTTTGATTAGTTGATTAGTTGATACCATATATATATACATATATATATATGCTGTACAATCCAATTGAAAATCTCACCGATTTACACAATGTTTTATGTTCTTCGCCTCTCGTCCCTTACTGTGGATGGAGGGTACCGTCCTCACTAGTACAGGACTTCCCCCTCTTATTTTTAAAGGAGCGCTGCCCTGCCTCCCTTATCGAGGGATATGTACATTTCACTTACCAATTTTACAAATAACGTGACGTCACCGCTCCTCGCTACAGGAGCCCCCTTTAGCTTCTACTTGAAAGGAAAAAAGAAAAACAAGGCAAAACAGACCACATGGTTCACACTGTCATTCACTCCACTGCCACATTTATACTCCCTCTCCCGTTGAAGTTCTCAAATCAAATTGATAGTGGGTTTTTCTGGTTTCAACCTATTAGGCCCGGCGTCCTATTTCCTTGTATTCTAGTAGGATGGTGTTACGTGTATGAGGAACATGGAGGTAATACGAACCCCACCTCCAAACAAAACGTAGTTGTGTTCTCACAAGAAAAATGTGCCACAAAATAGTTAAGGTAGAAAACCTTTTAATATAAACAAAGCAAAAAGAAACTCCTAGTTTGGGAGAGGCCCTTTGGATGACGCGTGTTTCGGCTGGTATTGCCTTTTTCAAATCTAGGGCATACTCTGATATTTTCGGGAACATAAAGCTTATGATTATAAAGTGGCAGTTTTTAAAAAAACAAAAGAATGCAAACAAAGACAGAGAGGAAGGAGGGGTACAGGGGAGGAATGTTGGGGTGGAAAAAAGAAACAAAAGAACCATGAACAAGGCATTATTCCTAAATGTACATGCTGTCTTGCATACAGAGCTAAGTTGAACATTCAATTGTATATTGTGAAAACCTTGTTTTGCACATTTGAGGTGACAGATCTACCTCACACACGTCGGTCTCAAGCGATTCCTCAAGCAAAACTCCAATAGCTGAAGTCAATTAATATCTGTTTTAGTAGTGCCTGTCCCCAAAACGCTATTACTCCATTAAGTTTACATGAGTTTGGCAAAGCTACTGAAACAATTCTTAGAAACTGGTTTGTATAAGTCAATCAAATGAATAGTCCACGCCATGATATTACAGAAAAAATGACTTGCGCTTACCTAATGTATCTGATATGGAATTCCACTTTAGGTAGATGTGTATAATAGGGATTAATCCCATCTGAAATGAAAAGCTTCAAAGTTTTGCTTAGTTAGAGCAACAAAGACAGTGAAATGTCAGCTTTTTTGTAAAGGAATATCCGAAGCATTTCACCAAGATCACAGTTTACAAGCAATGCACTTTATTATTTTTGTGAAGATTTAGAATAATGATGTGCGTTCAAAGTCATCCAAAATTTGTGTTTGTTTATGTATTTGAAGACATGTATAAATGAATATTGAGTATCTCTCACCAAGGCCTTGTTTACCTACAGAGAGGTTCCTCAAGAGGGAGGTAGTCCGCCTTTTGAAAAACTCTATGGTCATCTAGTCAGATGTCCTCTGCCTCTGAAACAGTCTATGGCCATCTAGTCCGATGTCTTCTGCCTCTGAAACACTCTATGGTCATATAGACAGATGTTCTCTGCCTCCGAAACACTCTATAGTCCTCTAGTCCGATGTTCCCTGCCTACGAAATGCTCTATGGTCATCTAGTCCGATGTTCTCTACCTCTGAAACACTCTGTGGTCATCGAGTCCAATGTTTTCTACCTCTGAAACACTCTATGGTCTTCTAGTCCGATGTTCTCTGCCTCTGAAATGCTCTATGGCCACCTGTGGTCAGATGCCATCTGCCTCTGAAACACTCTATGGTCATCTAGTCTGATGTTCTCTGTCTCTGAAACACTATGTGGTCATCTAGTCCGATGTTCTCTGCCTCTGAAACACTCTATGGTCATCAAGTCCGATGTTCTCTGCCTCTGAAACACTCTGTGGTCATCTAGTCTGATGTTCTGTGCCTCTGAAACACTCTATGGTCATCTAGTTCGATGTTCTCTGCCTCTGAAATGCTCTATGGCCATCTAGTCCGATGTCCTCTGCCTCTGAAACACTCTCTGGTCATCTAGCCAGGTGCCATCTGCCTCTGAAACACTCTGTGGTCATCTAGTCCGATGTCCTCTGCCTATGAAACACTCTATGGTCATCCAGTCAGATGTCCTCTGCCTCTGAAACACTCAGTGGTCATCTAGTCCGATGTTCTCTGCCTCTGAAACACTCTGTGGTCATCTAGTCCGATGTCCCCTGCCTCTGAAACACTCTGTGGTCATCTAGCCAGATGCCATCTGCCTCTGAAACACTCTGTGGTCATCTAGTCCGATGTCCTCTGCCTATGAAACACTCTATGGTCATCTAGTCAGATGTTCTCTGCTCTGGAATGCTCTATGGTCATCTAGTCAGATGTCTCTGCCTCTGAAACGCTCTATGGTCATCTAGTCAGATGTCCTCTGCCTACAAAGCATTATATGGTCATCTAGTGTGATGTCCTCTGCCTCTGAAATGCTATATGGCCATCTAGTCCGATGTCCTCTGCCTCTGAAACACTAAGTGGTCATCTAGTCCGATGTTCTCTGCCTCTGAAACACTCGGTGGTCATCTAGTTCGATGTTCTCTGCCTCTGAAATGCTCTATGGCCATCTAGTCCGATGTCCTCTGCCTCTGAAACACTCTGTGGTCATCTAGCCAGATGCCATCTGCCTCTGAAACACTCTGTGGTCATCTAGTCCGATGTTCTCCGCCTATGAAACACTCTATGGTCATCTAGTCAGATGTTCTCTGCTCTGGAATGCTCTATGGTCATCTAGTCAGATGTCCTCTGCCTCTGAAACACTCTGTGGTCATCTAGTCAGATGTCCTCTGCCTCTGAAACACTCTATGGTCATCTAGTCAGATGCTCTATGGTCATCTAGGCAGATGTCCTCTGCCTCTGAAACACTCTATGGTCATCTAGTCTGATGTCCTCTGCCTCTGAAACACTCTGTGGTCATCTGCCTCTGAAATGGCCTGCTCTATGGCCATCTAGTCAGATGTTCTCTGCTCTGGAATGCTCTTTGGCCATCTAGCCAGATGCCATCTGCCTCTGAAACACTCTGTGGTCATCTAGTCCGATGTTCTCCGCCTATGAAACACTCTATGGTCATCTAGTCAGATGTTCTCTGCTCTGGAATGCTCTATGGTCATCTAGTCAGATGTCCTCTGCCTCTGAAACACTCTGTGGTTATCTAGTCAGATGTCCTCTGCCTCTGAAACACTCTATGGTCATCTAGTCAGATGCTCTATGGTCATCTAGGCAGATGTCCTCTGCCTCTGAAACACTCTATGGTCATCTAGTCTGATGTCCTCTGCCTCTGAAACACTCTGTGGTCATCTGCCTCTGAAATGGCCTGCTCTATGGCCATCTAGTCAGATGTTCTCTGCTCTGGAATGCTCTTTGGCCATCTAGCCAGATGTCCTCTGCCTCTGAAATGCTCTATGGCCATCTAGCCAGATGTCCACTACCTCTGAAATGCTCTATGGTCATCTAGCCAGATGTCTTCTGCCTCTGGTAAAGAATGTTGTGAAGACTCTTTAATTATCCTGCCTTAAATGTGGTGAATTATGTGGGGGGGGGGCAGGAGGAAGACAGCACTTATAATGCCAGAGGTAAACCCAATATGTAAGTTCTAGTCAAACGTTGGTATGATAAGAAGGCCTCTCAGGATGAATTTCATTTTGGTCATGGGTTACTAGTCAAGGAGGCTATTAAGTCTGGACACTTCGAGGGCAGATGGACTGGGCTTTACAGAGTTGTTTCAAGCTTGGTGTGGAGAAGAATTTAGTGGACTTGGAAAATCCCAAAGTGGCTCCAATCATCTTCCACTTAAATACATTGAAGCTGTTTATCCCTTAAATTAAAGGGGAAACCCCCTCACTTGGGTGACTGGGTGGTAATTGATCCTCTAGCAGACCTGCACCAGAGGCCAGGGAAGCTGCTCTGATGACATTGTGGAAGGAGTAACCCTCTCTCCACCGCTGACTCTACAGCAACAGCAGGAGTGCAGGACTTCATTTGGACAGTTTGCCCCGTTATTAACACCCTTGTCACTGGCAATGAGCATAGTTTATCTGTGAAAAGCAGGGGTGATATACTGTATTGTAGCGACTGGCACCGACACCAGGAAGCGAGAGATTTCCTATCTTCTATTAGCTATTTACATACACAGAAATGGAGCCCTGCTGGCACTAGCTCAACTGCCTCCTCGCAACCGGCGCTCTCACCGGATTCCATCTCTGAACCAGTGTAAACCGAGCAGCTCGTGTAGGGCTGCACAGGATGCAGAGAGGCGGCCCACGAGGAGGCTGACTCAACACATCCCCTCCTCTTCACAAAGACCACAAACAAGATTCTTAGTGGTCTGTAACTTCATTGTACATAGTCTCTGAGGTACCCAGCAAAGGAGACACAACAGGTCTGCGGCACCTCGTTCCACTTCTGGAGCTGGAGGACTCCCCATCTGTAGTACCCAGCAAAGGAGACACAACAGGTCTGCGGCACCTCGTTCCACTTCTGGAGCTGGAGGACTCCCCATCTGTAGTACCCAGCAAAGGAGACACAACAGGTCTGCAGTATCTCGTTCCACTTCTGGTGCTAGATGACTCCCCAATTGTAGTACCCAGCAAAGGAGACACAACAGGTCTGCGGTATCTCTTTCAACTTCTGGAGCTGGACGACTCCCCATCTGTAGTACACGGCAACACAGATACACCAGCTCTGTCAAAGCTGCCTCTTCTCTCAATCACTCATTCCAAGTTCCACACCCTGTTGTCCTCAGTCTTTTTTTAAACTGTATTTTATTGGCATTTATAAACAAAGGCAACATACACTCTACATTACCAAAGGGCAATAGAACCTATGTAAACCCATACACCAACCCTACCCCCCAAAGAATACCATGCAGAGTGAGGGTGAGCGAAGGGGAGGGGGGTATTAAAAAAAAAACATTTGTTTAAATAACATAAATAAAGACGAGGCACAGGAACATACAAGACTAATCATTAACGTTTCGGGTAACCTGGAGTATTGTACAGTGTTGCCATGCAGATATAATACAGTTTGGGATTCTTCAGACCAACACCCAAATTTGCAGAGGTTGACATCTCGGATCCCAAAATGGCCCTTGGAAGTCAGAACATGCGAACAAAGTCTAAAATGCTACTACTGCTCGGGCCTACCCGGCTTGCAAATTCCACCGTCATTCCTGGGCTCCGCCACGTGCTCTGGGTGAGGCCGAAGGTGGTGTTGCTGTGCGCGACAGCATATATCACCGAAAAGGGGCCCAGATGTCCAAAGGCCTGCTGTCAATTGGAAGTGTTTGGGCATACTGTGTCTCTCCTCTCACACATTGACACACTGTTAAGCCATTCTTGGAATGAGGGTGTCCTATTTGATCCCCACGATCTAGCAATAAGTGATCTCACGACCGTGGATGCCATTGCTATGAGGCGCTTCTCAGATCGAAGGCCACCCTCGACCATATTCCTAGGGGGGAGTCCTGCTGGGGGCCCTGCATTTCAGCTCCCTCCACCTTATTCCACAGTATTTGTATCCGAGAGCCTTACCATGCTATGTGATAGAAGTCTGGAGAGATCTGACCACATTTCTGGCAGCTTGAGGGTCTGTCGGGGTAGTATTTGTGTAGGCAGGCTGGAGAATAGTACATCTGGAGTAAACATTTGAAGTGAATTAGACAAAAGTGATTATTAATTGATATAGATCTGGTATGTGCGCACACAATTTCCCACTGTTCCTCCGATAGCGTCCTCCCCAGTGTATCCTCCCACCTAGCCCTATAGCGGTTTGAGTGAGTGGGGCCATTTAATCTAAGGATTCTATACAGTGAGGAGACCAGTTTGTTCGTAGTCGGGGAGAAGTAATATACAGCCGTATTGGAGAAGTAGGCGGGCGGTTGGGAAGTCCGGCCATCTGGAGCGTAGCGACTCGTGGAGTCGGTAGTATAACAGCATGGTAATAGGGGTCCATTCTCCCTTATCCTTCAGTTCCACCCATTAAATAAACCTGCCACTAGGTGCCACGTCCCCCAGGATATGAATATTTAATGTATGGAAGTGTAGTCTAAATATCTTCTTGTGCGTGATGGGGATGCCTCTGAACCCATAAATCGCCAAGTGTGCGGAGTACCACTGATTCTGCCCAGTCCATCGAGGTGGTTCCAGGCTTTAAGCGTTACCTCCACGGGTTGTATCTCTGAAATCTCCACTCTCGTCGGGACACCCAACAACAGCCCTTTCACATCATTGGGGAGCACTGTCACCCTTTCAAGGTGAGTACGCGGTAGATCAGTCAAGGGGGACTACCACAACAACAAATACTGAAGCTGAGCAGCCAGGAAATACAAGTGCAGATCTGGGAACTCAAGGCCCCCCTGCGAGCATGGATGGCACATCTATTAAAAGCGACACTCGGGACTGGCCGCCCGCCCATATGAGCCTGTTCATCAAGCTCTTGAGCTGTACCCAAAATCCAAGCGGAGGCCAGATCGGGACATTGTTGAAAATGTACAGAATCCTCGATAAGATCACCATCTTAGCCAGTGAAATTCAAGCTGCTTGTGAAATGGGCAGACGGATCCATACATCTACTTTGTGCTCCAGGCCCTCCAGGATGGCGACATAATTATCCTTGTACAGCGAGCCTGGATATGTGGAACCTTTTATGCCCAAATATCGGATACCTTGTGGGTGCCAGGCAAAGGCTCCACCAATGTCATCCTGAGTGACGCAGGGGGTCAGGGAAAGGACCTCGGATTTGGTCCAGTTGATAGGCAGGCCTGAGAGGTCTTTCGAAGCGGGAGATCTCCTCCACCATAGGTTGTAGATTTATCTTGGGATCTTTAACATATAGCAGCATATCATCTGTGTAAAGGGAAACCACTGAGTTACAGGAGTGGATCTTCACCCCTCTATGAGCATGGAACTCCCGCAGCACGCATGCCAGGGGCTCAATTGCCAGGGCAAACAGTATGGGTGAGAAGGGGCAGCCCTGACGCATACCTTGCGTGGGATAGATTGACGCAGATTGCAAATGGTTGGTGTACACCAGTGCCTTGGGGCGGAATACAGAAGATGTATCCATTGGATAAAGGAGGTGCCCAAGCATGTTCGGCGAAGGACCTCGAAAAGGAAAGGCCACGCCACTGAGTCAAATGCCTTCTCAGCGTCAAGTGCTGCCATGGCTATAGGACCCTCTGGATTCAAGTTATGCATCAGCATAAACAATCTGCAAAGATTGTTTTGGGTGGCGCGCTCTGGGATGTACCGGCCTGATCCGTGAGGATCAGTTTGGGCATATACGGGAGGAGTCTGTCGGCTAGGCGTTTAGGTAGAATCTTATTATCGGTGTTGATTAAGGAGAGGGCCCTATAGGATGAGTATTTATAGAGGTCCTTATCAGGCTTTAACAGAATAGTCACCAGAGCCGTTCTAGTTGACTCTAGGAGTATCCCTGTGGGCTCAGCTGCCTTGTACATTTCTCGCAGTTGAGGGATTAATAAATCAGGATACGCCTTGTATAATTCAGCAGTAATCCCATCCATGCCCAGGGCCTTCACAATGGGGAGAAATCGGATCACCTTAAGGAATACTTCGTCTGAAGGAGGGGCATTCAGCGTCATAACGTGCTCAGGTTCCAGCCAGTCCAGCGCAATTCTATCCTGGTACTGCGAGATTGCATCGTGGCCCACAGAGACCTGGGTGGTGTACAGCCTATTGTAGAACACCCGAAAGACCCCGTTGATCTTGCCATTGTCCCGAACCAATTCTCTGCTACCCCCCTCGATTTCTACTATGTTGTCCAAACGGTGTTCCTGTCTAAAAGCCCATGATGGCGTCTTACTTGGGAAGTCACCTTCACCATATGTTGCAGCAGCTATTAGGTCTCCCAGAAAACGTTCCTCCCTGTCAGTGAAAATGCACACTTCCTCTCGCTTCTTCCTCAATTGGATCTGTACCTCGAGGGTATCCGGGATGCCCTGCTGGGTCTCTAGCTGTTTGATTTCCATTTTCAGAGAGGAGATGGACCTACGAATACACAGTGGGACCCCCCTTCCATACATGCTACAACCTCGAAGGTACACCTTAAAAGCTTCTCATACCAACCCTGTGTCTGGAACTGATCCCACATTCGCCTGGAATAAAGTGGAGATATCATGTCGTACCTCCTCACGGAAAACAATGTTCACAAGCCGCGGGCTCTGAATCGCCATCGTTGTTGTCTGCAGGGACAAATGGAGCTGGTGAGGTGAACCAGTACCGCGGAATGGTCGGATAGGGCAACTCGGGGAGATATCATTACATAATCGATTCTGGAGGAGCTACCATGGACCCCAGAGTAGAACATGTATTCTCTACTGGTAGGATGCAGGAGACGCCATATGTCAATGAGGTTGTGGTATTCCGCTATAGATGTCCATTTATGGGCGGCTCTTGTTAGGTTGGTCTGGGTAGAGGTGGACCTATCCAGGCTGAGTTAGAGTACCATAATAAAATCCCCTACCAAACCACCTCGTAGTTCTGGAAGGTGCGCAGATGGTCAGCGCATCCCTGAAAGAAGTCTGGATCATCAAAGTTAGGGGCGTATACAGTAATGAAGCAGACTTGCCAGCCCACAATCTCCTTGGCAACCAGGAGGTAACGTCCCTTCCTGTCCCAATATACTTGTGGAGTTTAAACTCCAAGGATCGGTGGATATAAATGGCAACCCCTCAGGAGTGTGGCGAATGATGCACAGTATCTATGGATTGCCCATCCTGCTAGGTTGGGGAGCTTGCCACCCTTATCCATGTGTGTTTCCTGTATACACAGTACATTAACTCTGTGGTTTCTAGCAAAGTTGGCGATCAGGCGGGCCTTCTTCTCATTTGTAAAACCATGTATGTTCCAGGTCAGAAGTGTAATATGAGTGCCCCGGGTTTCCATCCTTACTTGGAAACGTATTATAACCCTTCATTGTTACGTTCAGGCAAAAAGAAAAGAAACAATCTTGGTGTCTGCTATGCCTGAGTCCTGCCTCTAAGCGAACCCGGCTTAGTCTATACAGTATTCTAACAGGTAATTCCATCCCCTCCCCATCTTGAACCCCACCACACAATGTAACGTAAACAACCAAATCCCTGCCCATACCTCACCGATGCCAGAAATGTAAACCTACTGGCTGTGCACACCCACCCCCCACCCTTACCAAACCACTAACTACCTAGTCGAGTCCTGCTATACCATTGCACGTGGGGGGCTGCCGGCGGCTGACTAGACTCCATGTGTCGGGAGGCCTACTACCAGATTTCTTGCATAATGATCTAGGTTAACAGTAGGCGTGCCGCAAAGCGTACAGCAGGAGTCCATCAGGTAGCAGCGTTGTTGTATGCCGCCCAAACACACTGGGCATAAGACTCATTGTGCGAGTGTCATGGAGATCGGTGAGGGGAGGCCCTCGGGTCCGTGAAGTCCATAGCGAAGCGTTCGGCCGCTTATGGAGATGTGAAGAAAGTGACCCTACCATCATACACCACCCTGAGCTTAGCGGGAAACATCACAGAGTATTGTACCTCCTTTTTCCTTAGGATGTTCTTCACTGCTTGAAAGGTCTTTCTTTGGTCCCGTACTTGCTGGCTGAAGTCCGGAAAGAGACATATGGTCACTGATCCCCACTGCAGGGTCTTCTTTTCTCTCACTGCTCGAAGTAATATGTCTCTGTCCCTATAATTAAATGTTCATGCTATTATTGCCCTCTCTGGGGCACCCGGGGGAGGTCTACATGCCAGGGAGCGGTGTGCACGATCTACCATAAACATACTTGTAACTGGTGGATTATCAAGGACCTCTTTAAGCAGTTTCTCCACAAACTCCTCCATGTTGTCTATGGGAGTGGATTCCACCACTCCAGTCATCCAGATGTAGTTCCTTCTGGATCTCCCCTCAAGGTCGTCATTCTTTCCCTTTACCTTCTTGATTGTTTGTTGTAGGGCAGCTTCTTTGTGCTGGAGCACCGCAACCTTATCCGCCCCTTTGCCAATTCTCTGCTCGGCCTCCGTCATCCAACCACATAGCTTGTCTATTTGGATTGCTGAGACATCTACTTTACAGGTCAGGGCATCGATCTTGGCCCCGAGATTGTCCATGCTGTTCTTCAGTGCTATCAGCGTCTAATTCAGGGCTGAAACATGAAGGTGGGACGGGTCTGGCACGTCCCCGGGTGTAGGAGGATTCTGGTCGGACCTGGCAAACTGATCCATCTTCGCCTGTTTCTGGGGATTACACATGTTGTGGCAGCAATTACCTCCCATTGCTGGGATGCCCTATGGAAGTGCCGCCCTCTCGAGCGACGCCTAATCTTTGACCCTCTGCCTGGGGGTGGGTTCTCCCCGTCACAGCCCCGGGGTTGTAGAGCGCCCGGTGAACAGTCTGTTTTCGTCCGGGTACCGGCGCTAATTGAAGAGTGAGTTTGCAGGGCCCGGGGAAACGTGAGTCGGAGCAGCTGGGGCGAGAAGGAGCCCAAGCTCTAAATGTCTGTGGGTGCCAGATTACCCACTATGCCTCCAGGGGATCCTCTCCCGGTGTCGCACATCTCCAGGGCCTGGATGTGTGTGGCGCAGCAGGGCAGCTTGAGAGGGGGTGACCTCCTGCGGTGGTCGTGTCGTATGTGTAACTACCTTAGGTCCAAAACCTCAAATACTCATAGGCCACATACGGTGCCCCATGTATTGTGCTTCATATCACAGTACATATCCCCAGTGTAGCAAATAAGCTTGCAGTAGTGGTGAGTTGTCCTGGGCTCGGTGAGTGGAGAGGCTGTTCAGTTGCACAACCCACTAGGGTGCAGGGGGAGGCAGCGCCAACCAGCCCTCACCCCCACTGTTTGTTTAGGAGGGAGCAGCGCCAGGAGCAGTCACCTCAATGGTCCACTCATCTTGGTAAGGAAATGTATAGACACGCAATAGAGGCGCCTTCGTTGTGGAGCCAGTGACTGTTTTCCCCAATGTAGTAGTATCTGTGAGCTGTGTCCGGTAGTTTTTCACACAGATTAGAGGCAGATGTAGGTACGTTCTGGTTGTACGTTGCAGCTGTATTATCTGGGTGCCCTGTTGTGTGCAGTCGTTATGAGCCATAAGACCATGCCCAGTAAGGAGTCTCGGCACCACAGCAGTATCTGCTTGTCAGGAACAGGGGGAGCACCACTGGGTTTAAAGGATTGGAGGAGGGACTGAGTCACCTGCCCTAGGGGGAGATGGAGTACTGTAGATCCCCCCGACTCAAGGCTGGTGAGTGAGGATCCCGGCAAGGCGTGGCGGCTGGCGCAGGGTTGCAGCGTCGTCTCCCACAGGCCACAGCGTTTCTTGTATCCTGTTTTCTCGGCAAGCCCCGCGCAGAGTGGCGGCTCACCCGGGATCAGCAGGCGGGGGGTGGGCTGGTGCGGGTGACCCCGGCTTGATCTCCCACTTCTGTTATTGCTGGGCTCCTCAGCAGACGACACGGGACAGTGCGACATGCACGCCTAAGTTCCACTGAAGGTGTAGTCCGCATGATCATACACCGGCGGAGGTCTCGTAGTGTCGGGGCACCTGTAGAGAGTAGTATCCGGTCCGGAATCCGAATGCTGCACCCGTCTCTCTGGGCCCTCAGTGCTAGTTGTAGGACACCATCGGGAGAGCGTCCCATGGGCTGAAATCGAGCTGTAAAGATCACAAGATGTCCGGCAGATATGGTGCTGCTTTTTAAACTCTTACATACTGAGGAATGCAGGATAATACCGAAGGATATGACGGCCTCTGATGGAGCCTTCTCAGACAGCGGACATTTCTACAGCCGCTCAACAGCGCCTCCCCTGTTGTCCTCAATCTTAACTGCAATCTGGAACACCTCCTTTACCCTGATTGGATTCGACCACTTACACATCCCATTCCGGAGTGCCCGGGCCAGCTTGATCCTCACCGTGTCCCCTACACTCGAAGACAAACTCACTCTGATTTCACTACGCTCATACATCTCCTTGTTTCTCCACTGACTCCTTGAAATATTCTTTCTCACATACTCCAATTTCTCCGCAGCCAGGCCGACCCATCCACGGGGGGAAAAGCTTTGTGTTTGACTTCCTCCCCCTACTGATCTCAAAGGGTGATACGCCAGTGTTGCTTTGCAGAGTGAACCTGTGAGCTCTCATAGCCTCCCTCCCGCCAGCCTTCCAATCATGCCCATTCGCCCATGCCCATCTGATTGCTTCCTTCAACACCCCTTTAAAGTGCTCCAACACCCAATTATTCTGTGGGTGCTAGATGACACTGGTTATATGTGTGATGGTATGCATGCAGCAACACTCCTTCAACTCCTTCAATCTGAATTGAGTACCATTTTCAGTGACACTCAATCTGCGATAATATTCCCTACCACATAACTCCTCCAGGAATTAAACCACTCTTCCAAGGTCACACTATTCATCACCAACACCTCTGCCAGGAGCAGATCTAACACCACCAGGCAGAACGATTGCACCCCATCGCACCAGATTGGACCGATTACATCCATCCCACTCTTGTCCCACGGCTGCGTAGGGATGTCGGTCACTAGTCACTGCCATGGGACACTTCACACTCACACTTTATCACTTCTTTTACAAAGGATACAATCCCAAATTGCCCTCTCTATCTGAAGGTCGCAGGCTGGCTACCAGAAGTAATTTCAGATCCTCTGTTTCGTTTTCACAATGCCCTGATGTTCTTCATGGCCAAGTTCCACCAGCCATTTCCTAATGCCCTGCGGTGGAATTACTTTATCGCCTCTCCAGATCAGACCATTCTGAATCGACAGCTCATCCTTCACTTCCTATAAACACCTTAGACAAAGAATCTCTGCCTGGTTCTTGTTGAGCCTTCCTTCCAACAGCGCACTCATGAATTGGCTTAGTTTCTCGTCATCTTGCATGACATAAAGGATTGGCATTTCTGTGTTGACTTTATAGCTCTGAATGCCGTCACCAAGACTGCTGCCCATCCTTTGTCAAGAACAGAGGAGTTAGTGAAAATCTAAGGGCCTCATTACACGGAAGGCGGAGAGCCATGGCGCTATTAGCGCCATGGCTCATGCTGGTAAAATACCAGCACCGCCTTGGCGGAAAGGGGATTTACCGCCCCATTCCAAGGTTGGAGGGGCAGTAAATCCCCTTTCCGCCATTGCCCTTCCCCATTCCCATTTCTGCCCCATAGGGCTCTATGGGAATGGGGAAGGCGCTAATTACGGCACCGCAATTTTGTGGTGCCGTAATTAGCTCCGAGGTCCCTTAGCAGGTTGGATTTTACCGCCTTCAAAAAGCAGGCGTTAAATCCCCCAACCCGCTAAGGGACCTCATAGTAAGGCGGTAGGGATTTACCGGTACCGGTATTTTACCGGTACCAGTAAATCCCTAACGCCATCCGTGTAATGAGGCCCTGAGTGCTCAAAATACCTCAGTACTTTTGACCTCACCTCAGGCTGTTGGCCGATTGCCTTTACTGACTATGCCAAGTGGTATATGTAATGTTCAACACCAGAATGCCCCTACCAGTTCAGAGCGATGCCTTTTGAATTGAAAAATCCATCTGCCATCTTGCAAAGGTTGGCGAGTCATGTCTTGAATGGTCTATTGGCATTTCCTCATGATATTGCTGCTTTGAGATGCTCGTGGGTTGTACATGTGTCACACACACCTCTGAAGAGTGCTGCGGACTCCTCGGCAGGCAGACTTGACCACTATGGCCTTGTGTTCTCAGTCTGGGAGAAGGAGGGAGCGAGTGTTAGGAAGGTTTCCCTTTTCACCTCCATGTCCTCATTCTGGGAGAGGGGGGGGCGAGTGTTAAGAAAGTTTCCCTTTTCACCTCCATGTCCTCATTCTGGGAGAGGGGTGGAGTGAGTGTTAGGGAAGTTGCTCTCCATGTCCCCAGTGTGGGAGAGGGGTGGAGGGAGTGTTAGGGAAGTTGTTCCCCATGTCCCCAGTGTGGGAGAGGAGTGGAGTGAGTGTTAGGGAAGTTGTTCTCCATGTCCCCAGTGTGGGAGAGGGGTGGAGGGAGTGTTAGGGAAGTTGTTCTCCATGTCCCCAGTGTGGGAGAGGGGTGGAGGGAGTGTTAGGGAAGTTGTTCTCCATGTCCCCGGTGTGGGAGAGGGGTGGAGGGAGTGTTAGGGAAGATCTAATGAAGTATCTAGCCTCTGCTTGAGCTCTGAACAGGACATGTTTACATTCTTGTGTGTGGGTGTTCTAGGTTTTATGATGTATAGTGTACATTTCATCTTGTTTTTAATTTGTAAACTTTTTCAAAGATTTTCAATGCACTAAAAGCTGCAGGTTCCAGAATGAGTCCAAGGGGTAAAGCTCAGTCGGTTAATATCCCGGCGTTATAACTGAATGAGAAGCTGCTGGCAGAAAGATACTAGCCCAGTGGGTAAATGTGCCTATTGGAGAGAAATATCCAGGTCCTGCCCTTTCCTGTCATGAGTAGCCTCCTGTCATGAGATCCTTGTGATGGCGCGCAGCATTGGGGGCTTGATGACACCAGGCTGTGCCAAGTTCAATGTGGGGGCCCTAGCCATCAGGACAAGCTTAGCTGAAGGGAGTGCTGACCATATTAGCATTCTGGGCTGTTGGTGTGTCCCACTGCATACTAATGGCTCACACAAGTGTTCTATTCCAGGAGGTCCCCATGTCAATGCTTCCTTCATTTAGGAAAAGGGGTTCACTAGCCTGGATGCTGGCCATTGCTCAGGCCATGTTAGGGTAGAAGTGGGCTTTTCTCAGTGTGCTCCTGTCACACGGCTCTGTAGAGGGAGACTGAACGGATGTATGACAATGATATGATATGATAGTTTATTTATATAGCGCCTATACACAGTGTGTGTCAAAGCACACAGTGCCCCACTCTTCCGGTGTCCATGTTTGCTGCCACACCCCTTATCACTCAGCTCTCATCCAGGGTGCAGAGTGGTTTGCCCTGTGTGTTTCTCACAAGGGTTTCTGTCTCAATGAACGTTCTTCCGGTTTGTATTTTGCCGACATTTTCTGCTGGCCCGCTCCGCTGGCTGCCGCTGCTGTCGTATTGCGCTTCCATTTGCAAATGGAGCCTCATGTGGATTTCCCCTCTGCACCAACAACTCTGCCTTCACAGAGACTTGAGACTTTCTGGGGAAATAGTTGCCGGCATCTACACAGATAGTCAGATAGCTGTGCCTTGCTGTTCTGTCAGCCTGCATCTGCCACACAGTAAATGACTGATTGCTATTCTCTTTGTGCAAGGCTATGTAGAACAGTTCATAATGAGTGTTTTATTTTATTTACAGGTCCACTTATTCTCACCACACAGAAAAGCAAGACCTGTGCCATGGACAGGCAGGAGGCGGTGAGAATTCACGGTAGGCATTGTGCCCTGACTGCCATTCTGTTATGCAAGTGAAAGCAGGCACTGCCCTCCCCGTCGGAGCTACTGTTGGGTAGAATTTTCATGTATGGCTAATTTCCCTTACCTAGTGAGTTCTCAGCAGCTTTGCTGGATTTCTGGGGTTTATTTATTTCTACCTGGTAAGTGTGTGAACCATTTCCCCACTCTTACATGTGTTTTGCCATGTGTATTTCTACTTTTGTGTGATCTTGGGCTCTGGAGCTACACCACTCCATGAGCCCACACTTTTGTGTGTGTTACACAGCACCTTCAGTGCAGTGACACAGGGTTTTCTCTAAGACTTCCCACTGACTCCATTTTCCTGGGGCTGACTACTGTCCCCCAGAAAGAAGTAAAGTTGCCATTTACTTTATGTAGTCATGTAACTTACAGACCCAGTACACCCCATCTTACATGGAGTATTGGAAAGGGTTAACACTGATCCCTCTTTTGTCTGTACCTCCTGGAGCCTTGTTTCGTTAACCATTACCGCCTTACTACGAGGTCCCTTAGCGGGTTGGTGCTTTAACGCCTGCTTTTTGAAGGCGTTAAAAACCAACCCGCTAAGGGACCTCGGAGCTAATTACGGCACCGCAAAATTGCGATGCCGTAATTAGCGCCTTCCCCATTCCCATAGAGCCCTATGGGGCAGAAATGGGAATGGGGAAGGGCAATGGCGGAAGGGGGATTTACCGCCCCTCCAACCTTGGAATGGGGCGGTAAATCCCCTTTCCGCCAAGGCGGTGCCGGTATTTTACCGGCATGAGCCATGGCGCTAATAGTGCCATGGCTCACCGCCTTCCGTGTAATGAGGCCCTAAGACTTGGCTGGTGGCGGTGGTATCTACCCTATCTTTTCTATTGCGATTATATTATATAAACGTGCTACTGTTTTAGGCTTTTGTATTAGCCTCGAACATAAACCCGCTTGACCAAATACTTTTTATTTTGGCTCCGGTCGGGTTTAGTCGCCATTTCTTTGTGTTAATATCCTTCTTGTGTTTTACTTTGCGTGGCAAACCAGGTTTGCCCTCTTTGTTCGCCGTCCTTTGGCAGGTTTCTACGAAGAAGCCCTCCTTTGGCATCTGGGTGTGTAGGTGGGCTGAATGTGAGGGAGGGGTTTAGTAACCCCCTGCACAGGGTCTCCTTGGAGACCCAAGTCGCACTTCGTGTCCATTGGCTTAGGTGGTTGTCCGGGCTTGACAACCCCCCTGCGGTGTGATTGACATCCATGCTGTGTGAATGGGTGATTTTCGCATAAAGGCAGGACTCTTGGGCTGGAAGTCAGAGTCACCACTGGAACTACCAGAACCGAAGAGAAGCGGAGAAGAAGACGGCTGCTGCAACTCCCGAGTCCCGGTGAAGCCCTGCTGCAGTCCTGAGCTATCTACCCTTCAACGACAGAGAAGATCCAGTCTGGAGTCTTCTCCCCTTGAGCCTGGTGGGATCAACCAGCTCACCTTTCTACAGCCAGAGAATCCTCTCCTGGGCCGAAATCGGTGCACGAAGCTGTAGTGGTCCGGATAGCCATCAGAAGAGCCCTCTCCTGTTTTAAAGGCGCGTACCTTTTATTCACCGTTGCTTTGCTGCTGCTGGCCTCATCAGTGGGTAGTGCAGATCGCTCCAGACGTCCTCCTTCTTGTCCCCACGACTGAAGCTTCAGGAACCGTGAGTCTGCAGGAACTACCAGGAACAACTGCCGTAGCACCAGCTTTCTTCATTCGAATAAGGTACTGTGTCCATTTGGTCGTTCTCTCCGTCCGACCTTGAGGAATCGGGGTGAACCCTTTTCCTTACCGAAGGCTTGTCCTTTCTTCCTTCCCTCTTTAACTTTTGCCTCCCTTTGACAATATCCAAGTACTCCTTGCAACAATAATCTCGAACTGTTCTAAACGTGTGATCCTCGACAACAGAGCCCTGCTCCATTTGACACTGGCGCAGGCCTATTGACTTTATCTGTCTCTTAGAATACGTCTTATGATTCATGTGCCTTGACAAAAGTATTGCCTATGATTTTTTTTATCCCCTTTTCCTTGGTTTTGATTCAATGTGTTAAAATGCTTTTTGACTACGGTTACAATTCTCCCCGCGGGTACGCTTTTCTTTCGTAACACCGAACTGTCATTACTGACAAAAAGTGAGCGCTGCTTAACCCCCAGTAACGGCTTTTGTTTCACAACACCGGTCTGTCAAATCCTAATGTACTTACCTTGAATTGACCTGAACCAAAGGAATTGGTTGTGTGTGGTATATTTAGAGTGTGGTTTTGTTTAATTGAAGTGAAGTGTTTTGTGAACAGATGGTTTAAAAATAAATGTACTTTTACTTTTTAACCAGAAATCTTGAGTCAGTGTTTGCTTGAGTCACAGTAATTGTAGTCCTTTGTGTAACCTCTACTACTGCTCATTTGCTCTTGAGATAAGTCTGGCTGCTCCGCTACTGCTACCACTATAACTGTGTAGTACAGGCTAGTACCAAAGGTGAAATTGCACTGACACTTGGAGACTTAATTGTCTGTAGTGTTCCCTAAGGGCACTGCAGAGGATTCTTCCTAACAGCCACACACCCAGCAAGATAAAAGGAACGGAAGAAAGGAAGACTAGCAGAGACTGGATAGAAGGAAAGAAATAAAGGAGCTATGTGCTGAGGGAAGAAGGGGAGCAATGCACAGTAATAAAGGCTGGAAGTAGTTGGGGTATGAGAGGGGGTCAATGAAGACACGGTGGGCGGGGGAGAAAGGTGGAGGCGACATGCAGAGAGTCAAAGAATCTGCATCTTTGAGCAGCTTTTTAAAGTTCATGAAGCTTGCCACTGACTCCTAGAAGGGCCAGGGCCTCTTGACACAGTTTTCATTTGGAGCCCCTTCATGATCTGTTCAGTCTCGTCATGGACGGTCCAACCTTCTCTGCGAGTGAAACTCCAAGGCTGTCGACAGTTGGGCCCTTTTAGCTAATGGTTGCAGTCTTAGAGACCGACTGGTAAGGCTCTGAATCCTCTTGAGTCTTCGACCTTCACACTTTAAGTATTTGTCAAGGGGTAAAAAAGGATGTTATTGGGGAGGATAATTGGTTGGTGCCTTAATTAATATAATGACCTAGGACATGGCATGTTCATGGGAAAAGTCTCAGGATGTTTACCCCTTTATGTGTCTCTATGGAATCCCAGTCACAACTTCTATCCCCAAAACAATCCTGCGGGACCCTAGATGCTTCTGACAGTGCCGGTCATTCTAGATGCCTTCCTCATACAAAGGACCAAGCAGGACAAGCAAGATGAGACTTGCCATCTAATCTCAGCGTGAATCAAGTCTATAGGTCATGCGACAGGGCCCGGGACTTGACCCTGTCAGGGGTGGGTGGGGCACCACTCTCATCATGTGGCAGGAGGCCTACCAGGGTCTTCATCAGAGCCAGTCCTGTCCCAGGGGTGGGTGGGGTAAGGGAGTTGGGTGGCCTCCAGTCTCTCTCTCTCTCTCTCTCTCTCTCTCTCTCCAGCTTTATGTGCCTTGTTGCATGTGGAAGGTGCCACTGTCAATCGCCCAGTGCCTGCCGTACCCTAGTCTGGCCAGAGATCTGTTTGTCTCGTTTCAGGACTACCCGTCCCAGGAGGCCATGCAACAAATGAAAGCCGCTGCGCTTTATGGAATCGGATGGCTGGCTTCTCGAAAGAGGGGACACAACGGCACCAGTGCAGCAAACCATAGCGAGCGACATCAAAACAAGACTCATCACTTCGCTGCAATGGCAGCGTAACCACCAAGATCCATACTGGAGAGGCTGACTCAAGCGCTATGCACGAAAAGGAGGAGGGGCTGAACTTTCTCGCTGCTGTGGCACATCACCCAGGAAAATAGTAACACCAGATTGACTCGGAGAAGCAGGTGAGCAGATGAAGCACTGAAAGGGGGAGGGATAGATGGACACACAAAGTCGGGGGTATAAAAACCCTAAGGGGGACAGAAGGTGTGAGCAGTGTTTGGGTGAGGCCAGCGAGAGTGCAGGTGGAGCAATAGACCAGGCACAGGAAGGATGGTGGAGCAGAACATTAAGAAGATGGTTTTGGAGATTGTTGCAGGTGAGGGGCTGGTTATGAGAGATTGGTACCCGATTGATTGAAGCAGTGAATGGTTACTAGAGTGGGTGGGTAGTCTTAGTTGCAGAGAAGGGGAATAAGTGAGAGAGTAAGAGGAGTGCTTGTGCAGTGGAGGATGTAAATGAAAGGGAGAGCAGAGGTGGGCAGTAGAGTGGAGAGTAGAGAAAAGAGAGGGAAGGAGAGAGGAGAGGGGAGAGGAGAAGTGGGGGGACTGTGTGACCATTGCAGGGACAGACTGAGGAAATGGAGAACGATAATGATGATGATGATAAAGATAAGGATATGAAAGCCCAGAGTGGAGTGACCATGGAGGACGTAAGATACAAAAGGCTTAGCCCCTCAGGCCACCACCTTTGATAGAGTTATAGATAGTTGGTGTAACGATCTCCAGTTGACAACCTGGGATACAGGGAAACCTGAGGAAGAAAGACCATGTGTAACGCTCACCTGGTTCCCACGGAGGCGCGGCGTCGAAGGCGCAGAACTCTGAAGATGGACAGGAAGGGCCCCTCTATTCTGGCTTCCCTGGCTCGTTGGATACCCTCCTGTGCGTGAAAAGGGAGTATTACCAACTGTGGAACAATGCTCAAGCCTCCCACTCCCTTCCAACCCTCCACGATACCTCCTCCACGATTCCCCGTGAAGCCTCACCTTAGGGTTTGGAAGGATGAGCTCTCCATCCTGCTTCTGATGCAGGGGCGCGTTGAAACCCAGTTACTTCACTGGATTGAGGATTGATGGGAGTTCAGGTAAGCTTGACTGTTCAGGTAAGGCGCTGTAAAAGTTCTGTTCAAAAGTTCAAGCTTAATAATAATGTTCGTTGTCTAATTGCAGCAAGCGCTAATGCTTATGTCTTTTTCCCCTTAGGGGCCGGGGTTCGGAGTGCCGGAGATATGGCGCCGACCCGAAGTGAAACAGTTCTGGATGAGCGCTCAGGTAATGTCCTTGCATTCGCTCATTCAATGTCTTTGTCTTTTTTCCCCATAGGGGCCGGGGTCCGGAGATGCCAGGAAGCGGCAGGACCCGAAATGCAGTGGGAATAATCCAACAGGTAAGACTTAAAAGGAAACTGAGCTTCCTTATTCCTTTTCTCCCTCTCACCTTTGTTCTTATCTTTTTTCCTCTAGGCGCTGGGGCGTAGCTGAATCCGGAAGATCGCTGCTGAAGATGGAAGCGCCTTGCAAAGGTGAGTAAAATGCAGCGCTGCAGCGATCGAAACAAAATGCCTTTAAAATGATGTCTTCCTTTTCAGGGCCGTTGGAGAAATGACTCCGGGATGCAGATTTAGCAGGTAAGGGCTTTTCTTCTCCTATTCTCTTCCTTTCTCCCCTTGCAGGTGTTCCAGGGTGCTGGCAGGCGTGGCTGAAGTCAGGATGCAGGAGCTGACACGGTGAGCGTCCAGCTGCTAGGTGCAGAACAACGCGAAGCACGTGTGGCTGTTCGGGTGGGGTTTAAATAGCCTTGGAAGAAGTTCCTGGTATGTATCCTTCCACCAATCAGGTATGTATCCTTCCCCGACCACACCCGGGTGGTGAAGTAGTCCTACAGGTAAAGTAGTCCCATTCAGGCCTCAAGAGGGCCTGGATGAACCAGCAAGGTCTGCATCAGGTAAGTGTGCACCCAAGCACTTAAACACATATCCTCTTCTATGAGCCTAGCGCTTGGCGCCAGGACTGGGGTCCGCTATGAGCCTGGTGCCTAAGGCGCCAGGACTGAGTCCAAAGGGCCCCGACTTGGGCCCGCTGAGACTTCCCTGGGGAAAATGATATCTGCCTCTGGGGTTGCTGGGCCCGGCCTGGCTCCTTAGAGGTAGGCATCATGACACCATGCTAGGCGAAAAAGGGATGGCCCTCAGTGTGCCACATTGCGGACACCTACAGCCAAAATACCGATTTTGAGTCATGCAAAATAAAGACCCTTGAACCATCTTTTCAAGTCTGAGGGCCTCATTACACGGCAGTTGCTAAACCATGTTGCTATTAGCACCATGGTTCATGCCGGTACCACCATGGAGAAAAGGGGAATTACCACCCCATTCCAAGTTTGGTGGGGCGGTAATTCCCCCTTCCTCCATGGCCCTTCCCCATTCCCATTTCTGCCCCATAGGGCATAATGGGAGTGGGGAAGGCACTAATTACGGTACCGCAAATTGCGGTACCGTGCTTAGCACCAAGTCCCTACTTAAACGGCTGGTCTACACCAGCCGTTAAGGTCGGGTCCCGCAAAGGGACCTCATAGTAAGGCGGTAAGGTTTTACCGGTACCGGTGCCCTTACTGGTACCGGTAAACCCGACCGCCTACCGTGTAATGAGGCCCAGGGTGTTCTTGAAGCCATCCGTGACATGTGATGTCATTGTGCAGTCCTTCATAGCCCCCCGATGCATAGGCCACCTACAGGAGGGTATGGATGGAATATGTCATGCCTACAGCATGTTCATTCACCCAACCTTGTGCTTCTTCCCGACCATGTCCCAGACCGGGTACTAGCTCTCACGTTAGATCACTCTCCATTCCCCCCCTTGAGATCAGATCTCCCGCTGGTGGGAGGAGTTGGGGAGGCCATCGGAGAAAACGTCAGGTAAGGGGTCATCGCCTTTATCTCAAGTGGCGACTCCCCTGGCGTATGTCCTCAATGCACAATTGGGCCACTTCTGGCAAACAACCACTAGGGGCATCAAACCTGCACAATACCCGGACCTTCACCGAACCACGTGTTATGGCTTCCGCCACTCCTACTCCCCAACAACAGACAGATCCATTAGCTTATCATGGCACGGCATCGCGGGTGGCCGCGGTAACGGCCACGCCTCTTTGGACCACCGCATTCTCATTGGATCCAGCAATGCTCAAGCCTCCACCGACCAACGCAGTGGTCACGTGACGCGTAACCCATTCTTAGTAATCACGTGACATGTCTCCAGGTATTTAAGGAGCTCCAGAATGCTACACGACGCTTCTCAACTGTTTGTTTAAGCCGTTTTGGAGCCTGCTCTTCGTTCTTGTTACCTGGAACTACTGTTTTTTGATGACAGACTACGTATTACGGATTCCTCGGATTTTCCCTTTTTTGGTACTTTGTTTGGTCTCTATTGGACTCTTGGAATTACAGACCACGGACCGTCCCTTGGATCATCTTTAGTCAACTCCCTTGGCAAAGTCATACCCGGACTCGCTGTTGATAACTTGGTGCTCCAGCTTCCATCCTCCAGGAGCATCCTACTCAGGTGGTTTCCAGTGTGGCATTCCGTCGTTTCTCCTCTGGCCTCCCTGATCTCAGCCCACTGAGGGAACAGGCATTACCCCATCGTTTAGGCTTTCCATCCAGTGGTTCTTGGTAGGTGTCATTCTCCTTTGGGTAATACTGTATAGTTCTGCCTTGTGTGTTCCCGATCTTACCTGTTCCTTTTCCCTTACAGCCGTCAACTGGACCACGCGGGTATCCTGTTTCTCCACCTGTGGTCCTAATCCTCGAACAGCAAGTGACTATTTTCTTGCTGTTGGTGGCTTCGGGACGGAGGTATTCTTGTTCCTTCCGACCATCAAGTCTTGACAGAATATCGGAAGCAGAAGACTGCAAATTTCACCGGCAGAATCGGACGACTCCTGGGAATTGGATACGTCTGACCGTACCCCAAGTAAATTAAATTATCCAGAGATACTGACAATCCTGGCCCAGGAACCAGAGTGCCCTGGTGGAAAGATTCCGGGAGGTCTGGGTGAAATCGAGGTAGCTAATGAAGGAAGAAGCTAGTGGGAGTGGGATGACTGGTATCACTAGCACTCCTGCCTTCCTACGGTGGAGAAACTCCACTAGTCGAGATGAAGACGCAGAGTCGCCAGTCAAAACACCAGATGAAGATGCCAGCCGCAGAAGGACCAGAACAACAACTATAAACATGGAAGACCTGTTAAGAGCTCTGGTGGAGGGTAAGTTGTCCATGACTTGACAGCATCAGGAGACCATAGCATCCTTGCACTGAGCCATTACGGAGAGGCAGACTCACCCTGTGGCACCACCTACAGTTATACAGAAGTTAAGTAATGTAGAAGACCAACCCGCCTTTACCTTGAACTTTGGACAAGTAGCAGAAACAGCTGGGTGTCAAGATCACGTCCTACCATCTCAGGGAGATTATGGCATCCAGTCGCCTGGGCTGCAACCATGATCCAGGCGTAGGAACTGGTTTTTAGCCTTGACCAGGGGACACAGAGACAAGAATGTGGGAAAAAACACTTCTGGGAGAAGAAAAACACTAGAAGAAATGATGGACGTGGTAATAGCAGAAGGGAGGTAAGAAGGCAAACTGGAAGCCGGTACCAAAGTGGCAAGGAAGGTAACTGAAGAAGGAGGTGGGAGGCGAGATGCAAAGCAGGAAGGGATCGAGGGAGGGCAGCAATAGGAAGGGAACAGGAAGACAAGAAGAAAGAAAACCCAGTGTCTTGCAATACAGGAAAGATTGTGATGCACGGCTCACCTGACCTCCTACGTAGAAATGGGATTCACAGCAGTTCCGTAATTCCAAGCAGATAACGTCACTGCGTCTGAAAGTGTTCTGACGTGGCGAGGTTCTCCTTGTTGGAATGGGAGGAGTTGCCAGCATCGTCATAGAGACCAGGTTGAAAGTCCAGAGCTGCAGTGGTGCAACATGACTCTGGGTGGCTCGACCTCTGGGCTTGTTGCATTGCTCTGATCCTCAAGGGCGAGGGCCATCAGGCCTTGCACACTCTGAATCCTGATGGATTCACTCCATAGGAAGACCTGAAGCAAGGGGTCCTGGAATGACTAGGTCAGGATAGAGAGCATTATAGGATAACACTTTGACTCCGATGAGGTGCGTCTCCCCGGCGCATCATTTATTAGGTTGTTATTGTTATCTTGCATTTATATAGCGCCTTATATACCATTGGTATGGTCTGAAGGCGCTGGTAGGTTGAACGCCCTTGGGAACCGAAGTTCATATCAGTAGAGAGAGTAGAGAGAGTCAAAAGGGTGCGTCTGGGCACCGGGTTTTGTGCAGCTCGTGCGGTATCCGTGTAATAGCTGCATTCTAGCGGTAGGTGTGCTGGTTGTGAGGTCAGGAATATGTTTTCGTTCTGGCAGGAATTATCCAGAACGGATGTGGCTGCGTTAGGCCTGAGGAGAACGCCTGGCTGGGGTGTGTGTTACCAGCAGTGATTACTTAGAATGATGTGGAGTGAGCGGCGAGTGTTTGTATGAGAACAGTTATACCGAATGATGTCATAATATCACTGTGTTCTAGTTGTGTGGTGATGTAAGGAGAGAGTAAGCGTGGTGGTGGGAAAAGATGGGTTATATACCCTTTCAGAAATTCTCTGCATTCCAAATCATACTATATACGTCCGTTCCTTGCACTCCTTTCCACTCCATGCATCCCAGTCTGTTCCATATATTTTGGTCTCGCATTCATGCATTCCGGCTTGCCGCGTGTGTTCGAGTTCGCTCCGTGCGCTCCAGTTCGCCATGCCTGCTCCAGCCATTGTGGGTTAAATGCACTTTTACTTAAGGATTTACTTAACAAATGGCTAAAGCATAAGACCTTTCTAGAGGCCAAATAGATTTTGGCTTTAGAACAGTTTATAGACTCTCTGTCCATGTGCCGCAAAAGGAAATCTACCATCTGCACAGTCCTTCCCTGGAGGATGCCTTTGGATGGCTAATTCCCATCAAAGAGCCACATATTCCCAAGATCCACAGACAGGGATCAAGAAACCGGATGAAGCCAAATCTGGGGCTTTGGCAAGGAAGGAGAGCCCCGCCATGAGTAGTTACAGCCCTGGACAAACTGCCTTTGAGATAAAGGTTGCGCTTGCCACTTTGAAGCTTGGTGCCGATGTTAGGGGAATTCTCTCTTTAGGCTGAATTTCCTAACCTAGTGAGTCCCCCAGCAGCTTTGCTGGATTTCTGGAGTTTGTTTTTTTCCTCCTGCCAAGAGTGAGACTCTTTTCTTCCCACTCTTGGACATGATTAATGGTATTCCTTTGACTGGTAATGTGTTTTATGGGCTATCGGGTCCTTTACTCCATAGGGTCTCATGTGTTTTTCCTATGTGTGTTACACAGCACCCTCCGTGCAGTAACACAGGGGTGTCATAGTGACACCCCACCATAGACTCCATACCCTGGGACTGACTACTGTCTCCCAGGGCATGTAAAGTCACCATTGGCTTTACTAGTCCCAAATTATTAACAGAAACCAGTACAAACCATCATATTGTGGACGTACTGGTCGGGGCAATACGATTGCCCCGGGGTCTGTTAGTCGAGGGGGCACGTCTCCGTCCCCCCTGATCGAGTTTTGGCTGGTGGCAGTGGAAACTACTTTTTATATTCGACCGCAAATATTTTCCTATGGGATTTTCCCATTGTTCGAGGCTACCAACTTTAATTATTTAATTCTCATAGCCTCGAACATACCGCCGGTTTATTTAATTAATATTAATTCTCCGGTTGGTATTTTTTGGCAAGACTCTATTCTAAAATGGCGTTTGTGTTCTCTTCTGTGACTCCAACCCAAGTCGAGCCCTTTGTTCCACTTTTTTGGCGGGCGTCTCCACAGAAGCCTCCAAAAGTGGTGCCACTCTGTCTGGGTACCACAGGGGGTGTGGGAGGGGGTTTAGGCACCCCGGACCGAGTTACCTTGGTAGCTCAGGTCGCACTCTTGTGTGATTGGCCCAAGTGGTGAGCCGGCCGGCTCACCACTTAGCATGTTTCAGTGACAGCTAGGCTGAGTGAATGGGGGTTTTCTGCATAAAAGCAGGGCTTTGGGGACCTGGAACTTCAGAAGTCGCCACAGGACCTGAGAATCCGACGAGGGAGAAGCTGAGCCGACCTACCACGACGACACCACCGGTGGAGCCCTGCAGAACCGACTCACCACTTCCCGACGACAGAGAAGATCTCCCGGCTGGAGAGGCTTCTTCCCCTGACTGGTGGGCACAACCAGTTTTCCTTTCTTTCTTCGCACCCCAGCCCGGTTTGTGGTCGAACTGCCTGTGCCAAGCACCCCGGCGGCCGGCTAGCCACTCACCACTGAACCGCGAATCACCGGACCGCTCCTTGTACCTGAGAAACTCCGCGGCTGGTTTCTTCCCAGGCGGTGCAACGGACTCCTGTCTTCCTCCCCGACGAGATCCTCTCTTCCCCCGGACGGAGCACCGACTTGCACCCGCTGCCAGGAACAACTGCCCCCGCTGGAGCGTTCTCACCACTTTAAGGTACCGTGTCCGCCAGGCCTCCCTTTCTAAAGATTGCTACAAGGTAATAATAACTCCTTAACCTTCTGGACTGGGCTGGCCGCCTTGACCCTCTACCTGGTCCCTTTCTGTGGTCCAACTCCTTTTTGAACCTTTACAAGACTTTCGTGCACTGCAACCTTGTGACCTTGGACTCATTTCGTTTGGATCCTCTGAAAGTGGATCCGGCCTCTTGAACTCTAACTTCACGGTTTTACTTTGCCTTCCTCT
The DNA here is from genome assembly GCF_040938575.1 of Ambystoma mexicanum. Lineage (NCBI taxonomy): Eukaryota > Metazoa > Chordata > Amphibia > Caudata > Ambystomatidae > Ambystoma > Ambystoma mexicanum. Next base: position 1,547,420,436 of record NC_090931.1, read on the forward strand.
CTTGTTATGTTCTTGTAAAAGTGTTGGGATCTGTTTCAATTTGTTCTCTGTTTTTCTCTCCCTTTTTAAAACAAACTATTAGAGTGCCATCTACGTTAAGCGCTCACCGCTGTCTGACAATAAGTGGGGCTTCACTTAAGACTTGTCTAATATTCTTTTAAGGGAGTGTATATCTTTTAGTGACCGTGTTTTTGAATTGCTTACTATTAGTGCCTGTGTGTTTTTATAGATGTGGTTTTAAATAAATAATTATATCTCTTTTACACCAAGCCCTGGTCAGTGTTTACTTGTTCTATTGTGTTCTCTTGACCTATTGTGTATACTTTGCATACTGCCTAACTCTTCTTGAGGGAAGTCTGACTGCTCAGCCACAGCTACCAAGTGAATCTGTGTGGCAGAGACTGCTACCAAGTGGGTTTACTGCCAAACACCTGTAGTCCTAAATCTTTTGCAGTGGTCCCAGAGGGAACTGCACAGGTGTCTGCCTAACAGCCGATTAATACCCCCTCCACATCCAGAAGTAGGAGTGTAATGTTCTGCTTGTGAAATGCCAGGACGTTTAGTTAGATTGTGCCCTGTTTAGGAGAAAGATGAACCCTTGGAAATTACACTCCTGGACTCGGATCGCAGGAGGCACCCCCAAAGGGCCCAGAACCTGACCTAGCCCGGAGTACCTTCCAGATTTATTTACAGAGGAAGAGGAATCCAGAGACCACCAGTCTTGGATGGTATCTACTACTGGGGATGCAGAACAAAAGCTCCATCTTCCAGTAATCATTCAAGAGAAACCAACAACAGCCACCCGGGCCGATCTAGTGGCTCTAGAAGAACTAAACACTGGCTCCTTGCCACAGATTACCTGCTTCCATGGAGACATGGACCTATATCCATAGGCAACTGGGAAAAACATTGGCGTTCTTCATTATAGTGATGTCTAGACTACCTGAAGAAGTTCTCTTAGGGACAGATTTCCCCTTGCTCAACCAGTGTCTGAAGTCCTACGAAGCTGGAAGGTGGAGAAAGCTCCAATCCTCAAATACCCTCAGTCAGCTAGAGGACCCTTGAAGAGGGGAGCTCCAGAGCAAGGGTAGAGTTATGTGACAGCCTAACAGGGTGGGACAGATACCCCTCCCAACCTGGGGCAGGAGGCCTTCTATGGATTTCACCAGAGTCTGTCCTGCCCAGAGGAGTGATGAAGGAGATGGGAGGTCCCTAGTCTCTTACCTCCCCTAAATGTTCCTTGCTGCCTGTGGAAGGTATCCCTGTCAATCACCCAATGCCTGCCAAACATTGTGCTGGCCAGAATTCTTTGTCTCTTTTCAGGGCCACCCGTCCAAGGTGGTCCTGCAGTAGAGGAATGTCACTGCGCTTTGCTGAGTGACATCACCAGAACCACAAACTAATGGGATGCGACAGCACCGGTCCAGCAAACCATTTCAACCTCAAAGCAAAACCTGCCTTATCTATTCGACTGCCGCACAACCACCGAAACCCACACCGGAGAGGCTAAGTCAAGCACTACGCATGGAAAAGAGGCGCATCGAATTGGGGTGTTTAAAGTTTCCCACTTCTGTGGCACAACCTCTAGGGAAACAGTAAGACCACATTGTTCCAGAAAAGCAGATGAGCTGATGAGCCAGTGGTAAGGGGAGGGAACGCAGGACACAGGAAGTCAGGGATATACAAACTCCAGGAGAGACAGAATGCGCAAGCAGTGTCCAGTTGAGGTCAGGTGGAGTGGAGGTGGACCAAGAGACCAGGCGAAGGAGGACAGTGAAGGAGAGCATTGAGAAGGACAGTGAAGGAGAGCATTGAGAAGAAGGACAGTGAAGGAGAGCATTGAGAAGAAGGACAGTGAAGGAGAGCATTCAGAAGGACAATGAAGGCGAGCATTGAGAAGAAGGACAGTGAAGGAGTGCTTTGAGAAGAAGGACAGTGAAGGAGAGCATTGAGAAGGACAGTGAAGGAGAGCATTGAGAAGATTGTGTTGGAGATTGTTGCAGGTGAGATGCTGGTTGTGAGAGAACGTGGTACCCGATTGTAAGAGTGAAGGAGTGAATGATTGCTAGAGTGTCAGTGGTGTTAAGAGCAGAGTAGGAGTATCAGTGAGTGTGAGGAAGAGGAGTGCTTGAAAGAGTGGAAGAAGTGAATGAAAGTGGGAAAATAGGTGGAGAGGAGAGTTGGGAGTAGAGAGAGGAGAAGGGGAGGGGATGAGATGGGAGTGAGGAGATTGAAGGGGAGGGTTGAGTAGAGAGGAGAAGTCATGGAAGTGTTTGACCATTGGAGAGGGAGGAAGGAGGAAGTAGAGAAGATGAGGAGGTGAAATGGAAGATGTGAGGAGCAGCATCAGGGAGAGGAACGCAAGGGTGTGAAAACCCAGAGTGAGAGGAGCTGGGTATTTGAAAAGGCACCAGAAGACCTACTGTAATCCTATTTCAGGGAGTCATTAGCATAGGTTGCAACCTAGAGAGACTCTGGAGGACGTAAGACCTTTAGGCCAGCACCTTACATGGAGTTGCAGAGTGGATATTAGCGCTCTGTAGCTGGCAAACTGTGATAGAGGGAAATCTGGGCTCCGGAGGTGGGAACCCCATGGGAAACGAGAAGGAGATAGCCCTCAGTGTGCCATTTTGTAGACAACAACAGTCGAAATACTGCATGATTTGAGTCATACAAAATAAAGACCCTTGGACCTTCTTTTGAAGTGTGGGTGTTCTTGAAGCCATCTTTGACAGTTGTTTCAATTAGCTGTCATGCGCACAGGGTCCTGGACCATATGGAAGAAATGTAGGTTAGGATGCCATTAATCGTCCCTTCACGCTATCCTCCGTTTCCTTGGTGTTGGTTTAGTCTTTATCATCATGGCCGCCGCCAACAGGAGGTTCAAAACACTCACTCTCACAGCAGTCGGCACGTTGCAACCGCTGCTCTGAGTTTCCTCTTGTTACGGTTTGACGCTAGTTATTTCCCCTTTCATTCCACACCGGAATCTCTCTCTCGCTCTCTCTCTGTCCCTGTCCTCTGACTTGCCCGTTTTGCTCTTCCTTCCTAGCTCTCTCGCTCTCTCTGTGTCCCTGTCCTCTGACTTACCCGTTTTGCTCTTCCTTCCTAGCTCTCTCGCTCTCTCTATGTCCCTGTCCTCTGACTTGCCCGTTTTGCTCTTCCTTCCTAGCTCTCTCGCTCTCTCTCTGTCCCTGTCCTCTGACTTACCCGTTTTGCTCTTCCTTCCTAGCTCTCTCGCTCTCTCTCTGTCCCTGTCCTCTGACTTGCCCGTTTTGCTCTTCCTTCCTAGCTCTCTCGCTCTCTCTCTGTCCCTGTCCTCTGACTTACCCGTTTTGCTCTTCCTTCCTAGCTCTCTCGCTCTCTCTCTGTCCCTGTCCTCTGACTTGCCCGTTTTGCTCTTCCTTCCTAGCTCTCTCGCTCTCTCTCTGTGTCCCTGTCCTCTGACTTACCCGTTTTGCTCTTCCTTCCTAGCTCTCTCGCTCTCTCTCTGTCCCTGTCCTCTGACTTACCCGTTTTGCTCTTCCTTCCTAGCTCTCTCGCTCTCTCTCTGTCCCTGTCCTCTGACTTGCCCGTTTTGCTCTTCCTTCCTAGCTCTCTCGCTCTCTCTCTGTGTCCCTGTCCTCTGACTTACCCGTTTTGCTCTTCCTTCCTAGCTCTCTCGCTCTCTCTCTGTCCCTGTCCTCTGACTTACCCGTTTTGCTCTTCCTTCCTAGCTCTCTCGCTCTCTCTCTGTCCCTGTCCTCTGACTTGCCCGTTTTGCTCTTCCTTCCTAGCTCTCTCGCTCTCTCTCTCTGTCCCTGTCCTCTGACTTACCCGTTTTGCTCTTCCTTCCTAGCTCTCTCGCTCTCTCTCTGTCCCTGTCCTCTGACTTACCCGTTTTGCTCTTCCTTCCTAGCTCTCTCGCTCTCTCTCTGTCCCTGTCCTCTGACTTGCCTGTTTTGCTCTTCCTTCCTAGCTCTCTCGCTCTCTCTCTGTCCCTGTCCTCTGACTTACCCGTTTTGCTCTTCCTTCCTAGCTCTCTCGCTCTCTCTCTGTCCCTGTCCTCTGACTTGCCCGTTTTGCTCTTCCTTCCTAGCTCTCTCGCTCTCTCTCTGTCCCTGTCCTCTGACTTACCCGTTTTGCTCTTCCTTCCTAGCTCTCTCGCTCTCTCTCTGTCCCTGTCCTCTGACTTACCCGTTTTGCTCTTCCTTCCTAGCTCTCTCGCTCTCTCTCTGTCCCTGTCCTCTGACTTACCCGTTTTGCTCTTCCTTCCTAGCTCTCTCGCTCTCTCTGTGTCCCTGTCCTCTGACTTGCCTGTTTTGCTCTTCCTTCCTAGCTCTCTCGCTCTCTCTCTGTCCCTGTCCTCTGACTTACCCGTTTTGCTCTTCCTTCCTAGCTCTCTCGCTCTCTCTCTGTCCCTGTCCTCTGACTTTCCCGTTTTGCTCTTCCTTCCTAGCTCTCTCGCTCTCTCTCTGTGTCCCTGTCCTCTGACTTACCCGTTTTGCTCTTCCTTCCTAGCTCTCTCGCTCTCTCTCTGTCCCTGTCCTCTGACTTACCCGTTTTGCTCTTCCTTCCTAGCTCTCTCGCTCTCTCTCTGTCCCTGTCCTCTGACTTGCCCGTTTTGCTCTTCCTTCCTAGCTCTCTCTCTCTGTGTCCCTGTCCTCTGACTTACCCGTTTTGCTCTTCCTTCCTAGCTCTCTCGCTCTCTCTCTGTCCCTGTCCTCTGACTTGCCCGTTTTGCTCTTCCTTCCTAGCTCTCTCTCTCTGTGTCCCTGTCCTCTGACTTACCCGTTTTGCTCTTCCTTCCTACCTCTCTCGCTCTCTCTCTGTCCCTGTCCTCTGACTTACCCGTTTTGCTCTTCCTTCCTAGCTCTCTCGCTCTCTCTCTGTCCCTGTCCTCTGACTTGCCCGTTTTGCTCTTCCTTCCTAGCTCTCTCGCTCTCTCTCTGTGTCCCTGTCCTCTGACTTGCCTGTTTTGCTCTTTCTTCCTAGCTCTCTCGCTCTCTCTCTGTCCCTGTCCTCTGACTTGCCCGTTTTGCTCTTCCTTCCTAGCTCTCTCGCTCTCTCTCTGTGTCCCTGTCCTCTGACTTACCCGTTTTGCTCTTCCTTCCTAGCTCTCTCGCTCTCTCTCTGTCCTCTGACTTACCCGTTTTGCTCTTCCTTCCTAGCTCTCTCGCTCTCTCTCTGTCCCTGTCCGCTGACTTACCCGTTTTGCTCTTCCTTCCTAGCTCTCTCGCTCTCTCTCATCTTCTTGCCTCGCGTGGTTTTCTCTTGCCGAATGCTGTCTCCTGGCTCCTCCATCTTAGCCGTGGTTCTCCTTTCCCTTTTTCTTTCCGTTCCGCCGAGTGCTTTTGTGTACCCTTTCCACTCCTTCTACTATTTCTGGGTATCCAATTTCCAGCCTGGATCTCTACCTCCACTGGTAACAGGCGAATACTCTCAGGGCTTTTCCCCGCTCCCATCCGGCTTCGGGAAGGAAGGGAGTCACGGGGGCCACCGTTCAGCCGGCGGTCACTGGGGCTTCCTCTCGAAGTCGGAGCAATCCTTACGGCAACGCATCTCTGAGGAGGAAGCTGAGTTCTGTGACACAGGTGAGGAGGGAAGTGAAGGGTTGAATACAACATTAGCAGCCCGGGCGGGCACCTCAGCCAATCGGGTTGCTCAGAACTTGGGCTGAACCCATGCTCCGCACCAACCTCCAGGCTGCCCCCAACCTGCCACGTCATTTTTTCTCCCTCACCTTGCCGTTTCTGCTTCTCTCCTCTCTCTAACCCTCCCCTCCCACTTACCTGAAAAGGTTGGCCATGAGAGGAGTGGCACTGCGGCACCGCTCCTCTCATGTCCGCTGGCTGCCATGGAAATGGAAGAGTGCTCCAATTGGAGCCTCACTTTATTTCCATGGCAACCATGTTAGATTAGTATTTACTTGATGGAACGGGTTGCATGCTTGTCACAACCAATTTCTTTAAAAGAAATAAATGCCTATTCAAACCCAGGGTGCTAATAGCCATAATGAGTTCTCTGGGTTGTACCGACCGTTCCGGGGCCCTCGTTCGCTCGGCCCTATTAAGTCGGGCCTTGGGCCATTATCGCCCAGTACAGCCCGGGGAACTTGCTACTATGACTATAATAATATTCTTTCCCTGTGCTCCTGTAACATGAAACGTAAACATACAGTAGCTTATGAAGCCTGGCCCAATTAGTCATATCTGCTCCAAATCCAGGGGCAGAAATCCTCTATCCACAGAATTCAAAAAATCAGTTTGAAAGAGCTCAGCTCTTGGGTATCTCATGCGCTTGTGCTTTTCAAACATCTGGCTGCACCTTTACACTGAGATGAGAAGATCTCTGCTGTCACAGCCACAAGCTTCATTGCAATCAGTGGAGATGTTACTTCTCATACTCAAGACCTGTGGACCCCACCTCCTCGCCCGCTGTTCTCAAATATGCAATGAGGCTGTCATGGGACAAATAACCATATCCACGCTGGCTTCTGTCTACACCAAGACTCCTCACACAGCTCAGCCGGGCCTTTGTGTTCCTTCCCAACCACAAAATCAAAAATGATATCCATTCTCTCGCCTGTACTCTGCTCTCAGCGTCCATCCTGTGCATGCTCTGCCCTAGCCAGGCTCATCTTGCTGGCCTTATCGGGTCCCGGCAGCAGCAAATCCCTCCCACAGGGAGTGGCACTTCCACTGGGGTGCCAGCTCCAGCAAATCCCTCCCACAGGGAGTGGCACTTCCACTGGGGTCCTGTTGGGGGTCGGTCGGGGCCCCCATGCGGTCCCGTAAGCCCCAGATCCCGACAGACACACACACACACGTCTTGCCAGTTCGGGCTTCCCGGTCGCTCTGACGCGGCCGGGAACGCCCCGTTTATTTAGTGCGAGCCACATCACGGGGCAGCGCCACATTCCTCCTTTTTCCAGGAGAACATAAAACTACGTTAAACACACTATAATCCACACAAACACAAACTGCTTCACTCAATAACCCAACTTGCCCAAAACCCCTTTATTGTCAACCACCCGGATCCCCTTACTCAGGTTGGTTAACCAACAGTCCCAAAATATAATCGCTGAGGTAAGCGGGGTTCCATCGCCCAGCCCTCTGGGGGTACCTCCCGCTCACCTCCGGAACATGAAGTCGCTCAGCAGGCGTCTCCCTGACAGGGGAAGCAGGGGTGCCGGAGGGACCTCCTCCGTCCTCCGGTATCTCCCCCACGTCCGGTTCCAGCGGCGGTTCAGTTCTTGAGTCACCCAGTTTCTTGAAAAAGCTGACGTTGCGGGTGACAGCAGACCTTCCGTCGGATGCTGTTACCATGGACCCCTTTATGGCCATCACATCCAAAGGCTCCGGCTCATAGGGGAGCGACAGCTTTCCCTGGGGGTGTCGATTACGGATGAGGACTTCGTCCCCCGGTTCCAGCCGCTGGGGGCGGAGCCCTCTTCGCAGGTTTTCCTGCTCAGTCCTCACCCGCCGGTCTGCCTCAACCTGTTGATTGTCAATTACCCCCGGTTCCTTCTCTCCAACCTCGGGTAATAGTCCCCGGGGGCACCGTCTGAACAGGGCCTCTGCTGAAGCGACCCCCGTGGATGCATGGGGGGTGTTGCGGTACACCCTAAGAAACTGGTACAGGGCTCGCTGTAGTGACTGTCCTTGTCCCTGGGCAATTCTGAAAGTCTTGTTGAGCGTCCTCATCAGTCTCTCAGCATCTCCGTTGGCCCTGGGCCACAACGGGGATACCTTCCGGTGCTGGACCCCGCAGCTCTCCATGAGTTCCGCAAAACGTTCACTTTGGAACGGCGATCCATTGTCCGAGCACAAGGTGTGGGGAAACCCTTGAGCTGCGAACACTTTCTCCACAGCCACGACCACATGCTCGAAGGCCACCGACTCGACAAACTCCACCTCCGGATACCGGGAATATTCGTCCACGATTGCCAGAAATTGGGTGCCCACAGACGTCGACCCGAAGTCCGCATGGACGACTAGACCAAATGGACTGGCATCCACAACGATTTCTGATGTTAGCGCCGGATCGAAAAACGCCATGGTGTCCTCCGCTGTCAGGGCGCTTTTGATGTCTTCAAAGGCCGCTTGCTCAAGCGGGCCCCAGTGCCAGGCTGACTCTTTTTTCGTCAGGGCCCTGAGCGGTCCTGATCTCGAGGCAAGGTTCTGGATGAAGCGCCCACAGTATGTCACCATGCCAAGGAAACTCCTGATATCCGACGCCGACTCTGGAGGCTGTGCTTTCTTAATGTCCTGGACCTTCCTCGGGTCTGGTGATACACCCACTTCTTTAGAGACAAAACCGAAGAATTGGATGGAAGGGCGCAGGAACTCACACTTGTCCCTGTGAAGGGTGAGACCTAGCGATTGCAGTCTTTCAAAAGTCTTCCCCAGCTTCCTCAGTTGGTCTACCTCGGTTTTTGCGAACACCAGAATATCATCGCTGATGTTTAAGACGCCCTCCAGGTCTGCGAGGGCACCTCGAATAATATTCTGAAAGACCTCCGCAGCCGATGATACTCCGAAGCTGAGTCTCTTGTATCGGTAGAGCTCCCGGTGAGTGGTGAAGGTGGTGATATACCAAGACTCCGGATGGAGAACGACCTGGTGATATCCTGCTCGGAGATCTAATATGGAGAAGAAACGAGCCCCTTGCATCTCCGCAATAATGTCATCGATGGTAGGGGTGAGATTCCGCTCCCTCTTGATGGCCTTGTTGGGGAGCCTCATATCTACACAAATGAGGACAGAGTCAGGTTGCTTGGGCTTCCTAGCCACAACGATCGGGCATACCCAAGGAGTGGGGCCCTCCACCTTTTCAATAATGTCCAAATTCACCAGGTTGTCCAGCTCCTTATACACCTGCTCCCTGAGATGGAACGGTCCCCTCCGGTGTTTCAGGGCAACGTGCTGCACAGACTCGTCGATGTGCAACCGCACTGGGTCACCAGTCATCATTCCAATGCCCTTGAAGAGGGCGGCATATTTATCGAGTAGGTCATTGATGTCTTCGAGGTACACCGAGTACGCAAAGCTGACAATTCCGAGGGCCTCCGCAGCCGCACATCTTAGCAGAGTGTTGTTGCTCACGGGCGTCACGTAGAACCGGGCTTTGATCTGCGAGCCCTCATGCTCCACCTTCGCTACGAAGGCACCGTCCAGTGGTATCGGTTCCAGTCCTCCAAACGCAAATATACGGGCCTTCGGTGTGAGCAGCTTCGGATGGATTCAAGGGTATCATAGTGCCCCCTGGCCATCACATTGACCGAGGCTCCCTTGTCCACCAGCACCGGGACAGGCGAATGATTGATCTCAACCACACACCTCGGCTGCCTTCTGTTCTTTCCTTTTAGGACCTCCACACTGGAGACAAAGAAAATGTTCTCTTCATCCTCCTCTGCCTCCTCCTCCTGGGCATCCTCCCCGCCCTGGTCCACCTGGGCCACATTCGGTGGGCGGTTCTGGCGCAGGACCCAAACTCGAGCCTGTCCTCTCGGTACCAACACAGGCAGGGCAGCCCTGCATACCCTCGAAAAATGGTCAGGCAGGCCACACCTACCACATGTCTTTCCAGCTGTCAGACACTCTGTCGGGTGAGGGAGGTCGTATCCGCACTTCTGGCATGATTCCCCCACTCTCCCTCCTCTGACCCGGGGTCCCACCCCAGGTCTTCTCACTCCTCTTCCACCACGCCACATGGCACACACCTCCTCAGACTTTACTGAGCGGGACCCTGCCTCCATCTTAGTTGCTCGAGCTTCTGCCACCTCATGGCAGCGGCCCAGTTCCAGTATGCGGGGCAGAGTGATACCTGGCTCTCTCAGGACCTGCCTCCTGAGTTTGCCTGAGGAGCACGCCTGAATTAGCATCGTGCAAATCATGTCCTCTGCATCTCCCCACGCACAGCCCTAGGAGAGGCGACGCAGGCATCCATAAAAAGTGTCCAATGTTTCATCGTCCTTTTGCTTGGCCAAGAGCATGACAAACCTTTCATAGTCCACAATGGCAAGGGGCAGGAAATGGGCCAGGAGTGCCGCCTTGGCTGCGTCATAGCTGCCATCCCCCGCAGGAAGCGACTCGAACATTTCCTGGACCGTCGGCCCAGCGGAGTAAATCATCGTGGCCACCCTGCTGTCGTCATCCGTCACCTGGGCGGCCCGGAAATACATGTTGAGATGACCAACCCATCTCCTCCACCTAGGCCCCATGCTGGACGGCGGGCCCGAGGCATCAAATTCTGGGATGGGCTGCAGGGCTGCATGGGCTCACGCTTGGGCCATGATGGGAGGTCCTGGCTGGGCAACTGGGTGCACAATCAGTGGCCCTTGAGGCGCAGGAGCTTGACCGCCTGCTTGAGGTTGAGGGGGTGGCTGTGGAGCGGCCACTGGCTGTATAGCTGGAATCACTAGAGCCTGAGGAGCTTGTTGTTGACCTCCCGCTTGGCCACCGTCCTGGGGAGGTGGTGCAGCTGCAGGGTGCCCATCGTCTTGCCCACCAGCGCCACTCATGGGCCTGAGCGCACAGGCACCCCCACACTAGGATCTGGGGGCAGCAACTCAGTCCCCCACCACCACCACGCACCTGGATGCCCCTTCCACAGGCACAGCGACAGTCCAACCTGGGAAAGGTATGGTGGAATCTTGCCTTCGGCTTCGATGAATAGAAGAGATGACTGCCCACTGCAGTACTCCGCCCTGATGATGAAGAGGACGAAGAGGAGGCCACAGCAGCCTGATGATGAAGAGGATGAAGAAGCACAGTGCCCCTCCACTGCAGCAACACCAGTGGTGTAAATGTTCCAAAAATTGGTTGAAGGACAGAAGAAGAAAAACTGGGCTAGGCAGGCCCTGCCATGTTAGCCCTTCTCCTTGCTCTCACTCGACGTAGGAGGCCCAAATGTGAAGTAAAAATCCAAAATTGGGCATGTATATGCAGGTTAGACTGCCTGCATGCAGTTTGTCCAAAAATTAGACCTGGATCACCTTCCCCATCCAAACCGGAGCTTGGAGAAGTTCCACGATTGTTTTAACAAAATGGCCGCCAGCCGCGTGTGCGATCCGCAGCCACGGCGTGAAACGAAATGTCATCCGTTCCGTTTCGTTTTGGAAAAATTGTGACATCGATCACCGCCGGGCCCGGGCATCCGCATCCACCCGTTGCCACTGTTGGGGGTCGGTCGTGGCCCCCATGCGGTCCCCTAAGCCCCAGCTCCCGACAGACACACACACACATCTTGCCGGTTCGGGCTTCCCGGTCGCTCTGACGCGGCCGGGAACGCCCTGTTTATTTATACAGCACGCGGTGGCGTGCAACGTCACCCCGCCGTGTCCGAGCCACATCACGGGGCAGCGCCACAGGTCCCAGCAGCAGCAAATCCCTCCCACAGGGAGTGGCACTTCCACTGGGGTGCCAGCTACAGCAAATCCCTCCCACAGGGAGTGGCACTTCCCCTGGGATCCCAGCTACAGCAAATCCCTCCCACAGGGAGTGGCACTGTCAATGTGCACACAATAATGGAGGAGAGGAATCGACACTCTCCCCCGAACCACAGAAGCCGAATGAATTCGACCCTCCACCCGTGGTTGGCACAGGCGCCTGATTATAGACACAGGACACCACGTGGCAGCCAATGGGGGGAAGAGGAGTTAGGAAGAGGTTGTGGATAGGGTAGGGATGTAGGAACACCGGATAGAGGGTTAGGGAATTCCTAAGGTGGATAGGAAAGGGGAAGCACAGGGAAAAAACCTCCTTATCTAGTTCTTTTCCTAAACTAAACGCATAGGTTATGCGCTATGAATCTTGCCTCCAGCCTACCTCCAAAATCGTATAAACACACCTTAATACGTGTGAACATGTAACAAGATAAACATATAGCAAGCATAGATGAACACCAACAATGGAATGAGATGCCATACATGAAATACATGACACATGGCCCGTTGGGCAAGCTGAAGCAACACTGAACACATATGGCCATAATGTACACGTGCCAAGACAGGGACACAGAACACTGGTGTGCCTAATCAGCCTTAAACCCTGAATGTCCTGTACTGTATGTTGCTGATTTAACAATCCAAAACATGGTCCACACTCTGTTGTGTGCCTTTGAACACACGGGTATTAATCATCGACACACACTTTGCTATAAAACTCGTAATGTGCCCAGGACTTATCTGCGTTCCGAGCAGCCCCACGGGACCACTCGGAGTCTGAAGAAAATGCCGTAACCAATGTCAGCCAGCCCGCCCGCCCGCATTCCTCCTGCTTCCAGTATTTACCAGAGTAATGTACCCATTACTTATCTGAGCTCTGAAGAAAACGCTGTAGCCAGTTCGCCCGCTTCGTATTTCTCCCAGGTTTTACGGGCTGTAAGGAAAGCTTCGCTCGCGTCTCGCTCTGACCGCACCCATCCAGGAACACAAAATAAGCCACACCTGCGGCTGCGAGCGTGTTGGCTTTATGCTGCCCTTCATTACTTGCAGCTGGCAACGCGCGGCAACTTGCGCTGAACTACAGGTCCTCCCCGGAATGCTGGGAAATGTAGTTCTCATGCTTCAATAAGCAAACTTAGTTACTCCCCGGCGGCACCAGCCCTTATTCCTGACATTACCTCCTCTCCCAGGCCTCTTTCCAGGACCGGGTTTTTCTGGATGTCTCAAATGAAATAATTTCACCAATCTGGGGGCATGTACGGCCTCTGCTGGTTCCCATGAACAGTCTTCTGGTCCGTAACCTACCCATTGAATGAGGTACCATAGATGCGTCTTCTTCCTTTTCACGTCCAAAATCCTTTTAACCTCGTATTCCTCTTGTCCATCTTGTACAATGGGTGGAGGCCGTTTGGTTTTCATTCCGGGAGCTGCAGGTTTAAGTAAAGATACATGAAATACTGGATGTACCGGCACAGTCTTTGGCAAACGCAATTTCATAGCAGTATTTGATACACACTTACATATTTCATAAGGACCAATAAACCGAGGCATAAATTTACGTGATCCTACCAATGAAAGATTGCGTGTTGATAACCAAACACGATCCCCCACTAGATACTGCGGACTCTCTTGTCGATGTTTATCCGCCTGTTTTTTATATGCTTCTTTGGCTCTCTCCAAATTTGTGCGTGCCCTCTGTCTGACTTGAAGAAGCAACTGTTTTCGCTCTTGCAACGCTGGCATATTTTCCATATTTGGTAGTTGTTCTGGTATCATGTTTTGTTCATGCCCATACAAACATTCATTAGGTGCCATTCCCAAAGAACTGTGAAAAGTGTTATTATATGTAAACTCCGCCAACCACAGTGCCTGCACCCATGATTCTCTGCCATCCCCCAGGTAACCTCTCAGGTATTGCTCCAATGTCTGGTTCACTCTTTCGGTCTGCCCATCGGTTTGAGGATGATAGCTAGTGGACAGAGCACAATTGATTCCCAACATCCGACAGAAAGCACGCCAAAACCTGGATGTAAACTGCGAGCCCCTATCCGACACAATGCTCTTTGGCAGACCATGCAATCTGACTACACGTTGCAAAAACAACTCTGCCAACTTGCCCGCTCCCGGAATTCCCACACATGGAACAAAATGGGCTTGTTTGGACAGAAAATCTACCACCACCCAAATGGTATTGAACTGATTATCGGGTGGTAGGTCAGTAATGAAATCCATTGACAGGTGAGTCCATGCTCTTTCAGGAGTGGCCAATGGTTGTAAGAGCCCTCTCTTTTTTACATGCTCAGACTTATTACGCGCACAATTTTCACAGTGCAATAAATAGTTCTCCACATCCTTTCTTAATTTAGGCCACCAAAAGTACTTCTCTAACATAATTTGCATTTTCCTTTGCCCAGCATGTCCTGCTAAAGGTGACTTATGGCACCAATACAACGCCTTTTCTTGTAATTCTTTGGTGGGTAAGTACAAATGCCCATTATGGTAAGGCAACCCCTCCCGCACCATCCGTGTTGCATCCATATTTTTCCACTTCTGCATTTGACTTGGTGACAACACCTTCTTTATTTGATCAGTTATGTGTTTAGTGACTGCTCCAATAACTTTTTCTGGGGCAATGATTGTTTTGACTTCTTCTACTAGATTGTCTGTATTTTGTTGTCGGGATAAGGCATCCGCCTTCCCATTTTTACTGCCGGGTCTGAATGTTACCACAAAATCAAACTCGTTAAAATACTGGGACCATCTCAGTTGTCTCTGGCTCAGGGATTGTGCAGTTTTAAAATATTGCAAGTTCTTGTGATCTGTTACCACCACCACCTGATGTCGTGCCCCTAGTAAATAATGTCTCCATTCTAGAAAGGCTGCCCGAATGGCCAACAATTCCTTATCAGTAATGGAGTAGTTCTGCTCACAACTGGTCAATTTTCTAGAGAAAAACGCCACTGGATGCCATATTCCATCTTCCTCTTTCTGTGACAATATAGCTCCTATGGCCAAATTGCTAGCATCTGTCTCCACCTGAAAAGCTTTCTCAGTGTTTGGATTTCTTAACACGGGTGCTGTAGTAAAGGCTTTCTTTAATTCTCTAAAAGCACTTTCTGCCTCAGAATTCCAAACAAATCTTACTGTCTTCCGAAGTAATTGTGTGATAGGAGAAACTATCTTAGAGAAATTACTAATGAAACGCCGATAAAAATTGGCGAACCCTAAGAATGATTGGATATCTTTAATGCACTGCGGGGAAGGCCACTCTGTTACTGCCTGCACTTTCTTGGGATCCATAACCACTCCTGCTGGTGTCAAAATAAATCCTAAAAATTCAACCCGTTTTACATGGAATACACATTTCTCCCATTTTACACTCAGTTGGTATTCCTGCAGACGCTTCAACATGGCCTGTACGTGTCCAACATGTTGTTCTGGGGAATCTGAGTATATCAAAATGTCGTCAATGTAAACAATAACAAAAATGTCAATGAAATCTCGCAATACTTCTTGCATAAAAAACTGAAAGGCCGCCGGAGCGTTACACAAGCCAAATGGCATTACAAGGTACTCAAACAACCCAAACTTAGTTCTGAAGGCCGTCTTCCACTCATCACCCTCCTTAACTCTTATCAAGTGATAGGCACCTCTCAAATCAAACTTAGTGTAAATCTTTGCAGACCGTACTTGATCCAACAAGACAGAAATCAAAGGTAAAGGAAACCTATTCTTAATTGTAACCTTATTTAATCCACGATAATCAATGCATGTTCGTAACGTGCCTTCCTTTTTGGGAACGAAAAATAAGGGGGAAGAAACAGGGGAAGTTGAATGTCGGATAAACCCTTTAGCCAACATCTCATCAAGATATTCTCTGAGATGTTTGTTTTCAGTTTCAGTGAGGGCATATATCCGACTGCAAGGCAACTTGGCCCCCTCCTCTAAGTCGATTACACAATCATATGATCGATGCGGTGGTAGTTGTTCCGCTCCTTTTTTGTCAAAAACTTTAGCGAATTCCATATACTGGGCAGGGATCTCTGTTTCCACCACTCCCACTACTGGCATATCCAGTTTCCTTTCCACCAACAATGCTGCCGGTCCCGATTCTGATAACATATGTTCCTTACACTCCTGTTCCTCGAACCACAACCTCTGCTTTGCCCAGTCAATTCTTGGATTATGTTCCTTCAACCAAGGCATTCCCAGGATCACACCAAACTGACGTGCTGCTATCAAATCAAATGTGATTTCCTCTCTATGACCTGCCGCACATATCATTTCCAATTTCTCAGTCTGCTTCCGAATAGGTCCAGATATCAATGGGGAACCATCCACTGACTGCACACCTTCCACCCTCTCCTTGTCTTGCACAGGTAATCCTAACTGTTCAGCCAAAGTAATGTCTACAAAATTTCCCGTAGCCCCCGAATCCACCATTGCCCATACCTCTTTTTTGGACAACGCAAAACATAATGTCATCAGGATATAAAAATGAGAGGTTTTACTTCCAACCGTGTTTGCTACCCATCTGGGGAACCTTACTTCACTCGGGCCAGACACCTGTGTTCCCCCTAAGGCCGGCCCATCTCTTTTACCGTTTCCTTCTTGCTCTTGTCTACCCCGCCCCCTTTCTGAGGAGTATTAGGGCAATTGCGGATAAAATGCCCTGCTTGTCCACAATAAAGACATAGATTGTTACTTTTACTCTGCTCTTTTTCCGCGGTTGATAAAGGTCCTCTGATACTACCAATCTGCATGGGTTCCGCCTCACTCAACCTTCCTCCTCTACTTCTATCTAGTCTCGCAAATGAAACAGCCTCCGGTCTTTTTCTTTCACCTCTTCTCTCGGTCAATCTGCGATCGAGTCTCAATGCCAAATCTATCATAGCTGTACATGATCTAGGTTGCGGCTCCACTTGAGCAATGGCATCCTTTAGTTCATCCTTCAATCCTTGATAAAATAATACTGTTTGTTTAGCCTCTGGCCATTCTGTTTCAATCACCAATCTATTAAATTGGGTCACGTACGTTACCAAATCTTTAGTACCCTGCTTCAACCCTAATAATTCTTTATCTTGGGCCAAAGACACTTCCCGCCGATCAAACAACCTTCCAAATTCTGCCAAAAACCCTTCCCAACTATACAACAAAGGATCATCCTTTTGAACCAAGGGCATTGCCCAGGCCGCCGCATCCCCTGTCAAGTATGATATTACAAATGCTGTTCTAGCCTGAATGGTCTCAAACGCCATGGGTTTGCACAGAAAATGCAATCTACATTGTGTAAGAAACATCATATACTTTCGAGGATCCCCAGAAAACCGTCAGGTGCCGCTAACGGTACGTTACTAGGAGATTGAACTATAACGGTAGAATTTTGACTAGTAGATGGTTCTCTAACATTAGACCCACTAGCCCCCTCCAAGGGGGTTCGCTGAGCCATCAAACCTTGTACTTGTACTTTTAAATTGTCTGACTCTTGGCGTGCCTGTGCTAATTCTAACTGAATATCTTGAAGAGCCTTTAGCACATCGGCTAAAGGCGGAGGAGTCGTATCCATTTGGCTTGGGTGGTTTTAGTATCCCAGTATGGGGGTGGCTTATTATGTCAATGTGCACACAATAATGGAGGAGAGGAATCGACACTCTCCCACGAACCACAGAAGCTGAATGAATTCGACCCTCCACCCGTGGTTGGCACAGGCGCCTGATTATAGACACAGGACACCACGTGGCAGCCAATGGGGGGAAGAGGAGTTAGGAAGAGGTTGTGGATAGGGTAGGGATGTAGGAACACCGGATAGAGGGTTAGGGAATTCCTAAGGTGGATAGGAAAGGGGAAGCACAGGGAAAAAACCTCCTTATCTAGTTCTTTTCCTAAACTAAACGCATAGGTTATGCGCTATGAATCTTTCCTCCAGCCTACCTCCAAAATCGTATAAACACACCTTAATACGTGTGAACATGTAACAAGATAAGCATATAGCAAGCATAGATGAACACCAACAATGGAATGAGATTCCATACATGAAATACATGACACATGGCCCGTTGGGCAAGCTGAAGCAACACTGAACACATATGGCCATAATGTACACGTGCCAAGACAGGGACACAGAACACTGGTGTGCCTAATCAGCCTTAAACCCTGAATGTCCTGTACTGTATGTTGCTGATTTAACAATCCAAAACATGGTCCACACTCTGTTGTGTGCCTTTGAACACACGGGTATTAATCATCGACACACACTTTGCTATAAAACTCGTAATGTGCCCAGGACTTATCTGAGTTCCGAGCAGCCCCACGGGACCACTCGGAGTCTGAAGAAAATGCTGTAACCAATGTCAGCCAGCCCGCCCGCATTCCTCCTGCTTCCAGTATTTACCAGAGTAATGTACCCATTACTTATCTGAGCTCTGAGCGGCCCCACGGGACCACTCAGAGTCTGAAGAAAACGCTGTAGCCAGTTCGCCCGCTTCGTATTGCTCCCAAGTTTTACGGGCTGTAAGGAAAGCTTCGCTCGCGTCTCGCTCCGACCGCACCCATCCAGGAACACAAAATAAGCCACACCTGCGGCTGCGAGCGTGTTGGCTTTATGCTGCCCTTCATTACTTGCAGCTGGCAACGCGCGGCAACTTGCGGTGAACTACAGGTCCTCCCCGGAATGCTGGGAAATGTAGTTCTCATGCTTCAATAAGCAAACTTAGTTACTCCCCGGCGGCACCAGCCCTTATTCCTGACAGGCACTTCCACTGGGGTCCCAGCTACAGCAAATCCCTCCCACAGGGAGTGGCACTTCCACTGGGGTCCCAGCCACGCAAATCCCCCCCACAGGTAGTGGCACTTCCACTGAGGCCCAAGCAGCAGCAAGTCCCTCCCACAGGGAGTGGCTCTTCCACTGGGGTGCCAGCTACAGCAAATCCCTCCCACTGGGAGTGGCACTTCCACTGGGGACCCAGCAGCAGCAAATCCCTCCCACAGGCAGTGGCACTTCCACTGGGGTGCCAGCTACAGCAAATCCCTCCCACAGGGAGTGGCACTTCCACTGGGGTCCCAGCTACGCAAATCCCCCCACAGGTAGTGGCACTTCCACTGGGGCCCCAGCAGCAGCAAGTCCCTCCCACAGGGAGTGGCACTTCCACTGGGGTGCCAGCTACAGCAAATCCCTCCCACAGGGAGTGGCACTTCCACTGGGATCCCAGCTACAGCAAATCCCTCCCACAGGGAGTGGCACTTCCACTGAGGTCCCAGCTACGCAAATCCCCCCACAGGTAGTGGCACTTCCACTGGGGCCCCAGCAGCAGCAAATCCTTCCCACAGGGAGTGGCACTTCCACTGGGGTGCCAGCTACAGCAAATCCCCACCACAGGGAGTGGCACTTCCACTGGGATCCCAGCTACAGCAAATCCCTCCCACGGGGAGTGGCACTTCGACTGGGCTCCCAGCTACAGCAAATCCCTCCCACGGGGAGTGGCACTTCCACTGGGGTCCCAGCTACAGCAAATCCCTCCCACAGGGAGTGGCACTTCCACTGGGGTCCCAGCAGCAGCAAATTCCTCCCACAGGGAGTGGCACCTCCACTGGGGTGCCAGCTACAGCAAATCCCTCCCAAAGGGAGTGGCACTTCCACTGGGGTCCCAGCTACAGCAAATCCCTCCCACAGGGAGTGGCACTTCCACTTGGGGGCCAGCTACAGCAAATCCCCACCACAGGGAGGGGCACTTCCACTGGGGTCCCAGCTACAGCAAATCCCCCCACAGGGAGTGGTACTTCCACTGGGGTCCCAGCTACAGCAAATCCCTCCCACAGGGAGTGGCACTTCCACTGGGGTCCCAGGTACAGCAAATCCCTCCCACAGGGAGTGGTACTTCCACTGGGGTGCCAGCTACAGCAAATCCCTCCCACAGGGAGTGGCACTTCCACTGGGGTCCCAGAAGCAGCAAATCCCCCCACAGGGAGTGGCACTTCCACTGGGGTGCCAGCTACAGCAAATCCCCACCACAGGGAGTGGCACTTCCACTGGGGTCCCAGCTACAGCAAATCCCCCCACAGGGAGTGGCACTTCCACTGGGGTCCCAGCTACAGCAAATCCCTCCCACAGGGAGTGGCACTTCCACTGGGGTGCCAGGTACAGCAAATCCCCACCAGAGGGAGTGGCACTTCCACTGGGGTCCCAGCTACAGCAAATCCCCCCACAGGGAGTGGCACTTCCACTGGGGTCCCAGCTACAGCAAATCCCTCCCACAGGGAGTGGCACTTCCACTGGGTCCCAGCAGGAGCAAATCCCTCCCACATGGAGTGGCAATTCCACTGGGACCCCAGCTACAGCAAATCCCTCCCACAGGGAGTGGCACTTCCACTGGGGTGCCAGCTACGGCAAATCCCTCCCATAGGGAGTGGCACTTCCACTGGGGTGCCAGCTACAGCAAATACCCACCACAGGGAGTGGCACTTACTTTGGGGTCCCAGCTACAGCAAATCCCTCCCACAGGAAGTGGCACTTCCACTGGGGTCCCATCAGCAGCAAATCCCCCCCACAGGGAGTGGCACTTCCACTGGGGTGCCAGCTACAGCGAATCCCTCCCACAGGGAGTGGCACTTCCACTGGGGTCCCAGCTACAGCAATTCCCTCCCACAGGGAGTGGCACTTCCACTGGGGTGCCAGCTACAGCAAATCCCCCCCCACAGGGAGTGGCACTTCCACTGGGATCCCAGCTACAGCAAATCCCCACCACAGGGAGTGGCACTTCCACTGGGGTCCCAGCTACAGCAAATCCCTCCCACAGGAAGTGGCACTTCCACTGGGGTCCCATCAGCAGTAAATCCCCCCCCCCACAAGGAGTGGCACTTCCACTGGGGTCCCAGCAGCAGCAAATCCCTCCCACAGGGAGTGGCACTTCCACTGGGGTCCCAGCAGCAGCAAATCCCTCCCACAGGGAGTGGCACTTCCACTGGGGTCCCAGCTACAGCAAATCCCTCCCACGGGGACTGGCACTTCCACTGGGTCCCAGCAGCAGAAAATCCCTCCCACGGGGAGTGGCACTTCCACTGGGGTGCCAGCTACAGCAAATCCCCACCAAGGGAGTGGCACTTCCACTGGGGTCCCAGCTACAGCAAATCCCCCCACAGGGAGTGGCACTTCCACTGGGGTGCCAGCTACAGCAAATCCCTCCCACAGGAAGTGGCACTTCCACTGGGCTCCCATCAGCAGCAAATCCCCCCCCCACAGGGAGTGGCACTTCCACTGGGATCCCAGCTACAGCAAATCTCTCCCACAGGGAGTGGCACTTCCAATGGGATCCCAGCTACAGCAAATCCCCACCACAGGGAGTGGCACTTCCACTGGGGTCCCAGCTACAGCAAATCCCTCGCACAGGGAGTGGCACTTCCACTGGGATCCCAGCTACAGCAAATCCCCACCACAGGGAGTGGCACTTCCACTGGGGTCCGAGCTACAACAAATCCCTCCCACAGGAAGTGGCACTTCCACTGGGGTCCCATCAGCAGCAAATCCCCCCCCACAAGGAGTGGCACTTCCACTGGGGTCCCGGCAGCAGCAAATCCCTCCCACAGGGAGTGGCACTTCCATTGGGGTCCCGGAAGCAGAAAATCCCTCCCACAGGGAGTGGCACTTCCACTGGGGTCCCAGCAGCAGCAAATCCCCCCCACAGGGAGTGGCACTTCCACTGAGGTCCCGGCAACAGCAAATCCCTCCCACAGGGAGTGGCACTTCCACTGGGGTCCCAGCAGCAGCAAATCCCTCCCACAGGGAGTGGCACTTCCACTAGGGTCCCAGCAGCAGCAACCCCCCCCCCCCCCACACAGGGAGTGGCACTTCCTCTGGGGTCCCAGCTACATCAAATCCCCCCCACAGGGAGTGGCACTTCCACTAAGGTCCCAGCTACAGAAAATCCCCACCACAGGGAGTGGCACTTCCACTGGGCTCCCAGCAGCAGCAAATCCCTCTCACAGGGAGTTGCACTTCCACTGGGCTCCCAGCAGCAGCAAATCTCCCCCACAGGTGTGGCACTTCCACTGGGGTCCCGGTAGCAGCAAATCGCTCCCACAGGGAGTGGCACTTCCACTGGGGTCCCAGCAGCAGAAAATCCCCCCCACAGAGAGTGGCACTTCCACTGGGGTCCCAGCTACAGCAAATCCCTCCCACAGGGAGTGACACTTCCACTGGGGTCCCAGCTACAGCAAATCCCTCCCACAGGGAGTGGCACTTCGACTGGGCTCCCAGCTACAGCAAATCGCTCCCACGTGGAGTGGCACTTCCACTGGGGTCCCAGCTACAGCAACCCACCCTCCCACCCCCACAGTGAGTGGCACTTCCACTGTACCCTCCTCTTCATTTGGAGACTTTTCGGGGTCGGTAGGCTACATTTATACACTTTCCCGTTGAGATGGAATGGGATTCACTGGGCATTAACATATAGGACAGCCCTCCTCTGCACCTCTCTTTTACTCCTTATTCCAAAGTCGTAGGACCTGTTAATCGTGAAATGGCCCCCTGGGAAAATGTCAGTAGGTAGGTTTTCTTCCTTTCCGCTGCACCCCTAAAAGCCTTCGCTGACATATTCTAGTACAGGTATTAATTACTATTCTAACTCCAGTCCTAGAATATTTGGGGAAAGTGCTTGATTTCTGTGGGAGTGCACATTTGAAGAAATGTCGCCCACCTGGCGACCTTTTCCCAGGTGACTTTATCACTGGATACCCTTTAATCGATGCAGACATTCATCTCCTGTAACTAGCAGAGTGAATGTATGTTGTGTTCCCATTCAAAGTCAAAGTTCCCCTGTCTACAGGACATTTACATTGTCCTTTTTAGCATTAATGTTCCCTGTGCAGCATCTATGCTCCCTGTGCAGCATCTATGCTCCCTGTGCAGCATTAATGCTCCCTGTGCAGCATCTATGCTCCCCGTGCAGCATTAATGCTCCCCGTGCAGCATTAATGTTCCCCGTGTAGCATTAATGTTCCCCGTGTAGCATTAATGTTCCCCGTGCAGCATTAATGTTCCCTGTGCAGCATTAATGCTCCCGGTGCAGCATCTATGCTCCCTGTGCAGCATCAATGCTCCCTGTGCAGCATTAATGCTCCCTGTGCAGCATTAATGCTCCCTGTGCAGCATCTATGCTCCCTGTGCAGCATTAATGCTTCCTGTGCAGCATCTATGCTCCCTGTGCAGCATCTATGCCCCCCCCTGTGCAGCATCTATGCTCCCTGTGCAGCATTAATGCTCCCTGTGCAGCATGAATGCTCCCTGTGCAGCATCTATGCTCCCTGTGCAGCATGAATGCTCCCTGTGCAGCATCTATGCTCCCTGTGCAGCATTAATGCTCCCTGTGCAGCATGAATGCTCCCTGTGCAGCATCTATGCTTCCTGTGCAGCATTAATGCTCCCCATGCATCATTAATGCTCCCTGTGCATCATTATTGCTCCCCCCTGTGCAGCATCTATGCTCCCTGTGCCGCATTAATGTTCCCTGTGCAGCATTAATGTTCCATGTGCAGCATCTATGCTCCATGTGCAGCATAAATGCTCCCTGTGCAGCATCTATGCTCCCCCTGTGCAGCATCAATGCTCCCTGTGCAGCATCTATGCTCCCCCTGTGCAGCATCAATGCTCCCTGCGCAGCATCTATGCTCCCTGTGCAGCATTAATGCTCCCTGTGCAGCATCTACTGGGATGTGATCCAAGCCCCTGATTCACAGCGCAGCCACTGAGAAATTATCTTCCCAGTCATGAACGATAACTTTGGCAATGAGTTCTGCTTCTCTACCGCCTCTGCATTTAAAATAGGCACCAATTTGCTCATTAAATGGCCTCTAATGATGTAGATTTAATTCCACTTTTGTGCAAATGTCTTAATACCGAAGTCTCTTGCCTGCGTATATGATGTCAATGATCTTGGCTATTTCACACAGTGCCGTAGGCTCTTCTAGCCGCTATGCTTTTCTCTAGCATAGCGGCTAAAGGGTCTGCTTTTCGTGATCAGCTAACGCCCAAGAGACTTTTCCTGACTCTCAGCGTCTCAGCAGAGCATCTCCTTCTCGCAGCATCGTCCTCTGCTGTGAGCTGTGTGGCTCTGCCACACCTGTTCTGGACATCGAGCCTTACAGAGAGTCAAACTGTTCTCTCGTCAACAGCAGCAGCCTTTGACACCTGCCTTTATATTTCCTGGGCATGGAGGTTTCAACCAACCACTAGAATGCTTGTTGGGCTTGAAGCTTCTTCCACTCTGCACTGCTCTTCTCCTCTTCCTCGTCCCACTATTCTGGTGATTCTGGTAAAGGAGTCCATTGTTGATGGTTGCTGAAAAGAGTTTGTATAATCATTTTCAATAGGTCTGGATGGTAAAGCAGTTCTGGGAGGTGAATACATTGAACTGGTGAAGGCATTCTTGTTATTTCCATATGGTAGACCAAAGGTGGAAGTTTGGTCTATATGCTTTTGGGAAGAGTTCTTTCTATTCTACCAAGGGAATGGGCAGAGGTTTGACAATAGGCCATGAGGGTACTGGGTAGGAGAGGATTATCTTCAAGGGCAAATGGGGAAAATTTGGGGAAAACCATGTCTCCAATGAAGCCATGACATCACCCCGGAGGCTGTCTCTTCCCATGTAATCCTCCCTCTCTTACCCGTCCCCAGGGTCAGGATCAGGTAGTGACTGCCGTTCCATGCCCACCTGGAAGGTGGAAGGAGGTCACCGCCGCAAGAACAGTGAGGAATCCATGTTGTTTGGGTGTGCACGTGAATGAGAGAGTCTTTGTGCTGTGTGGGTGTGCAGGTGAATGAGAGAGTCCGTGCTGCGTGGGTGTGCAGGTGAATGAGAGAGTCTTTGTGCTGTGTGGGTGTGCAGGTGAATGAGAGAGTGTGCTGTGTGGGTGTTCAGGTGAATGAGAGAGTCTGTGTGCTGTGTGGGTGTGGGTGTGCAGGTGAATGAGAGAGTCCGTGCTGCGTGGGTGTGCAGGTGAATGTGAGAGTCTTTGTGCTGTGTGGGTGTTCAGGTGAATGAGAGTCTGTGCTGTGTGGGTGTGCAGGTGAATGAGAGAGTGTGCTGTGTGGGTGGAAGTTTGGTCTATATGCTTTTGGGAAGAGTTCTTTCTATTCTACCAAGGGAATGGGCAGAGGTTTGACAATAGGCCATGAGGGTACTGGGTAGGAGAGGATTATCTTCAAGGGCAAATGGGGAAAATTTGGGGAAAACCATGTCTCCAATGAAGCCATGACATCACCCCGGAGGCTGTCTCTTCCCATGTAATCCTCCCTCTCTTACCCGTCCCCAGGGTCAGGATCAGGTAGTGACTGCCGTTCCATGCCCACCTGGAAGGTGGAAGGAGGTCACCGCCGCAAGAACAGTGAGGAATCCATGTTGTTTGGGTGTGCACGTGAATGAGAGAGTCTTTGTGCTGTGTGGGTGTGCAGGTGAATGAGAGAGTCCGTGCTGCGTGGGTGTGCAGGTGAATGAGAGAGTCTTTGTGCTGTGTGGGTGTGCAGGTGAATGAGAGAGTGTGCTGTGTGGGTGTTCAGGTGAATGAGAGAGTCTGTGTGCTGTGTGGGTGTGGGTGTGCAGGTGAATGAGAGAGTCCGTGCTGCGTGGGTGTGCAGGTGAATGTGAGAGTCTTTGTGCTGTGTGGGTGTTCAGGTGAATGAGAGTCTGTGCTGTGTGGGTGTGCAGGTGAATGAGAGAGTGTGCTGTGTGGGTGTTCAGGTGAATGAGAGTCTGTGCTGTGTGGGTGTGCAGGTGAATGAGAGAGTCTGTGTGCTGTGTGGGTGTGCAGGTGAATGAGAGTGTCTGTGTGCTGTGTGGGTGTGCAGGTGAATGAGAGAGTCTGTGTGCTGTGTGGGTGTGCAGGTGAATGAGAGAGTCTGTGTGCTGTGTGGGTGTTCAGGTGAATGAGAGAGTGTGCTGTGTGGGTGTGCATGTGAATGAGAGAGTCTGTGTGCTGTGTGGGTGTGCAGGTGAATGAGAGAGTCTTTGTGCTGTGTGGGTGTGCAGGTGAATGAGAGAGTGTGCTGTGTGGGTGTTCAGGTGAATGAGAGAGTCTGTGTGCTGTGTGGGTGTGGGTGTGCAGGTGAATGAGAGAGTCCGTGCTGCGTGGGTGTGCAGGTGAATGTGAGAGTCTT
Organism: Ambystoma mexicanum; assembly: GCF_040938575.1. Lineage (NCBI taxonomy): Eukaryota > Metazoa > Chordata > Amphibia > Caudata > Ambystomatidae > Ambystoma > Ambystoma mexicanum. The sequence goes on from NC_090931.1 coordinate 1,547,446,007, forward strand.
TGTGCTGTGTGGGTGTTCAGGTGAATGAGAGTCTGTGCTGTGTGGGTGTGCAGGTGAATGAGAGAGTGTGCTGTGTGGGTGTTCAGGTGAATGAGAGTCTGTGATGTGTGGGTGTGCAGGTGAATGAGAGAGTCTGTGTGCTGTGTGGGTGTGCAGGTGAATGAGAGTGTCTGTGTGCTGTGTGGGTGTGCAGGTGAATGAGAGAGTCTGTGTGCTGTGTGGGTGTGCAGGTGAATGAGAGAGTCTGTGTGCTGTGTGGGTGTTCAGGTGAATGAGAGAGTGTGCTGTGTGGGTGTGCATGTGAATGAGAGAGTCTGTGTGCTCTGTGGGTGTGCATGTGAATGAGAGAGTCTGTGTGCTCTGTGGTTGTGCATGTGAATGAGAGAGTCAGTGTGGGTGTGCAGGTGAACGAGAGAGTCTGTGTGCTGTGTGGGTGTGCATGTGAATGAGAGAGTCTTTGTGCTGTGTGGGTGTGCAGTTGAATAAGGTGAATGAGAGTCGGTGTGCTGTGTGGGTGTGCAGGTGAATGAGCGAGGCTGTGTGGGTGAGCAGGTGAATGAGAGAGTCTGTGTGCTGTGTGGGTGTGCAGGTGAATAAGACAGTCTGTGTGCTGTGTGGGTGTGCAGGTGAATGCGAGAGTCTGTGTGCTGTGTGGGTGTGCAGGTGAATGAGAGAGTCTGTGTGCTGTGTGGGTGTGGAGGTGAATTAGAGAGTCTGTGTGCTGTGTGGGTGTGCACGTGAACGAGAGAGTCTGTGTGCTGTGTGGGTGTGCAGGTGAATGAGAGAGTCTGTGCTGTGTGGGTGTGCAGGTATGAGAGAGTCTGTGCTGTGTGGGTGTGCAGGCGAATGAGAGAGTCTGTGTGCTGTGTGGGTGTGCAGGTGAACGAGAGAGTCTGTGTGCTGTGTGGGTGTTCAGGTGAATGAGAGAGTGTGCTGTATGGGTGTGCATGTGAATGAGAGAGTCTGTGTGCAGGTGAATGAGAGAGGCTGTGTGGGTGTGCAGGTAAATGAGAGAGTATGTGCTGTGTGGGTGTGGGTGTGCAGGTATGAGAGAGTCTGTGTGCTGTGTGGGTGTGCAGGTGAATGAGAGAGTCTGCGTGCTGTGTGGGTGTGCAAGAGAGTCTGTGTGCTGTGTGGGCGTGCAGGTGGATGAGAGAGTCTGTGTGCTGTGTGGGTGTGCAGGTGAATGGGAGAGTCAGTGTGCTGTGTGGGTGTGCAGGTGAATGAGAGAGTCTGTGTGCTGTGTGGGTGTGCAGGTGAATGAGAGAGCCTGTGTGCTGTGTGGGTGTTCAGGTGAATGAGAGAGTGTGCTGTGTGGGTGTGCACGTGAATGAGAGAGTCTGTGTGCTCTGTGGGTGTGCATGTGAATGAGAGAGTCTGTGTGGGTGTGCAGGTGAACGGGAGAGTCTGTGCTGTGTGGGTGTGGGTGTGCAGGTATGAGAGAGTCTGTGTGCTGTGTGGGTGTGCAGGTGAATGAGAGAGTCTGTGTGGGTGTGCAGGTGAACGAGAGAGTCTATGTGCTGTTTGGGTGTTCAGGTGAATGAGAGAGTGTGTTGTATGGGTGTGCATGTGAATGAGAGAGTCTGTGTGCAGGTGAATGAGAGAGGCTGTGTGGGTGTGCAGGTAAATGAGAGAGTATGTGCTGTGTGGGTGTGGGTGTGCAGGTATGAAAGAGTCTGTGTGCTGTGTGGGTGTGCAGGTGAATGAGAGAATCTGTGTGGGTGTGCAAGAGAGTCTGTGTGCTGTGTGGGTGTGCAGGTGAATGACAGAGTCTGTGTGCTGTGTGGGTGTGCAGGTGAATGGGAGAGTCAGTGTGCTGTGTGGGTGTGCAGGTGAATGAGAGAGTCTGTGTGCTGTGTGGGTGTGCAGGTGAACGAGAGGGCCTGTGTGCTGTGTGGGTGTTCAGGTGAATGAGAGAGTGTGCTGTGTGAGTGTGCACATGAATGAGAGAGTCTGTGTGCTCTGTGGGTGTGCATGTGAATGAGAGAGTCTGTGTGGGTGTGCAGGTGAACGAGAGAGTCTGTGCTGTGTGGGTGTGGGCGTGCAGGTATGAGAGAGTCTGTGTGCTGTGTGGGTGTGCAGGTGAATGAGAGAGTCTGTGTGCTGTGTGGGTGTGCGAGAGAGTCTGTGTGGGTGTGCAGGTGAACGAGAGAGTCTGTGTGCTGTGTGGGTGTGCAGGTGAATGAGAGAGTCTGTGTGCTGTGTGGGTGTGCAGGTGAATGAGAGAGTCTGTGTGCTGTTTGGGTGTGCAGGTGAATGAGGGAGTCTGTGTGCTGTGTGGGTGTGCAGGTGAATGAGAGAGCCTGTGTGCTGTGTGGGTGTGCAGGTGAATGAGAGGGCCTGTGTGCTGTGTGGGTGTTCAGGTGAATGAGAGAGTGTGCTGTGTGGGTGTGCACGTGAATGAGAGAGTCTGTGTGCTCTGTGGGTGTGCATGTGAATGAGAGAGTCTGTGTGGGTGTGCAGTGCTGTGTGGGTGTGCAGGTGAATGAGAGAGGCTATGTGGGTGTGCAGGTGAATGAGAGAGGCTGTGTGCTGTGTGGGTGTGCAGGTGAATGAGTGAGTCTCTGTGCTGTGTGGTTGTGCACGTGAATGAGAGAGTGTTTGTGCTGTGTGGGTGTGCAGGTGAATGAGAGAGTGTGCTGTGTGGGTGTGAATGAGAGAGTCTTTGTGCTGTGTGGGTGTGCAGGTGAATGAGAGAGTCTGTGTGCTGTGTGGGTGTGCAGGTGAATGAGAGAGTCTGTGCTGTGTGGGTGTGCAGGTGAATGAGAGAGCCGAGCCTGTGTGCTGTGTGGGTGTGCAGGTGAATGAGAGAGTCTGTGTGCTGTGTGGGTGTGCAGGTGAATGAGAGAGTCTGTGTGCTGTGTGGGTGTTCAGGTGAATGAGAGAGTCTGTGCTGTGTGGGTGTGCAGGTGAATGAGAGAGCCGAGCCTGTGTGCTGTGTGGGTGTGCAGGTGAATGAGAGAGCCTGTGTGCTGTGTGGTTGTGCATGTGAATGAGAGAGTCTGTGTGCTGTGTGGGTGTGCATGTGGATGAGAGAGTCTGTGTGCTGTGTGGGTGTGCACGTGAATGAGAGAGTCTGTGTGCTCTCTGGGTGTGCATGTGAATGAGAGAGTCTGTGTGGGTGTGCAGTGCTGTGTGGGTGTGCAGGTGAATGAGAGAGGCTGTGTGGGTGTGCAGGTGAATGAGTGAGTCTGTGTGCTGTGTGGTTGTGCACGTGAATGAGAGAGTGTTTGTGCTGTGTGGGTGTGCAGGTGAATGAGAGAGTGTGCTGTGTGGGTGTGCATGTGAATGGGAGAGTCTTTGTGCTGTGTGGGTGTGCAGGTGAATGAGAGAGTCTGTGTGCTGTGTGGGTGTGTAGGTGAATGAGAGAGCCGAGCCTGTGTGCTGTGTGGGTGTGCATGTGAATGAGAGAGTCTGTGTGCTGTGTGGGTGTGCAGGTGAATGAGAGAGTGTGCTGTGTGGGTGTGAATGAGAGAGTCTTTGTGCTGTGTGGGTGTGCATGTGAATGGGAGAGTCTTTGTGCTGTGTGGATGTGCAGGTGAATGAGAGAGTGAGTCTGTGTGCTGTGTGGGTGTGCAGGTGAATGAGAGAGTGAGTCTGTGTGCTGTGTGGGTGTGCAGGTGAATGAGAGAGTGCTGTGTGGGTGTGAATGAGAGAGTCTTTGTGCTGTGTGGGTGTGCAGGTGAATGAGAGAGTCTGTGTGCTGTGTGGGTGTGCAGGTGAATGAGAGAGTCTGTGTGCTGTGTGGGTGTGCAGGTGAATGAGAGAGTCTGGGCTGTGTGGGTGTGCAGGTGAATGAGAGAGCTGAGCCTGTGTGCTGTGTGGGTGTGCATGTGAATGAGAGAAGTCTGTGTGCTGTGTGGGTGTTTTTATTTTTTTTTATTTTTATTTTTTATTGGTTTGTTACAAACCTTTAAAAAATAGAGAAAGAGAAAGAAAAAACAAAAAAAGAAAATCTCAGAAAACATTAGAAAATTCATTCTTGAAGAAGAAAGATTTACAGAAGGAGGAGCTCCAATCGGAATATAAGGGCAAAGATAGACAGATAGACTGGAGGAAGGCAAGAGGGAGAGGCATAAGACTAAGTAAGGAGCGTTTGCAGTCCAAAACACTCTTAGATTGCCAATGTTCAAGCAGAGATTACGGCGACTTTGATGTCGTTTTCATGTTTTTCTAGCTTTTCGATCATCTTTTCAAGAAGGAAAGTCAGTTCGATTGTTAGGCTGCGTTCCACGTCTTGATGCATCATATCCCACCAATCCTCAGCAGACAGGGTTGGTCTTGCCACAATATATTTTCTCAAATGAATAGATCGTTCCTGTCGCAATTGTGTGCAATACAAAATAAGATGTTTCAGTGTTTCATTTTCCTCCCCGCATAAGCGACAGGTCAATATTGGAGCTCCATCTTTTTGTTGAATTGCCAACATTTCTCTTGTTGGGAATTGGTTCAAGCGAAATTTCATATAAAGGAGTCTACGGGCAGTATCTGGGAACTTAAGCAAGTAGGATTGAGGATCATTTAATTTTCTTGCTTCGGCTGGACATATTTTCATGATTCTATGAGTTCCTCTTATGTCCCCTGTGTCAATCCAATCTTGCTGCCATAATAGTGATTTTACTTTGACAGGATTCATATGGAGTAACTCTCTATTAGTGCATAGATCACTGAGGATGGTGTCACAGCGTGTTATCCATTGGGACAGAATACAGTTTTTCGGTCCTGTGTCTGTACTGGTTAGAATCTGGAATTGAGGAGCAGTTGAATCAGAGGTTATTTTTCTAAATTCATTTAGAGTGGTCCACGTTACAATTGCATTGATTGACAAGAAACGTAGCTCGTATCTTATGCAAGCTGTTGGTACACCCATTGGAAGGCGCAAAACTTTGGACCAAAAGTGATGTTCAAGCGATGACCATAGTGTGTCTGGACATCCCAGAGCACTATTGGCTCCATGTGTAATTGCCGGAATGAATTTCATTTTATAGAAGTCCATCACAGGTTTTAATGAATGTTTACCAAACTTCATATTAAGTATACAGGCCTGTGCTGTTAGTTGTTTACATTTATCCTTTGTTTTCGCGACCCAAGGAGACTCGTTGATACTTGAGCTAATACACATGCCAAGATACATGGTCTGGTCAACGCATTGTAAGGCCTCCTTCCCAATTCTCCATTTACATTTTTTCAGGCCCTCTCTCTTTTTGTTTTTTTGAAGATCTTGCAGAGTTAGGATTACAGATTTTTTAGAGTTCACAACTAATCCGTTTTGCGTGACATATTGATCAAGAATCTGCAATTTCCGTTGCAGTCCTATTGGTGTTAAATCCAATAGGACTAGGTCGTCCGCATACAGGAGCCAATTTACTTCGTTTCCGTTTATTTTTGGAGCAAAGGCATTGATATTTTCAAAGGCAGCCCCCAGGTCTGAGATGAACAGATTGAATATTATGGCAGCAAGTGGGCAGCCCTGTTTAACTCCTCTATAAGTATTTATTGGCTCGGAGAGGAGTCCTTGTTGATTCAGTCTCACCCTTATCACTGTGTCGGTGTGAAGTGCTTTAATAGCCAATAATAGACTGAGAGGACAGTTCCAGGTCGCCATTTTCTTCCATAATAATTCCCGGTCAATGCTGTCAAATGCCTGGGATAAGTCCACAAATGCAAGATAGATTTATTTGTTTGCTCTTATGGCATCCATTTTCAAAATGTTCAACAGTAGCAGATTTAGGCCGCAGCCAACACCTCGGACAAAACCAGTTTGACGGAGGTCTAGATGTTTTGTAGATTCAATCCATTTCATTAGTTGATTTTGTAGTTGGGTAGCAAAGATTTTTCCTAGGACATCTAGTAATGCTATGGGCCTATAGTTTTTCGGATCTGCTGTGTTTCCATTCTTGAAGATGGGAATTATAATTGCTGATTTCCAGCTAGATGGTATAGTGGCTTCTTCCGTGATCTGTGTGAACAGTAGCATGAGGAACTCAGACCAATCCTCTGGGTTTTGTTTTATTAGATGGTTGGTAAGTCCATCGGGACCCGGTGCTCTTGAGGAGGAAGCTTGTAGGATGCTCTGTGCTATGCTCTCCTTGTCGAACCTTAAATCCCACTTGGTGAGCTTCGGAAGTTTAGGTTCAATTGTTGAGCTGTTTTTTCTATAAACCGAATCGAAATGAGTAACCCATTCCGCTTGTGGGACCATATTTGTCTGAATTGCGCTTTGTTGACAGTTCATGTTGTTGATCAGATTCCAAAAGTCGGCTGAATTCTTGTTGCTAAGCACCGCTAACATGGCTTCGCTATCCTGTTGGTATTGGATAGTTTTGTGCGAAACTAGCCCGTTTTTGTGTTTCTGCATTGAGGCTTTTTTTGCAAGCTGTCGCTGATCAATATCAAGTTGTGCGTGATGTCTTAGCTCTTTTCTTAATTGCCTCTTTCTTACTGCAATTTCGAGATTATAGCAGTGTTTAGGAGCAAAGTCCGGTCTTTTTGAACCATTATGAATGGTCATAAACTGTTCTAATACAACAGTGTATTCAGGGCTAGCGTCTGTTGAGTTTGTTATGAGGTTATAGTATAAGTCTGTAATCCGCTTCACCTCAGATGGCTTTATTTTCAGGCGAATTCTGTTAGATTCTACTTCAACCTGATTCCTCCAGCTGTTTGGTTTCACTACGATCGGAGAAAGCAGAGTGAGTGTTAACTTACTGTGGTCACTGTTTGGATCTTCTAGTATCGTTAGTTCCACAGCTCGTTGGCTCAGATTGTCAGAAATAAAGAAATAGTCTATAGTGGAGGATGCCTTTCCACTTTTCCATGTTGTTTGTGCTGGAATGTCTCCACTAGTGTTCCCATTTGCCATTGTTATGTTTCTTTCTTGTAGGGCCGAGCACCATTTTACTGCCAACTTTTGCGTTGTGGTTGATGCTGCAGAATCTTGCACGTTCCTCAAGAATGATAGGTTGAAATCACCACAGCAAATTACGTTGGGTACTTGTTGCTCGCTATTAATCGCGTCAATTAGATCCAATACTGTATTCATAAATTTGTATGTACCAGCTTCTTTATGATGCCAGTATAAATTGATTATGTTAAGCTGGATTTTTTTCCCGGGATTCATTGAAGTAGCCTCTACAATTGTATGTTGGATATAAGGAGTGTAATTACAGGCACTTTTCACTGTCCAACCCGAGTTTTTTTTCACCATTGTTATTAAACCAGCAGATGGGCGACCTTTTTTTCTCGCTATGGCTGGGTTCATAACTATTTCATACTCATCTGATAATGGGCACAGAGTCAGCCACGTTTCCTGCAGACAAATCACTGTTTGATTCAATGGATTTTTTTTTTGATTCATTAAATAAATGCTTGAATCCTCGGGTGTTCCATGAGAGGACATTCACATGGGGACTACAGTGTCCCTGGTGGCATTAGCTAGATTGCCCTCCCAGAACGCCAGCTAACCAATTCAAATTTTTTGTCGTGTTATTATCATCCAAAATTTGTGATTCGATGTTTTGCTTGCTTACAACTGCAGAATTTGTTCCAAAGATTGTAATTTTGATGTTTTCTCCCAAGTTACAAATTTTTTCTTCATGTGGGAGGCTGTTTAATTCCTTGTTGATTTCTGGATTATTGTTCGGTGTCTTAATGACAGCTTTAGTGGGAGGATTTAGATTAGCTTTGTTTCCAAAGGTAACCTTGTAGGTTGAGGGCGAATTGTTATCTAATGCTACCGTTGCCTTTGTGGAACAAGGGTCTGCAGTATTATTTTGGAAGACCTCATGGATGTCAAAGCCTAAAGATAGCAGGAACGAGACTGCATTTAGGAGGGAATCACAGACAAGTCTGGAATTTATATGCAGTACAACTTTGTCATGTTGATGAAGGCCACTGTTTGAATGTCATTGGACTCAATTGACCGGAGTCCAGGAACATGATGTAAAAGTCTAAGGACATTGTTTCAATTCAAAGTTAGGCCATCTTTAGTGTCCAATATTCTTTCCAGTATTAGCACATGCTTTGCAGTTTTTGCCAGTTTGTCTTTGTTTTCGAAAAGGTTTTGTTGCGAACTTCGTTGGTTTTTGTTAGCCACATTTAATGTTGTGGTTATTTTGGAATCCTGCAGGATAAGCTGAATTGTACTAGCCATATCTGTCATGTTAAGTTTTGGTTTATCAATTTCTTCAGTCTGCGTTTTGCTATGATCATTCCAGCAAGCTAAGCTGTTTTCAGTTCCAGATTTTAGGGCTTCTTTCCGAGCCCCCAGGCGTCTTCTTTTTTCTGCCATAGTTTCGAATTTGTTAGAGTTTTCAGTGGGGGCCAACGGGAACGCTTCTGTTGGAGGGAGTATTAGTTCGCAAACTCGCCCGTTGCTGGCTCGGGGTGCCCCATTCGAAGAGTTTGACTGGTCAATTTCGGCATTTGTCACATCTTCCTAGATTGATAAATTTAGGAGCTCTTGCTCAACAGTTTCGACACTTTCATCTATCACAATTGTCGGTTCAGAATCGTCCGGGCACTTTTGCAGGACCTCTATATTGGTCTTTTTAGATGATTCGTTTGCTTTTTCTGTATTAACAAATACATTGACTGATTTTACATTTCTTAGAAATTTCCTTGATCCCATGTTATTGCCTTTTCGTTTACATTTTTGATTCTTTGTTTTTTTTCCTGCAGTTTGCTTACATCGACAATATGTGCTTTCTGGAATATTTCATAGGTTTTATCTTTTGTGTCAGAACAGCGGCTTGCTTCATGTTCTGAAAGTCCAGTAATTCCTTCAGTATTAGCAGACGTAGATGGCACAGGGATACATACATCCAACAGGTTGTTTTCAGGTTGAGTAGATGGAGTACCTGAGGGGGATTTCATTGGGGTTTCTGATTGCTCGATATGGGATGATATGATGTTTACGTCTGGCAGACGAATAACGACATCAGCAACCCGAATAGTCGGTGGTAGCTTCTGTGACGAATCTGAGTGAGACACATCCGGGGGATTGGCTCCCTCGCTCTTAGATCTTTCATCACCCAGGGGAACCCTCTGGGGAATACTCACATTCAGCTGCGTTATTTGAGGCCTAGAGGTATTTGTCTCCTGTCGTCCATTCATTGTTGAGAATGGAACAATTGTCCTCAATGACTGTCCTGGATCATGTTTGCGAAGGACACAGCCTTCCCGCACAGTTGATAAGGTGTCTGCCATTAGTGGAGCCGACGCAGACTCCCAAGAAGCTGGTTGGGACTCGTCGTACATTCTCCTTGGTGGTTGGGCCTGTTTCAGCAGGCTTAACGCTTCCAATGTTATTTCAGACATTAGGCGTTTCTCATCAACGTTTGAGCGTTTCTGATCCGCAAGATCCTTGGTTATGGTTTCAAATCTTTGGATAAAATCCTGTATTTTGGTATTTCCTCCATTATGCGATAATTCTGCTGTTGCAAGTTTAGAGTTTGTCAATGCTGCAAGTGTAGTTAGATCTTTGACATTTGTATTCAATTGCTCATACAGTTTGAGCATTGGAGCCATAGCTATGGTCAGTGAGGACAAAACAAACGGTCTAAGATCATTTAAGGCTTCTTTCACCATATTTTGCAGCTTGAGATCTTTCAATGTTTGGGAGGCGGATTTTCTGTAGTTGGATGATTTCCCTTTGGGAAGCTGATGTCTAATCATCGATTCGCACAAAGATGAAAAGTCAGACAGCTCCTCATTACATGAAGATATAGGCAGCCTTGTAATGGTTTTCGTGTAACCTCTAGGTGTCGCTGGAGAGGTTTGAGACAGAGAAATTCCCTTCCGTTGGTTTCTATTTTGGGTGCATGATATGGGGGGAGATGCACTGGAAGCCATTCGTCTTCTTTTTCTAAGACCCCTTGGCCTTTCGCTACTTGGTCGTTCGTTAAGCTCCAGCTCATTTGCCATGGAGCGGGTTTCAATGGTGGTCAGTCCACTATTCGGATCAATGTCATTTGATGTTGATTTGGCATTCAATGAGCTGTTCATTTTTTTCAGATCTAAGAGGAGTTTGTTCGCTATGGCCAAGGAATTGGTTTTTTCATCGTAATGAGTTTTCGAGACATTAAGGTTGATACAGTTAGAAGAGGGATAATTGCATTTAGCTTCTCTAACGCCTCGTTCCTCTGCTTCTGTCATAATTTCAGCCAAGTTACTTATCGGTACTTCGTTGACGTGAACTCTTTTCTCCACATTGGAGGAAGTTTTATTGGAAGACGAGGGGCTGGTAGCGTCTGACAGTGGTTGAGTGACACAAGACTTGGGGGACAATGAAGGACTCCCCGTATGGGAGGTCATGGTTATCAGGGAAGTGGTATCAGAAGTACATTCAAGCCATGAGCCAGTAGCTTCCGAGGTTAGCCGTTGCGATTTGCGGTTTATTGAACCCCGCATATCAACAGCCAGTACTACATCTCCCGGTAAGCATACAGGCCCTGCCAAGTCAACGGATTGTACGCATGGGAGTTGTGGGTGTGCATGTGAATGTGTATGAAGGCTTTAGTCAGGGAGCGGGCCAGTGATGTACATAATTGGGGGTTTACATTTGTTCAGCAGCCAGTAGTAGTAAAGTTCATGGTCCTCATCCTTTTTTCTACCCTAAGAGTAGCGGTCCTAAGCAGCAGTGAAGGGACACCGTTTGTAGTGCTGCTGGACACGTCTTCTGATATGAAAGGTTATTTATAACGCGCTTGATACCCAGAGGTGGACCAGGGATCGAACCCGTGGTGCTCCTGGTGTTCCGTGTCGTCTTGCTTCCAAGGCGAGCAAGCAGGTTGTCCCTGAGGCCTGAGCTATCCTCCTGCTCGTGTGCCTCCTGCTCTCATTACATTGTGACTGCTGAGTCAGGTTGCACTGGGCTACAGATCTGCAAACTAGTTCCATCTTCCAGGAGTGACGCCACATTTGTATCTAGTGAAGTGTAGAATGCTCGTTCAGAGCACCGTCTTCAGTGGGAGTTCGAGGCACATGATATGGGGGTCCTGTTTCTACCGCTCAGCATCTTTGGGGCGGCCCTGATTTTGTGAACTTGGAGAACGCGATGATACAATTCGTTACACTTCTGAGGTTGTTTATCACTGAGCGTAGACGGTGAACCGACCAAACCGATTTGTTACTTGATGTCTTATTTATTTAAAATATTTCTAAAATGAGCTCCAACTCCATAAAGTAGAAGGGAGCCGCACAAAATGCCCACAAGAACCTTGATAGCAGGTATTCAAAAGTTACCAGAAGGAAAACGACAGATCTGGTTTAAACCTTCGTCTTAAGTACAAGCTCTTCCCTTTTCCCTTCAAATGTCTCTTTCTCTCTACACTGTACCGAGGAGAACTCTAGCTGGATCTTATGCCTAGCCCAGTGTAGCAGACAGCTGGTAAATGCCAAATGCTGATCCTGTGAGTGAGTAGTCACCAAGCAACGATGCGGGATAGAGTCATGTAGTGCCTGGCTAGAACATCTCTCCTCCTGCATAGCCAGCATTTCACAATCGCTGCATGCCATGTCTGTGTGCAACCCACAGAACAGAACAGTAGCAGATCCTGTGTTCCGCCATCAGAAGCTATTTCTGCTCCTTGTTTCACTGGGCTGATATTCTGCCAGGTCACCTTCCACCACCTGGGGCTATTGGGCATAGTATGACTTGTGGCTTTGTTGAGGCTTCAGGGAAAAGCTTACATTTGAGCTGCTCGCGCCAAAAATAAAAGGAATCTGAGGTGATCACTTTTTCTGCTTCACTGAAAAGCATGGATTACTTTGGATTACTTTGCACCATGTCATTTTATCCCCTCCCTTACAGACAATGGGCATGTCTATACTTGCACAATGTCCACCCGTACAATTCATCTGTACATTTTTATGACCAACCAGGTACTCACACACTTGAAGGCTCTGGGAACTCACTCATTACTTTTATATTTAAAATATATATTGGTTCAGCCGAGCATCTACGTATCCTTACCTGCTATAATTCATTAAATCATTTATCGATGCTCTAATATGCTTACCACAAAAATGGATCATAACCTTTTCCAATATTTCACTAAAAGCAGCATTGTGTTCAGGATGCAACACAATAGTGTCTGAATTGTTTGCCATTCTTGTCAAGCTTTTCTCACATCTTGTTTCCTAGACATAATCAAATAACACAACATAACAGGAGTATTTGTAGACTGCACGCTCACCCCCGCAGGGTATCTAGCCTCTATTAACAGATACAAGATGTTTATTCTTACTTAACTCAATGGTACTCATTTTATCGACCAATGGAGTAACTTTGCTGAAAATGTTAGGGGGGGACATGACATCTGAAGAAAAGGTGCTCCAGCCAAATGAATGGGGACAAAATAGTGTGCCATGAAAGTTTGGGGGGACAAACACCCCTGCCCCCCCTAAAATTACACCCATGCTATCGACATGGAAAGGATGAAGGACTGAGTGGACCTGCAGGGATTCGAACCTATGACCATGAGGTCAAACACAGGCCCCTTTGGTGTACGCATTAGTCCACTGAGCCACAGACCCAGCATCATATTATCTCCATAGGTAATCCCCTACTACCAAATTAAAAGCAACATACCATTCTCTGTGTGGGTGTAGTAATATTTCTGAGGCTTGTGGAATCTGCTTAGATCACATGCTGTGCATAGGCTGACATCTAGTGGAAGCTGCAGAGTATTACAGTTTGTTTTTTGAAACTCGAAAATGGGCGTCGACACAGGGCGTGCCAGTAATACTATCCCTAGTGTGACGTCCACTGTACCCAAGATCCCTCACGCGTCTAGGATCCTCAGATTGTTTTTTTCCGCTATACTGGTCGGAAGCATTTTGCAGAGTCCCCTGGCCTTAGCCATACTTTTGCCAAAATATTGATTAATTTACATCCTTCTCCATCCCAACGTCGAACTTCGACACTCGACGCCGGCTGGAGAAGAAATCGACCGTCGGCTGCTGCACGACGGATTTGGGCCTCGGAAGGCCTCTGGCCTTGGCCCGGGCCTTGGAATGCCTCTGGCCTCGGCCCTGCAAGTAGGGAGAGTGGGGGGTTGGACATACTCTACACTCTTGGTATATAGGTACACCTTATACATTTCCTACACTTAACAGCCCGCTGCCTCAAGGTGCGTATGGAGGGTACCCCTTTTCAATTCTGCCCCAAGTGCAATCGCAAATACCCTTGGGTCGACAGGCACGCCACGTGCAATCTCTGCTTGCCGAGGGACCACCCCGAAGCGAACTGCAGAGCGTGTAGTAGGTTTAAACCTAAGACACTTAAGGATCGTTCGACGAAGCATTGGGCCCACCACGCCAGGCAGGCGGCCATGGCAGCGGAGGGCCCCTTCAGCGATGGCAGTGACGCCGTGCTTTCGGACGGCGAGGGCATTATGGCGTCGAAAGACAGCCGAGCGCAGGTCCCCGACCTCGGAAGGTCGTCCGACAGGGCGGCTATGGGGAAGACCCCCAGCGACACAGGCGCTTCACACACCACTCACACTAAACACACAAAGTCCAACCGAGACTCGACAACGTCGAGTTCTCGGAAAGAGGCACAAACAGAACGGTCCGAATCGGTGTCCTCTAGGCATTCGAGATCGCTGCATGACTCCAGGCAATCATCCACTCTTGCCAAGAGTGCCTCGCTCCCTAGGCTAACAGAAGTTCGATCTTCGGAAGACGAAGACGACTTCCACCCCCAGGCCGCACTCCAGGAGTCGGAGCCCGCAGACAAGATCAGCGCGGCCCCACCTTCGAAGGACAGGGACTCTACCCCCGATCCTCGACGCCAGACGTCGAAAACCTCCGGAGCCACAAAGGGACAGAGAAAACACTTTTCCACTCACGGGGAGGGGGAAAAACAGGGGGAAAAACAGCAGAAGAAACACTCCAATCCCCCTAAACAGGCAGACAAGACCAGGTCTGCTGATATTTCAAAAACCAGCAAATCTACTCAAGATAAATCTCCAAAACTTTCTGAGAGAGTCATTCCCAGTTCCAAAAAATGGTCCAGTGATGACATAGATAGGGTCATTTCAAGGATGTCTTCTTTGGCAGACTTTTACGATAAAAATCCAGACCATTTCCTTTCATATGATCCACAAAGGACTACACCCTCAGGCTCTAATGATCCTATCCCCCCCGAGTAAGAAGCCCCGGTTTGAGACACCGATGAGGTCTACAGACCCCTTCGAGGTACAACCATACTCACGGCCATACTCACTGTATCAAGGAGAGACTTCCTTTGGTGAGGACCAAGATGGTAGAAGAGCAAACCGGGACGGGCTACTATGGGGATGATGAGGACCAAGAAGAGGAAGAGGAAGACCCTGAAACCTACAGAGTAGATTCCCCGGTAGAGAAGGAAGCCCCGGTTACCGACTCCCCTGTCGATAACCAACCCCTCCTGAACGAGGTTCTCGCTCGTGCAGCAGAACATTTCCATATTGACACCCACGGTGTCCAGGAAGAGAGGGACTTCGCCAAGGAGTTAGTGGGAGAAAGGAGGCCTGTTGCCCAGACCATCCCTATCCTTAAGTCTATTCAGCGAAGAATAGACCCGTCCCTGGTGAACCCGAACCTCACCAGAGCAGTCAATCCCAGAGTTGAAAAACTTTTCAGGGCAGCCCAGTCTAACCCTCTCTATATAAGAGGACATCTGAAGCCAGACTCCCTAGTTGTCACTAACACTCGTAAGAGGGCTGGAACACCCTTGTCATCGTCCGAAGCTCCTCCAGAAAAGGAGAGCCAAAAAACGATATGGTTTCGGCAGGAAAGTAGCCTCAACGTCCGCCTATCAGGCAAGGATTGCAAACTCCACCACCCTGTTGGCCAGCTACAACTGCCATCAGTGGGAAGAAGTCGCGGCACTCATAGCCTCTGCACCAGAACCCTTAAAGGGCCAGTTAGCACAAATTTCCGCAGAGGGTAGAGCCGTGTCTGGTTGCATTTTAAAAGCAACTTTTGACGCCCCGGACAACGCAGGCAGATTGATAGCAGAAGGTACTGTTATCAAGAGACATGCGTGGTTACGGCAGTCTGGTTTTAAGGCAGAAACCCAGGCATCATTGTTGGACAAACCGGTGGAAGCCGATCTGTTGTTTGGTAAGGCGGTCGAGGACGCGCTGAAGAATGCCAAGGACGAATACGAGACACTCAAGTCCCTTGGCCAGTTAACCAATAAACCCCCTAACCAGAGAGGGAATAGTAATTTTCATCGCCCACGTGGCCAAAATTCCCAGAGAGGATCTAACTATTCCCAGGGGCAGGGTACACAGTGGAACAACATCAGCCAACAGTCTACCCAGGGTTACGGCAGGGGTAATAGGAGAGGACGTGGTAAAGGCAGAGGCAGCCCCAGTAAAGGAGGCGGCACGCCGCCACCAAAGCAGCGACGCTCAGTTCAGGGTCCCTTCTCACGCAACCCCAGTAGGGGGACGCATTTCCAACTTCACCCAGGCTTGGGAAGGGATCACATCAGACAGATGGGTGCTGTCAACAGTATCCACAGGGTACTGTATAGAACTACTGCAGCGTCCCCGGAACCATCCTCCACGTCAAAGAGTACACTCTTTAGAACATCAGAAGATTCTCCTCGAGGAGATCGCCATTCTGCTAGCAAAGGACGCGATAGAACTCGTCCCGGGACACCAGGTAAACAAGGGTATTTATTCAACTTACTTCCTTGTGCCAAAAAAAGATTTGCAATGCGCCCAGTATTGGACTTACGGCCTGCCAACAAGTATGTCAAGCCCCAAAAGTTTCGTATGACTACGCTACAAGAGGTAATCCCCCTCCTAAAAAAAGGGGGATTACATGGCAACCTTGGATATGAAAGATGCCTATTTTCGTATTTCCATGTTCCCAGCGCACAGAAGGTACTTGCGCTTCAAGGTGGACAGTCGGCTCTACCAATTCAAGGTACTGCCCTTCGGGATAGCTTCGGCACCAAGGGTATTCACCAAGGTACTGGCGGTGGCGGCGGCACACCTACGCAGAGAGGCAATCCGGTGTACCCTTATCTGGACGACTGGCTCATAACGGGGGAAACCCCAGTAATTTGCAGGACAAACATTCAAAGGACTATCGACCCCCTCCACGAATTAGGCTTCTCAATCAACGAGAAAAAGTCCAGCCTGGTGCCAAGCACCTCCAAACAGTTCCTAGGAGCAATCCTAGATACTCAAGAGGGGTTGACCTTTCCTTCAGAGGAAAGAATTCGGAATATACTACTGCAAATTCCGCAATATCAGTCCGGTCACCAAATAACGGTACGCAAAGCAATGCGTTTGCTGGGCATGATGGCGTCATGTATTTACCTGGTCCCCCACGCGCCTGCGCATGCGCCCCATGCAGGAATGGTTGGTGAAACAGTGGTCTCAGGCAAGCGGTCAGTGGGACGATCTAGTGGTCGTTTCGCCAACACTTGTACAAAGCCTTCACTGGTGGACAAGAGAGAATCTTGCACAGGGAAAACCCTTTTACGATCCCGAGGTACAGGCAGTAGTCACTACCGATGCATGTCTGATGGGGTGGGGAGCTCACCATCTCCACCACACAGCTCAGGGTCTCTGGTCTCCCTCAGTGGCCAAGAACCACATCAACCTGCTAGAGCTTCTGGCAGTATTCAGAGCGCTTCAAGCGTTCGAGCCCCACCTACTAAACCTGTCAGTGCAAATCCGGACGGACAGCACAACAGCCATGTTCTACCTGAACAAGCAAGGAGGGACTCGTTCGCCAAATCTGTCCAAGCTTGCCCAGAAAATCTGGATGTGGGCACTCAGACGGAACATCTTCCTGTCATCACATGTTCCAGGGGAGCTCAATTCCCTAGCGGATGCTCTGAGCAGAGACTCCCTCCCAGAGGAACACGAATGGGTTCTACACAGAGAGGTCGTAGAAGATATTTTCTCTCAGTGGGGTTTCCCCAATAGACTTATTCGCCACAAGCGAAAACAGACAATGCCCAGGATTTGCATCCAGGTTCCCCCAACCAGACTCCCAGGGGAACGCCCTGTGGATGAACGGGTCAGGGATGTTTGCGTACGCTTTTCCACCAACTCCTCTCATCAGGAAGGTGGTGAACAAGATGAACAGAGAGTCGATGACGCTCGTCCTAGTTGCTCCCATGTGGGCAAGACAACCGTGGTTCCCACACCTACGTAGGATGCCGGTGTGCGAGCCCATCAAACTTCCAGCCTGGTACAACCTACTGTCCCAGCACCAAGGTCAAACAGTGCATCAGCAACCCAACTCAATGAACCTGGCAGCATGGCTCCTGAGGTCATAGAGTTTGGACATCTCAATTTACCACAGAGGTGTATGGATATCCTAAAAGAATCTAGGAAACCAAACACAAGGCACTGTTACTTTGACAAGTGGAAGAGGTTCGTTATCTGGTGCCAGAGTAGACAAATCAACCCAGTTGATTGCACTCCTTCCACTATTGTTACATACATGCTCCACCTGCTAGATGCAGGATTGGTTTTTAACTCACTGAAAGTACACCTGGCAGCCCTGTCGGCATACACCACTTCCCATAACAAGGTCTTGTGGTGGAAAGTACCAGTAGTTAAAGCCTTCATGGAAGGAGTAAAGAGACTTCACCCTCCTATTTCAAACCCACCACCAGGGTGGGACCTTAATGTGGTGCTATCTAAGCTCATGGGCCCTCCTTTCGAGCCCATGCATAAAAGCAGTCTCAAACACCTGACTTATAAAACGGCCTTCTTAGTAGCTATTACTTCTATAAGAAGGGTCAGTGAAATTCAGGCTCTGTCAGTGCAGGATCCCTTCTTTACTGTCCATAAAGACAAACTGGTTTTACGCACACACCCTAGGTTCTCACCTAAGTTTATATCTAAATTCCACGTAAACCAGTCCATCGAGCTTCCGGCTTTCTTCCAGGACCCTCAAAGCTCGGCTGAGGTGAAACTACACACCCTAGATGTGCGTAGGGCGGTCCTCTACTATGTAAATAAAACCAGACCGCTAAGGAAAACAGATCAACTGTTTATCTCCGTAGCTACAGGCAGAGAGGGGTTTGCGTCTCTAAAGGTGCCATCTCGAAGTGGATTATTAACTGTATCCAGCTGTGTTACTCACTCTCTGAAAGAACTCTGCCTTTCACGCCAAGAGCCCACTCTACTAGAGGCATTGGGGCCACTCTGGCTTTCATTGCAAATGTACCCCTTGACACCATTTGCAAAGCAGCTACTTGGAGCTCTATTCACACTTTTACTCAGCATTACTGCATTGACACCCATTCCAAGGCAGATACACAAGTGGGACAAGCGGTTCTAAGACACTTATTTGCTCATGACCCTTCTCACATCCCACCTCCTTCTTCAGGTACTGCTCGCTAATCTATGCACAGCATGTGATCTAAGCAGATTCCACAAGCCTCAGAAGGGATACATTACTCACCGTAATCGTATTTCTGATGCTTGTATCTGCTTAGATTCACATGCGACCCACCCTTCCTCCCCTCTGAGAGAAGGCGCATGATTGCTGTAGTCTTACCTTTCTATCTATCTGCTTGGATTATCTGTACTCGCGCTACTCCTCATGCTACCTCATGTCAGAAAAAATACAATCTGAGGATCCTAGACGCGTGAGGGATCTTGGGTACAGTGGACGTCACACTAGGGATAGTATTACTGGCATGCCCTGTGTCGACGCCCATTTTTTCGAGTTTCAAAAAACAAACTGTAATACTCTGCAGCTTCCACTAGATGTTGGCCTATGCACAGCATGTGAATCTAAGCAGATACAAGCATCAGAAATACGATTACGGTGAGTAATGTATCCCATACGTACACAGCCCTGTGTAAGCTATGTAATTTCTTCTGTATAAAACCTTCCAAAATCTAAATGCGACTCATCTCGCTTAAAATGCTAATTTAATCCTACTCTGAGCATCTAAACACAGCATGGGGTCTGCCATGGATTCACATGCTCATGAATATTCCCCACCAGGCTGGGCATCCTCAGTAAAAGAAAATTTAGCTTAAAAACTGTTTCTCCTCTAAACCACTCACTGTCCTTCGGGTCATACTGCCCCCTTCCAATGACAGTCCTCTCGCTAAGCGCCACCCCTGTTAGCCATCTTCAGATTTTTACTGCACGCTTCAATGTCGTGAGTCCCCGTTTCGCTCTCCGACCTATTTTTACATATGTTTTTGTTGGGGGCAAATTTTGGAAACATTTTTGACCGATTTTTGTCTCATCATTCAATTGAAGGTCAATTACCGGCAGCGGGGACCCGCTGTCAAAAAAGATCTTTCTACATCGCTGCTCTTCCATCAAGTTTCGAGAAGTCCTGGGCTTGGGTCTACTTCGCGCCTTTCCACCATGACTTAGGAAAAGAGATGCCTCTTCAAACTCTGCATGAAATTGAGGAATGTATACGTCGAAGATCGACATTATAAATATCTGTATCCCCTGCATCCAGATCATGATGAAGAGGGATGTGAGGTCTGCCATGGATTTTCCAAAAAGACTAAGAATGACCGCTACAACAGGCTGGCAACTTGGCTCAAATCGGGCAAGGCCTATGACTTTGCCTCCGGACATGGTCCTGCTTTCCACAGGACCGGTCGGTCCCATGAGCAAACTCCCTCCGATTAGAGGTCAAGGTCCTTTTGAGGATGCCCTGCTCGAGGGGGTCCAAAAGAAGCCTAGGCTGCACAATGTTGGTCGCACTGGGTTCGCCGCGGCTGCGGGTCCCAGCTAGGGGAGAACAACTTCTACGCGAGCCTGCCCGTTAGGGGCGCTCCCTCTAAAAGAAAGCCCTCGACTCCTTCAAAACTCCACTTACCATTGGCAGACAAGACAACGAAGGAGAAACCTAAAGGTGGCCCTTCGCTACTCCCCTCAGAGACACCATCGGAAGCTCAACTGGCCAAGACAACCTCATGGATGATCACAACCATGTTGATGAAAGCTCGTTAGCCGACTACTACTTCTTCATCAAAGGGAGGGCTGGCCATGAAGGTGGTGTCTGCGGCAGCTGCCCCACGGGTGTCCCTACCGCCATGACGTAAAGCAGCAGCTGCGGCTCCGATTATGA
Source organism: Ambystoma mexicanum (assembly GCF_040938575.1). Taxonomy (NCBI): domain Eukaryota; kingdom Metazoa; phylum Chordata; class Amphibia; order Caudata; family Ambystomatidae; genus Ambystoma; species Ambystoma mexicanum. The sequence continues at coordinate 1,547,466,084 of NC_090931.1, forward strand.
CCCCTGATATGGGGACAGCCCCACCCAAGAAGTCTCCAGAGGGAAAAGGTAAAGCTCCTGCTGACCTTAAGAAGGGTGCAGAACCATGAGCTGCCCCGGTGTAACCAGTGCAGATTCATACAAGCTCTGAGGAGGGCGGCGATAGTGTGCAAAAAGAGGATTATTCGGACCACAAAGGGCATCCGGGTTCCCCACCTCGCAAGAGGAGACGCATCACTCTGGAACCTCCACCTCTCGTTCCTTTCACACCTCAGCCAAGGGACATGTCTTTGGACATTCTAACCATGCTTCACACACTTGTTTCAGAAATTCAAAAACACTGCCTCCCACACCGGGCCAGGCTCAGCCTGACAGTCCCCCAAGGTCACTTGGCAAGCGCACGTCCAAGGACCCAGCTGGCCCAAGGCGTCAACCTCCACCTCCGCCTATAACTCTGACGGGGAATCCGGTGACACACACGGATGCAGGCATGGATTTAGCGGCTATAGACACCGACGAAGCCGATGACTTCGTAACAGCTGATGGGGAGCCAGTGGGCGTGGATGACCCGCACAGGGACTCGCCACCAGCTGAGGTTGGTCTATTCACACTATGATGTCCAGGGCCTCAGAACTGTTTCAACTGGCGCCTGAGGAGACTAAAAAGGAAGGTTTCCTTTACCAGCGAATGAAGACCATCATCTCCGTTCCCTTGCTGGACGACATCTGGGATGAGTGTTTGTCCCTAATGAAGCATCCAAGCACCGCTCTACTCAAGCGGGATAGGCTCAAGAAGAAATACAGGACCCAGACTTGGCCACCAAGTGCCTCAAGTCCCTGCCTTCATCTGACTCTTTTTCAATAAAGAAAATAAGTGTTCCAAATAATAAGTCAGGATGTTAAGCTTTCTCAGCACGAGCCGACAGTTCCATTCCAGCTATCAGGTTCTTCAATGGTAAAGTCGCTTTTCATTAAAAAGTCTTTTGCCTTCGAGGCCTTATGTATCCAATAAACAAACACAAACAAAGTTCTTTTCCACAGTTCACGTTGGGTGATGGCTTCACCCCTGAGTCCCCCTCTTCCGTGCGCCGACCCCTCACATATCGTATTCAACCAATCAATTGAACAGTTCCTTTCTCAATGAACTTTGGGTGACAACTTCCCACCCTGGATCTCCCTCTTTCGGCTCAGACCCTTCCCTCTGCCTGGTTCACTCTTGCCAACTTTACAATACACTATTCATAGGGACTTCAGCAAAACGGACTCATTTCCCTTAGCTTCTCAGTCATCTGTCGGTCAAAGACTTTAGACCGTACAGACGATTTTGCAAGACCCCTGTAGGACCACTTTGACCTTTTCTCGCCTCTTTCCAAGGGCTTCTGGTTACGGTAGTGTCTACCATTTGGTAATCGCCCAGAGTTTTCTGCCTGAGCACTCACGTGGTGCCGGACTCCTCTGTTGCTGGTTTTCACCTCTCACGTCAATTGTATCTTTCATTCTTTTAATGTTCAAATTAGCTGTTGGTTACTTTTTGTTCAACACAGTTCGGTCTCTTATCGATTCTCCCCTCGACTCACCAGCTGTGATGAACTGCTTGCCTTTCTTTATCCTTGGAGTCCAGGTTGGTACCACCGAGGCCAGTGTCCTTAACCGGCTTGGTTATCAGCGGAGGATGGTCTTGCATACCGTAAACATCTTCTGCAACACATGCAGGATACTGTTTGCTGTCTTATGGTTCCTTCTGTGGAGGATTCACGGGCCTTGGTCGGAAAGGCCAAGGTTGCTTTGCTCCTCCTCATCCTCATTAGCTCTTACGTTGTGCGGTCTGCCTTGCTCGTCCTGTGCTCTCGTGCTCCACCTTTTATCAATGTGGGGAAGGGAAAGGGACTTCAGGTGTGTTGCTGGTCAATTGCCTGACCTTTGTATTGGGACATGTCAGGTAAACTGCTCTGGTGTTAGTCCGTTGTATTTTGTGTTGTGCGAACGTGTTCGTGTAGGAAAAGTGGGAGTGGGGTGTTTTGGAATATCCTACGTTTTAGGCTGGGGAAAAGTTGTTGAAAGAATGGGAATACTGCATCTCACCCGTCAGTGTCCCCTCCCTCTCCCCAAGGACCCCCCATCCAGGTGATCCTCCCCCACTGGTCCACCCCCAGGGACTGGATCCAATAGCGATGGCCGTGTCCTGGCCACCTGGATGATAGATCCCCGGGGACTAGGGGGTAAGACACCTTTAGGTTTCTCACACCACATACTGTGCTTGCTAACACAAGGTCACTTCCAGGCATTCAGTCATAACAGCAGCTGTTCTAACATCCAGAGGATGTAGGATGGGGAACAAATGTTACGTGGGTCTAAATATCAGACGTTTATTCATGTGCAGAATGTGAAATTCTTTCTTATTATTTACTTTATATGACAGGTGACATGATTACTGATCGTGAAGAGTCCTTCAGTGTAAAGAGCGAGGAAAACCTGCACGAGATTTACCCTCCAGACATAGACGGAAGGGAGCTGAAGAAAGACTGTCTCAGCTCAATGGAAGGGGAAGGTATGCTATCTGTGTAACTCAAAATTCAATCTACATTATTATTCTCACCACCCTCTGCTGATCCAAGGTCTTGGAGTGAAGACACAGGCTGAGGACATTTGCAGAAGTGCTTAATGAAGTATGATCAGGGTACCAGAGAGGTCCCGCTTAGCAACAGAGCACTGTCACAACTCCCCCCTGGTTCCAACTGCCAACACCCAGCTCCAAATGCCCCTTGGCTTGTAACCACCCCAACGTTTCATATGGAGCCCTACTATGATGTCACTGCAATGTGCATGCTGTGCAGAGTACAGGAGGTGAAGACTGTACAGTTAGGTGAATAAACAAACATGAACGTACAGCAGAATCATTCAACAGAACTCCCCCTTTAACAACAGACATTTGTTTTCTCTATTTTTGTTTGCCTATATGACAAGTCATTTGGAAGCCTTAACTATCAGACTTATTCCAAAATGTCAATCATCAAACATTAATGTGTATCTTCCGGCAACTATCACTCTGCAGGATTTAGAGAAACCTGTAGAGCCCTTTGGAACATGCCTCAACAATTTAACATTGACCATGTCACCAACTTTGAGGTCATTCTGCTTACACGCAAATCTATTTTTAAAACTAGTTTTTTGAGTTTGCTACTTGCTAGTCCTCACTGTAATGTAAGTCAAGTCAGCCCACTCCATATCTCTCACCCTTCGCAGCCAGGCGAATGTAAGACTTCTGTCCTCTCAGAATCTCAAAGAGGGCCACCCGTGTACTATCATGAGGTGCCAACCCAAAGCCAGTGATATGCCTTTTCAGACTTATAAGAGTAACCCAACGGCAACCAGCCTTCAGTACCATCTTCACACCATCCATCTGCGTCCTATTGAACCTCTCAGTCATTCCATTGGATTAGGGATGATAGTTTTTGCCTTTATTTGAAGAGCTGGAATGTTAATTTCGAATGGAAATTACTTATAATTTACATTTGCAGATGTTGGAGGCATTCGCATGAAGGGTGCCGGTACAATAGCATAAAGATGAGAACAAGTGGTGAGCCAGTTTATGAGGGTGTAAACATGTGGACCCATGTACCAGGGAGAAAACAGAATAAAACATATATAAGAAAACACGTAGCTTACAAAGGTAACATTAACCTAAGGAGGCAAGTGCTTCACACTAAAGAGGAGCACTGTTTAAATATACACAATTACATTATTAAGCATCATGGTTCAGGTAGGGAGGATGTGGGAGAGGGCAGCAAGAGCTCCCTTCTTAGCAAGTGAGTGAAGTTTAAGTCCAGCTTTCTTTTTTTTTCTTTTTATTTATTGATTTAAATTGAAAAACAATTTTTACAAAATAGCAGTCAGTTAGCCAGTTCAATATCCTAACAGTATACATGGGAGGTTCTTGCATATAGTTTTTCGTGTCATTTTTTGCGCCATCCGGCATGTATTACTGTTGCTTTAGACTCTTCTCCTCCCTCCCCATATCTTCTGCTGCATCATATCCTCGATGCTCCAGGTCAATGTATCTAAAAACTGTGGCTACTCCGATCACACAACGAGTGTCATCGCCACTCGTCAGGACTGACCACCAATCGTCTTCTGTTAATGTGGTAAATAAGTTCAGAATTTTCCCCAGAGCAGCTGCCCTCGCGCTATAGGTCTCTTTGCATCCAAGGAGAAGGTGTCTGTTTGTTTCTATCACATTCTCAATGTTGCAGTATTTGCACTTATTCGTCAGTGAGAGGTTTCGTATGAACAATACCTCGTTTGTTTTCAGTTGGTTCAAACGAAAGCGCATGAAGAGCCTACTTAGAATTTTGTTCGGAATCTTTTCCAAGTAGCTTCTTACAGCATTTCTCTTCATCTGAGTAGTTAGAAAAGTTTTTGTCAACTTATATTCGTTTGCCAACTCTCCCGTGCGTATCCAATCAGCCTCAAAATGTTTCTTCATTACTTTGTCAGGATTTTTCAGAAGTAGTTCCACTAATGCATTTATAGATTCTAGGATTTTCAAATTACAGTTTTTCCATAACTCTAGAGCAGGGATGTTTCCTCCTTCCATCTCTTTGCTAACCAGTTCTAATGCTTTTGGTTTAGTGTCCAAGAGGAGTTTTCGGTATAAATTCAGTGTATTTCTCTCTTGGATAGCCTTCAGTGAATTCAGGCACAGTTCCCGTCTGATGAGCGATATTGGTGATGATTGTGCCAAGCTTAATAGTTTTCTCCAGAATAAGCTCTCCAGATCCGTCCACAACTTTTCTGGAAGTAATAGGATAGCATCGGTTCCATATAGCACAGCTGGAACTGCCTTCACTTTATAGAACTTAAGTACGGCCATTGCCGAAAATCTTCCATATTTTCAGTCCACTGCTTTAGCTTGGTTTGCTAAGATCTTTATTTTGGACTACAGCAGTTCTTGCATTTCTGTTTCTTTCATCGATTGGCTTATCATAACTCCTAGATATTTGAAGGAGCTTACTCTTTCCAGTTTCATTCCTTCAGCAAACCAGTTGGCCTGCGGATATTTCTTGCTGCCCTGGGGTTCCCATGCCATTACTTTCATTTTTGAGGAGTTCAATTGTAGGTTGTTTGCCTTAAGCTACTCACTCAGGTTCGTCAGCTGACGCTGGAGCCCTACCGGGGTCCTGTCTAAAAGAATAATGTCATCCGCGTACAAAAGACGGGAAATTTCCACTCCCCCTAGTTTTGGCGGGAACATTCTGATGGTAGATTCTGTGTCCGCATAATTGGCCAAATAGGCATTGTATAGTGCTGGTGCCAATGGGCACCCCTGTTTTACACCTCTCTCAGTAGTAATCACTTTCGACAAAAAACTTGTTGACTCAGTCTTACGGTCATTGACGTTTCCCGATAAAGTTCTTGAATCGGGGCTGTGATGTTCTTCGGGCAACCCATCTGTTCAAGTTTCTGCCATAAGAGGGCCCCATTGACCTGGTCGAAGGCCTGGACCAGGTCAATAAAAGCCATGTAGGTCGCCCGGCCGTCTTTAAAACCTTTAGCCTTTATTGTACCCAGCGTTATGATGTTAACGGCTGTTCCTGAGTTCTTAACAAAACCCGTCTGAAAAGGGTCACTACACTTTGCTGAAGCCAGCCATTCCTGGAATGCTTCAAGGGCAAAGCCTACAAACATTTTCCCAATCACGTCTAGAAGTGAAATTGGCCGATAATGATTTGGATTTACTCTGTCCCCTCGTTTGAAAATCGGGACCACTGTGGCTGTTCGCCATGTTGGCGGAATGGTTTGCTCCTGGTTGCAGTTTTGCAATATTTTGCTAATGAAACCCGCCCATAATTTCGGCTGTTGTTTCAAATCTTTGTTGGAAATACCATCGGGCCCTGGAGCCCTCGACGTGCTCAGTTTTAAGATCTTATCTTGCAGTATGTCTTCATCCCATGGAATCTCCCATGTCTGCCCATTTATGGTTTTACAGTGTGTCATCGCAATCTGGGCTTCCTTCTCGTGTGCCACTGGTTTGTACAAGTCGGGAAAAATGAGTCAGCCATGCCTCTTCTCCTACATTATTTTGGAGGGCCTTGTTATTTGCTGTTGCAGTTCCTCTTATCAAGGACCAGAATTCACTAGTCTTCTTTCCACACATTGTTTTCAGCATCAATTCAGCATCTGCCTGATATAATCGATGCCTCTTTTGCAATATCCATGTTCTATATTCCCGCTGGGCTGTTTTCCAGCGTTCTACATGAACCAAAAATCCTGACTCCCTTGCCCGTCTTTTTAGTTTATTTACTAGGCGTTGCTTGCTGGCAACTTCTGCATTATATGTGTGTTGATAATTGGCAGGCGGCTGGTTAGATTTGTGTACAGGTCTTGTGTACTTTTTTAACAGGGGAGTATAATCCACTGCTCCAATTCTATCCTCTAGATTAGTGGTGTTTTTTGCTGATGGTACTGTATAACTTTCAGAAATTAATTTGAGTGCCTTCTCTGAGAGTTTTAGTCGAGTTCCCCCTGTATTTACTTCTAGCTCGTGTTCAAGGCCGAAATGCTGTTTCTGTAGTATTGTCCACCTTGTAGATAGTCAATTATGGTCACTGTTAACAGTTTTCAGTACTGCAAAGCTTACAACCAAGCCTAACTGTTCTTTCGACACATGTGTTATCGATTGTCCCCGTTTGAGATTCCCTTTGCCATGACGGAATTGATCTGTTAATTTCTGTGCGTAACCAATGAAGGTTATGAAGGTCTCTTGCCGTGAACATTTTCTCTAGTTTCATCCCTCTTTCCAGAATTTGTTCAATAAATGCACTCGTTGATTCCCGATCTCTGGGCATATTGCGTTGAAATCACTGGTTATTATTGTATGGTCATGTCTGTAGGTATCATTTGCCTTTTCCATGATGCTTTATGATATGATATGATATGGTATTTGTAACGCGCCTATACACAGGTGTTTCAAGGCGCGACGAGGCAGGGAGGGGAGGAACAAGGGGAGACATACAACGATCCTACTAGGCCAGGTGTCATTCAGATCGCGCAAGTGCAGGGGTGGGGGAGGGGGGAAAAAGTGCAAGGGGAAGGGGAGGGGGGGAAGTGCAGTAAGGTAAGTGGCGTAAAGTAATAAATAAAAAGGGCCAGCTGGTGGCAAGTGCAAGGTAAGTGCAGAACAAGTGCTGGGGAAGGGGGGGGGCTGTAGGGATACAGAGACAGTCCCGCAGTGCAGAGGGGTTCCAGGGGATCAGTGGCTGGGCCCAGGACCGAGGCCGTTTAGAGTGGTCCAGTTGCAGGATCAGTGCAGTTTAGTGAAGAATTAATTAGCTGTTCAGCAGGGGAGAGGGAGAGAGAAAGCAGAAGCAAAGAGGAAGGTTTTGAGGTGCTTCCGGAACCGGAGGTGGTTCTCCTCAAGTTTCAGGGAGGCAGGAAGGCTGTTCCAGAGGGAGGCCCCTGCCGCGGAGAGAGATCTACCCCCAGCTCGTTGCTTCGAGAAGTGGCTGACCATGAGGGAGTTGGAGGCGGATGAGCGAAGGGCTCGGGAAGGAAGATATTTGGGAAGAGAGAGTTGAAGGTATTTAGGACCCAGGCCCCAGAAGGCCTTGTGGACAATGCAGAGGGTGTTGAACTTTATCCTCGCAGCCACTGGGAGCCAGTGTAGGGATTTCAGTCCTGGAGAGATACGGTCCCTGGGCTTGAGGCCAAGGACAAGTCTCGCAGTTCTGTTCTGCATGAGTTGCAGAGGGCGGAGAGTGGAGGCAGGCAGATTAAGATAGAGGCTGTTACAGTAATCCAGCTTCGAGAGAACCAGGGCTCGGGAGACAGTGAGCTTCTGGGGGAAGGAGAGGAAGGGAAGAATACCTCTGAGGAGGTGCAGCTGGTAGTGTGACCTCTTGGCGACGTCAGAAATATGAGGAGAGAAGGAGAGTGTGGAGTCGAAGATGACCCCAAGGTTTTTTGCCTTGCAGGTAGGAGCAGGGAGGGGGCCAAGGGAGGCAGGCCAGAGAGCTGCAGGGAAGGAGGGAGTGGGAGTACCAATGAGTAGAATCTCAGTCTTACTGGCATTAAGGCAGAGGTCATTGGTTCACAAAAAGCGTCATCTGTAATTGCTTCAGGGTTCCAATATACGTTGACCAGTAGTATAACTTCTTCTTTTTCCTTATAAATTGTTAAGTCTACAGGTCTCCAGGTGACGATTAGTGCTTGGATTAAATGTGATGACTTCATCTGATCCGTCACTTCCAAGCCACATCCTATTCAAATTGCTGTCAGTAAACCTGCTGTAGGACGGCCCAGCAGGCCCTTTTTAGCTGGTATATTGAAAGTCATATATCCATCCATCTCAGGTTTATTAATCTGCCAGGTCTCCTGGAAGCAAAGGATATCCCAGTGGCCCAGATTGACGTCAGATTTTGCTGTTAGATGCCCAAAGCCCAAAGTCACTAGGATTCTTTAACCTTCCTTTATTGCTGTCAAATTCCTGTTCATTCTTCTTTTGATCCTGGATTGATTTACCTTCCGAAGTTCATTTTTTCTTCTTAGGCTCCAGCCCTGGAGTTGTTAAATCCAGGACTACTGACTTTCTTTTGAATCTTTGGTTTGAACTGTTTGAAATTTCTAGTTCATCCACAGTGTATATACTCCATTTGTCTATGTCGCTCTCAGATTCTATGGAGTCCGACGAGAGTTGGATACACGGGTTCACTCTGGTATTATCTGATCTTTGGTTTTCTTTCAAGTTAGGAGGTAGTACAGGTTTAGGATCCTTGGTCGAGCCAGACCTTTTAGGAGCTGGAGATCTTGACTTTTTGTCCGTGATGGGTTTCTGATGATTAAAGATCCCGAATGTAAAGAAGTTATTACTTTTCCCTTGTTTCTCATTGACCTTCGATACATTCGGGACAGTAGACTTTACTTTTTGTGATGCTTCTATAGGTTGGTTCATCTGAGTTTGCGAACCCGTGTTCCTTATTTCTGGGACCTGGTTTGTCTGGGTAAGTACATTCTTCTTTTGATCATTTCTTTCGTTGTCCTGATGTGTAGTAGAAGGCCTTCCCTCTGTTGCACTTCCAGCCGGCTTATTTCGATTTGCTTCTTTGGCTAATATATAGCCCTCCAAATATGTCATTTTTGTATGCATCTGGGCAATCAAAGAAGTTTGGTCTCGCATTGTATCATTCAATGCCTCGTATAGTTTATTAAACGGCGCCAAAGCAATGGTCTCGGTAGACATGATTGTCATTAAATCTGGTTTCTTTTTCGACGGGGTTTCCATTGTGGCTGATGGAATGGGTTCACTTAGTGGTCTAAGACGACCAGATGTGTTGAAACTTAATTGGGTTTCTGTTTGTTGCCTCTTGGAGTTATTTTGCCGGTGGTTCGGGGTACACTCTTTGCTGTCCGCCCCGTTTTTTGTTTTTCCATCCACCGTCCGGGGCGACAGTGGTGTTTCATTGGCCAATGGTTGGCCAGTAGTTTGTGACTCCCATTGTGTTTCCACAGATGTTGTCTGTGTTATCAGTGGTTTTCCAACAGGTTTTTTGGTCTGGTCTACACTCTTCTGACCAATGTCGTTTTTCGCATGTGCGTTTGTGGCCTTCCGAGTTGATGCTATTTTTTGCTGTTCCTTCCATGTATCAGGGCAGCAATCGGCCATTGTTTTTTTGCTTGGCTCCTCCCTAATCGGCGACTGATGATCACCCAATAGCTCGTTTGAATGTTTATTGAGTTGCCTATAGTGCCATCATAGGTGTAGAACTGGTTTCTATTTGGATTCCTGGAGTGTAGATAGGCTTATGAGCGCCCATCTCTATGTCATGTTTAAATCCATTAAGGGCGCTCTCATTTTGCAGCAAGCTGTCCAGCAAATCTGCGTCTGATATTTCCTTTAAGGTGTGTTTTACTACTCCATTCTTTGCGTGAAATATGTTTTTAACTGGATTTGATTTGGTCCAGACAGTGTTAGTAGCTGCTTTCTTTGTTTTTTGTTTCATTAATGGGACTTTTATTTTTGTGCGTTGACTTCTAGGCACTTTGACCAAGGACGTTCTCTTTATCTTTGCCTTTTGGTCAGTGTTTGATGCAATTTTCGACTTCTCATTGCCCTTTGTCTTTTTCTTTTCCTGTCTTACATTTGAATCAAGAGTGTTATTTGCTAGTTCCTCCAGGTCCCCATGTACTTCTTGCCATTGAGTATGCTCTGCGCTGTCACCACTCTCTACAGAGCCCGCGCCGTCCTCAATGCCAGCTTCATTGGAGCCATTTCGTTCAGGAGAGCCATGAATAACATCCCGTTCTACAGCCATGTGTATTTCCCCGACCGTTGAGACAGCACCTACACCCACTTCAGCCACCGGCACGGGGAGAGAGGCCCCACCCCTCCCCGGCCCGGGCGATCCACTGGGCAATTCCTCATACAGCGCGCTCGCACTAGGGCGGCTCGGCGGCGCTCATCGCCCCACACAGTTCCCCAGTCTCAGCAGGCTCCATGGGTGACCACAACCACCCGCCCGCCTCCCCGTTCCGAATGTAAGAAGAGAGAGATCCGTCCGCCGCCATGTTGGCGACCGGCGTCTCCACTTCAAACCCCGACGAGGTTCCTGTGCACTTCAATCCCCCCGCCCCAGGTAGGAGTCGTTCTTTTGTCAAAACTTCCAGTGGAGTAGCTTTATATTTAGTAGAGTCACACATGTCCACTTCTGTTTCAGAACATCCCAATGCCCGAGCCCTCGTCTTGATTGAGCTTTTCCTGTGTTCCGTGGGCTGTGTTGGTTTTGCTGCTAATGGCTCCATTGTACTTTCCCTCACGTTAGCGGTTTGCACCACCAGGTCCAACAAACTCATTGTGGCTGGGGTCGGATCTTGGGAGCTCGCCAGTCTTTTAGCACTCGGCCATTTTAGTTTTGCCTGTATCTTAGGCTGAGTCATATTTTTTAAGTCTTTAAGAGGTCCCTCCCTAGTCTTTAGTTCCTGGCCACCCGGGGAACAAGCGGGGCAACAGTCAGGGGGAGCCAGCATGTAATCACCCACTTGCTTACCTCAGCAGGGCTCTTGCTGCCTCTCCACGTTCATCACCATAGGTTCCATACGGTCCCTTTCACTGTCAAGATCGCCCTCTTCCGACCGCATACCGCGTGGTCCTGTGCCATCTGCGATGTCTGCAATACTCTGCTGCCTCACTCCGCGGCCCGCTCCACGGCCGCCCGGTGGTTAAATGGAGTGTTAGCAGAAAACAGCCAAACAACCAGGTTAGAGAGCATAGAAAGACTGTCCTCAGTCTCAGGATCTCTGGGTCTGCGATGTCTGCAACACTCTGCTGCCTCACTCCGCCGAAGTCGAGCTTTCCGTAATCCACATTTGGGCTGGCTTTGATTGTCATGGGCACTGAGTGGGATGAGAATGAAGAAAGAGCAGAAGCGAGAGGAGGCACAGGGAGACTCTGGGATGGTGAGGTTGAGTTAAGAGGGGATCTGTGGGAACAAGATGATGGTTAGACTGAGACACAATCAGACAGGTACTGAGGAGCAAGACCAAAGAGAGCTGTTTTGCATGGAGAGCCAACCAGCATGTAGAAGTGGGGTGGGGTAATCTTGCTATGTTATAGAGAGTGCGGGGAGCAACGTTGAGGACTAGAGAGGAAGGCTAAGGAGTAGAGTTGAGCAGCAGTCAAGTTTGCTGAGCACAAGAGTGAAGATTAGAGTTTTGCTAGAGTGGTTAGTAAGAAAAGTATGAATTTTCTAAATGTTAAGGTTAATGCGAGCATCAGAGGCAGTGGTAGTGATGAATTGTTGCAGTCGTAGGTCGGGATCAAGATTGGGAGCCTTGCGTGAGAGTGCAAGAAATCTGGCGTGGAATAGACGGAGAGGGGAGAGATGGCATTGCAAGCCGCGAGGAAGATGGCTTCCATTTTTGAAGTGTTCAGCATGAGACGGCGCAGAGCCAACGGATTGGTATAATTTGACCGTGGCATATTTGTTTTCAGCGGAATTGACCGTAGTGAATTTCACCAATAACCCAATTTTGCTGCAGACAAAATCAACTAATCCTTGCCCCTCTCCCAACCCCCAATACATCCCCACCCTCCCCCACTTACCTTTCAGCGTCTGCTTTCCATTTGACTCTGTGGTGTCAGTTCTGTCCCTGCAACGTGGGTCCGAACCGATGCTGCAGGATCCCTTTCCCTGTTTTAAAAGAAAATGTTTTAAAGTCCCCTGCTTCCAATGGCCCAGAAGCGAGAGACACCTCGCAACCCCTGTTCCCATTATAACGAGAAAAGGGAGCGGGGGACACCCCGCAACCCCTGTTCCCATTATAACGAGAAAAGGGAGCGGGGGACACCCCGCAACCCCTGTTCCCATTATAACCAGAAAAGGTAGCGGGGGACACCCCGCAACACCTGTTCCCATTATAACCAGAAAGGGGCGCGGGGGACACTTGTTTGCCATAGTGGAACCGTATTGCCTAGTTGGACAAATTTGTTGGACGAATTTGTGGTTGTAGTCGATCATTTTGTACAGCCTAAATTCGGTCAGCTAGGCCATACAGTAAAATATTTTCTGTCAAATTGGCCGATTCCGAACCAACAAGTGACAAATTGCAGAGAGGCAGTTTTGAGATGGCTGGGGTGAAAGAGGAAAAGGGAAATATTTTTGTGTGTCATCAGCAGAAAGGTAAGAGTGAAAGCCAAAGGATGAGATGTCTTCTTAGGGCAGAGGTATAGAGGGTGAAGGGCAAAGGGCCAAGGCCTGAGTCTTAGGGGACGATGCCAGGGAGAGTGTCTGGACAGATTTTTGCGAGTTCCAAGCAATTTTGAAGTATCGAACTTCCAGGTAGTGGGCTCTCCAAGCAAGAGCAGATTTGTAAAACTCAAGTTCCTGTGGAGTGAGGAGGAGAGAAGTGTGGACGGCCATGTAGAAATATATGATCTGAAATGATATGGCATTTATAACACACCTGTTTGCTCTGTGGGATGTCTGTGTGTAGGGATGCTTGGTTCAATGTTTCTAGTAGTATGTCTCTTGCATGACAAGTAACCCTCTTTACAATACATTTGAGTGATTAACATTGTACTCATGCCAACGGCTTTCCTGTCCTATTGCCTGACGGCATAGTAAGGCTGTTGTTTACAGTCTGCATAGTTGCTATGAATGATTTTACTCATATTCTGGGCACAGCACCTGCTGGATTCTCTTTCACCCTCCTCTATCAGGAGGATGATTTCCCTCATATTCCAGGCACAGCACCTGCTGGATTCTCTTTCACCCTCATCTATCAGGAGGATGATTTCCCTCATATTCCAGGCACAGCACCTGCTGGATTCTCTTTCACTCTCCTCTATCAGGAGGATGATTGCACTCATATTCCGGGCACAGCACCTGCTGGATTCTCTTTCACGCTCCTCTATCGGGAGGATGATTTCACCCATATTCCAGGCACAGCACCTGCTGGTTGCTCTTTCACGCTCCTCTGTTGGGAGAATGATTTCACCCATATTCCAGGGCACAGCACCTGCTGGTTTCTCTTTCACCCTCCTCTATCGGGGGGATGACTGCACTCATATTCCGGGCACAGCACCTGCTGGTTTCTCTTTCACGCTCCTCTATCGGGAGGATGATTTCACCCATATTCCAGGCACAGCACCTGCTGGTTGCTCTTTCACGCTCCTCTGTTGGGAGAATGATTTCACCCATATTCCAGGGCACAGCACCTGCTGGTTTCTCTTTCACCATCCTCTATCGGGAGGATGATTTCACCCATATTCCAGGGCACAGCACCTGCTGGTTTCTCTTTCACCCTCCTCTATCAGGAGGATGATTGCACTCATATTCCTGGCACAGCACCTGCTGGTTTCTCTTTCACCCTCCTCTATCGTGAGAATTATTGCACTCATATTCCAGGCACAGCACCTGCTGGTTTCTCTTTCACGCTCCTCTATCGGGAGGATGATTTCACCCATATTGCAGGGCACAGCACCTGATGGTTGCTCTTTCACGCTCCTCTGTTGGGAGAATGATTTCACCCATATTCCAGGGCACAGCACCTGCTGGTTTCTCTTTCACCCTCCTCTTTCAGGAGGATGATTTCACCCATATTCCAGGGCACAGCACCTGCTGGTTTCTCTTTTACCCTCCTCTATCGGGGGGATGACTGCACTCATATTCCAGGGCACAGCACCTACTGGTTTCTCTTTCACCCTCCTCTTTCAGGAGGATGATTTCACCCATATTCCAGGGCACAGCACCTGCTGGTTTCTCTTTCACCCTCCTCTATCGGGGGGATGACTGCACTCATATTCCAGGGCACAGCACCTGCTGGTTTCTCTTTCACCCTCCTCTTTCAGGAGGATGATTTCACCCATATTCCAGGGCACAGCACCTGCTGGATTCTCTTTCACCCTCCTCTATCGGGGGGATGACTGCACTCATATTCCAGGGCACAGCACCTGCTGGTTTCTCTTTCACCATCCTCTATCGGGGGGATGACTGCACTCATATTCTGGGCACAGCACCTGCTGGTTTCTCTTTCACCCTCCTCTATCGGGGGGATGACTGCACTCATATTCCAGGGCACAGCACCTGCTGGATTCTCTTTCACCCTCCTCTATTGGGAGGATGATTGCACTCATATTCCAGGGCACAGACCATCCTGGTTTCTCTTTCACCCTCCTCTATTGGGGGGATGACTGCACTCATATTCCGGGCACAGCACTTGCTGGTTTCTCTTTCACCCTCCTCTATCGGGAGGATGATTGCACTCATATTCCAGGGCACAGCACCTGCTGGTTTCTCTTTCACCCTCCTCTATCGGGGGGATGACTGCACTCATATTCCAGGGCACAGCACCTGCTGGATTCTCTTTCACCCTCCTCTATTGGGAGGATGATTGCACTCATATTCCAGGGCATAGCACCTGCTGGTTTCTCTTTCACCCTCCTCTATCGGGGGGATGACTGTCCTCATATTCCAGGGCACAGAACGTCCTGGTTTCTCTTTCAACCTCCTCTATCGGTAATATGAGTGCACTCATATTCCAGGGCACAGTACCTGCTGGTTTCTCTTTCACCCTCCTCTATTGGGAGAATTATTTCACTCATATTCCAGGCACAGCACCTGCTGGTTTCTCTTTCACCCTCCTCTATCGGGAGAATGATTTCACTAATATTCCAGGGCACAGAACGTCCTGGTTTCTCTTTCACCCTCCTCTATCGGGAGGATGATTTCGATGGTAACAGCATCCTACGAATTAAGGTTGCGCGTGTGCTGCTAAGAAATGAGATAAAGCAAAGTGTTGTAAAGAACTGTAAATGAAAGATACAAAGTAACAGCATGGCCCGGCAACAGAATATTGCCCAATCAAAAGTCTCCGTGAAATGTCTGAAGCCATAGAAGCGGCGGGAAGAGAAAAAAAACTGAGGTGCAAGATTTGAACAGTTAGGTTTGATCCCGGCAGAGGGAAAGCTGGATGTGAGAGATGACTTTGAACTGTTAGGTTTGATCATGGCAGATAGAAACCTGGATGTGAGAGATATCTTTGAACTTTGAAATAAGTACTGTGCTCAATACTACATTTACCAAGAAGCCTTGGGGTAGGAGAGAAAAAGTGATGTTTAAGGAAAGAAGGTTGAAGTGGTCATGCTGAGGTAAGAGCAAAAACCTCACAGTTTCGGAAGGCTTCGACAACATAAGGAAAGTGAAAGGGGGCTGGAGCGCGACAGAGGGGAGACAATGAAAGTGTGATTGAAGCTTGAAGAAGGGAACCCCTATAAATTGTGATTGAAAGGTTTGAGCCCAGCAGAGGGAAACATGTACTGAATTTTAGTACCCAGAAGGAAACAAACTTTTGTTGAACTGTTTTACAAGCTAAAAGGTGACCCGGGCTGGAGTGAGAGAAAGCCGAGAGGTCCAGCAGATAAACTAGTGACTTTTCATGGAAGACCAAGTGGGCCCTGGTCCAGGAAATGAACTGGATCCTTGTGTCCGAAGGCAGAGTGTGTGGCAAGTGTGCCACCTTACCCTGTGCTACAAAACGTGAGGAAGGGAGTTTACTCAGCCATACTGACCTTTCTTTGGAACACTGATTTTCCTTTTCACATTACACATTCCCCTTCCACATTTATTGTATTAGAAAGAGGGCAGGCATTAGGTTCAATAGTATAGGCCATTTTATTTTGACTAAGGACTGATAGGACTGTATTTTCATTTTGTTTGATGGTCGAGAATACTCCCATCTTAATTATAGGGCAAGATAGGGGATTTCCCACCCCTTTTAAACCATCCATAAAGGTTTTGAAATGTGCAGCTCTTGTGCCAGTGTCTTCTTGTCATACCATGCCTCCCTCACATATGGTGTTAGAGGTGGGATACGACTTAGTTGAAACAAGTTGGAGAATCCTAACATTTCAGAAACTTAGTAATCGAGCCTCAGACTCCAATACCGCCACAAAAACATCTATCAGCTTTGATATATGCAGCAGTAGAGAGGCTACCCTCCCTCCAGGGAAAAGAGGACTGAATCCCACTGACTTCGTTCTAATACCCCCTACTGGTTGTTGCATTAGGCTGGCACCAAAATCTGGTTAAGCCTGGAAATTTGGTCTGGATGCACTTGCAGGAGTTATAGATCTGGACTATAGGGGAGACATAAAAGTACTTGTGCAAAATCATGGAGACACCCCTTTTGAGATAAGTCCTGGGTACAAGATTGCACAGGGAATTCTCGAGAAAGCTTAATTACCTCGTATTGAGGAAGAGATAGAGCCTGAGGAAACTGAGAGAGGTAACTTAGGTTTTGGGGATGCCGATGAAAAACTTAAAATCGGAGCCAAAGTGGAAGATGAACCCACCTTCCTTCCAGATTTAGCCTTCGCTCAACACAACGACCCAATGCTGGCAGAGGCCAAATCATTCCTGAGGGAGAAGGCCAAGAAAAAAGAAATCCCTTTTTCTTTCTGAAACAGGGACTACTATATCGTAGAGAAACCCCAGGGGAAGTGTGAGAAACCAGAGGGTGTCTCACCCGCTAGTCCCCGGGGATCTCTCTATCAGGTAGCCAGCGAACGGCCATCACCTTTGGATCCACATCTTGGGGGTTCACCGGTGCTGGAGGATCACCTGGGTGAGTGGTCTTCAGGGAGGGCGGGGGAAACACCCGATGCTGACACACAGTACTCAAATCAAAAAAGCAAGAAAGAACCGCACACAGCCGGTGAGTTGGCAAGCGACCTGAGAGACCGGTGTGTGCTAAGAAAGATTGAAGTTTGCAACAATATATCACAAGTGAAGGCTTCACGTGTGTGGATGAGACGCGAGGAAAGGCATACCTGTGAATGAACTTAACAATAAAGACAGCTGTGGAATCAATGAAACTGAGTAACAGAGTTGTCCGGTGAAAAGGAGTAGCCCACTCCAAAGTCTCAGTGAAAGGTACATTGTTTGAAGGTGTTAAAGATGGCGTCACTAGGGCGCAGCGTACCTGTTCGTCCGAAAGTCGGCTTAGTAGATGATGCCAGAATGCCAGAAGTTCTGTGGCGATGTGAGAGCGACACAAGGAACCAGCCCAACTCCCGTCCAAATGGGTACTGGACTGGAGGTGAACCAGCTCCCAATGCCACAGGTTTGCTTACCCCTGATTAATGTGGCATCAGGACAGTGCAAGCACTGACAGGGGGAGCCTGATAGTCTTTGGCTAGAAGTTCTCTGTAGACAATTGGAGCAAGAAGAGTTGCGAGTCGAATCCAGGAGCAGGAATCCAGGAGGCAACAGTATGCAAGGGAAGGCGGGAAGGCAAGGAAACCAAGGAGGACCAAGAACCCAGAGGAAGGAACAGAGAACAACTAAGAAGGGGGAACCACCCCAGCAGGAGGAGAGCAAGGAGAAGGGAACCAGGGAGACCCACTCTCCGGGAAAGGAAGGGCAGGTCTAACCAGAAGGGAAGGAAAAACCAGGCAGGACAGAGCGGGAACTCAGGACAAGGCAAGAGCAAAACAACGATCCGGTCAAACCACGTTGAGACGTGATTTGATCAAACCGCCTGGCTCCTTAAATAGGACCTCCACACCCGGGAGGCTTGGAACGCAAGCCGTGCTGTTTCCCAGGTGCTGGGAGACCCAAAGCGAGGCTTGGGCCCCAAATCGGCCGGGAGCCGAGAGCATTGTGTACCGCGCATGCGCGGAAAGCAGGAAGGGGTCGGCCGCGCATGCGCGGAACGGCACGCCCCGTACCCCCCAGGCGAAAGCGGGGGTAAACCCTCCAAGGCGTGGCACGTCGCATCAGGTGAGTGGGCTGGAACAAGCCCGGTTTGGGCCGCGTGACACCATGCCCCCTCCCAGAAAGACCCGGGGCCCCAGGCTTCCAGGGAAACCGGAGAAAAAAGTCACAGACAAGGCGGTTCCCAGGTACGGTCACAAGCAGGATAACCCTTCCAATCTACCAGAAACTGGAGCACACCTCGAAGAATCCGGGAGTCACATATCTCCTGTACTTCGAATTCCAGAACCCCCTGAACCTGAATTGAGGCCGGGCGTGGGCTGGAACAACCAAACGTGTCTTTCACAAAGGGTTTTAACAGGGAAACGTGAAAGACTGGGTGTACCCGCCAAGATTGGGGCAATGCCAAACGAAAAGCTACTGCAGATATGCACTTGGAAATCTTGAAAGGCCCAAAAAACCGAGGTGCTAGTTTAGTGGGCAGATTACGTACAGGTAAGTTCTTGGACGATAACCAAACCTGATCTCCCACCTGAAATCTGGGTTCAATGGTCCTTCCCCGGTTAGCCTGCTCCCTCATGCGCTGTTGTGCATCAGCCAGGGCACTCCGAGCCAAATCATGCTGCTTCTGGACAACGCGGATCATCTGGTCAGCCGATGGGACGGCGCTGGGTGGCACAGGACAAAAGGGAAACAGCTTAGGATGCTGTCCGGTAGAGCACATATAAGGACTGACACCAGTGGCCGCGTGGGTTGCATTGTTGTAAGAAACTTCCGCCAAATCCAGGTATTTCATCCAGTTGGATTGGGTGGCGTTAGCGTAGCAACGTAAGTATTGCTCCAAGGTCTGATTCGTTCTTTCAGTCTGCCCATTAGTCTGCGGGTGATAACCCGAACTCAAAGCTCTGCGTATTCCAAGGTGGCTGCACAACTGACGCCAAAAGGAGGAGAGAAACTGAGATCCACGATCTGAAATGATCTTCTCTGGTAACCCATGTAAACGGTAGATGTGATGCAGAAAAGCCAAAGCCATTTGAGAGGAAGTAGGAATCCTGGAAAAGGGAATGAAATGCGCAGACTTAGTGAAACAATCCACCACTACCATGATGCAGGTGTGTCCCTCTGATGGTGGAAGCTCGACGGTGAAATCAGTGGCAATGGTATGCCAGGGATAGGGTGGTAGTTCAGTAGGTCTGAGCAACCCCAAAGGTCTTCTCCTGGGCGTCTTGGTCTGGGCGCAAACTGGGCAGCTCTCCACATAAAGTTTGGTTTCCTTAGCCCAACCCGGCCACCAGAACTGCCTGGCAATCAACTCCTGGGTCACCTTGATGCCCCGATGACCTCCTACTTGCGAATCATGGAACCCATGGAGAATGTCCAAACGACGAGATCTCGATGCTATGTACAACCGGTGTAGGAAGAAAAGAAAACCTTCACATTCCGTGATTTGAGGACGTTTCAGTAGATTGGTGCGGTCTGGGTCTGTCTGAGTCTCTTGGAGGATCTTCTGCAAATGGGGAGAGATTGTGAGAAGAAAGTGCTTGGGGGAAATCAACGGAATGGGTTGGTTGACCTCCTCCACCTCTCTTTCCAAGGAGCGGGATAAAGCATCAGCTTTTAGGTTCCGGGCACTCGGAATGTACGTGATGTTGAAATCGTAGTGGGAGAAAAAAAAGGCCCATCGAGCTTGACGGGCGGTATGACACTGCAAAGATCGCAAGTACTGCAGGTTGCGTTGGTCGGTGCAGACTTCTACTGAAAAGCGGCCACCAAGCAAATGATGCCTCCATTCCACAAACGCTGTCTTGATTGCCAATAGCTCTCTTTCTATGACTGAGTAGTTCTGTTCGCAAGGAGAGAGTTTGCGTGAGTAATAGGCTACAGGATGTTCGTCACCCGTAGAGGGATGTTTCTGCAACAGGACTGCACCCACAGCAATGCTGGAAGCATCGGTTTCGACGATGTAAGGCATCTCATCATTGGGATAACAAAGTACAGGTGCAGTACAGAATGCAGACTTCAAAGCATCGAATGCCACTGATGCCTCAGTATCCCAGAGGTAGGGTATCTTCACACTGGTCAGACGCGTCAATGGAGCTGTGAGTCGTGAAAATTGTGGAATGAAACGCTGACAAAAGTTTGCGAATCCCAGAAATCGCTGAAGTGATCTCACGTCCTGTGGTTGTTTCCAGTTCTGAATAGCCCGGACCTTACCGGAATCCATGCTAATTCCTGTACCAGTGATTACATATCCCAGGAATTCCATCTCATCCCGATGAAAGGAACATTTCTCAGCCTTGGCAAACAGATGATGTTGTAACAATCGTTGAAGAACTACACGAACGTGGGAGATATGTTCCTCTAGGTTGTCGGAGTAGATCAAGATGTCATCTAAATACACCCAAACAGAGATGCCAATTAAGTCGCTGAAAACATAGTCCATAAACCGTTGGAAGACAGCCGGGGCATTACACAGCCCAAAGGGCATGACCCTGTATTCATAGTGCCCGAAAGGTGTCTTAAAAGCTGTCTTCCATTCATCTCCCTCTTTGATTCTGACGAGATGATAGGCTCCGCGGAGGTCTAATATAGTAAAGACCCTGGCTGAACGTAAGGACTCCATGATATTCCGAATCAATGGTAACGGGTACCTGTCTTTAAGGGTGATGTCGTTCAATTGGCTGTAGTCAATACAAGCCGTAAAGATCCTTCCTTTTTCTTCACAAAAAACAATGGGAAACCTGCAGGTGACTTGGAAGGAACGATGTATCCTTTCTTGATGCACTCATCGAGATAATCCCGAAGGACCTGTTTTTCGGACTTCGTGAGGGCATACATCTTTCCATGTGGCATCACGGCTCCGGAAACCAAGTCTATGGAGCAGTCAAAAGGCCTGTGAGGCGGCAGTGCGATGTCCCTTGGTTCGGAGAATACTGACATCAAATCAGCATTTTCAGATGGTATCATAGACAAGGAACACAAACCAGATGATTCTCTACCTGGGACTAAGGCTTTTGAGACAGACGTCTCTGAGGACGTGTTAGGGCTACAGCATTCTTGAAGGCAAAAAGAGGAGGTGAATTCCAGAGTACGTGTCTCCCAGTTTATTGTGGGGTTGTGTCGCTGAAGCCAAGGTAGCCCCAAGACCACTTG
Organism: Ambystoma mexicanum; assembly: GCF_040938575.1. Lineage (NCBI taxonomy): Eukaryota > Metazoa > Chordata > Amphibia > Caudata > Ambystomatidae > Ambystoma > Ambystoma mexicanum. The sequence continues at coordinate 1,547,487,421 of NC_090931.1, forward strand.
ATATGAAGGTGTCCTTATAACATCCAGCGCAATTCTCTCCTCATGTCCTTTGATGCGTAACAACATACCCACAGTATGTAGTCGTATGGGGCCAGAAGCCAATGGGGTTCCATCAATGACTTCAACTGGAATCGCTTCTTTCTTGGTAAGCAATGGTATGCCGTTGTTGATGGCAAAGCGCTCATCGATGTAGTTCCCAGAGGCCCCACAATCCAATAACCCATGGATCTCGACTGTCCTATTCAGCCACTTGAGATTGTCCTTCAGAATCCTTAGGACTGCAGGCAACATGGGTGGAAACACAGATTCAGAGCAGGAAAGGACTGGTGGTTTAATCAGACCTGTCGGGGCCTTTCCGGAGCACGACAGGTCACCTAGTTTCCCCCTTTCTTGATTGGTCGTAGAGGACAAGTACCTAGAAAATGACCTGCGGCTCCACAGTAGAAACATAGACGTTGGCTTCTCCTCCGCTTCTTTTCTTCCTCAGACAAAGGGCCCCTTACGGCGCCTAGCTGCATAGGTTCTTGAGTGGTGTTCGAGGACACTGGTGTCCCAGCAGGCGGAATTGGAGGTCTGAGATCCGATTTCTCAAAACGGCGCCTTTCGCCTCTTCTCTCTGCCAATCTCTGATCAATCTTTAGCACCTGATAATGAGCTTCTGTAGATCTTCGGGTTCAGGAATGTGTAACAACTCGTCCTTGTACTCTTCTCTTAACCCACGGCGAAACAAGGTCTTCTGTGTTATCTCAGGCCATTGGGAATCAGTTGCTAGTTGGCGAAAACGGCCTATATAAGAGATTATGTCTGTGTTGGCTTGTTTTAAATCCATTAACTGGTTCTGTGCTGCTGAAGCCAGATTGGGGGACTGAAACACTTCCAGAAATTCCTTTTCAAAGGCCACAAAATCGCCGAGAATGGGACTGTTACAAACCACAAGATGTGTCACCCAAGCAAGAGCGTTGCCAGACAAATTGCCCAAAATATATCCAATCTTGGCTCTATCGTTATTGAAGTGGGCTAAACGATACAGGAAATGTATCCGGCAATGATTGCAGAATTCCCCCACACGTCTGGGGTCCCATCAAACTTGATGGGAGTGGTGTGTGCCATAGCGCTCTCAGGTGGAGGAACAACATTTGAGCTTTGGGTTACCATCTGGCGTAGGGTCTGGTTCTCCTGGCGGAGTGCAATCATCTCAGCACGTAAGGCCTGCATCTCATCACGAAGACTGGTGTCCTCATCCATCTCCGATTCCGAAGAGCCTGAAGTCTGGCATCTCAATCTGTTAAAGATGGCGTCACTAGGGCGCAGCGTACCTGTTCGTCCGGAAGTCGGCTTAGTAGATGATGCCAGAATGCCAGAAGTTCTGTGGCGATGTGAGAGCGACACAAGGAACCAGCCCAACTCCCGTCCAAATGGGTACTGGACTGGAGGTGAACCAGCTCCCAATGCCACAGGTTTGCTCACCCCTGATTAATGTGGCATCAGGACAGTGCAAGCACTGACAGGGGGAGCCTGATAGTCTTTGGCTAGAAGTTCTCTGTAGACAACTGGAGCAAGAAGAGTTGCGAGTCGAATCCAGGAGCAGGAATCCAGGAGGCAACAGAATGCAAGGGAAGGCGGGAAGGCAAGGAAACCAAGGAGGACCAAGAACCCAGAGGAAGGAACAGAGAACAACTAAGAAGGGGGAACCACCCCAGCAGGAGGAGAGCAAGGAGAAGGGAACCAGGGAGACCCCCTATCCAGGCAAGGAAGGGCAGGTCTAACCAGAAGGGAAGGAAAAACCAGGCAGGACAGAGCGGGAACTCAGGACAAGGCAAGAGCAAAACAACGATCCGGTCAAACCACGTTGAGACGCGATTTGATCAAACCGCCTGGCTCCTTAAATAGGACCTCCACACCCGGGAGGCTTGGAACGCAAGCCGTGCTGTTTCCCAGGTGCTGGGAGACCCAAAGCGAGGCTTGGGCCGCAAATCGGCCAGGAGCCGAGAGCATCGTGTACCGCGCATGCGCGGAAAGCAGGAAGGGGTCGGCCACGCATGCGCGGAACGGCACGCCCCGTACCCCCCAGGCGAAAGCGGGGGTAAACCCTCCAAGGCGTGGCACGCCGCATCAGGTGAGTGGGCTGGAACAAGCCCAGTTTGGGTGGCGTGACAGAAGGCGATAAAAGTGAATGAATTGTAAAAGCGAAAATGAACGAAGTTAGTCCAGAGAGAAGGGGAGAGGATAAGCTGAACATTGAATTCTGAGTTGAAGTGGTCCTGTGGTGGTCTGTAAATGAATCCCTGCACATTTGAAAGTCTTCGACATCTGAAAAGCGGTCTGAGCCCGTTAGAAGGAGACCCGAAGAGTATAAAACTTGACGAAGGGAGTCTCAGCAAGTGCTGTTGAACTGTGAAAGGTCTGAGCCCGGAAGAGGGGGACTGGTGTGAACTTTTTGTTTTGTTATTCGAGAAAGACTGGAACAAGAGCCTTTAACATGGAAGGCCAGGCAGGCCTTGATCCACATTCCGAACTGTTTCAGTGTTAAAGCCTGAGCCAGAGAGGGCCATCCTGCCTGTAGAGACTGCTTTATTCTGTGCTGTCTAAACGCGGGGAGGAGAACTGATTCAGCCACATGCATTCTTTGTCGAACATTGATTTTCCTTTTATATATACATACCTATTTTACACATTTTTCTGTACAAGAGATAGGACGGGCATTAGGTTTTGTTAGCATAGCCATTTTGATTTGACAGACACGACTAAGACTGTTTTCTTATTTGATAGTCGAGAAGTCTCCCATCCTAGTTATAGGGAAAAGTAGGAGTTTTTCCAAACCCCACAAAGTTAATAAAGGTTTTATAAATGGTATCTTTTGTGTCAGTGTCATACTTGTTATACCATGCCTCCCCTATAGAAGGCATAAGTAAAACACAATTGGTAACACCCAAAACCCATCAGAAAATTGTGTTCGAAGTTGCCCACACTCACTTGACAAGGGGACACTTAGGACAGTTTAAGACCCAAGCTCATGTTAGTGGAAAATTCTATTGGCCAGGGATACATGCTGATGTAAAAAAACTTTGTTCAGTCATGTTAGATATGTCAAAAGACCAGCTCGCATATTCCTCTACCTGCCCCTTTAAATCCACTACCGATAATCGAAGTTCCCTTTCCTGAATCGGGATGGACACTATCGGACCATTAGGAACTTCTACGTTGGCCAACAAATTTGTCCTTGTGATCATTGGCTATGCCACCAGGTACCCGGAAGCCTTTCCCATGAGAAGTAACACCACCCAGCAAATCCTAAAGCATTTGCTACCTTTCTTTTCTATAGTTGGATTTCTCAAAGAAATTCTAACTGACCAGGGGACACATTTCATGAGTAAGCTTATGGGTGAAATAAAGGAATTGCTAAATATATCAACCTTAAGGACCTCAGTGTACAATCCCCAAACCGATGGATTGGTAGAAAGATTTAATAAGGACCTCAAGAAGATTCTGAGAAAGTTAGTAGACAAGGATGGGAAAGATTGGGATTGCATGATCCCTGGGCCCTGTTTGCAGTGGGAAAGACCTCTCAAGCACCTACTGGTTTCTCCCCTTTTGAATTATTGTATGGTAGAGAACCAAGCGATGTCTTCGACATGCTCAGGGAAACCTGGGAAGAAAGGGAAGAAGCACCAATACCTCTTTCACAGACAGCTACCAGGTTACATGAACACATGAATCTAGTCAGAACTCTAGTTCAAACTCATATGGAAAAAGCTCAAAAACAACAGAAGCTTTCCTATGATAAAAAGGACAATCTTAGATTGTTTTCAGTTGGTCAGAAAGTTCTGGTTCTTTTACCTACCTCTGAAAATAAGCTTGTTTCAAAATGGCACAGGCCCTGTCAAATAGTAGAGCAAACTGGAACATGTACTTATAGGGTAGCCCAACCTGATAGAAGACAAAAGACCCACCTCTACCACATAAATCTCCTGAAAGAATGGAAAGAGAACCCTTCTGCCTTTAACTCTTCCATGTTATCCAGTTTGGTACCCCAGGAGAGTGATAACCTAGAACTTATTCCCCAAGAGCTACCTAAAGACAAACAAAAAAAATGTAAATTACCTTTTACCTGTTACCGCTTTCCCCGATGAATTTTGTGAAAAACCAGGGAGAGTACATGGAACTTATCATTACATCAGAACCCCAAAAGAAAAAGTGGTTCATCTAAAACCATACAGACTCCCAGAGGCACGAAAGAAATTAGTCATTAATGAGGTTGAGAATATGCTGAAGGCAAACATGATCGAGCCCCCTTCAGGCCCATGGTCCTCCCCTCTCATGCTGGTAACTAAGCCAGACCAGTCTTGGAGATTTTGCATAGGTTTTAGGCAAGTAAATGCCATCTCCGCCTTTGATGCATATCCTATACCACGCATCGATGAGTTGATAAACTGGGAAATGCAGTGTTTAGGTCTACTCTAGATTTAATTAAAGGGTATTGTCAGGTCCCCTGTACATGGACCGGATAAGGAAAAAACAGCCTTCTCGACACCCATAGGGCTATTCCAATTTAAAGTTCTACCTTTTGGTCTGCATAGGGCCGCAGCGACTTCTCAACGACTTATGGACAGAATACTACAACCTTATTCTGATTTCTATGTGGCTTACATTGACGATATAGTTATCTACAGTTAAACGAGGGCGGATCATCTTTCCCATCTTTACACAATTATGAGAGCTCTCCGAGAGACTGGATTGACTGCCCAACCTAGGAAGTGTAACCTGTTTCAAACAGCCGTGAAATATCTGGGCTTCTTCGTGGAGAATCGTAGTGTACAGCCTCAGCAAGAAAAGGTGAAAGCCGTTTTAGGTGCCCCACACCCAAGACCAAAAGAGATCCTAGAGCATTCTTGGGCTTTATTGGCTATTACCTCAGGTTTATCCCAACATTTTCAGACAAAACATCATGGTTGACAGATATATTATGAAATGCAGTACCTCAGAAAATGTTTTGGACCGATGAGGATGATGTTTGTTATAACATCCTCAAACAAACATTTTGTCAGAACCCCATATTGAAAGTGGCAGACTTCCCGAAAGAGTTTGTTTTACAGACTGATGCCTCCCTGACTGGATTAGGAACCGTACTGTCTCAAATAAATGATGGCTTAGAACATCCTATATTATTTACAAGTCGCAAACTATTTCCCGGAGAGAAAAACTACTCTGTGTTAGAACTAGAAGCACTTGCCATCAAATGGGCGATCCTCCATCTCAGGTACTACCTACTGGGAAGGAAATGTACCCTTATTACTGATCATTCACCCTTAGTTTGGATAAGTTAGAGGAAAGAATCTAACCCTCGAGTCATGCGTTGGTTCCTGGACTTGCAACCATACAGTTTCGTGGTGGAACATCGAAAGGGTAAAGACCAGGGGAACGTTGACTTTTTTCCCTGGTCCCCCTGCGAAACAGATCCGTCGACACCACATAGTGGAAGGGTATGTGAAAAACTAGATGGCGTTTCACTGCCTAGACCCTGGGGATCCCTTACTCAGGTGGCCAGGGCACAGCCATCGCATTTGGTTCCAGACCCTGGGGGTGGACAAGTGTGGGAGGATCACCTGGGTGCGGGGTCCTCAGGGAGTGGATGAGGAACGCCCGATGGTGAGATATGGTATCTCCCTTTCCAATTATCCCTGTCCCATCCCATTTTATATTTGATATTCCAACATCCCAGATCCCCCTCCTTTCCTGCGCAAACACTGAGCCGAGGAAGAGGAGGTCTGCGGGTGAAAGGAGTACCACCCATGCAATACATTGGACATGTCCCACAAATAAGATCAGGCAGGGTCAGGCACTTGATCTTAATTACATACACCTAGTACCTATTTGCACTCGCCACATGGTTAAAAGGTGGAACACTGAGACACTCTTGGAGCAAGGCGGTGCACGAGAAGGAGCAGTTCTTCTAGGGTGACGGCAAAGCAGGAGGAGCAAAGTGATAGGCCAAGGGACAGAACCTAGGTACGAAGAAACCTTGGACACCCCAGCGAGAGATCGTTACCTCCCAAGGGCCTTGAAGGTTGCACAAGGAAGCCCAGCTAGAGAGAAGAGACAAACCTCTTTTATATTTCAGGGATACCAGCCACCCTCCCGGGTGAATGTTAGTGTTGGGGAGATGCAGCAGTAGTTGTGGTATCAGCCCTGACTTCAGGATCAAAGCCGCGAAAAAAGAAAATTAATTAACACAGCAGGTGAGTTGATGAAAGCATTGTAAGTCCGGCCTGTGTTAAATGAAACTTGACAGCAAAAGTATCCAGGAGGAGAAGAAGAAGGAGGGCTTCCTGTACCAACGCCGGGAATCAAAGAGGAAGACTATCCTGTCAGTACCGCACCAGGACGATGTCTGGGATGAGGGGCTGGTGCTGCTGAGGAACCCCTCCTCAGCCCCAATGAAGAGAGACCGGCTTGAAAAGAAGTACCAGGTGCTGGAGTCTACACCCAAGTGTCTGAGGTCTCAACCGTCAGTGGTCTCAGTGGCCGCCCGGAAGAAGTCGTTGAGTTCTTCATCTTCTTCATCTGCACCCCTGGAAAATGAAGGGAAGGAATTGGATTCCAAGGGTAGAAAGGTGATCTACTCGGCGGCGACGACGGTCAAAGCGGCCAACGCCTTAGCGATCGTGGCCAGATACGACCGTGAGCTTTGGTACAAGATGGCTCTGCTCCTGGATTTCCTCCCCGATGACAAACGGGTCGAGGCTTTGGAGACCCCCCAGGAAGGCGAGGTGGCATCGGACCACACCATCACAGTGGCACTGAACATCACGGACAAAGGGCTAGTTCAAGGTCACCAACTTTAGGCAGGAGGTCCAGACGAGGGTCCTGGACATGCCGTTCGACAGAGACAACCTGTTCGGGAAGGCCATTGATGAATACCTCCAGGCCATCAAGACCGACACAGAAACGGCCTGTGCCCTGGGCACAATGCAACAACACCGGCCTTCCTTTCCCTCAGGAGGGAAGTCTAGCTGGCCTTCGAAGGGTTTCGGTGAGGGCTCATCCTCTTACCGCCATGCTGCCCATTCTTCGCCCCAGGAAGCCAACAGGGTTCGCTCCAAGGCCTTCAAAGGTGGCCGCCGACCTCCAAGAAGGATTGAACCAGCTAGGACGTTGGGCCCCCACCCATGTACCATGTTGGGAGGCCGGCTGGCGAACTTTGCAGCGTATGCGAGACCATCTCCAACGATTGATGGGTGCTGGACGCTCTTGCCCACGGACACACTTTGGAATTTCAACGGAAGTGTCCGCGAATACCACCGGTGGTCCGACAGGAACAACACATCCCTCAGCTGCTGCTGGAGGTTCAGGCCATGTTAAGAAAAGGGCCGATAGAGCTGGTTCCACTGTGACTCTGGGGCTCCGGAGTTTACTCAAGATATTTTCTCGTAAGAAAGAAGACCTGGGGCTGGAGGCCCATTCTCGACCTACAACGACTCAACAAATACTTAAAGTCAAAGATGTTCAGGATGGTCATGCTGCAGCACGTGCTCGGCCAGCTGGAGGAGGGAGACTTTCTGTCGTCATTGGATCTAGAGGACGTGTACTTCCACGTCCCCATACACAAAAAGCATTGCAAGTTCTTGGGCTTCGTTGTCCAAGGGAAGCATTACCAGTTCAAGGCTCTTCCCTTCGGACTGAAGTCAGCACCCAGAGTCTTCACCAAGTGCCTGGCGCCGGTGGCGGCCCATCTACGACTACAGGGAATTAATGTGAAGTCAGAGGACATCGCTGTCGATCACACAGCGAAGACCATCCGGCTGCTGACGGCCCTGGGGTTCTCCGTGAATTATGCAAAGTCCTGCTTCACTCCATCGCAGGACGCACTGTTCCTAGGATTCAGGCTCATCACAGTGTCCTGCCTGGTGTCTCCGTCAGAGGAGAGGAGAGTGGCCATCTTGGGCAAGGTGCAAAGGCTGTTAGCATTGAGGATAGCCACGGTGAGGATCATCAAGCCACTGCTCAGCATGATGTCGTCATGCATATACCTGATTCGGCTCTGCAGATTGCGGATGCACCCACTCCAGGAGTTCCTTGACGCCCTTTGGGTTCAGGTGTCAGGAAGCTTCCAGGACAGGATCGCGCTTGACGAGGAGTTCCGTCGGGTGATAAGGTGGTGGGGCGTATGCTTCAAGATCACCGGAGGCACAGACTTCCAGAACCCTGAGGACCAGGAGATGGTCACGACGGATGCTTCTCTGGAAGGATGGGGAGCCCACACCAGACATCTTCACGCCAGAGGCCTGTGGCTGCCGGAAGAGAAGGCACTGCACATCAACGTACTGAAACTACGGGCAGTGTTTTGGGCCCTAATGTCGTTTCTGCCGTCCCTCAAGGGCAAGGTGGTGAGGGTCTTCATGGACAATACTTCCACAATGTTTAACAACTGGAAGCAGGGGGGCACCAGATCCCCAGCGCTCTCCAAGGAGGCGCAGGACTTGTGGCACTGGGCAGTCACCCAGGGGATGTTCCTCATTCTGTTTCACCTGACAGGAGTAAAGAACACCATTGCTGACTCTCTCAGCAGGGAGCTGTGCTATTGCCATGAGTGGGAGCTTTGGCAAGATCAAGTGGACAGCCTTTTCATCAAATGGGGCAGTCCCCCGATCGAACTGTTTGCAACAGCGACAAACAGCAAATGGCGGAGGTTTGCCAGCAGGTTCCCCCAGCTGAGGAGCATGGGGGATGCATTCTCCTTCCCTTGGGGAGGCCTGTTTCTGTACGCGTTTCCACTGTTGCCGCTGCTACTTCGAGTCATCAGTCAACTCAGACGATACCGGTGCAGGATGATCCTCATCGCACCAGCGTGGCCGAGGCAGATCTGATACCCGGATGTTCTCAGCATGTCAGCGTCCCCTCCAGTCAAGCGGTCCATGGTCGCGAATCTCCTCACCAGGGAAGGAGGCGCAATTCTGCACCACGAACCAGGATCGCTGAACCTGAAGGCCTGGCTCCTGCAGCATTAGAGATTGGTGGTTATGACCTTCTGGCAGACTGCAGGGAGGTACTCGCGAAGGCCAGGGCATCGTCAACATTAAAATGCTACGGACACAAATGGAAGTGTTTTGCGACTTGATGCCGGTCGCAGAAGATCAACCCTATGAGGGTCACGGCCCCTCAAGTACTTCCGTATTTATTGTCATTGGCCTGATCGGGGCTGGCGCACGCCTCCATCAAGGTACATCTGGCGGCTATCTCCCGCTATACCAGGTCTCCGGGATGGTCTTCACTGTCTTCCCACCGTCTAATCAAAGAGTTCATCAAGGGACTGTTCAGTTCGTTCCCGCCGGTGAAGGCTCCAGCCCTGGTATGGGAGATCAACGTGCTGCTGACCAGGCTCATGGGGCCCCCATTCGAGCCTATGCATTCAGCTCCGCTCAGGTTTATGTCGTGGAAGACAGCTTTCCTTGTGGCCATCACCTCTGCAAGAAGAATAGGTGAGATCCAGGCCCTGTCCTGCAAACGGCCTTACTTGACATTCCACGAAACATGGGTAGTGCTGCGGACCCACCCCTTCTTCATGCCCAAGTTTCCATCGGAATTTCATCTCAACAAGCCCTTGGTGTTACCTGTGTTTTTTCCGATGCCTTTGTCGCCGGCTGAGAGGACTTTGCACTCGCTAGATGTGGCTCGAGCGCTGAAGTTTTATGTGGCCCGCACAAAGAGTTTCTGTAAATCTTCTCAGCTTTTTGTGAACTTTTATCCTGTGAACCATGGGAAGGCCCTATCCAAGGCTTCCATTTCCAGATGGCTCCCCGGCTGCATCACTCACTGTCACCGTTTGGCAAACCGACAGCTGCCTGGCCGTTCGAGAGCCCATTCCACCAGAGCGATCAATGCCACAATGGTGTTCCTGTCTTGTATGTTCCTGCTGGACATCTGCAGGGCTGCTACGTGGAGGTCGACACACACCTTCATGAAATTCTACTGCATCGACAGGGATTCCCGGGAGGAGTCCAGAGTCAGCTAAGCAGTGCTGCGCAACTTGTTCGCTTGAAGGTGAGCCTGTTGAGGAGGTAAGAGTACTTGCTTCTGTGAGCCTAGACACCTCCCGCGGTTGTGTATGTAGGTACTGTTATGTATTCTTGTATTCATGAGCATGTGAATCCATGCCAGACCCCATGCTGGAGAAGGAAAAAGTTACTTACCTGTAACTGTTGTTCTCCAGCATGGGTCTGGTATGGATTCACATGCGAACCCTCCCTCCTGACCATCAGCGGCTCTTCTCTTCGTCCTACTGCCACTTTACGTGCTACCAAATTTGAAGATGGCTGTCAGAGGAGGGGCTTAGGTAGAGGGTAGTCATTGGCTGGGGGCAGTATGACCCAGAGACCAGTGATTGGTTTATAGGAGAAAGACAGTTTAGAAACGAAATTGAAATTTTTCTTTTTTTTACCGAGGTTTCCCAGCCGGATTACGGGGAATATTCATGAGCATGTGAATCCATGCCAGACCCATGCTGGAGAACAACAGTTACAGCTAAGTAACTTGTTCCTTATTAGGGCTGAGGGGCTGTTGCCGAAAATGGATTGTGAGGAACCAAAGCTTTTCTGTTCTCTTAGCCTTATTTATTGGAAACATTTCTAAAGAACAGCCTTGACATGGGGGGTCGAGAAATGCTGGGGTTTGCCATGGATCGATTAATGTGACATTTGTAAAGGTTACACTGTACATAGAAGTAAACATGGCTAAAATATGTTATATAACTATTTAGTAAATCTAGATCATGTTTGTACACAACCAGTGGTCGAAGTGAGCAGGAACGGTCAGGAGCATTGTTCCACTACTTTTATTTTTTACTGTTAGCAGCTCCACTTCTTTTTGCAACCATTTTAAACATTCCAGAATTGTTCTTTGTGAAGTTAAAGCACTCTTCTCCATTTTACCACCAGATATCAGTTATAGCTGAACTGAAATCTGTTTCAACACAACTGACTGTCAGCCAGCATGACTGCAACCAAATGTGTTGCACGTTGCTCCCTTCCTTCCTACTATGTGCCCGCAGGAGTCACAGTTCCACTACTGTTTTGGTACACTTCTATCACTGTACACAACCTCTTTAACTGACCATAAAACAGAACAGGCGCACATCCAGTGTTCCTACAAGCTCTCCGTCTGATGATAAGTATCAGTGCATGTTATTTCTGCACCTGGCTTCATCAGACCAATATCTCCATGTGATTACAGGATATGCGGATATTGCAGCCATCGACATCATATGTGTTAAAGACGAGGCTGATTCCGCTTGCTGGGAACCCCACGAATCGGAGACTGGGAGCCCTGCAGGTGCGTAGAAGATACTGACCGGCTTCAAGTCTCCTACTGTTCCTCCTGCATGCATTGTGTTCTTAGATATTGCCCTCTTCATTGCTGAATCCTGTGGGGGCCATTAATGCTGCTTGACAATGTTTTACAGTGTTCACTACTGCTCACCCTAGAGACCTTTACTATACACTACAGACATTCACCACAATCATACATACAGGGAGGATTCCAGAAGGAACTTGAAGGTGGTCAGCAGAGAGGACCAGGAGTGAGGGTAAAAGTGCAAGCTCCTACATAGACCTGTTTTGTGCCCAGCTACCGCCGCCGCAACCCACCATGTACAGGCTGGTGCTTGCATTCCTGCTGGGGCCTCTGTCACCGATTTCGGTGCAGGCCTTCTTTTCCTGGTCGGATAACCGACGGTCCAATAGGGGAAGCCGGCAAGACACGGCACACCACGTCCAAAATGCACAACGTCATCGGTGCTCACAACACACTCATGACATCGCCATGGCAGCCAACGCTGCTTCCAGAGCTCCAAAAAGGAGGATGCGCCATGGAGCACAGTGCGTCTAAACGATCGGCCCAGGTCTTGCAGTGCTCTTTCCAGATCTTGCTGGTCTGCATTCTTGCTCCTTATTATATTCTACCCTTGTTTTTGCTTCACGCAGGTTCTTGTTTGGCCTCTTCTCCTTTGTTGTTCCCTTTCTCTGCTGATCCTGCCTTGCTCTGATTTATATTTTCTCTTTTCCTGATTTTGTCCTTATAGTGTTTCTTGTTGGCTCCTGATTCTACCCTCCATTTTTTTTGTGGTACCTTTGCCCCGCTAATTTTCCTTCCTATGTTTACTGGCCCTCCTCCATCTTTGTCCTGGCTCGGTCTATCCCTTCTATTAATTGGAGTATCCTTACTTTTATCTGGGTATTCCGTCAGAGCCCCTTGTGCCTTACAGTTCAGTGTTCGCACTCCACGGAAATACCAGAAGGCGAACCTGTGGTATGAAGAGCCGGTGTCCAACCATCCGTGAGTTAAACCTCCACAGGGTGGAAGGAGGGCTGGTTCCTCCTACTGCATATCCATCCAGACTGATCCTGGAACAACCACAAACTGCTCCTCCTGTCAAAACCTGGAGGACCCGACACCCTAGCGATCAGGTATTTGATAACCTGAAACTCTACCCACTCTGCATATCTCATCCACCAGAGCAACGGGTACTGGGCATAAACCAAGAATAGCAAACAAAAGTTCCTTTCGAGGGTACTTTGGGTGATGGCTTTTCACCCTTGGATCCCCCGCTTCTGGGTTTAGATCCACAAACAATTCCTTTCTATATCAGGACCTTCAGTGTTTCACTTTCTTGCTTCTGAGGCCTGATAGATTCAAATATTACAAACAAAAAGTTCCTTTTGGATTACATTTGAGGTGAGGATTCTTCACCCCTGGAGCCCCTTCTTCCAGGTGCAGACCCCTCTCGAATATCAGCCTCCCTCCCGTTGGATTTACTTCGGCTTATATTCACAATAATTTCACGACTGCATTCATATGTCGTTGGGGTGATGGCTTCTCACCCCTGGATGCCCCTCTTATGGGGTCAAACCCCTTCAAACATTTGCCTCGCCTCCGTAAGGTTCACTACGGCCTTTTGCAAAGATATTTTCACCTTGGCGTTCACAAATCTTAATGTCCTTTTACACAGTTGACCTTGGACATCCCTCTGCCGGGTTCACTTTTGTCAACACACTGTTAGTTGGGACTTTAGACTTCGCCCCTTTTTATTGGCATCCCTCCCTTGGGTTCACTCTTGCCATTTCACGATTCACTTTGTTTTCTCTTAATGTGAGATTCACTTACCTTGCGTTTCTCAATGGTTAATCGGTCAAAGACTTTAGACCGTACAGGGATTTTAATAGACCCCTATATGACCACTTTGACCCCTTTCTCACTTCATTCACAAGGCATTCTGGTAACGCTAGTTTCAACAATAGGGTAATCGTCCAGAGTTTATCAAGTGAGCACCCACGTTGTGCCGGACTCAACTGCAGCTGGTTTTCCCCTCTCGTATTAACAGTTCTTTGTACTTTTCTTCAATTAGCTGTTTGCTACTTTTGTTCAAACACAGTTCGGTTTCTTATCCGCTCTCCCCTCGACTCACCCTTCGCTTTTCTTGTCTCTGGAGTCAAGGCCGGTACCACAGTGGCAAGTGTCTCCCCTCAGCTTGGTTATCAACGGAGGAGAGTCCTGTCTATCGTTTACATCTGCTGCAACACACGCTAGCTATTGTTCGCGGTCTTAAGATTCCTTCTGTGGAGGTTTCACAGGCCTGGTTTGCAAAGGGCAAGGCCGTTTCCCTCCTTGTCATCCTATCAGTTTGTGCCGTCTTTCACCTCCTCTTAACTGCCGTGCTGAGTTAGCTCTCTTGCCATGCGGTATACCTTGCTCGTATTGTGCTCTCGTGCTCCACCTTTTATCCCTGTGGGGAAGGGAAAGTGCTGTCAGGTGTGTGTGATTCTGGTCAATTGACTGATGGTAGGTAGGATTGTATACAGTACCCTTTGGGTGCACTACAACAACCCCAGCCTCCTGGCAATAGGGACCCAACATTTGGTATAAGTCTGTACTACACAGGTTGGTAGTGTGGTCGAGTAGCCAGGCTTATCTCAAGAGGGGTCAATGTGGGCAGTAGGGTAGTTACACAGAGATTCACAGTGACAAGTATTCAAATAAACAATTATATTCAAGGTTTTTTGATTAAACAATTATTAATTTATTTAACAGTCAGTTTGAATAAGCCTTCTTCAGAAGGGAGCAATATAAAGCAACACACAAATACACTTCAAAATACACACTCTTAGTTTTCTAGATCAGGAAATTTCCATTTGGGATGACACACAGACACTACCTACACCCTCAGGTGACTTCAATAGTTAGGGTGCTGGGGACATTAATATATAACTGTTGCATTTAGAATATTATTGAGAGGAGTGTCAAAGAAAAGAGGTTTCAGAATAAGACAAGTGTTCACACAATTATTCTTAATCAGGTGCAAAGTCAGTTAACTCTTTCCTAGAAGGAAGGCAAAAACACATAAGCAGAGGAGCGAAGAGTCATTCAGGGAGCCCGGCCAGCCAATGTTAAGTTAGCAAAAGTCAAGGTGAACTGAAGCACTGCTTGCAGGTAAGTAAAAGTCTTGCACAATGTTTTAGAAATCTTTGTAGAAAAAGTAGAATCAAATGTAGGGTCACAAGCTGTTAGGCCTGTGAGTAGTAGAAGATGCAAGCAACTCTACAGGAGCGACCAAGACAAGTCGCAACTGAGAACAAGCAAGGTGGCACAACACGAGGTAAGTTCTCTTAGACTGTAAGTACCTTTAGGTTGAAGAAAAGTGCAGCAGATAGCTTCTGTTCCTGTGCAGCTCTGCAGATCCTGGTGTTCATGGGCCTCATTTGTAGGGACAAGAGGGAGCACTTCTGGGGACTCCTGCACTGCAATGGGACGGTCACCGACCACAACCGGCAATCTTCAAACAAGTGGCACTTTGGTGTTTCAGCTCCTCGCGTCTACCGCAAATAGCAACACCGCGGTTCCTGGCTGTCGAGATGGGCTTTCCTTGCATCTGGGGTCCAGCACTCTGTTGAGGTGGCTCAGGCTCAGTCAGTCCTGCTTCCTGGGAGTCCGGAGGATCTTGGCCAGCTTAAAAGCAACGCACACCATCTGGTGTTCCTCTCCCTGGCTATTCAGTACCAGCAGTGACTGCAGTAGAAATTCAACCATCTTCGAGAGGATGTCCAAGTGGCTTACATTGGAGTTGGTTGGTCCCACCAACTCAAGGGGAGAAGTCGTCCTTGCAGGGCTTCTCTAGTCGAGATGAATTTGGAGCTTCAGCACAGCAGCAGGGCTTCACCGGGCAAACCAACTGTCCAGGAGTTGCAGCAGGCATCCTCTTCAAGTTCTTCTTCGGATTCCTTCGTCCAGTGGTCGACTCTGCCTTCCAAGCTAAAAAGCCTCGCCTTTTATGCAGGTTTTTCCCATTCATTCCAGCCAGCTGGCCAATCACCTAAGTGTGCATTCCTGTCTTTTAGGAGACTAAGCACACGGGAGCTTTTCCACAAAGAAATGGTGAAAAAAGAAGACTTGGACCATTTTAACAAAAATGGCACCCTTGGGTGCTTTACCGTGGCTGCGAACGGAGCCCGCAGTAAAAACACACAACGGTAGTAAAAAGTAAACCACTGCCACCAGCCACTCATCGAGGAAAGGGTCACATAAAATTGTTACATGAGAAGCTAGAAAAAGGGGATACTAAGTAACCCCTCCAGCACCCTATTGTAAGATGGTGTGTGCTGTGTCTAGAAAGTTACAAATGTAAGTAAAGTCAATTTAACTTCACTGCTCTTGGAAACACTAGTGTATCCAAGAGAAGCTATTTAAACCTTTGGGAAATCTGAAAGACTTCTCTGTGCCACTGCACTGAAGGTGCTGTTTGACACAATGTAAAAATGATGCCTATGGAGTTTGTCAGACTCCATACTTAACAAAGAAACACAGAAAATACATAGAATTAAAAGTACAAAGTCCCAAAGTTCAGCAAAAGAGCTGGGGTTCTCTAAGGTGGGAGGTATTTAGCACTAAACTGAAAATTCTCTCTAACACCTGACCCTTGTATTGGGACATGTCAGGTAAACGGCTCTGGTGTTAGTCCGTTGTCTTTTGTGGTGTGCGAAAGTATTAGTGTGGAAAAATGGCAGGGCAGTGTTTCTGAATGTCCGACGTGGTAGGATGTGGAAAAGGCGTTGGAAGAAGGGGGATACTGCGTCTCACCAGTCGGTGTCCCACTTCCACTTCCCGAGGTCCCACCATCCAGGTGATCCTCCCTCACTAGTCCACCCCCAGGAACTGGATCCAATTGCGATGGCCGTGTCTTGTCCATCTGGATGACAGTCCCCCGGGGACTAGTCGGGGAGACGCCTTGTTTTAATATATCTGTTTGTTATCATCAAACAATTCTCCAAGTCCACATGAAAATCAAACACATTTGTTGATGTGTGGTGCTCCCTGGGAGGGCTATGTTGGCCGACTGCCCCTCGTCTCACCACAGACCTACATATGTGACTCCTTACCTGGACCCCGCAGCAGTGTAATCCTGGTTCCAGTTTGCTCGCTTCAGCAGTTTGTGGGCAGTTCCTGCTCGGGGCTCTGCCTCTGCCCGCTGAGGTACTTTGTTCTTGCTTCGGCTGCTTCAGCCATGACTCTAGTTCCTTGCCAGCCGGACTGTGTTGCACTCTCCTAATGCGGACTTCTGGGTGTTAGGCAGAAACCTGTGCAGTTCCCTTAGGGAACACTGCAAAAGATTTAAGACTACAGGTGTTGGCAGTAAACCCACTTGGTAGCAGTTTGTACCACCCAGATTTACCTGGTAGCTGTGGCTGAGCAGTCAGACTTCTCTCAAGAAGAGTTAGGCAGTATGCAAAGTATACACAATAGGCACTCAGACACACCAATACAAGCAAACACTGACCAGAGCTTTGGTATCAAAGTATATAATTATTTATTTAAAAACACACTGTTTGAAACACTCCAGCACTCTTATTGTAAAATATTCTAAACACAGTTACTATTGTAATATATACACCCCTTTTTCCTTATCAGATAAGTCACAGTAAAACACCACTTATTTTCATACAGAGGTGAGCGCTTAACTAGATGGCACTCCAATAAGTTTGTGAGAAAGGGAGGGAAAAAGACAGAATATGGAAAGGTACACCACTCTAAGATTCAGGAACACTGTTAGCAAGGCAGAAGAGCAAAAGTCACTGGTGAGCCAAAGTCCAAAGGCTGGGCCCACTCTTAGAGAGAGCAGAGCACAAATGTGCCCAAGATCACACAATTACACTAGGCTTTGAAAGTCTTGCAGAGGGTTCAAAAAGAGTTTAGAGAGGCTTTAGGAAAGTTTAGCCAGGGTGTCCCAGGCTAACCCAGGTTCGAAAGCCGGGGGCTAAATCTACCCCGTACAGTCGGTAGCAAGGGAAGCCGGGCGGGACACGGTACCTTAAGTGGGAAGGATCCTCCGGCGGTGGCAGTTGTTACTGGCAGTGGGTGCAAGTCGCGTCATCGTCCAGGGGAAGAGAAGATCTCAACTTGGAGGAAAGATGAAGGTCGTTGCACTACCAGGGAAGAAACCAGCCGCAGAGTTTTCCGGTTAAAGGTGGTACTTTTGTTCGCGGTCGTGGTAAAACGTGGTATTCCGGTTGCCGGGGTGCTTGGCACAGGCAAGGCGGCCACGAGGTACGTCGGGAAGGCGAAAAGACGGTGAAACTGGTTATCCCCACCAGTCAAAGGAAGAAGACTCTCCGGCGGGAGATCTCCTCTGTCGTTGGGAAAAGTGGTGAGACGGTCCAGCAGGGCTCCACCGGTGGTGGTGTCATGGCAGGTCGGCTCAGCTTCTCCCTCGTCGGATTCTTAGGTCCTGTGGCGACTTCTGAAGTTCCAGTCCCCAAAGCCCTGCTTTTATGCAGAAAACCCCCTTTCACTCAGCCTAGCTGTCACTCAAACATGCTAAGTGGTGAGCCGGCCGGCTCACCACTTGGGCCAATCAGGACGGAGTGCGACTTGAGTTGACTAGGCAACTCAGTCCAGGGCGCCTAAATCCCCCTCCACCCCTCCTAAGTACCCCAGACAGAGTGGCACCACTTTGGAGGGCTTCTGTGGAGAAGCCCGCCAAAAAGTGGAACAAAGGGCTCGACTTGGGTTGGAGTCACAGAAGAGAACACAAACGCCATTTTAGAATCAAGTTTTGGCAAACAAATACCAACCAGAGAATTAATATTTATTAAATAAACCGGCGGTATGTTCGAGGCTACCGTAAATAATTAAATAAAGATAGTAGCCTAAAACAATGGGAAATCCCATAGGAAAATATTCGCGGTTGAATATAAAAAGTAGTATCCACTGCCACCAGCCAAAACCTGATCAGGGGGGACGGAGACGTGCCCCCTCGACTAACAGACCCCGGGGCAATTGAATTGCCCCAGCCAGTACGTCCACAATATGATGGTTTGTACTGGTTCTGTTCAGAATTTAAGACTAGTAAAGTCAATGGTGACTTTACATGCCCTGGGAGACAGTAGTCAGTCCCAGGGTATGGAGTCTATACTGGGGGGTCACTATGACACCCCTGTGTTACTGCACTGAGGGTGCTGTGTAACACACATCACAAAAACACATGAAGCCCTAGGGGGTAAAAGACCCCATAGCCCATTAAACACATCTAGATTCAAAGAAACACACTCAAATCATGCCCAAGAGTGAGGGTAAAAGAGTCTCACTCTTGGTAGGAGAAAAAAAATAAACCCCAAAAATCCAGCAAAGCTGCTGGGGGACTCACTAGGTTAGGAAATTCAGCCTAAACAGAGAATTCTCCCTAACACTGGGCACGAGGTTACATTTGGCCTTCTGTCTCTCTGGCCATCTGTCCTCCCAATGTGCAGTGCACCATAATTAAACTCTGCAGGTTTGCACACATACTCTACCCTCATTGTTTTCTGCATCAGACGTGCCTCTGGGAGGCTGGTTTCCGTTTTGTCTGTGGTGGTTCAAGTCGCTGGTCTGCCGTGCTCAGTTTGGTAGCTGTTTTCCCTAAAGAGGATGAAATGAGGTTTGGGTCAGAATTCAAATCAGCCATGTCAAAAGGGTGTATATGATTTTTACAACAGCCAGTCATTGTTAAAGGGTTCTCATACACACCTTAGTTCCTGCTTACACCATGAAGGTGTTAATCTCTGAGGGCAGAGGGGGGAGATAGTGACTAAAATCTCTCTCTGGAAGTCCCCTCCAGAGGGATCCTGCTAAGCCTGTCCCCTAGGGGGTGTTAAGCCTAGCAGGCTCACCCCCCTATTCCCAAAAGGGGTGACTCTCCATTGGGGAGAGGTGATTAGCTCCCTGTATTTGTCACACTTTCTTCAAAAACATGGGACTTCGCACCTTTTGTGACACTGACTTTTCCTCATGGGACGTCCTTGCCTGGATCTCCTTCCTCTTACTGCTACTGGTATATGGCCCATGCTAACATGTTATTCTGTGTGGCGGACAAGAAGACCGTTACCTGGTCCCTCATTTGAAAAGCATGTAAACGGGCTTTTCTGTTGTATGCTTTTTCTTGTTGGCTGTGTGCTTCCTGCAGTTCTTAGCAGTTGACAGACCTTCTCCATATATTCTCGGGTGCCTCCATTCATGGGATTGTCACAGTTTCTCCACTATTGGGTCACTATCATTCTCCTGGAATATCCAGTACATCTCATGGATTCCGTCCATGCACAAGTTCAAAGGGGGAGGACTTGGTTCATGGTTGTGGCGTTTTTTCATATTGCAAACAGAGTCCAAGGAATCAGATTGTCCAAATACTGCCCATCTTCCGAAACAAGTCTCTTAAGGATGTGCTTCAAGGTTTTGTTAAACCGCTTCACTAGGCCATCGGTCTGTGAGTGGTAGATGGATCTTCATAGCATTCAAAAGAGTTTTTATTTCGGATTTCTCAATTAACAGTAATACAAAAAATGCACACTAACAATCATAAATTAGACAATAAAACCCAGTTAAACTCATCGTTGCTGCCCCCCATGGGTACAATTACAACAAATATTTTGACTCAGAACAGATATCCATTAGATACTCATGGCCTCTCTTATCCTATGCCATGCATGATATGAAATCGCAGTTTTACGGCTCTGCTTATAAACTCAACCAATGCAGTGAAAGGCACAAACACCCATCACTAACCATACTATAAATGTTCCAATATCCTGCTTACTCACCCTCAAACACCAAACTAAATAAACACATACCTCTACCGGAGCAAAACATAAAACCACCACAAACTGTACAAACTCTGTAACACCCAACCAAACGCAACAAACCGCAGAAAAATAAAGTTCATGCACACAAACCACCGACACACACTCATACACCGAACACCACCTAACCCTTCACCAATGTTTACTTTTCAGGATATATATTCCCTTGGTGTGTTTACTCTTGTTGATTCTTCTAACTACGAGTGCATGCACGCTGGTGCTCTTAAAACACTTGGTAGTTTTCTCCTTGCTGATCTGCACATGTGAGTTGGTTCTACAGTGTCATGCTGAGTGTTTGATAAACGCGGTGCTTTTGAAACATTTTGAAGCATTGTTGAAGTTTGTAACATCTTGACTGCTTTCGAAACTGGGGAAATCCTTTTGTATTTAGAAGTGCTCACAGCTGCGCACTACATTTCCCATCAGTTCAGGTGCATACAAGCCGGTTTGGCTCCAATGGCTGTACAGGGCAGATACTGTGGTTAGGAATGACACTCATATAGAAGTCTCCATCCCTGTGACACTTCCCAACCAGGTGGGTGAAGACCCACTTCCATCTCGCAGTGAGATCTCGGGGCATCTGCCCATTATGCCTTTTTCGGTTTGTAATGCGGTTCCGGATCCCGTGAGGATCAGTAGACTGCTAGACTACACCAAACAGTTAACAATTAACACCAATAGCCTGACTTCAATGAATATGAAATTGTATTTGCTCAACTGCCGCTTGACCCCAACACAACAGTCAGCATCTTCCTCATTTACAGACCCTCGAACAACATGCCAGATTTTCTGCTGCACCCAACTTACCTGATAATATCAGTTGTAAATCCCCTGTCCAGAATTATCATCATAGGCGACTTTAACTTGGGCTTCTTGGACAACTCTGACTCAGTGGCTTTGGCTATCAAACCACTCAGTCTGACTTGGGTTTTAGCCAACACATTGACTCACCAATCCACATCAAAGGTAGGAATCTCGATTGGGTTTCCTCTTATAATGTCACCATTAAGTAAATAGACATAAAACCATGCCCACGGTCAGATCACTACTTCTTTCATTTTGGTCTTTCATTTCCAGCACAGTTGACAAAAAGCAGCCTAACTAAATGCATGGTCACTTTCAGGAACCGCCACAAGTTATGCCTACATCCATGGCACCCTATTTTTCTACCACCATGGATAATCTGACTAATCTCAACACAGCCAATGTCCTGGCTACCACATAGCAAAATATGCTAGGAAATGCAATCCACAGCTTAGCCCTGTGAAATCTCGTCTGATAAAAAAATAACCCAATAAAATCTGGTACTCAGCAAATATTCATAATCTTAAAAATGCCAAGACCAGAGCCTTCAAGCAGTGGAAGAAATCTAAGTACACAATATAAAACCACGTACCCCAATGCCATAAAAGCCTATAAATCGACTATTTGCTCAGCCCAAACAATCTCCTATGACTACAGAATTGCTGAGGCAACCTCTGACTCCCGGGAATTCTTAAGAAACTAAAAGACCCCTGTCCAATCCCGTCATGACTTGCAAGATTAAAAACATTAAGGCGGACATAGCAGCCAACCCTGTCGCTGTAGACCGAACTAGGGGGAATACGGTTCCTGTTAGGCGCTGCGCGGCCCCCACCCAAGTTCAAGTTTCGATCAGTTACCGAACTTGAAATTACAGAGATTCTACTTAAACTTAAGCCCAGAAACTGCAAGGGGGACATTTGCCCTGCACTCATGGTCACATCTTGTGCCACTCAGATGTTACTCTTGATTACCAAATTTGTCAATATCTTGTTCATGGAAAATTGTGTGCCATCTCTCATTTTTGTTTTTTTTAATTTTTTTTTATTGTATATGGTTTATTTAAACCTTTACAAAATACACTTTATAAGAACAGAATAAAAAGTACATTTCCAAGATAAAACAATATTAGATATGAACTAAACATAATTCCAATCAACATACAACTATTCAAAGAAAGTATTTCATTATCAAAATCAGCATATCAAATTAACCAACATTTAACAAGCAAAATAAGAAAAAAAGTTTTAAAAAAAACCTAAAATCAAAAACTCTTAAAGATTCTAAAATACATTTAAGATATGTCACAAACAATTTTTAAAAAAGCACTCACTCTAATCCTGAGTGCAGTGTTTTGACCGTGTCTCATTTGATACCACAGTAGTTCTCTATTGACACGGTGTAGATGCAGTACAAATTGAGCAAAGTATGAGATTCGGTATTGGAGCAGAGCTGGACAAATAAGTAAAATATGATGCAGTGTTTCCTCAGTACCCTCTTTCCTACAAAATCTGCACCAGATCCAAGGGTCAGTCAACAACTTCCAACTCTTCAGAGTGCTATTAGTTCTCATCACGTTTAATCTAAATCACATGAAGCCATTTTGTAAACTTCTGCATGGGTATTTTTCTAAATAAGCTTCCATACCAGGAAAAAACTTCCAGAAAGAATATGCTTGATTGAAATTCCTTGAATGCGATACTGTACATACAGTCTGTGGGTTAGATTGTAACATTTCAATTGAAACACCCAAATTGGTGAGACAATCCTCAACCTTAGATTTTAACTGGTTGATAAACAAGTTATGGGAATCGGTACCTGCTATAGTATAAAGGTTATCTGATGGATTTACTAAACACTTTCTCCATAGCAAGTTCTTTTTCCACATGATAAACGATTGCAAAGAGTGTAGGCCCAACTCATATCTTATAATTTCAATCGGAACACTTTTTGGTATAAAGTATAAGATTCCTTTCCATATGAGACTTTCTAGAGACTTCACCCAGTCCGTTTTCTCAAAATCAAAACATTCCGTACTATACATAGACCTTGGAATGCCTTTCATAATGTAGAAGGATCTTAACGGTACTATGGTGAATTTGCAGTATTTGGTCTCTAGTTTACGCATTTGCCTTAGGACCATCTCTACCTTTGTCCTCAATTGAGTTTTTATTATGGTTGTGGAACCTGAACCAATCACATTATAACCCAAGTACTTGAAGGCAGTCTGACACTTGATACGTTTGCCCTCACAGTACCATGAGTGACCGAGTAAATTGTTCCTACATTTGCCAAGACATACAATGGTCGTCTTGGTTGCATTTATTTTTAAGTGTAATTCAGACACGAATATTACAAAAGCGTTTATCAATCGTTGTAAACCCACTTTGGTGCAATCCAAAATCAAAAAATCATCAGCATAAGCCAACCATTCAATCCCTTTGTTTCCCAGTTTTGGTGCCACCAGCCCTTTGTTCTTTAACGCTTTATTAGCTCCACAGACATATAGATTAAACAGTGTTGGAGCGAGCATGCAGCCTAGTCGGAGACCATTAGGAATGCAAATTTCTTCTGAGGTAAGCTGACCTTCTGAGTTTAACCTCACTTTAATTTTAGTCTCTGAATACAATTCTATTATTATCTCCAGGAGATGTTTAGGGATATTCAAGTCTCTGAGAATGGACCACAAGGATGGGCGATCAACCATGTCGAACGCTCGACTGAGATCCATAGAGGCAACAAAAATTGAGACTCCATTTTTCATTAGGGCTTTGGATTGTAGACTTTTAAGTATGAGCCCCCCACAGTCCGTACCTATGTTTTTTTTAAAGCCAATTTGTTTGACATCCAATATGTTGTTGCTCTTAATCCAGTCTTACATTTCTTCCAATACAATAGAGGCAAATATTTTGGACTCCGGGTCCGAGATAGCTATGGGTCTATAGCTTTCCGGAGCAAATCTGGATCCCTTTTTATAGATCGGAAGTACAAGAGCTAATCTCCAAGATTCAGGTATAGTTTTAGTGCTCAGAATATCCTTATATAGGATATGCAGAACCTTGGCCCATACATCAGTATCCGTTTTTAGGATCTTATTTGATAAATTGTTCGGCCCTTGAGCCGCCGAATTTTTTGATTTAATAATAAGGCGAGAGATATTGGAGACAGAGATGTTCAATTCCCATATCGCAGTCTTATTAACACAACCTCCAAAATTGGCCAACTCGCAGCCATACATTTTCGAGAAGTAGTCATACCACCTTCTCTCACTAATTTGAGTAAATAGCATTTCCTCTTGGGATACTTCAACCTTATTAATGATTTGCCAAAAGTTAGAAATGCTGTTACCTTTTAGTGCATTAATCATATTTTCCCCATCCGATTGGGCTTGCATGCCCTTAAAGCTTATTAGCCAATTTTTGTATTGTTGCTTGATTTTTTTAATCAGCGTGAATGCATGGTCTGCAGTATGGCCCATTTTGTTAAATGAACGAATTTCACTTCTCATTAATTTTCTATGGTTATGAACTTCCATATTGAAGCAGTGTGAATGATTCCTTCTAACATTACCACCAGGTATCGTATTCACTGCTGAATTCAAAATAAGATCGTTCACATGAGTTGTAAACCTGGTCACAGACAAATTACATATCCGGTCTTCAAAATGCATCTGTTCGAAATTCTTAACCATAACAGAGGAACATTTCTTAGTTTTAGCAAATGACCACCTCACTCTGTTACCTTTTTGATTTACTATCAGGCCCTGAGTATAGCATGATAACGGTTCAGTTGGTGCTGGATAAGGAAAGTTAATATGTAATAAATTGTGATCACTAGTAGGCATCTTAACTACAGTAAGTTTGGAAATAACTTTATCAAACCCAATAGACACAAAAATATAGTCCAAAATAGATTTACAGCCTCTAGCATTCCAAGTATGGCATTTGTTGTCTATCATTGATAATCCCATAATTTCCACAAAATTATACCATAGAGCTCCCCGAAACTTGGGGTTCCCTGCCGTATTCTTGGCATTACAGTTAAACAGCTTGTTTTCAGACAATAAGGCATCCGCCACCGTACAATCAATATTACAATCTGAGTTCAAGTCCCCTGCTAAGATTATGAAACCGTTCACATTGGCCGCTCTCCATGCATCGATTTTTGCGGTCAAATTGTTAATTTCTTTTACCAATTGGGAATCAGAATATTTTACCGGGTTCCAATATACATTAGTGATGCAAAATTGGATATTGATCTCGCCAATTTTGATTTCATAGGTCACAGTTAGGAAGGAATTAGAACTAGACCATTCACTCATTTTTGTTGCCCCAAGAGTTTGTTTGCAGGCAATTCGGAGTCCACCCATAGGCTGACCTTTAACCCCCTTTACATCCTTTCCCTCATTATTACCCTCATTATTATCACATGAGTGCAACGCAGCAAACAGCCCACTTGCATGATTAACCACTTGGGTCCCTATGTTAATTGGAGCAAGAGAGCTATTAGCGTTCAAAGAGTTAGTTTTAAATATTTCAAAAATGTCCTCTAATCCTGTTTTTAGAGATGATAACTGTGAGGCAATCTCACTCGCCTCTCTTTTTTTGTTCTTCATTGCATCAGAAATCGAGTTGCTAGCCTCAAAATACGCTCCCAAGGAGGATTGGCAGGCCTCCTTCGAAACCCCAGGCAGAGACTGGACCTCGACCCCCTCTTTCAAAGGGGGTTGGTCCTCATAGCCACCCTCCAAGTCCTCCCTGGCCTCTAGGATCGAATTTTTGAAGGTCGAGTCTCTCAGAAATTTACGAGATGATTTAGCCATGTTATTTGGACGCATCAGTTTGGTCTGTCGTGCTCTTTTTTTTTTTTTTGTTTTTTTGTTTAACATATCTGTGTTTTTGGAATTATCAGCCAAAACACATTCCATAACAGGAATATTTGGAGTATCTGCCTTCTCCAAGGCAGCTTCCAAGACGGTTTTAACCGAGTCTGTCACACTCTTATTGCCCTGTGTATCAGGTACAACGATTACTTCAATAATATCTTGAGAGATGACTGAGGATTGAGCAACCCCAAGATCCTGGACAGGCGAGTTCATTTTTGAACACGCCAATGCAGACTTTATATCACTCGGTGAATTAGAAAGTAGGTCATTCACTCTCGAGGGGATCAGTTCTATTGAAAAATTGATTTGGCCCAATACTTCGGTCTGTCTCCTAAGTTCGTACAAAATTAGTCTATTGAAGATTCCTAATATCGTCCCAATATCCTTGTTATTGGTCACCTCAACTCCCTCATTCAGGGGAGTGTCATGGGTCGTTTGATTGCCTAAAAGTTCTAAGTCAGCAGTCAGAAAGACGCTAGGAGTATCACAAAAGGAATCATTATTGGAGTTACTATTGAGCAATTTCTCAGAAGCCACCCCCCACTGATGTTTTAGAACCTCCTTCCCCATAGGGACTGAGTATTCTTCCACAAACAGTGATTGGGAAGAGTCTGTAAATTTGGTCGTATTTGTAAGTGACACAGCATTTGATTTAAGTTCGTTAGAGCATGCTTGAGCGCATTCAAGTAATTCGTCTTCCTCAATACAAGGAGGCAGCAAAGGTACCGCCGCCGCACGCGCCAAACTAGCCCTGAGCGTTGTTACTGCTGAGAAAAAATCTGCGCGTGGGTCTTTCATCGTGGTTATTGATTTAACAATTTTGCCCATGTTGCCTCTGTAGACTAAAGCAACCCTGAACTTCGTTGAATTGCCTAATATAAACCAAAAATCCCCAGCAGTCTAACCCAGTCTCCTTACCAGCCCATAAAGGTATACAAATAAAACAATATTTGTCACCCGCATCCAACACCCGACACCCAAACAGCCAAATAGCCAGCCACTTGGTCCCCTTGGGTGCGATATGAACAATTGCAAAAATGAGAATTCAAAACGCACCTCGCACTGCACACAGTGAACAGCAAACAGTGCTTTCTCGTGCTTCCCAGTGCGCTGCACCACGGGAATTAATAGGAAGAAAAAGTGCCCGAGGCACCGAATGGGCGGAGCCACAGGCGCACACTCCAGGCAGCGTGGTGTAGCTGCTAAAGACGTCCTCCTGGCCGTGTAGTGACACAATCCTCACGAGCCCTGCACAAACGAACCAGCCAGCAAACAGTGCTTTCTCGTGCTTCCCGATGCGTGCCATCTCTCATTAAGCAGGCATGGATCGCTCCCCTGCTGAAGAAGCCCTCTCTAGACCCTAGTATGCTGAGCAACTATCGGCCCATCACCAATGTACCTTTCCTCTTAAAGATCCTGGATAGAGTACCTGATAGAGTAGCTTACATGCAAATTCCAGACTTCCTCTCCACCGATGCAAACTTGGGTCAGAAAAAATCTGCGTTTAAGAGCGCCCATAGCACAGAGTCCACTCTGTTAGACCTTAAAACCAGCATCTTGAATATCTTTAAGAAAGATACAGAGCTCTCCTTATGCTGTTGGATCTGTCCGCAGCTTTCGATTTAGTGGACCACTCCATACTGTAAGGAAGGCATGGTATCAACAGTAAAACGGACACAAGTGACCACAGGTTAAGGGCGTTTATTGAACTTCCACAAGGGTGTGATAAAGGCCGATCTAATCATAAGTCTACAGATGGGAACAAGCTACAACCATCAAATAATAATAGCGCAGTCCTAGTGGTGTCTTGTCAAAATGAAAGGGCCTATACTAAAAAAATAATATTGCCAATCCTTACCTCTAAATACAAATAGTGTGGGGGTAGTGTTTATGGAAAAGAAAAAAGTGTTCACAAAAATGATATGTCAGGATGTTCAGGCTGTTGGCCTCCCATCCCCACGTTTTAAGCACGGGACAAGGCGGGTCACTGGAGCGTAGCACAATCTCTGGCTTCTTTAGCACAAAGATACTGTTTAATCATTAGCATCAGGGCCTTCCCAGGCCAAGTCTCTTTGCCTATGAAAGTCTGTTCATGCAGAGGGCCTGATACGTCAAAACAAACAAAGTTATTTTCCTCTTACAAGTACTCAGTTCAGGTGATTCACTCTTCACCCCGGATCCCCCTCTTAATACAATTAGTCTCCCTCACCCAGGTTCGGAGCAATTTCACTTAGCATCAACTGTCAACGACTTTTGAATGTGCACAGAGCTTGGTTTGACCTGTTGCAGGACCACTTTGATTTCACAATTCCTTTTTACATTTGCCACTTTTCAGTTGAATCCTAAAAGAGACCTTTGAATGAGCACCCACATGGCTCCGGACCACTCTGTTTACGGTATCTGTCTTGGCTTCAAAGGTTCAGTCCCTCATCTGCTGTTTAATTATATTTGTATTGCTTGTCACATATGCTTCACACACTGTTCTCTACAGTTTTCTCTATGCAACGTTGCCGCTTGCAACCTTAGCTTTAACACAGACCAGTCTGGTATCAGTCTCCCCAACTCACCGGCTGTGCTGACTTTACAGGCGCTGCTTTGTGGTAGGAGCCAAGGACAGTACCGCGGTGGCAACCGATCCTCCCCGACTTGGCTGTCGACGCAGGAGAGCCCCTGATACCTCTGGCACACAATGCAGGGTTCTTCAGCTTTGATTCCGGGTCTTATGTTTCTTATTCTCGAAGGCTCAGGAAAGTAACAGTCTTTCTCTGAAAAGGTCAAGGGCACTTCCCTCCTTGCAACCCTCTTCGGTCTTGCTGTCTTTCTCCTTGTATTAAACTGCCCTCTTGGAACTGCTGCTTTCTCGTGTGCTTTGCCTTGCTCAGAGTGTGCCTTTTATCCATGTGGGGAAGTGTGATGGATGTCAGGTGTGTGTAATGATCAGTAATTGCCTAACCCTGCATGACCATTGTATTGGGACATGTCAGGTATACGGCTCGGGTGTTAGTCAATTTTCTCTCACATTGAGCAGCCTGTGAGAACATGTTTATGTCGGAAAAGGGGGTGGGGTGTTTGAGTTCCTAAGTATCCTACCAGGTAGGATGGGGAAACGGTCTTACAGGGAAGGGGATATCACGTCTCCCCGTACAGTGTCCCTCTTCCACTCCCCGAAAACCCCTCATCCAGGTGATCCTCTCACACTGGTCCACCCCCAGGCACTGGATCCAAAAGCGATGGCCGTGATGACAGATCCCCGGGGACTAGCGGGTGAGACTCCTTCAGGTTTCTCACCCTTATCAACAGATTGCTGAACTCTGCCTCTTTTTCACCAACAGCAGCTGAATGGACAAAATCCTTTTTTCCGCTGACTGGAAAGCCAAAAGTTTTATTTGAGGAGGCAATGGCAGACAAGTTTTTGGTGACGTGTGGGGTCCTGTTCAAAATCTTTACGCTTCCCCTTTTTGAAAGGTTGCACGCCGAAGGTGTAATTTATGCAACTACGCCGATGACACGCAGTGCCTCATTCCACTTACCGGGGACTATAGTATAGACTCCCACACCATCAACTCTATCTATAGTATGATACAAATCTGGATGGTCGAAAATGGCCTTGCACTAAATGATGCTAAGACGGTGCTTATGGTCACTGGCAGAGCACCACAGCTGCGCAAGTTAAGTTTGGAATGTCAGCATTTTGCAGTGTGTACCATCGCAACTCTGTGTCATTCTTGACCAAGAACTTAATATGAAAGCCCACCTCAACAGCCTAGCCTTGGGCACATCATACTACCTTAAACTGCTCTCACAACTCAGACCTTTCCAGAACCCAACCAATTGTGCAACCATTGCACAAGCAATTATCGTTGCAAGGATTGATTATTGCTCTAGAGTATTGCTAAGGGTGAAATCACCTGATTACAAATGATCCAGACAACGCAATGCGGGTTGCTGAGGGTCTGCGAAGAATGGCTCTTGTGTCCCCGGCCCGGAAGGCCCTGCATTGGTTTCCCATGAGCAGCAAGATCTCGTTTTCAAGTACTCTGCATCACACACAAGTGCCTGTATGGACAAAGCCACAGGGACTTATCTAGCAGTATCTCATGGATGCCAGACCAGAGGCTACTAAGATCGAGAAAATCCAGCCTGCTTGATAGGGAGAATTCTCTGTAAAGGCTAATTTCCCAAACCTTGTGAGTCCCCCAGCAGCTTTGCTGGAGTTTTGGGGATTATTTTTTTCTCCTACTAAGAGTGAGACTCTTTTACTCCCACTCTTAGGCATGATTTGAGTGTGTTCCTTTGACGTTAGATGTGTTTAATGGGCTATGGGGTCTTTTACTCCATAGGGCTTCATGTGTTTTTGATATGTATGTTACACAGCACCCTGAGTGCAGTAACACAGGGGTGTCATAGTGACCCCCAAACCTAGACTCCATACCCTGGGACTGACTACTGTCTCCCAGGGCATGTAAAGTCACCATTGACTTTAGTAGTCTTGAATTGTGAACAAAACCAGTACAAACCATCCTATTGTGGACGTACTGGTAGGGGCAATTCGATTGCCCCTGGGTCTGTTGATCGAGGGGGCACTGTCCAGTCCCCCCTGATCGAGTTTTGGCTTGTGGCAGTGGATACTACCTTTTATATTCGACCGCGAATATATCCCTATGGGATTTTCCCATTGTTCGAGGCTACCACTTTTAATAAATAATTAATATAGCCTCGAACATACCGCCGGTTTATTTATTTAATAATAATTCGCCGGTTGGTATTTTTTGCCAAAACTCGGTTCCAAAATGGCGTTTGTGTTCGCTTCTGTGACTCCAACAAAGGTCAAGCCCTTTGTTCCACTATTTTGGCGGGCTTCTGCACAGAAGCCCCCAAAGTGGTGCCACTCTGTCTGGGTTCCTTAGGAGGGGTGGAGGGGGGTTTAGGCACCCTGGACTGCCTTGCAACTCAAGTCGCACTCTTCTCTGGTTGGCCCGGTGGTGAGCCGCCCGGCTCACCACTTAGCATGTTTGAGTGACAGCTAGGACTGATGAATGGGGGTTTTCTGCATAAAAGCAGGGCCTTTGGGACTGGAACTTTAGAAGTCGCCACAGGACCTAAGAATCCAACGAGGGAGAAGCTGAGCCGACCTACCACGACGACACCACCGGTGGAGCCCTGCTGAATCACCTCACCACTTCCCAACGACAGAGAAGATCTCCAGTCCGGAGAGTCTTCTTCCTTTGACTGGTGGGGATAACCAGTCTGCCTTCTCTTTCGTCTTCCTGGATCATCTCGTGGCCGCCTTGCCTGTGCCAAGCACCCCGGCAACCGGAATACCACGGTTTACCATTACCGCGAATAAAAGGGTAGTACCTTTTAACCGGAGAACTCTGCGGCTGGTTTCTTCCCTGGCAGTGCAACGACCTTCACCTTTCCTCCACGTCGAGACCTCCTCTTCCTCTGGACGAAACACCGACTTGCACCTCCTGCCAGGAACAACTGCCCTGCTGGAGCGTTCTCACCATTTCAGGTACAGTGTCCCGCCTGGCTTCCCTTGCGACAGACTGTTCGGGGTGACAGTAAATCCTCGACTTTCTAACCTGGGTTAGCCTGGGGCATGTTAACTAACTTTCTATGAACTGATCCCACTCTTTTTGAACTATCTACAAATACTCTTTGGGCATAACCCCACTGTGTGATCTTGGACACATTTCTCCGTGCTCTCTCTAAGAGTGGGCCTGGCAATTGAACTTCCTTGCTCTCCAGTAGACTCTGCCTGCACTGCCTTACTGTGGTTCTTTATAAAAAGTATTGAGATTGTGTGCTTTCATGATTCTGCCTTTTTCCCTCCCTTTTTGTAAAACTTATTAGAGTGCCATCTTTAGTTAAGCGCTCACCTCTGTCTGAAAATAAGTGGTGTTAACTAAGACTTGTCTAAATAAGTAATCAGGGTTGTATATATATAATAGTGACTGTGTGTTGAATTTACTTACCTTTTTGTGCTAGTGTAATTTACAAGTGTATCTTTTTAAATAAATAATTATATACTTTTACACCAAAGCTCTGGTCAGTGTTTGCTTGTGCTACTGTATCTGTACCTATTGTGTATGCTCTATATACTGCCTAACTCTTCTTGAGAGAGGTCTGACTGCTCAGCCACAGCTACCAGGTAAATCTGGGTGGTGCAGACTGCTACCAAGTGGGTTTACTGCCAACACCTGTAGTCCTAAGCCTTTTGCAGTGGTCCCCAAGGGAACTGCACAGGTTTCTGCCTAACACTGCTACAGGTACCAAGGGCCAGATTATCTATGGTGCCCCCGGGATCTTTTCCTTATGCAGCCCCTAAGTGCTGGAATGCTCTGCACCCTGACCTGAGAGCGTGTAGTTCACTGGCTTTTTTCAAATGTGGCCTGAAAACCGTCCCGTTTCACCGACTGTCTCCCTGAACTCCTCATGCTGGTTCTTATCACTGATCTAATCTTAGATTACTTGCTCTGTCTTGTCTTGTCTATCGCCACTATGCCTGCGGGCCTTTGTTCACGCTATATAGATAAAATAAATAATTAAAACTGCACACAAAAAAAACAGCACACAGTGATCGTTTTTTTCCGAACTGAAGCACACCAAAGATCTCTAGCGCTCTCCCTCTCAATCCCACTCACCAGCCCCCCTATCCCCTCTGAGCCCTCCTTCCTTCACAGATCGGCCAGATCGCCTGGAGACCATGAAAATGCCAGAGGTGCGCGGTACAATTCACTGTAACATAACATATGAGCTGTGCTATGGGTTGGCCCTGTTTCCGAATGAAGGTAACATTCCCAAAGTTCAATAAGATGACCTTAGCCTCTCCTCAGTAATTGTGGCAGATCATTCCTGCACTTAAGATGACCTTAGCCTCTCCTCAGTAATTGTGGCCGATCACTCTTGCACTTAAGATGAACTTAGCCTCTCCTTAGTAATTGTGGCCGATCACTCCTGCACTTAAGATTACCTTAGCCTATCCTCAGTAATTGTGGCCGATCACTCTTGCACTTAAGATGACCTTAGCCTCTCCTTAGTAATTGTGGCCGATCACTCCTGCACCTAAGATTACCTTAGCCTATCCTCAGTAATTGTGGCCGATCACTCTTGCACTTAAGATGAATTTAGCCTCTCCTTAGTAATTGTGGCCGATCACTCCTGCACTTAAGATTACCTTAGCCTATCCTCAGTAATTGTGGCCGATCACTCTTGCACTTAAGATGACCCTAGCCTCTCCTCAGTAATTGTGGCAGATCATTGCTGCACTTAAGATGACCTTAGCCTCTCCTCAGTAATTGTGGCCGATCACTCTTGCACTTAAGATGAACTTAGCCTCTCCTTAGTCATTGTGGCCGATCACTCCTGCACTTAAGATTACCTTAGCCTATCCTCAGTAATTGTGGCCGATCACTCTTGCACTTAAGATGACCTTAGCCTCTCCTTAGTAAATGTGGCCGATCACTCCTGCACCTAAGATTACCTTAGCCTATCCTCAGTAATTGTGGCCGATCACTCTTGCACTTAAGATGAATTTAGCCTCTCCTTATTAATTGTGACGATCACTCCTGCACTTAAGATTACCTTAGCCTATCCTCAGTAATTGTGGCCGATCACTCCTGCACCTAAGATTACCTTAGCCTCTCCTCAGTAATTGTGGCCGATCACTCTTGCACTTAAGATGAATTTAGCCTCTCCTTAGTAATTGTGGCCGATCACTCCTGCACTTAAGATTACCTTAGCCTATCCTCAGTAATTGTGGCCGATCACTCCTGCACCTAAGATTACCTTAGCCTCTCCTCAGTAATTGTGGCCGATCACTCTTGCACTTAAGATGACCTTAGCCTCTCATCAGTAATTGTGGCCGATCACTCTTGCACCTAAGATTACCCCAGCCTCTCCTCGATAATTGTGGCCGATCACTCCTGCACTTTAGATTACTTTGGCCTCTCCTCGATAATTGTGGCCGATCACTCCTGCACCTAAGATTACCTTAGCCTCTCCTCAGTAATTGTGACCGATCACACCTGCACTTAAGATGACTTTAGCCTCTCCTCAGTAATTGTGGCCGATCACTCCTGCACTTTAGATGACCTTAGCCTCTCCTCGGTATTGTGGACGATCACTCCTGCACTTAAGATGACCTTAGCCTCTCCTCTGTATTGTGGCCGATCACTCCTGCAATTTAGATTATCTTAGCCTCTCCTCTGTATTGTGGACGATCACTACTGCACTCATCTTCGGGGAATACGTATGAGCTGACTCTGATTTTAGAGCCACTCTTCTATAGGATCCCTCCAGTATCCCCATTTTCAACCTGGTTCAAACTATGATTTGGCCTCAGGGAAGGATGATTATTTATTTGTCCCCAAATAAGTTGCACCGTTCTACTTGAGGGGGGACTCTCATTGGAAGCCACGCTGTACTTGTCAGTCTCGTAATGAATAGCATCTTTGAAGACAATCAATGACCTCTGTATCAAGGTCTAGAGGATCCCCCAATTACACTGTGTCACAGATGACGGAGGCGGTTCAAGAGTGTTAATTGCTGCATGGCAGTTCCTCCCTCTCAACGTAATGCACATCCTCTCTAATCAAGACGTCCAGAGCCCGAGGTTAGTAAATAGCGATTGTTTCTTCTTCAGTATGCTAATCTGCTAAATGAACTGTGATGTTAACTTTAAAGCTCTTGGCCTTGGCTCACTAAACTCTCTCAGGGACTTCCAGACTTTCCCGACTCTACCCGTTTGTTAGCGATTCAATTGGATGTGGGACTTGTGCCTTGTGGACATCCTGCTCGATTCAGTCTTTTCCTCTCATGCTCACTTTCACCTCTCGTCCTCTTTGCATGCCCAACCACTGCTTCCACTGCCTCACTACAACTCCCTCCTCCCCACTACTACCACTCCAACCACCTCTAACTCAGACATCCCCTTTCCTTCACATGCTCACTTCACATTCAAGCCCTACTCGCCCTCTCCTAACCACACTTTCCACACTTTCATGTGCACTCCGCCGCAATACCACTTTCTCTCATTAGCCAATACCTACCTCTTGGTCTTCCACCTCCTCCTCTGGCCTCACCTGAATAACCCCCACTCCCTGCTTCCTGGAGTCTCCTTTTGTCCCACTCCCCTTCTCTGGATTGGTTCTCTCGCCCTGGCCAAACTGGCCCTACCTTTTCCACCCAGCACATGTTAAAGGCAGCAAACTTTCTTAGTAGCGGGCTATGCCACGCCCCTTCCCTCCACACAGGCCATCATGGGATAGCAATGGCAGCCTGGGAAGCTAAATGATCTTGATAAACACTGGGAGTCGTATTCCCCTAAGGGGGAGTCACTCCCACTGAGATACCTCTTGCCCAAACCCCTAAGGAGGATCTTGCTTAGTGGGCTCACCTTCTTGGTCTCAATGGGTAGTTTTGAGGGAGTCCGCCACCACCGAAGCCACCGACCCTCCCTGGAAAGAGCACCACAGAGCATCAGGTATGCGGTCTGGGCATGAGATAGGAAGGTGGGCGGTCGACCTCTGCACCTAGCACGGGGAGATACAAGACCTGGTGATATATAAGGGAGGAAAAGCTTATGAGAGTGCTAGTTACCAACCCCATAAATTCAAGGCAAACCTATAGTAGAGACAGAAAATAAACCTGAGGAAATACCCGGCCAGAGTGTAAACTAAGGAGCTAGAGGGCCCAGTAAAGGTCTTAAGAGACCAAGACACGAATAAGAAGGTGAGCCAATTAGTCAATTCTATTTCTATATGGGCGGGTATCCTGAACTGATATCCCGCTCGGTGTATCTGACATGACATTAGAAGTTGAACACATAAAACATAATATAATTAATGGTTCAAATACTTCTATAAAACTTACAAATGGTTCAAACGCTTGTGCATAGTGTATCAATCAAAACTGAAATTCTATTGATACATTTGGTCACAAATTAAATCATTAACAGTAAAGACATTAAGTAACGTCAAACCACGGGACAGTACCCTGGGAGGACAAAAAATGAAAAGGTGAAAAGAAGAAGAAAAAGAAAAAAAGTCTGGAGACTGGAAAGCCCAGAAGATGTGGATGGCCTGAGGCTTTACCTAGTCTTCCTCAAAGTGGAATTAGTACATTGATAAATGAAGAAAAAATATTGTATAGAAAATACATAACTTGGTTTTTGCATAGAGGGAATACAGATATTTTGTGTTCCTTATTTTACAATAATTTTCAAGTGAGTATTCCTTATACAGTTGTTTCTATTCACATCTCATCAGATGAGACTGTTTTCTATTTTGTATAGAGTTCATTGTGTGCAAAGGGTCTGCCAACATGTGTGTAACATGAGTGTTGCCACTGCATGTTCTCAGTGGAATCCTGGTAAGAAACAGTATCCCCAAATTCAACACCTTTTGGCGGTCCAGAGTACAAATCAGAGCGTCTTCTTCAGGGCGTGTTCATAGACCCTGTGAATGTGTGTATATATATATATATATATTTCTGAGGCTTGTGGAATCTGCTTAGATCACATGCTGTGCATAGGCCGACATCTAGTGGAAGCTGCGGAGTATTACAGTTTGTTTTTTGAAACTCGAAAATGGGCGTCGACAGAGGGCGTGCCAGTAATACTATCCCTAGTGTGACGTCCACTGTACCCATGATCCCTCACGCGTGTAGGACCCTCAGATTGTTTTTTTTCCGCCATACTGGTCGGAAGCATTCCGCGGAGTTCCCTGGCTTCCAGCCATATTTTGCTAAATATCCTAATATTTCCCTATTTCTCCCACTCCTACGTCGAGTCATCGAAGTGCGAAGCTCGACGCCAGCCCGGAGAAGAAAACAACCGTCGAGAGCTGCCTCTGGCCTCGGCCCTACAAGTAGGGAGAGTGGGGGGTGGTAACATACTCTACACTCATATACATATATTTCCTACACACACTAGCCCGCTGCCACAGGTTGCGTATGGAGGGTACCCCTTTCAAATTCTGTCCCAAGTGCAACCGCAAGTATCCTTGGGTTGACAAACACGCCACCTGTAACTTCTGCTTGCCGAGGGACCACCCCGAGGCGAACTGTAGAGCGTGTAGCCGGTTCAAGGCTAAGACACTAAAGGACTGCTCGACCAAACGTTGGGCCCACCACGCCAGGCAACGCGAGGCCATGGAAGCGGAGGGCACCTTCAGTGATGGCAGCGACGCCTTACTTTCGGACGGCGAGGGCAACGTGGCGTCGAAAGACAGCCAAGCGCAAGTCCCCAACCTTGGAAGGCTGTCCGGCAGGACGGTTATGGGGAACACACCCGGCGACACGAGCGCTACCCACACCACTTCCACTCCTAAACACTCGAAGTCCAACCGAGAATCGACGCGCGTGTCGAGTTCTCGGAAAGAGGCACACAAAGAGCGGTCCACCGAATCCGTGTCCTCTGGGTGTTTTCGGTCAAGATTGCCTCACGACACCAGGCAACCATCCACAGTTGCCAAAAGTGCCTCACTCACCAAAGTCATAGAGGTACACTCGTCAGATGACAAAGCTGACCACCAGCCCCAGGCCGCTCACCAGGAGTCGGCGTCAGCAGACCGTTCTGCGGTTGCTTCCGAATCCCGAAGCCCGCACTCTAAGGAAAGGGACACTACCCCCGAATCTCGACGCCAGGCGTCGAAAGCCTCTGAGAGGGTGAAAAAACCTGGGAAACACTCTTCCACTCATGGGGAAGGGAGGAAACAGCAGAAGAAACCATCTCACCCTTCTTCTGCACCACAGTTACATAAAGACAGTTCTAAGTCTTCTGTTAAACAGTTAGCCAAGACCCCTGCACAAGCCCATAGGTCCAGTCAAATCATAGTAGGGGAACCCTCTCAAGAAAGGGTAATTCCCAG
The DNA here is from genome assembly GCF_040938575.1 of Ambystoma mexicanum. Classification (NCBI taxonomy): domain Eukaryota; kingdom Metazoa; phylum Chordata; class Amphibia; order Caudata; family Ambystomatidae; genus Ambystoma; species Ambystoma mexicanum. The sequence continues at coordinate 1,547,525,130 of NC_090931.1, forward strand.
CTCCAAGGAATGGGCCAGTGAGGATATAGACAGGGTTATGTCTAGAATGTCATCCCTAGCAGACTTCTATGCCAAGAACCCAGAACACTTCCTCTCCTATACCCCTGACGGTGCTACTCCCTCAGGGTCTAGGGACCCGCAGCCCCCTGGTAAGAAACCTCGGTTTGAGACACCAATGCAGGATCGGTCTTCAGACCCTTTTTACATCCAGCTTTACGCCCAGTATAGTGAGGATCCACTACAAGATGGTTACGTTGGACGACCAAACTGGAGTGGACTATTATGGGGTGACGAGGACCAGGAGGAGGAGGAAGATGACACAGAAGTCTACAGAATAGACTCCCCAGTAGGCAAAGAACCTCAAGTTACTGACTCTCCAGTCGACAACCAGCCCCTTCTAAATGAGGTCTTGACTAGAGCGGCAGAGCACTTCCGCATCGACACGCAGGGGGCGCAGGAGGAGAGGGACTTTGCTGAGGAACTAGTAGGAGAGAAGAAGCCCATTGCTCCGGCCATTCCAATTCTCAAGTCCATCCAACGGAGAATTGACCCTTCCCTTCTCAATCCTAACCTCACCTGGGCAGTAAACCCCAGAATTGAGAAATTGTTCAGGGCAGCCCAATCTGACCCGCTTTACATAAGGGGGCAACTGAAGCCTGACTCCCTGGTAGTTACTAATACCCGAAAGAGGGCGGGAACGCCGCTATCATCATCTGAGGCTCCCCCCGACAAGGAGAGCAAGAAGATCTACGGTTTGGGAAGGAAGGTAGCCTCCACTTCCGCTTACCAAGCAAGGATTGCCAACTCCACCACTCTGCTGGCTAGTTACAACTGCCACCAGTGGGAGCAAGTAGCTGCCCTCATAGACTCCGCACCGGAACCCCTGCTCAGGTCGCGTCGGAGGGGAGAGCTGTGTCCGGGTTGCATCCTTAAGTCAACCTGTGATGCCGCGGATAACGCTGGCAGGCTAATAGCAGAGTGCACTGTCATTAAGAGACATGCTTGGTTAAGACAGTCAGGGTTAAAACCCGAGACACAAGCGTCCCTAATTGACAAGCCGGTGGAACCGGACCTTCTGTTTGGCAAAGCGCTAGAGGACGCTTTAAAAACTGCCAAAGACGAGTATGATACTCTGAAATCCCTGGGACAGTTGACGAACAAGCCCCCTAACCAAAGAGGGAATGGTAATTTTCGTCGCCCACGCGGCCAAAATTCCCAAAGGGGCTCCAATTATACACAGGGACAGGGTACATCATGGGGTAACAACCAGCAGTCTACCCAGAGTTATGGCAGGGGAAACAAGAGGAGCTGTGGTAAGGGTAGAGGCAGCCCCAGTAGAGGCGGAGGCACGCCTCCCGTAAAACAGTGATGTTCCGCTCAGGGTCCCTTCTCACGCATCCCCAGGAGGGGGACGCATTTCCAACTTCACCCAAGCTTGGGAAGGGATCACATCAGACAGATGGGTGCTGTTCACAGTGTCCGCAGGGTACTGCATAGAACTGTTAGAGTGTCCCCGAAACCACCCTCCATGTCAAAAAGTACATTCCTTAGACCACCAGAAGATCCTCCTCGAGGAAATCGTCAATGTTCTAGCAAAGAACGCGATAGAACTCGTCGCGCAACACCAGGTAAACAAGGGTATCTATTCAACCTACTTCCTTGTGCCAAAAAAAGATTTGACTATGCGCCCAGTATTAGACTTACGCCCTGCAAACAAGTATGTCAAGCCCCAAAAATTTTGCATGACTACTCTCCAAGAGGTAATCCCACTCCTAAAAAAGGGGGATTACATGGCAACATTGGACATGAAAGATGCCTATTTTCATATTTCCATGTTCCCCACGCACAGAAGATTCTTGCGCTTCCAGCTGGACAGTCAGCACTACCTGTTCAAGGTGCTCCCCTTCGGTATAGCCTCGGCTCCAAGGGTATTCACCAAAGTACTGGTGGTGGCGGCGGCACACCTACGCAGGGAGGCAATCCCAGTGTACCCTTACCTAGACGACTGGCTCATCATGGGAGAGACCCCAGTAATTTGCAGATCAAACATTCAAAGAACAATCGACCTCCTCTTCGAATTGGGTTTCTCCATAAACGGGAAAAAATCAAGCCTGGTGCCAAGCACCTCCAAACAGTTCCTAGGAGCTGTCCTAAACACTCAAGAGGGGTTGGCCTTTCCATCAGAGGAAAGAATTCGGAATCTACTGCTGCAAATTCCTCTATATCAGCCCGGTCGTCAGATAAGAGTGCGCAAAGCGATGCGTTTGCTAGGCATGATGGCGTCATGTATTTACCTGGTCCACCACACGCGCCTGCGGATGTGACCCATGCAAGAATGGTTCGCGAAACAGTGGTCTCAGGCAAGTGGTAAGTGGGACGATCTAGTGGTCGCCAACACTTGTACAAAGTCTTCACTGGTGGACAAGAGAGAACTTGTCAAAGTGGAAACCCTTTTACGATCCCGAGGTGCAGGCTGTAGTCACTATAGACGCATCCCTGTCAGGGTGGGGAGCACACCTTCTTCACCACACAGCTTAGGGTCTCTGGTCTCACACAGTGGCCAATAATCATATCAATCTGCTAGAACTTCTGGCAGTCTTCAGAGCGCTTCGAGCGTTCAAACCCCACCTGTTGAACCTGTCAGTACAGATCTTGACAGACAGCACAACAGCAATGTTTTACCTAAACAAGCAGGGAGGGACTCGTTCGCCAAATCTGTCCAAGCTTGCCCAGAAAATTTGGATATGGGCACTCAGATAGAACATCTACCTGTCATCTCAACATGTTCCAGGGGATCTCAGTTCACTAGTGGACGTTTTGAACAGAGATCCCCTCCCAGAAGAACACAAATGGTGTCTACACAGAGAAGTCGTAGAAGACATCTTCTCACAGTGGGGTTTCCCCACTACAGACCTATTCGCCACAAGCGAAAACAGGGAATGCCCAGGATTCGCATCCAGGTTCCCTCAGCCACACTCCAAGGGGAACGCCCTGTGGATGAACTGGTCAGGGATGTTTGCGTATGCTTTTCCACCAACCCCTCTCATGAGGAAGGTGGTCAACAAGATGCACAGGGAATCGATAACGCTCATCCTAGTTGCTCCCATTTGGGCGAGGCAACCGTGGTTCCCACACTTACGCTGACTAGCAGTGTGCGAACCCATCAGACTCCCGTGCTGGTACAACCTACTGTCCCAGCACCAAGGTCAAACAGTGCATCCTAAGCCCAGCTCAATGAACTTGGCCGCATGGCTCCTGAGGTCATAGAGTTTGGACATCTCAACCTACATCAGAGATGTATGGACATCCTAAAAGAATCTAGGAAGCCAAACACGAGGCACTGCTACTTTGACAAATGGAAAAGATCTGTTATCTGGTGCCAGAATAAACAAATCAACCCAGTTGATTGCACTCCTTCCATTATTGTCACCTACATGCTCCACCTGCTGGACGCAGGGTTGGTATTTAATTCACTGAAGGTACACCTGGCGGCACTGTCAGCATACACCACCTCCCATAACAAGGTGTTGTGGTGGAAAGTACCAGTGGTTAAAGCCTTCATGGAAGGGGTAAGAGACTCCACCCTCCAATTTCTAACCCACCACCAGGATGGGACCTTAATGTGGTGCTTGCTAAACTCATGGGCCCCCCCTTCGAGCCCATGCATAAGAGCAGTCTCAAACACCAAACTGCCTTCTTAGGAGCCATTACATCCATAAGAAGGGTCAACGAAATTCAGGCTCTGTCAGTGCAGGATCCTTTCTTTACTGTTCATAAGGATAAACTGGTTTTACGAACACACCCTAGGTTCTCACCTAAGTTTATTTCCAAATTCCACATTAACCAGTCCATTGAGCTTCCAGCTTGCTTCCAAGAACCCCACAGCACTGCTGAGGTGAAACTACACACTCTAGATGTGCGAAGGGCGGTCCTATACTATGTGGACAAGACTAGGCCGCTGAGGAAAACGGACCAACTGTTCATCTCCGTAGCTACAGGCAGAGAGGGAGATCGCATCTTTAAAGGCGCAATCTCAAAATGGATAGTCATCTGTATCCAGCTGTGTTACACCCTTTCAGATAAAACACTGCCTTTTACGCCAAGAGCCCACTCTAGTAGAGGCACTGGGGCCACTCTGGCTTTCGTTGCAAATGTACTCCTTGACACCTTTTGGAAAGCAGCTAATTGGAGCTCTATTCACAGCTTTACTCAGCACTACTGCATTGACACTCATTCCAAGACAGATACTCAAGTGGGACAAGCGGTTCTAAGACCTTTATTTGCTCATGGCCCTTCTCACATCCCACCTCCTTCTTCTAACACTGGTCGCTAATCTATGCACAGCATGTGATCTAAGCAGATTCCACAAGCCTCAGAAGGGATACATTACTCACCGTAATCGTATTTCTGATGCTTGTATCTGCTTAGATTCACATGCGCCCGCCCTTCCTCCCCTCTGAGAGAAGGCGCATGGATGCTTGTCGTCTTATCTTTCTATCTATCTGCTTGGATAATATGTACTCACGCTACTCCTCATGCTACCTCATGTCAGAAAAAATACAATCTGAGGGTCCTACACGCGTGAGGGATCATGGGTACAGTGGACGTCACACTAGGGATAGTATTACTGGCACGCCCTGTGTCGACGCCCATTTTCGAGTTTCGAAAAACTAACTGTAATACGCTGCAGCTTCCACTAGATGTCGGCCTATGCCCAGCATGTGAATCTAAGCAGATACAAGCATCAGAAATACGATTACGGTGAGTAATGTATCCCATATATAGATATTACACGGCCCGCGGCAGTGGCCATGTAGTTATGGTTAAGTTGCTAAACCCATAGGAAGAGCACTTTTTCGGCGGCTTATACCTTCGCTCCCCCTGGAGGAATAGTCATCAAACTTTGCAGAAAAAGTATATGGCCGGCTCTAAAAAATGTCGCCAAGTTGGGTGAGGTTTCGTGCAGGGGGGGCAAAGTTATAGAGGGGGTCCCAAATATTTTTTTTCTTCCATAGGCTGTATGGGGAAGAATCTTTGCGCACGGCTACTGGCCGAACGGCTGGACGGATTTTCGCCAGATGTGTGGCAGGAGCGGGGCCTTGGGTCAGAAAGCGTGCTCTTGTGTGCTTGGTGGAAATCGGACCAGTACTTTTGTTGCAAAGAACTGAAATGTATGTTCCAAAAATTGTGTGATATCTGGGTCCGCTTTGCGGACCCATTTCCCTGTTCGCTACGTGGACCGAAGTCTCATTGGCCTGCGGTATGCCGCAATGTCGGCGAACATTGGACGCGGCCAGTGGTTGGCTGGAGGGAACGATGCTGAGCGTCACAGGTTTTGGGAAACACCGCCATGGTGTATCAGAGGACAGTGCGGCGCCGAAAGGGACTGATAAACATACTTTATGCCATGTGGTGGTGGGAAGAAGGGAAGGAGAGTGTGGGGGAATGAGAAGTGGTTCAGGTGATATATGTCAGTAGGGGGAAGTAGATGGTCGTCTGTCTGCAGTATCCGTGCATATTGTGCCAATTCGCGGCTACCTCCACAGGTGACTACCTTGTGTGGGGACTGCACGCAGTATGCGTTACAGCACCGTAGCTGGTGAGGCGACCTGTTTCCGTTGTCACTGATGGCACAGCAATGTATACAATGTTGGTTCCATGGGTGTGGGGATTGTTAGCACATCATACAGTGTTTACTGCATTCCTGGACCTCATGAAGTGACCCATTATGTAGTGTGTCCACTGGGTGCAGTGGTGATGTACTGGGTGCTTAGAAGTGGTAGGGTTGCACGGTATGTACCTGGCCACTTGTTCACCTGCTTGACTCTGTTTTGTTCTGCTGGGTGTGGGCAAGACCTACACTGGTGGGTGCATGGCGAAAGGCCGTAGGCCAGGCACTGAAGGCCTAGGCCTGCACCGTAGCCATGGCACCATAATGCAGGCATGCATTTTAAAGAATGCATGTCTCTGAGGGAGGTGACGTTTAAAGAATGGTGGCCAGGAAATTGTAAACGTGGTAGAAGAGCACAAGTAAACTGATATGCATACAGTACCATATGGTGTACATTATTGCACGTATTGCACAGTAAGGAGCCACATGTCGCCATTTGCCTTTGGTATGGGTTGCCCTTCATACCACCCATCGTATGGTACATTTGTGGATTGCAGCACGCAGCAAATGTTCCCATTCCTGGCGCCAATATGTTGTGCTTATTTCAATCTACCTAATGAGGGAGTGTTGCAAATGTAATGGTAGAAACGGAAGAAGGGCTGTGTCTGCTTTTCTGGGGTGTGGCCTTCACTGTAGCTGGGAAGAGGCACGTGGTACATTCTGCCTTTCCGAGCATGGTGGCCTTGCAAATGGAGCTATGGGGTATATCCAATCAGGTGTGGAGGCTGTGGATGGTGACCTTTGAAGAGTGGTTGTCGAGAACATTTTACACTTGGTGAAAAAAGCAAAGGGGAGGTAGTATGCATTCACTAGCACATGGTGCAGGTCAGTGAACACGTTGTACATTAGGGACCAATTTTTTACTATTTCCGTTTGCTATGGGTTGCCCTGTACAGGACACTTGCTTGAAGAAGTGTCTTAACACATTGCGCCATGAGAAGAACTCGTCAGCATCACTAAGTGCACGTGCACTGTGAGTGTGTAACGGGACGCCTGGAATGATAGTGTTCAATGCCGTGGTCGTGCATGTGATTGCTGCATGCCTGTGTGCCTATTTCATACTACCTAATGAGGGAGTGTTGCAAATGTAATAGTGGAAACGGAAGAAGGGCTGTGTCTGCTTTTCTGGGGTGCAACCCTCGCTGTAGCTGGGAAGAAGCATGTGGTACAATCTGCCCTTCTGAGCATGGTGGCCTTGCAAATGGAACTGTGGGGATTATCCAATCAGGTGTGGTTCATAGGAAGGGGCGGTAACATTTTCCAGGGTATCAACTGATTCCCTGTGATATCCTGGAGCCCATGATTGTATTCAAACATAGCAAGCCAATCTAATAAATCCAACCTAGGTTCATACATACCCACAATCTCTTTAGGCATCCGGAGTCTTTTTGGACTGGAAGATCTAGAGGATTCGGCGAGAGAAGCATTTTCCAAAGACAATTTCGTCATCTTAAGCTCATGATTGAGCTCCATTTCTTTGAGCCTTATTTCTTGGTGTCTCTGTTCAGTTTGGGCACTAATTCTTTTGAATTCTAGCTCAAGTCTCATTTTTTCTAGAGGGATAAATTCAGGACTCAATGTGGGACCTGCCATTGGTCAATTAGACACAGGCTGAGGCCTTTGATCAGGTAGAGGGCCAGAGGGGGTGAGATTGTTATCCTCCCCTTCCTCATCTGCTTCAACAATAACATCATCAACATTATCATCCTCAATGTTTGCCACATTTGCTGGAGTAGTGGGCGCTACAGCCCCACTATCCAGACTTTGTTTTTCTAACAGTGGATCAATCATTTCTGATTTCTTGCCTTTGACAGGAAGACCTTTCTGTCTACACAAATCCCTTAAATAATCAGCAGAATTAGTAAGGAGGGTCTCCTGGCTGTAACTTTCCATATTTTTGACTTTTGTTTAAAATACACTTTTTGTGATAGTTAGCCTTGTGGTTAATTGAACCAAGGTACTAGCAGCACTCTAAAATGTAAATCCAATACTTTTATCCTCACCGCTGTACCCCAGTGTTAGGCAGAATCCTGTGCAGTTCCCTTAGGGAGCACTACAGAAGATTAAGACTACAGGTATATGCAATACATCCCCTTTGGTATCAGTCTGTACCACAAAGATTTAGTTGGTAGCTGTGGCTAAGCAGTCAGACTTATCTCAAGAGGGAGATGAGCAGTATTCAGGGTTTACACAATAGGACTGTAATACTATGACACAAGGAAACACTGACCAAAGCTTTGTATTAAAAATAATATGTATATTTATTTTCCACACTTCTAGTTCAACACATCAATCACAGTTATTAAAGCAAGTTAAAATCAGTCAAGAAAAGTATACACAACTCCCTGTTTAAGTTGTAGACAAGTTTGAGCAAGAGTGAAAACTGAGCAAAACGGCACAGTGAAAACCAAACACAAATGGCACTCCAACAATTTCTCACAAGGGAGGGAAAGAACAAGTTATACAGGAATATACTCACACCCTAGCAACACTTCCCAATAAGATTGTGAACAAGTGTAGGCAAGGCAGTACTTTAGCATGTATAATACTGAGGTGAAACCCGAGCAAAATGGCACTTCACAAGTTTAAAAAGAGGGAAGGAAAAAGTGGCTATAAGAGTTAGGTGCACCAACACATTTCTAGGTGAGAAGCAATCTAGAGAAGGCAGTTATAACAGATTTAGCCAGAGTCAATAGGCCTGTGCCAGAGTCAGTGGTACAAGGCAAGGGCCCAGGAGCAAAATGTTCTTGTAGCTGCAGTCAAGTCTTTGGTTAACAATTTGAAAAGGCGGTTGCAGAAGGTGAAAGACAATGTTAGTCGATAGGGGCGGCCAACCCAGGAGGTAGGTAAAGGATTTCAAACACCTTTAGCAATACCCCACGAAACGGGAGGCCTGGCGGAACAATGTACCTGAAAAAGTGGAAGCGGCTCTTGCGGTGGCGGTGGTTCCTGACAGTTCCTGTAGTTCGTGTTGTCCAGCAGAGGAAGAGAGGCTTTCGTCGTGGAGGAAGGTTTGAGTTACTGCACTGCCTAGGGAAGAAGCCAGCCGCGGTGATGCCGAAATGGATTAAAAAGTACGCTCCTTTAAATCGCGGTCGTGGTGGACGGATGCCTGGCTATTCGGTCTCGGAGTGCAGGGCACTGGCGATTCGACCAAGGCAGGTCCTGGAAGGCGATTGGCAAACTGGATGGCCCCACCAGCGCAAGGGAAGAAGGCTCTTGCAGATGAAGATCTTCTATCGTCGTGTGGAGAAAAGTGGTGAGACGCTGCAGCAGGGCTTCACCGGTGGTTCAGTCGTTGCAGATGTCTTTGGCTTCTCTCCTCTTCGGCTTCTTAATTCCAGTGGTGACGTCTTGCCCTTCCAGTCCTCAGGACCCTGCCTTTAAGCAAAAAGACCCCCATTCATACAGCTAGCTGTCACTCACACAGTGGAGTGGTCATCCTGGCGGGAGACCCTCCAGCCTATCAGGGCAGAGTGCGACTTGGGTTGCTGAGGCAACCATGTCCAGGGGGCCTTCTCCCCCTCCCACACAATGGGTCCACCTCAGACTCAGTGGCGCCGAAAGGAGGGCTTCTTGGCAGAAGCCCACCAAAAGGACGAACAAAGGATCCCTGACCTGGGTTAGGATCTTAGAGAAAGACACGAGAAAGAATTTATATAAAAGTTCTTGCAATTAAAACCTACCGGAGTAAAGTTAATATAAAAATAAACCGGCGGTATCCTAGAGGCTGTCAGTAAATGTGGTAGCCTCGAACAATGGGAAAATCCCATAGGGAAATATTTGCAGTCGAATATTTTTGGTAGTAACCACTGCCACCAGCCAGAAACATTTGAGAGAGGGACTGTACGGTACCCTCTCGAAAATGAACATAGGGGAAAAACTATGAACCCCTTCCAGTACTTCCATATTAAGATGGGGTGTACTGGTTTTGTTCATAAAGAGTGACTAGTAAAGTCAATGGTGACTTTACATGCCCTGGGAGACAGTAGTCAGTCCCAGGGTATGGAGTCTATGGTTGGGGGTCACTATGACACCCCTGTGTTACTGCACTGAGGGTGCTGTGTAACACATGTGGATAAAGATGGTTACTATGGGGGTGAGAAAAACCCCATAGACATTAAACACAAAAAATAGCCTAGAACACACATAGCAAATATGCCTAAGAGTGGGAAAAAGAGTCTCACTCTTAGCAGGAGAAGAAAATAAACCCTTCAAATCCAGCAAAGCTGCTTGGGGACTTTATAGGTAAGGGAAATTAGCCATAGAATGAGAATTCTCCCTAACAGACATTATGTGCAGTGCTGGGATATTCTGCACCCCCTATGAAAGCATTAATAACCAGCAAGATTTCCAGTGGTTCCAGGGAAATGGCATTTTTATTATCTCCATTGGCAATGCTGTTTTGTTTGCCACTCTGCACGAAGCGTTGCAGAGAATCTTGTAGAAATGTAAGAGAAGTGTTGTTTTTCAGTCGATAGAAATGTCAGGAGGAGAAGCAAACAGACAGTCAGTGAAAGAGAGAAAACACACAAAAGAGTGTATGCACGCACGTACATAACTAAAACACACACAAAAAAAAGAAATTTAAAAAGTATTTTCAGTTACAGTACTAAAGACACAATCCCCTACCCTGTTTTACATTCTCCCCTACCCCTACCCCCTTCCCCTCGTGTTCCTAGCACGGTAACTCCAAGGATTCCGCGGTACTTTGAGGATTAGACGTGCCACATCCGGCTCTTTTCAGGATGGCAGCTATGGCACTGGCACTCTGGAGGCTAAGGCATTGTGCAATGTGGTTGCTGGTTGTGGTGTGTACACAAACACTGTGGCAGAAGGTCTGTCTGTACTGAGAAATGTAGGAGGCTATGGTGAAAGTGTGCAAGGGAAGTGGCAGGCATCCTGTTTGCATGCATGCACTGCACACACCTGCTTAACGTTGCTAACATACATTCTGTGCTGCTTTTGTGGGAGCACTTTTCCAACATTTGTAGCACATAGATTACAGTGGAAAGTCCATTCTGTGAAGTCTACAAGGTATGTGGCAGGCATCCTGTTGTATAAATGCAGTGTGTGTATCATATGAAATGCTGTGATATGGTATGCTGTGGCATTTGTACCGCGCTGACACACAAGTGTGTGAAGCCGTAACGAGGAAAGGGAGGCGGAACAGAGGCCACACAGAGACATTGATCCCACTAGGCCAGGTGACACTGAGAGTGTGCAAGTGAATGGGAAGGGGGAAGGCAAAGTGGAGTACATGGGAACAATAAAAAATAGCAATACGTGCAACTACGGCCGGTGCTGGCAGGTGCAAGGATAAGTGTAGACATCAAGTGGTGGTTGGACTGTTAGGGTTACAGAAAACAGTCCCCAATGGCGGGGCTTGGCCGAAAGCCAGTGCAGGGGTGGAACTATCCGGAGGGAGCTGGCCCGGGGCACAGATTAGCGGGTGGGTAGGAAACCAGTGCATTTTCAGTTTTAGGCAGGAAGTGAGCAGGGGAGACGAGGGGAAAAAGAAGAAGCACATGGAAAGGTTTTGAAGTGCTTCCAGACCCTAAAATGGTTCTCTGCAAGTTCCAGGGAGGCAGAGAGCCTGTTCCAGAGGGAGGCCCCAGAAGAAGAAAGACATCTACCTTCAACTGATTGCGTGCAGAAGCACTTGACCCTGAGGGAGTAGGAGGCGGATGAGGGGAGAGCTCGAGCAAGCAGATATTTAGGAAGTGAGAGTGGAAGGTATTGAGGTTCCAGGGACCGGAAGGCCCTGTGCATAATGCACTGGGTTTTTATTTTATTCTTCGCAGCCACTGGGAGCTATTGCAGACATTTTAGTCCAGTAGAGATACGATCCCTGGCCTTCAGACCAAGGACAAGTCGCGCAGTCCTCTTATGGATGAGTTACTGAGGGCAGAGAGTTGAAGCTGGCAGATTTAAAAAGAGTCTGTGGCAATAGTGCAGCGTACAAAGAACCACAGCCGTGCACACACTGACCTTTTGGGAACTGCCTTTAGGTTGGTAAGACACATTTAGTGGTGTCTTTGGTGCCATATTTTTACGATTTTTTTTAGGAGATTGGTTAGTGGCAAACACAATTCGTAGCATTGTTGGAAGGAAAGAAGAGAGTTATGGCTTTGCTAATACACTGTATGATATGGCTAAATGAAAACGTTGCAATCTGATACCACAGAATTGCCACTTCATGGTAGGAGATGGGGGCAAAACCAGCATGCTTTTCAAACATGTAATGGACGCTTTGAGGCAGATATCGTGCGCAGAGGCACTTATCACAGAGTTGCAAAAATAATGCCAAAAAAATCTTCATACCTTTATTTTGTGGTTATAGCTGCCCATGTGTATAGATGTGCATGCACACATCCTGCAATGTTTCACTGAACTTTCCACTGAACGTGCTTTCCAATAACAGCATACTTGCAGGCTGAATTTGTAATGGTACATATGACGTCTTGTGGAGAACTGACAGTGTTAGATGCTGATGTCTTGGAGGGCATTGGTGGATGCGTGTGTGACTACTTAACAATACCCAACGAGGGTGTGGTGGGAACAGGATAGTAGAAAGGGAAGATTTACTGTACGTGCTTTACTGGGGCGCTGCCCTCATGGTACTTTGCGAAGCGCACGTGCCACATTCTGCGCTTCTCACCATGCTGGCCAATGGAAATGGCACTGTGGGGATTATCCAATCCGGTACTGACGGTGTAGGTCACAGGTAGGGGCGGTAATACTGGTATTCATTACGGTGCGTAGTGACACTGGCCGACATGGAGAAACACATTGTGTTCACTTTGGGTGATGCCTTTGTGATAGATCTGCACAAGTATGCCCAGGAAAGACACTTTCATGGCAATTTCGGTTTGGAAGAAGTGGACGCATTGAGGTGCGCTGTCGATGACCTCAGTTAGCCGATATGCATGCACTTTGCAGAGACCTGGCCAGTTCCGCTACTGTGCATGTTGTCATCAGGCACTATGGTAGCTTGCATTTGGGTTACGTGTCTTGTTTACGTTTGCTCTGTCGACTCAAGAGGCTGTGAATGCAGTGAAGATGCTTTTTCCCACTGGCCAGGTGGTTTTCTCCGCCATACCACCAGGAAGAGTATGGACCACTTAAATTGTCTGTTGTACCCAGCCAGAGGCTGGAAGGTGTCTGTTTAACCAGAAGCATGTCTGATTTTCTGTGCGCTTGTGGCATGTTTTTCTGTAACAATGACATCATTAGTTCTGCAAATGCAGAGGTCTTGCAATGAAATGGCATTTCGTTGTCATCCATTGGTAATGGTGTTTTGTTTGCTCATCTCCAAGATGCACTCAAAAGGTTCCTGTAAGAATCTTAGGGCGAAAAGAAAACACCCAACTCTATGAAACCGAAAGCAAGCTCTTTGTGTGGAAGCATATAGTTAAAAAAATAAAGATTTAAAAAATAAAACACAACAGCTCTTTTCAGAGCCACCCCAATAGCTGAAAAAGCCCTTACCCTGGTTGACATTTCTTCCCCCACGCACGCACGCAGCACAAAAGCCACATCTAGGGATTTTCAGAGCGGTGGCCATGGAAATGGGACTGTGGAGGCTGAGGGATTGCACAACAACATTTTTGGGTGTGGTGTGTACACAGGAGACTGTTGTACAGAACTTCTAGTGTTACATGGAGAGCGCACGTGCCACAATCTGCGCTTCTCACCATGCTGGCCAATGGAAATGCGACTGTGGAAATTGTCCAATCAGGTGGTCAGGGTGTGCGTCACGGGAAAGGGTGGCCATATTCTGTTTCATTAGGCTTTAATGGCAATTTGAATTTGGAGGAAGTGGAGGCTTTGTGGTGCGGTGTCGATGACATTTGTGATAGCATCTTTGAGGTCATGGGTGTTAGTCCTTGCACCGCACAGTGGTAGCGCGAGTTATGGTTGCTTATCTTAATATAACTCGCAAATTTCTGGGGTTTTGCAGTTTTACCTGTAACCATAACGTTCCTGTAACAACATTTTCCATTGAAATTCAAAGGTTTTGACTAGTGCAACTTAACCATAACATCCCTTTAACAATGCTTTTTGTTGGTTTATTTCATAGGTTTTTAGTAGGGCAGTGGAACGAGAAAGTTCTTTCAGTATACATTTTGCAGTGAAGGTGGTTGGTTTTCAGTAGTGCAACTTAATGATAACGTCCCTTTAACAACGTTTTTTGTTGGGATATATATATATATATATATATATATATATATATATATATATATATATATATATATATATATATAAATATATCACTACAAAAAAAAACTTTGTTCAAGGGACGTTATGGGTAAGTTGCCCTATTAAAAACCTATGCCATTCTGCACAAAAACTTTGTACAAAAGGACGTTATGATTACAAGTAAAATCTAAAAACCCCTGAAATTCGGGAGTTATGGTAAGCTAATCACCCATTTTTCCCATCAAAACTCTACCACTACCACCCCAAACATAAACGATGCCACAGCACATGTCATTGATGCCATCACTGACGCCATACCATCTTTAGCCCCTTTCTTTTATGTCTGCTAAGCAACCATAACTCGCACCACCACAGTGCACTGCTAAGACTAACACCCATGATATCAAAGATGACAATACAAATGTCATTGATGACATCACATGTCGGGCTTACTTACATTGTATCATTGAAAAATGTAGGCCACGTGGTTTTCTGCACTTACAATGACATTATAAAAATTCACAAGGTGCTGTACATGAAAACGTTAACCTTCTCATATGTTCTAAAAGTATATGCCTTAGGGTATGCTCGCAGATCATGGTACACATGCATGGGCCAATAGGAGGGATCCAACACAGACGTACTTTCCATACAGGAAGATAAACTTTAATGCCATTAACATTTTGTGACAAGACTGTTTATTTCTTCCTTCATTTAATAGTCATGTGTGTGCCGCTAATTTGTATGCATTGTGGGTCCTCATATGTATTGTTTCTACTACCACAAGTGTATATGCAGTCTTGCATTGTTAGCTAGTTAATGCATGTTTACCATTACATAATCACATCTGGCTACCAACATAAGACACACAACCCCATTGCAGGTAGGCATTGTAAAGTGGCATTATTTTCACATGTGATGTCTTCAGTGATGTCATCAATGACATTTGTCATGTCATCTTTGATATCGTGGGTGTTAGTCTTAGCAGTGCACGGTGGTGGTGCGTTATAGTTGCTTAGCTGACATAAAAGATTGGGGCTAAAGATGTGATGGTGTCAGTGATGGCATCAATGACATGTGTTGTGGCATCTTTTAGGTTCGGGGTGGTAGTGGTAGCAGTGGAGAGCGCTGATGGAAAAAATGGGTGACTAGCCTTCCATAACTCCCGAATTTCAGGGTTTTTTAGATTTTACTTGTAATCATAACGTCCTTTTGTACAAAGTTTTTGTGCAGAATGGCATAGGTTTTTAATAGGGCAACTTAACCATAACGTCTCTTGAACAAAGTTTTTTTTGTAGTGAATTTTGGACATTTTTAGTAGGGCAATGTAACCGTAATGTCCCTTTGAGAAATGTTTTTTGAATGATGTGCATAGGTTGTCAGTACTGTAAGTGATCAATAACATTAGGTAACCAACATTTTTATCGAGCATTTAGAAGGGTTCCAATAGTAACACATAAGCATACTGCAAAGCAACATTCGACTTCACTGCCCATCTGTCTACGAATTGCACAGTAGCATATGCAGTTGCACAGCATCGCCACATGGTGCACAACTCATACACACTTCACAATGGTACGGGTGAGTCGTTCACAGTGCGGAAGGACATTGTATATTGTTGTACCAACTTGTAACTGAAACAATTCCCGTGCACAACTGAACAGAGCAAGTTTACACAACAATAGAAGCAAGAGTGCATACCAAGGTATTTTATTGAGTGAACCCCATTGCACCCTAAAAGAATGGGGGCTGAATGCCATTGCCAATACAGATTTTGCGGCACTAACCCATTGCACCAAAAAAAAGGATTTTTTATCTTCAACCGGAATGCCTCCGGCGTTCCCGATTGAAGAAAACAAATCCTTTTCCAAGATGGCCACCATTGAAAGGGAAAGCGGCCGTTGCATACAAAGTCTTTTTTCGCTTTCCATTACAGATGCCAGAAAGTAAAAAAGGGAAACGTGTGACTGTAGTGGGCAAAGAAGATTTGTATTCGTTCTAAAATGTGTGGTTAAGAGCAACGCCTGGTGGACATGGCGACTGCAAAGCAATGTTTTATCTCAACTAGTACATGGCAGTATTTACCTCCCGACATTGTGGTCAGTAAGCATACCTACAGCGTGCCCTTCAGAGACGAAAGGCGTACCGTTGATTTATTATGTACATGACGACACTTAGTAAATATGAAAACAGTACTACATGCAAAACACAAAAGGTGTTTTTTCGTGCACAATGACCTTTACATAAATGTGTGCAATATACAGGGATTATGTTTGGCAAAAATGCACTAATGGCAGAAATATTGCAATCAACACCATTACCACTGACCTGTGCACACATTTTTGTGTCAAGTGTCACAAGGTGAAATGGGTGAATAAAGGTGTACTGCGAAGGTATAAGGAAGCATTGCTTTTGAACCGTTTCTGTACAGCAAACACTTTCACTACACCTGATCTCATTTTTCCAATTATACAAATATACCAAATCTGACAACATAGCGTCTTCATGCAGAACTGATCTCGGTAATTGGGGCATCTGGGTTTCAGAAAGTACCCTAACGGCACGAAAGCATAATAGAAGGCCCTGAGCCTAACGTTGCCAATGGAAGTGGTGTCCAATAGCGCTCTGGATAACGTACCTTGGCAGCATAAAGACATTATTCCATAAAGGCTTACGTAGTGTGATACGCCACCTATTAAAGAAGATAGTACAACCTGCAACGTACCATGGCAGATTATGAAGGGGAACATGAAATGGTTAAAAAACACACTAACATGTGAGCAGTAGTAAGGGACTTTTATTTCACAATGCACAGTGTTAAATCATCGCCCTGTTCTCAGTTGCAAAGAAATTGGAAGTTTGTGTCTCTGCTGCACAATTAAAATGTTAGTTTTGACAGTCACTTAGATGTTTTCCCACACAGTCACCATGCGTTGGCGCCACAGTTTTTAGCACACACACAGTATGCAGTGGAGACAGAGTAGTCGGTATCCTCTCACAATCATTGTGAAGACGGCGTCAATCGCTGTGATGTAGTCCATCAGAAAGTAAGGTATGGTACTTATGACGTTACTGGCAATGGTGACGTTGTTGTTCAAGCACACTGAAATGATGCGTTGTTGACACAGAAGGCGTATTCCTGTCACAGTGATTTACAAGGCAACGTGAATGGCTGCGAACTATGACACCAGAAAGGATGGTATGTTGCTTCTTACTGCTACAACCGCGTAAGGACATAGAGGTCCAATGCGGTCATCCCATTCAATGATGACGCACATACAACCGGTGACGAAAATCTGCACTTGACGGTTAAAGAAACCATCAGTGGGACGCTGATGGCCATGGCATTCGCAGTACGGAAGGAAGTAGCTGAGGGTTAAAAGGAAAAAAAAATCTATCAATAGAAAGCCCTTGCGGAAATGTAAAGGGCAACACATTACATTTCTATAAACAATTATTTTTATATGGGGAAATGTATTGACTCTTTAGAAAAGGCGACAATGTACAATCTGCATAGTAGATAGTAGGCAAAAAAATGTCATTGTCACATAAATGTCGTAGGTAATAATGGAAATTGTAGTGACATTGTACAGAGGGCGCTAATGTGGGATATGAAATTTAAACGGCACACAAACTTCCAAAAAAGCGCTATTGTGCAATATTAAATGTCAACAGTACATAAACTTTCAAAAGCATTAATAGTAATAAATTAGTTTTTTTTTCAGACTAAGTTAATAATGGCAGGTTGGTGTACAGGCCTCTAAAATAAGCTTACATGATTTGCACCGGCTCCATTTCGACATCCGCAGTCACACAGTAGTTCTTTGCTAGAAGACTTCCACGGGAATTGATATTTCATGTGCCTCACAAACCTTTTTGAAGCATAAATTATCAAAGGGAATGTTTCACTGACTGTGACTCCCTACATTCTTTCTGTCTCTATTCCCTGTACGTCAAGGTGGAAAAAAAAATTGACCCTTATGAGGTTTGGTGCGTGCGTGACCATACTGATCACCTACTGAAAAAATGCAATGATATGAACTGACCTTCACTCCGAATGCAAATAAATTCCCACTTTGCTACTACATATCAACAGTCACTCATGAGAACCCTTTCTCCGGACCACGTGCAGACGCGCTCTGTTTATGAAACCATGCAGGTGGCTGCCTCACATTCCAAAATATAGGACGCCAGGATAACCACAGTAATTTTGGAGTTGGCTTTGTACATAGACGCAGTAAATAATTGTAGTACATTGTCTACCAAGTTCCAGTGCACGGTTAGGTAGTGGTAACAAGAATAAAGTACTGTTTCACTTTCTACTGCCACTTGTAAGTAATGATTACCTTTCGACACAAGGTTCCATAAGGGTTTGTTTGCGGTGATTTCGGCGTACAACTAGTGCACGGTACGATAGTGGTAACAAGAATAAAGTACTGTTTCACTTTCTACTGCCAATTGTAAGTTATGCTTACCTTTCGACACAAGGTTCCATAAGGGTTTGTTTGCCGTGATTTTGGCGTACAACTGAAAAACTAAGTGACCATGGCGGCCGTATCAAAAGAATGCTACGCACTTGACGCTGCGGCAGACCCAATCGGTGAAAGGGTAACATCTTGACGTACAGCATGCCATGGATTAGCCAATAGAAATATTCTCCACTGAGCGAACAGGGAAGTGGGTCCGCGGAGCGGACATAGATATCACTAATTTTTAGAGTGCTATTTTTTTATCATTTTAAAGGACACAACAATAAGATTTATCACAAAATGTACAAAAGCAGATGAACAAATATTGTTGTTTGCCACAAAAGAAAAACGTGATACATGTTCATTTGACTAATTAATTGAACACCAAATTTTCCTTTATCGCCGATTTAAATTCTCACATAAATAACATAAGCATACAAATAACATTTGTATGCTTACTCTGATTATTTGCAGTGTTGTTAGCAGTGGTGGCCATTTCCGCTGCTAAACACACACTGCAAATAAGCAGAGTAAACATACAAATATGATATTCATGTGAGAATTTAAATCGGAGGTAAATAAAAATGTGATGCTCAATTAATTTGTGAAATTAACATCAGCACGTTGTCATTCAGGAAGACTATTTCTGTTACGTACGATGCGTCGTTACCTCCGTAACCCACTTCATAGTAACAGTGATTTTGGTGAAGGGCGCGGGCGGCATCCGTCTGTGCGCTATATGAATGCAGTATGTTTTAATTACATTATGAGGCTTATAGGGTGGTGCATGTGTCCATTCTATGGTGCGTCCTTAAAATTTGGGAGAAAAAATAATAAGATGTAAGGTATGATGGTTGCTGTTGTCACCAATCGTGGATCCTCCTCCTGTTTGCAATGTGTTCATTGTTTTCTCCTCCCATTGGCTACTCAGATACTAAGTGAGGGACACGTTGTTTAATTGTAATTGGTTATTTAAACAGCATTTTTACACAGGTAGAGTGCTTCTAAGTGCTTCAAGGCGGGAAGGGAACAAGGGAATACAGTAATCATTCTTGGGCCTTGAAATTTCCGAATGATCTAAACAGACAAACTAGCATACTAGGCCTGACAGCGTTTCTAGAGAGATGTGGCCCCTGGGCTTGAGGCCAAGGATAAGTCTTGTGGTTCTGTTCTGGATGAGTTGTAGAGGACGGAGAGTCGAAGTAGGAAGGTTGAGAAAGAGGCTGTTGCAATAGTCCAGCCTAGAGAGAACCAGGGCTCTCGAGGTGGTGAGCCTGTGTGGTAAAGTGAGAAAAGGTAGAATACCTCTGAGGAGGTGCAGTTGGTAGTGGTACTTTTTGGAGATGTCTCAGATGTGCCATGAGAAGAAGAGAGTGGAGTTGAAGATGACTCCAAGATTTTTTGCCGCATTGGTAGGTGAGGGCGCAGGGCCAAGAGAATGCCGGCCATTGTGAAAGTGGGAAAGCCGGAGGGAGGGGTCACAATGAGGACAATCTCTGTCTTACTGGCGTTCGGGCAGAGATCGTTAGCAGCACACCAGGACTGAATGTGTGGATGGACAGTCAGGAACGAGCGAGGAGAATGCTGAGGGTAGCCTGAAAGAGAGCTGCGTGTCATCTGCATATTGTGCAATCAGTGTCTAGTGTATAAAGTCTCAGCTAGGGATAGTTGTAAAAGACCTGTATCGACTGTGGTGACACTGGTCCGTGTTACTGAGCCTGATATGGGGGCACCATATTGGATGGTATGTACTCATCCTGGTTGGCTCTTCATGGCTTTCCAACTGTGTGGTTAATGGATAAAGGGACAAGTACGGGGGATGTATCCCGTGCTGGCAGGAGTGAAGGGTTCACTCAAGATGTGCTAATATAAGAGATAATGAGTTGCCAGTTTGTGTCAACCCGACACGGTCACCCTGATCTATATCCATGATCATGTGTGATTGGTATCGTCTTAATGGTTCATTCTGCTTGATGGGGCCAATGATTATATCACTGGTGTAAATTCCTTGTTCCATCCATGATTAAATGTGTGCAGTCTATGAATCCATACTGTTTCTCTCTCCAGGAGGATTCTCTGTATGCTGGGTACCCCTTTCCCTGTTTCCAGAACCCACCATAACAGATCATTGGCTGAGTGTTGAAATTCGATGTAATGGTTTACCATAGGTGCCATAATGTTTTTACATCAAATTGTGGATCTGTGTTCAGATATTCTAATGTGAATAGATCTCATGTAGTGTAAGCCACACGGGCATTCAATACAGTAGACCACCTGACTAGTTTTCAAAATTGGTTAGGCTTCGGAGCGTCCAAAACTTGTCTCTGATGGCAAATGACTTGATCTTTTTCGTAAACTTGCAAGCGATAAAGTTTCCACATGGGAAATGTCCAGTGAGTTCCTGTTAGTTCCCCAGACCACTGCGTGCTGTTTTTTTTAATGAATTGTGAGTGCACACGTTGGTCTTGCAGGTTCTTGGCCCTCTTGAAGGCGATCTCAGATTCAGTCTGATCCTTGTTATCTCCACCAACCCCCTCCTCACCTGAAGTCTTTATGACTGAAGTACCGTCTGAATCAGAGTCCCAGGATTCATCCGTTGGTATCTCCTTTCTTCTCTGTCTCCAAGAGTCGCTGGGCTTATTGGACGTCCTTACTCCTGGTTTGGTGCGATGGGTATGGGCTCCACTAGAGGCCACTTTGCCTGAGATGCAAGTTGCCTGGCAGCGGGAACCCCAGGGAGCCCACCCCAGACCAGGGAAAAAGCCTTGCCGAAAAAACCCCGGTAGGTTGTGATATCTTGCTGGGACTACTGATCCCAGAATGCACTGAGATACTGAAGAAATAGGCAAAGTCCACAAAGGCACCAATTAAACGACCATGAGGGCTGTAGTAGGATATCAGTAGTCCGGAGGGCTAGGTTGCAGAAGAATATCAGGATCCTCGCAAGGACTGCGAGTAAGGAAAGAGGGAGTTCCAAGAAGATAGGGTAAGCAGTAGACAGCAAACAGCGGAACAGCCGTCCGAGAACGGCAGAAACGGAAAGGGGAAGCCGTTCGGAAAGCGGCTAGAAGGAATCAAGGAATATAACACACAAGCGCTGGGAAACACTTTCCACAAATACTGGAAGTTGCAACGCAAGGTCGTAAGCAACTTCCGGGAATATATAGCCAAAAGACTAGAACGCGCATAGCGGTACTCGAGAAGGAGTCCGTCTTCTACCTTCTTTCCAGTCGCCATCTTGGGTATAGTTTCCATGGCGGGCGAGTCGTGACAGTATGACCCCTTTTCAGGCCTCCCCCCCCTGGCTTTCCGGGATGGAGATGATGGAATCTCCGCAACAGACGAGGGGCAGAAATGTTCTTAACTGGTTCCCATGTGCTTTCTGACCTTGGGTATCCTTTCCATAAAACCAGGTATTGTAGTACACCTCTTTTGTATCTGGAATCCATGATGTCGGAAACTTCATATTCCTCTGTGGTCTTTGGTGACTTTGGATGGTAGCCTTTTGTCTTTCGTGAATGAGGGTCCTCAATATACGGTTTAAGGAGTGAGGTATGAAAGACAGGATGTACTCTTTTGAGAATCGGGGGAAGGTCCAGTCTAAAAGCCACAGGATTGATCTTGGCTGAGATACGGAAGGGCCCAAGATACCTGGGTGCAAACTTTCCTGGATGAACCCATCTGGGTAAATACTTGGTGGATAACCATACCTGCCTACCTACTCCCCACTGAGGATTTGGGCTTCTTTTTTGATCTGCCCATCTTTTACAATCCTGTCGGGCTTTTGCGAGATTGGATGCAGATATTCGATGCATTCTCTGTATGGTATCCAGTAGATGATCCACTGAAGGCGTGTTTGTAGGAGGGATACCAGAGAGAGGTATATGCTTTGGGTCGTAACCATAGGTGCACTTGAAAGGACTCATGCCTAGGGAGGTATGCCTAGTGTTGTTATAAGAGAACTCGGCCATGGGCAGAAGATGGTACCAATCGTCTTGTTCTTGGTTACAAAAACACCGTATGTACTGTTCGAGAGTAGCGTTCAATCGTTCAGTCTGCCCATTGCTTTCCGGGTGGAACCCTGAGGAAAGAGATCTCCTGATTCCTAATGTTCTGCACAGAACTGTCCAGAATTTGGACGTGAATTGAGCGCCTCTATCTGAGACTATATTGGTAGGAATCCCATGAAGCCTGACTATGTCCTTCAGAAAGACTTCCGCAGTCGTGCTGGCAGTAGGAAGGCCTTTAAGAGGAGAAAAATGAGCCAGCTTGCTGAAGGAATCGATTGTGACCATTATGGCTGTGTGTCCACTGGATTTTGGCAGCTCCACTATGAAATCCGTGGATATCTGTTGCCAAGGTCCGTCGGGTTGTTTTTCTTGTTGCAGAAGTCCTAGGGGTTTGTGGTAATCGTATTTGTTTTGAGCACACACAGGGCAGGTCTTTACATACTCCTTCACATCCTTAGCCAGGGAAGGCCACCAAAATTGGCGAGATGTTAACTCTAGTGTGGCTCTTTGGCCCTTGTGTCCAGCAGAAGTAATATCGTGACACCAGGACATTGCTTGTACTTGGAGTTCTCGGGTTGGTATATACAAAGCTTCCTGTCTAAAGAGAAAGCTGCCCTTCCCTTTCAAATCCAATTTTGGACTCCTATTGTTCTGTTGTTCCGCCTTTACCCTTTGCAAAAATGTGTTTATGTTGACGATGAATGTCTTCCCTGCTAACATAAGTTCCTGTTCTGGAAGATCTCCCGAATCTTCACCCATACTCCGAGAAAGGGCGTCTGCCAAAGTGTTGTCCTTTCCTGGGAGATAGGTGATCTCAAAGTCAAATTGTGAGAAGAAATACGCCCACCTAGCATGTCTTGAGTTGCGGCATTCCATCTTTTGAAGGACTTTAAGGTTTTTATGGTCCGTACGGACCAAAAACGGGACTATAGAGCCTTGTAGCAGATGTCTCCATTCCTCACACGCTTGTCGGATGGCCAGGAGTTCTTTTTCTAACACGGAATAATTGCGTTCACTAGTGGTCAACGTGCGTGAAAAATAAGAGACAGGATGTTCTAAGCCGTCTTCCTCCTTCTGTAGTAATGCTGCCCCGATAGCACCTAGGGAAGCATCAGTCTCCACTATGAACGGGCGTGTTTGATCTGGTTGTCTGAGGATCGGAGCTGTTACAAAAGATCTTTTCAAGGTTTGGAAGGCTTGTTCAGTGCCGGAATCCCAATGGAATTTCACCCCCTTTTTAAGAAGATTGGTGATAGGTAGAATAATCTCAGAGAAATTGGGGATAAACTTTCTATAGAAGTTCGCTAGCCCTAAGAATCGTTGGATACCTTTGACATTAGAGGGTACAGGCCACTTCGTAATGGCATCCGTCTTGGCCGGATCCATCTGTATGTTATCTGCAGACAATATAAAGCCCAAATACGGTACTGTGGATGACTCAAATATGCATTTTTCGGGTTTAGCTAGGAGACTGTTTCTCCTTAAACGTCGTAAGACTTCTGTTACCAAGACACGATGTTCAGCCAGAGTGGCAGAAAAGACAAGAATATCGTCTAGGTAAACAACCACTGAGGAGTAGAGCATATTTGAAAACACATTGTCCATGAATCGTTGGAATTGTGCCGGAGCATTGACTAGTCCAAAAGGCATTACTCTATATTCGTAATGTCCTAGAGGTGTCCGGAAAGCCGTCTTCCACTCATCCCCTTCGCGGATTCTCAAAAGGTGATAAGCTCCTCTTAAATCCAGCTTGGTGAAGACCCGGGCCCCCTGTACTGCTTCAATGATATCCTTCATTAATGGCATAGGGTATCTGCCTCGCACTGTAAGACTATTCAGACCTCTGTAATCTATACAGGGACGTAGTTCTGTTGTTCCCTTCTTTGGAATAAAAAAGAGAGAAGCCCCTGCTGAGGAAGATGACTCTCTAATAAGGCCGTTCTCTAGGTTGGTGGCAAGGTACTCTTTCAGAGCTTGCTTTTCCGGTAGGGACAACGGAAACATTCTCCCGAAAGGCACAACTGCTTCCGGTGTCAGATCAATCTTGCAATCTTCTCTGCGATGTGGTGGTAGAAGGCGGGGTTGTGTGTCTGTGAATATATCAATGAATTCCTGATAGGGAGCCGGGATCATATTGACACTGAAGGAATGATGCAGGGCTGCTTGAATGACTGGGGTGCTTTCTGTAGTTAAGCAATTGTGACTGCAGTACTGAGATTTGAAGTCTACTGTATTCATACTCCAATCAATATGAGGATTGTGCTTTCTTAACCAGGGAATGCCCAGTATTACCGGAAAATGTGCCGCCCGGATCAGATCAAAGGAGAGGTATTCCTGATGATTAGCCATCTTTATCTTCAACTCCTGTGTTTCGTGACTAATTGGGCCTGATGATAGAGGGGTACCATCGACTCCTTCCACCGGTATGGATCTGATCTTCGGTCGTCTGGGTATGAGTTGTTCCTTGGCCCACTTGTGGTCCACAAAGTTGCCAGCCGCTCCACAGTCTAACATGGCTATGCACTCCACGGACCCTGTCGGCTCCCATTCTATTAGTATCTTGATTACCATAAGACTGCAACAGTCCAAAGCCGAAGGCTGCGCTAAGTGACAGGGATTTATGGTGTTCACCCCTTCCCTTTCCCTGTTTAAGGTTGGGGTCCTTCGTTTCCCTGTCTTTTAGGGGGTACTGCAGGACAATCTCTTAATAGATGGCTGTTCGACCCACAATACATACACAGGCCGAAGTCCCTTCTTCTTTTGCGTTCGCTAGTAGATAGAGGTCCACGTGTGGTTCCAATTTGCATAGGTTCTTCCGTGGATCTCCTTTCAGGCATCGGAGAGGGGTTTGGTCCTGATAAAAAATTGCGTGGTCTTCTTCTTTCTGCTTTCCTTTCTGCCATGCGGAACTCTACTTGTAAGACTAAGGAGACCAGGTCTTGGAAGGAATTAGGTCTGGCAACTCTTGCCAGTTCATCCTTAATGTCTTCGTGGAGTCCTCTTCGGAAAATAGTCTGTTGGGCTGTTTCGGGCCATCCTGCTTCTGCAGCTATCCTTTGAAATCTCACAAGGTACGTTTGAACATCCGATGACCCTTGTCGTATATCGAGTAGATTTTCAAAGGCGGAATACAAGACCTCCGGTCTCTCAAATCTTTCTTTTAGTCGTTGTGTGAATAGGCCATAATCAATGAGAACCGGATCTGACGTAGTAACGAAAGGCGTAGCCCATGCCAGAGCGTTGCCTGTCAGATTGGATATCAAGAACCCAACCTTAGTTCTGTCTAATTCGTAGGTCCTGGGACGAAAGGCGAATTGGATTGTGCAGGCATCCAAGAATTCTTTTAATTTCTTTGGGTCCCCATCATATTTCCCACACGACAAGGGAAGAGGGAGTAGTTCACCTCTGTTGTCATCCCGTTGGGGTACCCGTTGTCCCAACTGTTGAACCTGTTGCTGTAATGCTGTATTGTCAGTTCTTAGGGACTGTACTTCAGCCGTCAGGGCCTGGATGGCATTTACCATTTCTTGGTATTGTTCTAGGGAGGCCATAATCTCTGGGCGTTGCAATCTCTCAGATTCAGTCTGATCCTTGTTATCTCCACCAACCCCCTCCTCACCTGAAGTCTTTATGACTGAAGTACCGTCTGAATCAGAGTCCCAGGATTCATCCGTTGGTATCTCCTTTCTTCTCTGTCTCCAAGAGTCGCTGGGCTTATTGGACGTCCTTACTCCTGGTTTGGTGCGATGGGTATGGGCTCCACTAGAGGCCACTTTGCCTGAGATGCAAGTTGCCTGGCAGCGGGAACCCCAGGGAGCCCACCCCAGACCAGGGAAAAAGCCTTGCCGAAAAAACCCCGGTAGGTTGTGATATCTTGCTGGGACTACTGATCCCAGAATGCACTGAGATACTGAAGAAATAGGCAAAGTCCACAAAGGCACCAATTAAACGACCATGAGGGCTGTAGTAGGATATCAGTAGTCCGGAGGGCTAGGTTGCAGAAGAATATCAGGATCCTCGCAAGGACTGCGAGTAAGGAAAGAGGGAGTTCCAAGAAGATAGGGTAAGCAGTAGACAGCAAACAGCGGAACAGCCGTCCGAGAACGGCAGAAACGGAAAGGGGAAGCCGTTCGGAAAGCGGCTAGAAGGAATCAAGGAATATAACACACAAGCGCTGGGAAACACTTTCCACAAATACTGGAAGTTGCAACGCAAGGTCGTAAGCAACTTCCGGGAATATATAGCCAAAAGACTAGAACGCGCATAGCGGTACTCGAGAAGGAGTCCGTCTTCTACCTTCTTTCCAGTCGCCATCTTGGGTATAGTTTCCATGGCGGGCGAGTCGTGACAGGCGAAGCGTGGTCTGTGTTCTTCGGGTAGGTCCAGCTATACCAATGGCCAATATTAATGAATTTGTTTCTTTATTTGGAATGTATGTGTCCCATGTGTAATGACACATGTCATTTATTTGTTAGTTTCGCCTATTGTTCGGAGTTGTGGAGCGTTGTCTGGCAGTCGTCGCTATCAGAGGACCGTTGGTCTGTCTACACTTTTCATTGTTGGAGGCAGAGACTTGCTACATAACCCCCTCCCCCCCGCCCTGGGAGCGGAGTGGAGTTGTGGAGAGTTGTCTGGCAGTCGTCGCAGTGACAGGGCCGTTGGTCTGTCTACACTTTTTGTTGTTGGAGGTGGAGACCTGCTACATAACCACCCTGGGAGCAGAGTGTAACGGAGTCGTCAAGAGTTGTCTGGCAGTCGTCGCAGTCAGCGCGTGGAAGCTGAGTGGAGCTGAGGGATTGTCGATTCCCTGATACCCTTGCAAGTTAAACAAGTATGCCGAGAACAGTAAGTCAAACCTGCCCGCCCCATGACCTGCTGTTTCAAGGCAAACTGACCGCTGGAGTTCGCGCTGGAGTGTGGTTCTCTTTCCCATCGAGCTAATCGTAGCCTGCTGTCTCTCAGCCTTCTCTCCCTACGTTTTTAAGGCAAATCGAATGCGGGAGTTTGTGCGGCAGTGTGGTTCTCCTTCCTATTGGGAGAAGCATAGCCCGCCGCAGCCCGCTTGGAATCACTAGGCTACAGTGACTGATTAAAAACAATTCACTACCTAACAGTTCGAAATTGTAACTCTGGGTACACTGCATGAGTTGGGGGCTGAGATTGAACCGTTTTCGACCGCCCCTAACCTGCATCTAACTTTATGCAGTCTTTATACTCCATTTGCTTTGCCTTTTTGAACTCCATGATCGGACCAGCCCAAAATAAGTACTCCATTTACTGAACTGAGTGCCTGGAACAGTACACTGCACCCATTGAGTGGCTGACCATTGGAGTGATTACATCCCACTCCACAGCGTTCAAACTTAATCGAATATAGTTGCATTCTTCACTCTCAAATTATTTAAAGCAGATGGACTGGAATCACTTTGTGCGTTGAACATATTAGAATATTGGTTAATATATATGGTGGCATATTAAGTTAAATTACATATCTCTAATTTTAAGGGTGTGTACTGTTTTGTACTGTTTTTAGAGTTTTAATGGTGTCCCCATAGCATTGCCTTTTAACACCTTATTCCGACTCCTAGCGTTGACTACAGTTGGCATCAGATGCCGGGAAAAATAAGCTTAAGGTCTTATAATCACACACAGAGGAAAATGGCACTATATCCAAGTCATAGGTGGGTCTTGGTGCCCGCAACAGAGCAAAGGTTAACAATATATGCCCTTCTAAAACAAAAGTAACAACCTCTCCGAGTGGCAAAGGTATTAAACGGAGTATGAATGGTACCATTGATTCTTATTTCCTTACAGAACCAGCTGCACTTCCCTCTCCCCCAGCAACATCGATAACCAATAATGCTCCTACACACAATATGATGCCTATGAAGGAAAACTGTTTTTCCCAATCTGATCAGTCTTTTACTGCAATGGATAACAATAATTCCCTACTTGCCCTTTGCTATTCCTTACGTGACTCACTGGTCCCAGAACTCCAAATTCAACACCAGCATGTAGAACAGGAGACACCACTAGACATCATTAGTCATTCCTCTCCACCTAATAACACTAGACCATGCCCTCAGAGAATGGAGCCTGGCCCTATCAAAGAGGAGGAGAACCGACATAGACTATCGGCTTCACCAAAGATGTGTCCTAGTCACTGCCTCAGCTGTGGACCAGTCAGGGCAACACACTGAGACCCAATCCCAACTATAGATTCTACAGGTTGCAATGAAGGTGTTATTAAAGACGTGTGGGAGTATTTAGGAGGAGGTGTCGGCACTAACCAGGCACAATATGGTAAAAGAGGATGATGATAGAGATCGAGACGCACTACTTGCTGCCCCATCACCTCATGCTTCTGATAACTTGAATCTACACAATGATAACATATCAAAGGACGGGGCTGGGGCAGATGAGGTTGATAAAACGACAGTGGAGGTCGAGGAGGTGGTTGAAGTTGTAAGCGACACATCGACCATCTATTTAACTCGCAAACAGCGTAGGAGCAAGAGGAGACAAAACTGCAAGGGAATGAAAGTGAAATAGAACCGACCCAAACTAGCGAAGGCCTAGTTGAGGAGTATATACTAGACCCACATAGGAAGAAATCAAAAAAACTAAAAATAAATGTAGGAAGAGGACCTGATCCAAATGTACATTAACCAGTTGGGTACTGAAGGATAGCCATCAAAATGCTATGCGTGATGCTTCAGGATTGAATATAAGTATGATCTCTACAATGTCCTCAGACTATATACTGAGCATCGCAGCAAGAAAAGAAAATAAATTCCCCCAATGCTGTGATCTTACCAGTGGATAACCCAAAAAAGGGTGTAGTTGCCCCCGTGGAAAGCCCCAAAAATAATGTTGAGAATGACATCTCAGAGAAAACCTTGAAGGAAGTATTTACAGACCTACCTCGTACAATTACCATAAAGATAAAAGCTCAGGGTAAGTGCTGAGCCAATCCGCAGATTAACAGAGCCGATTTACTGGCTCTAACGCTTAAAATACTCCCCTTAAGAATATTAGATACTAAAGACTTCGATTTCATTGAGCCAAACAAAGATCCCAAATGTCAATTCAGTAAAATCTACTGCCGCACAGCTGATTAGAACGTATAAAGATTGTTATGCGGATCTTGGGTACGAAGTGGATGCTGTGGAGGAGATCTTGCTAACTCACCACAACCAGGACCCTGATCTGCAAGCGATTCATGACAAAATAAATACTATTGGAAATAAAGGCTTCTGTACTAACAGCAATACTACATTGCAAGCAAACATTTTGGGAATTTTGAACTTGCTAGTCCAAAATAACGACAACACACTAAAAGCTGAAAATTGAGACTTGTTGATTTCTAGTTGGAACACAAGGGATTTTACACATTTATTGGAATCCAGAGGATCATTAGTACTCCTGGAGCAGAGGGACATATTTATGCTGCAGGAGGTTTGGTTATTATCTAAGCTGCTGATTGATTGGTATCAAATGTTCCAAAACATGGCCGATAAGGGGCCACGAGGACGCCAATATGGCGGACTCATCATTGGAGTCAATCGTTTACAAGCAGTAACATTAGACAGAGAAGGGGAATGTCCCTACGTGCTGGCATTTAGAGTGAATATGGGCAGCACCAAGGAGGATATAATCCTCATCAATGTTTATGATCCTCCGGGTTTGGCTAAAACTGACAACATCATTGAAGTTTTGATTGGGAAGGTCAGAAGTACTGATGAACAAGCACACATTTAGGTGGGGCGCGGGGGATTTTAATGCGAGATGTAAAGGTTCAAACAAAATCAATGGAATGGACTTCATTAAAAGCAGGTTGGAACCTTGTACAGAAATAAAAGATTCACCCAAAGGGAGAATATGGATAGATACTATGACTTCATGGGACTGCTGCCTATTGAACGGAACTGTAGCGGGCGATACCTCAGGTCAGGTGGAAATACTTGGTCTGGCACCAAAATGGCAACATTAGATTATTTCTTTTGCAATTCTCTGACCCTCAGCTATGTTAAGAAATTAGACATTTCTGAAACGATCTTTAGCGATCACTCCATACTCACACTCACAATTATGGGAGATAATGGACCAAGGAATATAAGGCAGGTTGGGGAATTGGAAAGAAATGCTGCCGACAGTAGGATCCGATGGATGAAAAGAAGTATCAGGAAAGCAGAAGACTACTTTACATTACAGGCCGGAAAGCTATTAAATAAGGCAGCCTTCTTAATGGCAGATGGGATTGAAGAAATGATCAAGGACAGTGCCTCAAAGTTGTCGATACAAAAAGGTCATTATTCACTACTCACTACTAACAATAAGCAGTACCGGTATGATAAAACCATTCAAGAGGCTAAAAAGACCCTGAGGTCTGAGAATTAAGAAACATGCTAATACCCCCTCGGAGGCTATTGCGGCTCCTCGAATGGCTAAAAACAGATACCGTAGATGGGTAAAGGACTGGATACTGTCAGGCGGGAATGCACAATGACAATATCTTAATTACTATTGGCAGCACTGGGGACTCATGTAAGTTCAGGAAACTGTGGAGCACGTTTAACTCCAAGACTTTATCTCACGTGATCTGTGCAATTGGGGAGCAAGAATGGTTGCAATATATCAGTAATATGGTTTATGACCCCTCTAGCACTAATGACATGCTCCCATGTCGAGGAGGAAAATTCCACCAGAGCTTTCCCGATAGAAGAAATCCTGTTAAAAATTGGCTGTTTAAAAGATTCCATAGCACCTGGACCCAGTGGACTCCCCAATGCTATCATAAAAAATAATCAGACGTTTTGGGGTGAATTATTATTCAGCCTGTTCCATAAGGTATGCCAAGAGGGGTGTATCCCGAAGTCGTGACAGGGATCCATTATTGTACCAGTTCACAAGAAGGGACTCAGAACATGACCAGAGAACTTAAGGCTGCTAGCTATGCTAGACACTACTGGTCAAATATTTGCATCCCTAATATTGGATAGATTAACGAAATGGGCGGACTCAAGTTGTATATTGAGTAATTTCCAAATGGGTTTCCGTACTCGCTCAAGTACGGGCCACTGAGAAAAGACCAACCTGGCCTATATGTGGTCATGATAGACTTTTGGGCTGCTTTGGTACAGTCAATAGGGGCAAGCTCAGGGTCAAAATGAACCGGCCTGGATGTCCTAAGGACCTGCTTTTGGCTACTGTTGTCCTACACGAGAACACCAGAGTGCAAGTCAGGCAGGACAACAGAGGCTTGGTGTCTGCGCCGGTGAGAACAGAGGAGGAAAAAAGAAGGATGCTCTCTTGCCCCATTCTTATTTAATATATACTTATCAGAACTATCCAAAGCATTAGAATGGGCACACACCTGTCTATCTAAGTTTATGGGAACAGTGGTCTCTTGACTCTCCTATGCAGACGATCTCATCTTGTTCAACCACACTTTCTCTGGCCTCAAAAGAGTTATAGAAACTAAGCTCTGGAACATGATCTCACCCTGAACTTTGAGAAAACCAAGGTAATGCACTTCTCGAGTTTACCACCAAGACTGATTATATCGAATTAATTGAAGCAAGAAAACGTAAGGCTGCAGTGAAGTTGAGTATGATATATCGTTGCGTGAGAGCAGCTTCTGGCTCCAGTTTCCGAGGTATACTTACACTGTATAAAGAATGTTTTTGCATTTCCCTATTATACGGATTAGACGCAATCGGTATGAAGGATCTTGCTTGGCTAGGTGTGCTTGAGGGCAGATATTGGCCGAAATGTTAGGGCTTCGACGAGTTTTCCGGTAGAAATGATCCTCTTAGAACTGGGACTAACATCACTGCCCGCAATGGGAATGAAAAGGAGAATTAATCTATATATTAAATGCCGTAAATCCCCTGCCTGCCCACTTCTAAGCCTATTTGGAAAACAGCCTCTTTCAAATTCCCCTAATACGGTGACATCTCTTACACTGGCAAACTTTGAAACTATCGGCTGGATGCCAATATGGGAAGACAGCCTGCAAGAGCTGACAACCAAATCCGCCCATAAGCTGGAACAGTGGGACTGGTGGGCAAATGATGACCATCTCA
This sequence comes from Ambystoma mexicanum, assembly GCF_040938575.1. NCBI lineage: Eukaryota > Metazoa > Chordata > Amphibia > Caudata > Ambystomatidae > Ambystoma > Ambystoma mexicanum. The sequence continues at coordinate 1,547,557,570 of NC_090931.1, forward strand.
CCAATCGTCTTAGCTACCGCACCATAGTAGACCAACTTGCTCATAGCTACAAAAAATCACAAGGCTGTATCCAGCTTTGTGTCTCACCAGAACTGCGCAGATTAATCCTACTATGTGAATCGGCAGATTACCCTTGCTAGCTAGCACTGGACCAGGACAGAAAATTCCAAAAGATGGGAGGGGCTGCCGCTCATGTGGCATACCAGGCAAATTGGAGACCGCCCAGCATATTCTAACACAGTGCGAAGAACATGGCACGCTTTACGTAAAGGTACTTGGCCCATATGTCAACGAAGTAAGCAGCATCAAAAGTGAGTCCTTCTGGCAATATTGCTTGAACAGTGGACATAAAGCCATGCATATAACCCTAGTCAATGTTTGGAACAAAGTCCTCAAGCAGGGAAAGGTTGGGAGAGTGTTGAAAAAACAAATAGGTAAAGGTACATACTCCCAATAGTCTAGATTAGAAGGCTGTGACCCTATTGATTTGCTTACTTACCGTATATACTGAATACGACCCAGGCATAGCCAACAGTACAAATAGGAAAGCTAACTTAGATGAATCGGGACACGGATATGTATATGCAATATATTGATTTACATTTATGGATTTCTGTTGCTTGTCTGTCTGTTTCTATGCTTGTCGAACTTGTAAAGGTAGATATTAACAAGAATGTTAAACATTTTAGGGATTGAATGTCTTACCTGCTAATGTGTATGGTCTCACATTTGCATTTGGAATAGTAAGAGCATTCTTACTTATCTATGTAATGTTTGTTGTTTGTATATTATGATAAAGCTCTTGGAACTATAAACATAATAAATACATTAATTGTCTGGTTTTTCAGAGTCAAACGTGCCTCTCTGTCTGTGAATCTAGCCTGCTTTTTAGATTAGGAGAGTAGATTTTTTGGTTAACCCTGTGCTCTAAATCTGTCATCCAATTGTGCCACATGGTCATAGAATTCTTCCTGGGACATGCAGTTTCCCCTGATATTGTTCATCTCTTCAATGAAAGTCGGTGGTTACTGTTGAAATGTAGGAGAGTGTTTCTGTCACTGCTCTTGCGGTATAGACTGCATTCCAGTTTGTCATCCCGATGTTTATTCACAAGATCCAAGAAATGAATTTCTGTGTTGCTATACTCCATTGTGTTCAGACTGAGGCTTTCACACACCTCCTTGCGCCACTGTTTATATAAAAAAACTTTGTTTCCAATTTAGTTGGTTTTATACTTTGTTTATTGTTTTATTTCTATGGTTTCATATTTGTTGTAAAATGTGGCCCTCTGTGAGACACGTGTTTCGGCATCTCCTGTGCCTTTTTCAAATCAGGGCAATTACTATTTCATTGTAATTTAAATTTCATTAGTTACAATGTGTCAAAATGAAACAAAAAGAAAATCAATTATTTAAACATGTTCAGAAATCAAAAATATATTCCAAGATTATATGAATGCGAAGTGATGCGTTAAGGCTTAACAAAAGATAAGACATTTTCAATTGCACATAATGTGTGTTCCAATATAAAGAATAATAAACAATAGTGAGAATCATAAAACACAGAGATGAGAGGATGGGGACAGGTAAGGATATTTTGGGGTCAAATTGAGAGAGAGAAGAAACAGTAAGAGAGAAAAATCAGAAACAAATGAGAAAAGCTTTTTGAAAAAATCAAAATTAGAAACTGTATAGACCTATAAGCAAAATAATGGTCTACTGTAATGACAAATGGTACCTCATCCATTGAGAAGGTTTCTTGAATGGTATAATATATTCATAAAGGCAATAGATCTTCCATATTCCTCTGATAAATTGCAGCAGTAATGACACAACTATATAGGTAAGGGACCTACAGTCCACCCATTATTTAATTTTTGGTGGACAATTGGATAAAATGGTAACAATTTGTTTCATATTACTAATTCCTTCTAGTGCCTTCGCACAAGATTAAGAATTCAAAGGTAATTTTCTAAGTAATATTACTCAGTAGTTGAAAATCAACTTCATGGATACATGTGTGACCAGTCCTTGGATTGCAATTCAATTTTCATTATTGTTTATTGTTTTCTTTTTCTTTTTCCGCCACTTCCATTGGCACCTACATTACCTTGACAACCTTCTACAATGATTGTTCATCTCAATATCCTTTTACGTATTTGTTATATGGTGCTATGATGTGGGTTTTTACTTTGTACAAAGCACAATTTTCAATTTGAAATTTTGTTGGGCTATATGCTGCTTTCAAAAAACCACCTTCATGCCCCATGTGGTTTTGCTCTGGATGGATAATTTGGAATGGATTTACTATTGTGTTACTGTTAAAACATGTATAATTGAATACCATTGCAGCCTCGGATGAAGCGCATTGCAGCTCGAAACACGTGTCAAGCTGTCTTGATACGAATTAAAACCAAGCTTAACCTTGCACTTAGAATTGTGTGTTTGTGTGCAGACAAGGAAGCAAACCACCCCTCATCATACTCTATTAAAAGCGGCCATCTTGAATACACACAAGTGGGGGATGCTACTACACATACTGGTATAGGAGAGATACCGTCAATAATCAGGTAATATTGATAGAGTTTACAGTTAGTTTTGTTGGATCAGTTCCTTTCTTTTGGTCAAGTGAAACAATCGTAAAATAATGGGGTACATCTTTGTACACTAAAATCTTATAATCCAGCATTCATGTAAATTATTACTAAAACAGGAGCTGAGAGACTTGGGAGCTAATCAAACGCTTTTGTCATAAACCTATTGTAATCCTTACAGCTAAAGAACAAAAACATTTGGCTTAATTCATCACTCACAAGAAAATAGAGGTTACTGCTCTTTCTGTAGCTATATTATTTGGAATACATAATTATGTTTCACACGAAAGGTAGACATTCTATGAACAATCACTATATTCTTCATTCTTTTATTCCCGAGCGGATCATAATCATCCACATTTTGGACATTTCCTACAAGAAAACTAAGACTGAACGATGCTAACCTCAATATTGAAGAGTCTGATTTCAGTGTTATCTCTTGATGAGCCAGTAATTGGCGAAACATGTGTAGAGGAAACAAGAGGAAATAAAGCATACATGGCTAAGATATCCAGGAGATAAAGAATTTACGGACATGCTACTGAGGAAATTCAAATGAAGACTAATTCCAAGCAGATTTAGTCTTCCGTTCTTTTGAGGAAAAAGACATTTTCAAAAAATCAGAAATAATGATCTTCAAGCGCAACATTGTTTCCTTTTTTCTTAAAGGTATTTGTTTGGGATTGTGCAGGTGAAACCTATAGGAAACAAACATGCTGCTAAAGAACACATCTTAGGTTAACTATTAGTGCTTCTCAAATACTTTCATCTGCTTTTGTTCCTTTTATGAAGATGTAAGATTTACCTGGCACGGGATCTATCAGCAAGCCAAATTGATTTGTGACAAATGTACAATTTTTTCAATATACATTTGATTTGATTTTTTATTTATATAGCGCATTATGCCAAAGCGCTCACAGCCCCCTTAGAACCTTTACCTAATATTTACATACGCTTTTTGAGATTAAGCATGGATATTCTGGGGCTCCGGAGTGCTTCCAAAGCTGAGAACTGATATATTTTGGAGTATGGTACAGGTGGGCCAAATGTTTTTCCCTGAGGAACACTGTCAAACACTGGCACACAATGGATTATCAAACACTGAGTTCCCTACTTTACTCCGGTAGGCTGCCCAAATGAGATCCTTATGGATCAGAAATGACTAAGCAGATGACCCAACTCAAAGCCTTGTTACACACAGAGTCTCTCCACACCTCCATCTGAAGGGCTCATTTTGGTGATTGGAATGATTTTCAAACTGTTAAGAGCATTTCATGTTACTAACCACACTACGAGTGTCCTGAGGAAGCACTGAGAGTGCAAAACACATGTTTGCGATTTAAGGAGAAAGGAATGTGCTCAATTCCACGAATAAAATAATCTTTTTTTAAAATATAATAAGGAGATTTGTCTTTCTTTGTATGGATGGGAGTGCATAACAAATACCAAATAAGATTCAATGGTGATATTGTGTAATATTTTGTAATTGGAGATATATGCTGAAATGTCTTATTTTTGGGGAGTTTGCAGCACCATCAGGCAATTTCTAGGCCCCAGCGCAAAAGGCAGTACATCTTTTCTCCAGATATATCCTACCCAACCCACCTGCTAATTTATAAAAAAAAAACATCCACAAGCTTGAATCAAAATAGTTTCCTGAAATTCATATGACACAAAAACAAACTTTAAAAAACCCTCATCCCCCTTAATAAAATGCATAGGCCTCATTACAACTGTGGCTGCCACGGTATGAACGGTGCCGCTGCCACATTACGAGTTCTGCAGCGGGTCCCGCTCTGTACGCCTGGCCAGACCAGACGTGCAGAGCAGGACCCACTAGCAGAACAGGATGCTAACAACGGGCCCGTCATTAACGGGCCCGTTGTTAGCATCCTCCCCATTCCCATTGAGCCCTATGGGGGCCCAAATGAGAATGGGGACATACCGGGTCCGGGTCCCGCAAATGGGAATTACCGGGCCCTCCAAGGTCAGAATGGCCCGGTAAGTCCCCTTTTGTGGGACCCAGACCCGAGTTTGGGGTAGCCATGCCGCTAAAAACAGCCTGGCTACCGCCAAACTCGTAATGCAGCCTATTGTGTCTTGAGACTTTTCCTGAAATATCCCAAGTCCGTTTGATAATCTAAAGCCAATGATATCCCATCTCCTTAGGGTGCGCTGCACCGCAATGAACGATAACCACGTGTTTGTCATATGTCATGTTACCACCACAAACATTTTATATGTTATACTACAAAGAAACAACAAATACAAATAGCTACTCTTAGGACGGTAATCAGAGTTCTATTTAGTTTTTTATTGTTTTATAAATATTTACATTGTGCTTTGTTCCCTGGATTCATACTTCATTGAAACCCCATGAACGCGTGCTTGCAAATATTCCTATTGAAGTCTACCAGTACTAGTGTCTTCTCATATTCCTCTTCATTTCTGTTGCTATACATTTCAATATGATATGAATGTAATATACCCAAAGTGACTTCAGATCAAGAGCTAAACATTGAATTTCACCATAATGTTACACTATTTATTTATTTTGGGCATTTATGAAGCGCACCAAACTCGAAGGCATCCAGGCACTGGTTACCAAGCATGCAGTTAACATATATATGGTTACAGAGAGCACAGTGAGCTTTTGTACAAGGTACACTTACACAGATTAAAGCAAGCAGCTTGAGGGTTTGTGAAGTACAATACAAAAATGAGTGATAGCAGAGAAGAGGGAACACATTATAACTTTTAATTTCTTTAGCAGTATTTTATTTAGTGACTTTTCTTTGACAAACTTGTGGGGCAGTGGGATGCATACCAAAGTATTTCTTATTTATTCTTCAGTGCAATGCACCTTTAAGCACTAGGCTTGTGCTCAGTATTATATTTTCACATAATTTGCTCAGCAAGCATGTTTTGTCCATTTTTATTTCCTGATATGAGAAGGCTGAAAATAGTTTAATTAGTTATTTCATTAGTATTTATTTTAGATTATAAACTATATATGGTCAGAACGTTACAGTGCTACACTAAGTCTGTAGATTTTTAGGCTGTACTAAAACATGAAATAATATCTACAACCTTTGCTTCTTTCAACAGAAAGTGGGGCAATTAACAAAGCTGAGAGCCTGCAAATGAACCCTAAAAAATGCAGAGACTGCGGTCAGATCTTTATGGAGCTCTCCCAACTGAAGATACACATGAGGATCCACGTGGATGATAAGGCACATACCTGTCGCCTCTGTGGCGAGTGCTTCACTGACCAGTCTAGTCTATCCATTCACAAGAGATCACACAAGAGTGAAAAACCCTATAAATGTGTGGAATGTGATAAAAGTTTCCTTCACAGGTCGCATTTGTCCTGCCATCAAAAGGTCCATACTGGGGAGCGGCCGTACCAGTGTTCAGAGTGTGAGAAAAGCTTCACTCAGAGCTCAAATCTGTACCAGCATCAGAAGACCCATACTGGTGAGCGACCATACCAGTGTTCAGAGTGTGAGAAAAGCTTCACTAAGAGCTCAAATCTGTACCAGCATCAGATGATCCATACTGGGGAGCGACCGTACCAGTGTACACAATGTGAAAAAAGCTTCTTTCGTAGCTCATCACTGTACGAGCACGAGAAGACCCATACTGGGGCGCGACCGCACCAGTGCACGCAGTGTTGCAAAAGTTATGCTCAGAGGTCTCGTTTGTTTAGCCATCTGAAGGTCCACACTGGAGAGCAACATTACAAGTGTGCAGAGTGTGGGAAAAGCTTTGCTCGGAGTGCAAATCTGTACCAGCATAAGAAGATCCACACTGGAGAGCGTCCCTACCAGTGTTTGCAGTGTGAGAAAAGCTTCACTAAGAGCTCAAATCTGATCAGTCATCAGATGATCCATACTGGAGAGAAACCATACCAGTGTACAGAGTGTGACAAGAGGTTCTGTCAGTGGTCGCAAATGCACAGCCATCTGAGAATCCACACAAAGGAGAAGCCCTATGAATGTACAGAATGCAAAAAATGTTTCAGCCATGCCTCGTCCCTGAACATCCATCAGAGAATCCATACAGGGGAGAAGCCCTATGAATGCACAGAGTGCAAAAAAAGATTCAATCACCCCTCAACCCTGAGCATCCATCAGAGAATCCATACAGGAGAGAAGCCCTATGAATGCGCAGAGTGCAAGAAAAGCTTCAGTGACTCCTCAGCTCGGAACAAGCATCAGAGAATTCATAGAGTGAAAATGCCTACGAATGCACAGAGTGAGATAAATGCTTCAATCAGCACTGAACCCTGAACAGGTATCTGAGGGTCCATGCTCAGGAGATGTGTGCACAGAATGTGGTAAGGACCTTGAGAAAAGGTACCTCGGAGGTCCCTTGTGGATGCATCTGTTCCACCACCAGATGGTTTATTCTGGGAACAAGTCCCAAGAGTGGGTGGCGTGCGGCAAGTGATCGAACCCTGGACAGGCCGCCGGTGCTGTTGATAATAACCACAAATTTGCTCAGAGATTGCTGGATCTTTAGGGGAGACACATAACCTTCTACCTACCCTGTTGAGGATAGATAGAAATATATATAAATAACTGAGGCACTCGTCCATGGGGCACTCAAAGGGTTAATCTGGCATTAAACCCAAGATAATATCAGAAATTCCACCTAAGGTGAGTGGTAAGAGGCGTTGCAATAGTGCTGAACCTTTGTACCTGCTGTGGGGGTGTTCCTCTTTATGCCTGGTTTATAGTCACACAACAGTATTGGAGCAATTAAGTCCAAAGTCCTAAAATATACAGGATTGGAACCTGTGTACTGAATACAGTAAGGCTAAAACGATTCTAGTCACTCCTACTTGATGCACAGAACATCATCCCGTCGTGGATTGAATCCCCTTACGTCTAAATAGGAGCCTAGCGAGGGGAACCTACCCGGGAAGAAATGTAAACCTTCAAATAAAGAACATGGCTAGTAAAGACCATTAGTGTAAGAAAATGAAGCAGTGGAAAAGATGATGGGAGGCAGCACAAGTGGTGCACTAAGATGGCGCACCGATTAGCGAGTAACACATGAATGGTACCAACAGGCCTCAATAATCATGAATGCACAGGACTGATATCTAGATCGACAGAGAAAAAGAAATCGGATACATGTAGATTCTGTCCAAGGGCTCCACACATGTCTGCATGGCAGTCTGTCATGGCAGGCAGATCATACACGGGCACACTGGAAGCTCTGCGAGTGCGGGGATGTGCCAGTGCCCAGGACGGCCAGGACCAGGAGCCGTAGATGCAGAAAAGTGTGGGCAAAGTTGGCTGACAAATACCCAGTGATAGTTACGTCCTGCACACACAGAGAGGGGAGAATCTAAAATAGCAGAACTTGCAATGGGAAACTTTCAAATCTGGGTCAAAAAGGCATTTGGCTGCTAGTAAGGAGTTTGGTGCCAAATGGGAGAAAGTGTTGAAGAAATAATTAGTGGCAGCTTTCATTTCCTACAATGGGACACTTTGAATTGTGTATATTGGCTTACCGTCGCCTTCTGGTGTTTGAAGTAATAAAAATCTAAAAAAAATAAAAATACTTTCCCAATTGTTGAGTGTCTGCAAGAGTGATTGTATTATTACCAGGGGAAACAATCAGGCAAGCAGCTCTTTTCAAAAAAATGTTTTTTAAATGTACATGTTTATTAAATGCATACATAAAAAATAAATAAAAATAAAGAACATAAACATCAACAAATAAATATATCAACCAAATATCCAAGTTCATCACAATTAGAGTACAAAACACATCTCACGTCAAGAACAATAAGTTATTTTCAGGAAACAATCAAGCATTGGAAACATATTCACAAAATAAACTATTTTACAGCTTCAAAAATCTACCCGAGATTTGTTCAAATAAGATTTTCTTGTCTCTAGACAGGGTAATTTTCTCCATTCTCGACACTTGTTGTAGGTCCATCCTCCATTCTGGCACATCCGGTGTTTCCTCACTTTTCCAGTCCCTGAAAAACCAGCATCGCTGTGGGAAAGAGAGATCTTCCACCAAGTCTTCCTCGCACAGAATTATACTCAGATAATCAAAGTCTTCGTTCAACATTAGAACCTTATTCATTCTTGCTGTGACCTCCCTCTGGAAGCTTCTTTATCCATAGCATTCCCAGATCATGTGTTCAAAGGTAGTCTTGACATGCTTACACCTCCAACAGGACTCCGAATCAAGCAAAACTCTTGCAAATCATTTTTGCGGAGTCCACAAAACTCTGATCCTCCTCATGAGGGGCTTCAGTCAATCGTGGAGCACAGCACAAGCACCAGGGGGTGAGCTTGAGGTGAGCTTCGACTCTCTGCATTACTGAACTCTATTAAGAGCTTCTGGGTGAAGCCACTGTATAGCCATCTGCTTTTCCTATCCTTACGGGCCCCTGGGTGCAGATGACTCTGGCACCCAATACACACATTTCTGGTTCACAGGTCAGTTCTGCATTTTAGGGCCCCCAGTTGTTGAGTGGGGATGGAGGGCTGTTGGTGAGGTCCTGGCAGGGGTGTGCTACAGCTCTTTCTCCTGTCATTACCTCTATCACACTGAGGAACCAATGCCAATGCGATTTCTAGACTCCTTTATTGCTAAGTCAACTTTGGGCACGTGGCTTTGATAGATCTGTCAAGCCCCCATGCCATCAGGAATGCCCACTCTGAACTATTCATAGAGATATAATACAGAAACTTCTAGCTAACATGCTGGCAATCTCCATACTAACGCTCCAGTGTACAGAGCATGTGGCAACCTCTGGACTAAGCTTGGCCTGCTAGATAATACTTACTCTCCAGTGTACAGAGCATGTGGCAGCCTCCGGACTAAGCTTGGGCTGCAAGATAATACTTACTCTCCAGTGTACAGAGCATGTGGCAACCTCCGGACTAAGCTTGGCCTGTAAGATAATACTTACTCTCAAGTGTACAGTGCACGTGGCAACCTCCGGACTAAGCTTGGCCTGTAAGATAATACTTACTCTCCAGTGTACAGAGCACGTGGCAACCTCCGGACTAAGCTTGGCCTGCAAGATAATACTTACTCTCCAGTGTACAGAGCATGTGGCAACCTCTGGACTAAGCTTGGCCTGCAAGATAATACTTACTCTCCAGTGTACAGAGCATGTGGCAGCCTCCGGACTAAGCTTGGCCTGCAAGATAATACTTACTCTCCAGTGTACAGAGCACGTGGCAACCTCTGGACTAAGCTTGGCCTGCTAGATAATACTTGCTCTCCAGTGTACAGAGCACGTGGCAGCCTCCGGACTAAGCTTGGGCTGCAAGATAATACTTACTCTCCAGTGTACAGAGCATGTGGCAGCCTCCGGACTAAGCTTGGCCTGCAAGATAATACTTACTCTCCAGTGTACAGAGCATGTGGCAACCTCTTGACTAAGCTTGGCCTGCAAGATAATACTTACTCTCCAGTGTACAGAGCATGTGGCAACCTCTGGACTAAGCTTGGCCTGCAAGATAATACTTACTCTCCAGTGTACAGAACACCTAGCAACCTCCGGACTAAGCTTGGCCTGCAAGATAATACTTACTCTCCAGTGTACAGAGCATGTGGCAACCTCCTGACTAAGCTTGGCCTGCAAGATAATACTTACTCTCCAGTGTACAGAGCATGTGGCAGCCTCCGGACTAAGCTTGGCCTGCAAGATAATACTTACTCTCCAGTGTACAGAGCATGTGGCAACCTCCGGACTAAGCTTGGCCTGCAAGATAATATTTACTCTCCAGTGTACAGAGCATGTGGCAACCTCCTGACTAAGCTTGGCCTGCACGATAATGCTTACTCTCCAGTGTACAGAGCATGTGGCAACCTCCGGACTAAGCTTGGCCTGCAAGATAATACTTACTCTCCAGTGTACAGAGCATGTGGCAACCTCTTGACTAAGTTTGGCCTGCAAGATAATACTTACTCTCCAGTGTACAGAGCATGTGGCAACCTCCGGACTAAGCTTGGCCTGCAAGATAATACTTACTCTCCAGTGTACAGAGCATGTGGCAACCTCTTGACTAAGCTTGGCCTGCAAGATAATACTTACTCTCCAGTGTACAGAGCATGTGGCAACCTCCTGACTAAGCTTGGCCTGCAAGATAATACTTACTCTCCAGTGTACAGAGCATGTGGCAACCTCTTGACTAAGCTTGGCCTGCAAGATAATACTTACTCTCCAGTGTACAGAACACGTAGCAATCTCCGGACTAAGCTTGGCCTGCAAGATAATACTTACTCTCCAGTGTACAGAGCATGTGGCAGCCTCCGGACTAAGCTTGGCCTGCAAGATAATACTTACTCTCCAGTGTACAGAGCATGTGGCAGCCTCCGGACTAAGCTTGGCCTGCAAGATAATACTTACTCTCCAGTGTACAGAGCATGTGGCAACCTCCGGACTAAGCTTGGCCTGCAAGATAATACTTACTCTCCAGTGTACAGAGCATGTGGCAGCCTCCGGACTAAGCTTGGCCTGCAAGATATTTCAGTGCTGCATTGTGTTTCCTTCCTCTGACCCCCCTAAGTGCATGTTCCTGATTTCATCCTGAGACATTCTGCTGCTACTGGTACCATCTTGGTTGCTAATCAGTGAGTTATTTTACACCTAATACAAGTTATTTGGACAACTGTAGAAATGTGCTATCCTCCCATAGGAGGACTGATTCCCAGTCCAGAAGCATGCCAGCTCTTTTGAACAATCTTTTTTCCTTCTAAAAGGATGACAGTGTCATAAATATGAACGTCTTAGTGAACAGTTTACAGTGACAGGGGCCTGCAAAGTGACATAGAATGTGGTGTTTCATTTTCTGATTTAACCTTCTCCTTCTTTACCTTCTGGTACCCTGTCCTGACTTTCTTTAGGAAAACAACACTGTATTTTCAAAATAAGATTCGGTCTGTACGGGCTGTGCAGTACCTGCTATCTCCAGTTGGCCTATAGCCAATCCGACTGTAGATGGCCCCACTTTTAATGTTTGCCCTATTTTGCAGGAGGACACTAAATCCTTTTTGGCATTTTTAAAACCTACGTAATGACCTAAGGACCCCCCTGCCCTACTTCCTTGTGTCGGAATGTTCACAATTGTTGGCCCCCTTGATTAATACATTTATTAATACCTCTTTTTGCCAAAGTAATGTCCCGGAGCCGCTGAAACAAGCTTGGGTGACTCCCAGTCTTAAGCCAGGTCCTAAGCCTGAGGAGTATGCCTGTTATCGCCCTATCACCAACATGCCATTCCTCTTGAAAATCTTGGATCATGTCGCCACCCATCATTTCGAAGCTTTTATTGAAAAATCCTCCATGTTGGGCAACATTCAGTCAGGGTTTATACCCTGCAGAGGCACAGATCTAGCTTTGATGAGTATTCAGGACTCATTACTGCAGATTATGGGCCGGGACCAAGTGGGCGTGTTGACGCTCCTTGCTCTCTCAGCAGCTTTCGATACCATCAACCACACTATTTTACTCCAGCGAGTTGTGGAGGTCGCTCGAGTATCAACAGATTCTGCCAAATGGATTGGATCTTTTCTTGGCAACAGAATGTCATGAGTCACCTTAAACAAGCATGAGCATCAGGCTAAGCTAATGGACTTTGCTGTGCCCATGGCATCCTGCATCTCGCCTATCTTGTTTAACATCTATCTAAAACCGCTTCATGCCATCCTTGTGGATCATGGGGTCTTGTTTCAGAACTACGCGGTTGGCCTCCAGCTAGTGTTTCAACTCAGCCCAGATCCAGCTATTAATATGCAACATATCCAGAATATGTGTGCCACCATTGAACCATGGATGTCAGAGAACTGGGTGGAGCTAAATGGAGAAAAGACCGAAATCTTGTTGGTGGCCCCTCCATGCAAACTGGCTACGGCTCTTAACAGCTACCCTTTTTTCACTGAGGCTGGTCATGACATCAGAATGCAAACTCAAGTTAAACCTTTAGGAGTGCTGATGGGCTCCTCCCTTCCATCTATCTCTCATATAAACAAAGTCATCAGTTACTTTTCCATTGATGGCATTCAGACACATTCACCCACTCCTCAGAATAACAGCCTGACAATTTGCATGTGCTATAGTTAATGCCCGACTGGACAATTGCAACGCCTTATATGCAGGGGCAACACAGTTCATGCTACAAAAACTTCAAGTGATCCAGAATATGGCTGCTCATATTTTGACAGGCTCTTCTATGCAAGATCAGATTACCCCAGTCTTAATAAAACTCCACTGGCTCCCGGTTAAACCCTGAATCAGGGTTAAGTTCCTGACCACAGCCCATAAAGCCCTATATGGTCAGCCCTTCTTTACATCAAGAGGTACCTTGGATGGTTCTCTTCCTGTTCAGCTTCAAGAGCAATCTCTCACTAAACAGTGATTGTTTACCGCTCCCGACTTTCTAGAGGGTTTGGTCGTTCTTGTATCACCCCTTGTGCTAAGCTCTGGAACCTGCTTAATATCGATGTTCAGAGTGCTAACGACAGAGGCGTTGCTAGGGGGTGTCTGAGGGGGCTATAGCCCCGGGTCTTTTGGTTGTAACCCCGGATAGAATCTCAGGGACTACAACCAAAAGGATATAGCTAGCCCTGAATCATGACAGTCCCGATATTAGCTTAGCCCCTGATCTTTTCCAGACCTAGCAACACCCCTGTCTAACGAGCTGATGACTTTTTGGAAAAAGCTAAAAACGTTCCTCTTTTAATCGGTGCTGTTCCGTAGGGCCCAGAGTCTAGCCGGTCCAGGTGCTTCAATAGCTTCTGGTTGTAGCACTGTTACCCATGTTCATTGGTGGCATTCTCTAACCCGAATTGCTATCTTCGAACAAGAAAAAAAAAAGAAGAAAAAAAATAACAGGCTTTCTGGCCTGCTCTACTTTATAGTGTAGCAAACAATCGACAGGAAAAACCCTGTTTACACCTAGTATCTAGGGTCAGTAACAGGTAACAAAAAGAAGTGATACTCTGGGTGAGACAAACATACATCCAAATAATATCACGGTCTCAAATATGAATACATCTTGGACTGGACTGACTAAATCGGCATGTATATCAAACGATGCCACTGTGGGACACAGACTGTCGGACGCTCGATGTAAGTAAGAGAAGCTATCAAATTTTAATATAGCACATGAATAAAAACAATTATCTAATATAATTCATAACACCAATGTGTGAAGAATCAAAGAAGCAAAGAAACCACCACCAAATACAGGAAACACACTTAGGAAAAACCTTAAAAAAACAATACAGCAATACAAGGCAACAAACTACAGATTAGTTCTCAGAAATAGGGCCTATAGATATCCAGGCCCCTTAACGTTCAAACTTTGATGCTTTGCTGAAATGAAGCAGCGTAGAAGACCAACTAGTTTCGGCTATAAAAGAGGGGGTAAGGCGCGCACTCCAATTCCTGGTCAATATACTACCTGAAGAAAGAAAAAATATATAACTGGGTTAAATCCCAAAAGTGTCCAATTGTTGCCAAAATGTTCACAGGGTTGGATCCCTTCTGCTGCATTTGTGCTGCTGTTCTCCTCCTCCTAGCGCTTTCGTGTCCCAACACTCTTCAGGGAGGTTGTGTTGCCTTGCTTATCAGGTGAATTCAATTAAATTGCTAATGCAGTCTCTAAGGATTATGGGAGATGTAGTGAAAAGAAATTGTGTTCAGTTCAGGTGACCAAGGGAAGACTCCCCTCCAGGAGCACACATCTTACCCTTAGCAGGGGGAGGGGGGAAGACCATGACTATGGTTCTCCACTGTAGGGCAAATTATCCCCGGTGCTGCAGCCTCTGGAGTCCGGATCTCCACAAATTACATGTAAAAAAGAGGGGGTGACGCGCGCACTCCAATTCCTGGTCAATATACTACCTGAAGAATTAAAAAATATATAACTGGGTTAAATCCCAAAAGTGTCCAATTCACTGGGTTAGATCCCAATTGTTGCCAAAATGTTCACAGGGTTGGATCCCTTCTGCTGCATTTGTGCTGCTGTTCTCCTCCCCCTAGCGCTTTCGTGTCCCAACTAACCCAGTGAATTGGACACTTTGGGTTTTAACCCATTTATTCTTTTTCTTTTTTCAGGTAGTATATTGGCCAGGAATTGGAGTGCGCGCCTCAGCCCTCTTTTTTTTACATGTAGTTTCGGCTATAGCCACTGTATAAGGCTGCTTTCGTCAGGGTCAAATGATGGTGCGTGTATAAAGACAAGCTGAAATTGCACATTTTTCAAAGTACATAGAAATATGCACGCTCCACGGTACTACGGTCTACCAGTCTCACAACATTATGGTTGTCTTATAACCCTTAATACGGAAGAGAAAAAATAGATCTTGTGCATCAGCTATGGGCTCTTTTGAGGCAGGGTTAATTAATTAATAGTTATGTGTCACATGAACAAGAGCTCTTCTAAAATGCGCTCCGTTCGAACTCCGTATGGAAGTCCCAATTCACCACATGAATGTAGCCGAGCATGAAAAGTGTGGTGTGTGCTGAAATGGTACTCTATCCTAGTACTCTTTCACAACCATCCTCATGGAGTAGGACAGACTCACAATCAGTCATGTTCATATTTCTGAAATCACAAAACCTATCATGTTCATTCTATGACAAGACTGGAGGCGAGCATTATGCTTCATCTTCACTTTATTCTACTCTTCACAGCAGTTCAACAAACACAATAAAACTCTTGAAAAGTGTCCAACAACAAAACTTTTCTCTTAACACACTACAAAGTCCATGAGCCTCTGCAGTCCAAGCTCCTTCAGTTAGCCACAACCCACTTCCTGTGCATGATATGAAATATGATATGATATGGCATTTGTAACGCGCCTATACACAGGTGTTTCAAGGCGCGACGAGGCATGGAGGGGAGGAACAAGGGGAGACAGACAACGATCCTACTAGGCCAGGTGTCATTCAGATCGCGCAAGTGCAGGGGTGGGGGAGGGGGAAAAGTGCAAGGGGAAGGGGAGGGGGGGAAGTGCAGTACAAGGTAAGTGGCGTAAAGTAATAAATAAATAGAGCCAGCTGGTGGCAAGTGCAAGGTAAGTGCAGAGCAAGTGCTGGGAAAGGGGGGGGGGCTGTAGGGATACAGAGACAGTCCCGCAGTGCAGAGGGGTTCCAGGGCATCAGTGCAAGTGGAGAGTGGCTGGGCCCAGGACCGAGGCCGTTAAAGAGTGGTCCAGTTGCAGAATCAGTGCAGTTTCAGTGAAGAATATTAGCTGTTCAGCAGGGGAGAGGGAGAGAGAAAGCAGAAGCAAAGAGGAAGGTTTGGAGGTGCTTCCGGAACCGGAGATGGTTCTCCTCAAGTTTCAGGGAGGCAGGAAGGCAGGAAGGCTGTTCCAGAGGGAGGCCCCTGCCGCGGAGAGAGATCTACCCCCAGCTCGTTGCTTCGAGAAGCGGCTGACCCTGAGGGAGTTGGAGGCGGATGAGCGAAGGGCTCGGGAAGGAAGATATTTGGGAAGAGAGAGTTGAAGGTATTTAGGACCAAGGCCCCAGAAGGCCTTGTGGACAATGCAGAGGATTTTGAACTTTATCCTCGCAGCCACTGGGAGCCAGTGTAGAGATTTCAGTCCTGGAGAGATACGGTCCCTGGGCTTGAGGCCAAGGACAAGTCTCGCAGTTCTGTTCTGGATGAGTTGCAGAGGGCGGAGAGTGGAGGCAGGCAGATTAAGATAGAGGCTGTTACAGTAATCCAGCTTCGAGAGAACCAGGGCTCGGGAGACAGTGAGCTTCTGGGGGAAGGAGAGGAACGGAAGAATACCTCTGAGGAGGTGCAGCTGGTAGTGTGACTTCTTAGCGACGTCAGAAATATGAGGAGAGAAGGAGAGTGTGGAGTCGAAGATGACCCCAAGGTTTTTTGCATGGCAGCTAGGAGCAGGGAGGGGGCCAAGGGAGGCAGGCCAGAGAGCTGCAGGGAAGGAGGGAGTGGGTGTACCGATGAGCAGAATCTCAGTCTTACTGGCATTAAGGCAGAGGTCATTGGCGGCACACCATTCCTGGATAGCAGACAGACAGTCAGAGATGAGGGAAGGAGAGGGGGAGGCTGAGGGTAGCCTGAAAATGAGCTGGGTATCGTCCGCATAGCACTGGAAATTAGGGCAGAGAGCGGCGATGCCATGGGCAAGGAGTGCCAGATACTGGTTGAACAGCCAGGGAGAGAGATTAGATCCCTGGGGGACACCACAGGTGGAGAAAAAGATGTCGGAGAGGAAGGACCCCAGTTGGACCTGGGAGGGTCGATTTGAAAGGAAAGAGGTCAGCCACGCCAGAGCCTGACCAGTGATACCCAGGTTTTCACGGAGACGGTTGAGCAGGATGGCATGGTTGACAGTGTCAAAGGCAGAGGAGAGATCGAGCAGAATGAGAACACACGGAGTGTTGGAATCGAGGTTCAAGAGCAGGTCTTCACGGATGTTCAGGAGAGCAGTTTCCGTGCTTCTGGCAGCTCTGAAACCAGATTGATGGTCATGAAGACTACCAACAGATTCAGCATGGAGGTTAAGCTGGGAGATGGCCAGTTTCTCCAGGAGCTTGCCCAGGAAGGGAGTGATGGAGATAGGGCGATAGTTAGCCGGGCAGGAGGGGTCGGAAGAGGGTTTCTTGAGAAGAGGGTGCACAAGGGAGTGCTTGAGGGGGGAAGGGAAGACTCCAGAGGCGAAGGAGTGGTTGCAAAAGTCAGCCAGGGCAGGAGCCAGGGAGTCGATGTGGTCCTTGATAGTTTTGGAGGAACAGGGGTGAACCTGTTTAGACGAGACTTTCATAGATCGGACTTGTCTGGAAACCTCGTCAGCAGAGAAAAGTGGAAAGGCAGAGAAAGAGGGAGGAGGGGTGACTGCAGAAGGGCCAGAGGAAGAGCCGGGAAGGGAGGGAGGGAGGTGAAAGGAGGAGAGCGAGGACAGGATGTCCTGAGTTTTAGAGATGAAGTGAGAGGCCAATGCAGTGCAGAGGGCCTGGGAGGGGACAGGAGAGGTAGAGACTGCAACAGGGTTGGCCAGCTCCTTGCAGATTTTAAAGAGTTCGGCAGAGCTGTTAGATGCCGCAGAGATGCGGGCTTGGATAAGGGCTCTCTTCTTGGTGAGAACGGAGAGCCGATACTGCCTTTGGAGCAGGCGGCAGGCCAGTTTGTCAGAGGATGAACATGAAGCACGGCATTTCCTCTCTGCAACCCTGCACTTGCGTTTTAGGGTGGCGAGATCCGAGTCATACCAGGAGTTACATTTGGCTTTGGGCTTCAGGCGGATTCTCATGACGGGGGCAAGGATATCAAGAGTAACAGATATAGCAGAGTGGAGCATGGAGAGGGCTGTGTCAGGGTGGGAGTCAGCCGAAGGGGCAGGGGGGGGGCGAGAAGGTAGCAGCGAAAGCCTCAACTGACACACGCTTCATGGGTCGGATGACCGAGAAGGTGGGTGGCAGTGAAGAGGGTGGCTTTGCCTGTGGGGTAGGGAGGGTGAGGTGGGGGGATAGGAGAAAGTGATCACTCCAGGAGAGAGGAGTGGAGAGAGGGACGGAGAGGGGAAGGTCAGAAGAGATCAGAGCATCAAGAGTGTGCCCAGCAGAGTGAGTAGGCCCAGACGGGAGAATAGAGAGTGAGAGAGAGAGTCGCAGAGGTCACGAAAGAGAGCAGTGGGGGGACTGGAGGCATCAAGGTGGATGTTGAAGTCGCCAAGAAAGAGGAGTTGAGTGGTTGAGGACAGGAGTGAGGAGGAGAGGTCAGCCCACTCAGAGAGGAAGGAGGAAATTTGACCAGGTGGCCGATAGATAGTAGCCACGGTAAGGGAATGGCTAGGAGAGAGAGAGAGTCGGCAGACAAGACATTCAAAAGAGGAGTAGGTCTGCGTAGGAGTGACAGTGGCAGGAATCCACTCAGGGAAGATAAGGGCAACACCACCCCTGCACGGTTAGGCCTGGGCATGGAGAGGATCTTGTAACCGTCAGGTAGGAGTGTGTCAAAGCTGGTGGCAGAGCTGGCTGTGAACCATGTCTCAGTGAGACAGAGGACGTCGAGGTCCAGTTCCTCAAGAAGGTGACAGATATCAGAGGAGTGCTTGATGGCAGAGCGAGAATTTAGAGTGGCAATGTGGAGAAGGTTGCCCTCCTTGAAGAACTTCCGGGGAGGGGTACAGATCAGAGGTACGCCCTGCGGAGGTGTTGAAGAAGGAGGTGAAGAAGGAGCACGAGAGGGGGCAGGGAGGGAGGGTAGAGGCAAGGTAGCCAAGGATAGAGGAGGGGGGACAGCAGGAGAGGAGAGGAAGTTGATGAGGTGTGGGAAGCGTCTATCAAAGAGGAGAAGGTTGGCCTGAGGGCCTTGGACCAAGATGGTCCCATTAGCGTAGACATTAATGATGGCCTTAGAGGAGCAGAAGGGGGCCAAGAGGACATCCCCACGGGTGCCACCATTAATGGGAGAGGAGGAGAAAGGAGAGAGCACAGAGACCATATGAAGGGTCCATAGGTCAGGCGAAGGCACGAAAAAGAGGATGTCAGTGAGAGTTTCCTTAGAGCAGGCACTAGTGTAGGTGTCAGCGATAGGGAGGCCTGGGTTGGAGACCAGGATGTCCTTTTTAAACTTTTTCCTACCAGATTTAGTGAGGAGAGCAGGATAGTCAATGGAGAAGCAGTTAGAGAAGATAGGCGAGACAGAGAGCACCATGGAGTAGGAGGGAGGGGGGGGGACAGACGAAACGAGAGCACGCAGACAGGAAGTGAGCGGCAAACACAAGTTACCACAATTAGAGCAAACAAACAGTAAAGCGTATTAGGTACCGGGCCACCTAAGTTTGAGAATCCTGCGAGGGGAGAAAAACACCCTAGTTTACCACAGTTCAGAGCAAACAGTAATGCGTATTAGGTACCGGGCCACCTAAGTTTGAGAATCCTGCGAGGGGAGAAAAACACCCTAGTTTACCACAGTTCAGAGCAAACAGTAATGCGTATTAGGTACCGGGCCACCTAAGTTTGAGAAACCTGCGAGGGGAGAAAAAACACCCTAGTTTACCACAGTTCAGAGCAAACAGTAATGCGTATTAGGTACCGGGCCACCTAAGTTTGAGAATCCTGCGAGGGGAGAAAAACACCCTAGTTTACCACAGTTCAGAGCAAACAGTAATGCGTATTAGGTACCGGGCCACCTAAGTTTGAGAATCCTGCGAGGGGAGGATTAACACCCTAGTTTACCTCAACTGTGAATACAGTGAGGCAAGGCCCCATGCGGATGTAACCAGGAGTAGGAGGGGTGGGCTCCTCCTCTTCTTTTACTGCTCTTCAAGCAGATAAGTACCATATTTTTCCTCTCCGTGTGTCTGTGGGGATTGACTGGAGGGAGTGGTTATTGGGACAGCTAATAGCTTTACCAGTACAGGGTTGTGCGCTAATAGGCGAGCAGAGGTTGTTTCTGCCTCTATAGGCAGTGTTCAGAGAGTACGCACGGGCGGCGCGTCAGGCACTGTAGGTGTTTGGTGTTAGGGTACGGCGACCCCGTCGCAGGGTCCCACAGGTGAGTAGCGTTCCCGAGGGGACGCAGTTGAGTAGGCTCGCGAGGCGGCGACCCCGTGTCGCATTACCGGCACTTCGGGGGTGCGGCCGGCCTCGCGAGCGTCGCAGCGAGCTCATTGCTGCTCGCGCAACGGCCCCTCCTTCGGAGGGGAGGAGCTAGCACACGCGAGCGAGGGACGCGCCGATCGCAGCGAGAGCCCCCACCCGCGGGTGGGCGGAGCTACGCTCGGGAGGCCGAGCGAATAGCGCTCCCGCGAGCGAGCCCCCACCCGCGGGTGGGAGGAGCCAATCGCGAGTTCTGCCTCGCGCGGAAGCCGATCGTCGTTTCGAAGCGACAGTATTAAGGGAAAGGCTTTGAGAGGGAGAGATCACAGCTTTAGCTGTAACACATTAAGCGATCCCTCGGTCGCAGCGCTTCAGAACAACAGCTGAGTGAGATCAGCTGGAGGAGAGGGGCAGTGAGAAGCCCTGTACACAGGAAAGACAGCGCATTGAAGCGAGGTGTCTCGCAGCTGGCCAGAAGGCAGAGGAGGTCGGTGAAGCCACAAAAAAGAAAAGAAAAAAAAATAAATATTCTATAGCAGTGCATCTAAGGGAGCAGGGGCGTGCTAAGACACCTGTGGCAGGTATTTTGGGCACAGAGCACAACAACATAATGTCGGAGTTCGAGTGGAGCGAGGAAGAACAGAATGAGGACCTCGCTGCCAGCTTTAAGAAAGTGCTGGGTACCTCCCTAGTAGATGCAGTGGCGGAAGGGGTCAGGCCCCTGCAGAAGAGACTGGAGTCGTTGGAAGCGTGGCTATCCCAACCCAGTACAAGCACCAAGACCTGGAAAAGCACGCCCGCAGAACCCTCAGAAGAGGGGAGTAAGGGGAGTAAGACAGCCCTTAAGAGAAAATTCTCTGACGACCCCCGGGGCTCTTTGGAAGGGGCAGAAGACAAGGCCCCAGAGGTGGTTGACGCGTTTGCGAAGTTGAAGGAGGCTTATATGCAGCGTCAAACAGTGCCACACCTCTTGACCCCATCTCCAGGGGAAGAAAACGCTGGAGAAGACCCAAGCTCGGAAGAAGAGCTGGTAGAGGATCGGACCTCGCAGGGAGACGAGGAAGTCGCAGAAGACGACTGGGCCATCCCGAGCGGAGGAAAGAAGGTACGAAAAGAGAAACATCTCCTGGAGCCCCAGGACGATATGTTCGACCCAGACAGTATCCGCAACCCAAGGTCCTCCGAATGGCAGCCATGTCCCCGGGTGACGCAATATATGGCAGCGAGAATGCGCAAGGCGCTAGATAAAGAAGTAAGACAGCGCCTTCGGGCTGAGTGTCCACGCCCGGACCTTCCAGGAAAGGTAGCTGAGGCCCCCGAACTCGACCCAAAGATGTTGACCTTTGTTTCGAAATCAGTCAAGGACCCGCGCAAGGGCATCGATAGATGCTGGAGAAGCTGCCAGGAAAAAGTTTTGGACCTGGCCGGTCCGCTGGCGAAGATTATGGACCTCGCAGAGAGGGCAAAGGATACCGGGGAAGAGGTGGACCCCGAGGCTCTCGCCGGCTGGGCCCAGAGGGCAGTCTGCCTTCTTGGGAACGCTAACTGCGCCATTGCGTCAGAGCGGCGGAGAGGTCTCCTTCTGAAGATAGACTCTAAGCTGAGTGATTTGGCTTCTTATGAAGCGGGAGAAGGAGCTCAGGGTCTCCTGTTTGGTGAGACATTTGGGAAGGAGATGGGGCGTTTTGTCGGAACGTATGCGTCCTTAGAGAAGGCCCAGGCATCGATCCGCAGGATCTTCCCGAGTAGAGTTTTTGGCGGGACCGGCCGTTTCAGGGGTCGAGCAGCCGGTCGCGGCCAAGGGGGAAGAAGATCCCAAACATCCAGAGCCCAGTACTGGGAGAACAAGGGCCAAGACACCTGTTTCCCGTCCAGAGGGAGGTTCCCGAGAGGACGCAGATCCAGAGGATCAGGGCGAGGCCAAGGTTTTACACCAGGTGAGAGCGAAGGAGTATCCCCCCGTAGGAGGGAGGACGCGCATGTTTTTGGAGAATTGGCGCGCGCTTTCAAGCGATTCCTGGGTATTGCAGACCGTCAGAGGTTTGCTCCTAGATTTTGTAGAAAATCCAGTACAGTTCAGCAGACCCCAGAGGCAGAAGCTGGCGCAAGCAGAGCAAGCATGCTTAGACAGCGAGTTAGCGCAATTAGTGCGCAAGCGAGCAATAGAGAAGTGCGAGTCAGCTCCAAGGTTTGTGAGCAACATGTTCCTGGTCCACAGGAAGGAGAAAGTGCGACCAGTTATACATCTCAAAGAGCTCAACGGATGGATTGTATACCGACATTTCAAGATGGAGGGTATCCATCAGCTAAGGGACTCCCTGAGAGAGGGAGACTGGTTGACGCGTCTCGACTTGAAGGACGCATACCTGACAATCCCAGTTCTCAAGGAGTACAGATCATTCCTAGCTTTTCACTGGCAGGGGCAGTTCTGGCAATTCAAGACGATGCCATTCGGTCTTGCATCAGCTCCTTGGGCTTTCACGAAGCTGATGAAGCCGGTAGCGGCGGCAATCAGAGAGAAGGGAGTGAGGATGATCATTTATCTGGACGATCTCTTACACTTAGCAGAGGATCGGGAGGTGCTGGTTTATCAGACACAGTGGGTGCAGGACCTTCTGGGATCACTAGGGTTTCTGGTGAATACAGAGAAGTCCGACACCACGCCAGCACAAAGGTTAGATTTCCTGGGGTTTGTGCTAGATACCAGGAAAGCGACGCTAGAACTCCCACCTCGAAAGATAAAAGATATCAAGAGGGAGATCAGGGCATGCTTAGAGAAGCGGCAGGTATCACTCAGGACTTTGGCGCGGATAGTAGGGTTGCTGGCAGCATCTATCCAGGCCATATTTCCGGGCCCGTGGCATTACAGAGCACTGCAGAGGTTGAAGATCAGACACCTCCAGCAGGGGTTGAAGTATCATCAGTCGGTACCCCTAGATTCGGAATCCATTACGGAACTAGAATGGTGGTTGAGGAATATGGACGCCTGGAATGGGTGAGCCATATTCGGAGACAGTCCGGATCTGATCGTAGAATCAGATGCCAGCCGGAAGGGCTGGGGAGCCAGATGTGGGTCTTTACAGACCGGAGGCAAGTGGAGCGAAGAGGAACTTCGCCTTCATATAAATTGTCTGGAGCTCCTAGCGGGTTCGTTTGCGATCAAGGCATTCACCAGAGACAGAGTAAAATCTTGTGTCCTGTTGAAGATGGACAACATATCGGCTGTACGATATATCAACCACCTAGGGGGGACAAGGTCCAAGATGTTAGCGGAGCTAGCAAAGGATTTGTGGCACTTCTGCCTAGAATCAAAGACATCAGTGACAGCAGAATATCTACCAGGCGCCCTGAATTCGGTGGCGGACTGGAACTCGCGGTATCTGACGGACTCCAGCGACTGGAGACTAGATCCAGTAGTCTTTCGAGAATTGAACGCGAGATGGGGCCCGGTGCACATAGACCTATTTGCCTCCCGGCTCAACGGTCAGACAAGGGATTACTTCAGCTGGAGGTTAGACCCAGGAGCACAAGGAACAGATGCCTTCCTGCAGGAGTGGTCCGGAGGCACTCACTACGCTTTCCCTCAGTTTGTAATGCTGAACAGAGTTCTAGCGAAATGTCGGAGGGAGAAGGCGGAGCTCGTGATAGTTGTGCCCGGGTGGAAGTCCCAGGTATGGTTCCCGACGCTCATGGAGTTAGTGACGGACATACCCAGGGTACTACCAGAAGGAGAGCGACTACTCACGGACCCAGTTGGGTCATCTCATCCTCTGAGAGTGAGAGGGACACTCCCGTTGGTCGCGTGCAGAATATCAGGAGACGCTGGGCGCTGCCAGGAATTTCGAAGCAAGCTGCGGAGCTTATCGCTGAATCCTGGGCGCCATCCACAAGGAGGAGCTATGACACAGCTTGGGCTAGGTGGTCCAGCTGGTGTAAGAACAGAGGTGTTCATCCCATTTCAGCGCCTGTAGTGGAAATTTTGAACTTCTTAGCGCATTTGTTGCAGGACGGAAGAGCTTTCCGTACTATAGGGGTATACAGATCGGCCATTTCAGCAGGCCATTTGCCGATTGAAGGAGCGCCGGCAGGAGAACACCCTGCAGTAGTAAGGCTCATTAGAGGAGCAAAGTTTAAAGTGCCACCGGAGCCCAGATATAGCTCAACGTGGGACGTAGCGGTAGTGCTACGATTACTAGCGGATTGGCCATCAGATAGGTATCTCTCACTCAAGCAGCTATCAGGCAAGCTAGCTATGCTATTGTGCTTGGTATCCTGCAAACGAGTGTCGGACGTGAGAGCGTTGGAGGTGTCCAGGAGGTCATTCGGGCCGGAGGGAGTGACTTTCTCGATAGTGAAGAGAACTAAGACAGGGACCACCTCGGTACATTATCCCTATTTTCCGAGTAATGTGAAATGGTGCGTTGCACGTTGCATTAAGGAATACGAGAGCAGGACGGCGGAATATAGAGCAGTAGGTACCACGCAGCTTCTGATAGCTCGTAGGAAGCCTTTTCACGCAGTAACTACTGCAACTATCGCGAGATGGGTCAAAGAGATTATGCAGGCTGCAGGAGTGAATGTGAGCATGTATGGAGCTCATTCTGTGAGAGGGGCAATGGCCTCGAGAGCCGTAAGGGCCGGTGTATCTTTAAGGGAAATAATGTTAGCAGCAGACTGGTCGTGTGAACGCACGTTTAAAGAGTTTTATTTTAAACCAACAGAGAATGTAGCAGTTACGGTGTTGGGGAGCTTTGAACAAGCATAATGCTCGCCTCCAGTCTTGTCATAGAATGTAGATTACCCCTGCTAGCTGCGCAGGGAGTATTAATTCTATTAAAGACTAGGAGGCGAGCATTAAATTCCCACCCGAGTATTGTACTGTCGATTTACATTTGTATTGCTCTTATGATAGTAAATACAACACGTAGACACCAGCCTAAAGACTTTCTATTTGTTTTGATTATTAGGGGAAGACCAGAAGAGTAACTGAAGACAAAGGAATCTAGAAGGCCGAGTTTTCGGCAGTTGAGTTATCAAGTTAATGAAGGCTTTGCGTCGTTAGCGAGGAACAGTTATGGAAGTTATATGGACATTCAGAGCAAGTAAAAGCAGAGGAGGAGCCCATGCACAGGAAGTGGGTTGTGGCTAACTGAAGGAGCTTGGACTGCAGAGGCTCATGGACTTTGTAGTGTGTTAAGAGAAAAGTTTTGTTGTTGGACACTTTTCAAGAGTTTTATTGTGTTTGTTGAACTGCTGTGAAGAGTAGAATAAAGTGAAGATGAAGCATAATGCTCGCCTCCTAGTCTTTAATAGAATTAATACTCCCTGCGCAGCTAGCAGGGGTAATCTAATTTTTGTTGAGTGGAGTAAACATCATTCGTAAAATGCATGCATAAACATTTCACCCATGATCTTCACTACACGCCACCTTTTCATGTGTGTGTATGGTGGAGGGGGTTCACAGAACAGAATGACTCTTTCTGCCACGCCACTTCCTCACCGCCATTCAAATGCCAAAGAATGTATGTTAGCCTGACATTTGCATGTTGATGTACATCCTGTGGATTCTTTTGCAATCAGCTTTTACATCAGGAAAGTGCAAAAGGAAAGTGTAATGGTGAATTTTACCTGCTCTTTACACCTACCTTTTGCACTTCATTGTGCAAATGGCGAAAATTCCACGAGGGGGTCCTGTTTTTGCATAAGTGCAAAAGTAATAGGTACCTTTCATGCATTTACTTCCGGGTGGAAAATGACTTCCTGTGTGTTTTGGTTCAAATAGTGAAATAGTTCACATATAACATTTTCAATTTCCATACTTATTTACCTTATTCATCTTTCTACAAACAGGCATAAAGAAAAAGCTTACCTAATACAATCATATTTAAAAGGCAATTGAACACAAGCCGCACTTATCAAACTAAAACAATAATGGTAATAAGTCCTTTCTAAATCTACCATGCATATCGAACAAATTGCCATGTATTCTCTAGAAATTGATTCACAGCATTGCCTTTCATGGTGCGTCGTCTGTTATGGCTAGCAGTGACATCTTACAATTACATTGCTGAATTAAATAATTCATCAAGAAAGTGTATAATGGCAACACGAACAGATAAATGAGGATTTGTTAAAAGCCATTGCCAAGCCTGTTCTTCATTCATAGGTAACAATGAAGCGACAAATTTGCCGAAATAATTTTTGCGCTTATCTGTGAGATTTATGCAGGATATTAGACAATGCTGCAGAGTTTCTTTCTGAGACTTATCATTACACCAGCGACAATAATTCTGCGTAACTGGCAATTGTCACCTTCTCGCTAAGATGTCTCGAGTCCCCCATAAATTCAATCTAAAGCGCAAATACTGACTGGGAATGTAAGGCGATGGGCATTTTTGTAGATAATCTACCGGCGTGTCCATTTTTTTGTGCCCAAAAAGGTTGATATCACAGTCTTTCAACGACTGGCAATTTTCTAATGTCAGAATCCAATCATTTTGAAAGAGTTTGATCATGGCACGATTTGGATTAGACAACAACAATTCTAAAGTAACGTCAGCATCTGCCAATGTATTCAAAACATCTTGAGTCCATATACCTGGAAACCTATCTTTTACAGAAAGCAAATACAGAGCTAGGATTCCCACAACATTCATGTTTTGTGTTTTAACGTTCCATTAGAACGCTTGGGTAATGAAAGCATGGTGGATTTGCTTGGATAAATTAGCATTAAAACTAAAAATGAATACTTTATTTTCATGAGAATGGCGAGGGACCTTCCTCAGATTAAGGGAAAATTGTCTAGGCATATTTAAAAATCTGGACAATCATTTAAAGTGCAAGAAAATGGAGATGCTAAAAGAATGGAGATGCTAAAAGAATGGAGAGGCTATACTGCCTGTGTACAAAGGAGACTGAAACACTCTGACACCTTTATCAACTTAGCACAAGACGCAGAGTATTACTCTGATATATGCACCATGTAGAATATATTGAATCTGATATCTTTGGGGAATTTCTTTTGGACTATCAGACTTCCCTAAGTATCACTTTGGTACATTTTTGGCACATCATATCGAAAAAACATGCAACAGTAATCAAAGATGTACTGAATAATGTTCGACTGTTGTTCTGTTTTATAAGTGTGCAATGAATTGCACAGATGGTTAACACAGAACATGGCTGCCAGTGACGTGACGGGTCAGTCGGTTGAATTTCTGTAATCTAAGATTTTGTATGAACATGTAATTAACTTGGAAAACTGTACATTTTAGATAAATTGAGGTCAAACGAGTTAAAGATAAAAGATACTGCAGGAATGTAAGTGAAATGATTGTGTCATTATTTTTTGTTACTTGTAAGTGTTAAAATGTGTTCTTGTAAACTATAAAACATTCTAATAAAAATAATTCAGCCCAGTCCTCAAGCTCTTTAAGGAGAACCCGGGAAATGATTTTTGCGCAGACTTCCAACATGGCAAGCGGTCGATAGTTTTATGGATCGTCATGCTTGCCCTTTTTCAATACCGGGACAATTATGTGGTCACGCCATGAGGTTGGAATGTTCTGCAAGGTCTCAATACTACGAAAGAGGCAGTTCAGAGCATGCAACCAAACACAGGGATCCAACTTAATGATTGTACTACCGGTCCCATCGAGGCCAGGAGCCCTAGAGGACTTACTGGCTCTGATTATCCTAAATATGTCATCAGGGCAAAGGACATAAGACCAGTTGGCCAAGGGGGCAGTCCAGACAGAGTAGACTACATGTGTGGTTAAGCCCGCGCTAGTGAAGGGCGCGCACTGTTTATGCTGTGGAGAAGTTGCACTGTTCCTCTTTCACACGTGAACCCTGCCAGTGCATTGTTGACACACGACCTACTGCCTGCTGCTATTAAACGGCATATCTGAGATGCCGTGAGGAAGTGACCTTGGGACAACATTCGCCGCCTGAACATTTTCCAGTGCCTGTTACCTTAACAGCACGAGCCCCCCCAGCTGGCTGCGCCCACTTCAGGAAGTGAGCCTGAAAAGGAACTCCCAGCCGCCCTTGCAGCGTTAAGCCCGCGCCAGTGAAGGGCGCGCACTGTTTTTGCTGTTTTGCTGGTGAGCTGCACACTCACACTCCCACTCCAAGAGATGGGGTAAGGCTCTACAACACAGGACCGGAACGCTTCACATCCCAACACAAGACCTGCAGTGCAAGCCGCATCCTCTTCTTGGCAGTCGCCCTGCCCCCGCCCACACTGCGAACCTCTCCGGACCCTGACTCGCAGCTGGGC
Source organism: Ambystoma mexicanum (assembly GCF_040938575.1). Lineage (NCBI taxonomy): Eukaryota > Metazoa > Chordata > Amphibia > Caudata > Ambystomatidae > Ambystoma > Ambystoma mexicanum. The sequence goes on from NC_090931.1 coordinate 1,547,586,010, forward strand.
CTCCTTCAGCGCTGATACCAGGGACTGCGGGCACTTTGCCTTTGACCTGGATATCAGCAAGCATACTTAACGTTGAGCTCCCACTTCAATCTTCGGGGAGCCCCTGTACATTACACCCATACTGGAAACAACGTTTAACACAACTCTCACTCTGAGTACTTTCTCCTCTCAAACAACTTTGACTCCTGGGACTGCCGGCCCTGTACCTTTGACCCACCCATCCATATACTCACCTGCCGAGCTAAATTCTCGGACCACGCCTAGACCCCTATGAATTTTCCAGACCAGCGGACCCAGATTACTTCATATAACAACAGCTTGGGTAACGGGGACTGCGGGCTCCGCCTTTGACCTGTTTACCCTTCCTGGTGTTGTACTCATCGCACACTTACATACCTCCACTCAGCTAGCACTGGAAAGCATTCTCTCTCTGCTCACAATTCCAACCCTACAAACGCTGACATGTTTGCCTCAACTGGAACGCTCACTAGGCATAGAGCATGCCTACAATCCACTGCAGAATTAGAGAAAAGCCTACATGTCAATAGCAACAGCACTATCTTAAACTACTCAGATAACTGCACAATCAAGAGCACCATAGAGGCGCCTATCAACAAAAAGAATACCCCCATGAGATCTGACTACAACCCCACCTCATCAAACAATGCGCGCACAAAACAACAAAAGAACGACCTTAACATATCAGAACTGGAAAGGAGAAACAAGGAATCTCAATCTACCCACCCCTCCAACTCTGATTCTATATCTAGCGAGCCTCAAACCTCGCACACCATAAAAACCACATATGAGCCTGATACAAGTCCCAGCCATTGCACTCCACCCATGGACGAGCAGAAGAAAATCTCTCTGCTCAACCTCAAATCCAACAGCAAGCACCCAGAGGAGACAAAAATTAAAACAGAGGGCCAAACAGAACCAAACTTAAGCAACAAACCTAAAACACCCGCCCTGGAGCACCCAGATCAAAAAAACGACAAAGACATTCAAGACTCAACGACAACTCAACAAAAGATGAAAGCAATGCATGCGAAAAGACTATGGCAACAAAATTACACTCTGAGCCATTCCAAATTCCAAAACCACACTGATAGCTTCGCCAATCACGGAAAGAAAAAACTGGCAAGACTCTCACTTGACATTGATGAAATTGAGTCTATAATCTCTAATCAGGAAAAACGCCACTCCATTTTTGGACACCGTACCCCCGTCAGGCACAATTCGTACCACCCAGATGGAGCCTCAACAGCGAAACAAGGGCAATCCTACATCAAACCTGTTGGGAACAACGGAATCTCAACAACTAACTCGTGCCACCCACAACAAGCAAATCATACTGATACGTCAACAACACAGAATACACCAAAAATAAACGTATCTAATCACGCAGAAGAAACGAAGTGCAAATGCGACCACAACTGCGACCAACCTGAAATCCCAATTCCAACAACAATGGCAGAACTTCAGAACTCACTAATCAAAGCTTCCAGCCAAGCACTAGTAGCGTTCATCAAACTTTATGAATCCCTCAAAGATACCATGCAAGACCAGGCAACCCTCATTGTCTTAATGCACACAATGCAAGGTCACACTGAGCTGTTCATTACCAAACTTCAAATACGCCTCGACCAGGAAGCTGAAACATCAGCCCAATGGCAAAACAGACTATTTGAATTAGCAAGAGCAGACCGCGCAGAGAAGGAGCAACTCACTGCAATACTGATCAAATTACTATCGGCCAAACAATCTGAAAAAACAACCACTTCAACACTACAAGACCTGCTCAAAAAACCCTCCACACACCCACGCCTGACAAAACAGGCAGCCTCCAACAAGCGAAGGAAACTTAAAACGAGCAACATGACAAAAAAATAGCCGAAACAAAGAACCAGACAGGAATCAAACAACCTTGCCTTGAACGACCGACTTCAAAGAGAGAAGACAAAATCTTGATTATCTCAGCCTTCCCATCCACTCAAAATAACGACACTGGTTCCTTCGCAATCTTAGGGCCTCATTACACGGAAGGCGGTAATGGTTAACGGTCACCGTTAATGGTAACGGTGACCGTTAACCATTACCGCCTTACTACGAGGTCCCTTAGCGGGTTGGTGCTTTAACGCCTGCTTTTTGCAGGCGTTAAAAACCAACCCGCTAAGGGACCTCGGAGCTAATTACGGCACTGCAAAATTGCGGTGCCGTAATTAGCGCCTTCCCCATTCCCATAGAGCCCTATGGGGCAGAAATGGGAATGGGGAAGGGCAATGGCGGAAGGGGGATTTACCACCCCTCCAACCTTGGAATGGGGCGGTAAATCCCCTTTCCGCCAAGGCGGTGCCAGTATTTTACCGGCATGAGTCATGGCGCTAATAGCGCCATGGCTCACCGCCTTCCGTGTAATGAGGCCCGACACCTCAAGGAAAATAATAGAAAAACCCAAAAAACAAAAATAACAACCAACGAAAAAAAGAAACAATAAGGGATCACAAGCATTTCTAAGAAACCTCACCTTTGCCGCAAACATCTCACTCGCCACTTCCCAGAAAGGGAAAGAGAAAGTAGCAACTAACTCTGTTCAAAAACTGACTGGAAACAATATCCTACAAAAATCAAGATCATCTGAAGAACAAACTATTGAGGACAAACAGATAATGGAAACCCTGATGAACCTTACGACACACAAAGACGAACAGATACCAGATGCTCACAACTCCTTAGCACCTAAAGAAAGCTCTTCCCTCTACATAGTCAACGAATATTACGAAGGTAAGACCACCTCGGATGCTAGCATTATTTTATCATGCGAGGAAATCTCGGACTCAGAAAGGAGCTCAAGCTCTGACGATGCTCCCCCTGGTGACTCAATTCGAACAACACCATCAAAAAACAATGCCTCCAAAACACTAAAATGACTCGCACTTCCAATCTTTGTCGACTCACGCTGCCAACACCAAGAGCTCACGGTCAAACTGCAAAGAACCCAAGGCCCTGACGATAACCTTATTATGAACAGAGCTAACTTACTTCGCCTGCTCTATGTCATCCCCACCCTGGAAAACATGAGATCCAAAGACATAAGACTGATCAAATTTCCCAACAAAAACAAAATGGACGCAATTGAGATCTGCTTACATGACCCACTCCTTCTAAATAAGATACTAGAATGCAGAGACTATTTCGACCAACTAGGATTCAGATGTACGACAGCAAAAACTCATGCCTACCACAACACAGAAGGAAAAAGATCCTCAACGCCCGAAGAAACACATAAGCCCGAAAAGACCTACCCCAAATGAGATGCAAGACACAAAGAATACACTAAAAATCTAAGAAGGGACGGCAACTCTGAGAGAGCTTTTTACCGCTCATACACACCAACTGACGAAAGAATCGTTTCACGAGAACGGAAAATAATAAAACAAACTCATCTATAACCATCCCCAAGCAAACTCTCAAAGAAAGTTAAACTATGCTCCTGGAACACCAGAGGGTTCTCGCATCTATATAAACCGGGAAATGACGACCTAAACAACTTTGATATCATCTGCCTTCAGGAAACCTGGCTGACACAGAAACCTCATTGCAATGGATACTTGAATGCATTAAACGTGGCTCTACTGGGGCAAAAAGGGAGACCAGAGGACGGCCTCCTTACAATGTGGAAAATAGAAGCTAACATCAACCTGATAGAAACTTTGAACCCCAATCATTGGATACAGTTAACTGTGCTTGAATTCAAAGAACTCCCAGAACTGAGAAAATCGAAAAGCATCCACACCCAACTTATCACCATAATATATACTGGAACCCCAAATCCATGCCAGACGTCACTTTCATCGATGAGGCAATGACAAACATAGACAATACCAGAATAAAATATCCCAACGCAAATGTAATCCTCTACAGGGACATGAATATCCATCTATTGAATGAACAGGGAGAAAGAACATCCCTACCCAAGTTAAACCGCAAGACAAGAACTTGGGACAAAGAAATGAACAACCGAAACTTGACCCTACTCAATGGCAAAATAAAAGGAGATCAACCCCCCCACCACACATGCATAGAGGAACTTTGACAGCCTACATCGATTATATCTATGCTTCACCCTTGATCACAGAGGCCGCCAGGACACTTACCATTATACCCACTGAACTCAGTGACCATTACAAAATAGCTTTAACCTGGACCAACATTCATTCACTTCGACACAAAGAAAAATCTGATAAAATTGAAATCAATCAAGGAGGAAACTGACTTTGAATCCCGAACAGACTTTACCAAACAGACTCTACCCACGGCAAACAAAGAATACACGCCTTAAAACTAAAACACCGGAACTGAATGAAGTCCACAAAAGCAACCCTATTACAGAGCAATGCTGAAAATATACTGAAAATGCTGGAGAACAAAAACACCAGAGACTTGTGGAGCACACTGAATAACAACAAGTCCGCCCAAACATTCCTTCACTCAGAGGTTCCAGAAGAAGCTTGGACTTCACACTTTACCAACCTGTATAAAAATACAATCAATAGTCCATAGATCAGCATCAGCACCTCTAAATGGTTCAATGATTGGGAACGAGATGAGATCCTTTACCTTATCAGACATCTTAACACCTCGAGAGCCCCCATCCCCCGATGGCCTCAGTAACTACATCATTAAACAAGACCCGGAGGCATGGACTGACCTGTGCATGGAATTATTCAATCTAATATCCACAGAACAATACATCCCTCGCACCTGGCAGAGAGCCACGCTGATTCCCATATATAAGCAAGGAGAAAAAGACCTACCAATGAACTATAGACCGCTGGCTATGCTCGACCCCATAGGCAAAATCTTTGCTTCTACACTACTTAAACAACTGAACACCTGGGCAACCCTAAATAACATCTACACCCCTCGACAGACCGGATTCGTGAAGAACGCCGGCACTAGCATAAATCTAACGATTCTCAATGGGCCTCATTAGGACCCAGGCGCTAAGTGGTTAACAGCGCCGTAAAAGGCTGCGGCACCGTTAACCACTTAGCGCCTTACTATGAGGTCCCTTTGCGGGTCCCGACCTTAACGGCTGGTCGGGACCAGCCGTTAAAGTAGGGACCCGCAAAGGGACCTTGATGGCAATAACGGTACCGCAATTTGGGGTACCGTTATTGCCGCCTTCCCCATTCCCATTGTGCCCTATGGGGCAAAAATGGGAATGGGGAAGGGCCATGGTGGCATGGGGAATTACCGCGCCGCCAACCTCGGAATGGGGTGGTAATTCCCCATTCCGCCATGGCGGACTCCGGCATGGACCATGGTGCTAATAGCACCATGGTTTAGCGCTGGAGTCCTAATGAGGCCCAATGTCTTAAAACAAGAAGCTTCTGGAACTGGATCACATATTTACGCTGCGTTCATAGACCTACAATTGGCATTCGACAGCATCAACTGAAACAGACTTTGGAACAAGCTTTACTCTTGGAAATGTCCCTCCGAAATACTCGAACCCATCAAGGCCCTTTTCAGCAACACCTCCATTAAGTTCCGACTTACACCAACTGGCATTGTATCCAACTCCATGCCAACAGACAGAGGCCTCAAACAAGGCTGCCCACTCGCGGCAACCCTATTCAACTTCTACCTTTTTGACATCATGATTAGCCAAGCTAACGTAGAAGCTTTCTCCCCTAAAATCAATGGTACCAAGACACCGTACATACTCTATACGGATGACTTGGTACTGCTGGACAAAACACTCATAGACCTACAAAGAAGACTCAACGCTCTGGAGAAATACATCAAAGAAAACGACATGAGAATCAACATCTCAAAAACCCAGGTCATGCCACTAACAGCAAAAATAATTGCAGAGCAACCACTTTTCGACTGACAATCGACAAAAAAAACCTTGAAATAGTCAAGTTAACAAAATATCTCGGAATCCACCTAAATCAATCCACAACAGAAGTGTCCTGGATGGAGCATCTGAAAACCAAATGCCTCTCGCTAGCATGCCAAGGCGCCATGATCCATAAAAAATACGGGCGCTTCTCTACGACACCCACTCTCACGTTCTACAAACAGAAGATTACTCCAATACTTATCTATGGAGGCGAGAGCCTTCTAAACCTGCTGTGACAGATATGGGAAATCATGGAAGGTATCTACTGGAGGAAAGTACTTTCCCTCCCGAAATCCTCCGGCAACTAGAATACGATTCGAACTCGGACTACAATCTCATGAATCAGCCAACAGATGGAAACACATTTCGCTCTACAGAAAAACCATCTATGAAGACAACATTCCCTCGATCGAACTTCTGAAAAATACCTCCACAACCACTGATAACCCAACCATCGCAAGATGGAAAGAATTTTGTCAATTTACCATGAACAATTATAAAATAAGCGAGGAAATATTGACAAACCGTCCTCAGAACGCAAAAGAACGACTCAGAGAACTTGACTGGATCCAGACTTGTGAGGACAAGGGTAAATATAAACTTTCTCACTCTGCGCGCTATGAGACAAGAGCCCTCAACGAGCTGCCAAAATACCTAACCAAATTTTCCTGCAAACGCATCACTTCTTGTGATTCAGATTGAACATCCTACCAACTAGAGACGATCTCGCCCACACTCGATAAATCCCCAGGGAAGAGAACCAATGCAGATTCTGCAAAAAAACACTGCAACTGAAACACTCTTCCATCTCTTTATGGCATGCACTTCCTTAGATGAAACGCAGAGAATCTTTGCAAACATGCTCCCACAAGAACAAGCCTACCTAGACATGAATGAAAGATGGGAACAGATCACAAGCGGACACTCTTTCCCACTCATCTTTAGAACTATGCAATTCTGGGAACACATAGCGAAACAGATTCCAAGATAAACCAGAACCTGAACTTGCACCGCTTTTGCTGAACGAAACACTTCCTGACATTCACACCAACCCAGCTCAGGGATGCCATTTATGTCTCTAGATCACTGATCTCTGCCATTTACAATTTTCCAAAATCCTTTATTATCATTGGAAAGAGACACCTGTTCTAAATCGCGCCAATGAAGACAATCGTTAACATACTTGTGGTTTTTCAGCCATTTTTGCAATATTTACCTTATGGCGATGTACGACCGATTGTACTTTGCCCGTAGTTCCCCTCTCAGTTTCCTCTTACAATCCCTAATTTCGTTAACTTAGGAGTGCAGATGGGAATTCCTAAGGCCTACCCTACCTATAGAGGGAATAGTTGTCAGGAAGCACCCTTGAATGGCTCCCATGGACTTTTCGAACTGGGAAACCACCAAAGAGGCATTCCCCTCCAACGAATTCACAAAAGTACACAGGGTGTCTCGTGCGATGAACAGTGCCTTGGCCATATTCCAGGTGCTTCATGAGATGCGGTTCATGGCAATATTAATACTTAATTGGCCAGTAGACCTCAGACCCTGCACCATAACCTGCAGATCTAAGTGTGCTGTGATAGGAAAGTGGTGAATTGTGTAAGGAACTAATGGTGGCAACAGTAAATTTAGAAACAAGTGATCACAGCTCAAGGGTGTTTATTAAACTGTATATGCGGGTTGGAAAAATGCCTAATCTAAACCTAAATCTAAGATGGGAGCAAGCTACGACCATCAAATGAATAATAAGGCAGTCCTAGTGCCGTTGTGTCAAAATAAAAGGGCTCATACTAAGAAAAACCTATTGCCAAATCCTTACGCTAAATACAAACAAAGGGTGTGGGATGAGGTTCATACAAAAGTAGTGTTCACAAATAATAAGTAAGAATGCGGTAGTCAGAGTCTCCCTTCCCCATGCTTTGGGCACGGGGAAAGACAGGACTCCGGAGCACAGGACACGCTCGAGCTTTCCCAGCACGAGCCAACAGTTCCGCTCACAGCTATCAGAGTCTCCGGTGGTTGAGTCTCTTTTCTACGAAAAGTCTCTTGCCTCCAAGGACCTGATATATTTCAAAATAATAAATAAAAGTTCTTTCTGCTGGTACGTTGGGTGATGCCTTTTCACCACTGGATCCCTCTCTTCCGGGCTCAGATCCACCAAAAGTTCTTGGCAATATCAGAACCTTCGGTAGTTAATTTGATTGCTTCCGAGGGTCTAATGGGTTCAAAATAATAAACAAAAGTTCTTTCCTGATTGTACTGGAGGTGATATTTCTTCACCTCTGGTCCCTCTCTTCCGGGCTCAGACACTTCTTGAATATCAGCTTCCCTCCGTCGTGTTCACCCTGGCTTGTATTCAAAAAGATTTCTCTGTTATATTCACGTGTTGGTGGGGTGATGGCTTATCACCCCTGGATATCCCTCTTCCGGGCTCAGACCCCCATCGACTGTTTGCCTTCCCTCCGACGGGTTCACTACAGCTTTCAACACAATCTCATCTGTGACATTCACAAATCTTATTGTCCTTTTAAAAAGTTCACTGTGGACATCCCTCTGCTGGGTTCACCCTTGTCAACACACTGTATATCGGGACTTTAGACTTCGCCCCCTGTTTATCGGCATCCCCCCTTCGAGTTCACTCTTGCCAATTTTGTCAATCGCATATTTTCTCAATCTGTTCCTATGGTGCAGGATTCACTTCCCTTAGCTTCACAATCATCTATCGGTCAA